>NC_083721.1:84221056-85421056 GCF_028564815.1 Eubalaena glacialis | reverse complement strand
ATTTCTCTTTGCATTTCAATTTGGAAAGTTTCCACTGACATAAGTTCAAGGTCACTGTTTCTTTTCTCAGCTGTGTCCAGTCTACCCTGAGTCCATCAAATGCATTCCTCATTTCTGTTACAATGTTTTTGATTCCTGGCATTTTCTTTTGATTTTTTTTCTTAGAGTTTCCATCTCTCTGCTTACATTACCCATATGTTCTTGCATGTCACCTACTGCTCCATTAGGGCCCTTAACATATTAGTTACTTTAAATTCTAAACCTGATAATTCCAAAATTTGTGTCATATTTCAGTCCGGTTCTGATGCTTGCTTTCTCTCTTCAGACCATGCTTTTCTTGTCTTTCAGCATGCCCTGTAATTTTTTTTGGTTAAATGCCAGGCATAATGAGTCACAGAACAGGAACTGAGGTGAACAAAACTTTCACGTGAGGTTTTATGTTAGCCTGGCTAGGAGGCAGGCTGTGTTTAATGTCTGCAGTAGCTACAGGTGCCAGAGGCTTCAGTTCCCTCTAGTGTCCTTGCTTTGTTTTTTCTCCTTTTGTCTTTGGGTTTCCCTAAGAACTCCTTAATCAGAGTCTGTGTCTTGCAGCTCTTTCGGTTGTAACCTGGTTATTATACAGGAGCCCTGGTGACATGGCAGTAGGGTGTGGGCGAGGGAAAGCATTCTATAATCTTAGGATTAAATCTCAGTCTTTCAGTGGGTCTGTGTCCCTCAGAAGTGTTTCTTAGCTTTTTTTTTTTTTTTTTCTTCCCTTACGTGAAATAGGAAGACTAGAGTTGGCTAACTGCCCTTCCCCTGGGACAGAAAAGGCTCTGGCAAAGTTTCCCTTAGAGTGCTGGCCTTTGGTAGGGAGAAGAGACAGCTCTGGGCCTATTTCAGAATGGTTTCTTTTTTCCTCCTCCTGCCCCAAAATGTGAGGGAATTTTTCTTGGATTTTCACTCTGAGAACTTGGTGGTGTCCTTGGAGGAAAAACCTATGAAAATGTGGGGTTCCCCCTAACACTGGGCCCTCCCCATCAAGCTAGTCCACACGCAGCCTCTAGTAATTTGTCTAAATTCCCATTTAAGTGTCCCTATCAGCTGATGGCTCCCGCAGCTTCTGCTCTAGGTTAGCTGACCTTGGCTGGGATTTGCTGTCTTCACTTGCCTGCCCAGATTTCAGGGTGGTGGCTTGCCTTGTGGCCTCAGTTCTCTGATGGGTCTAAAATTCATTGATTTTTATTTTGTTCAGATTTTTACTTGCTTTTTGGGTGTGACTAACAACTTCTATGCTCTTTGCATGTTGGAGCTGAGCTGTTTGTTTTTCAAATTCCAATTGTAAAACTTTACCACGTCCACTGACTCTCCCTTATCCTTTAGCTGCTCCAGGGAAGGAGGCACTAGAGCAGGAACTCTAGGTTCTGAAGTGAACATACGGGGGCCCCACCAGGAGCACAACATAGCTCTTTTCTGACTTCTCAGAAGCTGGAAACACTTTTCCTTTGGTTGTTTACAAGGGAAGCTCATTGAGGATCTGTGTTCTGTTAGGATTTCTGAGGTTGTCAAATCACTCTTGTTATTTTCCCTTTTCTGATGATCCTTTTCTGTGTTGCTTTATCTAACTTAGAGATTCTGGAGCACAGTGTCTGAGAACCAAGAAGTGCATCAAATCGCAGCCACTCCAATTCAGCCACTGCTGGGGTCTGGCGAGATAGACAGATGCAGCTGGTTTCTAGTAGGAATGCCTTGATGTTTTCTAAGAGTTCTAAAGTTTTTATTTTCCTATTCACATTTTTTAAAATAGATTTTATTTATTATTTATTTATTTATTTATTTATTGGCTGCGTTGGGTCTTCGTTGCTGTGCATGGGCTTTTCTCTAGTTGTGGCGAGCGGGGGCTACTCTTCGTTGTGGTGCGTGGGCTTCTCATTGCGGTGGCTTCTCTTGTTGCGGAGCACAGGCTCTAGGCGTGCGGCCTTCAGTAGTTGTGGCACATGGGCTCAGTTGTTGTGGCTCGCGGGCTCAGTAGTTGTGGCTCGCGAGCTTAGTTGCTCCACGGCATGTGGGATCTTCCCAGGCCAGGGCTTGAACCCATGACCCCTGCGTTGGCAGGCAGATTCTGCGCCATCAGGGAAGCCCCATGGCATTGGCTTTGACAAATATTTGCCTCCTAGAAGCTTTATCAGTAAGATGAAGAGACGTGCAGTAGCCAGTCTTCCACTGGACAGAGCAGGAGTGGCCTGCGTGGCTGTCAGGGTTCGGCCCAGAGGAGACTCCACAACCCTCTGGAAACAACTCCCCCTCTCTCAACTGTCTTTAAAAACCTTCGCAAAACTTTCCCTCACCCGCTGTGTTACAAAGATCTAACTAAAATAGACCTCCCTATAGTTCCTACCCAAAGGTAAAAAAAAAAAAAAGTCCCATTCCTTTTTCACATAAAAACAGTGCAATTGAGAAATGCAAATCAAAACTACAAAGAGGCATCACCTCACCCCGGTCAGAATGGCCATCATCAAAAAACCAACAAACAGTAACTGCTAGAGAAGGTGTAGAGGAAAGGGAACCCTCCCGCACTGTTGGTGGGAATGTAAACTGGCACAGCCACTATAGAGAACAGCATGGAGGCTCCCCAGGAAGCTAAAAATAGAGCTACCATACGCTCTAGCAATCCCACTCTTGGGCATATATCCAGAGAAAAACATGGTTCAAAAGGATACATGCACCCCAGTGTTCACTGTAGTGCTGTTCACAATAGCCAGGACATGGAAGCAACCCAAATGTCCATCAACAGACGAACAGACAAAGAAGATGAGGTACATATATCAATGGAATATCACTCAGCCACCAAAAAGAACAAAACAATGCCATCTGCAGCAACATGGATGAAACCGGAGACCATCATACTAAGTGAAGTCAGACAGAGAAAGACAAATATCATATATGACTCATATGCAGAATCTGCTTGACCCAGAAGGCTGGGGAGGTGAAGCCTCTTAAGCAGGAGCCATTGTTTCCTTTCAAAGCAGGGGATGGAGGGATCCACTGAGAACCGAGAAGAGAGGGCCCTCACAACCCCTGGCCTCTACTTCCTCTGTGGCTGCCCCAGCCAGATTTCCTCATCTCATCTGTTCCTTTTCTCGTCCAAAGTCACATGCAGGACCCATTACATAATTTATGGATCCATTGCAAAATGAAAATGCAGGGCCCCTTTTAAATGGGGTACTAAACCAAATATGGACCCTTCTGAGCTCAGGGCCCTGTGCAACTGCCCAGGTCACATGCCTGGGAAATGGGTCCTGGTCTCATGACTCATGTGTGTGTTAGGTCAGGAGCTGGATCTGAGTCTTCTGCTCATGAAGGTGCTATACAAGGTCAGTTACTGGAGGCCCTGGAGCAGCCAGACAGGCATCGGCAGGCAGACGTGACTCTGAGAACTGGTCGATACTTCACCTTCTGGCCCTGCTTCTCCATCTGTAACAGGGATCATGATACCCTCTCACATTTTTAATCCTTCTAGAATGTGCACTGAATATGAAGTGAGGAAGGAATCTGATTCTTTTTTAATCCTCTAAAATAGTACACTTTGAAGACTGTTATCTATCCCAACCTTTCAGATAAGCTCAATAGGTCTGATCAGATTTATTATATAATACATCTTGATTTCTACTTTTCTCAGTTATCAGCACCACCTTGACAATCTTCTGGTACTCCATTAACTCAACAGATAATTATTTAGCAGAATATAAAATAGTGATTATCATGATATTGAAATGTTATTACTAGAAAACACAGAAGAAAAATATGTAGAAATGCTAATACTTGTATTAGGAGAATGAGCTTATGACTGACTTTGCTTTCCATCTCTTGTATTTTCCAAGTTTGTAATGTATTCATATTATTTCTATATTTAAAAAAATATTACTGATGCCTATCATGAAGAAAATAATGCCAGGTAATATATATGGGAAAACAAAAAGAAAGAAACTACCAGGTCCTTGATTCCCAGGAGCTTTCCAGGTATTGAGAGAATAAATTACAATGTGAGGTAATATTTAGCTAACATTTCACAAGCAAAGAAACCACATCTTCAAAAATGTTGCAGGCATTGAGTTACAGTCACTGAAATAGCTAGCTGATCTCTCCACGACAATTTTAACTCAAGAGTATGCCAATGTGGATAGTTAGCCTATCCTTTTCTGAAAGATACTGTGGAAAGGAACCTTCAATTTACCTTAGAACTTCCTCCATTTTTGCCTTATTTCCCACTAATAGGTGGCATACGTTGTGCTCTCCTAATCAACTGGCCTATTTTGAGATTGACTTTTTTGTTTTTTTTAACTATCACATTCTAAATGAATTTAATTACTGTGCCATGCTCAGGGACAGTTCTAAGTTTTGTAGGGCTTGAAACAAAAACAATTTGGGAGCCCACTTTAAGATGAGTACAAAATTGGGTACAGGATCTTCAAAGAGGTTCATGCAAGAGAAGGGCCTGAAGCTTTAGTTCATTACCTTCAAGGTAAATCTCTCTCTGGTCATGGTCCCCAAATGAATTTTTCTCTATAAAGTCACTTGACTTACAGGTTTATATATATGTGTATGTGTGTGTGTGTGTGTGTGTGTGTGTCTGTATTTAACACAAAATCTATGAAAAAAGAAGCTTTTATAATTAATATCTTATTTTAAGCAATACACATGAAAATAAAATTCCTGATAATAAAATAAATTAGAAATCTACGTAGTATCTGCTATAGTGGTACCCAGAGAAGCAGTTCGGTGTGGTCACTTAGAGTGTGAATTCTGGAGTCAAACTGCCTGGATTCAAATCCCAGCTTCACCACTTCCCAGCTGGGAGACCTCAGGCAAGTCAGATGACCTCTCTGTTGCTCAGTATTTTCACCTGAAAAATGGGAACAGGGTCCGCCTAATGGGATTGTTGCAGGAATTAGACTAGAAATAGAAGGATAGCAAGATTATTACTTAGTATATGTAAAATACTTAGAACCTGGCACATGGTTAAGTGCAATACAAGGGTGAGCTATTAGTATATTTGTTAACATATCACTCACAATTCAATTTGGCTAACTATTACCATTTTCTGAGCATCTCAAATGATGCTTTATCTGTAAGATAAAGCTTAGTTTCTTACAAGAATTTTTTTTTATTTTGAAAAGACTCTAAATTCCATCAACAAGAAATGAATTGAGGACTTCCCTGGTGGTGCAGTGGTTAAGAATCCGCCTGCCAATGCAGGGGACACGGGTTCGATCGCTGGTCTGGGAAGATCTCACATGCCGCAGAGCAACTACGCCCGTGCCCCACAACTACTGAGCCTGTGCTCTGGAGCCCGCGAGCCACAACTACTGAGCCCATGTGCCACAACTACTGAAGCCCGGGCGCCTAGAGCCCGTGCTCCGCAACAAGAGAAGCCACTGCAATGAGAAGCCCGCGCACCACAACGAAGACCCAACGCAGCCAAAAATAAATAAATAAATAAATTTTAAAAAATTTGAGTCAGAAAAAAAAGCTGAACCCACCTTGGTGTGTCCACAAACTTCTCAATCAGCATCGCATCATCATTGAAAGACTTCTTAGCTTCTCTCCGCGCTGATTCTAACTGCTCTTGAAATTCTTTTTCGGATCTAATGATCCTCATACCCTAAGATGGAAAGATAGTTACGACTACAACATAAGTAAAACAAATTAGACTAGCCCAAAATGGAAAACACGAGCATGCGCAATCTTACTTTTCCTCCTCCACCACGGATGGCTTTAATCATGACGGGGTAACCGATTCTCCTAGCATGCTCTTTCAGGCATTGGTCTGATTGGTCATCACCGTGATAACCTTCCACAACAGGCACTCCAGCAGCAGCCATGATGGATTTGGCTGTGCTTTAGAATAAAAAAACCAAGATGCCCCAAATCTATGAATTATTTCATACAAGGGAAACACAAATACTTCCTAGTCTATAAAATATAATGGAACTTTAAAAATAAAACATTCCATAGGTAAAAGGACTATAGTCTGAGACAACAAATATTAATACAAATGTTAAAATATCTATTAGTTTTCTCAATCCAGTTTTCATGTGGTAGCTCATCCCACCTTGTTTTTAATCCCCCAAAACTGATTAACACATTGATTAGAAACACTAATTAGTTGAATATTTTCTGTAACTCACTGTAGTGGCAAATAAATAACTTTTGCCTATGATGACAAAAGGGTATAATTAACATGTCTATTATAGTTAAAACAAACCATTTCAATTAGTCTTCCTATGGCTGTATTTAAAAGATATAAACTCATACCTCTTTATACCCATGTCTCTAATTGCTGATGAAGGAGGACCTATAAAAATAATTCCTTCTTGCTTACACAGTTCGGCAAATTCCATGTTTTCTGAGAGAAAACCATATCCCGGATGGATAGCCTAGAAAGGAGAAATGAAAGGATAAACCTTCTAGTGCTCCACTGGCAGACTCTGATGCAGGTGATAGAATCTTCCGCTGGGGAGGCCTCTCCCTATACTGGTGATAGGTATACTGTGGTCTCTATCAGAATATGTTGCTAAAGAGAGGTTTCTTTAGAACTTTAATACTAAAGTTCTAAAGCCTTACCCAAACCAGAAAAATCTATATTTCTTTTCATTATGGTAATACACACATCAAATTTACCATTTTAACCACTGTTCAGTGTATAGTTCAGTGGCATTAAGTACATTCACAATGTTGTGCAACCATTACCATCATCCATCATCCCCCAAAGAAACTCTATACATATTAAATAGTAATTCCCCATTCCCTGATAACCTCTATTTTACTTTCCACCTCTATAAATCTGCCTATTCTCTGTACCTGATAAAAGTGGAATCATACAATATTTGTCCATTTGTCTCTGGCTTATTTTATTTAGCATGGTGTTTTTCAAGGTTGATCCATGTATCAGAATTTCATTCCTTTTTATGGCTGACTAATGATCCACTGCAGGTATATTCCACATTTTGTTCATCCATTCATCTGTTGATGGACGTGTGGATTGTTTCCATCTTTTGGCTATTGTGAATAATGCCACTATGAACACTGGTGTTCAAATACCTGTTTGAGTTCCTGTTTTAAATTCTTTTAGGTATTGGGTAGGCCAAAAAGTGCCTTTGGTTTTTAAGTAAAAATAAAAGACACATTTTTCATTTTCACCGTGAACTTCATTGAACAACATATTCACCCTTTTGTTCCACTACCTTCTGCCATTTTTCAGGCAACTTCATAATTCCATCTTCCCAAAACTTTTTAGCTTTTTGAGCAAAGAACTGTTCCAGGTGCCTTTTACAGTCTTCCAGGGAATTGAAATTTTTTCCATTAAGAGAATTTTGTAAAGACTAAAATAAATGGAAATCCGAAGGTGCAATGTCTGGTGAATATGGTGGATAAATCAGAACTTCCCAGCCAAGCTGTAACAGTTTTTGCCTGGTCAACAAAGAAACATGCGGTCTTGCATTATTCTGACGGAAGATTATGCGTTTTCTGTTGACTAATTCTGGACGCTTTTCATCGAGTGCTGCTTTTAGTTGGTCTACTTGGGAGCAGTACTTGTTGGAATTAATCGTTTGGTTTTCCAGAAGGAGCTCATAATAGAGGACTCCCTTCCAACCCCACCATATATACAACATCACCTTCTTTGGATGAAGACCGGCCTTTGGTGTGGTTGGTGGTGGTTCATTTCACTTGCCCCACGATCTCTTCCGTTTCACATTATTGTACAGTATATACTTTTCATCGCCCGTCACAATTTGTTTTAAAAACTGAACAGTTTTGTTACGTTTAGGTAGAGAATCACATTGGAAAATATGGTCACGAAGGTTTTTTTTGCTTAACTTATGTGGAACCCAAACATCAAAGCAATTAACATAAGCAAGCTGGTGCAAATGATTTTCAACGCTTGGTTAGGATATTTTGAGTATGCCGGCTATCTCCTGCGTGGTATAATGTTGATTGTTCTCAATTAATGTCTCGATTTGATCGCTATCAACTTCAACTGGTCTACCCAACAGTGGAGCATCGTCCAGCGAGAAATCTCCAGCACAAACTTTCGCAAACCACTTTTGACACGTTCGATCAGTCACAGCACCTTCTCCATACACTGCACAAATCTTTTTTTGTGTTTCAGTTGCATTTTTACCTTTCTTGAAATAATAAAGCATAATATGCCGAAAATGTTGCTTTTTTTCTTCCATCTACAGTATTAAAATGGCTACACAAAAATTCACCAATTTTGATAAGTCTTTTTTAAATGCACGCTGATATGACAGCTGTCACATACAACCTAACAAAATTGTTTCAAATGAAGTTAAAGACAACTAAGTGCTACTAGAGCCACCTTACAGAAAAAAACGAATGAAACTTTTGGCCAGCCCAATATACACGAGATGTCAAGTAATATCAGCAAGTAGGAGTAAAGGGCTTCAGAGTGGTAAGGGGAGTGGGGGGTTGTTTGCAGTGTCTCCATATAAAGCTGGCCTAGAACTGAAACCATGTATCCAAAAGCTGAAAAGAGCACCCTAGCATAATACTAACTCATTTAGCTTCAGGTCACTATCTGCAGATGTCACCTTTCCAGAAAAAAAGCTAAGAAGCAAACAAAAGGTCATAGAGTACTAAAGTCTATATATACTTCAGTGAAAGAGGACCCCCCTCATATTTTAACCTAACCACTTGCAACTTACTCAGAGTTTTAAGAAATTTATTTACTTGGCTTTCTAGGCCACAGAAGAGGAAAATCAGTAACTGAATGACAGCAAGACTGCTAAGAGAAACATGCTGACAGTGAAAAGGGAGGAAACAGAGGAAAGCAAAAAGGCTTAAATGGTTTAGTGAGGATAAGGCAACTCTCCAACTTCAATAGTTCTGAGGGCATTTTTGTTCTTTTAAAATAATAATTAAGTATGTTTAATTATAACCAAGAGAATGTAAAAATAAAAAGCTTATCCAACCCTATTTCAAAATAGTTATGTCCAAAGAACATTTCAAAATAAAAGCAGTAAGCTTCAGATGTCTGGGAAACTCATGTGAATAGAAAAACCCACATCTTAGTGACAGCAAACAGCAAAATTCTAGATAGTGAATAAAATGCTAAAAAATCACATTTTGATGTCAGCCTGGAGTTTTGCTCCTTTTAAACCAAAGTTTAATTTTAGTCATTTTTCATGAAATGTCAAATATTATTTATATTAGGCAAAGTAAAGCAGGCCTACCTCCCAGTCCTCCCTGGTTTTTTAACAGCTTTTTTAAAGGTATGCTTTACAATGCATAACATTCACTCATTTCCAGTTTGATGAATTTAGCAAATTTATACAACTGTGCTATAACTGGACTATAAATATAATCCGGTTTTAGAACACTTCTACCAGAAGTTCCTATGTACCCATGTGCATAAATGATTGATCCTTGCTTACAGAACCAGGCAACTACTGACCTGCTTTTTCTCTCTATAATTTCTCCTCTTTTAGAAGTCTCATACAATGGAATCATATAGTCCGTAGCCTTATATGTATGGCTTCTTAAACTCAGCATAATTTTCTGTGGTTCACCCACAAACGAAAAATGAAATACTGATGCATGCCACAACATGGATAAATATAGCACATTTGTTTACAGATTGTATGGATATATCATATTTTGTTTTTTATTAATTTGGATTTTCCCCAGTTTTTGGCTATTATGAGTAATGCTGTTATAAACATGCATGTACAAGTCTTCATTAATTTTTCTCAGCAATGTTTTATAGTTTTCAGTACATAGGTCTTGAACTGCTTTTGCTAACTTTATTACTAAGTATTTGATTTTCTTTGATGTTATTACAAATGTAACTGTTTCCTTAATTTCATTTTCAAAGTGTTGGTTGCTAGCCTCCTTTCTTTTGGAACAGATACTTAATTTGACAGAACCCTGATTAACCAGATAAATACTCTCCTTTCATAACTAAGAAGAAAAGCAGCTGTCTCCTTGCAAAAAATAATATTCAAACACATTATGGGAATGGCCTCAAGAAGTTTAACTAATTTCTCTTAGGGTGAACACTTTAATATATCCAAACCACAGTATCCTCGAGCATTTGAATGGATTAAACAGGAAATCTAACAATACTACTATTACCAGCGGGCTAATTCCAAGCCATCAGGCATGTATCTAGCTGCCAATTCACCCTGGTGGATCACAGGATTGTAAGCTTGTTTAGATTGTTCATCCCATAGTACTAATATGCCTTTAACAATAAAGACAGAAAACTGGCATCATCTCCTACCCTTAAATCTCTGCCAAAATAATTTCTTCCATGTTTTTAGTTTGTGTCTATTCTGCTCTGTGTTTGTTCAAGCATATGCACAGGTCCAAAGTTGTTGTTGTTGTTATTAGCTCTGTCTTCAGCAAAAATGAGATGTGTCCTTTCCGTGGTGGAGGGGACAAGCCATACTCTTCAAATTCTTTTTTTTTTTTTTAACATTTTTTAATTTTTGGCCACATTGCGTGGCTTGCAAGATCTTAGTTCCCCGACCAGGGATCAAACCTGGGCCCCCAGCAGTTTAAGTCTGGAATCCTAACCACTGGACCACCAGGGAACTCCCTCAAAAATTCTTTTTTTTTTCAAATTCTTATTACCAAGAATTTCCTACCCACATCTGTGATTCTTATGACATTTGGATTTCCTTTTGGTCAACCACATAGATGACCAGTATTTAGTTAAATAACTTCCTATGTTCATTAAAGTTACTTGTCAGTGATTTTGAAACATCTCGAACAAAGTTATTCATTCCTGATGGCACATTAAAAGAAACTGGAGCACTTTTACAAAACATTCATGTTCAGGAGCTGATCCAGATAACTAAGGGGATCAGTGAGGTCTGGCAAAAGCTTTTCATTAAAGAATAATATACTTACAAAAAAGTGCACATTATAAGTATACAGTTTTTATAAACATAGTTTTCATAAACTGAATACACCTGTGTAGACAACACTCAGCTCAAGAAATAATCACTAGCATTCCACCAGAGAGCATAAAGCTCCCTTCCAGGTGACTTTAGGCCCTCCCACGGTACTGTATCAACATTCTCTTTAAAAGGCTCCTCAGTGATTCTAATCTTCAGCCAGCACTTACTACTACTACCTCTTTCCCAGCCAGAGAAAGCCTGAGAAAACTGACTGTCAAGAGGACTAGCCTAATGAGCATGATTACCATTACATCTTTTAGAGTCTCTCAATACAGCCGTGTTACCAGGCAAATCACCAGAAATTTAGCTCAAGTGTAAATTTTACTCTAACATCTATAAAAACGCCTATGTTAAAATGGCCACATTTAGAAGTCTACATGGAAACACAAAAGACCCCAAATAGCCAAAACAAATTTGAGAAAGAACAGAGCTGGAGGAATCATGCTCCCTGACTTCAGACTATACTACAGAGCTACAGTAGTCAAAGCAGTATGGTACTGGCACAAAAAGAGACACACAGATCAATGCAACAGGATAGAGAGCCCAGAAAAAAACCCCACACACTTGTCAATCAATCTACGACAAAGGAGGCAAGAATATACAATGGAGAAAAGACAGTCTCTTCAATAAGTGGTGGGAAAACTGGACACCTACATGTAAAAGAATAAAATTAGAACATTCTCTAACACCATATACAAAAATAAACTCAAAACAGATTAAAGACCTAAATGTAAGACCGGATACTATAAAACTCCTAGAGGAAAACACAGGCAGAACACTCTTTGACATAAATTGCAGCAATATTTTTTTTGATTCATTTCCTAAAGTAAAGGAAATAAAAGCAAAAATAAACAAATGGAACCAAATTAAACTTAAAAGCTTTTGCACAGCAAAGGAAACCATTGCCAAAACTAAAAGACAACCTACTGAATGGGAAAAAACGTTTGCAAATGATATGACTGATAAGCGATTAATATCCAACATATATAAACAGCTCATACAACTCAACATCAAAAAAACAAACAACCCGATTAAAAAATGGGCAGAAGAACTGAATAGACATTTTTCCAAAGAGGAAATGCAGATGGCCAACAGGCACATGAAAAGATGCTCAACATCACTAATCATCAGGGAAATGCAAATCATAACCAAATGAGATATCATCTCACAACTGTCAGAATGGTTACCATCAAAAAGAACAGAAATAACAAATGTTGGCGAGGATATGGAGAAAAGGGAACACTTCTACACTGTTGGTGGGAATGTAAATTGGTGCAGCCACTGTGGCGCAGCCACTGTGGAAAACAGTATGGAGGTTTCTCAAAAAACTAAAAATAGAACTACCATATGACCCAGCAATTCCACTCCCGGGTATATATCTGAAAAAAATAAAGACACTAATTTGAAAAGATACATGAACCCCAACGTTCATAGCAGCATTATTTACAATTGCCAAGATCTGGAAGCAACGTAAGTGCCTATCAATAGATGACTGGATACAGAAGATGTGGTATATGTATAGAATGGAATACTACTCGGCCATAAAAAAGAATGAAATTTTGCCATCTGCAGCAACATGGATGGACTTGGAGGGCGTTATGTTAAGTGAAAAAAGTCAGACAGAGAAAGACAAATACTTTATGATATCACTTATATGAGGAAATCTAAAAAATACAACAAACTAGCAAACATAGCAAAAAAGAAGCAGGGAATTCCCTGGTGGTCCAGTGGTTAGGACTTGGTGCTCTCACTGCCAGGGGCCCGGGTTCGATCCCTGATTGGGCAACTAAGATCCCATAAGCCGTGCTGCGTGGCCCCCCAAAAAAACCAAGCAGACTCACAGATATAGAGAACAAACTAGTGGTTACCAGTGGGGAGAGGGAAAATGGAAGGGGCAAAATAGGGGTAGGAGATTAAGAGGTATAAACTATTATGTATAAAATAAGCTACAAGAATATATTGTACAACATGGAGAATATAGCCAATATTTTGTAATAACTGTAAATGGAACATACCCTTTAAAAATTGTATTTGTATAAAAAAAAAGAATTCTACATTTTTGGCAAACTTCTTTCAAAATCACTATGCACATGTCATTCAATGTCCTTTATTACAGGGGGCCCCAACCCCTGGGTCACAGACTGGTACCAGTCCACGGCCTGTTAGGAACCAGGCTATACAGCAGGAGGTGAGCGGGGGGGACCGGGGGGGGGGGGGGGGGGGGGCGCGAGCGAGCAAAGCTTCATCTGTATTTACAGCCACTCCCCATTGCTCGCATTCCTGCCTGAGCTCCACCTCCTGTCAGATCAGCGCCGGCATTAGAGCCTCATGGGAGTGCGAACCCTACTGTGAACTGCGCATGCGAGGGATATAGCTGGGGAGTGGCTGCAAATACAGATTATCATCTGCAGAGAGGCTTGACTGCACAGAGACCATAGTAAATCAATTGCTTGCAGACTCATATTAAAACCCTATCAGTGGGCTTCCCTGGTGGCGCACTGGTTGAGAGTCTGCCTGCCAATGCGGGGGACACGGGTTCGAGCCTTGGTCTGGGAGGGTCCCGCATGCCGCGGAGCGGCTGGGCCCGTGGGCCACAATTACTGGGCCTGCGCGTCTGGAGCCTGTGCTCTGCGGCGGGAGAGGCCGCGATGGTGAGAGGCCCGCGCACCGCGGTGGGGAGTGGCCCCCGCTTGCCACAACTGGAGAAAGCCCGTGCACAGAAACGAAGACCCAACACAGCCAAAAAAAAAAAAAAAAAAAAACCCTATCAGTGGGCTTCCCTTGTGGCACAGTGGTTAAGAATCCACCTGCCAATGCAAGGGATGCAGGTTCAAGCCCTGGTCCGGGAAGATCCCACATACTGCAGAGAAACTAAGCCCATGTGCCACAACTACTGGGCCTGCACTCCAGAGCCCGCGAGCCACACCTACTGAGCCCATGTGCCACAACTACTGAAGCCCTTGCACCTAGAGCCCGTGCTCCGCAACAAGAGAAGCCACCGCAATGAAAGAGTAGCCCCAGTTCACTGCAACTAGAGAAAGCCCACACAGCAATGAAGACCCAACGCAGCCAAAAATAAATAAATAAATAAATAAATTTAAAAAAACCCCAAAAAACCAAAAAACCCCTATCAGTGAGTGGCAAGTGAAAACAAGCTCAGGACTCCCACTGATTTTGCATTATGGTGAGTTGTATAATTATTTTATTATATATTACAATGTAATAATAATAGAAATAAAGTACACAATAAATGTAATGTGCTTGAATCATCCCCAAACCATCCCCCCACCCTGCACCCGGTCTGTGGAAAAATTGTCTTCCACGAAACCAGTCCCTGGTATCAAAAAAGGCTGGGGACCGCTGCTTTATTAGAAGGATCAATATGATTCTTCCTCCAAGTCAAAGTAAGGGCTAGGTTTGCTCCCTTAATTGGTAAATATCCTCTTATTAAAGAGCCCTGTAAATTGTAACCCGCCAAATTTCCTTTTTGATCAGGGCTGCCAGGAAGAACTAAAGAAGCTTTCCTTGGCCTAAGTTTTCTGACTTAATTCCAACCACTATGCCCCAATAATAGTCCCATATTACTTATTTTTTGCTTTTATCTTAGTCTTAACCACTATCTGTAATGTTGCAAGTCACCTCAGATCTTGAATATCCAGGCAAAATGTGTGAAAATTATTTACTCTTTTCTCATTGTTTGTGTTATTATGGCATCTAACATAATACTAATCCAGATAGACAGAGTTCACAAATTCTCCAGAATTAACATATCATAAACTTGCTATAGAGTTGTTACTTAAAGAAATAGGCAATAGGGCTGAGAGTCAGAATACTTTTGTTTAATTCTTTCTCTTTCAATGATGAGACGAGTTTTGCTTTCAAAGCACCTGAGGACCTTGAAAAAATGCAAATTATGCATAAAAATGTAAATTACAGTGGGCTTGGAGTGCGGCCTAAGAAGCTGCATTTCTACCAAATGATGCCATGGACCACACTTTGAGTAGTGAGACTAGATGATTTTGGGTATCACGTATCCTGTGCATTTTATATTTGTAAAATGGCGGTAATAATACTGTCTCATGTAAGCTCAAACATGCGATAAATACAAAGTGACAATTATGTTAAAGTGCCTGGATTCCTAAGGGCCTTTTACTCCAAATGATAACTAAAAAACTTTAGAAACAAGCATATTTTAAATACCTGTGTGTATAAATCAGTGCCTACATTGTTCAGTCTAGAAACTCTGATTCTAAAGAAGAGAACATAGATGCAGAAACACATAAATACAAAACAACCGCATATATTCATTAATTCAAATTAATGACCCTCTGTGCCAGGTCATGGGAATGTTAGGAGGTAGAGAAAATAAGTCTCAGTTGTGGGTTCTTCTCTTAAACGGAGCACAAGTGAGTTGAGGAGTCATGATATGCATTAAAATTGTTAAACAAGAAAATAGCTAATTAAGTATAAAGATGACTGGAACAGGAAAGCAAATGCTAAAGGAAAAGGGAGACATCAGTGTGACTAGAGTCATGAAAGTAATTGTAAGAGGCAGGAATTCCAGTGGCAGTGAAGGGCAAGACTACTGCAATTGACTCCTAATTACTCTGCCTACTGTGTTTGTTATCACCCCACCTTTGCCCTATCCCACTAGCCTATTCCCCACCGGCAGCCACAATGATCTTATTAAAATATAAATCAGATCACCTCCCTCCCCTGCTTAAAATCCTCCAATAGCTACTTAGAATGAAATGCAAACTCCTCAGTAAGGCCTATAATGCTCTAAATGATGCTGCTTCTACCACTCTCAGCTTCATCATCTACCACTTTCCTCCTGTGTCAGTTGGTTTTCCAGCTCCAAACCCAACCTTCCATACTGAGTATGGCGACAGGGCCCTGCAAATTACTGTTCTTGCCAGCTGGTTTCCTATCAGGTTCCACCAGCAGGGGTCACTGTAGGGAAACTGGAAGCCAGGGAAGCTTCCTGTTCTTCCACCCTGGGCAGCAGCAGTTCCCGTGTTTAGTCTCTCTTGGAACTTCCAGAACCAGCCTCGTTATGCTCCCTGCAGCCAGGTAGGGCCCCTCCATAGAGAACTGAGCAAGAGCTGCAGAAGGTCCTTCCTCCAACCTCTTCCTCAGCCCAAGGGGTGGTTATCAATACCTGTAGTTTTATCAGTAGGTAATTTCAACATACTTTTTTCTCTTCTAGTCCTCTAAAACTGGTGGAACCAATCCCTAAATTAATCTCCCTCTGTTGAAATATCTAATGGAATTTCAGTTTTACTAACTGGATCCTGAATGACACAGCCCCTCATTGCCTTCACTCCACACTCCACACTGAATATTTTTGTCCCTTGAACACAAGCTTGTACTCATCTCAGCGTCCTGGCAGTCCCATGTGACTGAACCTTTCTCGTCAAGTGCTTCATATGGCTGGCTCCTTCTCATCAGGCAGGTCCCTGTTCAAGTGTCACCTCTTCAAAGAGGCCTCCACTGATCACCCTATTTAAAAGCATTTCCTAACCAGTCTTTACCCCCTTATCTGGCTTTACTTTCTTCCCACCACTTATAACATTCCTAGTTATATTAGTTCTTTACTCCTTTAAATACTGGGTTGGCCCAAAAGTTCGTTCAGGTTTTTCCGTAACATATTACGAACAAACTTTTGGGCCAACCCAGTATTTATTTTCTGCCTCACCTACAAGAGTGTAGCTTCAGACATAGGGTATAAACTGTGTTAGTCATTGCTGCATATATGCTTTATTTTAAAATATTTATTTATTTGGCTGCACCGGGTCTTAGTTACAGCACGCGGGATCTTCGTTGCGGCATGCGGGATCTTTTGTTGCGGTGCTCGGGCTTCTCTCTAGTTGTGGTGTGCAGGCTCCAGAGTGCACGGACTCAGTAGTTGCAGCACATGGGCTCTAGAGCGCATGGGCTTAGTTGCGCCGTGGCATGTGGGATCTTAGTTCCCCGACCAGGGATCGAACCTGCGTCCCCTGCATTTGAAGGCGGATCCTTTACCACTGGACCACTAGGGAAGTCCCTGCATACATGCTTAGAAGCTGGCACAAAGCAGGAGATCAAGTAACGTTTGCTGAGTGAATAAATGCATGAATGATATGAGAAGGAGGAAAAGAGCATTTCCGGCACATGGAACAAAATAAGCAAATGCCTAGAGAAATAAGCATGATATGTAAAGACAGAGAAAAGTTCATTGCAACCATAATAAACAAGTGGCGATGAGAAATAAGTTTTGACAAATACTGGAAACTCTTAAATGCTAGGCTGAAGAGTTTGAACTTTATCTTGTAACCACAAAAGATTTACTAACTGGGGAATAGGATGAGAAAGGGGTGAAGTTATTGAGGAAAAAAAAAAAGAGCAGGTGGTAATAATGAAACAAGGGTTTAAGAAACATCTGTCTTACATCTGTCTTGCAGTAAAAACAACTGCTAGCAGTTATCTGTCTAGCACAACTCATTGGATGGGCAAGGGATTTAGAAGTAGGGAAACCAGCTGAGAATCAGAAATCCAGATAAGAGATCATAAGGTCTGGCTGTGTGATTAAAAAGAACAACTTCTGGAGACATTTCAAAGAAAGATTCAACACAAGTTGGTTCCTATTTTATTTTGAAGGATGACAGATACAATAACAGCAAAATTTTGAGTCTGGGATATTGGAAAAACAGGGAGCGGGGCCTTAGAATGAGACTGGGAAGTCAAGAGGGAAAAGGATTTCTTTCTTGATTCTATTTTTCCTTGTAATTTAGAGCACCATCTATTTCTCCCAAAGAATCCGATGTTCCTAGGATCTGGCTTTGAAGGTAGAAGAGCTGAATTCCCTCTTAATTTAAATTTGTAATTAAACCCTCCCTCCATCTGTTTCCCCAAAGATCTAAAGTGCACAGGACTCAGTAAGACGGTAGAGTGGCTGAGAAGTGAGAAGCAACACGCCTACTTTACAATAACAATCCCATAATCAAATGTAAAAATCTTGGGAACAGCTAAAAATAGAGAACGAGTTCTGTAAATAATAAGCAATTTTGTGTAACCTGTACAAAACTTATTCCTTTTGCAATGCAAATTTCTTCTTTTTTTTGGCCACACCACGTGGCATGTGGGATCCTAGCTCCCCAACCAGGGATCGAACATGCGCCCCCTGCATTAGAAGCGCAGAATCCTAACCACTGGACCACCAGGGAAGTCCCTGCAATGCAAATTTCTTCATGACTCTTTTACCTGTGCAGCGGAGATCTTGGCCACTTGAATGATTTTCTCCATAGAAAGGTAGCTCTGCTGTGAGGGAGCGGGGCCGATGGAATGTGCTTCATCTGCCTGTTGAAGGAATATTACATGCTTAAAAGACCACACAGCTGGTACACACTAGTACACTATACAGAACTGCTGCTGGGTCATCTTATTATTATAAATAAAAATGCTGGCTCCTAAGAACAATGAAAGAATTGAGAAACAGAAGTAGCAGCTCATGTCTATATTATAAAAATAAGCCAGTTTGGAATCTTTCACAGGAGGAGGGTACCAAAACTTGACTTTTATGTATAAAACACACACTTAGAGTGAAATTAAAGTGCCTTGGGTTAGAAGGCAAGAGGCATTAGTCACAGTATTATTATTAGCAACAATAGTAACCTTAAATGTAGTTAATGCCAAAAATGTACAATTTGACAACAGAGACAAAATATACAACAGATGTATACAGTAAGAAATAAAATTACAAAGTTTCCTTAAGTTTATATAATTATTAGAGTATGATAATACCCCTTCTATACATTTATGAACTATTTTTATATTGTCCCTTAAAACTTTCATATAATCATAGCACCCCTTGAAGCAGACCAGATACACAATATCATTCATTCATTCAAAGACTTACCGAATGCCCACTATGTGCCATGCTTTGAGGTGAAGCTGCCTATACATCAGTAAATAGGACAAGTGTCTCTGTCTAGAGGAAGAGACAAACATCAAACATACATTCACACACTTAATGAGAGCTGTGATAAAGGCCAAGAAGGAAACACAGAGGACACAATGCAGGTAAGAGGAAGAGGATCAGGTTTAGTCTGGTCAGGGAAAGGCTGGGAGGGAAGGTCAAGGGGCTCCTTGACCTGGGACCTGGCCAGGCAAACAGGCGGAGGCGGTGGAGTTTGGAACAGGAATGGAGATGGGGGCAAGCCTCACTGGCAGAGAAAACAACACATATGAAGGTCCTGGGGTGGGAAGAAATCTGGCCCATTTGAGGGACTGAAGGAGGCTTGTGTGGCTGGAGCAATGAATAAGGGGTCAGGGACCAGACATGTGGCTGGAAGACAGGGGGATGCAGATTTCAGAGGGCCTTGTGGGAGGTTAAAGCTTTGGATTGTCTCCCAAGGGGACACATGATGAGACTTTTTAAAGTGTGTGTTTTTAATTTAAACTTTTAATTCCACAATACACAAATCCATTCTCATTCTAAAGACTGTGAACAATAATACAGAAGCAAAGGAGTCCTTTGGCATTGCCCCTCTCCCTCATTCTAAACCCCTTCCAGATATAACCTCTATGATCAATTTGGGACATACCTTTCCATATCCACATTCCTATTTATTTGAATATATTTATATAAACATACAACAGTTTTAGTTTTTGTTTTTACACCAATAGGATCAAACTCTAGAGTCATCTTCTGCAATTGCTTTTTTCACTAACAGTATGTCTTGAGAGCTCTTTCCTTGCTAGTACACACGTCTACCTCATTTTTTTATAACAATTGCATAACGTTCCACAGTATGAAGGTACCGTAGTTCATTTAATCAGGTACCTCTAAATGGACATTTAAGCTGTAATGGCAAATGGATGCCGGCAGCATCTTGTGCATGCCTCTAGGTGCACATATGTATGAGCATGTCTCTGGACAGAGATCTAGAGGAGTGTTTGCAGGGCTGGGTGAAAGATATGACATTTTAATCGCTCCTGGTTAATCATCCCTTGAAATGGTGTCACTAATATACATTTCCATCAATAACCTAATTTCTAACCACATTAACCAATACTGAATACTATCCATCTTTTAAATTATTGATAATCTGGAGGATGATAAAAAGGTTTAAAGCATTTAAAGCATAGGAGTAACATGAAAAAATCTGATTTTTAAGCTATCAGTCTGGCTGAAGTGTAGAAAATATTGTGGGAGGGGGTCAAGGGTAAAGTAGGGAGACCACATACAAGGCTACAGCATTTGACCAGGCAAAGATGATAGCAGCTTTGACTTAAGGTGCAGGTGGTAGAGGGCAGAAAGAAGTGGAAAGAAATGTTTGGGAAGCAGAATTAACAGCAATTGGAGATTGTCTAGATGGGGAAGGGGGAAGGATGTAGAGAGGGGAGGAAGATGGGAGATATTCAAAGACTCCCAGATCTCTGGCATTATTATTTTCATGAGCGATGGTGTTGCCACCTACTGGGTTAGAGAAGTCTGCAAGAAAAGCATGCTCAGTACAGATGAAAGGTGATGAGTTCAATTTCAGACATATTGATTTGGTGCCCATCCAGGTGGAGGTGTTGAGTGGGAGGCTGGATAGACATGTATCATGTTCAAAAGAAAGTCTGGGCTAGAAATAGACATTTGGAAGTTTTTAGCAAAGCCACAGGAGTTGATGATATGATCTAGAGTGACAGTATACAGTGAGAAAAGAAGAAAATGGAAGATTCTTAACAGGGGAGAGGAGAAGGACTCCACAGCACAGGAAGACAACTAGCCTTGGATGGGAAGAGGACAGATGCAGATGCAGCGAGCAGATTCTGTGGCAGGAAGCTCAGTTCTACGTCCTCTGTGACTCAAGATCATCTGCTGAGAATAGGTGGTACAGGGAGAGTCGGAGGTTGGAATGGAGCAAAACTGGTTTGAGATAGTCCCTGCACAGAATTCGAGGGAAAAGTGGCAGTGTGGAAAGCCCAGGTGAAGCTGGTCATAATTTTACAGTTAAGTCAAGGCTCAGAAACATTAAATGACTTGTCTAAGATCCCTTGGCCAGTAACTGGTAGTTGCTAAGACTGACCTCGATCCTTCTCCTGATACATCGGGGATCTGGATGTGCGCCACTGACAGTGTGATCTGTGGGTCAGCCACATTCTCTGAACCATTTTAACCAATCCTTGATGAGACAGGACCTTGCCTAGAAGTCAACTACACCACTAGGCACACAGTGTAGTTCCACTGGTGTTACGTTTGGAAAAGGTTCCCAAGATAAATTTTTAGTGAGCAGTTTGAACTTACCTACTTAGACATAGTTAATACTAGCAAATATAAACTGTCAACAAAGAAGTAAAATACTGACACAATAAACAAATACGATCACTTACAAAATTTGACTTCCAGTTTTTAACAACGTACCATGTCAACATGCATGGAATTCCTGTCGGCCTCACTATAAACAGCCACAGACTGTACGCCCATTTTTTTGGCTGTTCGTATCACCCTGCAGGCAATTTCTCCTCTGTTTGCAATGAGGACCTTGGTAATGTTTCGTCCTGTTTAAAATACCATGAAAACCATACACAAATGTTACTGGGGAATTAAGGAATGAGAATGCAAAATATAGTTGTCCCTCAGTATCCATGGGGGACTGGTTCCAGGACCCCTGCAGACACCAAAACCCGCAGATGCATAAATACTAATACTGTATAAAACGGTGTAGTATTTGCATATAACCTACCCACACCCTCCGGTTTACTTCAAATCATCTCTAGATTACTTATAATACCTAATATAATATAAATGCTACAGGGACTTCCCTGATGGCACAGTGGTTAAGAATCTCCCTGCCAATGCAGGGGACATGGGTTCGAGCCCTGGTCCGGGAAGATCCCACATGCCGCAGAGCAACTAAGTCCATGCACCACAACTACTGAGCCTGTGCTCTAGAGCCCGTGAGCCACAACTACTCAGCCCATGTGCCACAACTACTGAAGCCTGTATGCCTAGAGCCCATGCTCCGCAACAAAGAGAAGCCACTGCAATGAGAAGCCCGTGCACCGCAAGGAAGAGTAGCCCCTGCTCGCCGCAACTGGAGAAAGCCCGCACACAGCAACGAAGACCCAACACAGCCAAAAATAAATAAATAAATAAATAAATATTTTTAAAAATGCTACATAAATAGTTGTAAGTACAATGTAAATGCTATATAAATAGTTGCCAGTGCACAGCAAATTCAAGATTTGCTTTGGAAACTTCCTGGAATTTTCAAATATTTTTGATCCTTGGCTGGTTGAACCTGCAGATGCGGGACCTATGGATACTAGAGGGCCAAATGTAAATATTCTATGATATTAACTAGGTTATAAACATTTGTTTTGGTAAAATCAGCATAACAAAGCCTCAAATAACCATTTCAGCTAATATCAGTGCATTTCTTTTCAATGTCCAATATTTGTAGATGTTGCTACTTGTGTAGGGTAAAGTTAGACCTTTGCAGAGATAGGGTCACTTTAACTTATAGTGTCTCTATTGTCTTTATTGCAGATTGTCTCTCTGGGTAAACCAAGTTATCTTCTTTGCCTTTCCTTTTTTTGTTTGTTTGTTTTGGCTGCACCGGGTTTAGCTGCAGGACTCAGGATCTTCGTTGTGGCATGCGGGATCCTTTGTTGCAGTGTGCGAGATCTTTAGGTGCAGCATGCGCACTCTTAGCTGTGGCATGCATGCAGGATCTAGCTCCCGGACCAGGGATCGAACCCGGGCTCCCTGCATTGGGAGTGTGGAGTCTTAACCACTGGACCACCAGGGAAGTACCCCCTCATTGTGGGTTGTTGTTTTTTTTTTAACATCTTTATTGGAGTATAATTGCTTTACAATGGTGTGTTAGTTTCTGCTGCCTTTCCATTTTGACCTCGATTAGAATCAATGCCAGTGTGATCAGATCAGGGAGAGCTGTTAATAAGCCTTTAGAAGTCATGAAATTCAAGATACTCTTATTAACATAAATTCTTACTCAGCTTTTTCAATTTAAAATAAAATTAAAAGATGCTTTGTTATGTCAAAGATCAAATTACAATAGCTAAAAAAAAAAAAAAGCACAGTTAATAATAACTACACGTTAATGCCTATTTTCTATGCCCCAGGTCCTCTGCTAAAGACTCAACTTGGACTTAAATCCTCACAATCATCCTATGAAGTAGAGGCTATTATTATTATCTCAATTTTAAAAATGAAGATATTAAGATTGAAAGAGATACTGCTTTCCTGAAACCACAGAGCTAAAAAAAATGGTAGCTCCAGGATTTGAACCCAGGTTAGCTTCACTCCAGAATGTGAGCTCTTCATCACTCTGCTCCACTACCTCTGTCCCTCTGTACACAGGGGTGTGTGGTTCTTGCAATATAAATGAATACTGCACCAGTTCACTGGCATCAGTGTCATATGACATGTTATTGTATTTATAAATAAAATACACTTCCATCATCACACATGAAATAAATGTTTTTGACAGTTTATAATATTTATTTTTCTCAAAAAATAAAGTTTTATATAATTTAAAAGTATGTTTTTCGGGACTTCCCTCATGGTCCAGTGGTTAAGAATCAGTCTTACAATGCAAGGGATGCCAGTTCGATCCCTGGTCGGGGAACTAAGATCCCACATGCCACGGGGCAACTAAGCCCGCGCGCCACAACTGCTGAGTCTGCGTGCTCTGCAGCCCGCGCGACTCAACTAGAGAGAAGCCTGTGCACAACAACAAGGAGCCCACGCGCCGCAATGAAGGATCCTGCGCGCCGCAACTAAGACCTGACGCAGCCAAAAAATATTTTTTTAAAAAAGAAAAAAAGCTCAGCATCATTATAAAAAACAAACAAACAAACAAAAAACTGTTTTTCAACAGGGATCTATAGAGCCCAAGCTGGCACAAGGGGTGCTAGGGTGAAGCATGCATGTATATGTTAGAGGAGGGGGCTACACTCAGTCAACCGGAAGTTACACTTTTAAACGTTTACAGTTGGGAACTCCACGTAACATTTTATTTGAAAAAAAAAAAAAAATTCCTGCTACTTGAAAGAACTGTTTTCAAGCACTGATTTAGACCATCATATTTATGCTTTTTCAATTCAATACACTAAAGAGGGTCAAACAAATAACAACATAAACATAAAATGTCCTTAACTATTTACCTATATATTTTAGACTCAAAAGCAAGAGAGATTTAACGTAAGAGGTGAAAACCATTGACTCAATACTAAGAAAGTAATCATGAAAATCCAAAACGTCAAAAGTATATAAAAACTAATTCTATTATGCACACATTAAATAATTAAACATTTCCCTTTCTTACTTCATAACCTGAAACAAGGCCAAATAGAAGAGGGTGTCAGTACCTGTGGTAGTTGCATACTTCACGGCTCTTTGCTTCCAAGTCCATCCCCTATAAAATGAATCCAAATGGAATTATGATTAAACAGGATATGTAAGATCTGTCATTGTTCTCTCAAAAGAATCTCAATTTTTAAAAACTTGCAACCAAGTCTAGATATGACTTTAGTTACATTTAAACCTTAAGCCTACAGAGTGATTCAATAAGATTTACTTTGTGGGAAGAAAACGAATCTAGAAATCAAAAGTTACAGTTCTGGCTGTTCTCCCTGGTACTAAGTGTCCTTGACCAGATCACCTAACCGGCTCATTCCTGAGGCTGGCAAATGACCACGGAGTCAGAGACAATTAGAAAGCCAAGGTACTTCAAGATCATCCAGTTCAGCTTGTTTTCAAACTTTTTTCACCAGAACCCAAAGTAAAAACTATGTTTGACTTCACAAGCCAGTACACACACAGAAGTTTCATGAAAGAAAATTTCCCCTATGTTTCGATAGTTCCTGTTCTATTCCATTTTATTAAATAAAATGTCCTGGGAAGACCCACAGCTTTGGCACTTGAGTTCCACAAGATGGTTTTCTGAGGAGGCTACTGCTTTCCCACATCTTTCCAATCAACTGACCTCGCTTTCTTGATCTTCAATGGGGAGGTGGGGATCACAGCATCTTCCCATCACAATCTTCAGATAGGCTTACCAATAAGATTCAAGGCCTGTCCTGGGCAATGTGTCTATAAAATGGCTGCTTCTTGGTAAATCCAGCTTAAGCTCTGATTCAGTTTTAAGGACATTGCTGAACTAAAGTTTTCTTCTGCCATTTTCCAGTGAAAACCAAGAGACAACCACCTCCCACACACACACCACTTAACTATAATCTTCTATCCCAGCAACGTTCTGATTGGTCTATTCCATTTTTCACCATTATCTACACTACAATTTAAAATGGCTTAAAAAACATTAAGAAGTTGCTTCCATGCAATTATTCCACCCTGATTCAAGAATTTCTATACCAGTTTCTCCTCGTTTTTAAAATTCCACCACTAGACTAGATTTCTTTGCTGAGTTACTACCAAATCATGACATAAAAAGACATGTAAACACCTTATATACTGATAAGATTTTTTTTTTTAATAAATTTATTTATTTATGGCTGTGTTGGGTCTTCGTTTCTGTGCAAGGGCTTTCTCCAGTTGCGGTGAGCGGGGGCCACTCTTCATCGCGGTGCGCGGGCCTCTCACTGCCGCGGCCTCTCCCGTTGCGGAGCACAGGCTCCAGACGCGCAGGCTCAGCAGTCGTGGCTCACGGGCTTAGTTGCTCCGCGGCATGTGGGATCCTCCCAGACCAGGGCTCGAACCCGTGGTCCCCTGTCATTGGCAGGCAGATTCTCAACCACTGTGCCACCAGGGAAGCCCTAAGATTATAATTCTACATGCCATTAACAACTCTAACATTTTCCAGGGTGACAACCACTTGAGAATGGTTCTATACATAATAGCTAAGATTTGAGAGGGAGAGGGAAGTGAGAGAAAATGGGTCTGTGTAACATCCTGAAGAGCCCTGGAAACCTAAGAAAAGAAAAATCAGGAGAAAAAGAAGAGCACTAACATTGCTTTCATCAACTGTCATATTTTGCTCTGCTACAATTAAGTAACTGAAAATCTACATCCATACAATAAAAGCAATAAAAAAAACTTAAGACAAATCATTGAGTCTGCAAAGGCTACATCTATGGATTGATTCATATGCATCAGATTCTGTTTAAGCCTCTTTACATTAATATTAATTCATTTAATTCGCACAGTCTAAGGCACTAGTATTATCTCTTCTAGGGATAGTATCATCACCTCCTCCTAGGTAAAGAAATTGAAGCACTGAGGATAATAAGTAACTTTCTCAAGGTTACTCACACACCCAGAGTAGCAAAGCTGAGACCCCTGCCTTCTGAGTGCAGAGTCTGTGCCCTGCAGCACTAAGCTATACTATGTTTCCAGAATGATGGAGGAGGAGGGAAGAGAAGGCAAAGGAAGCTAAAGAAGCTTGCTACCTGGAAACCTGAGGGTGTCTTCACTGCCAGTAATTGTCTCCGAAGCTTAAAATCTGAAACTGATCTGGAGTCAGGTTAGTTAGAGTGAGTCACCTGATAGCTTTGTTCAAATGTGTGTACAAAGCTGTTGACAAAACCTCTCAGCTCTCCGGAGACAAATTTGCTTTTGTTAACTTGATTCATTTCAGCAAAGGGAAAGAACTCCAAGAGTCTTTAGCATCCTGGCGCCATTTCTTACCACTAGTGTAAACTAGGGCAAGTCTTTGACCCCTTCGGACTTCACCAAAAGCGGGATCATAACAACGCTCCCCAAAGAGGGAATGCAGTGAAAACACAGTGTTAATAGTTAGGAACTGTACAAGCGTTATTCTTGCCCCTATGGCGAGGGGAGCATGGAGACGGCAGGCCCAGCTCCACCCCTCCCCCACTCCACAAAAATGGGCAGAATGCTGAAGGCTGGATGTGTGGAAGGGAGAAGAAAGTGTGCGTCTCCCTCCTGATGCCGAGACTGAAAGCAGAACCTCTCCCGGACTGGGCTGGAGTTTTTCTTCCGTCCTCCCCTCCTCCCCCTCTACCCTCGGTCCCTCCGCGCCTCTCACACGCCGCACGAGTCCATTCACCCCCGGCCCCGACACTGATCCACCGCCCCTCCACCCGCCGTTACCTCGGCGGCAGCAGCAAACTCGGGACTCGCTGCCATCGGTTCCTCTCCGCCGCCACCAGCAGGACCGACAACGCAGAGGCCGCCGCCATGTCCGGGCAGCCCCGTCACTCTCCGACGCTTAGACACAGCAGCTGTGTCCCACTCACTGCAAAACCTTGCCTCCGCTCTGCTAGCCTGTTGTCCTCCGCCGGCCACCGTCCAGGTCAGAGCCAAGCAATAGGCGAACCGAAGGGTGGTGGGGGCGTCTCCACCAAAACAATCAAAGAACAAAGCAGGGCTTGGGTGGCGGCGATTGGCCAGTCGGTCCGCGTGCCGCGGGGGTGCGGTCCCCGCTCCCTCCGCCCCTTGCGCCAACCGGAGGAGGGGTCGGCTATGTCCTCAGCCTTCCTTGGACTCGGATCGCTGTTTCTTCCCTTGGCCCTCGGCGTTCCTTCGTTCTGGAACACTGCTCCTGACCATTATTATTAAAGCCGCAAGGAAGTGGGCGAGGCAGAGTCATGGGGAAAAAGTCATATGGGGTGGAGAGCAAGATAAAATTCTCTAGTGATCTCAAGAATGGATAAAATAAAATAAATAACTAAAATTAAACTTAAAATTTAAAACCACCCTGAGCTTTTAAAAAAGTGTTTTAACGGACTGTTGAGGAAAAGAGGAAGTCAAAACCGAATTGCAGAATATCTAGAAAACAAAAGTACTGAAAACACTACATATAGATGCTTATTTGATTTAACTAAAGCCGGGCTTATAGGAAAATTATAGTGAACGTAAATTAATCATCCAATTTAAGGGTTAGAAAAAAATACATAAATAAAGCATAATAAAGAAAGTAGTAAAGATTAAAAAAAAAGAAATAAATGAATTAAGAAAACTAATATCGAAGCACTAAGTCCAGAAGTTCAGAAAATAAATCAATAAAAGAAAAATAGTTAACTAATCTAATCAGAAGTAAAGGGGAGAAATGCACACTTGCTATGATTAAAAAGAAAAAAAAAGGTAAGTGGGGAAAAGGTGCAGGTATAGAAAAAAATTATAAATTTGTAAGAGACTATTTTGCTCAACGTTAAGCAAATAAATTTTGAAAACCTGGATGAAATGGATGCTGTTCAAGATAAGAAAATACAGTTTACCCAAATAGACCCTGAGATAGAAAATCTAATTAAACCATTACCACAGAAGAACAAGAGAATATTATCAAAGACCTATCGTTCCTACTGCCTTCATTTCCACCTTCACCTCCATCCCCAAAGCATGTGACTCACCTTGTTTCACAAGGAAACTCCACCAAAATGGTAAATAGTAGTTGACCCCAATGCTAGTAATTCTGACCCAGAGCACAGAAAAAATTGGAAGTCCTCCAAAATCTTATGAGGTGAGCATAACATTGGCACCAAAATCTAACAAAGATAGCACACACATACACACACAAAACTATAGTCCAATTTCTTCATTTATGAATATTAATGGAAAAATCCCAAGTATATTACTAACTAAACTATCTGGTAGCATATGGAAAGAGTAATACACCATGATTAAGGTTTATTACAGAAATGTAAGAAGATTCAATATTAATATAACTAATTAATCTTATTAATAGTTTAAAAGAGAAAAAATTGTATCATGTTAATAGATGCTTAATAGGTCTGATAAAAGTCAACATTCATTCTAGATTTTAAGACTCAATAATTTAAGAGTGGTATTGGGACAAGTGGCAAGCCCTATGGGGGAAGAAAAGTTGAATCCCTACTCACTCCTCATACCTAACACCAAAATAAGTTCCAAATGGATAAAAGATTAAATATAAAGATGAAATCATAAGAGTGCTAGAATATATCATAGGATATCTTAAAGAAGGAAAGGTTTTTCTAAGTGTAACACAATACTCAGAAACTATAACAGAAAAAGAATTGATAAATTCAACTACATAATTTTTTTTGAAAATCTGCACAACTAAACATATATATAGAAAAAAAGTGAACTAGGAATAATTTTATAACTCTTATCACAGATGAAGGTCTACTTTCCTTAATATATAAATAACTCCTACAAATCAATAAGAAAAAAGATCTATAATGCAAGAGAAAAGCTTCAAAGAATATGAAGAGACCAAGGGAACAGAATAGAGAGCCCAGAAGTAAACCCACGCATATATGATCAACTAAGCTTTGACAAGGGTGCCAAGTGCACCCAATGGGGAAAGAATAGTCCCTTCAATAAGTACTGTTGGGAAAACTGGACATCCACATACGAAAGAATGAAACTGGACCCTGCCTTACACCACTAGAAAACATAGGGAAAATGCTTCTTGACATTGGTTTTTTATTTTTTAGATATGACACCAAAAGCAAAGGCAAAAAAAGCAAAAATAAAGTTGGGACAACATCAAGCTAAAAAGCTTCATCAGCAAAGGAAACAATCAACAAATGAAAAGGGAATCTGCTGAATAGGAGAAAATATTTACAAACCATATGTCTGACAAGGGGTTAATATCTAAAATGTAGAGAGATTTTATACAACTCAATAGCAAAAAACAAATAATCCAATTAAAAATGGGCAAAGGACCCAAATAGACATTTTCCCAAAGAAGACATGCAAACAGCTAACACCTACATGAAAAGGCGCTCAACACCACCAGTCATCAGGGAAATGCAAATCAAAACCACAATGAGATATCACCTGTTAAGATGGCTATTATCAAAAAGACAAAAGATAACAAGTGTTGGTGAGGATGTGGAGAAAAGGGAACCCTTGTACACTGTTGGTGGGAATGTAAATTGGACAGTCATTATGGAAAGCATCATTATTCAGAGTCCTCAGGAAATTAAAAATAGAACTACCATATGATTCAGCAATCCCACTTCTGGACATATATCTGAAGGAAACAAAATCAGTATCTTGAAGAGATGTATGCATTACCACCTTTATTGCAGCATTATTCACAGAAGCCAAGATATGGAAACAACGTAAGTATCTGTTGACTGAATGAATGAATGAAGACTATACACACACAAACACACCACAGTGGAATATAATTCAACCATGAGAAAGAAATCCTGCCAGTTGCAACAACGTGGATGAACCTGGAGGACATTATGCTAAGTGAAATGAGCCAGATAAAGATAAATACTGTATGATCTCACTTATATTTGGAATTTAAAAAAAAAAGTCAAACATATAGAAACAGAGAGTAAAATGGTGGTTACCAGGAGCTGAGGGGTGGGGGAAAAAGGGGACATGCTGGTCAAAGGGAACAAACTTTCAGTTATAAGATGAGTAAGTTCTGGGGATCTAATGTATAGCATGGTGACTCTAATTATGATACTGTATTGTATATTTGACATTTGTTAAGAGAGTAGATCTTAAGTATTCTCATCACCTGACTGTGGTAATAATTTCACAATGTATAGATATACCAACTCATCACATTGTACATGTTAAATATATACAGTTTTGTTTGTCAGTTATACCTCAATAAAGCTAAGGGGGAAACTAACAGGTATAAAGAAAAAAAAAAAGAATATGAGGAGTTCACAGAATAGGAAATGTAAATAAATGTAAAAGTCACTTGACCTTATTACAAATCAAAGAAATACAAATTAAAACTATAGGGCTTCCCTGGTGGCACAGTGGTTAAGAATCCACCTGCCAATGCAGGGAACACGGGTTCGAGCCCTGGTCCAGGAAGATCCCACATGCCGCGGAGCAACTAAGCCCATGCGCCACAACTACTGAGCCTGCGCTCTAGAGCCCGTGAGCCACAACTGCTGAGCCCTCACACCACAACTACTGAAGCCCACACGCCGAGAGCCCGTGCCCCGCAACAAGAGAAGCCACCGCAATGAGAAGCCCGCGCACTGCAACGAAGAGTAGCCCCTGCTCACCGCAACTAGAGAAAGCCCGCGTGCAGCAATGAAGACCCAATGCAGCTAAAAATAAATAAATTAATTAAATTAATTTATTAAAAAAATAAAAAATAAAACTATAATGATATACCATGTTTCACCTGTCACATTAGCATATATCAAACGTTTAATAACACTGTAATTAGTTAGGGGCATGAGAGTGTTATCATTATTGAGTGAAAATTGGTACAACCATTATGCAGAGTACTTTGGTAATAGTTATCAAAATTGCAAATTCACAGACTTTTGAAACTAGCAAAGCTATTTCTTAGAAATCACCCAAGATATACTCATAGATATTTGAAATGATGTCTGATTAAGGAAACATTGTTTCATTGTTGGAAAAAACAAACTAATTAAAAGAGACTGGTTAAATAAATGTACGGGTATACATTTAATGGATTACTATGCAGCCACTAAAAAAAGAATGAGACAGCACTATATGTACTCATATATTAAGATTCATTGATGAGTGACGAAAGCAATGTACAGAACTGTGGTTATTATTCTATCATTTGTGTAAAAATAGGAGAAAGAAAAAACATACATGCTTATGTATGTAGCAATAGCCTCTGGGAAAGAAAAGTTGTTGGCTCCAAGACAGGGACAGGATAGCAGGATAGTGACAGCTTTTTATTGTACACCCTTTTACATACTTTGGATTTGTTTTGACATAACTTCAGACTTACAGAAAAGCTACAAGAATAGTACCCTTCACCTATAAACCCCAAGTGTTTATATTTTACCACATTTGCTTTATCTTTTGTTCTCCATGTACCTACACACACACACACACACATACACACACACACACACACTCATATACTCATACTTTTTTTTCTGAACCATTTGCAAGTAAGTTGCAGACATGATGCCCTTTTTTACTCCTAACTACTTTAATGTGTATTTCCTAAAACAAAGAGATTCTCTTACCTATACATGCTTTCTGAACCTGCTTGGGCTTGATCCTGGATGTACCATTTCCATCTTGCAATTGATTACTGTTAGACCCATCCAGCTTTATTACTTAGTGGATTTGACAGAATCCAGCTCAAAAATGGTCAATTCCGGATATATGGTCACTTAGTGTCCCAAGGTCAAGTGTTCCAGGACCCAGTAACATGCCAAGAGCTGTTTCTCAAAGGGTATATATTTCTCTGATGCAAATGGCATGGCCGTGGCCTTGCTTCAGAAGGCCCAGGGCCTGTTATGATTCTCCCACTAGAGTTTGCCAAAAATTTCGTGCTGTACCTTTGCCCACTGCTGAAACCTCCAACACCGTAGGGTCTGTCTGAGTGTCTGGCTCAAGCAGCAGGGCTAATTGCATCGTGGCCTGGAGTTGCTGTACTGCCCTTTCCTGATCTGGCCCCACTCAAAACTGATTGCTTTCTATGTCACCTGGTAAATGGACCAGAGGAATTTTCCTAGCTGTAGAATGTAGTCACCAGAACCCAAAGAGGCCCAACTGGCTCTGTGTTTCCTTCTTTGTGGAAAGGATGCAAGATGAAAAACATCTGTATTTTATTTTGGAGGGGATATTCTGGCATGTCCTTGATCCTCTGTGTCCTTAAATACTTAAATGAAGTAGTCAGTCCCTGAATCTTCATACCTCCTGGAACACATGTGTTTAACCAAGGCGTCCAGCATAATAATTGCTCCATGCTTGTCCTGTATAATTAGCATGATGTCATCAATGTAGTGGTTCAATGATATTCCATGGGATGTCTGTGCGGTCCAGATCGCTTTGGATTACATTATGAAAGAGGACAGGAGAGTTGACAAATTCCTGGGGCAAAGCTATAAATGGATATTACAGAGCATGGGCCAACAACGAGCCTTCGTAGAAAGGCAAGTCAGCCTGAGCAGTGGCTGGTCCATACACTGTCAGTGCCAGGGCTTGAGAGGCTGTTCTCCTGGGGGTGTGCTACATCTGGGGCAGAGTTGGAAGCAGGCTGGAATCAGCCCTGCTCCCATTACCTTTTGTATAGGTTCCTATTAAACCACTTTTCTTTGTGTATGCACTGGAATTTCTATACCCGAGTTTCCCCCCAGAAGTAAACCAGTAATTCTACCTTGACAGTGGATGTGGGGTAGACAGCATTCAAGACAGCCCCCCTTGATTTCTACCTCTCCTGGTCTTCACTCCTACATTGTACCAGGCATGGTCAATGTGACCAACAGGATACAGCAGAAGTGATGGCATGTCACTTCTGTGATTAGGTGGTCGTCTCTCTCTCTTGGATCACTTGCTCTGGGGAAAGCCAGTTGCCATGTTGTGAGCATCCCTTTGGATATGCCACATGGTGTGAACTTGGAAGTAGATCCTTCAGCCCCATTTGAACCTTCAGATGACTGCAGCTCTGGCTAACAGCCGAACTGCCACCTGGTGAGAGACCCTGAGCCAGAGCCACCCAGCTAAGCTGCTCCCAGATTTCTGACCCTCAGAGACTGTGTGAGATAATAAATGTTGTTTTAAGCTGCTAGGTTTCAGGGCAATTTGTTACACAGCTATAGATAACTAACACAGGACCTCTTCTGATTTATCTCAGCCCCTACCAGACTGTCTGGCATTAGGAAGTCCTTAATCGATGTTGGTTGGATGAATGAATGAATGGGTAATTGTGGCAGCACTTAAATAAACCAGTAATCCAGTCAGGTAGTCTGGGCTGAGAGTTGAGAAATTTAATTTATAACTTTAATATGGTTTATCTTCTCAGAAATTCAGTTTCCCTCAAATAGGTCTTCCTACCTAGTAATAATGTGGCAGTGGAGAATAGAACAAAATAAATTATTTCTAGGAAGACGATTTAACTTACTGATTCAAGCAACAACCTCCACTAAGGTTGTAAACAAAAATTTTAATAGCACAAAAACCGAATTATAAGGAACGAATGACATAAATCTCCAAAGTAAGTTTTTATTACAAAAACTTTTAATACAATTCAATATTCTATTAAGACTAAAGGCAGGTCCTTGCCAACCCTACTGAGCCATAAGAGAACAAGTCAGGAAAGTGAATATGTTCTCCAGGGTGACTTGAATTATTCCTTTACTAACGAATGCTAGGGGTGTGTGGTCTATTCTGTTAACATTTCTTTGGTAGTAAAAACAAGGAGGAATAAAATTCTTTGCTGCTCTACAGAAAAACGTGAACTAGAGTGAAAACGTGGCCGTAAAACTGCAGAAGAAGCAAGTTACCACAAGAGGGGGATCTACATTCAAGAAAGAAAAGTTGGTTAGCGGTTCAATTTCTCTTTCAAAGAAATAAAAAATGCCTTGAGAAATTTACTCCATTCCTTTATCCTTAGACTCACAGCTTAACAATCCCATAAAAATGAGAAACGAATGTTTTACAGAGCCTCTCAGTTTTCTTCGAGGGAGTAGAGAACTTCATTAAAGATAGGCTATTTTATTTCCCATTAAGCCCTCCTTTCATGTACCATAATCTCTCGTGATTCTGGACAAAATAATTTCCTCTGTAAAAGGGAGCATATGCCAGTATGAGGCTTCAGGCAGCACTTATTGTCATTGTTCTTGTAGGCAATTTGGTGTAGTGAAAAGACCAGAGACCTTGGTACCAGACCCACAGGAAGTCAAATTCAGGCTCTGCCACTTGTTAGCTGGGTGACATTTAAGTGATTAATTTCTTTAAGTCTGAGTTTACTCACATGTAGGTTGTGAAAATTAAATGAGATGTATATAAACTGCTTAGCCTAGTGTCTGACACATATGTGTTCAATAGTGAAAGGCCATTATTATTGTTTCTTGCTTATTATTTAATTCTGTTGTCTGTAGCCACCTAATTCTTAGTTTTAGTGATTCTGGAGGAGTCATCAAGATAAAAATATAAGCTGATCTATTCCTCTTGGTGTCACATCAAATATCTAGACAACCTATGATATGTTGTTCTTTTTGACGATTGTTAGAAAACATTTAAAGTGGAAAAGGAGGTAGGTCAATTGACAGACACATACATCTTACAAAACATGGATAGTAAAAGCACTGAAAATACATTTTACAGGCAAAGCAGAAGCATTTTTAAAAGTGGAAAAGATCAAGGATAAAATAAAATCCCCAATGTGAACACAGGTAACATTAATTACAATTGATGCTTTGGTTTATAATATGGAGCATATACCACTTTACATACATTATGTTAATTTAATGTATCTCAAATGTTGACTTTGGTTAAAATATTTTCAAGGAAACTAGAAAATATTCTTAAACAGCTCACTAGATCTTTCATAAAATGAACAAAAAAATATTTTGAAATTGATGTACTGCTTGAACTTACGTCAGAAATTTGGTTTTTGTGAAAGACAGTGGTTTACACGGTTGGAAGGACCCACACTCCAAGGGAAGTCTTCAACATCCTGGAAACAATGAAAGAATTCTCTAAACTCCATCTTTTTCTTTTCCCTCGGGGCACCAGTTAGATTCTCTGGTATCCAGAAGATTCACGCCTTAAGCGGATTCCATAGACAATCAAACCCACAGCGAAGAGACCAAGCACGATGGCCCCAATCACGGGAAGCACAATTGTGTAGTCAGATGAACATTCGTCCACTAATAGAAAAAACAAATACAGCCACTAAGGTTTAGTGAGGACAGACCAGAAAGCAGGCTAGAGTGGGGAGAATATGAGCTTTGGAGTCAGACCTGTGCTTGACTTTTGCTTCCACCACTAACTGTGTGAACCTGGGAGGGTTATTTAACCCTGCAATTTACTCATTTATAAAGGAAGCAAATAATATACAAAATTGTTGGAGGATGAAATAAGATAACTTTCTCTTCTCAGAAATTAATAAATATTTAATAATTGTTAGTCCTGTTTTCTTCCAGGTGTTGCTCTCTGCAAAGTGGGATGTGCTTACGTAAAACAGACTGCGTCACCGTAAACCTTATCTCTTGAAAACATGTGATGTTTCTCCACTTTTTAAAACATTCATTTTTGTCACACTTACAGTTCTCTTTTATTGCTTTTAGTTAGCCAAAAATATTAGAAAATAGACCTAATTATTTATGAGAGCTTAAAAGTGAAAGTTTGCAAATTTGTCAAAATTCTTTTTTCTTTATTCTGTTAGAGACTATTTATTCAGTTCATTTAAAATGTAATCAGTCTTGACTGGAGAAAGATGGAAGGCCCTGGGAATAAAAGGGAACTTAACTGAATACAAATAAATGGAGAACTATATCTATATCTTATTCAAGAATAGATGAGAGGATATGCCCTTGAGGTCTTCCATGAACCAATATTGAAATTATGTCCTGAACCAAGAATCACCATTAACCCAATTCTCACCTGAGGTCCAAGTAAAAAGAATCAGGAGGGGCCAGGGAAGAGGGAATGGTAATTAGAGACTCCTGGGAAAAAAACTAAATCTATACAAGACAGGAACTGTGCTTGTAGTACACTATTTGATTTGGCAGTGGACACTATTTACATTATAATGATGCATACCTTATTGATTTAACAAAAAAACAGTGATATAACCATAAAAAGGATGGTGTAAGAAGTATTAAATCCTTATCTTCCATAGCAAGAGGTTTAAAGCTGATAAATTAAGAAATAGTAGGATAAGCTTTTTATTACTTTTTAGAGAATTATGGAGATAGTTACCATAAGAAACTGTTAGAACTAGTTAAAGTGCTTTGTCTCTTAGAGGAGGAACAGGGAAATGTTGCTTTTCATGAATCCTTTTAGAGTATATGGTAATTTTGTTATTTACATATTTGTTAAAATTATATATAATTTTGTTATATTAAATATAACATTGTACATGTAAATATTTATATATATTTCTTAGATAGGAAAGAAGATAATCTAAGAAGTTAAAATAATTTGGAAAAAAAATACAGAATTGTCAAAACAAAATGTAAAGCACATACCTATTGATCCAGCAATTCCACCACTAGGAATTTATACTGAAGATATATTCATAAAGTACACAAAAATATGTAATAATAATCTCCTTTTATGAGAGGAAAATTGACAATCTAAATATCCATCAAAAATTTACAATTGTATATTCATACAATAGACTATGATGTAGCCATCAAAAGGAATGTGGTAGATTTCCATGTGCTGACAGGGAAGTTACCTAAGATCTGTGAAGCACTGCATGGGTGCCTAGAGCAAAAAAATACACAAGAAGCTGGGGGAAGACTGGGATGGGAATAGAGGCAACTTTTACTTTCTATGTAGTTTTATACTATTTAATATGACATTGTTTAAACATCTTCAAAATGCAGAAAAGTAAACAAAGAAAATAGTTATCCAATCACCATGTTTCTTCCACTTGAATTAATCACCATAAATCTTTGAGGCATTGTTTCCTCTGTACATATATGTGTGTGTGCGTGTGTGTGTGCTCATGTGTATGCTTAAAGAAAAATCATTGTATTTTTTAAAATGATAAATGCTCATTATAAATCTCCTGAAAACCACCTACCCAGAAATTATCATTGGTAAAACATGGACAAACATTATTTCAGGCGTCTTTCTTTACAACTGTAAGAATAGCTGGGTAGAAAAATAAATAGAAGTGGTTTTATCAAAATGGGATCATACAAATGCTATTTTAACCAAAATTGTTCATTTTAATGTTACTTGAATTTCACAGAAGAAAAAAACTAAAACAAGACTAGAGGAATTACTGCACTTCAAATAAACGTGTCTTTGCCATGGGAAATATTGTTGCATAAAAGATCTCTTTAAGGTTCAAAGAAGAGACAAAAATACACAAGTAGAAAATAAATAAATGATTATGAAATGCATTAAGAGGTTATAAAATAAATTAGAGACGTGTTTTCTAAACTCTGTGTTTCCAGTTAGACATTATCTATTGATTCTGTTTTGAAAGATTAACACTAACAGATTCCCTTCTATTTCTGGTCTTCCCAACTCAAATTCTGAATAGCTATACATATTTTTAGAAACATTGTTCAGGTTTACAATATTTCAATTCTATGTGATAAGTATAATTCCTATAATTTCTAAAAATTCGTTTCAAATTTAGAACACATTCACTAAAGTCAAAATAATACAAAATGCTGTACATTGAGAAGTTTCACTTCTACCCTTGTGCCATCTTCTTAGTTCCCCCTGCCAATATTAGACAACTACTTAGTTTCTTATATATTTCCAATGTTTCAGATATAAGCAAAAGTGAAAATATACTTTATTTCCCATTTTTCTCACTATTATGCATTATACATTTTTTAACAATATATTTTGGATAACTTTCCTTAAACATACACAGACATGTATGTTCTCATTCTTTTCTTATAACTGTATAGTATTCTGTTGTGGAATGTATCTGTCCCAGATTGATGGACCCTTGGTTTGTTTTTAATCTTTTGATATTACAAATAATTCTGTGATGAATAAGCATGCACATATATCATTTTATATATGAGAAGGAATGATAAAATCTCAGATCCATAATCGTTTGATGTTTTTTATATTTAACTCTTCAAATAGATAAAATGCCTTAAAAAACAAAACAAAACTGTGCTTTCTCTATTCCTGAAAGATGTTTGCTTATATCCTTGCTTGTAATGTGGCTTCTCTCTGATCAAATTTCATTGTCAAGCTGTATCTTTAAGAAGAGCTCATTTGTGCTGTATCCCTTGAATTATTTCATGTTTGAGGATGTCGGTCTATTACCTTTTTACTCAGATTATATTTTGAGGCCACACTTTCCCTTAGGATTTTGTAGACATTGGTCTATTGTTTACTGGCTTTAAATGTTATTGTAAAGAAATCTGAGGCCAATTTTAACCTTCCCCCTTTATAGGTGATTTGCTTTTTTTAGGGGAAGGGGGAGTTTGTATGTCTAAAGAATTCTTTAGCTTTAAAGTTCTATGGCTTACTTTGGATATATCTTATTGTTAAGCTTTCTGTGTCAGGTTTTTTTTTTCCTCCCACCCTGGGATAGATACACTGTGCACTTTCAACCTGCAACTTCAATTATTCACTTTAAGGAAAACCTCTTAAATCATCAAATATATCTTCTTTTTATTTTTTAACTCTGTACTTTAGAGCCACCAGTTATCCTTATTTTAGATGATCTGAATAGCTTTCATACCTAGCAGCTTACCTATAATGTTATAATCTTAATTTTTATTAACTGGTTAACTCAGTCTTTTTCTCTACGAAGATAGTTCAGTTTTCAGCTCTATCTGTTCTGCCTTTTACTATTTCCATTTATTATGGAAGTGTGTTGCTTTGATGCTCAATTTGTTTTCTTAGGAGTGAAATGTCCTATTTACCTCACTCTTTCATTATAACTTCTCCTCTATGAGCTCTGGTTATATGGAATTCACATTCTTATTAATTGTCAAAAAAACAATTGACAGGTATTTCTCTCTGTTCCTTGAGTTAGGTTTTCTTTGTATTTTATCAACTATATTCCCTTCTAACCCTCCCTCCTTTAATTTTTAAAAATTGTGGTAAAATATACACAACATAAAATTTACCATTTTAATTGTTTTAAAGTGTACACTTCAGTGACATTAAGTACATTCACATTTTTGTGCAACCATCACCACTATCCATCTCCAGAACTTTTTTCATCTTGCAAAATGAAAACTCTGAATCTATAATTTAGTTTAATCTTATATTACTTTTTCCTGCAGTAATTTTGCATTGTAGTCTTGTAGTTTGTTTTCATCTTACTCGTTTCCCATTGAGCTAACTAATTGGATTCTATTTTCTTTTCTATACCTTGGGAACTAGCTACAGACTGGGGTGTCCTCTGGTTTGGAGCTGGCTCCCCAGTTCATTTCCAGCAGTCTGGAAATTTACTCTGCCTTGTCTCCGCAGTAGCCATTTTCACTACTCCTACCCAGCTTGAAGAGATGCGGGATCCTAGTTCCCCAACCAGGGAGCGAACCTGGGCCCCCTGCATTGGGAGCGTGGAGTTTTAATCATGGACGGCCAGGGAAGTCCCAAGTGGCTGCTCTTTTTCTCTCCAGTTTTAGGAATAGTAGTCAGCATTCACAGGATGTTTTTCTTTCACAGTATGGCTCCTTGGGGTAGGTGTACTGGGGAGGGTTAGGAGCCCACTCAGCTGCCCCCTCTCCACTCTTCCTCTCAGTCTTGTATCTTTGTCGTTCATCAGTTTAAAATGTTTATTGCATTAGGTTATGTCTTTTTGACTGCTACTGGTGATTAAAAAAAAAAATTTCCCCCCGCTCAATCTATTAGACAATGAGGGAGAAAAATTCTGTGAGGAAAATTCTAGTCACTATTTTAACTCCAATTTTTCATTTCATATATTTCTGTAGTGCTTAAAATTTTTTTCACAACCTACGTGTTTTTGCTCCCATTTGTTTCTTAAAAATTAAGAATTAGTAGTGAAGTATAAATTATAACCATTTTAAACAGTTTATGAAGGAAACCCAAAATTTGGGCACACATTGATACACATTTGTTAATCAATGTCTGTTTTGTATGTAATTCATACGTAATTCTTTATTCACGTTATCGTTGTGAAAACCTAGAAACAATAAAAATTCCCAATAATAACAGAATAGTTAAGTAAATTATTGTGTAATGTTGATAGCATATTCAGGATAGCAGCCATGGTAATGACACTTTGTACCTCTAGCAGCATGGAGAAATGCTTATGGAACAAGGATACCAAACTGTGTCCTCTGTGTACTTTCAGTTTGTAAAACAATATTCTTGAGAAGGAAATACAGTTGACCCTTGAAGGACACCAGTTTGAACTGCACGGGTCTATTTATAGGCAGATATTTTTCAACATTAAATACTATAGTACGACTTTATCCGCAGGTGGTTGAGGAACGCAGGTACAGAGGGAACCACCTAAACGGAGGGCCAACTCTGTTACACACACAGATTTTCAAGCGTGGGAGGGTGGGTGCCCTGACTCCCAGCATCGTTCAAGGGTTAACTGTACACCAAAATGAACAATGGATAGGTTATCTCCATGTGGGCATTAGTGAAGGTTTCTACTGTCTCTAGGTAGGTTGCAGAGTGAGGGGTAAATTCAGGCATTCTACCGTCAGCAGAAGGGAGAAACTGAGTTGAAACCAGCTGGAAGGGCAAGCAGCAGGAGAGCCAAAGGTCAGGGGCCAGTGCCGCCAGAGAGGATCAGAGGCCCCTTGTGAGGCTTCCCGGACTCCTACACAGCAGCCTCCTGCCCCGACCTCAGAAAGGGACAAGCAGCGCTCTGCAGTAAGCCTTGCAGCCCTAAGAGACGACTTGGAGGCAGCACGGGGTGGGGCTGGCGGGGGGCAGGGGGGAACCCCAGGACACGGAGGAGGCCGCTTCCAGATGCCCAGTCTACCACAATCCCAATCCCAGCACTTTCCCCTCTAGGACCCTCCTGGGACATCACTGCAACAGTGGGCAGAACTGTGAGGCAATAACGCATCCAGGCATTTATTTACTAATCATTCCAAGGAAACCTGTGTTCTTTTCGGTTACTAGGATGTTAATTCAAAGCAATTTTAAAGATAATTGGTGTATGTGGGGAGGGGTAGATCACAGGAGTCTAAGCAGCAGCCGTCACTCCAAAGAACTCATTGAAGATGGTAGAAAGGAAAATTAAACTCAAGCGAACTGCTTTATCCCTCTCTTCTTGATTTTAATTCGACTTCGTTTTCCTCTGCTGTGGGAGAAATTTCTATACTAGAACCTCCCTTTAGTCATTCTACAGGGTGGTTAGTGGCACAGTGAATAAACAACCCATGCTCTGTGGTCTAGAACCTAACAAGCACACTTGAGGTTGAACTGGAAATGGGAGTCTAGTGCGGGTACTGGCTGACACCCACTGGAGGAAGGAGATGGAGACAGATGGCATCTCTCCGAGGCCACGCCCTTGCTGCTCAACCCGAGTCACTTTGGGGAACACTGGGTCCTCACATCCCAGATTTGCATCAACACCTCCTTGTGTGAGGAGGAAACAGGAATGTCCTCACCCTCCTGCCATCTTCAAGGGCTCTTGAAGCTCTCTTGAAGCTGCTGTGTGCCCTCCCCACCCCCTCACTTCTGAGAAAGTGGAGAGAGCTAAAATACCTCAAAGGAAAGCAGTACACGTCCTAGATAAGCAGTGGTTATAGAGTGGCTGCCAACTTTCATAAACTTCCTGTTAAAAATAATGAATAACACCTCTGGAAAATACAGAAACACAAGAACAGTTTCTGTTAGTAAAAACAGTTAAAAAACATCCAGAAGTCCATGACTCTCCCCTTTCTCTGAAAGACCAACCCCAGTTCTGCTATTTAAACAGTCAACGTAATAGAAAACCATGAATAACATTCTAAGCCATATTTTAATAGAACTTTTCCTCCAGACACCAATCACTCCCAATCAGGAATTTTCAGGTTTACTTTTTTTTTTTTTTTGGTAAATGTTTGCTAAAAAAGGAAAGTGGATAATAATCTGGGTAGATCTACCTCTTCTCTTTGCCATTTCTGACTGTTTAGGTGCTTTGCCTACCTCTGCCCCCCACGATGGCCCAAGTTAACAAATCTACAAGGATACACTAAAATCAAAGAAAAATAGAGACAGAGCAGAAAAAAGGTATTAAGAAGGCAGACACCAAATTAAGGTGAAGGACTGGAGAGCTAACATTTATGAAGCCTCTTTTGTTTGCCAAGATCTTTGGTATATCCTTTACATTAAAAAATGGAATGTTGGGAAGTTTTCTAGTTTTTTTTTTTTTTTTTTTTTACTAATAATACATTATAACAGTGTAGAATATGTCCTTTTAAAAATGATAGTCTAAAAAGACCTCCAGGGCTTCCCTGGTGGCACAGTGGTTGAGAGCCCCCCTGCCATTGCAGGGGACGTGGGTTTGAGCCCTGGTCCGGGAAGATCCCACATGCTGTGAAACAGCTGGGCCTGTGCGCCACAACTACTGAGCCTGCACTCTAGAACCTGCCAGCCACAACTACTGAGCCCATGCACCTAGAGCCCTTGCTCCACAACAAGAGAAGCCACCGCAATGAGAAGCCTGTGCACCACAAGGAAGAGTATAGCCCCCGCTCGCCGCAACTAGAGAAAGCCCACATGCAGCAACAGATCCAATGCAGCCAAAAATAAATAAATAAAATAAATAAATTTATAAAATAAAATAAAAAGACCTTCAGTCAACCTAAAAAAAAAAGAAAAGATAGTCTATCAAGACTATCATTTAAGTAAATCAGGAGTTGGGCAAAATCCAGGAGTTTAAAATCACTTTAGAATTTATTTTGAAATGGATAGGTTTTTTAAAAGTAAAAAAGTTTTTTAAAAAAACTAGATATTGAGACTCTTAAAAATGTATACGAAAAAGCAGTGCAGTCTGAAAATGTCTTTCACACAATCTTCCCTTTGGGGGTTTGTTTTCTCCTTCTCACAGGACCCTGCTCACATCCCTGCCTCTTGTCCCTAATTCTCACAGCCAGGCCTGTATTATCAGGTGTGGATGGTGGAACTCAAGCCCATATGACCCAGGAAGAAGTGGGGTGGGAGCTGTCTTGTAGCTAGCCTGATGGCCTCTGGTGGAATGCTAATTTCCTAATCGGATTTGGAGGGTGGGGTTGGCAACTAGAAAAGTTGATCCCTTCACTTCAGGCTAAATATGCAGCCAGCATTCCCAAGGCCTTAACCTTGCACATTTTGAGGAAGGTGGGGCTTTAAATGCGTTCATATCCTCTCCTGGGCCTCTTTCTGGTCACCAGGCATGCTGTTAGCAAAACGCCAAGCAATCCTGCGATACTCAGGCCCACGGCCATAGGGATTTCTCTCCTGTTTCTGTCACTGAAGCATTCGTCTGCTGTAATTGAAGTCAGAGTAACAGGTGTTACAGGCTGGCCACAATGTTGGGAAGTGATACTGCCCCTGCCCGCCTCAGCTTCACAGAGAAGGAAACTGAGCGAGAGATGGAGCTGCGGGGCCTGTCCCTGCTGCCTCAGACATATGGACAGGTGAAGATGAGAAGGGAAGGGGTCACTGCAGTGGGCTGAAACTTGTAGTGCCTGTGATCACTTAAGGAGTGTCTTAAACTGCAGATCCCCGGGCCCCGCACCCAAGCAGTTTTGATTCAGCGGGTCGGAGGTGGGACCCAGGTGGTTGTGATACGGCTGGGAGGCAGATCCAACTTTGAAGAACACTGGTTAGGTCCAGAGGGTCAGGATCAGAATTGTGTCTTGACTCTCAAGCCAGGGTAAGCACGGGAGCCTTATTTCCCAACATTGGAAACACAGACCTGGACCATATCACCTGGCCAAAGTTTTCTATTTAAACTCTGTGCTTCTTGAAGGGACTGCTGGACACCCCGGGCTCCTGGTACCGGAGAGAGCTTTTGCAGGCTCCGAGATTTTAGAGAGAAGGGGTTGAGAAAGGGGGTCAGGGGCCTACTGTTTGGGATGACCGTTCTCTTTGACAAGGCTGAGCGTTCCACTTGCTGGATTCCTCTCCAGTTCTCCGAGCCCCTGTTGAAGGGTCACCCATTTGTCAGGACTTCTCTGACCCCCTTCCTGCAACGCTGTGTTCCTCATGCCTTCCTCTGCGCTCCCACGGCCTTTTGTACTTATGCCTTTTATAATGCCATATTGTATGGTAACTTCTATTTTTTAACTTGCTCCTTTTTCTCTCTTCTCTTACTCTTTGGTAGAAAATATTATTTACAGGATGACATACAACTTCACATTTGAGCACCTTTAGTGAAATTTGAGGTGCAAAGACTGGGAATAAGGAGCTGAGCTGAAGCGGGGACAGTGGAATGAACAAGAGAAATATTTTGGAGATAGAATTGATAGGGTTTTGTGACTATTTATATGAGAGGGTGAAGGAGGGAGAGGAAAAAATGAAAAGATAGCTTTCTACATCTCCTCGTGAGCACTGCTTAATAGCAGGCCAGGTGTGCTGCTAAAAGGTTTTTATTTCTCATCTCTGCCACCAAGAGGTTTCCTAGACCTGCTTACTTCCTTCTATACACAGGTTCTGAGGGGGAGGAAGAGCAAGTGTGTGCCTTGTTTTTAAGACCACGTGATTAAATACAGAGGTTTTTCAAGCCTTCATAATAAATTTTTAAAAGAGTTTCCCAAATTGGATATTTTGAGACAAGATGACAGAGTGGGGGAAATACCTCCTAGCAAATTTTAATATTTAATCTTAGGACTCTGGTAAAGGTCCAAAATTAAGATAGAGATTGTAGGACTCAGACCAAACCTACAGATATCAGGGGATCCAAGGCAAGTGACACTTTAATACTGCCTTTGCTGAATGCTTTCCACCAGGTATATCAGAAGTTTTCTGCCAGACACATTTTCAGCTTTACAGTGGAATTCAAGTAGAAATCAGACTCATGTTATAGAAATTTAACTTACAGCTGCACCTCTAGCTAAATCTATTTTTGATAGCTGAGAAGTACTCATAATGTCATTGGCTTATTATGAGAGAGATGTTTTAGAAACTGAAATTCAATTCTTGCTCATATGTAGAAACCCTTGTAATACTGTTTTCCTGGTTGGGAGAAAAGGGCTTTTTTGCAAAGTCACCCTGGGCTGCCCCTGGCCTTCTTGCTAGAACCTGCTTCCCTCTGTGGTGGTAAAAACCCAAAGTAGAAGTTGCATGGAAACTAAGACTAACTATGAGGAAGCACTAGTCGCGTGGAACAGCTTGGATTTGAGAAGAGGGGATCCAACAGAGTGTATTTCTGTCTAGAATGATCACAACTTTCTCTTTTCCCTCCGTAAGTGGGAAAGAATCTATTCTGAAATCTTGAATTTTAGACATCACTAATACTCAGGATTTTTAAGGTGTTCTCCAAAGACACCTGGGTTTACCAGTATTCAACAGCTTGTTCAGGGGAGGTTACTGATGGCGTTTTCTGACTCTTTGATTGATTGACTGTGTGTGTGTGTTTAAATGAGTCAGAATGTGTATTTTGGTCAGACAAGAAGAATGTATTCTGCTGTGGGAGGGCAGTGGACACGAGTGGGTTTAAGTGTCTGATTTTGAGGCTGGTATTGACTCATACAATGGTGGGTGGGAGGGTTGGCCAGAGAAACTTGACCCTGAGAGCTTAGTGGAATCATACTCTTCTAGGAAGTTCATGTGATTCTTGTCCCTTTGAAAGCTTCAAACAAAAACAACTTGAAACTACTCCTGGGTCTCAGAAGTTTATGTTTGTGACATGATGATCCCTTAACTTACCATTTCCAAAGTCGTTGCCTTCAAAATCAAAGGCTTGAAGTTGGATATTCATTGTTTTCAGCTGAAGGTGGGTTGAGAGCTGGATGCTCTGTTCGCTCACACACTTGAAGGAATGCCCGGCCACAGTCTCAAACATCACCATTGCACTTTTCATTCCTTGGTAAACTTTCTCTGAAAACACAAAGGTGAAATATCGACATGTAAGAATCCTGGCAAATATCCATTGAGCCCCAGCTGTTGCTGGGTGGCCCATGTGCAGTTAAATGGCCTTCCTTAGATGTGGCTCTCCGGAGTTCTGACACCTTCGCCTCATGAAACATCACCCTGGTGCTGTCTGGGAACTTTTTCCTGATGCTCTGTTTGCCATCTACGGGGGCAATCTCACATAAATTAGAATATGATAACATTGAAATAAAAACTCTTTGGAATCTTTTCTTCAGTTATTTTAAGTCATTGGGGGCAGAGTCAATGGGGACTATTGTCAGTGCTTAAGCACAAAAAAGTGCCCACAAAAACTTCAGAAATAAAAGAAGTAAGATTGTTCTGAGACAAAAATCACATGAACTCGTAATGAATCAGAGCAGAGACATGCAAAGTTACCAAGCAGAGTATTTGCATGTCACCACACTGAATGCATTAATATAGCAAAAGGAAGGACTAAGCCCATCATTGGGAAGGGCTGTTGCATCATTCATGGAAGCATAGAGAAGGGAGAGGCCCATCTCCATCCATCTGAGTGCTGCTGGGAGAGAAGGACCTGCTCAAGGACTGGCCCTGTCTCATGAGAGGCACACCCGTTTCAAGGAGGTGAGTGCTTCAAGGCCCATGGGGTTAAACATTTAAAATATTTATACCATTGTAAAGCAATTATACTCCAATAAAGATGTTTAAAAAAAAATTTAATAACTCCATTTGCTCTAATTCCACCTCCACCAGGCACCCTTCTGAATATAGTTTGGTTTCCCGAATGGGAGAAAGTTCATTGGCAGAGTACCCAACTGTCTTGGTCCCCTTGCAGTTACAATAAGAAACAGTAGCATGATGAATGAACAAACTGGCATTCTGATTTTATACATCAGTTTTATGACCTTGGTTTAACATCAGGTTCCTTGAAGAAACAGCCACTGATGGCTTCCTGGGCTGAGGACCAGACTATGGACCTCAGTGAATTCACCCATGGGCTGTTAGTGAGGGATTCCGGAAGTTCCCTCCTCTCCTTGCTGCTGCGGGTGTGTTCACTTGCATCTGAGATAACATCTCACACGGAGGGTCGGCTCACTGTGTTTCAGGTGCTGTGCAAGTACTTGACGTGCATTTTCCTGTTTAATTCCCACAAAAATTTTTTGAGATAGGTACTACTGTCACCATTTTACAGATGAGAAGACGGAGTTGAAAACATTCGTCTAAGAACATACAGCTAGTACGTGATACTTGGACTCAAGCCGTCTGATTCCAGAGCTTGTTATCTTAACTACTGTGCTGTTGTGTCTCCTGCCCATTACTGTCGTATTTACTGCAGACTCCTGCATTTATACATGCAAACGTCCTACATGATGTACTGAATTATCCATGTACACTACTGTATCTTGTGTTATATCCTGGGGTAGTCTACTACCACTGCTCGTACTAACGTCACCACGGTCACTACCCCTTAACTACAACTAACTACTGTACTCACACCATCACCACTGCCACCATTGACATGAAAATCATCATTACTATGAGTATGACAGTTCCTGCTGTCACTGCTGAGCCTTGAGCATGGGGACCTAGAGTTGTTTTTTCCCCTCCCTCAGCCTCTCAATTAGTTTCTGGTCTGACTTTCCCTTCTCCTGCCCCTTGAGACATTACTACCCTATTAGCAGCTAAAATTTGGTCCTTATCCAGTGATAACATTAGCTGCTTTATGTTAGCATGCACAATATTTATTCCCCAGTCGATATGAGGAGACTCGTTTGAGATAATGCATATGAAAAGGTCAACTGTGACATCTGACTTACATTTAACCGATAATCATTGACAACAACTTTTTGAGCAATACCAATGTAATATTGCTAATATTTAAAATAGATATATCTTCACATTTTCATTTTTTGGCAAGTTTCTTTAGTATAAGTTCCTTAATTAATAAAAGAATAAGTTTAAGCCAGTCAAAACAATTTGGAAGAGGAGAAAAGAGACATGAAAACTCTTAGTACACGACCTGGCACGGAGGAAGTGCTAACAGTGTGTTATCTAAGTCTAGGTTTTCTGGAGAAACATCTGAGGCCACTGAGAAACTCCCTCAACTTGACTGGGAGCATTACTTTCCTAGAAGTGAACATTGTAGGAGTTCTTTCAACTTGCTCTACTTTGGGTAATTTTTCATATAGCAACCAAAGTGAACCTTTATAAATATAAATCTGATATATCATTTCCCTACGCCAAGCCCTCCAATGGCATCTTCTCACACTTTAGAATAAAATCCAAAGTCCTCACCCTGTCTTACCCACAGGCTCTCTGTGCTCTGGCCTGGCTGCCCCTCAGACCTCATTGGCTGCTTTACTTGCTCTCTTGGACACACTGGTTCCTGCTGGTCCTTGAGTGCGCCAGCAAGCTCACTCCTTAGAACCTGGGCACCTGTAGTTCCTGCCGCCTGGAAAGAGCTTCCCCTGACCCAGATGTCCCCAAATGGGGATAGCTCTCTGCTCAAACCTCACCTCTTCAGAGAAGGCTTTCTCCTCAGAGGGCTTCCCTACTACCCCTCCCAGTCCTCTCCATCCTCATCCTGCTTTTTTTGCTCATAGAATTTAGCACTATTTAACTGTATATTGTAATTTAATGCATCTGTTTACGGTCCTCTCCCCACTTCTATAATGTAAGCTCCATGAGGGCAGGGACTATATGTTTAGATAATTAGGGATACCCAGTACATACTATAGGGCTTGGAACCTAGCAGGCACTAGCTACACTTTGGTAGAATGAATGCATGATTCCGAGAGTGTAAAATAAACCTCACCATTAACAGCAAATCTGTCGAAAGTCACTCAACTCTATTGTTGCTGATTTGACACAATGTAGCCAACTTGCTTCATGAGCAGACAAGCAGACTGAAGCACACAGAGATGTATCAATAATAAGTTCCCCCAAAGTTACATTGCTGGCTGCTCTCTCAGTCTGTTTCTCAAAGGCAGCATCAGGTATTAGTGAGATGAAAACTGAGCTAACCAGAAACATAGCATCATCGCTGGTGGAACAGGCTTCTCCAACTACTTACCTGGATTTGAGATGGTCAAATAGGCTTCCACCTCACTGATATAATACGAGTTTTCATCCTGTAAAACAGCAGTGTGTCAACTTTTGGGTAATCTCTGTTTTTATGTTTATGATCCTAGTTTACAGACTGTTTAGGCAGGATTCCAGCTATTAAATCATTGATATGGGGGTTTGGGGTATGTTGGTATGGAGCCACAACCGTGTTTGAAATTTTCCAAAGAAGTAAATACATCATACAATAAATAGATAAGTAATGGCTTGCCCCTGGCTGAAAATTTCTCTATTGCATACTTGTTGCTAGAGCCTGAAATTCAAATTCCACTGGTACAATTTGAGTCCCTTCAGCTGGGCCAAGTTTCCCCCTGTTATAATGCAAATACATCTGGAAGGTGGATGGGTTGGGGGGGCATACATTAAGCCCTTATTAGTAATTAATATCTTAGGGTAGGGATTCAAGCTGAGACCACTCATCCTTAAGGCTACCGTGGGTGGATTTGATGGGGTCCATAAACCCCCTGGGAAAAACAGTGTATGCAAAATTGTGTGTGGACTTTCCTGGATAGGGTATCAATTACTTTAGACAGATTAATGGGTTCATGTCTCCAAAATGGTTACATGGGGCCATGAAGGATTCTGGAAAGAAAAGGTTAACCCTGAGATTACTGGCTGTTCTCTAGAAGAAGACCCCAGGTTGTTGTGTTCAGAATTATAAAGCAGTGCTCCACATTTTATCCAGGGACTGTCCTTTTGGAAAAAAACAAACAAACCAAAAAACCCTACAAAACAGCCCTATAACCTCCTGAGAGACTCAGGGTATGGAACATTAAAAGGAATTGAATTGAGATATGAAAGTTAAGTTGGAAAAGGAGTTTTTATTTTTTAAAGTAGGTGATTTACAGTGTTATTGCTTTTAAACATTCATTAGAAAACTATCTGCAAGTGAGTTGCCGAAAACTGTAGAGCAGCCAAAATCAGAATCTGAAATTGAATTACTTTTCGTAGTCATTAAAGGAACTTAGCAATAATAATCTTGACCACATTCTAGTCCATTTATATATTGTTTGTAGATGAAATGATGATTGCTTACACAATAAGGGCTCCAGAAATACAAACTGTTCCAGTGAGGTGACTGCTATCGATGCACTGAACTCTAGATCCTACGGTTCATTGAAGCAGCTCCACACACTGGCTTCTCACCTCGGGCCAGGCACTTCTTACCTTGTGTGGCAGGCACCTCTGTGCCTCACCTTATTTAATCCCCACAACCACTAGGAGAAGAAATGGAGGCTCAGTGACTTGCCCAAGGTCACAGTCCTAATAGTTGGCAGGTGAAGATATGAGCCCAAGCCACCTGGCTAGCCTTTAACTTCTCTTATATCCACTCCAGACCAGGCATTGCTCTAGGTCCTGGGGGAAGAATAAGACCCAGATGCCTCATTCAAGATGCTCAGTCTCGGGTCTCAAAGGCAAGTTGGATGATGTGGGTGGTGTGCTTGGACCATCCATTTGTTTTAGAGAAAAACAACTGTGACCCAGGCCCTTGGGTTGCTTTTACACACAGTTTATTCAGGTTATTCTTTTTTTTTTTTTTGCCACGCCTTGTGGCTTGTGGGATCTTAGTCCCCCGACCAGTAACCCAGGCCCTTAGCAGTGAAAGTACAGAGTCCTAACCACTGGACCCAGTGAATTCCCAGGATATTCTTTACTTGGGATCCCTTTTAGCATAAGAGAGACCTGTATGTCAGGGCCCACAGTCACTGTTATAAAATCCCTGCCCCATCCTAAGGGCAGAGAGAATCCATTGAAGGGTTTTAAGCAGGGCAGTGATATGAGGGCTTTGTTTTTGGAAATGGCTTGGGCTGCAGCAAGAGACTGATTAAAGAGCAGCGGGAGAACAGCGCTGGGGCCAGCTCTGAGCTCCATGGGATACCGCCTGAAGTCTTCCCTCTCCTGGGCATCTCCTAGAGCTATCCTCGCCGTAAGGAATGGGTGCTTTGTATTTCTTTAATCGTTTTACAGTTTACTAAGTGCATTTTCCTGCCTTCTTTGATCCTCACGACAACCCCCTTGAGGCAGAATAAATGTTCTCAGCCCATTTTACAGCGGAGAACAAAGAGCTCAGAGGAGGGAGGCATCTACCTCTGATTCACATTGTCTGTAGGTGAGACAAAGCAAGATCTTGTCTATGGGATCTTGCTCTACACTTTCCTTCATGGGATATGTGGTTATAGAGAAAAAATTTGTGGTGCAAGGACTTTCTTTCACATTCCCTGGAATGTATTTGCCTATATATAATCATCTATAGGAAGCAAGACCAGCTACATAATTTGTGGACCTAGTTCAAAATAAAAATGCAAGATCAAAAATTATTAAGAATTCCAGGGCTTCCCTGGTGGCGCAGTGGTTGAGAATCTGCCTGCCAATGCAGGGGACACGGGTTCGAGCCCTGGTCTGGGAAGATCCCACATGCCGCGGAGCAACTGGGCCCGTGAGCCACAATTACTGAGCCTGCGCGTCTGGAGCCTGTGCTCCGCAACAAGAGAGGCCACGATAATGAGAGGCCCGCGCACCACGATGAAGAGTGGCCCCCCCTGGCTGCAACTAGAGAAAGCCCTCGCACAGAAACAAAGACCCAACACAGCCATAAATAAATAAATAAATAAATTTTAAAAAGAATTATTAAGAATTCCAAGAGGGGAGGTAAAGCATTAAAGCAAGCATGGGCCCTCCCAGCTGCACGCCCTGACTGGAAGGGCTGCCCCTGCTCCACCAGAACTGGCGCTTTATCGGGCTAACGTCCAAGGTGAGGCCTCCCAAAGCAGATGGCAGTGCTCATACTCCCTGCAAGTTTATCTCATAATGTAACAGGACTGAGTCCAGAGCCTGTATCCAGGTTTCCTTCTGTTTTGACTGAGTCAAAATTAGCCAGACGTTGACTGGGACTGAGCTGCTGTCTATCTTCATGGTGAAGGAAGAGCATTTGTTAGGTGAACTTTTGTAAACAAGAGGTCAGTGGAATGTTTAGTTTCCTTGAGATTCCAAGTTTTACATAATGTATGCTGCTGATATCAAATGAGTCTTATTTAGACCATGGTACCCACATTTTCCTGTGGAGTTGTGTTAAAGAAAATAAAGTTGTCTTTTATTTAAACTAGAGCAAAGCATTTTTTTTTAGACCCAGAAATTCAGAATTTGGCCTAATTTGAATGGTAACAGGGCTGAAGTTTATTCTATAGGAGGGGTTGGCAAATTTTTTGCTGTAAAGAACCATATGGTAAATATTTTAGGCTTTGTGGATCTCTGTAGCAACCACTCAACTCCACCATTCTAGCACAAAAGCAGCCACAGATGACACATACGCAAATAAGTGTGACCATATTCCAAAAGAACTTCATTTATGGACACTGAAATTTGAATTTATATGATTTCCTGTGTCACAGAATATTCTTTTTTTTTTTTTCCAACCATTAAAAAATGTAAAAGCCATTCTTAGCTTATAGACTGTACATTTTTTTGGTGGCGGGCTGGATTTGGTCGGGGGTCAGGGGGGCATAGCTTGTTGACTCCTGGGCTACACCATCTATAAAGAACAAAGTTGCTGAGCAAATCAGTTGGTTATGAAATATTATAAAGAGAGTGGTTAACCTTCTATTTGGGAGAATAAAGTGTTGCTAAGAAATTTTAAACACTATTTTAAAAATATGTCTCTGTTCCCATGTAACCTAGGTTAAGTTGTTGAATCTTGGTGAACATTGCAAAAATTTAATTTTTTTTCTTATTCAGTAGCAGAATGGGGACAATAGTAACAGGACTTACCTCTTAGGTTGATGTGAGTATTAAATGAAGGAATCATGTAAAAAACTTATCACAAAGTCTTTGCTCAAATTTTAACTGGTGTTGTTAACAACAGTAATAAAAAGATTTCCCCTTCCCAGTAAACCTCTCTCATTGAGCTCAAATGATAATTTTTAATCTATCTCCTAGAGCTCAGATCCACCACAAACAGAAAGAAAGAGAGAGCAAGCCAATGAGCTAAGCTTAGCTAGCCCTATGGATTAAAGAACCAGGCTGAAACCTTAGCTCTCAGGGATGGGAATGGGGTGGATACAGAGGAAGGCAGTGGTGGGGAGGTTGAGAGCTTCAAGCAGCTGTCAGATTTAACCCAAAGCCCAAGGGAAATTGCATGCCACACATTCTGCAATTTATAGTGCCTGCTTTCTCCTTTGACACCCACGGGGCTATTCTCTGCCAGATGTTTTTCTCATTTGGGGTTGAGGGTGGAGAGTGACAAAAGGGGGCCAAGGACTCCTAATAGCTGAATATGGTACTTTAGCACTTATAGCATGTCCATTTGAATGGACCATTTGCAGAAGTCCCATCTCACTACTCAACCAATGGCTGCTGACAACGTGGCTCCTCACTGCCAGTGTCTAAAGAGAACTCAGCAATATCTCATCAAAAGATCTTAATTCAAGGAACTTAAACACTCTCCTTAGCTAAGGACAGGGTCCAGAGCAAGCCAGCCAGTCAAGCCTGCCCAGGAATGCAGCTTGCCAATGACTGTGAGGCCCAGGGTCCTTTCCTCAACTTCTGCAAAATGTATCGTGGGAGTTTCACAGTCACAGATGTTCAGGATGTGGACATCAATCAGGCCTTTTTTGTTCAATGTTGTCGACTTCATCAAGAAACCTCTGCTCTGGAAACAGACTCACAGACTTAGAGAATGAACCCTAAGTGTGTTCGGGGGTGGGGAAGGATAGTTAGGGAGTTTGGGATTGACATATACACACTACTATATTAAAAATGGATCACAAACAAGGACATACTGTATAGCACAGGGAACTCTGCTCAGTGTTATGTAACAACCTAGATGGGAAAAGAATTTGAAAAAGAATAGACACAGGTATATGTATAACTGAATCTCTTTGCTGTACACCTGAAACTAACACAATATTGTTAATCAACTATACTCCAATATAACATAAAAAGTTAAAAAAGAAAGAAGGAAAGAAAGAAAGAAAGAAAGGAAGAAAGAAACCTCAGCTCTGAATGTCACAAAAAGAGGCCAAAGAGCTATTTCCTTAGAGCTGCTGATCTACTTTTTGGCAACTTGCCCCAGAGTTCTCCGTGAAATTTAGATTCACTCCTCTATGGATTCATTTGCTAAAGATATACTATATATAAAGTCAGGGCTGGGCACTAGAGAGAGGAATGTGAATAAGTCAAAGACTTGCCTTCAAGATGGCAAAATGTGTGGTAAGTGCATTTATGGAGGTCGGGGAATATATGGAGGGTCAGGAAACCAAGAGAAGAAAGTGTCCCAGTTTTACCTGGGATGGAGGTGGGGATTGGGGTGGGGAGACTTCACAGAGTGAAGATTAATTGATAATTCATCTCAAAGGATGAATGAGGGGTGGGAGGAGAATTCCAGGCAGAGGGAACCCCACAAGGGAAAACAGGGCAGGAAATGGTGCCGCACACTTGGGAAGTTCTAAACAGCGCACTCTGTGTGTGTTAACATTTGAACACTGATAACAGTTCTCAGGAGTCTATAAGCTAAGAGGGCTCTGAATGCCCCTGAAAGGCTCTGGAGAAACACCAGGTGGGTGGGCCCTATTCGACTTCCAGACCTCGTTGACTGGCCAACTCACTGCCTCGCCCTGGTGCTCCTCTCTCCTGGTGACTGATTTCTCCCAGGTCCCAGAGCCGGCGCTGGAGGCTTGCACTGCCCTTCCAACCAGGTGGATGAGAAAGGGATAGTGTTGAGAACAGAAACATAAACTCTACACAAAGTTACTGAAAGGTGTTTTTAAAACAAACTATCCTTTAAAACAAGGAAGTTGTGGGGAGTAGGGGGAAAGGAGATATATTTATCTTGCAGCTGAAGGGTCTGAACAGCTTTCCGCTGTCACCTTAATCAAATGAGACATTCACATGGAAACGCTTTTGGTTCTTTAAAAAATGAAACTGAGAGAAACGAGACAGGAAACCCACCTCTCCAGACGCCGTGCTCAGCACTTTCACATATGCCAGCCCAGTTCACCCTCACAGTGGCCCAACAAAATAGGTCCTGGTTGGTCCCATCTTATAGCGGAGGAAACTAAGGCTCAGAGAGAGAGCTAGTGACTTGTCCATGGTCACACAGTAATAATATGGATAAGTTAAGTCTTGACTGACAACAACATCAAGTGAGGCAAGTTTAGGAGGCAAGTTTTTCTTTACGTTTCTGTCATTGGCAGTATTTCAATATTAAAAATGACAAATTATTGTACATGATTTGAAACCTAAAACTATAGCCTATATTTCTTTTATTTCTCCCATTATGTCTAGCTCAGTATTGGCGACAAAGTAGGTGCTCAGTAAATTCTTATTGGTAAATTGGCTGACAAATCAGTCTTGCTAATCAGCATCCATTTATCATTCTACAACTTGCTTCTCTTTATAACATCTATTATGTTATAACTAACATGTATTCCTATTTTCTAAGGCTCTCTTTTTTCTCTAGAGCACTGGTTCTCAACTGAGGGTGATTTTGCCCCTCAGGGGACATTTAGCAATGTCTGGAGACATTTTGGGTTGTCACAGCTGAGGTTGGGTGTTGCTACTGGCATCTAGTAGGCAGCAGCCAGGGATGCTCAACATCCCACAAGGCTCAGGACAGTCCCTGCCGCAAAGACGTATCTGTTTAAACCCAAGTGTTAATACTGTTGCTGTTGAGAAGCACTGGTGTAGAAGGTAGCAACATGTGAAAAGTGGTTGACTGAATTGTTGAGCCCACTTCTCTTGTGGAAGAATCTAGACATCTTTCCTGCCTAAATGCATTTCACATAGTTCCCCTGTTAGGGCAGAAGGCACAGTGCCGGGATCCACAGGCCAAAGCGGGCCTACAGCTGTGTTTTGTTTTGTTTGACCAATGGAGTGTTCAAATGTCTAAAAAATGTGTTGCCAACACTAAAAAGTCATGTGCTTTCAGAAAAAGATTGGGATTTCTACCTTCTCTTGAACAATAAGGGTTGACAAACACTGGTCTCTTATTACCACCTGATAGAGGTGATGTGTAAATATTTAATGGGCACAGTAGGGCAGTGGCCATGCAGGAAACCCCACCGTCCAGAATGAACACCTACCATAAAGGACAGTGACAGTCCCCAGGGCTAGATGCCAGCCCCGCCACCAACCCCGCCAGCTGGAGCTGAGGAGCGGCTGGTGGGGAGGACGGGCACTCCCAACCCCTCCCTCTTGTCCCCTCACTACTGAGGCTGCCGCTTGTTATCTCACACTTACTCTAACATTTTTCTTATGCAGATTTAATGGGGAAATAAAGTCTTCCCCAAAGGTGTCAAAATAAAAAATAAGGGCTGCCCATTTCAAGGAAAAAGACATTTTTACTTTTTCACTACTTCACTCATTAAGTTCTATGCTTAGCCCCTGTAATCTTTGGATTTGTGGCCACTGCTCTGGCTTAAACAACTTCTCTTTTAAAATGCATAAATTCCCCAGAAGGGCTAAGGCTGGTGGGAACTTTTACTTTCTATGAGCCTTTTTGCTTTCTCTTGGGGCATAGCTAAGGTTGCCTGCTCTGGGTTTTGGTGCTGGCAGTGGAGTGAATAAGGTGAGTTTGGCTGGTGAGACTCAGGCAAAGCAGCTGTGGCAACACCTGGGGCCGTGGACTGAGAGCGGCTCACCTTGCTCCTTCCCAAAGGTGTTGGGGGCAGGGAGCCCTGCTGGTCCTTCCAGCAGGACACTCATTTCCTGTCCACGCTCTGGAGGCACAGAGGATTTCCAGAACGGCTGGGATTCGGCACTTGGGTGGAGCTTGGTCAAATAGAGCCCAGCCTGAAGGCATCGTTCCCGGAGACAGAGGAAAGGAGCAAAGAAAGACATCGAAAGGTGCCAAGACACTCCTGCCTGCAGTTCTGCCTGCGGCCTGGCAGCAGTGGCCACTGTGTGCCCCACACAGACACTGGAGGTTCCTGACGCCTTTCTGTAGGCAATTATTCACAGGGGCAGTGGGCTGGGTGGGATCAAGCCCTAAATGAAAGCACAAATGCTTATGCCTATCCTCTGCCATTTTGCCAAAGTGACTTTCAAAAAATCCCTGACACCTTTTAGGATTAACTTCAGTTGCGCAGGAATAGAGCATTTATTCTGCCCTGAATGTTCTTCTGGTGAAGGACTATGCTTGTTTCCATTTGGTACTGAAAGGAAACCACCAACTTCTCAGGGGCATCTCTACCTTAAGGAGAAAAGTATCATGAGGAGGATAAAGCCTACGAGACCAGGAAGCTCAGCTCAGTGTTCTGTGACGACCTAGATGGGATGGGATGGGGGTGGGAGGGAGGTCCAAGAGGGAGGGGATATAGGTATACATATAGCTGATTCACTTCACTGTACAGCAGAAACTAACACAACATTGTAAAGCAATTATACTCCAGTTAAAAAAAAAAAAAGCTTATGAGACCAAGTCAATAACATTAACAATAACAATAATAATAACTCCATGCAATAAAGACCATTGCATGTACCACGCACTGTGCTAGACGGTTTACATATACCACTAAGTAGCTATAACTAGTTCATTTTTGTAGATGAGGAAACATGCCCCAAATAGTCCAAGGTCATGCAGCTAGTAAGTATTACGGCTGGGAGTCAATCTTGATTTGTCTGATCCCAAAGTCTGTGCTCACTGCTCTCCAAGATCTGCTAACCAAGACCCTCTAACTTCAGGGGTCACGTTAGACAGGTAAGAAGGAGGCCCACACCGAGTCCCAGCTGCAAGGGTCCTCTTGGCTTCTTTGAAAGACACTTTGGGCCAAGCAGGGGCAAGTCTCTCCTTTGAGAGGGGGTTGACCATCACTGTGTTCCCAAGACATTTGTCCATTTCAGTCACAGTAATCACAGCTACTGGCTATTGAGCATCCACTTTCCATGTATTGAACAAAGCTCTTTACGGGAGTGATCTTTCATTCTTTTCCCCATTTTTAAAATGATAAACAAACAAATAAACAAACCTCAAACAGATTAAGTTGCCTGCCTGATGTCAAAAGGAGAACAAGTGACAGAGTCAAATTTGTAGCCAAGACTGATCTCACGACCATGCTTTTCCACTCTATTCAGTTGTCTACCCCCTTCCAGCATATAGCCTGGAAAACCCAGCCCCTGGTTAGTCCCTGAATTTTGCCTTCTGTGGTTGGAAAGAACCTATTGTGACATTTGACTTTGGTCTCAGAGTAATCCTGTTTCTTTTTGCCCACTGGGTATTTCTATGGGTCTGTTCATCCGTACAGCTTCCTCCTTGGGGTGGTTTGCAAATGGCACTTTGGCCAGGTTCCCCAAGGCCACATCTCTCCCAAGAGGCATCAAAGCCCTTCTTGGGCTGCACAGAGGAGCCTGAAGAGGGAAGAAAGCAAACAGAAGATGTCGACACTTGCCTCCTCTCCATCTCCATGACCCTCATTCTTATCAGAGAATATCTCGAAAGGCTCTGAGGTCTGTTTCCCCTGGAACTTAAAGTGTGGGATTGCACCACTGGGCCCCAGGGTGAGGGACAGGGAAAGCGATGCTAGAGCAGGTTAGTGTAAGGAGTTCAGCCTCACCTTGGTAAATGTCAGATTCACAAATCCGCCCTGGAAATTCAAGAGGAGGTTGGATTTTCGGAAGCCACAGTTCCCAGAGGATTGGGTTGCATTGGGGTCGATGTTGAAGTATTTCTGAGGTGAAAAAACCTAAACCAAATAAAATAGATTGGCTCAATGGAATGTAGAAGAAAACTCTAGCCGGGAGACCAGAAGCACGGGCTGGTAATTGAGCCTGAAACTCCAGGCTAGTGGGTGCTCACTGGAGAATTTCAAAGTCCCTGGAAGACACCTCTCATTTCCAAACTGTTATGTTTAAAAGATTTTTTTAAAAGAAGGAGTGCTCTCACAGAGAGGAGTTCCTTGATAGATAATTCATGGCAGGTATATTCTTGAAAAACCATGTAGAATTTAATTTTTGCTCAAGCAAACATGTTGGGCGCTACAGGAAAGGTTTTGCTATCTAATGTACTTCTGTTTCAAATAAAAACCAAATGTGGAAATTTTACTTGAAATCATAAAAACTGTGCAAAAAAAGGAAGAATTTTTATAGTGATTCTTTCAGTAAATCAAATAATCTAAGCCCCACTCCCACCCCCTCCAATCTTCTCATTAACCTGGATTTTTCATATTAATGTCACAGCTGGCTGGAACCACGAAGACCGTCTAATGCAAACCTCTCATTTCACAGGAAAGTTGCTAAGGCTTGGAAGTCATCCAGAGGAGCAGGGCCAGGCTGGGGTCAATGCTGGCCACACCCAACACTCTGCCCATGGTGGCTAAAAGTGGAGGGTGTGCATATTTAAAATTTTGGTGTGTGCCTTTCTTCATTCATACAGTTGCTATCAGTGTCTATTTCTGTATGTGTCCTAAAACAGATCCACCTCGTAACAGAGCACCTTGGAGAAAGAGGAGCCAGCAGATACCTACTTCATTCCAAGATACAGGATGCAGGGGAACGTTCATTTTCAGCAAGGCACTCCCCACTCAAACTTTTTGAAGCAGTGCTATAGTCCTGTGCCGGACTTACCGATTCCGTGTCTTGAACCGTCAGCTCTATCCCCATCTCTGCTTTGATACAGAGCTTGCTTCCATTCAGAACTTGATAAATTCCAGTCTTGGCTGATGATGGCTGGGGTGCGAGGGCGGGCCTGGGAGCTACGGTGGCAGGCGAGGCTGTTTGGGTTGTGTTGGTGGGCCCTGGGGTGTGGGGGGGTTGAGTAGGCTTCCGACTGGTTGTGCTACTGTGTGGTGAGGTGGACAAAGGTGCTGGCAGGGTGGTCTCGTTACGGAGTTGGGTGGTCTTCCCAGTTGTGTGGCCAACAGTCGACGGCCTGGCTCCAGTTCTGTGGGCTGGCGGGGTGACGGTGGGTGGTGGTGGGCTGGGACCAGTGCTGGGGCTGATTGTAGCCTCAGTGACCGGAGCAGCCGTGTGTGACTTGTTGGGTGTGGCCAGGGCTGTGACTAGGGTGTGGGCTGTCGGGCTGGTGGAGGGGGTGCTGTCTGTAGTTACCAGGGAAGCTGTTGCTAGAATCTTTATGGTTGTGTGTGTGGTTAGGGTCTCAGAGGTGGATGTTGTGACAGCTATCTGAGAGGTGACATGCCCATCTGTTGACCTTGCTGCTAAAGTTTTCTGAGGCACACGGTTCGTTGGCTGCAGGAGAGAAGGTTTGGCTGTGGCCTGTACTGTTGCAGGTGGAGAATAGCCTGTGATTTCTGGAAACGCTTTTGCTCTCATATGACTGCCATAATGCAAAATCACTGCAAATTAGGAAACAAAAATGTTAATACACCAACCAATGGCTCACATGAGTGAAGCCCTCCCCCACTCCCACTTTAAGGTTTCTTCATTAAAAATTAACACGTGTTTTTCAGATTTTGGGGAAATTTACAAGGAAATAACAGTGAAGTGAAGGTCACTCAAAATTCTACCACAAGGCCACAATTTTAACGTTTTGGTTGCACCCATGTTTTTACAGGGTTGTGAGCATACTGGAGACGTTCTTCCCCTTTCTCTGTGTGGGGTGTGGTACTATCACCCCCGCGAGCGTGCTCAGCTAGACATCTAAGTGCCAATGCCTCTTCATTTTCCATCTTCAAATGTGAATCCGGACAGTCCCTGGGTAGAGTGTGCTCCTGGGTAGGGTGCTGCTGTGATGACCTGACAGAGCTGGGGCAGCATGAATAACAGTAATAAAGATTTACACAGACTTGTATAGTTTTCAGAGAATCATATAATCCCAGGTTTGAAAGGGACCTTAAAGATTATCTAGTACAAACCCTAATCTGATGTGTGAATTGTACTGTTGGATATTTGCCATGTGTTCCGCCAATCTATGCATAATTCCCTCCAATGACAAGAGATTCAGTTCCCTTCCATTTTTTATTTCACCATCAGTTTTCTTTTCTTTTCTTTTCTTTTAATAAATTTATTTGTTTATGGCTGCGTTGGGTCTTCGTTGCTGTGCGCGGGCTTTCTCTAGTTGCGGTGAGCGGGGGCTACTCTTCCTTGCGGTGTGCGGGCTTCTCATCGCCGTGGCTTCTCTTGTTGTGGAGCACGGGCTCTAGGCGCTTGGGCTTCAGTAGTTGTGGTGTATGGGCTCAGTATTGTGGCTCACGGGCTCTAGAGCACAGGCTCAGTAGTTGTGGCACACGGGCTTAGTTGCTCCATGGCATGTGGGATCTTCCTGGACCAGGGCTCGAACCCGTGTCCCCTGCATTGGTAGGCGGATTCTTAACCACTGAGCCACCAGGGAAGTCCACCATCAGTTTTCAAAATGTAGCCCAGTTTCTGTCATTCCCTTACTTAACCTTTAGAGTGGCGCAGACTTTTCCAACTAAGAAATTAAATTAATCCATAAGTGCTCTGATATATCTGGTGTGCCATCCTTCATGGTTTGGCTTAAATGTCAGCTCCTCAAAGAGTCTTCCCCATCCTCCCCACATAAAACAGCTCCCCATCCCCACAATTCTCCATCACAGTATTATATTCATTGCCTTCACTGCACTAATCACAGCTTGTAATTATATAAGGGGATGGTAGTCAAATATTTAACAATAAGCCTGTCCAGACAGTGTGTACCAGCAGAATATCAGCCCTGATTATATGTTTATCTATTAATTGTGCCTCTCTCCCACTAGATGAAAAGCAACCTCAAGGTGGGAACTGTGGGTAATTTTTTTCACCACCAGTGCCTGTGCATAGACGGTATTCAGTGGATACGGAATGAATGAATAAATAACTGAATGTGTACATGGTGGTTATAGCATTGTAGACCTCCTAGGATTATTAACAGGCTCAAACAAGGTGGTTTGAGTGAAAGCCTTCCTGGAATATTAAGCATACCTAGAGTGTGTATTATTGTCATAGGTTCTCTCCTGGGCCATCCCTTCAGGGCCGAAGGCCTCGGAATCTTTTTCAACCAGAATAGTTCTATCCTTGTCTCCTTCCAAGCACAGAGCAAGCCAGAAAGTAGACAACTGCAGATGATGTCCCTTGGGAGCTTATGATGAGGTACACTGAGAGATGGCGCTGTCTCGTCAATGCTATGGTTTCACTATGTTTACGCCTTGTATTTTCACTCATTGGAGCTGTTACTGCCCGGTGCTGGGCAGTGACTTGGAAAAACACAGGGAAAAGGGAAAGAAGATCACTCTATGCTGGTGTTTATAGAGTCCTGAATTTCATATCTAATTAAAGTCATCCGTAAACACCTTTACTATCTCTCCCTTTCATCCAATACATTTCTAGGTGGGTACTTTCCCCATAGCAACACAAATTCCAAGTTACTGAACACTTACTACATGGCAGGCCTCAGGGCAAGGGTCTTCTTTCACCAGCTCTTCTCAAAAACCCTCTGATGGGTACTAATCTTTATCTGTCTTTCAGATGAGGAAACTCAGGTTTAGAAAATTCTATTAACTTGACCATAATCACACAACTAGTAAATTTTGAAGCTGAGACTCAAGCCCCTGTCTGAACCAAAGCCTGCCCTTGGATCTGGGGATGGGTGGAGGTGGTGCGTGTCACTGGGAAGAATGGTAAGAGAAGAGACAAAAGCAGAGGAGAGAAGAGTAGGGTGCCCCTCCAGTGACCCCGGTTCACTAAACCCTCATAATGGTGGTCCTCAGTGAGTCTTTCAAAGGCCCACATGCTAAAAGAGTGATTATTTTCCAGAAGAAAAGGCTAACTTTAAGCCCAGTAGTAACACTTATAAATTATTTCTGCACAGCTGGTTTGCAAAATGGGAAGGACAAAAGTATCAGTTCAAAATGCCTTTGATAACCTTTAAAGAAGACATTATTAATGACATTAAGTTACTTGAGACTATTACTAAAGAGTCTTTTCTTGTATCTAAAATGTTTATTTGGACAATTGAAATGTATGATATTTGAGAGTTGCAGATTTTATGGGCTATAGATTTACTTTACAAATCTTTGTAAAATCATACGTGGAGCCTTCATGCCCATACTGTAGAGCTTGGAGCAAGATTTTCCCTTTCAAGATTGTTATGAAGGTTGACAGTTGTTGAAGATTTACTTGCATAATTCGTTTGGGCTGAATGGCAAGAACCCAACGGGAACCCAGTTAGGGTCATAGTATTACTATGAAGAAATAGAATTCACTCCCAGTTGTGGTATCTAGGAATATCTTGTAGTAAAAAGCAAAGATTGCTGCAGAGAACTCTGGGAGACTGGGAACCACCTGACTTTTGCTCTCCTGGAAGATTAGGTCCTTGATAAAATCCCACTGTGTACAGCTTATGCTTATGAACTAAAGCAAATCTTCTCAACTGAGTAGAATTTCCTCAATTGAGTAGCACACGCTTTCAAAGGGGGAGCCTTCCCCATAATGCAATTAGAACTCCTCTCTCAGCAGTGATGAATGAACTCAAGTAAGGGAAAAAAGCACATTGGCCATTCTTGAATGCACAGCACCCCAAACAGGACAAGAAGACTCATGGTACACTGTCAAGTGTGCTTGATATATAGGAAGTCTTTGTGAGGTGCCTGGAGGTGATGGTGTCTCCATATGGTATGTGACCTTGTGGCGGACAGGAGCCTGGGCTGGTAGGTGGCAGGACCAAAAGTGACTGAAAGTAACAGAGTGTGTTACAATTAAACAAGTCTGGGAAATATTGTTCTAATATTCTTCTCCTTCTCCACTCTGGTCCCTCCCCTCCTCTCCTCATCTCCCTGTAGGAGTGTGGGGTATAAAAGATGGGCAGGCAATTAGATGGAAATTTGACAGAGGTAGCTATGCTGTGCATTGAAATACATCCCAGAAAGTTCATGTGTTTGTTAGGTACTCAATGGAAATAATACTCTGAAAAATACTCTGTTTTACAAAATCTATGTTTATGACCACACATATATGACCAACCTTGGTCAAAATTGGGTCATAGTTTTTAAATGGGATCTTTGGCCTAGAGGTTTAGTCAAGTTCACTGGTCTGTCTGAAACCCACAAAGAGGGCAGTGGGCAGAAGCAAGGGCAGGGCATAGCTCAGACTCTCTCAGTTCTCCTTCCACTCAAAAGAACACAGCCTGAAGTCCACACACTGATTTGCCAAGCTCCCACTCCAAGAGACTCAGCAAATGAGTACCCCAGAGCCTTAACCCCTTGTTTGTATTCCTCTAGATGGTGAACTGCAGGAAGGGGCGTGAGAAGGTTTTGGTTTCCCTACAACTCGCAGGAGGAGCTGAGAGATAACCCACCGGCCAGGCCCTGGGAAAGCCAGTGACCACACAAGGACTGCTTCTTTAGGTATTTCCCAGACAGTCGGGCCTTCCCAGAGAGCCTTAGTTTGGTTTCCCCACCACACCCAATTCAACAGATACAGAGGCGCCTCCTCTGCGCCAAGCTCCAGGCCAGGCACTGGGGGTAGGTCTTTGTTCTCAGGGGCGCAAAGCCTTGTGAGGCAGACACAGAAATGGACTACACTCCTCAGTGTGACAGGTGTTATTATTGAAGCAGGCCCCGAGTGCTATGGGGTGGGGTGGGGAATCCATCACAAGGAGAAATTCTTCAGGCAGACAGGAAAGTAGATGGCATCCCACAGGCAGGAGAAAGAGTATGTGTAAAGGCCTGGGGCTTCAGAGCCTGGCATGTCTCTTCAGAACAGCAAGGAGTCAGCATCATGGGAGCTTGGGAGGGTGTGAGGAGGGGTCAGGGGGAGGGCCAGCAGGGAGCAGACCTGGCAGGTCTCAGAGGCTACCTTTTGCAGAGCTCTAAGGAGCACAGCTGGGGAGTAAATGGAGTGCTGTGGCCATGTCCAGGGGCAGGGAGTCGAGCTTAACTCCTGAGCACTTTCTCTGGCACCTCCCCGGGCAGCAGAGGTAGCCCTAGCTGGATGCGGCAGGAAGACGGTTTCTGGATGTGTGGGGCAGCAGGGGTGGGCTCTTGACAAGATTCTGCTCACAGTTTCACAGTTTAATCTTAGGCCTTTTAGCAGAGAGATGTAAATCCTGCCTCTGTCAGTTTTCTGTGGGACTTGAGGCTCAAAGAAAACCCTTGAGCAGAAGGGGCTCTAGCCCTGTGTCGGAGACTGCTGGCTGACTACGCCAAAATCCAGTCTCTCCTTTTTCCTTAGTAACCGAACCATGAGTTTAAGCTGAGCACTTGCTGCGTGGAATAAAGCCCCCCAACTCTAAGCCTCCTTTCCAGATGGGTAGGAATGTGTGACTGAGTTCAAGCCAAAGCAATAGAAGTGGTAGGGTTATGTGGGCCTCTGGGAAGGCGGCTTGAAGGGAGCTCAGTCACCTAGGGGGCCTCTCTATTGCCTTCCTGTTTCCTCCTTTAATCAGCCTGCAATGTGTATGTGATGGCTGGAGCTCCAGCAGACATCTAGAACCATGAGGAGACCTTGCAGGTAGAAGTCACACATTGGATGGTGGGTCCACAAGAATGAGTCCCCACACAGACCTGGTCTGAATTCCTCTGTACTTGTTTTCACTTGAGAGAGAAACAAATACTTACCTTGTTTAATTCACTATTTGGCGCTTGTCTCTTATGTGCAGCTGAACCTAAACTTAACTGATACAAACTTAAATCTCATTTTATGGGGTTCGAATTTGAGATCAGGGAAGCAAAGTGACTGGATAAAGATTACATAGTTAGCTTACCTAAAATCTATGTCTCTCCAAGCAAAATGTCGAATGGTTTTCGCTCACATGCAATTCAACAAGTATTTCTTGAACATACGCATGCAGAAGTGTAGTGCAGAAGTGCAGAGCATGGACCCCGAAGCTGAACTTCCTGGGTGCAAATCTCAGGGCTGCCATTTGTTAGCTGAGCACCCATGTTCACCTCTAAGAATGTACAGCTCGGAGACGAAAGGGCAAGGTGGGCATTTCCTTTCCACCTGCCTGTGCATTTATCACACGTTCATTGCCTTCCTGAATCCACCAGTCGTCTGTCAGCCATCGAATTGGTGCCCACAGACAGGTCACTGAGGGTTACTGCTACATTGAGATCTTCTGCTTTTTTATTGGCTTGCTCTGCTAAATATAATGATTACTTTTCATTTTGCCTCCAAAAGAATGTGAAACTCTAATTCTGAAAGTGTGGCACAAAGAAAAACAGCCTGGATTAGGGTAGCTGGCCTGAACTTTCATCCAACTTTCATGACAATTCATGTTACACTCAAGTGCAGCTGTGTCTCCCATTTGAGCGTGTTAGTGAGGCCACGTGGACAGAGCTAGTTCCCTCACATGTTCAAGTCAGTGGTAGTAGAAGGAATTGTGAATCAACCAGCAAACTTGATAAAGCACATAAGAGGACTCAATGTCCTAGGGAGAAAATGTTCTTAGTGAAAGCAGGGGGCACAGACATAAAAGAATCATTAAAATCTCAGCTCCCCAGACAGTCTCTTTGATCTGACCTATACTGGTAATGAAACAAGAAATCTTTGATGCCCTGGCTTACATCTTTCTGAGATGGCACAGTTTGTCAGACCACATCTCATTCATCTTCACAACTCGCTGTTACATAATATACACATAGCGCTCCATTTAAGAAAAGCAGAAAAAGTAAGGCATGACATGATTTCCCCAGGCTCTTGGCAAGAGCCCCATTTCTAAGCCCTGGCTCAGTTCTCCATCTCTTAAATCGAAGAGATTTCTACAAACTCTCCCTAATCAGGTGCCTAGAGACCATTTGGGAACCAGGGGCAGTGTCACTGTCTTCCAGGGTTGACACCTACTCTGCCTGACTCATGGAAAACAAGTCCAAACTGTGAAAGCCTCTGGAAAAAAAAATGAAGGTGTGCTCCACACGTAAGGTAATAAAGAGGCATTCCCAAGTCAAATACCCACAGTAGATGAAGCCACTACAGCTATCTCCAGTCCTGTCCCACCTTGGTCACTGGCACTAGAATGCATTTACATTTAATAGGACTGGATGCGGCAGGGTCACCATGGAAAGCCATGTGTGTCACTCACCGGCCAGGGACACGAAGAGCACCACCACTGCAGAGAGCTGCCAGGACATGACTGGGGAGCCAGGGAGTACCACTGCCTCGCCAAGGGGCTGCTAGGCTCAGCGCTCAGCACGGCTGGGTCTTCCGAATGGTGCAAGGCTAATTCCAGGGCAGGCTCTGGCAACAAAGTAGACACCTCCTTCTGCCCCTTATTCACCTGTGGCAGAGAAAACAAAGTCACTTTCGTTATGAGAAGTAACTGAAAGGCCCTCCCAAGTGGTGCGCTGAGCGGGGAGGAAAACCATAAGTGGCCCTTGTGTGAAGGCAGGCACTTTCATCTCTGCCTTTAGTGTTTGTGAGCGACGGGATGGGGGATGGGGCATGTCCCCCAGCCAAGGTGAAGGGCATCTGAGATCATTTTCCACAAGAGGTGGTGGATCTGTGGCAGTGCCTGCTTCCTTCTCTCATAAGTCGGGTCTCCATTTTTCTCTAAGACCTTGAGTACATTTCTGTAAACCCAGAGACCCTTCTCAGCCAGGAGAAAACCAGTCCCTCAGTCCTGAGGGTGAGCAGGAGTCAAAACTCCGTGGGTAGAGTGCTGTCTGTCTCTGTGTGTTTTCACAAGAAGTCTGAGGCAGCCCTGTTCTCTGCTCAAGGCAGCCTCACCTAGGAACCTCACCTTGTGGGGAGGGGGGGCGTGTGAGCTTAGGAATCAGGGACATCTGGGTTTGAATCTGGCCCTGCCAACTCACCGGCTGTATGACCTTGGGTAACCTCTCTGAGCCTCTGTTTCTTCTGTTGTATAACAGGGATAATAATGACTACTGCCAGGTGGTTTGCCTGGAACACAAATAATATTGAATATCTTCAAAAGGCAACCTTTTCACGTCTTATCTCCTTCCTCTACTAATTAGACAAAACAATGGTGGTCTCTCTCCCGGAGTTGTGAGTCCCCGTAAGGAACACACATATAGGCAGTTTATCAGGATACCCTCCTGATTACTAGGTTTAGGGCTTTCAGTTTAGTCTCAAACAATTTCCTGAAAAACAACTTTGGCAACTATTTTATCTTACTATGTTGCTCTAATCAAGCAAATTTACCAAAGCAAGGGGTGTGTTTCCAAATTGAATTTTTATGGTGGAAGGTGAAGATTAATTTGTGTCAGTTGACCTAATTTCAGCTACTTGCTATATAGAATTCTGGACTTTGAGTCAATTTATTCAACAGACAATAATTAAGCAGATACTCTGTGCCAGACACTCTTCTTACTCCATTTAAGCCCCACAGCCACTCTATGTGGGCACTATAGTATTATTGTTGTCCCATTTCACAGATGGGGAAACTGAGCACAGAGAGGTCAAGTGACTTGCCCAGAATCACTTAGATAATAAATGAAGAAGCTGGGCTATGAATCCAGTCTGGCTTGAAAGTCTAGGATTTTAAGCACTATGCTGTACTACCGCTGAAGAGGTGCTCTGGACTAGAATATAATATATGCTTTCAAGTTGCTTACTGCCTAGTTGAGAAACAACATTTATTGATATAAATAGCTAGAGAGTGACTGACCAATTGTTTGCTACTTAGAAACACACTAGATGAGGAAAGGAATAGTCAGAGATGACTTTATGGGGGTTGAACCTTGGAGAGACTGAAGGTCATAGAGGATCTGGGTAGTTGGAGAATAGCAATAATAATAATAATAATAATAGCAGTAATAATGGTTTCCATATAAGGAATCCCTATTATATGCCTGACACTGTGTAATGCATATGGCACCTCTACAGGGTAGATTTTTTTAATCCCCACTTCACTGATGTGGAAAATGAACCACCCAGCATCACATAACAGGCTAAAATTTGCATCATGGCTTGTCTGGCCCTGAAGCCTGTGCCCTTTCTGCTGGCCACGGGAGCAAAATCTCTTGAGTGGTGATAAGCCTGACTGGAGGGGCCTGGGGAGTTATTTTCTTAGTGGTTGCCCTGAAGATTACTGTACATCTCAGCCTATAGCAATCTAGTTTGGATTAATACTATCTTAACTTCAATAGTATATAAAAACTTTGCTTCTATCTATTTCCATTGTCTCCCCTTCCTTTTTGCTGTTATTGCCATATAAATTACATCTTTATTCATTGTATACCCACCATCATGGGTTTATAATGATTGCTTTATGAAGTTGTCTTTTATATCAGATAAGAGAAAAAGGAGTTACAAACAATGTTATAGAGGAAATGTTTGTGTTCCCTCAAAATTCATATACAGAAGCTCTAATGTGGTGGTATTTGAAGGTGGAGACTTCAGGAGGTAATTAGATTATGAGGGTGGAGCCCTCACGATGGGATTAGTGTCCTTATAGGAAGGGGAAGAGAGCTAGTTCTGTCTCTGCTCTCCACCACATAAGGATATAGTGAGAAAGCAGCTGTCTACAAGCCAGGAAGCTGGCCCTCACCAGAATGCCACCATGCTGGCACCCTGATCTCAGACTTCCCAGTCTCCAAACTTGTGAGAAATAAATCTGTTGTTTAAGTCATTCAGTCTATGGTAATTTGTTACAGTAGCCAGAGCTGACTATGACAAACAAAAAAATATATTTATAATGTCTTCTATATTTACCTATGTAGTTACATTTATTGGTGCTCTTTATTTCTTCATGTGAATTTGAGTTACTGTCTAGTAACCTTTCATTTCTGAAGGACTCCTTTTAGCATTTCTTGTAGGGAAGGTTTTTTAGTGACAAATTATCTCAGTTCTTGTTTATCTGGAATGTCTTAATTTCTCCTTCAGTTTTGAAGGACAGTTTTGTGGATATAGAATTCTTGACAGTCTTTTTCCTTTCAGCACTTTAATATATCATCTCACTGCCTTCTGGCCTTGATGGTTTCTGATGAGAAATCTCTTATTGAGAATTCCATATGATTTGAGATGTGGATTAGCTCATTGCTGAAAAAATTATCCTTTCTTCACTCTATTGCTTTTGTACCTTTGTTGAATATCAGTTGTCCACATGTATATGGGTCTATGCTGTTCCACTGATATAATTTTCTATCTTTATGTCAAGATCAAATTGCCTTGATTGCTGTAACTTTACAATAAACCTTGAAATCAGGTATTATTAGCCCTCCAACTTTGTTCTTCAACACTTTTAGCTTCTCCCTTTCCATTCCCTAATTCCCTCTCTTATGCTTTAAATTAGCCAATAAAGAGTGAACCTGTGAAACCCTAAACACCCCACCCTTGGGCCCTAACAAAGGCAGAGCCCCAGGTTTGTGCTCTCTGTCTCTCTCAACCTGTGACCTTGCTTCATGACCCTTGAGTGTGCTGTGTACCCTCCAGGACCTATGAGTAGTAAATCTTGTTCCTCAAAGTTCCCTGATGGTTTCTGGCTGAAGTGTGTACTGCAATCATTATAAGAACCACACGGGCTAGTCCAGCGACAACACTGGCCCCGCAAGCTTGGGTGAGTGCCTCAGGTGTTCCTAGTTCCTAGGCGAGAGCATCACCATCAACAGGATGGGACCAAACAGCAGGGGGGAACACAATTCAGCCCATAACAGTGGTCTGTCTTGTTAAATGTTCCATGTGAACTTAAGAAGAACGTGTGTATTCTTTTGTTGTTGGATTCAGTGTTCTATAAATGTTATTAGGTTAAATTGGTTGACAGTGTTGTTCAAGTATTCTATATTCTTACTGATTTTTTCTTTATTGTTTTATCAATTCTTACAAGAGAAGAGTTGAAATATCAGATTAAATTGTGGATTTGTTTATTTCTCTTTGCAGTTCTGTTTTTGCTTTGTGTATTCCAAAGCTCTGTTATTGATGTGTAAACATTTAGGATTGGTATGTCCTCTTGATGGATTAACCGCTTTATTATTTTTAATATACACTTTTAAAATATTTATTTATTTATTTATTTTATTTATGGCTGTGTTGGGTCTTCGTTTCTGTGCGAGGGCTTTCTCTAGTTGTGGCAAGCGGGGGCCACTCTTCATCGCGGTGCGCGGGCCTCTCACTATCGCGGCCTCTCTTGTTGCGGAGCACAGGCTCCAGACGCACAGGCTCAGTAATTGTGGCTCACGGGCCCAGCTGCTCCACGGCATGTGGGATCTTCCCAGACCAGGGCTCGAACCCATGTCCCCTGCATTGGCAGGCAGATTCTCAACCACTGTGCCACCAGGGAAGCCCCGCTTTATTATTTTTAAATGATCTTGATTTTTGGTCAGATTCTTTGTCCTGAGACCCACTTTATTTTTATATTAACATTGTCATTCTGGCTTTCTTTTAATTAGTGTTATTAGTTTGGGATATCTTTTTCCATCCTTTTACTTTTAACCTATTTGTGTCTTTATACTGTCAGATAAAATGAGGCATATTAAAAACTTTTTAAGTTCATTTGAGCAAAACTCAATTCAGATCAGGCAGGGCCAAACCAGAAGTAGTTGGGAGAGCTCCGCTGACGAAAGCTAGGGGAAAGACTTTTCTAGAGAAGAGGCACAAGCAAAGCAAGGAAATTATTTGATTTGTTATAGCTTAAGTGGTTGCATTATTTGAGAGAGCCAAGTTGGCTGTTTGTGATTGGTTGTCCTTAGGTTTCAGTTTCTTAACCTTGAGGCATTTCCGGTGTAGGTTTTGGTTTGCTTACATAGGCTACTGAGGCATTAAAGCCACCTCAGTCTAAAGGCCTCCTTGTTTAACAATATTTAAGGTGGGTTTCTTGTAGGTCACAAGGGCGGTCTTTTTTCTTCTTCTTTTATTTTTAAAATATCCAATTTGATAATAACCCCCTTTTAATTGGGGTGTTCAAATCATGATTATTGATATGGTTACATTTATATCTACCATCTTGGCAACTGTTTTCTATTTTTCCTACCTGTTCGTGGTCTCATTTCTCCTCTTTCTCCACCCACTCTTGGATTAGCTGTTTTTTTAAATTCCATTTTATCTCATCTGTTGGCTTATTAGTTATAACTCTGTCATGTTATTTTAGGGTTTGCTTTAGAGCTTATGGTATATATCTTTACGGTATCACAGTGTACCTTCAGATGATCTTAATACCACTTCACATAGAAGAATCTTACTACGGTGTACTTCAGTTTTTTCCCTCTTGGCCTCTGTTCTCTTGTCATACGTTTTAATTCTGTATATGTTATAAACTCCACAACATATTCTTGTTCTTTTTTTATTTAAATAGTCAATTATCTTTTAAGGAGACATAAATAATGAGGGGACAAAGCTTCAATACTTACTTATGTGATTACCATTTCCTGCAGTCTTCACTCCTTTGTGTAGATCCTTGAGTTTGTTGTTGCTACAGTTAGCCTAAGTACACCATGCACTTCAGATTCCTCAAGTGTTACCTGTGTTTAAGGTATGGCATTGTTTGACCAAATGTTTTTCTCAATGTGTGCTGCACCCTCAGCTTTTGGTCTTCCCTGGTATGTGTCAGAGTCTCTCCATGCCCTTGTAGCTCTCCCAGCAGACTCCACTGTTACTTGATAGTCAGTGCTTGTTAGCCTGGGGCTGGGGACTGAGCTGTGAGGTGCTCTGTTCTGACTAAGTCTCAGGCAGGCAGGCACTCTGTCCCTGGGTCTTGAGGGGGTGTGACCTTCAAAGTGTTTCTATCCCTCCCCCAACAGTAGTTTTGGGCACAGCACATATTCCCACCTCTCTCCCAGGATCAGAGGTTTGGTTTTTATTCCATTATTTTTCCCCACCTGCAGTTGGATTTACCAGCCCTGTAAGGGTGTGTTTATTGCCTTTTCTTGGGCAGCTGGTTCTACTTTTGTTCTGTTAGAAATATGGGGCAATAGGATCCAAGCCTTGTCTCATGTCTTTCCTGCAGCAACTGATATTCCTCTTCCCCAGGCTATGCCCTCAAGGATGCTTTCTCAGGACTTCTGCTAATCTTTTTTGTGAGTGCCCAGTGAGACCACTGGAGGAGAAAAGTCTGCAAGTGGATGCAAATATTCATTATATCTGTGGTCCCTGGGTTTCTATTTTCTCTTGCAAGCCTACACTGGGCCACTAACAAATTTAGCAGAACTCTCTTTGCCAGCATATAGCAGTGCCTGCTCCAGGTAGGCAAGCGCTTGGAGTTCCATCTCTCCTTGTAGGTGCCTCTCTTTCCTTGGTCTTCAGGCTATATGGGTGCTGGGTGAACTCAGCTCTCTCATGGGTCCACAAAAAGTTGTGAATTTGCATACTTTCCAGATCATCTGATCTTGCAAGTGTGGGGATAGTGCTCTTTCTAGCTTTCTACATCTCAAGCAGAAGATTTTTAATAGCTGCATAGAGTTCCACTGTATGTCAGTACAATATTTTATCAATCAGCTTTTTATATTTAATATATTTGTTATCTGTTGTTAACAAAACTTAGGTGCTTAAAACAGCAAACATTTATTATCTCATGGCCCTCTGGTAGTAAATTCAAGAGTGGTTTCGCTGGGTTCTTCTCGCTCCAGGTCTCTCATGAAGTTTCAGCCAAGACATCAGCTGGAGCTGAAGCCATCTGAAGGCTTGACTAGGGCTGGAGAGTCTACCTCCCAGGGGCTCACACACATGGCTGTTGGCAGGAGGCTTCAGTTCCTGCCACGCAGGTCTCTCCTTTGGGCTGCTTCAGTGTCCTCTCAATATGGCAGCTGGCTTCTACAGTGAGTAACCCAAGAGGGAGAATGAGGAAAAAACTAAAATGCTTTTTATAACCTAGTATTGAAAGTCAATGAGCATCATTTCCACCACATTCTATTTACTGAGTCATTAGTACAGCCCACACTTAAAGAGAAGGTAATTTGACTCCACTCTTTGAAGGAAGGAGTCTCAATCTGGGGATAAATTTTTACACAACCACAGACATTTAGGTTGTTTCCAATTTCTCACTACATGTTTTCCTGTTAAAAGTGATCCTAAAATGAACATCTGTACATATAATTCTTTGCTTATTTGTATGAGTTTATCATTAAAATAAATTCCTAGAAGTGGAACTGTTGGATCAAATCATATACTTATTTTAAATTTTTGAAAGCTGTTACAAATTCTCTTCTAAAATGATAGTACTAATTTACACTCTTACCAACAGTGTATGAGAGTGCTGGTTTTCCTATAGCTTCTCCAACACTGGGTATTATCAAAGTTTTAAATGTTGGACAGTCTGATAATGAAAAATGATATATCATTGTTTGGCCTCTTTTCATATATTTACTGGATTTTGAATTTTTTTCCCTATGTATTCATGTCCTTTGCCCATTTCTTTTTCCATTGTTATTGATTTGTAAACACTCTTTGTACACCAAGGAAATTAGTCTTGTGTCATATGTTTTGAAAATGTATTTACCTTTTGAGTTTTAATTTTTCCTTTTTTCTACATATAAGTTTTTGTCTCTTACATAGCTTAATTTGTCAAGATTTTCCTTTGTAGCTTCTGGTTTTAGTTTTTGCCTGGAAAGACTTTATCCTATTCAAGATTCTTTTTAAAATGTTTTGACTTTCATGATTTCCTTTTTTTTTTTTTTTTTTGGCTGTGTTGGGTCTTCGTTTCTGTGCGAGGGCTTTCACTAGTTGTGGCAAGCGGAGGCCACTCTTCATCGCGGTGCACGGGCCTCTCACTATCGTGGCCTCTCTTGTTGCGGAGCACAGGCTCCAGATGCGCAGGCTCAGTAGTTGTGGCTCACGGGCCTAGTTGCTCCGCGGCATGTGGGATCTTCCCAGACCAGGGCTCGAACCCGTGTCCCCTGCATTGGCAGGCAGATTCTCAACCACTGCGCCACCAGGGAAGCCCCCATGATTTCTTTAAGTCACACACTTGAACAATAGTGAAACAAAGCAGGACCCTGTGGGAAGGGAGCAATGCAGAGACAAAGGAGGAGCAGTCAAGAAACAATAGTGCAGCCCTGGGGCAGGTCCTGGTTCCACCTCAAGGGATACACATAACAATATCTTTGAGCTCTTTACAGAATTAAAACGCCCAACAAATGGAAGATGTTAGCATTCTTCATTCCAGATTAAAGGAACCACAGACGCTCATCAGGAGACCACCTGAGGCCAGATTAAAGGAGTGCAGGCCCTGCACACACCCTAATCCTTATCAGCAACTCTGGCCTTGAACCATTGCTATAAAACTGCTCACCAAATCCCTCTGGGTTGAGGACACACTGTTTTTGAGAGGCACAAGCCCACTGTGCCCCCTTTGCCTGGCAAAGCAATAAAGTTATTCTTTCTACTTCACCCAAAATTCTGTCTCTGAGATTCGATTTGGCACCAGTGCACAGAGGCCGAGGTTTTGGCATTGATATGAATGATTTTAAGGGCTGAGGTAAGCTTACTATTATTTTTTCCATATTGCTATCCAGTGGTCCAAACACCACTTTTACAAAACATTTATCTTTTTGGTTCAGAACTAATTTGAAATGCCTTTTTTATAAATTCTGAGATGTATCTGGGTCCATTTCAAGATTCTCTACCCTGTTTTCCTTTTGTTAATTTCCATGGTATATGTTCCCTGGCAAATTAAAATATTATGGTATAAACCTACAATTCTTGCTACTTTTATAATAGCCATACTTGAAAAGCTTATCCATAAACAAAAACAGCTACCAGATTAAAGATGCAATTGACAAATATTTTGTAGAGGATTAGTGAAACTATATTTTAAAAAGCTTTCTATCCTCATCTGACAATAAACTTGGAACTCAAGAGACACTTGATACTTGTTGACTGATAAGCAAATGCTAGTGTGGTAACTTAGAATCTTGGCCTAGGAGTTGGAAGACATGGATTCTAGTTCCTCCTCTGCTGCAGGCTGGCTGGGTGACACTGACGCACAGTAATAAAGTTGTAGTTGGGCAACGGCCTCCTAGCTAGCTTCCCAATACTTCTTGCAGCTTGGTGTGGCCATGCAACAAAGCTTTCACTAAGGGAACATAAGAAAAGATTTTGCGTGCCACTTGCACACTGGGCCTTAAAATATTACGCATGCGTATCTTCCAAGTTCTTTCCCCTTCCTGCGATCTGGAAACTGGACATTCCTGAGACCTGCTTTTGACTCTGTAGGCAAAGACAATGCTCTAGCAGATGGCAGAAAAACCAGAAGGAAGGAACCTGGGCCACTAAATGACCGTGTGGAGCACAGCAGCCTGCAGGCCCAACCCAGGTTGTTTCACAAGACAGAAATATTCTTTAAGTCACTCTGTTGTTGGATATCTTTGTTACAGCAGCTTACTCTTTCCCTTTACACATGGGATGTTATATTCCACTAAGAAAAGGGTTCTGTAGTCAAATAAGTTTGGGAAATCATGAGCTTAACAAAAGTATACAGACTTTCTTCCTGAAAGAGTTCTCAGCTCCCTTAATCTACTAATTGGGATCAACCAAGAGAGGAGTAGAACATGTAGTGTTTTTTTTTTCTTTTGGCCATGCCATGTGGCTTGCAGGATCTTAGTTCCCTGACCAGGGATCGAACCTGTGGCCCCTGCAGTGGAAGTGCAGAGTCCTAACCACTGGACGGCCAGGGAATTCCCCTGTGTAGTATTTCTTTTCTAACCTCTTTATTGGAGTATAATTGCTTTACAGTGTTTAGTTTCTGCTGTATAACAAACTGAATCAGCTATATGTATACATATATCCCCATATCCTCTCCCTCTTGCATCTCCCTCCCACCATCCCTATCCCACCCCTCTAGGTGGTCACAAAGCACTGAGCTGATCTCCCTGTGCTATGTAGCTGCTGCCCACTAGCTATCTATTTTACATTTGGTAGTGTATATATGTCAGTGCTACTCTCTCACTTTGTCCCAGCTTACCCTTCCCCCTCCCTGTGTCCTCAAGTCCATTCTCTACATCGGCATCTTTATTCCTGTCCTGCCCCTAGGTTCATCAGAACCATTTTTTTTTTTTTTAAGTTTCATAGGTCCCATTTGTTTATTTTTGGTTTTATTTCCATTTCACTAGGAGGTGGGTCAAAAAGGATCTTGCTGCGATTTATGTCATAGAGTGTTCTGCCTATGTTTTCCTCTAAGAGTTTAATAGTGTGTGGCCTTACATTTAGGTCTTTAATCCATTTTATTTTCATGTATGGTGCTAAGAAGTGTTCTAATTTCATTCCTTTACATGTAGCTGTCCAGTTTTCCCAGCACCACTTATTGAAGAGGCTGTCTTTTCTCCACTGTATATTCTTGCCTCCTTTATCAAAGATAAGGTGACCATAGGTGCGTGGGTTTATCTCTGGGCTTTCTATCCTGTTCCATTGATCTATATTTCTGTTTTTGTGCCAGTACCATACTTTCTTGATTACTGTAGCTTTGTAGTATAGTCTGAAGTCAGAGAGCCTGATTCCTCCAGCTCCGTTTTTCTTTCTCAAGATTGCTTTGGCTATTTTGTGTTTCCATACAAATTGTGAGATTTTTTGTTCTAGTTCTGTGAAAAATGCCAGTGGTAGTTTGATAGGGATTGCATTGAATCTGTAGATTGCTTTGGGTAGTATAGTCATTTTCACAGTTGATTCTTCCAATCCAAGAACATGGTATATCTCTCCATCTATTTGTAACATCTTTAACTTCTTTCATCAGTGTCTTATAATTTTCTGCATATAGGTCTTCTGTCTCCTTAGGTAGGTTTATTCCTAGATACTTTATTCTTTTTGTTGCAATGGTAAATGGGAGTCTTTTCTTAATTTCACTTTCAGATTTTTCATCATTAGTGTATAGGAATGCAAGAGATTTCTGTGCATTAATTTTGTATCCTGATAGTTTACCAAATTCATTGATTAGCTCTAGTAGTTTTCTGGTAGCATCTTCAGGATTCTCTATGTATAGTATCATGTCATCTGCAAACAGTGACAGCTTTACTTCTTCTTTTCCGATTTGGATTCCTTTTATTTATTTTTCTTCTCTGATTGCTGTGGCTAAAACTTCCAAAACTATGTTGAATAATAGTGGTGAGAGTGGGCAACCTTGTCTTGTTCCTGATCGTAGTGGAAATGGTTTCATTTTTTTACCATTGAGGACAATGCTGGCTGTGGGTTTGTCATATATGGCCTTTATTATGTTGAGGTAAGTTCCCTCTATGCCTACTTTCTGGAGGGTTTTTATCATAAATGGGTGTTGAATTTTGTCAAAAGCTTTTTTTGCATCTATTATCATATGGTTTTTATCCTTCAGTTTGTTAATATGGTGTATCACATTGATTTGCATATATTGAAGAATCCTTCCATTCCTGGGATAAACCCCACTTGATCATGGTGTATGATCCTTTTAATGTGCTGCTGGATTCTGTTTGCTAGTATTTTGTTGAGGATTTTTGCATCTATGTTCATCAGTGATATTGGCCTGTAGTTTTCTTTTTTTGGTGACATCTTTGTCTGGTTTTGGTATCAGGGTGATGGTGGCCTCATAGAATGACTTTGGGAGTGTTCCTCCCTCTGCTATGTTTTGGAAGAGTTTGAGAAGGATAGGTGTTAGCTCTTCTCTAAATGTTTAAGAGAATTCGCCTGTGAAGCCATCTGGTCCTGGGCTTTTGTTTGTTGGAAGATTTTTAATCAGAGTTTCAATTTCAGTGCTTGTGATTGGTCTGTTTATATTTTCTTTTTCGTCCTGGTTCAGTCTCGGAAGGTTGTGCTTTTCTAAGAATTTGTTCATTTCTTCCAGGTTGTCCATTTTCTTGGCATATAGTTGCTTGTAGTAATCTCTCATGATCTTTTGTATTTCTGCAGGGTCAGTTGTTACTGCTCCTTTTTCATTTCTAATTCTGTTGATTTGAGTTTCCTCTCTTTTTTTCTTGATGAGTCTGGCTAGGGGTTTATCAATATTGTTTATCTTCTCAAAGAACCAGCTTTTAGTTTTACTGATCTTTGCTACTGTTTCCTTCATTTCTTTTTCATTTATTTCTGATCTGATCTTCATGATTTCCTTCTTTCTGCTAACTTTGGGGTTTTTTTTTGTTCTTTCTTCTCTAATTGCTTTAGTTGTAAGGTTAGGTTGTTTACTTGAGATTTTTCTTGTTTGTTGAGGTAAGATTGTATTGCTATAAACTTCCCTCTTAGAACTACTTTTGCTGCATCCCATAGGTTTTGGGTCGTTGTGTTTTCATTGTCATTTGTTTCTAGGTATTTTTTGATTCCCTCTGATTTCTTCAGTGATCTCTTGGTTATTTAGTGGCATATTGTTTAGCCTCCATGTGTTTGTATTTTTTACAGTTTTTTTCCTGTAATTGATACCTAGTCTCATAGTGTTGTGGTTTGAAAAGATACTTGATACAATTTCAATTTTTAAAAATTTACCAAGGCTTGATTTGTGACCCAAGATATGATCTATCCTGGAGAATGTTCCATAAGCACTTGAGAAGAAAGTGTATTCTGTTGTTTTGGGATGGAGTGTCCTATAAATATCAATTAAGTCCATCTTGTTTAATGTATCATTTAAAGCTTGTGTTTCCTTATTTATTTTCATTTTGGATAATCTGTCCATTGGTGAAAGTGGGGTGTTAAAGTCCCCTACTATGGTTGTGTTACTGTCGATTTCCCCTTTTATGGCTGTTAGCATTTGCCTTATGTATTGAGGTGCTCCTATGTTGGGTGCATAAATATTTACAATTGTTATATTTTCTTCTTGGATTGATCCCTTGATCATTATGTAGTGCCCTTCTTTGTCTCTCGAAAATAGTCTTTATTTTAAAGTCTGTTTTATCTGATACGAGAAATGCTACTCCAGCTTTCTTTTGATTTCCATTTGCATGGAATATCTTTTTCCATCCCCTCACTTCAGTCTGTATGTGTCCCTAGGTCTGAAGTGGGTCTCTTGTAGACAGCATACATACAGGTCTTGTTTTTGTATCCATTCAGGCAGTCTATGTCTTTTGGTTGGAGCATTTAATCCATTTACATTTAAGGTAATTATCGATATGTATGTTCCTATTACAATTTCTTAATTGTTTTGGGTTTGTTTTTGTAGGTCTTTTCCTTCTCTTGCATTTCCTGCCTAGAGAAGTTCCTTTAGCATTTGTTGTAAAGCCGGTTTGATGGTGCTGAATTCTCTTAGCTTTTGCTTGTCTGTAAAGGTTTTAATTTCTCCATCAAATCTGAATGAGATCATTGCTGGATAGAATAATCTTGGTTTTAGGTTTTTTACCTTTCATCACTTTAAATATGTCCTGCCACTCCCTTCTGGCTTGCAGAGTTTTTGCTGAAAGATCAGCTGTTAACCTTATGGGGATTCCCTTGTATGTTATTTGTTGCTTTTCCTTTGCTGCTTTTAATATTTTTTCTTTGTATTTAATTTTTGATAGTTTGATTAATATGTGTCTTGGCATGTTTTTCCTTGGATTTATCCTGTATGGGACTCCCTGTGCTTCCTGGACTTGATTGATTATTTCTTTTCCCATGTTAGCGAAGTTTTCAACTATAATCTCTTCAAATATTTTCTCAGACCGTTTCTTTTCCTCTTCTTCTGGGACCCCTATAATTTGAATGTTGGTGCATTTAATGTTGTCCCAGAGGTCTCTGAGACTGTCCTCAATTCTTTTCATTCTTTTTTCTTTATTCTGCTCTGTGGTAGTCATTTCCACTATTTTATCGTCCAGGTCACTTATCCATTCTTCTGCCTCACTTATTCTGCTATTGATTCCTTCTAGAGAATTTTTAATTTCACTTATTGTGTTGTTCATCATTGTTTGTTTTCTCTTTAGTTCTTCTAGGTCCTTATTAAACATTTCTTGTATTTTCTCCATTCTGTTTCCAAAATTTTGGATCACCTTTACTATCATTACTCTGAATTCTTTTTCAGGTAGACTGCCTATGTCCTCTTCATTTGTTTGGTCTGGTGGGTTTTTACCTTGCTCCTTCATCTGCTGCATAGTTCTCTGTCTTCCCATTTTGCTTAACTTACTGTGTTTGTGGTCTCCTTTTCATAGGCTGCAGGTTCGTAGTTCCCATTGTTTTTGGTATCTGTCCTCAGTGGGTAAGGTTGGTTCAGTGGCTTGTGTAGGCTTCCTGGTGGAGGGGACTGGTGTCTCTGTTCTGGTGGATTAGGCTGGATCTTGTCTTTCTGGTGGGTGGGGTTGCGTCTGGTTGTGTGTTTTGGGGTGTCTGTGAACTTAGTATGATTTCAGGCAGCCTCTCTGCTAATGGGTCGGGTTGTGTTCTTGTCTTGCTAGTTGTTTGGCATGGTGTATCCAGCACTGTAGCTTGCTGGCCGTTGGGTGGAGCTGGGTCTTAGCGTTGAGACAGAGATCTCTGGGAGAGCTCTCGCCAATTGATATTACTTGGAGCTGGGAGGTCTCTGGTGGTCCAATGTCCTGAACTTGGCTCTCCCACCTCAGAGGCTCAGGCCTGACACCAGGCTGCAGCACCAAGACCCTGTCAGTCACTTGGCTTAGAAGAAAAGGGAGAAAAAAAGAAAGAAAAATTTTTTTTAATTAAAAAATTAAAATTTAAAAATTATTAAAATTAAAGAAATAAAAAAGTAATAGAAAAAAAAGAGAGCAACTAAACCAATAAATAAATCCAGCAGTGATAACAAGTGTTAAAAACTATACTAAGGTAAACATAAAAATCAGAAACAAGTCATTCGCAAAGAGCAAACCCCAAGTCTACAGTTGCTCCCAAAGTCCACCGCCTCAATTTTGGAATGATTCGTTGTCTATTCAGGTATTCCACAGATGCAGGGTACCTCAAGTTGATTGTGGGGATTTAATCCACTGCTGCTGAGGCTGCTGGGAGAAATTTTCCTTTCTCTTCTTTTGTTCGCACAGTTCCTGGGGTTCAGCTTTGGATTTGGCCCTGCCTCTGCATGTAGGTTCCCCTCAGGTTTCTGTTCCCGCCCAGAGAGGATGGAGTTAAAGCAGTGGCTGATTAGGGGGCTCTGGCTCACTCAGGCCGGGGGGGAGGGAGGCGTACGGTAGTTATAATTGGAATGCGGGGCGAGCCTGTGGCAGCAGAGGCCAATGTAATGTTGCACCAGCCTGAAGTGTGCCGTGTGTTCTCCCAGGGACGTTGTCCCTGGATCATGAGACCCTGGCAGTGGCAGGCTGCACAGGCTCCCAGGAGGAGGCATGTGGATAGTGACCTATGCTTGCACACAGGCTTCTTGGTGGCTGCAGCAGCAGTGTTAGCGTTTCATGCCCGGCTCTGGTGTCCGCGCTGATAGCTGCGGCTTGCGCCCGTCTATGGAGCTCATTTAGGCAGTGCTCTGAATCCCCTCTCCTCGTGCACCCCGAAACAATGGTCTCTTGCCTCTTAGGCAGTTCCAGACTTTTTCCCAGACTCCCTCCCGGCTAGCTGTGGCACATTAGCCCCCTTCAGGCTGTGTTCACGTAGCCAACCCCGGTCCTCTCTCTGGGATCTGACCTCGGAAGCCCGAGCCTCAGCTTCCAGCATCTCAGGCTGGTGAGTGCTGGTCGGCACCAATCCTCTGTGCAGAAATCTCTCCGCTTTGCCGTCTGCACCCCTGTGGCTGCGCTCTTTTCCATGGCTCCGAAGCTTCCCCCATGCCCACCCCCAGTCTCCACCAGTGAAGGGGCTTCCTAGTGTGTGGAAACTTTTCCTCCTTCACAGCTCCCGTCCCTATTCTTTTGTCTCTGTTTTTTCTTTTGCCCTACTCAGGTATGTGGGGACTTTCTTGCATTTGGGAAGTCTGAGGTCTTCTGCCAGCGTTCAGTAGGCATTCTGTAGGAGTTGTTCCACATGTAGATGTATTTTTGATGTATTTGTGGGGAGGAAGGTGATCTCCACATCTTACTTCTCTGCCATCTTGAAGGTCCCCCCCTCCCTGTGTAGTATTTTTAAAGTGTATTTATTTTTAGATAATTCTTTTTCATTGTGGGATTAACTCATTGAATTCTTACACTCTTCTGCCTATGCTGCAAAATATACTCTGGGAAGTGCTGGTTTAGAGGATCTCTAACTTTTCGCATCATTTCATAGTGCATGGCTGGTGTTTAGTGTGGACTCAGATTCTGCCAGATTTTACAGATCCTGGGCCAGAGTACTTTCACCTGAGGCTACCGCATTCCCACTCCTCAGCAACGTGTTGAAATGAGTCCCTCTAGTGGGCAACAGGTGACATGATGAATTGAACGACTAGTAAAAGAAGGCTGGGGGATTTATCTGATGGTTTTGGGTTCTTTTCCATTTACCCAAACAAAATGATGATACAAATTTCACTCATAGAAGAGCCACCCTCTGTTTTTTCTTTTCTTCCCTGGTTTTTAAGAAGTCTAAAAATTTCAAAACTGTATTTCAGTTCCAGGAGCTGCAGTTTACCATTTTCCCAACACTTCCATAACCAGCCTCATCACACAGCAGCAGGGTTGTGTGCTCCCACAGTATGTGTCACACCGTGTTGTGATGATCTGTTTCCACATCTGTCTCCCACAACTGGACTGAGGAACCTCTCACTCATCTTCATACCTCCTTGGTCTCTCCCGACGCTGGCACCTTCCTTAGGATGGATGTGCTCAGGAAATAGGTGTTGAATGAAAGGAGAGAATACATACATAAATAAATAAATATTCTTATGGTCAAAATGGAACAAGGTGGGTTGGAAAATAATGCAGGTAGAAGGAAGTAAGATTTCCTATAGATTTGGGAAGAACTTTATTTTTGTGTGCAAATAGTAAATATTGTATCCTACCAATTTGAAACACATTCTACCATAAGACAGATACTTTGTTGTTAGGAAAGGGGGCATGAGAGCGGGGACCCACCACACAGTTCAACTTTCTGAAAAATTTCAAACACTCTGCTGGATAATCGTGCCAAGGAGCCCCTCCCTGATCGTCTATTCCTCAGTCTCTGCCCTTTTTGGCCACCCAGTCAAAGGGCTTCTTTATGGACACACTATTTTGGTTTTCTTGAATTCTACAGTGATGTTCCCGAGTCTCATGGGAGACACTCCCCAGGTGCCTGCTGACCCACTCCATTCCAGGAACGAATCAGGGGACTGAAAACTCAGCCAGATCCCTCATCCAGTGAAAAGTTAAAATCAAAGCACCCTAACAATTCCAAAAGCAACTAAATCCAAAACTACCTCTAAAACTAAACAACTCCAGAGCTCAGGGTGCTGGTTATTAGCCATGATCGCTCAGCTCCCCGCCCACCCTCTGCTCTCTGCTTTGTGGTTGGGGCCATTCGCCTCCTTCGCCAACGAGGGCTTTGCTCCTCCCTGTGTGCCTGGGTTCCCTTCAGCATTGCCCTAGCAACTGGCCTTCACCCTGAGAGCCCCAGTCGGTTCCAGAAGCTGCAGCTTACCATTTTCCCAACACTTCCATAACCAGCCTCATCACGCCCCTTCCTCTAGCACCAGCTGGCAGCAGAGTTCTGCATCCAGTTCCCAGGCCCACCTTCAAGTTCCTGGGGGCACCTGGGGAATGCCACCGCCCACCCCTACCAGAGGGCTACCCTCAGCCATGTGGGGCCCCCAACCTCTTCCCTTGTTCCCTCTGCCCTTGGGCTGGTAGCTGCTTCTTATAGTTAGAATCTTCATGATATCTCATTATCACTTTTTTCCCCCATTAAAATCTCCAGTAGCTGGATAGCACTTCCTTATAGTAAATCCTTTCTGTTAAAATAACTAGTATAGTGTCTCTCTTGATTGGATCCTGACTGATGAACTAAATAATTGTAATACTAAATAATTCTGAAAATAAACCTGAAAATAAAATAACTAAAAATAGTGAATAGAAAAAAAATTGAATGACAAAGACAAAACTGAAAAGAAATAACTGAGAATAAGTAACTCTGAAAATAACTCAGAAACTAAATAGCTCAAAATTTCTAAAACTAAAAAACTCAAAATATAATGTTCAAAAATGCAACAACTGAAAATAAAATAATTTAAAACCAAATAACTAAAAAATAAAAAACCCAAATAACAAATGAATGTAAAAATAACACAGAATCTAAAATAAGTGAAAATAAATCACTGTGAATATGAGTAACTCTAAAACCAAATAACTAGGGGAAAAACCCCAAAATAATGACAGGTATTTTATTCTGAAAATAAAGTAATTCAAAAACTTCCAATGAGTTTTTACTATTCAAATAAGTAACTGTAAAAATAAATAATTCAAAAATGCCAATAACTAAAAATAGAATAACCATGAAAATAAATAACTCAGATATTAACAATTGTAAAGACAGATAATTAAAAATGAATAATTCTAAAGCTAATTTGGAAATATATAACTATTAAAACAAAGAAACTATAAATAACTGAAAATAACTCAAAAACTAAGTAACTTTAAAAACAAAATAATTATAAACAGGTAACTTTAAAGCTATAAGATTAAATAACTAGAAAACTAAAAACAAATGAAAATTAACTAATGAAACTAAAAATAAATAACCGAAGATAACTGAAACTAAAAACTAATGAGTCTAAACGTAAATATCTCAGAAGTTAACCTGTAACCAACCCTCGCTGAAAGGAAACAATCCTGGAACAAAGTAACACAAGTATCACATGAACATTCCTGTGGGGATTAAGGGAGGAGAACACAGGGCTGCCATGCGGAGTCTGAGCAGCTCTGATCAGAGGTTCTCAACCTAGCTCCCCACTCCCACCCCAGGAGAAATTTGGCAATGTCTGAAGGCATTTTTGATTGTCGTAATTTGGGTGAGTGGGTGGGGGGGGGGTGTTACAGGCATCTAGTGGGTAGAGGCCAGAGATGCTCCCAAACATCCTACAAGGCACAAGAAGTACCAACAAAGAAGTATCCAGCCCGCAAAGTCAAAAGTGCCAACATTGAGAAACCCTGCGCTCAGCTCTCCAACACTGGATTATGCTAACCTCCAAAAGGCGCGTCTGCTGAGCAGTTCGAGGTTCTCCGCGGGGTCCGCAACCAAACCGGCTGCGCTAGTGCAGGCGCGCCTCTAACGGCGCAAGGTTCTCCACGGGTTCTGCGCCAAGTCCCTGCGCAGGAGTGCGTCAGCACCTGCAGGTTCTCCACGGGGTCTGCGCCGAGTCCCTGCGCGAGCGGGGCTGCACCGGGAGGGGTGGGCTCTGCGGGCGGACGGGGACCGCTCCTTAGGCTCCGGCAAGATGGTCCTGTTGCCCCCGGGCAGGGCAGCGGATCCCCAGGCTCCAAGGCCCCTTTGCTGCTTCTGCTTAAGGGCGGGCCGGCCTCCGCATCCACAGCAGCGGCTCCCGGGAATGCAGGCGGCCGGGGCGACTGGGTTGTCTGGGACGAGTGTCAGTTCTCTAAGGAGGGCGGCCTCAGGCCCCCTTCCAGCGCCTGCACTGCCTCTGCTCGAAAACCGGTCTCCCCACTGGGGGCGAGCAAGCCAGCGGACATCCCAGGGCTCTCCTCAGTTTTGTTTGTGGCCCTGAAATTCCAAGAAGAAAGTCAGAGGAGCAATGGCTAACAAGTTCGCTTACTTTTCTTTCCGCTTCACACTCACGTGTCCTCCTCTTTGCCACTCTCTTTCTCTCCCTGGATGCTTTCTCCCATTTCCTGAACAGACTTGGAGGTTTCACAACTGTCGTCCAACTGGCAAAGCCCCGAGAGCTGGAAGGGAAGGGACAGGGGTGTAATGCTGCGGTTGGGTAGGGGCGCGGGTCCGGTCCCCACGGCGATCCCCGCTGGTAGGGCGGGGCTGCCCCAGCTTTCCTATGGAGCCACTCAGGTCCTCAGCAAGAGACCCTAATTTTGGCCAGAAACCAGGGGAACGCTAAGGAGCCGGGGATGCGGGGCCTGCTGGGCTTGGGGTCTGAGCCACTTTGCAGATCCAGTGACCTCAGCTTCCTGGATTAGGCCGAGTCCTTAATGGGTGAGAATCATGTAAAGGAGGGAGAGGGAAGGAGGAGAGGGAGGGGGGGCAGGAGAAGCTGATGAACAGGAATGAGGGAAAATATGAAAGAGGTAAGAAGGAAAGAAATTTACACTCAGAGCACTGCTCTCCTTTTCCGTATCTTCTGGACCTTCACAATTGTCAAAGTTTTCCATGGAGATAAACTCCCTGCTGGAGCAACCTTGGGGAAAGAAAAGGAAGAATTTGGCCGGCCGTGGGGGAGAGGGCGTGGGAGGACAGGCCACGCAGCCTATGGCGGGACGGAATGGGCAGCACCGGTCCCCAGGAACCCATTCTCGCCATCTCTCCCTCCTCTCCCAGGACTGCACTGCTTCACCTGGGCCGGGAGGAGGGGGCCTGTGATCTCCGGATTCCCTTTTCCAGCTCAAAATTCTGTAAGTTTGAGAAGACATGTCCACGTGGTGTTCACAGTCCTACCTCCTCGTCCTCCAAGAAAACAGTGCTTCCTGTCTTCCCTCCTTCCCACCCTCCTTTCTTCCTTACCTCCTTCTCTCCCCTGATTACTCCCCATTTCCCATTTCCTTGGCAGCCTCTGCCAAAAGTCACTGCTCTCCCCGTGGGAAAATCAGAGGGGCAGAAAGTACATCCTGCCTCTCTCGCCAATGAATGATTAACTTACCAATTAGCCACACCACTGTGCACCTGTTCTGTGCCAGGGCTGTTAAAGACACTGGGGAGGAACAGCAAATCCCACCAAATACTGAGCCTGCTGTATGTCTGCTGGGATGTCAGGCATTTGTCAAAAGTTAAGCCTCACACAACTGTAAGGACCTTAGCCCCATTTTACAGACGAGAAACTGAACTGAGAGAAAAATCACCCGGCTAAGTTCCCTTCGCCTGTAAACACTGCAGTTGAAATCTACACATTTCCACTTTTTTTTTTTGGTGCCGTGCCAGCTTGTGGGATCTTAGTTCCCCGACCAGCAGTGAGAGCGCGGAGTCCTAACCACTGGACCGCCGGGGAATTCCCTACACATTCCTACTCTAAAGACAGGATCTCTGTCCCCACAATGCTCCCAAGTCAGCTTAGAGAGGCGAGCATCTGCAGAAAGATCTTGATCTGAGGGAGCCCCAGGTTGAGCGTCAGCTGAGTCCAATCCATCCCGCAGGAATCTGAGCGCAGGAGAGAGTTTCAGTTCCGGTGAGAATGCAGGGGGAGGGGCCTTGTGGGCAGAGGACGGGCGCAGGAGCGGAGCGGAAGGAGCCTGCAGTTGCGGTGGGTGGGGCATAGTATCTCCGGGAGCCGGCAGCCCGCAAGAGGGAGCTCCCGACCTTCCGCCCAGAGGCCCCCCCCCCCCAAGCTGCGTTCGGGGCCCGGGATCCTCCCCGGAGCAGGGCAGGGAGGGCTGTGCGAGCACGACGGGGAGCAGCCGGGCAGCCGCTTCCTGGAGGCCTCCAGAGACCCCGCCGGACGACGCAGGGGCAAAGCCTGGTTTAATTCCTGCTCCTGGGACGTGGTGCGGTGAGCGGAGGGAGCGTGGAGGAGAAAGTGGCTCTGGGAGGCGCCTCTCCCCGCCCTCCTCCAGATGTGACTGCGGGGCATCCGCAGTAACCCCCAGAGACGCCTCTTTAGGGCGGTCATCCAGCGTGGGTCCCCTTAAACCAGGAGCAGACAGTGAGGACGGAGGGATGGCGGTCTTGCTGGAAGGCTCTTAGGGAGGAACAGAGCAGGAGCAGTTGCGCCCTTGACCACCCCCTGCGTGAATAGAAGAGCTGCGTCTCCAGGGGCCGTGGCCTCAGTGCCCCAGGCAATGCCGGGTTCCAGGGACCCCGGAGCCGCCCGCTGGGAGGAGCCCGGGGTGGTAGTGGGGCTGGGTGGCAACATGGGAACTGAAAGACGTGAGGACGAGTTCCAGCTATTCTTCCAGGTAAGTGAAATGATGACCTGGTGCCGGGGCTGCTTTCCCCTCTCTCCTGTGTACCCTGCAGGATGGGGAGGGTGAGGGGGCTTCAGCCAGGCACAGGGCTGGCACAGAGGAGCCCTCACACACTTGGCCACGCGTTGGCTGCATTATTTCAGGGTCATCCAGGCCATCATCCCCTGCCTCCAGGTAAGGATTTGCCTGAGCTGGAAAGAGGACCAATCCTCCGAGCACAGTCAAGACCCAGATGCCACCTCCCTGCTGGGGACCGGCAGTGCACATGGGCTCCTCGGCTCCTGCTACCACAGGTGAGGGTGGGGGCCGCCTGGGGCCCCACAGGCCTCCAGTTTAGTCTAGGGCAGGGTTCTCCATACTCCTTAGAGTGTGACCCAGGGAGGGGCAAATTTTACATCCCAACGCAGTGTACACACAAAATTACATTCACAAAATTAAAACCAACGTTTGTGGAACCATATTGCTCTTACAATGTGTGATGCCCTCATCTATTCTGTTCTGTCCTTTCTAGTCTATTCGTTTGTTCTGTTCTGTTCTTTTATTCTATTCTATCCTGGAGACAGAGGAGGAGAGGGGCTGTGGGAGGCGGCGGGGTCACCCACAGTCTCCTCACAGGACCCTTCGAGGGAGAGTTTCTTCTGAGGCGAACTGCATCTGCCCTGAGTGGGCCCTCATGTGTCTCCCCCATGGGCCCTGGGCTCTTGGCAGCAGAGACAACACCCTACTCACCCAGTATCCCTCATGGCTCCTGGAAGAAACCCAGAAGTCTTAGAACCCGCAAGCCTTGGAGAACGTCCCTCAGTCAAAGCCCCCCAGTTGTGCAGGGGAGGAGAGTGCAGCTCACGGCAGTCTTTTGCTGTATCTTTGTCATTTCCGTATTTAATCCCTGCCTCCTGGATTCACTGGCCATGGGCTCTGTGGTACTAAAAGTCTTAGGTACTAAGTCTTCGGTTTTATGGAGGTGGCAGCACTGAGGGGACCCCAGATTCAGGGTCTGGCAGGTCACAGGCACCTGAGTGAATGAATGAGAGGCCCATTGCCTGGGGTAGGAGCAGGGGCTTTGGAGTCAGTCAGACCTGAGTGCAGTTTTGACTTTGCCTCTCACTCACTGGCTGTGTGATCTTGGGTAAGCCACTTAACCTCTCTGAGCAACAGTTTCCTTGTTTCTAAAATGGGGATAATAATACCTATTTTGCAGTGTTGATGTAATGACTAGCAAAAATGCTTGTAAAGTAAAATGGAATTTAATAAATAACATGCATTATTATTATTGTTAATAGTAATTATGATAATACTAAAGAGAAGGTCTCAGAACCGCTCTGGGCACTCCAAGTGTGCTATTATTACTCACATTTTGGGGATATTTGTCTGCCATTTTCTTCATCCTCATAAACATCTGGGGGAGGAAACATAAAGTTAAAAAATGACTTTAACGGGAAGCAGAGTGCACACACGCACGTGCACACACACACACACACAGCAGAAAAGCCAAACTATACAGACCCTTGACAAATAGTTAATTTGATTACAGCAAAATTTCAAGTTATAGTTGCATTCTTGGAAAATGAGCAGAATGACCCTGGTACCAGCCCAGGTCCAGCAGTGTGTTCGGAAGGTATACCCTGAGTCTCTGGGGCACTCCCAGTCCATGTAGAGAATAAGCGTAAAGAGTGTTGGCGGAGAAGGACAGGAAGAATAGGAAAGGTGGGCCATGAAAATTCATGCTGATAAGGACAGGGTGCATTCTCTTTTCCCTCAGTGGATGATCTTCATAGCACACACCACATAAATCCTAAAATATTTAGGGAATTTAGTTTTAGCACCTAGTGTTTAAAATCCTGATTTTTTTTGCTTAAAAAATGAAATTTAGGGGCTTCCCTGGTGGCGCAGTGGTTAAGAATCCGCCTGCCAATGCAGGGGACATGGGTTCTAGCCCTGGTCCGGGAAGATCCCACATGCCATGGAACAACTAAGCCTGTGCGCCACAACTATCGAGCCTGCGCTCTAGAGCCCACGAGCCACAACTACTGAGCCCACGTGCCACAACTACTGAAGCCCACGCGCGTAGAGCCTATGCTCCGCAACAAGAGAAGCCTCCGCAACAAGAGAAGCCACTGCAACTAGAGAAAGCCTGCGCCCAGCAACGAAGACCCAATGCAGCCAAAAATTAATTAATTAATTAAAAAATGAAATTTATTAACAAGTGAGCCCATTAGCGAGTTTAAACTATCCTCTTCAGAATACATGTTTCTGGTAAACTATAGACTTTGAAGATAAAATTGTGGATTTTCCCTTGCTGTCCACTAGGTGGAACAAAGGGACAACTGTAGATCCTGCTAGTTCAGAGACAGCTCTTAGCCCATAGATTTCAAACGGGCAAACTATTTCTATTTTCTTTCAAACTAGAGTTTCCTTTGTTCCTCTTTTCCTTTAAAAGAACTATCTCTATTATATGAACTAAAGTATCATTTTCACCTGGGGTTGGGGGAATGGAGAAGTAATGCGTTAAGCCCCTGGGGCTTTCCTTCCCTTCCCTGGAGGAACAGACATGGGTAACTAGTTGCTATTTAATATGCTAACAGCAATCTAGGCACCAGCCTAAGAACTTCATCTAATTCTCACAGCAAGACTATACAGTATTGCTTCCATTTTGTAAAATAATTGATGAAAAGAATTTAAGCACAAAGAAGTTAAGTAATTCATCCAGAGAGATGGAGCTGAAGTCTGTAAGCCCTCAGCGCTTGGGCCCTTAACTGTGTGCTATGCTGCTGAGCTCTTTCTCTGCCTTCCAGGAGTCAGCCAGTGGGCTCATGTTCTGCCTAATTCATCCCAGTAGCTCTCCAGAGCTCACAACAGGTGAGATCTCCAGGATGCTTCCACAGGTACTAGGCTGGATTAGGATCTTTTGCTTGGTGCCCCAGAGTGTAAACTTGGATGTCTAGGCTGGTCTATATTTGAAGTGTCCATTTCCTTTGCATACCTGTCTCTGGCCAAGAGGAAAGGAATCACTCCTAAACATTCAATTACTTGCTTTCAGAGTCCACATAGTCTCACAGCACTTTTTTTTTTTTTTTTTTAGTGAATTTTTTGTTGTCAAAGTCCCTGCCAGCTTCTAGAGCAGTCCGAGCTTGCCATCTTAGACTTTCAGGGCTGCTAGGAGCTGGGGTCAAAGAAACTTCACAGTTGGGAAACTATCACCTAGCTCAGCAACCAGTTGCCCTCTGATGTGTCTAGTTGGGTTTAGCCAAAGCCTTGCCCATTTCATCAGAGATTTAATGAGAATTTTTCCATAAGACTAAAATTTAAAGCCCCCCAGGCAAAGGAAACAGTTGTCACGCTTGAGGAAGTCATTGATCCTGATCATCCTGAGGCGGTCAGGCTGCTACCTAATAGAGGCAGAGAAGAACGCATCTGGTGATCCACTGGGACATCTCCCAGTACTCCTCTGCCCCGCTGTAACTGTAAATGGGCAAGCAAAAGAACAATAGCTAGACAAGAGTCTGGGACACCCACTATGCATGCCACCAGCAGAAATGCCAGATGAGGGGGAAGGGGATATAGAATGAGTGGGAGGGAGATGATGACTTAAAGGTACAACCTAAGTGCAACTGCAGCAGCAGGTGGCAGACATAGATTTAAGTTAAGTAGGACACTTACTATGTCCACTGGTGGAAATGTCCCCCTTGGGAACCAAGACCTCCAGACCCACTGAGGCTGAAGTTGCAGGAATGGGAGGACAGATTCCCCATGTGGGTCACTAGTAGTGTGATAATGAATAAGGTCACAACTCATTCAACCTTTTGGCTCCCAGATTCATATTTTCTGCTTACTGGGGTCCTGGTGCCATAAAGTGGCCATTGGTTTAAGGTATATACTGCATCCTAAGGTTAGCACCCCAACCCCTCAGTCTCAGGTCCAAACTGCTGCTCACCCTTGCCTTCAAGAGGCTATTCCATGGCTCTATCAGGTCGGCAGCTTCTGAATATGTGGTAGGACCAGTGGGTTGGTCCTGTAGTCACATGCCCATGGCTGTTCCTCTTTTGCCACAGAGTGAATCCCCAATCAAAACAATGTTCTATCCTTGGACAGTGTTGCAGACTGAGGCACTGAAGGCAGGAAAGGCCCATGTGTCAATCCCGTTCAGGGTGAATCACTGTACTTTCCAGCTTGGAGGATCTGATGAAATCAACTTTTCTCCTCAAGGAATAGTATCCAGCTGAGGGCTCGGCATGGATCTCTGTGCTGGCAGGTTGGACAGTCAACAGTGGCAGTAGCTAGATTGGTCTTGACGACAGGGAGCCCATGCTGCTAGGCCCATGTACAGCCTCCCATTCTGCTGCCAAAGCTTCTCCATTTATGAGCCCATTGTGCACGTACTGGGTTGCCAAGGAAGAAGCTGGCTGACACCTCCTGGCCAAGTCATCTAGTCAGCTTGGTTCTTTGGTAACTTCTCTGCAATGGATGTTCTCTGGGGGGGCATTACAGTGTGGCACAAAGATCCTTACATTTTGAGCTCATGTCCATAGGTCTATGTGCCTCTTCCCCAGTCAGATTATGTTGTAATTTGATGCTGGTTATTGTTCTAGAAGGGGATTGGGAAGGGGGTGGGGATGTATCCTGAGGAGGGCAAGCATTGTCTTGTACAGTAAGTCCCCTACATACGAACGAGTTTCGTTCTGAGAGTGTGTTCATGAGTCCAATTTGTTCATAAGTCCAACAAAGTTAGCCTAGGTACCCAACTAACACAATCGGCTATACAGTACTGTACCGTAATAGGTTTATAATACTTTTCACACAAATAATACATAAAAAACAAACACAAAAAATAAAGAAAACATTTTTAATCTTACGGTACAGTACCTTGAAAAGTACAGTAGTACAGCACAACAGCTGGCATACAGGGGCTGGCATCGAGTGAACAGGCAAGAAGAGTTACTGACTGGAGGGGGGAGAGGAGGTGGGAGATGGTAGAGCTGAAGGATCGTCAGCAATAGGAGACGGAGGGCAAGCTGCAAGTTCACTCACGCCTGATGTTGATGCCACAGGTTCTGGTTCCTTGCTGGATTCAATTCCATCTACCCTCTTAAAACAATGACCCAGTGATGTCTGGGTAGTAGCTCTTTTATTCTCATCACAGATGACACGGTAGCACTGGATTGCATTCTGAATGGCTGCTGCAACCTTCGTGTACCATTCTACATTTGGGCCCTGTGCCTCAAAAACTAACAGTGCCTCCTCAGATAAAGAAAATCTTGCCATTTCCTGTGTCGTGAATCTCTTTGGTTCTTCAGTTACTTCTTCTTCCTCTTGTCACTCCACTCTCTCAATTATTTTCACTTTTGTTTCCATTGTTATCGCTTGGCGCTTCTTAGCAGTACCAACTACATCACTGCTGCTTTTACACTTGCTTCCAGACATCCTGGGCTTGAAATAAAGATACTGTACTACTGTACTGTATACAGTACTGTACAGTAAAGTACACAAAAGCACAACCACTTGTAGAGGATGCACGCACGTGACAATGTACGCCAGGCACATGAACTAACTTACGTGATTGGACACGCAAATGCACTTTCGCATCTTTGAAAGTTTGCAACTTGATTGTTTGTATGTAGGGGGCTTACTGTATGTCTCATCTGAGACTTCTGCATAATCTTGCGGGGAGGAGAAGGGCCAATCTTTCAACAAGGGGGAGTGGGCCACTTGCCAGCCCAGGGGAACAAGGGCATGTACCCAGATATCCTCCAGTTTTAGGGTCCTATATCTTCCCTATCAGGGCCTGACTTGCCTGCTTCATCTATTGGCACTAGGGGCCCAAAATAATAAGGCAGCAGACTTGCCTAGGCTGAGAATTCATCCTTTTCTCAAGTACTGCCCTCTGCTGTAGGCGATGAGGGGCTGAACACTGGAAAGAAGGCCGTCTGATTCTCACACTGTGGTTTAAATTGGCAATGAATCTGAGGCTGTCACTTTCTTCGCTCTCTTCAATGCATCAGTGGTGCTTAGCAATAACCACCCAGTTCCACGTTCCTGATAGTTAATATTTTCCCTAAACCTCTCAAATGCTAGAGACATTGCACCAGCTGGTGCATCCCAGGTCACCACCAGGGAAGGTCTTAGCAATTGAACTGCTACATAGGCCAGGGACCAGCACTTCCAACATTCCACCTACCACTAGCAATGGGGTCCTCATTGCCACTTGGCCAGCAAGTGACCCAACACCAGAATCCCATCCTTTCTAGGACCTCTCCGGGTACTAACTGTCTTAGGTCGGGTTTCCCAGAAGCAGATTGTACAAGCGAGTTAAGGGGAAAGGGCTTTCAGTTGAAATGTGTAAGGCAATGAGGGCAGAAGACAGAGCAAGGAAGAAGCCAGATGCAGAAGAGGGTTCAGCCAAGGTCCAGCACATGCCTGATCCCCTGAGAAATGCTGGAATATGGATGGCACCACAAGTGTCCCATCTTGAGGCAGAAGGGCTGGCTTTTGTACCAGCCAGCCAAGCTGCCCTTGAGGGAGGCCATAAGCTCTTAGGCATTTCTTGGCTGGATGACTCTGGTCAGCTGAAGATTGAAACTGACTGATAAAAAGGATCTGGATGAGGTCTCAACAGCCTCTACTATACTACCATGTGTGGGTTATTTATTTATTTATTTTATTTTTTAATTTAATTTTATTTTTTAAACATCTTTACTGGAGTATAATTGCTTTACAATGTTGTATTAATTTCTGCTGTATAACAAAGTGAATCAGCTATACATATACATATATCCCCATACCCCCTCCCTCTTGCATCTCCCTCCCACCATCCCTATCCCACCCCTCTAGGTGGTCACAAAGCACCGAGCTGATCTCGCTGTGCTGTGCAGCTGCATCCCACTAGCTATCTGTTTTACATTTGGTAGTGTATATATGTCCACGCCACTCTCTCACTTCATCCAGCTTCCCCTTCCCCCTCCCCGTGTCCTCAAGTCCATTCTCTACGTCTGCGTCTTTATTCCTGTCCTGCCCCTAGGTTCATCAGAACCATTTTTTTTTTTAGATTCCATATATATGTATTAGCATACGGTATTTGTTTTTCTCTTTCTGACTTACTTCACTCTGTATGACAGACTCTAGGTCCAACCACCTCACTACAAATAACTCAGTTTCGTTTCTTTTTATGGCTGAGTAATATTCCATTATATATATGTGCCACATCTTCTTTATCCATTCATCTGCCGATGGACACCTAGGTTGCTTCCATGTCCTGGCTATTGTAAATAGTGCTGCAATGAACATTGTGGTACATGACTCTTTTTGAATTATGGTTTTCTCAGGGTATATGCCCAGTAGTGAGATTGCTGGGTCATATGGTAGTTCTATTTTTAGTTTTAGTTTTTGTTTTTTTCTATTTTTAGTTTTTTAAGGGACCTCCATACTGTTCTCCACAGTGGCTGTATCAGTTTACATTCCCACCAACAGTGCAAGAGTGTTCCCTTTTCTCCACACCCTCTCCAGCATTTACTGTTTGTAGATTTTTTGACGATGGCCATTCTGACCGGTGTGAGGTGATACCTCATTGTGGTTTTGATTTGCATTTCTCTAATGATTAATGATATTGTACGGGTTTTGATAGATACACAATGTCATGCATCCACCATTATATCATACAGAATAGTTTCACTACCCTAAAAATCTCCTGTGCTCCACCTACTCATTTCCCATCCCCTACCCTTAACCCCTGATAACTACTGGTCTTTTTATTATCTCTATAGTTTTCTCTTTTCCAGAATGTCATATTTGAAATCATACAGCATGTAACCTTTTCAGATTGGCTTATTTCATTTAGCAATATGCATTTAAGTTTCCTCCATGTCTTTTTATGGCTTGATAGCTCATTTTCTTTTATTGCTGAATAATATCCCATTGTATGGATGTACTACAGTTGGCAAGTCATTTAGGTAAATACCAAGGAGTATGATCGCTGGACCATCTGGTAAGATTATCTTTAGCTTTGTGAGAATCTGCCAAACTGTCTGTACTATTTTGCATTCTTGTCAGCAATGAGAGTTCCTGTTGCTCCATATCCTCACCAGCGTTTGGTATTTTCAGTGTCCTATACTACATTTACAATGTAACTCTCAGTTTTTTTGAGGTATCAGCCAATCTTTTGAAGAGCTGACTGTTTTTTGTGAACTTAACTAGTGAAAAAGTCACCAAAGCTCACATCGACCTAACAGTTACTCCCATGTTGTCTTTCTGTCCCCTGAAAGCCACCTGCTTTCCTAGCATTGAAGGTGTGTGCATGCATGTGTGCACACAAACAGGTACACACAGACACACATAAACATATATGGACACAGTCTACAACCAAGCCTAGACTAGGATACCCGTAACTAAATGTCAGCTATTCCTCTGTTCACCTCATGCCTTTGAGTCTGATGACCTTGAATTAGCTGGACAGAGATAGAAGGAAGAAAAGAAAGCACCTGGACAATCCACATCTTTATGTTTTGGGTAAAGGAGGAGTTATAACTTTATTAACTGGCTCATATCTGCAAATTTGTAGATTGTACCAATGTTGGCCCTTCTGTCCTCAAGCAAAGGGTCTTTTAAAGGTCTCTTCAAAGGATTCTTGGAACATGAAAAAGGAGTTAAACACCTCAAGAACAAAACATATTTTATGATACAAGGTGGATAAGCCCAATATTCTAATAGTCCTTGAGAATCTGAAGAGTCACTGTTAAGTGGGAAGCTAAGATATGACTTGATCAGAGACAGTATTGGGGGATAAAGCCAATTATTTAAGAGATGAAAATATTGTTTATCTTTTCTTAAAAACATTTTTCACAAGCCAATTACGTCTCCATAGGAAAATAAAACAAATATTTCATATCTCACAGAGATTCTGCTACATAAAGGAACAAGTCTTATCATGCGAAGAAAATTTAGGGACTGTATTTCATGAACTCTCACCAGCCACAATTTTTCTCAAGCCTTACTTTTCCTAGTCTGTACTAAAAAGAAAATAGGTAATTTTTCATTTTTCAAATATACAATTTTATAACACACATACACACCCTAATTGAGAATAATAGCCTTATTAAATGGCATTGCCATGAGTATTTGTTAACCAGTACTGAAAATTCAATTTCTTAATTATGTGGTCATCTTCCTGTTAATTTGCCATATCCTGCTCATTAGCATCCAAGGCTCTAGAAGTCTGAAGAGGAAACATGCACTAGTTAGCCTTGTGCTGGAGTAGGGGGTGGTCTGTGTATGTTTCCTTAATGACAAGGAATTTGTAGTTTATAGGTGCTCAATAAATGTATTTTGAACTAAAATTCCTTTCAGAGCCCTTTTCCAAATAAAGTGTATACCTGAAGACATACTACATGTCCCACCAAACTAATCACATGATAATCTAAAACTAAAGTCTCAAATACTAAATTCCCAATACTTTGATTATGGGCAGTGGTAAAAGCATAATCTTTTGGAAAAGATTATCTTTAAATAGTCAAGGAAAGAAGAGATGACAACCAAAACAGCACATTCAAGCCCCATAAACACATAATCTATTGTCATTAAAATACAAAATATAAAAATGCCTCCACATTTGTTTTTCTTTTTGATCCCATGCCCAATTCTGCCTACCAGAAAACTGACACACAAAGAAGTTAGAGCTGAAATCTTGTGAGGAAACCCCTGATCAAGTGCTCCTAACCTTTCCAAGGAAAGCTTTGGGAGGAGATGAAGTCCATAAACCCTGGATAGAGCAAGAAATACAGTGCCACCATCCAGTGTCTTTATTCCAAAGCAGGGACATTCTGGCAATGCTCTTAGCCTACAACCATTTCCTTAAGAGGACAGCTCTTCCAAAGAGGAAGTTACTTCTCAATGTGAAACATTTGCCTTTCATTTTAATTCTGGCCTAACTGGATCTATGCAAATAAATATCAGGAAGTTGATTTTATACCTTTCTTCTTACTCACATAATTAAGGAAGGGCTGAGAATCCAGCAATGTCTTCCTCAGCTTCTAAGCAGCTGGTATCACCCCATTGCTTTCATGCCCCACTCTCCCATCAGATCCTACCTTTAATCTGGCATGTGCTAGGGACTGAGACTTCCTTGCTACTGGTAGCTCTTTCCATATTTTCAATCCAGGGTGCAAATTCCACTTCATTGCCTTTGCTTTAGAGAAATATACATGACCTCACTACACTAGTTCTGTACTAGTTGAAGTGGTGCTGGCTCACACCAGATTATCCCCAGCTAAAGCCTTATGGACCTGCTTCCTCCTCCTCCTCTACCTGTGGTTTATAGAATTGCCCCAGCTCTCTGGTGACATTCAGCAAAGGAATGTTCAAGGGATACCACCTGCTGGATTATATAGTTAACACCTAACTGGCTGCAAATCTGAAGTGAGGAGATGGAATCCCCTTTCATTGTCTCAAAAGCTGTTTCAAGTGCTCAACAAATAAGCACTTGCTAGGCACTGGAGGTCTGAGATGAATAAGATGTGCCCTGAGCTAACCCTCATCACCTCCTAGCTCTGCTTGCAGAGTGGTCTGCTAGCCCCATGTGATTATTCAACCAGTTTTTTAATTTGTTTATTCACTAAATATTTACTGAGCACTTACATGAGTGCCAGGCCCTTGTATAATATGAGGCCCGTGGGAAGCTAAAACTAATAAGACAACCTCTATGCCCTAGAGGAAATTCATGGTCTAATGGGGAGGAAAACTTAAACACATCATAAAATTATAATACAGCACATTAAATGCTGTGATAGGGTACTCCTTAAGGGAGTGGGCACAGAGAGGAGGGAGACTCAGCTGTCCACCAGAGCCCTCACTATCATCTCTTTGTTTTAGGGCCTGGGGTGCCTCTGTTAGGAACAGGCCAAACGAGCCTAAAAAACTAAGCAGGCTGTACCTGAACTGGATCACAGGCTACAGGTTTCTTCAACAAGCATTTATGGGGTACGTCCTGAGTGCCTTGGAGGGGGAGAGGAATCAGAGATGGAGAGTTTCTAAGGAATAGATGGGGTAAGGAGCACCAGTGAGAACTGAACCCTGAAAGAAATGTGAGTGTATCTTCCTCCAGACAGGGAGGAATGAAGAGAGGAAGAATGAGGGTCAGGAGAGTTCCGGGTGGAATGAGGGAAGCTGAACCAGTTAACATGCAAAGTGGGAGGCAGGGCAGTCAAGTGAAAATAGGATTAGAACGGGAGGTCCTCAGAGGAAAGTTCCAGAAAACAGCCAGAAGCAAAGGCATTTACGGGAGGTTTCAGAACGGCAGGTATGACTCAACTGCAACTCAGCAAGCAAGCATTAGGAAAGATACCCTAGGCTGGCAGTGGGGTCAGGGAGCTAATATATTTTAATTAGAAAAATTAAATTAAAATTTAATTGGAAATCCCTTGTAATAAGCTAAGTGTTGAAGAAAATCAATGAAAGCAATGATGTAGAATCAATAGGAACTATCTGCAACATTTGACACTTCTTTAAAAAAAAAAAAATCAGTACACACCTAGTGCTCGCTTCAAACTGTATATTCCCCCTGCCTGAAATGAAAAAAAAACAAAAAACAAAAAAAAGCAGCACGCTCAAATGTAAGCCAATTTGAATAGATTTTACATGTTGATTTTATACACATGTACACACACAGAATACTATAAAAATTGATGAAAGTGTGTAGATCTTGGTCTTATTTTCTTAGTAATTTGGAAAACCTTTCTGCAGTCCTGGCTCACTTGGCCTTGGCAACCCCTCCCACTTCTCTGCCCATCCTGCTGCGTCCCCTGTGTGCCTTGATTCTCAGTCCATCCACGTTTCCACAGTTAGCTCCATTAGCACTGAATTAAGAAATAAACAATGGGCCCATTAAGTGCTCACTTTTTCCACCCGAGCCCAAATTACATGGCTTGGTAAGGCAAACATCATGCGTTTCTGGGACAGGATGAGAATCACATTCTTTGTTCGGGTGTTGTCCCAGCTGTGAGAACAGCACCAGGTCTCAACCTCCAGTGTCCCTCACTGCCTGCACCTGCATTAAACCCAAACTGATACTCGAGGCTTACCTCCTTCTCTCTCAACCTCATTTCCTTCCACTCTACCCATGAACCTCTCAAGCCAGGCTCCAAGTCATCACTGAACATGCTCCCTTGGCGGCAGCTCGGTGATTTCAAAGGTTCATGGGTCCACCTTTATTACCCATGTGACGGCATGAGTTGCCCAGTTGCTAGGATGGGCCTGCGGCCTGGAGCACGATGCCTTGTACCACAAAGGGGCTTTGCCTTGTACCACGCACCGTGCTGCCCCTGCGAAGCCGCCTGCCGCCAGAGCCCCTGCCCGGTGAGCCTGATCTCCCAGTGTCCCTAGGCCTCCCTGTCACACGGGGTCAGGCCACACGGGAGGAGGCTGACCCAAACCACAGGGCCTGCCGCCCTCCTTGACTTGCACCGCCATGTCCCACGCGTTGGGTTACGCTCTTCTCTTCCCAGCCCAGAGCCTCTCTGACTCTGTAACTGCCTCTGGGCACAGGCCCCTTCTGCCTGGCTGTCTCCAGAGGCCCCGTCTCCACACCCTCAGCGGCTCCCAGGGCCCGTCCTGTCGCCTTAGAGGCCCTCGTCGCTGGGGGCCCGGAGGCCTTGCCCAGAGGGCCCGGAGTTATCGTGCCCAGCAGTCCCAGTGGTTGAAGGTGGGGTCGGGCGGTGTAGGAATGAACTGGGGTGATAATGCGTAGGTGTCAGAGCCGTGTGAGTGCTGGGCAGGGGTGAGGTCCTGATGCTCCTGATCTGGCAACCTCTGAAGCCTCCCTCCCCTGTTGCCTGATGCCCCTGAGTCTGCGTTCTGCCCTGGAGTCTCACCTCTCGGGGACCAGCCCAAGGCCCCACTCCTGCTCACTCACCCACAGGGCGCGGAGGCCCCTCTGAATTCCTAGAGCCCTTGCTGTGGGCATCACTTGCAGTGACATTTCATCAGACCCTGCTTGGTGAGCCAGGCTCAGGAGACCTGGTCCTGCTGCAGGAAAGCTGTGTGAAATTGACCCTCAGTTTGCCTGCCTGTGAAAGGAAGGGGCTGGGACCACACCTCTGGGCCGATCTTACAGTTCAGTTTTGTTTTTTGTTTTTTAATCTAAATTACTTGCTAGCGTCTGGTTCTGCTTCTTATCTATATTTTACATTCCTGTCACAACCTAGAGCACACAGTGCTAGGACTTGAGGAAGACTTAAGAAATGTGTTTCTGAATTATTAACTGAATAAATGCCATGACCTTACAACAAACGTGTTTTTCTGTGGGGCAGGGAAGGGCAGGGTGATCTAGTTAAAAACCTAGATTGTAGATTAAGCTCAATATTGTTAAGATGTCACTTCACCAAATTGATCTATAGATTTTACACAATCCCAATCAAGATCCCAGCAAGCTTTCTTATAGAAATCAACAAGCTGATTCTAAACTACATACAGAAATGTAAAGGATGTAGAATAGCCAAAACAACTTTAAAAAGGAAAAACAATGTCAAAGGACTCAAATGATCTGATTTTAAGACATTATAAAGCTACAGTAATCAAGATAGTAAGGTACTGATGTCAAGGCAGACAAATAGATCAATTAAACAGAATACAGCATCCAGCAATAGATGCACTTATATAAAGAGTCAATTGGTGGAAGAAGAGTCTTTTTAACAATGGTAGTAGAACAACAATTAATGTGCATAAAATTGAACTTTGATTGACACTTTATACCATACACCATAAAACCCCCTCAGAATAGATCAGAGACCTAAATGTAAAACTTAAACTATAAACCATCTAGGAGAAAACATAGGAGAAAATCTTTGTGACCTTTAGACAAATATTTCTCAGGCACAACACCAACAATACGATCCATAATTTTTTAAAAATTGTATTTCATAAAACTTAAAATCTTCTGCCCTTAAAAAGGTACTCTTAAGAGAATGAAAAGCTAAGCTACATACTGAAAGACAATATTTGCAAAGTATATATCCAATAAAGGACTTGTATTTAGAATATATTAAAAAAAACTCTCAAAACTAAATAATAAGAAAACAAGAAGATACATGTATGGTACGGAAGCACACAAAAAGACGCTCAACCATTAATCAAAGTAAATTAAAACCTCAGTAACATGCCACTACACACCTATTAGAAGGCTTAAAATTTTAAAAGACTGACAATACCAAGTGTTGGTGAGGATGTGGAGCAAATGGAACTTTCATACACTGCTGTGGGAGTATAAGATGGTATAACCACACTGGAAAATAGCTTAGCCATTTCTTAAAAAATTAAACATGCAACTGCCATCTGGCCTAACCATTACACTCTTAGGTATTTACCCAAGAGAAATGAAAACCTAAGTCCATGAGAAGATTTGTACTCAAATGTTCATAGCAGCATTATCCAGAATAGCCCCTCAGAAGTGGAAAGAAACCAAATGTTCATTAACAGGTAAATGGATACGTAAACTGGGGTATATCCAAACAATGGAATGCTACACAGCAATTAAAAGGAATGTACTATTGCTACACAAAGCAACATGAATGCATCTCAAAATAATTATGCTGTGACTTCCCTGGTGGCGCAGTGGTTAAGAATCCACCTGCCGATGCAGAGGGGACACGGGTTCGAGCCCTGGTCTGGGAATATTCCACATGCCACGGAGCAACTAAGCCTGTGTGCCACAACTACTGAGCCTGCGCTCTAGAGTCCGCGTGCCACAACTACTGAAGCCCGTGCGCCTAGAGCCCGTGCTCCGCAATAAGAGAAGCTACCGCAATGAGAAGGCCGCGCACCACAACGAAGGGTGTTCACCGCAACTAGAGAAAGCCCGCGTGCAGCAACAAAGACCCAACGCAGCCAAAAATAAATTAAAAAAAAAAAAAAAAAAGCTAGGCCAAAAAAAGTACATGCTATATATTTTCTTTATGGAATTTTAGAAAAATCAAAGTAATCTATAGCGATAGAAATGAGATCAGTGATCACCTGGAGAGCTGTAGGGGGGTAAGAGAGGGGCAAGAGAAAGGTAATAAAAAGAGACATGAGGAAAATTTTGGGGGTGAAAGAAGTGTTCATTATCTTGATTGTGTGATGCTTTCACAGGTATGTACATATGTCAAAATTTATCAAATTGTATACTTTAAATATGTGCAATTTATTATGTCAATTATACCTCAATAAAGCTGTATTTTTTTCAATAAAGCTGTTTTAAAAATTGTAGTTTAAGGCCTCTGCTCAGAAACTTTAATAAGCTACAATGCATATTCCCAGGCATAAGCCCTAGCTATCCTAATTCTACAGTTCTAGGCTAGGACCCAGAATCTGCATTTGACCCAAGCTCTTCAAGTAATTCCAGTGCAGGCTGTCCCTAAACCACCCTTTGTGAAACACTGGTCTAGGGAGTAAGGATTTCTAGAACAATATTGTTATTAGAATGTTTGTTTCTGGGGAAAATAAGTAACTTTTTCTACTAGGGTTGTTATATGTTTCTGTATTATGCCCCCAGAGCACGCATATTCCAATACCGTAACAAATATTTAGCATACTATTAATAGTTCAAAAGCAAAATTAAGTCACAGTTTTTTTCCAATCTTACCTTCATATAAATTAAAATTAACTACATGATCTTGTTACCATTTCCTGGCAGAGGCCTACAGTGCAAATCGAGAAATTAGGCCACTTGGTTGTAACTGAAAACCAATGTGGTGGTTTTTCCAATCACACTTCTTATCTTTTTCTTCATCTTATGACTCACACCCACCCTCACATTCTCCTGACTAGTTCATGATCAGAGAATACACAGAAAGAGCGTGAAATGGTTTCATTCCTGCTAAGTCTCTGAAGACAAACTTATCTTTTCACATTTACATAATTTTTCTTAGTAAACAACAAAAATCGTTGCCAGTATAAATGATAGGAGATAGGTTTTCCACATGAGACTAGCATCTCTTAACCCTAGCAACATTACCTGAAGGAAATATTAGAACTCAATTGATGAAGCTTGTTGTGGATTTTCCTATCTAATATCACTTGAGAAGACAAATGTGAAAGGGTAAAGTCTATGCAAAGATGATTTTTAATGATTAAAGGGAATACAGTGAGTGACATCTGTGAAAATGGTGCAGGGAAAAAAAAACCCTCCAAAAATTCTCTCCTCAATGAAAGCATGGAAAAAACTGACAAAAATAGTCAGACACAATATTTTCAGAATGCTGGAAATTAAACAAAGGCAATTAGGAGAGCATTAATTCAAGAAGAATGGATGAATCTCAGTATGACCAGTGAGCTCTGTGGTGTCTTAGTTGCCCTAGTCCCATCTCACCCCTTCTTCTTGGTGGTGGCCTTGGAAGCCAACAGCCTGCAATCATGGTGAAAATTAGCAAGCTAGCACCTGTAGGAAGGAACAGAACAGGGTTGGAGCTCCTTCAAAGTCTCATTCCCAGTAGATTGTCATTATTTGAGCTGTCTGGGGATTCCCTGGAATATCCTACTTGCAAGGCTGTCTTTATTAACCCAACTAAGAGCTTGCTCAGTGTGAAAAGTCTTCTCCCCAGGGGCATTTATAGAAAATGTCCAGGGTGATTGTTTAACTTCTTGGCTGCTTGAGGCACTGGATATCAGCTGGGGCAAAAATAGGCTAATCAAAAAGTTTAAAAGGAAAAACTTAAGAATAAGATATCCATAGTGGTTTTGAAAACCTCCAAATATTCCTGAGAATCTAGAAGTCCATTGTGCACATGCCCAGGGTTGTGTGCATGCTCAGGAAAAATCTTAGCAGGGCTTATGCTCTCACCTTGGCTGATCTTGAGGCTCTGCACAAACAGGAAGTGAAGGCTAACGTGGAATTGTCACCTGTCTGGCTGAATATTGAAGGTGTGCTTCAAAATCCATGTAGAGGGACTTCCCTGGTGGCGCAGTGGTTAAGAATCCATCTGCCAATGCAGGGGACACGGGTTCGAGCCCTGGTCCGGGAAGATCCCACATGCTGCAGAGCAACTAAGCCCATGTGCCACAACTACTGAACCTGAGCTCTAGAGCCCACGAGCCACAACTACTGAGCCCGTGTGCCATAACTACTGAAGCCCACACCCTGAGAGCCCATGCTCCACAACAAGAGAAGCCACCACAATGAGAAGCCTGCACACCGCAACGAAGAGTAGCCCTCGCTCGCCGCAACTAGAGAAAGCCTGTGTGCAACAATGGAGACCCAATGCAGCCAAAAAATAAAATATAAATAAATAAATAAATTTATTAAAAAAAAATCCACAGAGCCCCTTGGCAAAGACTGGAATGCTTGTTGGTTTCAGGTGTTTAAGGAAATCTCTGCCCAGTCATGAACCAAGCAGAGAATTCAGTGGCTACACATGACAATGAATACAGATTTTATAGAATTGTTTCAGAAAAGTCAGTAAATAAACAAAAACAACGACAACAAATAGCAACAATAGCAAACACTGGAGATGGAGGAGAATCTGATTTCCAGAGTTGCCATATCATGTTATTTTAAATGTCCAGTTTTCAAAGAAAAATTATGACATGTGCAGAGAAACAAGAAAGTATAGTCCATACACAGAAAAAAAAGCAGTCAATAGAAACTGTCCCTGAGGAAGCCAAGATATTGCACTTCACAGACCAAGGCTTTAAACCAGCTTTAAAAAAAATGTTTAGAATGAAAGGAAACCATACATAAAGAACTAAAGAAAAGTATGAAAACAAAATCTCATCAAATAGGGAATATAAACAGAGAGAAATTATATTTAAAAAGGGCCAAATAGATGATTTGGGTTGAAAAGTATAATAACTGAAATGAAAAATTCACTAGAGTGGCTCAATAGCAGATTTGAGCAGGCAGAAGAAAGAATCAGAGAACTTAGATATGGGTCAATTGAAACTATCCAATTTGAGGAAGAGAAAGAAAAAGAATGAAAAAAAAATGAACAGAGACTTAAAGACCTATAGGACACCAACAAGCATATCAACATACCAAGTATATCAAGCATAATGGAAATGCCAGAGGAGAGAAAAAAGGGACTGAAAGAATACTTAAAGAAATAATGGGCAAAGACTTCCAAACTTTGATGAAAAATGCTAATCTATATATCCAAGATGATCTACAAACTCCAAGAAATAAAAACTCAGAGACCCACACCTATACTTAACATAATCAAACTGTCAAAAGACAAAGAAAGGAGAGACAGCCCAGATGGCAGAGTAGGAAGACTGTGAGCTCACCTCCTTTCATGGCCACACCAAAATTAAAACTATTTACAGAGCAACTATTGATGAGAACCACCTGAAGATGAGCAGAAAAGATTTTCCACAACCAAAGATATAAAGAAGGAACCACAATGAGATGGGTAGGAGGGGCAGAGAAGCAGTATAGTCAAAAGCAGTATAGGCAACCCACAAACGGGAGTATAATCACAATTGCAGAAGTTTTCCCTAAGGAGCAAGAGGTACAAGTCCCACGTTGAGCACCCCAGCTCAGTGGTCCTGCACCGGGAAGATGAGCCCCCAGAGTGTCTGGCTTTGAAGGCCAGTGGGGATTACTTTTGGGAGAGTTAGAGGGCTCTAGGAAATAGAGGCTCTACTTTTAAAGAGCATGCACAAAATCTCACATGCTCCAAGACCCAGGGCAGAAGAAATAGTTTGAAAGGAGCCTGGGTCAGACCCACTTGATAATCTTGGAGAGCTTCCCAGAGAGGTAGGAGGCAACTGGGACTCCCCCTGGGAATATAGATGCTGGCAGCAGCCATCTTTAGGAGCTCATTCTACCATGATGACACTGGTGCTGGCAAGTGCCACTTTGGAATCCTCCCTCTAGATGATTAGTTCTGGGGCACAGCCCCACCCAGCAGCAGGCCTGATGCCCTAGGACCCCATGAGCCTCCAGCCATTCAGAGATCTAGCCCCACCCACCAGAAGGCCCAGGACCCAGACCCACTCACCAGTGGGCCGGCACTAGTCCTGGGAACCCCTGAGCCGTGTAGCCAGTTGTGCCAGGACCTAGCACTGCTTACCAGCAGGTAGGCAGCCTCCTCCAAGAGGCAGAGCCTGGCAGCCAACTGGGATGGGGGCCAGCCCTGCTTACAAGTGTGCTTACAGTAGTCAGCCTCATCACAACAGAAGGGTCCACACAGCCCACACAGGAGGCAGCCCTAGAGCACATCACTCTGGTGACCAAAGAGAAGCGGGCTGTTGGGTCCCAAATAACATCTCCTATATAAGGCCACTTCTCCGACATTGGGAAATGTAACTGACTTACCTAGAATATATAAAAATAAAAACAGAGAATTAGGCAAAATGAGGTGACAGAGGAATATGTTCCAAATGAAGGAAAAAGATAAAACCCGAGAAGAAATATTAAGTAATACTTATTACTTATCTACCCAATAAAGAGTTCAAGGTAATGATCCTAAAATGCTCAATAAGCCCAAAAGAAAAATAGATGAACACAGAGAGAAATTTTTAAAGAGTTAGAAAATATAAAGAACCAAGCAGAGCTGAAGAATACAATAATTAAAACAAAATATACACTAGAAGGAATCAACAGTAGATTAGATGATACAGAGGAGCGGATCAGCAAACTGGAAGACAGAATACTGGAAATCACCCAAGCTGACCAGAAAAAAGAAAAGGAATTGTAAAAAATGAGGATACTTTAAGAGACCTCTGGGACAACATCAAGCATGTTAACATTTGCACTATAGGGGTTCCAGAAAGAGAAGAGGGAGAGAAAGGGGCAGATAACTTATTTGAAGATATAATAGCTGAAAACTTCCCTAGCCTGGGGAAGGAAACAGACATCCAGGTCCGGGAAGCACAGAGAGTCCCAAACAAGATAAACCCAAAGAGATCCACACTAAGACATGTTGTAATTAAATTGGTAAAAAATAACAATAAAAAGAGAATCTTAAAAGCAGCAAGGGAAAAGCAACTAGTTACATAAAGTTGCAGGATATGAAAGTAATATACACAAATTTGTTGCATTTCTATACACTAACAATGACCTATCAGAAAGAGAAAGCAAGAAAAAAATCTAATTTACAATTGCATCAAAAAGAATAAAATACCTAGGAATAAATCTAACCAAGGAGAGAAGACTATAAGACATTGATGAAAGAAATTGAGGACAACACAAACAAATGGAAAGTTATACCATGCTCATGGATTGGAAGAATCAATATTGTTAAAATGACCATGCTCCCCAAGACAATCTACAGATTCAATGCAATTCCTATCAAAATACCAATGGCATTTTTCACAGAAGTAGAAGAAATAATTCCAAATTTGTATGGAAACAAAAGATCCTGAATAGCCAAAACAATCTTGAGAAAGAAGAACAAAGCTGGCAGTATCATGAGCCATGATTTCAAACTATACTACAAAGATACGGTAATCAAAACAATATGGTAGTGGCACAAAAACAGACACATAGATCAATGGAATAGAATAGAGAGCCCAGAAATAAACCCACACTTATGTGGGCAATTAATCTATGACAAAGGAGGCGAGAAAGAATATACAATGTGGAAAAGACAGCGTCTCCAATAAATCGTGTTGGGAAAACTGGACAGCTACATGTGAAGGAATCAAATTGGACTACTTTCTCATACCATATACAAAAATAAACTCAAAATGAATTAAAGACTTAAATGTAAGACCCGAAGCCATAAAACTTGTGAAAGAAAACATAGGCGGTATACTTTTTTTTTTCCCTGTGCCGTGTGGCATGTGGTATCTCAGTTTCCCGACCAGGGATTGAACCCATGCCCCCTGCAGTGGAAATTCAGAGTCTTAACCACTGGACCACCAGGGAAGTCCCAGGCAGTATACTTTTTGACATAAATTATAGCAATACTTTGTGTATAGAAATACTGAACCACTGTGTTGTGCACCTGGAACAAACATAGTTTTGTAGGTCAATTACCCTTTAATTAAAAAAAAAAAAAAGACAGAGAATCTGGAAAGCAGCAAGAGAAAAGCAATTTGTCACATGCAAAGAATCTTTAATAAGATAAATAGCTTAATTCATATCATAAACTATGGAGGCCACAAAACAGTGGGATGACAAAAGTGCTTAAAGGAAAAGACTGTCAGGAGAGAATTCTATATCTATGGCCAACTGATTTTCATCAAGTGTGCTGTCTTGGTTCAGGCTGCTATAACAAAATACCATAGACTGGGTGGCTTATAAATGACTGAAGTTTATTTCTCACAGTTCTGGAGGTTGGAAGTCTGAGATGAGGGTGCCAGCATGGTTGAGTTCTGGCGAAGACCATCCTCTGGGCTGCAGATTGTTGACTTCTGATTGAGAAAATTGGATCTTGGCAATTGGGTATGTGGGAGTATGTGTGAAAGGGACATGCGCACAACCACAAAAACCCACACACAATCTAAAGCATCCACAGGTGCTTCCAGGTACTACGAAAATGTGCCCACAGTTATTTTCTAGGCAAAGCATTTTCTTTAACAATATCCCCAATCTCCATACCCACTACAAAGTTGGAGTCAGTATAACTCTCCAGAGTAAAGTCAGCAAGGGTAACCTTACCTTTCATATTGTTTTGTTGTTCCAGCAATAATTTACTTATTTCTGAAAACCAACTATCTCTGATTTCTTTTGAAGCTGCCTGCAATTACAAATAAGAAAATACTATGAGTATCAGATCACCTGGTGCATTAATTGGACAGGACTTTTATTCTCTGGGTGACCTTTAGAATCTGATAGAAAACACTGGTTGAGTCATGGGAACACAATAGGGAAAGGGAAAAGGACACCTATGGGGAAGGCATGAATTTTACCTGTAGGATGTATTTCTCAAGTCCATTTTGGTTGGCAATTTCAAACTTTCTGTTGCTCCCCCTTCCAAGTTGGCGAATTGAAAGTGTCATTAACTATTGTAAAGAAAGAAGAAAATTTTCTGTACCATCTTTTCTGATTAAAAAATTATCCCTGTCAGCCACTCTAATCTTTGCTACCCTTGATTACTCTCTTCTTCCATCTTCCTTCCAAGTGTTTTGCTGTCCTCTGTTAACAGCCCCAAGGAGCATAAAACATAATCTGGTACAGTGTCACTTGTCTTGTCTGTTTCAGAGGACAAGACAGACTATATGTTTCCATATGCAGAGCTGTAGCCTTCAACTTTAAGCAAAAAGATTATCTCTCCTTTAATACCTGAGTATTTCACAAATCTCTACATAGTAGTAACTGAATTAGTATCCATTAAGAAACAAAAATAACAAAAAGTACTATGAATAAACTACCAATTTTAATCACAAGAGCACGTGTGTGTGTGCGTGTGATCGCTAGCTATGAAATATTTCTTATATGGGTGAGAGGCAATGTTTGGTGTGGACGTGGGTTCCTACACCCCCAGGGTCAGGATGTTGCCTACACTTGCATGCAAAGATGTGTGGTTGAGAAGATGAAATCCAGCCCATGCTCTAATCTCCAAGGCGTTCAATCCTCTGCCTGGAGGAAAGAGGGTACTTTTTAATTAGTTTGTCCAGACAGGCTGCCATTGGGTCCCTTTTCTCCACCCAGCACAAAGGCACCTCTGTGCCAGCGCTGGCCCTATCTAGTGGCTGATTACAAGCTCTGACTCTGGAATCAGGCCTGTGTGTGGATTCTCGCTCTGTTGTGTGGCATTTGGTAAGTTAACCTCACCTCAGTTTCCTTATCTGTAAAATACGGATAACAGCATTTCTCTCCATAGGGTTGTGCTGACTCCCAAGTGCAATAGGACCCCTTTACCTTCATAGACTTCTTAAAGCTGTAGTGAGGAGACAGGCCCTGGTCACTGGGCTCCATTCGTATCTTACAGAACACTATTCCCTGTTCGAATAGATAGATTTGCCTCTGGCTGGGCTTAAATCGAATTAAATCCTTCATCTTATAACGATCCTTATGAACTGTCCAGACGTTGAAAGAGCCATGCATCAACAGCTTGCCCAGTTTTCTGATATCGTCCTTTGGGAAACACAGACACACACAAAAAGAAGCTGTTAAATTACTTGACGGGAAAGAACTCTTAGGGGTCTGTTTTCAAATTACAGACCATGCTTATTTGAAGTTTACAATCTTATAAGTGCCAGTCAGCCTAATCTGTCACTAATCAAAGCTACAATTTTGTGAGCTTCACTGAGCATGGCATCATTCAGTTATATAAGGAAATAGTGCAGCTGTATAAGGTAATAAACATAAAGCATGTTCGCAATACTTTGAACTGAAGATATTGGTACTCCAATATTTTTATCTTGCAATTAATTTTAGCTAGCAGAATTCCATTTCTTCTTCTTTGTTTTTGATACAAGACACTACTTAAAAAGGGCAAGAAATTAATATTTTAATTATGTTCGGGAGAGCCAGAATCTTTGCTGCATTATGGATCTTTGGTAATCCATGTATTCCATCTGTATCCTAACCTCTCCTTCAGGTATATGAGAACCTGAGAACATGAGATTTGTTCTGAAAGGAGAAAGCTTAGTATGACCTAATCTTCATAACACTGTAATGGAAATGGTAATTACATTCAACTCTGCATTTTTCAGAGTGAGTGAACAGTGCAAAGATAATTCCAAATGACAAATTTTTTATTTCATCTTTTTGGCTCTAAGGCACACACTATGTCTCCTTCCACCATCATATGTCTGGTTGAAAGTCCAAATGAAGTGACCTGGCCTTTTCTGAGCTCTCTCTAAAGAGAGAGAGTGGAGTGTGATGGACTAGAAATGTGGTATTTTGTCTGGTATTTTTCAAAAATTATATCACTTAAAGTAGATAATCAAGAATGTATTTCCCTGAATCAAAACACCAAAAGGAAAAATTATTTGAACAGGACCAGGACAGAGACATTTCCCTGAGTTACATCTAGCTGAGATAAAGCCCTACAATTTCTGATAATTATTACTAGACATATGTGCATTTTATAACTTATTATTTATATTGATCAAACTGAATACCTTTAAAAAAATGAATGACTTTATATCTGAAAGTCTAAAAACAAAAACTTCAAGGGCAATAAACTCTAGTCATTTCTATGGTGCTTGTGTCATATTTTCAGTGCTATTATTCTCTTTTTGCTTTGTAAAATTTACATGTGTTAAATGTAGTGAATAAAATCCTCATTGAGGAATAAGAGCCCCAGTCACAAGGCCTTCTCTTCTAAAAGCACGATGCTTCCGTTGCAGGTTGCACAGGCTTAGCTTGACTGCACCCGCAGACAGATGGGCGATGGGTCCATGAGGACCAGTGAGGAGTTTTTCACTCTATCCACATCCTTCCTGCACCCACTCAAATGGAACCACCCCAGCCCTCAGTGATTGCTTTCTCCTTTACACACATTCAATTTGTACAGTTCAGACCTATAGAGTGCAGGAAATATGTTTAGTCAAGGCAGCTGGCAAAAGTAGATGTTTAACATTTGCCACAGGAACGACTGTAATCAGTAGTTTCTATTTTAAAATTTATTTATATTTCACCCCATTTCAAAAATTAGATACATCTTATAAAAACATATACATTATAGGCAGACAGAAAATAACCAAGGAAATTAGGCTGAAGAAAAAAAATAGAGATTAAGACAGTTAAGATGAAGAGGATGTACATAAAACCCATACAATATAAAGCATGTAAACTTTTTGCAGACTAGACTCTGACCTTCTAGCAGGCAGTACAGAGGGAAATCTGGTGAGTCGTATGATTCATTATGTCCGAAGACATACCCAAACCAGTTGTTAAGGGAAAGCATGGCAATTTGTTAATAAGACGTGAGAGAAATTTCTCCCATGGGTCTTCATAAAGGGTCACTGCGTCAAATACTGAGCCCACCTTCAACCGCATCCCAGAATAGATAGATGAATGGATTTTAGGTAAAGCTGTTTCTAATAACACATCTGGGGAATGTGGAGGCATCATTTCATAGTACAGCTTTTAAAAGCAATTCTGAAAGGGGACAGAAGGCTGGGGGAGCGGGGGAACAAGCCCAGGGGTACACTCTGATGACCTGCAGAGGGCTGGGCGATGTGAGTTAAGGTGTCTGCCAAGGCCGTGGGCTGTAGAGGCGGAAGAGGCCACCCTAGGCAGCGACGTTTTTGTCCTTTACAGCCTCTGCACTTCTCATCCCTCCCACAGCCACAGCTGTTTGAACCTTAGTAAGCAACTGGCCAAAGGATGTGAATCCAGCGACGGGCCAGCCCCTGACCACAGAGGCCAGGTGTAAAAAAGATGTGCCAGATGGCCAATCTGATCCCTGTCTGAACTGAGGAGAACTAAGGAGGAAGCGGTAAGCAGCAAGAGTTGTAGCTGTGAGATGCTTTATGAGAGGGCTGGAGGTGGACTAAATGATAAGGAAGCAGAGCAATGAAGAAGGTAAGTCATCAGAAACTATGAGGAAGAGGAAAAGACACCAATGGGGGGCTGGTGAGGGGAGAGGACATACCTGGCACGTATAGGCAGAGCACACAGGTGAGAACCCCAGCTCCCTCCCAGGCCAAAGCCCTAGAGTTGCTGTGGCCTGGAATTGTTTAGTTCTCACATCCATGAGCCCTGTCCTGTCATTGTTCTGACTCTTCGTGAGGCTATACGGTTGCCTTTTCCAGTAAGCCTGTCATCATTGGAGGTCACTAAAGGGAATTGCTGGGTCTTTTGAGATGAGTTGGAAGAGATGGGCTACATATCATTCAGGACATCTTGCATAAACTTTCTTAGGACCACGCTTGTGATGGGATCAGACATCTCAATGCTTGAGGCCCATCCTGTGGTGGCCGAGGGCACATGACCTGTATAGCAGTGATGAAGGACAGGTGTACATACGTTACCGTCATCCAGGACACATGCCTGTGTGGAGGCTACTCCGCCTCCAAAGGGAAGAGGGTAGGGGGATTGCTCTGAACAGGACCAAGGATGACCCTTGGCCATCTTTTCAACCATACGTATCCTTTCTTTCCAGTCAGACAGGAGTTGGTCCCAAGGCCAGAGACTACGTGTACAACCTCTTGCAGATACTTGTGCCCTAAAGTATGGAATCATTTATTGGCATTTAGTGAGTGCCTGAGGGGACATGAAGCTAAATGCTCAGCAATGTGAGGAAGCTAATTCAGTGATGACCTTGAACTGGCTTGAATAGTATTTCCCAAAAAACTCATGTCCACCCAGGATCTCAGAACATGACCTTATTTGGAAATAGGCTCTTTGCAGATGTAATTAGTTAAAATGAGGTCATACTGGATAAGGGTGGGCCCTAATCCAATGACTGGTGTCCTTATAAGAAAACAAAGACACACACATAGCGAAGACAGTTAGGACGATAGGCAGAAATTGGAGTGCTGCAGCTATAAGGCAAGGAAGCCAGGAGACAAGCAAGGAAGGATTCTTCCCTAGAGCCTTCAGAGGAATGGGCCTGCCGACAACCTTGATTTTGGACTTCTTGCCTCCAGAACTGTGAGAGAATACATTTTTGTGTGTTTTAGCCACCCAATTTGTGGTGCTTTGTTATCACAGCTCTAGGAAATGAATGTAGCCTCAACCAGTTTTTCCACTAGTGACGTAATAGTGTGGCCATCACTTTGGTGTGTTGATGAATCTGATGGGTTTGAGCTCAGAGATACAACATAGGGGCTGCCCCAAACAAATCAGCAAATGAAATGTCAGATGGTCTCCCTGATATGGGAAATGATGGCAAAATAATCTAGTAAATGCTACCATTTTCATGTGTGGACATTTTGTAGGTAAGAGCTCTGAGGTAAGAATTTCAAACGTGACTACATTAACCAAATGAAGAATCTGACTGAGAGAGTGAACGTAGGAAAACTAGCCTCCAGAAGGAGACTTCTTTTGGGTGTCCAGGTTTTCACTCCTGGCAATGACAGCTAAAGGGACAGAGCTATATACTTCTTGTACAAAGAGGCAGGAAACATCTGGATAAGTGAATTAGCACAAAGCCTGGTCCAGAAGTGAAAAGCAGAAGCTGTGGGACTGAGGGGCCTGCGATTACAACTGCCAGAAGCAAAGGGGTTCCTTCCTTTCCAGCCTAAGTACACAAATAAGTCAGCACTGGGGCCCTTTATTCAGCATCTACCAGGTGCCAGGTATAGTGCTAGGTGCCCTATGATTTAATCCTCATTTATGCCTCACAATCACCCTCTAACCTAGGTGCTGTGAAGGTGGGATGATGTACAAGGCAATTCCACTGAGTCATCAAGATTATTTACTCAGCCTTATCTCTGCAGCCAACACTATGGTAAGGAAAGTGGGAACTAAAATAGAAAATAAAATACCTGGCCCTAGCCCACAACAAATTTGCAATAAAAATAATTCCTTTATCGAATAACATAAATTTGTTTCAGAAAATAAAATATTTCATTCAACCTTTACTATTCAACCTTGGAACATGTTCCTGGCAAGTGAGGATTTAAAAGAACTCTAAATGCATCTATATTTTATGCACTGAATTGAATAGGGGGGGAACTTTTTTTTTTTGTAAAGAGAGGGAAATAAATTACATCTCAGTGTTCCACAAAACAAATTTTCTTAAAAAATTTTTTCTAGAGGGAAGACATATGGGAACATATGTATATGTATAACTGATTCACTTTGTTATAAAGCAGAAACCAACACACCATTGTAAAGTAATTATACTTCAATAAAAAAAAATTTTTTTTTTCTTAAATCTTCTGTGATTAAATTAAACCAAGAACTAACTGAGTATACACAACAGGGAGAAAATGTAAATATCAGAAGGGCATTTTTTTCTAGTTGTTTTAATTATGAATTCATCCCACCAAGTTCAATTTCTTTTCTTCACAAAACCAGGTTAATATTGGATGTCAATAGAGAAACTAAGAAGTTAAGTTCTGGATTCATCTCTACCTACAGCATGTGATGGTAAACACCTTGTGATAAAGTTCTACAAAGCTGATGCAAAGAATCTCAGAATCATTAGATCTGAGTTAACAGTAGTTGAGTTGTTAGTAAACTCTAAACAGAATCAGATGAAGAATGTGTTGAGAGGTTGGCACCCTGGATAGGGAGTGAAGAGATCCAAGAAGTAGTCCTGGCTGATGACCATGTGACTGGGGTGAGTCAACTCTTCTTTCCACGGACCTGTTCCTGAATCAGAAAGTTGAAAAGTCCAATGCCTGCTCTTCCATAATTCAGTAGGATTATACAAAACTGTCAGGATACATTACTTACTGTATTAGATGTAAAGCAAGTTAAAGTCTTAGTGAAAAAGAAACCACAGAGTGTATGTCAAAGGTGCAATTCTGAGGACACATGGGGGAGAAAAGTTCTTTGCCTTGGTGTTAAAAAATCTCTAAAATTCTATAAACTCATTCATCTTATTTGCATGCAAACCAGCTTGGAATGAAATCAGAGTAGATTGCTATTTACTCACATTTTAATCATTCTTTTCTCATAACTTCCTCTTCCTATGTTACTTACACTCAGAATAATAGCTGGGAGTTTCCTGCCCTGACTACAGGTTCCAGGACACTCTTTTGATTCAGGAAAAGGGACATCTGATAGGGGTAGCTGACATGTGTTCAAAGACGAAAAGAAGAACAGAAAGATGTTCCAAATGATTAAACAAATTGCTCTCTTGACTTTCCTTAAGCCAAAGAAGGAAACAGTTATCATCAAGAAAACAATCCCTTCTGCCACACACCCCATGGTTCATGAATACCCTCTTGAATCTTGCATCAGTAGTAAGCAGAGAGCATTCTGGAGTCCCAGGGGACAGTAATAGCATCACTGCCCAGATCTCAGCAAACCCAGTGGGGCTGTTTCTGAGATGCTGGCCAGAGGAAAACCAGGAGGGAGGGAAATCAAAAATCACAGGGTTTTTTGCCCCTAATTAATTTGCGTGGTTTGATTTCTGACAAGGAAAGAAAAGAAAGGTCATTTCATCTACCCAGACCTCAATAAACAGTATGTTAAATCCAGGTAAAAATGAAAAGGTAAAAAAGAGAAGGAAATTATCTGTGTGACATGTATCAACAATTCTCTGAATGCTTGATCCCTGTTGGGAGGCAGAAGAATGGCCTCCCAAAGATGTCCATGTCCTAATCCCTGGAGCCTGAGACTAGGTCAGGTTACGTGACAAATGAATTAAGGTTGTTCACCAGCTGACTTTGAGATGGGGAGATTATCCTTGATTAACTGGTTGGGCCCAATATAATCACAAGAGTCCTTAAAGGTGGAAGAGAAAGAAGGGAAGGTCTGAGTGATATGATGTGAGAAGAACTCAACCCCCCGTTGCTGGCATTGAAGAGGGAGGAAGATGCCATGAGCGGAGGAAGTGAGCGGGTGGCCTTTGTAAACTGGAAAAGGCAGTGAAAGAGATTTTCTCCTAAAGCCTCCAGAAAGGAAGGCAGACACCTTGATTTTAGCCCAGTGAGACTATGTTGTACTCCTGATCCGTGGAACTGTAAGACAATAAATTTGCACTATTCGAAGGCACCAAGTTTGGGGTAATTTGTTATGACAATGACAGAAAATACCCCTGAGTCAAAATCTAGAGTAGCTCACAGTGAAAACCAGCTGAATATTAATTATGTCCCAGTCCCAGGGCAATCATACAGTTATAGAGGATAGTTTGCCTGGAATGCCTGGGTCTGGCCTGCTTGGGATTAACTCTAACGCCAGAGTTGAGATGGCTCAACCCCCAAGCACTCTCTCTTTTGGTACTTTTCTTTAAGCACTTGGATTAAGGGATGTACAATATATGCTTATTGGGCCTCTTCTGGGATCTGTGATGTAAAATGGGGTTAGATGTTCACTTAGGACCCATTTTCAAAGTAATTTTCACAGAGAAAATATAACTCAAGAGGCAAAATCTTTTAATATTTTAATGGTGCCACGAGTGAGAAAATAAATTACTCCCTCAGCACTTTCCCCCGCCCAATATGTTCTGGTCCTTGAGTTCTTGCTTCTTCCAGAGTATGGGTCAGTTTCAACATTCAGTATCCCAAGGACCACAACCCAAGATTCCTAAAAATGCTGAGGCGCTGCTTGGAATCTCGTAGCACATGTTTACTGACCGATTTAGGTAACTTTCCTCCAGAGTCAAATTCCTTTCCCACAGATCAGTTCTCTAACTTTGCCACAGTATCTGCTACCTTTGTAATACTGTGCCTGCCTTTTGTTGAAATGTCCCAGCACTTGCTATGGAACATACCGGACATCCAGTGACTGCTGCCAGGTCCACAGCCAACTCACAGGACTTGATCAAATCCTCCATCATGGCCAAAGCTTGTTGTAGGTCGTCTGAGAAGGCTGAATCCTTGGTCCTCTCTGGCCCATTCTGTGGAAACCAAATGCCTTGTTGGAAATCAAAAGGTAAACCATCTACCAAGGGAAGAAGGGAAACAGGACAGAGATAAGGAGCCACGGATCCAGCCAGCATGAAGTGACTGAGAAGGTAGGTACATCAACCTGTTTCCCTGCTCCCAAAGAACGGTAGCTAAGGATATTTGCTGGTTTAAGTATAATATATGATACACACACACACACGCACACACAAGCAAAATAATTACACTTTCTGCACATTGTACTAATGAAGAATGAAGTTCATAAAATCATGGACATTATATTCTGCCTATATAAGAAACATCCTGAGCTTTTGTAAAGCATGAAAACCCCAGCCCTTTTAAATAGGGTGCTCTCCCTTTTACTCCCCTACCCCCAGGGCCTATTGAAAAGTACAATCTGAGTATCATATTCCTGTATTTAATGTGACAGTCTTATTCCTATGGGTAAAATTATACTTAAAACCATTCCAGAGGAGGATATTTGTAAACTTTAGAGGCAAGGAATGGGCTGCTATGCAGAGGTTTACTAATGATTTATGTGTAAACACCATAAGTGGCATTTGCCACACTGAATTTCCCCGAGCTCTGCCCTTTCTCTCTCCTCTCCTCCCCCTGCCCTTCCCATATTCTATCACCATTAAAGATGCCAAAGAGGTAAGCCAATGTGATCTGCACCTCCCAAACAGCATAAAGACCCAGCTTTAAGGGAAAAGCTAATTTAAGAGACCAACGTTCCAGTTATTACTATTGTGACACTTAGGATGTGATAGGGATGGTTGTTTCAGCTTGAAAGTCTTTTGCTTAGGGTTTCCGTATTTTATTCCCCTGCTACCTACATAACACATCTATCTGTTATCTGGTAAATACAAACAAAAAGATTTTGGCTTCGTCCATTTTTTTTTTTTTTTAACACATCAACTTTTACAACAAAGAACAGAGAGCTCTTCGCTGCTCCGCATATAGCCCCACCTCTTCTTATCCTCTACTGCATGATGTAAGCAAAGCGTTGTGCATTTTCTTAATCTCTACTTAAACTCTGAAGATTAGCATCTTTGGATGAGAGATATGCGTGACAGGGCTGATGAATGGAGCAGAGCATGCTGCCTCCACTGAACAATTTCCCATGGATTCTTACCTTCTTACTCATGGTAAATGTGTTCCAGGTCCTGGTGGAAGACAACACACTCTCACCCGAGTTTATTGTAACGTCATTAACAAAGGATTAAAAGTTCTTACACCAGGCATCTTCCTCTTTCCGAAATACTTGAAACTCAATGTGCTTTTAGAGACTCAACGGCTACCTATTCCCTCTCCTTCCCACTAACCCTCCTCCCACAAACACCGCAGGTGGCTAGCTTTACAGTGTGTGATATAGGACTCGTACAAACATTATTAAACCTCTCTAACTCAGGGTAAATTCTTACGAACATTATTAAACTCCTCTAAACCAGGCTAGCTGCATTTGCTCCAGGCTATAAAATTACTACCTGTGCCTTGAGCTTCCTTTAATCTTAAGGCATCCCCACAACACCATCTGAGCAGAGAGGACATGCAAATGACCGCCCCTTGAGACACATGCCTCATATTATTCTTGTTAAAACCAGAATTTTATAATAGAAAAATTGAAAAAACCCACTTCCAAGCCACAAATTTCTTCCCAGTCTGGTGTGGCCATCACTTCTTCCAAGTTTCTTCTTGGTTGTCTTAGAATTCACACACATATACACACACATTTGGAAGGGAACAGGGCATAATGTATATAGATTTACTAAGGCGTACAAAGAAGTAAATATAAATCATTCATAATCCTACCATGCAGGAAAACCACCGAAGGGATTTTATTATATTTACTTCCAGTCTTTTATGTATGCATTTTATACCTTTGCTTACTTTTGTATTCCAGTAAAACATTTTTATGTGGAAGGAAGAAGATATATTACCACTTAATCCTATTACAAATCCCCACTTCGAAATTGTCTGTATTTTTTTGTTTTTTCCTGACTATGAATCATAGGATGCATATTATCTTAGAAAATTTACACAATAAAGATCATAAACAAAGAAAACAAAATCGCTCTGAAGTCCTTCCATGTATAGGCAAACACCATTAGCAGTTAGTACATAGAATGATATTTAATATCCAGTACCTTAGCCGAACCTCCTTCTAGATCACCTGGGTCCATCTCCAAATCCTCAGGTGACTCAAAATCCAGCAGACCCTGCATTAACCCAAAAGCTTTATTGAAAATCAAAAAGTAGAAGGCCAACTTAATCTGTTGTGCAAACAATCTCCAGCCAATGCTAAACTGAGGATGTATATAAATTTGTCTGTTTGTCACAAGTAAGAGGGAAAGAGTAAATGGTACATTCAGCACAGAGTTCTTTCCACAAACATAGAAGCACATTGGACACACTATTTTGTAGCCTGCTTTTTCTCAACAACGTATCATGAACATTTTCCCATGACATTATATTTTTTTTAAAACATGGTTTTTAATTGTGGCAGAGTATTGCATCCTATAACTAAATCATAATTGATTAATCCCCCCTACTGTTAAACATTTAGGTTCAATAATTTTTTACTATAATAATAATAATCTTTATACACTTTTCTTAAGGATAAATTCCTAGAAGTAGAATTGTTAATGTTAAGAGTTGTGATGCATGTTTCCAAGTTCTTTAGAGAAGTACTATGTTCCCACCAGCCATAAATGAAAGCTTTTTTCACCAGCCCCTAGCCTATATGGAGTATTACCATTTAACGCTGTACCAAAACATGCTCACAGATGCCACTCTTGGAGGGAAGCAGAGCGTCATCATCCTCACTCCCAGGCTGGTGTGACGGCTCCATGTATAAAACAACAGCTACACGTTATGTTACGGAAGCTTCCTGGGGGTCAGCCCTGAGTGAGCTCTCTACTGAGTCACTCACAGCAACCTGTGCAGGAGGTTCTAGTGTCCTCACTTTACAGGCGAGAAAACCAAGGCCTGAGAGGTCCAGGCATCCCACACTGGCAGCGGCAGAGCCGGTGCAGCCAAGGCTGGGCCTGCTGATGCAAAGCTGAGAGGGTAACTTGTTCTGAGGGCAAAACATTGGCAATAAGCTTAACTGCCCTGAGCCTCAGTTTCCTCACACTTCAGAGCCTTTTGGCACATCTGATGGTGGGGATTAAATAAGAAATACAGGTGGGTGTGAATTTTGTTTTGTATAAAACGAAATGACTTTCTCTTGGCCTCTGATGATGGGTTTAAAATTAAAGGAGCATCTAGTTTTGGTGTGGGGATGATCCAGGATTATGTTGTGACTGATGTATATTAGTTACTTGTACATTTTTTTGGATCTTTGCAAGGGGAAAACTACAAGTAACGAGTTTTATATAATTAATTTAAATTTGTTACAGGTTTTCATGTTCAGGATAAACAATTTTTCAACCTTGGGCGAAAATACCTGCAACGGTTTAAGGTGACTGTGTTTTACCTTAGGGTAACTGTTGCATGCCAATTTGTGTGTGTGTGAAAACACTTCAGAATTGAGTTAAAAGATGTAAATTTAAAATTGGTTGTGTATCTAATCTGCCCCAGGTTCAGTAAATAAACAATTCTTTTTAAAAATAAAAACAAACAAACAAAAAGAAATACATGTGGGAAGATACCCAGTAAAGAGCAGGGGCTTGTTTTTAAATTAAGTGAGAGTAGCCACTGGGCAAGAGCTGCTTATAAAGGTTAATTCAAAACAGACCTTGGAGGAGTGACCTGAACCTTTCCCTGAGCTCACACCTGGGGAAGCAGCTTTGACAGAGCCCCTGTCCTGTGTGTGCAGGGCGGGGGGGGGCAGGTGGTGGCGGGGTCTGGGAGTGCTCTCCTGCAGGTGTGCTGGTGTCAGAGCAAAGAAAGAACCACATAGGGATTCAGCAGAACAAAATTCATTCCGTTATGTTGCTCTTGAGAAAAATCCTCAGTCTAAGGGGAGAGGTAGATGTCGCAAAAGGAGAGAAGAATCCAGTTTTGCCTTCTCCCCTCCATTGTTTAAATGCAGTAAAATAGTAGCTTTAGGGAAAATCACACCTCTTTCCTGAAGCTCCTTGCCCCAGCTGTAAAATGGAGCAGATGATATCTTACCTGTAGATATCTTACCGAGAATAGAGGTCTGGCTGCCTCCCCACCCTCTCAGCTGCCAGCATTGTGCTGGCCTCCCTCTTCCCCACTTTCCTCCCAAGAACCTCTGCTCCCCTAAACTGGGCTCTCCTTAGAGATCCATGTCCTGGCCGCATGATGGACTAGCCAGGCTCCCGGGACCCTACGATTCTTTGGTTTTATTCCTCATTGAGGAGGCTGATTTAGACCTGGGGACAGAAAAAGCCTGAAATCTAGACATAGTTTCACCTTTGGAAGTCGAAGTCACAATTCTACGTGTCTAAGGAAAAGAGCACCATAGCGCCCACATCTGTTCTCCCAGCACAGGAAGCACTGTCTCATCGACTTACCTTCAACAACATCTGGTACTTTACAAGTCTCTGGCTTGGTCCTCTCAGATACTTAAAAAGAGGGAGACTGTGACCCAGTTGACGCTGGCATACCTTGAAAAGCCAAACAGAAACAACATAAAACAAAACAACACACACACACAGAACAGAAGCGGCAGCATTTAAATACAAGAAGTGAAATGAGCTCTTCATGGAGAGGAGGGGCAGCTGTGTCGACCAGTTTCATAATGTTATTGGCTGTTCAGTCCGTCAGGAACAGTGTGTAAAATGAGAGTAATGGGAAAGGGGATGGGCTTGGCTAGTATTTTTATAGGCAAGTAGGGATGCCGGAACATTTATTTCTTTTAGAAAGTAAGTCCATTACGAGGGAGACAATGGGGCAGCCTTCTGAAAAGGCTGTCTTAGAACTGGGGTTTGGGGGTGGTGGAGTTTAGTCAAGGGTACATGATGGGCTTATTGATATCACTCCAGGGAACCCCAAAGTGTGATTTAATTCCACTTTTAAAACCCATCCTAGAAGAGGACCCTGGTTTTCTCACCAGGCTACAACTGCTCCTTTACAGGGCTATCCCATGGAGACTCAGGGCAGCATTGAAACTTCCAGTGTATAATTTCGAAAAAGGAGAGACTTTTAATAAACATAAATTCCAATGCCAAATTCCTCTTCCTAGTTCATACTTTCAATTTCTTTACAAATTGGATGTACATAAACAGTGTCCAGGGAAAACAGTTTGTGGGAGACCTTAGAAACGCAATGTTACCCCAAAGTAGGTGCAGTCTTGACATTCTTGCCAGATTGCCCTGGCTCGGGGCAGATTCTTATGATATTTAAAATATATTTGAAGATCTTCTTTCTGGGTGAGAAAAAGTTAGAACAAATTAACCAGGTAGCATTTTTCAGTAAGAGGACAGAATAATACAGTTTATTCATTCATTCAACAGGCCTGAGTATTTTCAATGTGTAAGGAACTGGGGATGCACAATAAATAACCTTCTGTTGGGGTGAGTGTGTGATGGGGAGATAAACACAGGGTTATAAACAACGCAGATGTGAATGGAGTGCTGTGAGAGCAGCTACAGGACTCTGGTAAATAAATAAGTAAATTCATGAACAGGAGTCGAGTTTTAACTTTATCCTTTCTCCTCTGCTCTTTATCTGGGACACCAATATCTCCCCCAGATAGTTCTGCACTGAGTAGTAAAAAGGACAAAAAAGTGCTCGTAGCTGATGGCCTCCCCTTTCTCTCTCCCCACTCACTCCTTATTACAGTCATCATGATGCCAACCCTACAAATAAACCTAAGAAGCAACCAAAGGATAGAAACATCCCAGAAGGAAAATGTGGCAGTTTGGACACAAACCTAAGTGGTCTGGGCAACCCCTGCCTCAGACATCACCTTCAACCTGCAGCACAAGACTCCGAGACTGGAAAAGCTACACGACTATCTCAGTGCTAGAGATCAAGAGGGAGTCCAAGTGCTGTGTGACCTATATTCTCATTGCATCAAAGACTGTGAGAGGTGGGAACACATCTGCCAATATCCCAGACAGAAAAGATACCCCCAGCCTGCGGAGTCAGATTGCCAGCTTCGTCCATTCCATCAGGAGAACCTGGTCCATCCTCTCAGCTGTGCTTGCCACAGAGCCCGGGCTGCTCTGGCAGAGATGACCACATGGCCACTTCCTTGTGGATTTCTGTGTCCCTGTCCTCTTGCTGAGGCCACTCTTGATGTCCTTCATCTGGACATGGGTTATTTTTTCCCTTACAGCTTTCACTATGTCTATTCTACTTCTAAACACCCTGCTGTAGTGAATGATTTCCATTTCTGTAGCTCTTCCTCTCTCCTGATGGATTGTAAGTGGTCATTTCACTTCACTACAAGGACTACAGCAACTCTGTCCTTTGCTATTCTCTCCAAGAAAAATTACACACACACACACACACACACACGTTTAAGAAGGCAGACAGCCCTTGAGAAATGTTGTTCAGACTGGTTAAGAAACTAGAATAATAATTCAGAACTTAACAATAATAACTTCCTTATTCATTCACTCCAGAACTATCTGTTGAGTGCCTTTGATGTGCCAGGCACTGTGCTAAGTACATTTGTTAAACTCAATGGCTCCCAGAGTGTAGTAGCCTAGACTTGGGGAATACTCCTGCTACACTGAAGGCCAGGCTTATAAAACACTACAAATTGATTAAGGCATTTCACCCACATTTGGTTTGTCAGAGCACAAAGACATTGGCCTTTTGCTCCTAAAAGGATTCAAGGTTTCATTGCTTTCAACACTCAACACCAGAAGTTTCTCAGAAGCTGGAGGAGACTGGAGATCCAGCCTTCCACCCAGGAAAACATCACCAACAGTCAGCCACCTTTCCCTAAACCCTCCCAGTAACAGAGAGGGACCTGGTTCTCTTGGTGGATGCTGAGCTGATACCTGTGTTCCTGAAACCTTCACCCCTTGGTCCTGTGTCTGCACTTAGAGCATCACAGAACATTATATGCCTTCCAGTACTGAAACACAACTACTGACCTAAATTTGCTCTTCAGTCCAAAATTCCTTAGAGAAAGCATGTGCACTAACCAGCAGCATATGAAAGTACCTGATTCTCCTTACCTCCCTATAGAATAAATCAGGAGGCTAAAAGAATTGCTACTCCCAAACTCATATTCACACAGGAAGACATGATTTCTTATGGATTAAGAAGACTGTGGCTCAGGTTCAGTTCTTGGCTTTCTTACTTACAAACTATTTGGTCCGAGGTCAGTTACTTAACCTTCTTTCGCTTCAGTTTCTCATCTGTTAAGTGGGCTCACAACAGCAGTCAACTCCTATGATTGTTGTGCGATTAAATGAGAAGATGTATAGAAACCTCTCAACAAATGCCCAATACATGCAGAGTACCCAACAAATGGTAGCTATTGTCAAAGCATTTTTTACTGTTGTAGAGTCCTTCTGTGCACATTATTTTATTTGATTTCCACAACTTTACATATTGGTATTACTAAGCTTGTTGTATAGAGGAGAAAAGTGAAACTCCCAGGGTTTAAGTGACACACTTGAGGTCATGCTGATAGCAAGTGGCTCAACTTAGATAAGAAGTTAAGTTTTCTGAGTCCCACTCCAGTGTTTTTTTCTATTGTACCATGTGAGATCTCAGAGCAAATGGGACTCAAAGTAAACTATTGACAAATGCTATTCTACATGGGGGTTGGTCTCTGGGGCAGAATCTTCCTGGACACTACAAGCTATCGAATCTGATTGAAACACTTGGCTAGAGCAATATTTCAAAATTCTTGTTCATGATTAGTGGAAGTCTGCAAGTATTACTGAGAAGAGGTAAACTGCTGCAGTAAATAGTGGGTGATGGGCCTGCCTTATTGGCTAACCAATACAGGTCTTTGCACAGCTGTGACAATTCCCTCACGGATTCTCAAAGGTTAAGTAATTGTGGTTTTTATTTACTTCATTTGTCCCAGAGTAATACTTTGTGCTTGGTAAGAATTTATTACCTGCATTTTGTCCCCAACATCATAAATCATATAGGATTATATGCAGGTTTGTGGTCTGGATTAATGATTTCTAAGGTTCCTCCCAACATGGAGGACTATAAAAAGCTTTGTAAAACTTTAGGAGAGGAATTTTTCTAAGAAAAGATGTTTAGTTAGCAATTGCCCGACCATTTCCTCAAACTTGGCAATTTTAACTTGATAATATCCATTTTTTTTCCCCACAGGAATTTGGTCTTTTTCTCATTCAACAATTTCAATAAGTCTTTGCAATAATGATATAGTCAGTTATGAAATATTACTAAACTCTGCAACTAGATTTCACATTGGTCGTTTGATGAGCACAAAATTGCCAAATAGTATAAAACACGAATAATGCTATCAAAGTAAGTCAAAATGGAAATTAATCAGATTGAATACAAAATGGTTTTTAATGTATCTTGAATTCTGTCCCTGGATGAAAAACCTATGACAAGGCTGTGATGGAAAGCCCAGACAGGGCTATGGAAGGGGTCTTCTAAGTCGGTCAGAGCTCTGAGGGTTGAAGACTCTGTTTCTCCATTATGTCTAATACCTTGAAACCTGGGGATTTTTGTTTGCTTGCTTTCAGTTTATCACAGGTACAGTAAGTCCCCTACATGTTCTGAAAGTGTGTTCGTAAGTACAATTTGTTCGTTAAGTCCAACAAAGTTAGCTTAGGTACCCGAATAACAATCAGCTATATAGTACTGTACTGTAATAGGTTTATAATACTTTTCACACAAATAATACATAAAAAAATTCACAAAAAGTAAAGAAAAACATTTTTAATCTTACAGTACAGTACCTTGAAAGTACAGTAGTACAGCACAACAGCTGGCATCGAGTGAACAGGAAGGAAGAGTTACTGACTGGAGGGGGGAGAGGAGGTGGGAGATGGTAGAGCTGAAGGATCGTCAGCAATAGGAGAAGGAGGGCAAGCTGCAATTTCATTCACGCCTGACATTACTGGCACGGGTTCTGGTTCCTTGCTGGATTCAGTTCTATCTACCCTCTTAAAAAAACAGGTCCAGTGATATCTGGGTAGTAGCTCTTTTTTTCTCATCATAGATGACACAGTAGCACTGGATTGCATTCTGAACGGCTGCTGCAACCTTCGTGTACCGTTCTACATTCGGGCCTTGTGCCTCAAAAACTAACAGATAAAGAAAATCCCCTTGCCATTTCCTGCGTCGTGAATCTCTTCGGTTCTTCAGTTACTTCTTCTTCCTGTTGTCGCTCCACTCTCTCAATTATTTTCACTTTTGTTTCCATCGTTATCGCTCAGCGCGTCTTTTTTCTTTTTTTTTTTAACATCTTTATTGGAGTATAATTGCTTTAAAATTGTGTGTTAGTTTCTGCTTTATAACAAAGTGAATCAGCTATACATATACATATATCCCCATATCTTTTCCCTTTTGCATCTCCCTCCCACCCTCCCTATCCCACCCCTCTAGGTGGTCACAAAGCACCGAGCTGATCTCCCTGTGCTATGCTGCTGCTTCCCACTAGCTATCTATTTTACGTTTGGTAGTGTATATATGTCCATGCCACTCTCTCACTTCGTCCCAGCCTACTCTACCCCCTCCCCATGTCCTCAAGTCCATTCTCTAGTAGGTCTGAGTCTTTATTCCCATTCTGCCCCTAGGTTCTTCATGACCTTTTTTTTTTTTTTTTTAGATTCCATATACATGTGTTAGCATACGGTATTTGTTTTTCTCTTTCTGACTTACTTCACTCTGTATGACAGACTCTAGGTCCATCCACCTCACTAGGAATAACTCAATTTCGTTTCTTTTTATGGCTGAGTAATATTCCATTGTATACATGTGCCACATCTTCTTTATCCATTCATCTGTCGATGGACACTTAGGGTGCTTCTATGTCCTGGCTATTGTAAATAGAGCTGCAATGAACATTGTGGTACATGACTCTTTTTGAATTATGGTTTTCTCAGGGTATATGCCCAGTAGTGGGATTGCTGGGTGGTATGGTAGTTCTATTTTTAGTTTTTTAAGGAACCTCCATACTGTTCTCCATAGTGGCTATATCAATTTACATTCCCACCAACAGTGCAAGAGGGTTCCCTTTTCTCCACACCCTCTCCATCGGCGCGTCTTAGTACCAACTACATCACTGCTGCTTTTACGCTTGCTTCCAGACATCCTGGGCTTGAAATAAAAATACTGTACTACTGTACTCTATACAGTACTGTACAGTAAAGTACACAAAAGCACAACCACTTGCAGAGGATGCACACACGTGACAATGTACACCAGACACGTGAATTAACTTACGTTATCGGACATGTGAACGCACGTTCACATCTTTGAAAGTTCGCAACTTGAAGGTTCGTAGGTAGGGGACTTACTGTACTGCTCTTAGACTTATCAATCATCATTTGAGCTGTTTAAAAATGCTTAAGTTGTTTGATCTATTGTCTCAGGCTCACAAAAAGAAAACAAGCAAGAGAATGAAAGGAAGGGCCGGTTGGGAGAGAGAGAAGAAATGGGAAAAGTTTAGAAAGCAAAGGGCACCGGGCTCATCTCCAAAGGAGGAGGAAGGAGGCACTTGGTGGGGAATGATGCCGGCTAAGGCATTTCTCTGAGCCAGCTCCCAGGGAGCACAACTGGCCCAAACAGCCAGCCTATTTATTGCCCAAAGCCAGGTGGAGAACTGGCGAGAGGGGAGAGGTCTGTGTGGTGGGAAGGGAAGCAGACAGAAATACGATGTTGTAGGACAGGAAGTTCACAAATGGGGTGCTAAGTGGAAGACAGGCTGTAGACCTAAAATTTTCTAACTTTCCTTGATGCCGTAGAAAATAAAATGGAAGAAAATATATTTTCTGTAGTTTCAGTTTAGTACTTCTTTTGAGAGTGTTACTACAACTTTAGTGAAGAATTTAAGCCTGCTGTGTGATTCTTGTCCTAAAACAGTTAGCTTAGTCATTCAGAGGAGAATCATCTGCCTCAGGGGTCTGGGGGGCCAGTCTTCCATTTCAGGGGGCTTGGCAGGAAGCCAGGCTTGCAGTCGTTCCCACCTAGCAGGGTGAGCTCAGTCAGGCTGGACTCAGCTTACACAGGCTGAAGTACTGCAAAGGACTCCCGCTTTGCATTCAAAAGGCAGATATAAGTTTTTAGACCACTTGTGTTTCCATTTGCCCTTGCCACTTACACAGAAAATTAAGGGCTGACTTTAATCACATGGTTATTTTGAGTTATTGGGAGCACAGACTTACTCTCTTGAGAAAGCAACGTGCCAGAAGTTCAGGGTTTTCAGTGCATTTTTCCAATTCTTTTAGAAAAGTCCTAGGGAAAGAAAACGATAATAATGCTTTGATTTTTACGTGTATGGGGTTAACAAAATTTTTTGAAGTAAAATCACATAAGGTTTTAAGAGGTGCTTAGAAAAATGCTGTTTTCCAGGCTTTACTGCTTTTGACTCATCTTCAATATGCTGATTTGGAAGAAAAAAATGTATTCTGTGACATTACTAGGATTCCCTGAAACCACTCATACCAGTTCTGGTAATTCTAAGCACCAGACACAGACAGACTGGATACACTGAAGATCCCTGCTACATGATAGTAATGTTAACAAGAACTGCTGTTGCTGCTGCTACTACAACTATCATGGAGAGCTGACTATACATCAGGCATAAGCGAAGTGCTTTGCAAACAATATCTCATTTAATCCTCCACCAAACCTTGTAAGACAGGGTTTCATAAGTGTGAAACCTGAGGTTCCAAGAGGCTGCATAACTTCTCCAGAGAAAGCAGAAATGGGATTTCCATTTCAGCCTTGTGTCTGACCAATGTACAACAGATGTGGTTAAGAAACAACTGTAGTTCAATTCACCAAGCAGTCTCTTCCCTCCTATCAATTAGATGTGTGATCCTGGGGCCATTAGAGTGAGTAAAGTTAGTAAACAACTTGTGGTTTTGTCATCTGTAAAATGAAAGGGTTGGAACATGATTTCCAAAGTCCCTTCCTTCTCTCATTCTCTAGAACCCAACACCCAAGCAACCCTGGGCTGAAAGGACAATTGCCCGACCAGTTAGCATTTTCTAACACTCTGGTTCCCAGCACTCCGCTACGATAATAGGTATGTGGACTTGTGTCTTGGTCAACTTTGTATTCCCAACGCTGAACACAGTGCCTGACACAGAACAGGTGCTCAGTAAATGCTGATGCGTGAGTAGATAAATAAGGAAAGGAACCCACAAATGAATACAACATCGATGCCTGACACCAGTACATGCTCCATTAATGTCTTTTCCCTTCTTCCTCGGGGACCTTGTGACACTTCTCGCCTCCTTCTTATCCCATCCTACCCCAATCCAATCCACTGACTCTGGACTACTTGATTAAGCCTAAAAATGTCTAAGCACTTTCATCTCCAAATTCCATCGGTCTGATTTCCATCCTTCTCTTATTTTCCATTTTCCCTGATAATTTGAATGAATATATACCTGTTGTGAAATTCATAAAGTTCTCTAATATTCCCAAAGAGAAATTCCTTGTTATTCCGAAGAACATCTGGAATTAGATGCTTCAGCCAAATAAAATCCATTGGAATGATATATCCCTGCAGAGGTGGAAACAGGGTAGGTTTTACAAACAGGAACATATAAGAGATGATCTGACTTAGCCACTCCAGGGACCAAAACTTTAATAATTGGGGAGTAAGGCACACATGTCCTGAAAGCCATTCCGTCAAATACATTCTTTTGATATTATTTTCCTCATGTGTCTATCTTCAGAAGAAGATGGCTTAATGGCAATAATAATAAGATGGCATTTTTATAGGAAGAACAAATCTATTTTTTAAATTCGTCACATAAGTCAAATGTGAAAGGAAAAAACTTACCCATTATTTTATGACCTGATGCAATTACTATTGTCTTATTATACTTCCTTCATGACTTTTTATAAAAAGCTGTTTTATATGGTTATAATCACAGTACATATATAATTTGTAGTCTGTTTTTCCATATGCATTTTAGACTCATAAATTTCTACATATATTGTTTTAAATTTAATCTTACAAGCATTCATTTCAATGTTGCTGTATATTATTAAAAATAATTATTTTGTAACAGTTGAATAATACGTCACTTAGCATGTATATAAGACTTTATCAACCATTCCCTTTTTACTGGACATTTGGTTTTCTTCTGATGTTTTATCATAAAAAATTTCTATTAAAACTTTGTACATATAGTTTATTTCTCAAGATTATTACCTTAGGAAAATAGAGAAAGTATAAATTTTCACTCAAGCAAAAAATGCTACTTAAAAGAATATGAAACAATTCTCTCATTTATTTATCAAAAACGTTTAAATTATCATACCCATTGTTGGCAAGCATATGGTGAACCAAGGTGGGCATTGCTAGAATCATGTGAATTGGTACAATCCATTGAAAGTTATTTTGTTACATGAATCAATAGTCATAAGAACGTTCTTATTCATACTGAAAAAAACACTTGTGATATTACAAGACCTGAAACTTTGGTGGGGATTCTAGAGACATATGGCAACTATTTTGAGTTTCTTTCTGCAACAAAACTTTTCCAGCTTGCATACATGCTTAACTTCCCCCTGCCCCAAATCTACTTACATCAATTATGTTCTTAATCTCTTTTATATAAGTCTCTTCCGTCTCAAGCAAGTCACGTATAATGCGCCTGAATCAGCAGCAGGTGGGAAGATGAAAGAAAGAGAGAGACAGAGGGGGGGTGGGGGTGGGAAGCAGTGTTTTAGAATTCTTTTAGAATAATGGTCATCAATACAGTTCCCCTTAGTGGCTCATCTACTTAGGTTGTGGTCAGTTCATTCTGTTCTGTTGGACACCCAAGGCCAACATCTCACAAAAGCACACTCTGATCACACTGGCATGAGAAGAAATGGCAAAGTTAAAGGACTCAAAATCCATTTATGCAGCCAGAGAATGACCTGTTTGTGAGCCATAGCATGGGGGTCAAGCGGGCAGACATTGGAGTCAGAAATACCAGGTTCGGATCCTTGGTCAGGAAGGTCTGCCTGATCCCTACATCGCACATGTGGTTTCCTAGATGTTCTCTCCAGCCTTCTGCTGTTTCATTGCTCACATCAAGATCTTGGACCTACAAGGATGCATTTTGTTGTGCATGGGGTTAGATGGATGGCTGTCCTGCCCCCTTCCTCTGGCATTCCATGTTTCCGTGTGATTGAGTTCCTCAGCCAGAAAACATGAGCTCTGTCTGCTTCCCCTGAGAAAGGCAGGTGGGAGGTGTGGTATGCAGAATTCTAACATGGCCCCCAAGATTTCTGGCCCCTGGTACACACACACACATCCTCCCAGTTAGTCAATCAAACACTAACTTAAGTGCTGCTGGGAAGGTATTTTGTCATTCGGTTTTGTTCCAAATCAGTTGACCTTAAGATAGGTAGATTACCAGGTTGGGCACATTCTAATCTCATGGACTCTTTAGGTCTGGGTCTAAAAGTCAGAGAGATTGGAAGCATGTGAAGGCTTTAGCACAAGGGAGATTCTCCTTTGCTGGGTTTGGAGATGGGGGGAGGGCATGTGGCAAGGAAGGCAGGCAGCCTCTAGGGGCCAACTGGCCCCCAGAAGACAGTCAGCAAGGAAACAGGAACACTAGTTCTGCGGTTGCAAGGTACTGAATTCAGCCACAACCATACGAACTTCGAAGAGGATACCTTCTAAGAAGCACAACTGGCCAACACCTTGATTTTATCAGTGGGACTTGAGCAAAAAGCCAGTCTTGCCATGCCCCGACTCCTGTCCCAGGGCAATTGTGGGCTGAGCTGCTAAGTTTGCAGTCATTTTTTGATGCAGCAATAGAAAACTAATAGAAAGAATGAGGCCAGTCCCCACATCTATCTCCAGACAGACTGCTTTCTTTCTCTCCTCAGGCTGTGTGGCCATACTTTTTTTTAGGGCTTTCTTTCAGGCCTCCAAGTGAATCAGTGTTTGTAGAAGTGTTCACATGTAGAATATATACATTTATGGTTTCCTGTGAGCTGTTGGTGGATTATCTATTAAACAGTAGCCTACCCTAGAAAAGAGTTTCTTTTCCTCTCATAAGAATGGGTATGACAAGGGACAAATAAAGGACACAATGTAGGAAATTCACACAAATACATAAATGGCTATTATATATAAATGGCTATTATAGTCTTATGAAAAAAAACACTCAATATATACGAATCCAACAAAAACATATTAAAAAGAAGTACAATTTTCAACTTCTATAATATGGCAGACATTGCAAACCTCAAAGGAAGACCGGCAGATGAAGATATGGAAACACACTCAGATAATATTGGTGAAAGTACAGATTTGTGCAAGATAACTTGGAAATATCTCATCAAAATTTAAAACACATGCTCCTTGACTCAGTAATTTCACTTCTAAGTACGTTCATTGTTTGTAATTAGAACAATAGAACGACAACACCAGATATAAACTGGAAATTACTTAAATTATGGTACATACATACAATGAAATGCTACGCAGTTTTTAAAAAGAATGAAGCTGACTGAATCATGCTGATATGACACAGTCCAAGTATTTTAAGTGAATTTAAAAAACAACCAAGATGTACAACAGTTTGCAGAGTATGACTATTTGTGTAAAATTTATACTATGTGTAAAATGAGTGTGTATGCATACATATATGTACAATTGTATATGCTTAGAAAATTCATGCAAAGAAACTTAAAACATTGTTAACAAGGGGGGTGGGAGAGGGTAGGGGTGGGTGTTTAGGATTAGCAGATGCAAACCTGTATATGTAGAATGGATAAATAGCAAGGTTCTACTGTATAGCACTAGGACCTTGGGGAAATATACTCAATATCCTGTGATAAACCATGAAGGAAGAGACTATGAAAAAGAATGTATATATATGTATAACTGAGTCACTTTGCTGTACAGCAGTAATTAACACAACATTGTAATTCAACTATACTTCAATAAAAAATAAATTTAAAAAAACACTGTTAACAGTGATTGCTTTTAGAAAGTGATACTGAAGACTAGAAATAGAGGAGAATTTTTACATTTTATTCTTCACCCTTCTTCAATCTTGGATTTAAACAAAAACTTTAAACGTCTACTGCTTTTCTAATTAAAAAAAAAATAGTTTACATGACGTTTTAAAATGAATGTTACTGGAGGTAATGACATATAAACCCCATTTGAGAGATATAAATAAATCCTACAATCTACCTATTTTATAGCTCAACAATTATCCTTTCTTAAAAATGACAAGTTCCGTATCTATTTATAAAAGCTTGTTATAAGGCAAGACTGATAAAGGATAGCCATTGACCAAGGATACAATTGCAAGAAGTATAATTCTACCAAAAAAGTTACTCTAAGATCATATTTAGCTAACGGTGTCTCTGAGTAAGAGGTTCTTTTGCTTTTTGTAAATCATCCTGAAATGATAGTTACTATGTCAGAAGGAAATATAGACCTCAATACCAGTCTGTTTCTATGAGCCATGACATAAAGCAGGATCACAGCAACAGTTAAGCATTCATAGAAAACCAGAGTACAGCCAGCCTCTTATGCCTCCGTGAAGCACTGGGCTTAAGCAACTTGGCAAGGCTGTTTAAGAATGTATTGACGATTAAATGAAGTCACAAGGCAGAAATAACTAGGTGGTGGGCAGAAGTCAATCTTATCATCCAACAGTTACATAAGAACTTAGAGACCCCTAGGAGTCTTTACAAATCTGACACAAGAAAAAATCCACAACTCAGAAGAAAAAAAGTCCCTTGTCAGGTCATATCCCAGTTCCAACTGCTTCATTTTACTTATTAGAGTGCAATGGATAAAACTCCAACAATAGAAAGTCTCCTGAACACTGGTAGCCTTCATTTCTGTTCAGATTTTTTAAAAAAAGTTCTCATACCACTGTTAACCATTCTTTTTTCTTTCTTCTCCTTTGTTTTCCTTTCAAATAACTTTATAAAATGGGAGAAAATCGATGATTCTAGCTGACGATTGCCTGCTTTATTATTCCAAAGCACATAACTTTGTTCACAGAAAAAAATCAAGGATTTAATATCTAAAGTCATCAAGTATATATAATGTAGATGAAAAACAGAACACATTGGGAGTACTCAAGTAATTTTAAAAACTTTAACACCTAGAGCAATTTATGCCCTGGTGGATATCTACCCAGAGGTAGAACACTGTAATTAGGATGGGGTTCACAATGCCAGAGCAGCCCACATGAATGTAGTCTACACTAAATGTATGCTCTGGCTTTGTTTTACATGTAAAAGTGGTTCTCCCCTCACCCACCCCCCCAGGTCATTAAGGAGGAAATGGAGGCATAATGTGTTTTAAGGGACTGTTTCTTCTCTGAAGCCATATTTCAAGGTAGCATAAAAAAAGAGCTTTGGAGATCTGGTTCCATCCTATATGACATCTCGTGTTTGTTTAAGATGATACCGTAAGCAAGAGGCAAGAAAGGAAAGCCTTTTAAAAAAATGAATGCAGCCCTATTTGGTAAGCAAGATCATTAATGTAGTATGTACATGTTAGGATCTCCTGATAAGTTTCTTCTTTGCCCACGCACCTTAATCTGTTCCCCCTTTTAACCCTTGCCCCTCACCCCCTCCCCAATTTCCCAGCTCTCCAGTAGAAGAGTATCCTTTTGGAAACCAGTCTGTTAGAAATATATTTTTGCTCATTACCTGTCAATGGAATTTGCCATCAAGAGATTTCATTTACTCCTCGTATTCTATCATATCACTTGCGTCAGAAAGTATTATAGATTTTCACTTTAAAAAAGCTAGTTTTCATCTAATACCCTCTTTGTCAAATGGAAAGGTCTATTCTTATCCTTTTCAAACCCTAGAGCATCTGACGTAATGGATACTCATCTTCTTAAACCTTTCTCTTCCTTTGGTTTCTCTTTATTATTCAATCTTCATTCACCACCCACCTCTCTGTTTCTTCTCTATTCCTTCCTTGCTTCATCTTCCTCCTTGTGTCTAATGTTGCTGCTCCCCCAAGGTCTGAACTCAGGTTTCCAGACTTCCTTCCCTCCTCTTCCCTCATGCTGTTGACTCTCCCACATCATCATTTTCCTGCCAGACTTTTGGTCATGCTCAAGCCCATGTTGCCAATGGTCTACATACGTCTTCACCTGGATGCCTCCCAGACACCTCAACACCTCAGGCTGAAATAGAACTCATCAGACAGAAATAGCATGCATATCGGTGGAAGGGTCATATTCTAGGGTCCCTAAAACACAGTTGTCATTGCAAACTCCTCCCTGCCATTATCGCTTACATTCAATCTGTCACCAAGCTTCATCTTTTCATCTCTGAACACACCTCTTGGAGTCACTGCTTATTCTCCATTGCCGACGCCACCAATACAGAGCAAACTCCCGAGCCTTCTCATCTTGAATACATTGGTGTGCTCCTAGCAGCTCACTCTTGCCTCTGAGATCTCACTCCCATCAATCTATTTTACAGAACTCCAGGCTATGCCCTTCCTAAAGCTTCAAGTCCATTATGCCATCATTCTCCCTCTTCAAAAACTTAAAATAGCTTTCAATTGCCCACAACTGTCAATATTCCTCCCAGGATTTCAAGACTATCCATTCATGTGAAAAGAATCTTCCTAGGGGGGCTTGCTCAAAAGGTAAGTACAGACCCACAGATTCAGAATGGGGAGCAATGAATGAAATACAGAGGTAGAATCTGTAATTTTCACAAGCACCCCACAGGATTCTAATGCGGATGTTCCCTTATTTGACTAAGTAACACTGAGCTGATCCACTACTTTAAGCCACCTACCCCCCTTTAGTTAGGCCAATGGTATCATTATTTTACACTTCTTTTCAAATTCTAATCATTCCTGAAAGTTCCATTTCTCCCATTTCCATGAAAACGCTTTCCAACAGCTCCAGGTGAAATTAGTACCACAGTCTTATCCTTGCTTCCCAGACAAAAACCATTAGATCCATTTACCAAGCGTGTACTAGCTCCCTATTATGAGCCAGGCACCATGATAGGCACTTGGGATAGAGAAAGGTACCAAAATGCCAGGCCTTAGGGAGTTCATAGTCTAATGGCAGAGACAAGAAAATCAGTGACTCCTGTGCAGAGTGATAGGTACCAGGTAGCCAGAGGAGTCAGGAGCACAGAAGGGAGGGGACACTGCCGATTTTGAGTTGAGTGAAGTTTAATCAGAGTTTTGAAAAAAGCAAGCAAGGGCACAAGGACAGGGAACTGTCCCAGGCTGAGGACGACAGCGCGGAGTAGGGAGCAAAGGTGAGAGATGTATACTCTCCCAGTACTTGTAAATTCTTTGGTGGGGCTGGGCCAACAGTCTAGTACGTTCATAAAATGCTAGAAGCAGATATAAACTTAAAGACCATCAGTTAATCCTTATATTACAGATGGAAAAAGAAAGCCCCAGAGCCATGCACTGACTTGCCCAAGGTCTCTGGCTTTGGCAAAGTCAGTGTTCTTCCCACTGCATTATGTTGCTCCTCTTGGCCTATGTTTGGGGTGCATCTAAAGTCCTGTTTGCTGATTATGAAATAAAACACAAATTAAAATGAAACTAGCATGGTGATATAAAAATACTGGGTTTCACGAAAATAGGTTTCCAAGTCTATTTCTGCTTCTAATATGTAGGGTAACTTTGAGCAAGACATTTTCTTTCTCAGGGTCTCCATTTCTTCATGTGTCAAAAGGCTGAATTAGATCATCTTGAGTATCCCTACTGGCTCTCATAGGTCATTCTCTAAATACATCATTTTTTAAAAATTTATTTATTTTTAACATCTTTATTGGACTATAATTGCTTCACAATGGTGTGTTAGCCTCTGTTGTATGACAAAGCGAATCAGCTATACATATACACACATCCCCATATCCCCTCCCTCTTGTGTCTCCTCTCACCCTCCCTATGCCACCCCTCTAGGTGGACACAAAGCACCGAGCTGATCTCCCTGTGCTATGCGGTTGCTTCCCACTAGCTATCTATTTTATATTTGGTAGTGTATATATGTCCATACCACTCTCTCACTTCGTCCCAGCTTACCCTTCCCCCTCCCTATGTCCTCAAGTCCATTCTCTACGTCTGTGTCTTTATTCCTGTCCTGACCCTAGGTTCTTCAGAACCCTTTTTTTTTTTTTTTTTTTTTTAAGATTCCAGATATATGTGTTAGCATACGGTATTTGTTTTTCTCTTTCTTACTTCACTCTGTATGACAGTCTCTAGGTCCATCCACCTCACTACAAATAACTCAATTTCGTTTCTTTTTATGGCTAAGTAATATTCCGTTGCAAATACATCATTTTTAATAAAATGTATGATGTGGTCTTTGGTCTAATCACACCTTGCTTCTCATTTCTCATAAGAAAAGAAGCAAAGGTCATAAGATTTTCTGTCCATTTACAGCCTCGATTAACTAAACAGTTAATGTGTGACTGCATGTACAATAGGACGGCAAGGAGAAGGAATCAGCGTGGGCTGGAGAGGTCTTGGAGGAGGTAAGATCTGGACTGTCCTGTGTAAGAGGTGACGACTTGCAGCAAGACAAGAGGGTGTTCCAGGAGGAAGGAAACAGGAGCAGGGGCTAGGAGTCGTGGCTACACCTGGGGCCTCGTGGGAACCAGGTGCTGGGGCAGGGTCTGGGCGGGAAGCATGGCAGGCAGGGGGAGCTGGATGGAGGAGACGGTTGTCATGCCAGGCTACGGTGAGACTCCATGCAGGAGCCGAGGGGAAGGTCCAGGAGACCGAGTTGGCCAACAGGGAAGAGAACTGTCCAGGAGCCCGTTTCATTCAGCACTGAATAGGTCCTGAGGGTTCAGACTTAGGAAAACATGTTCTTAGTTTCACATCCTTCTTCTGTTTTGGTTAGGTGTTCCATAATTGCTTAATAAATTCCCAGAACTATAAATGGTAACAACATGAAACACTATGGACCCACACAATGACCATGTTGAAATCAGTGATATTTTAAGCATTAATAAAAGGTCTAATGAATATAAACAGTTCCCTGTCTCCTGGAAGGCTAACAGTTGAAAGTTTTGCTTCGTTGCTGATAAGCCATCTGTTCTGTCTTCTCCTCTTTTATATCTTAGTTTCTATATTTTGTCTGATGTTAATTGGATTTGATCTCATTACTCTGATGTGTTTAGGGTACACTACCTTAAATTCTTTTTAGAGAAGGATGGGGCATAAATAATCATTAAAGTTTATCTGGATGGATGCTCACTCTTCAATATCACGTAATAAATAATGACAAAGTAATTTCACACATACTGCACTTCTTAAAAGAGGGATTGATTATAAACACAATCCCATTAATCCTAATTCAAGTTAATAATCCTGCATTTGTGTAGCATTTTAGGGATTATAATTTTTTTTTTTTTGGCCATGCCACGTGGCTTGTGGGATCTTAGTTCCCCAACCAGGGATTGAACCTGGCTGGGCCCTGGGCAGTGAAAGTGTGGAGTCCTTACCACTGGACTGCCAGGGAATTCCCCCAATTTAAAAAAAATTGTGGTAAAATATACATAACATAAAATTTACCATTTAAACAATTTTTAAGTGGCATTAAAATACATTCACAATGTTGTGCAACCATCACCAGAACTTTTCCATCAATCCAAACTGAAACTCTGTACCCATAAACACTAACTCCGCATTCCTTCCTCCTGCCAGGCCCTGGTAACTTCCACTCCACCTTCTGTCTCTATGATTTTGCCTAGGTACCTCGTATAAGAGGAATCATACAAAATTTGTCCTTTTGCGTCTGGCTTACTTCACTTAACATAATGTATTCAAAGTTCATCCATGATGTAGCATGTGTCAGATTTCATTCCTGTTTAAGGTTGAATATCTTCCATTGTTTGTATAGACCATATTTCATTTACCCATTCACTTGTTGATGGCCATTTGTGTTGTTTCCACCTTTTGGCTATTGTGAACATTGGTTTGCAGATCTTTGTTGAGTCATTGCTTTTACTTCCTTTGGGTATACAACCAGAAGGAGAATTGCTAAATTATAAGGTAATTCTATTTTTAACTTTTTGAGGAACCACGATATTGTGTACCATTTTACATTCCCACCAGCAAGGCACCAGGGTTCCAGTTTCTCCACATCCTCATCAACACGTATTAGTTTCCATTTTTAAAATAATAGCTAACCTCATGATGTGAAGTAAAATTATTTTTTTAAATGTGCATATCATCTTCCTTGATCCAGTCAACACCTGACAAAGAGCTCCTCCAGGGCAGATGTCCTATCATCCATCCCTTGTCCCCATGTCTTACAAATAGGAAATTCTCAATAAATGTTTATGGAATGGATGAATGGTAGATTTAAGGAACAGACACCAATTCTGTAAGCAGGAGCAGGCACTAATTGTTATTCTCATTTCACAGAAGAGGAAATTGGGACTCAGAGCATTGAGTGACTTGATTGAGGTCAAACTGCTGACTTGGTGCTGCCAGAAAGAGGTCAGGTCCAGGTCTTCGAGATCTAAAACTAGAGACAGGGGAACTGATGTGCCAAGGGTGAATGTCAGTCCACTGAAACAGTACCAATATTCTGACTCTGCAGCATGGCTCTGTAAGGGACAGGGCCTGCACAGTAAGGACACAGGGAAGCAGGTTGGAGAAAAAGGGGTGGCTCAGGCCATCATCCATTTATGCCTAGGATTCAAGGAACCTGGCTCAAATCTCAGAGCCACGGTGTATCCGCACATGTACAATCCAAACATAACAAAACTTCATGGGAGAGATTTCTGGTACCAAGTAGACTCCTGGAATACTGCTGATAGGAAAACCATTACTACCTCAATTCATGGGAAAGGGTAGTACTGGTACTAACTCCAACAGGAGTATCCAGTAACCTGATAATCCTCCCGTAAGGAAAAGAAATTGTGAAAGAGTTAATAAGCTTCTGCCTCATGCAAAGGGAAATCTATTGCAAAAAGGAAATTCCCAAAGATTAAAAAAAAAAGTGTATAAAATAGTTAAAGATCAAAAATTGCTGAAAAGACACACTGCTTTCTCTACCCTGTGTACCTTTTTGCAGACCTATTTGTATCTAGATCTACCAGCAGATATCCTATTATTCTATTAATTCCTTTCCTCCCAAGAGGGTTTGTTTGTTTGTTTATTATGCTAGAAACATATTTCTCAGAGATATTGCTCTTTCTAGGATTCCTTAGCCCTATATCTGCAGGATCAAATAGGTATTAATTAATATTGGGCTTTATGTCCTTAGACCATTAGACCAATCAAGACTGATTCATGAAATGTATATTTTTTCAGAGCACATGATTTATCAAGAACTTTAGAATTGGCTTTTGAAAAGTGCTGTTATAAGAAAAATCTCACTGTAGCTATTTTTAATTCCTAACTACTGGTCCATATTTTAAATAATACTCAATATAAATCTCAGGCAGGACTATAACTGCCTTTTAGAATTAATTTGAGTAGGATTTGAAGCATGTATGCTCCATAAAGCAGGCAATGAGCGCTTAGTAATTATTAACTGTTAAGAAAAGGGTAATAATTAGATTTTAGTTGTCCCTTAAATATTAGCACAACCAAACTTAAGTGCAAAATTTCTAACTCAAATGATTGCATCTGGGCCAGGCACGTAGCCCCCATGTCATAGTCAACAACTGTTTTCTGAACATCTCCATGTGCTGTAATGTTCTTTTTTTCCTCTGTACCACCCCTCACAGGATCCAAATAGTTTTTCTCAGTTTAGATAACTGCGGGCAGGCTGGTGCCAATTGTCTTTTAAAAGTTAAGTGTTAATAAGGTAGAATTCAAGATTGTCCCTACACAAGTATCACTCGTTCACTCAATTTGGATACATGCTCCTAGCTTGGGGAGAAAAAGGTAGACTTAGAGGCAGCCCCTTGGAACCTGCACAGAATGTTGTATGGCCCTGGGAGTATGAAAGTGGATATATGATCTGCAGGTGGAGAGGGGAGAAGAAATGCTGAGGGATCTAATGGCAGGGAGTTGGTACCTGGTCACTGTCACAGGGGCTGTTTGAGCATTTGCAGCATGGAAAGGAAACCTATGCCAGCCTCACTCCCACCCGCCAATCTTCTTCCCCCACTCCCTCCCCCGAGTGAGGCCCATTCAATCCACAGTACAGCTCTACTGCACCAAGGAGGGTCCCAGCAAGCAGGGCCTGTCCCAGCAAGACTGTCCCTGTCCCTGTGGGACCCCTACTGAGGGATAGGGGCACATGAGCGATGCCCTTATGTATTGATGTGGAAGGAGATGATGAGTTGAGGAGGTCCCTCCCCCATGCAGAAGTGAAGAGAAAGGAACAAAATGGGTTCTTAGAATGGCCTGTGGGTGAGTGCCTCTTTATGCTGTCAGTTCCCTTCATCTTCCAGCTCTGGGTATACCTAGTATGGTTTCATCCAACTGCCAAGATCCTGGAATTGAGGGAGGCTGGTGAATGGTGCCAAACCACAGGAGCAGAAGCAAGAGCTGTAGGAAAGGGGCTAGTGTGCCTCCAATGTCAGCATTTGGGCCTTGTTGGCATCGAGGGAGAAGTACACTGGGGCCATTGTACTGTAGATGAGGCTTCTTGGACCGAAAGTTTGAACTTTTGATGAATGTGGGAAGCGTTCAGCAAAAATTCAATTCAACCAGCCATTAATACATATTCACTCCGTGCAAGGCATTGTGGGAGGCTTCTTCAAGGGAACTGGAGATGAGCAGGATGTGATCTCCATCCTCAAGAGGTCTGAGGACTCTCAAAAGAGTAGGGAAAACAGATCCATAGATATTTATACAGAGACAAAATGCCACTGACTGTTATTGACATGTAACAAACAGCCTGGGCTGGGTCCACTGGCGAGAAGAAGGAGGATTCTGGCCCTTGGGGGTCATCCAACACCCATCCATTCACCATTTCACAAAAATGTATTTGAATATTCCATTTTAGACCTGCTAAGCTTAAGACTGATGTGACACTTAAGTGAAGACACTCAAGTTTGGAGCTCAGAATCTAGACTAGAAATATAAATCATGGATTAAAGGCAATGGATGAGATCACCAAGCAGCAAGTGTGGTGAGAAAAGAATACCCAGAAGGATACGTGTGGGGGTAGGAGGGGCTGGTGGGCAGTAAAGGAGGAGGAGGAGACAGCCAAGGAGTTGTTGCATTGTTTTAACTGCTGATGCTGTATTAACAGAAAATGTATCTCTAAAGATGTGAAACACAGCAGGTCCTTTTATAGCAATGATGATGATGGGATATAGCATGAAGACCAGCTCACCAAGTGAGAGGAGCTTTCTGTAGCCCACAGTGGGCATGATGACAGCTGTCCACCCAGTCTGTGAGGCACCATGCTCAGCACTTCACACATGTTACTGCTCTGTAGTCAGCCCTCACTGCACCCTTCCAGTCAGGAATTACCATGGGGCACAGAGAAGTTGGGTCGCTTGCCCAGATCTCGTGGCCAGCAGGAACTAAGTCAGGATTCCACCCCACCTCTCTAGCAGCCCAGGCCTTGCATAGACACTGACTGGTTTCAGAACACACAGCCTATGGTGTGTCTGAATTCATGGGACAGGGCCTGTATAGGGTCTGCGAGGAAACCTCCTACCTTCTACAGAAAGCACAACTTAAGCTAACAAGTCAAGCATGGCACTATGTTGATATGCTTCCACTGTGTTAGGTATTAAGCAGCAGTTATCAAACCTATTTCTCCTTTCATGACTTCACTAACACTTCTCTCTTTGGGTCTCTTTTGCTCCCACCATCTCCCAGGTTCTCTTGTACTCGTCTCAGTCTTCTTTTCCCCAAAACTAATAATACATGCTCTACTCTCTGGTCCTCTCTCCTATATCTGCTTCTCCCTCTGCTCTTTCTCTGCCTTATCTTCTCCCTTCTAAATCTAACATGCAAATTGCAATTCCTCTCATTTTTCAAGTTTACCATCCTGATGCTACAGGTTTCTTTTTCCACCACTTTCCTAAATTCTCTAGTGCTCTGTGAAGCAAAGTCCTGACGGTGAGATTGAAAGTCGTTTATAAATTTTGTAGTGGTCTCTGTTCACAAGCAGCTACTGTGGACACTGAGGGCAAGGCGACACTGTCTTCCTTCTTTGATGGTTAAATCAGGTTCACTACTATCAGTTAATTTTATCTCCAGCTAATTTCAAGCACTCCCTCCCAACAAAACAAACTGAGTACTTTGTTATATACTATCAAATCTATCATCCTCTTCCTCTCCTTCTGGGGTGGGATGGGAAGCCAGCCCGCTGTAGGAAATCATCCTCCCAGATGGGCAAAGAGGCTGTCCCTGTGCATGTATGTTCATGTGTGGGCACCTGGGCAGGCATTCTGGACCACCCCCATCTCTCATCCACATCCTCTCCCCTCCTCCCACCAAAAGCCCCACATCCTCTCACCAATCTCCTGCTTACTTTTGAAGCATTTCTCTGTCTGGGTTGTCTATCTCCATACAGCCTGATGTGAATATGTGATTTCTATATGTATTTATCAATGTTTGGTTCAGTTTGTATTTTTTGTGGGTACAGTCCTATGTGTTCGAGCACGCAGAATACACACATGCTGACACCTGCACCTATGTGGGCTTAGTTCCAGATGACCCGACAGGAATATAATGGCAATTGAACATTTGTACATAAATACAACATACACATATGATACCTGGCGGGGGGGAGGGAATGTCTGTGGGTTTACTTACCATCAGGGTTTTATTTTGCATAGGTAAAGGGAGGTGATTTGCACTGCACTAACAATAAATTAGCTTATGTATGGGTCACTGTCAGTGATTCCCTTACAAATCACATTACCTAAATATTTCTATCTGTGGTCTGACATGCCACGTGGTCTGAGTTGATAATAGCAGTACCGAGCCATGCTCTCTACAGGTAATATATGAAAGAAAATAACTGCATGGTTGAAAATATGCTAAGGAGCTTAAAGAAAGCAATTACAAAACCTCTTAAAAATCTAGTTAGAAATAACATGTACAATGTTGTATTTACAGTTTCAAACTTATTCAGTAATCTACTTTTAAGTCATTACCTGTCATTCCTTTTACAATAACAAATCCAAAGCTTTTATTTTACTGAAGTAATGGGTTAATCTTTTGTTTTCTGTCATGTTCTCAAATATATACAATTACAAAGTCGTTCAAAATATCACCTCTGTTAAATGATAATATTTGTTCTATGAGGATGCTAGAACAATATTTGGAGAACAAAAAACCAAACCCATGAAGGATTTATTTATCATCTCTTCCATTCAGTGGACATTTATGTTCTCCTGATTTTGTCTATTATATGTATTAAGTATTTTGAATGGGAAAAACACCTCAAAGAGGACATTCATGCGGATCCTGGCTCACGGTTGATGATCTGACTAAATGATCTCAATTAACTAAAGAGGTGTGGAGAAGCACTTCCTGGAGTTGCCATGCACCGACAGGAATAGACTCGGGCGGGACCCATCACCTTCCCCAACACGCAGGGGTGGCGTCGAAAGGTCAGGCCAGACTGGGCTTCGTCAGTGACGCCAAGAGGGGCAGGAAACGCGACGCGCTGGCCGCGCCCCCACCCTTCGCTGGGAGCCCCTGATTGGGTCCCCCGCAATCTGCCCTCTGCAGCCCGCTCCCCTCCGGGGAAGCGAGCCCAGCCGAGATCCGGCTGCCCAGCCTCTGAGCAAGATTTAAAACGGGCAAGTTTTGTTCCGGAGACCCCCCCGCCACCATGACTTTAGCTTCGCTGCCGGGAGGAGAGCCGACCTGCGATTTGGGACTTTGAGGAGCTGGTCTTGAACTTGGTGAGTTTTGCTTTAAGCTCTCTTTGAAATTAAGCTGGGCTTGAAAGTGGGGCGGGGTGAGTCTCTCCCCACCGTCCCACTGCATTCTTAAAACGAACCGCTGTCGCGAAGCTGTATGCTGCAGATTAGAGTTTCCTTCTTTTGTCACTGAGGCCCCCAGAAGTTCGAGGCGTAAGTGGTGTGACAAGAGATCTTTTAAAGTCTAGCCTGCCCTTAGACCTCTTGCTCTGAACAGGAAAATAAGGTGCTCAGAGAACTGCAACTCAGTGAAAACTTATCTCCCGCAGATGAGTAAACCTTTGCATGTTCTGAACGAATGGATCGCCTGTCTAACAAATTCTACCTCCTAATGCAAACTGTACGGAGACCAGTTGTTTCATATGGAATTAATATATGTGATCAATCGTACCATTTTAAAAAATGCTCTGCATCCCACCGCATCCTAGCAGGGGCCCAGGCCCCTGGTGGGTGGAAATGTAGTCTTCTCTTCCGGATCACTAAATGTGGTAAGTTCCAGCCCGCTCGGCGGGGATAAATCTCAACTCCCCGCCTGGTTTGTTCTTTGTGAGGGGAGACTGACTCCCTCGGTCCGCAGCGGAGGGCTCCGGACCGCCCGGCCTCCGCCCCGCCCCTGCCCGGCCTGGCCGCCTCGCCGCGCCGCGCCGCGCCTCTCCGCAGGAGCAATTCCCGGGCTACAGGAGCGGAGACTCGGAGTCTGTTCCGCCTCCTCGGCGAGGTCTCCAGGGCCGAGAGGGGAAGAGAGTCGCGAGGAGGTGAAGGCACGCGCGTTCGCACGGTGGCTCAGGTTGGAATGCGCGCTGGGGTCGGGGAGGCACGGCTGGAGCAGACACTGGTCCGGAGCGCGCCCGGCCCGGCGTCGGGAAGCTGGGACCGCCCTACCGGCCGCGGGTCAGGGCTGCCCGCCGCCCGGGAGCGCGGTGGGGAAGGAGGCGCGTTCCCTCTCCGGAGCGCCTTTGTTTGCTCGGGCCTGCGGGCGGGCGTTTGGCGACCGTGACCCTGGGCCGAGCCTCCGCCCAGGTGCAGCAGGTAGGCTGGGGGCCCGGAGCTCCGGCGGGGTGAAGTGTCCCGGGGCCGGGCGGGTCCCCTTTCCTCGGAGCTCCCGCAAGGCGGCTGCCGCGCCGCGATGCCGAAACCGGCCGGAGCCGGGAGGAGAACAGCGAGCCCTGCGGGCCTCCGTTTCCGGCTGGTGGCCCCCAACCTTGTAGCCACAGCTAGGCTGCAGCGGTGACTTCGGGTAGAAATGCTGTGTCGTGTTGGGAGTTGGGAAACCGCCAGACTAGGGAAGCTTTCGGTGAGTTACTGGCTGGGGAAATGGAGACAAGGAAGTAGGCAGGCGGGGAAACTGGAAAAAGAGACCTCTTTCTAAGTGGGGAGGTCTTTGCCACGCTTTCCTTTGACTCTGCTGAATTTTATTTTGCATCCTGAAGTGACAGAGTCAGTTGCTTACTCAGATACCACTTACGTAGGTCCAGAGTAGGAACTTTTCATCCGACTCTGACTACACACCTTATATTTTTCTTTCCCAGTGTTGGGTTTCAGAGGTTATGGGTCATGTTAAAGGGACACCAAAGTTGTAATCGCTCCGTGGCTGGTGGTGGCTTGGAGCTAACATTTAGGGTAATTCTCTGATGCAAGTACATCCATTAGAACTGGATTTGTTCCTCTGTGCCTTTATTTTGGGAAACTTTGCCTGGTCCCTATGGGGGAAGGGAGAAGGGTGTGAGAAGCTGAAACTGACCCAGAAAAGGATGATTGAAGGTAGTTGTATTCAGTGGTGGCGCTGAAAAGATCCCATCCTGAACTTTCTGAAAGGGGGATTGGTGATTAGCACCTGAGGTTTTAACTTTCTCAAAAGAAACTTATGGTAGATTTTATATCCTGTGACAGGGCGGGGGAGAGGGGGGAGCTGCTTTTTGGAGTCAACTCTTTTTTTTTAAAGAAGATAAATTCAATACCTGAGATGTTTCCATTAAATACTTTAAATGATTCTCCCCTTTCCCTCTCCTTCTCTCTCTCCCAACCCCTCTCCCACAGGCAGTCTCCTTGAGTGTTTACTGAGCACCCTCTGAGGAAGAGGGTGACTCAGTCTGACTAACCTCAGCCCTCCAGGTGCTCACTGTGACACCTGAAGATGGGAAAGAGTGTTGTGACAGGGAGAGTTCAAGCTGAAGCTCAGAGAGGCTGTTTCTGACGAAGTGAGAAATGAGGGATGCTTAGGAGGCATAAATGATATTGCACACAATGCTTTGACCACACACACATACACACACCCATGCACAAACACAAACCATCAGAAGGTGGAGAAGAGTTTTCAACATAAAGTGCAGGCTTTAGCAAGGAAAAATGTCACATTATATTTCATTAAAATAGAGATCAAATTTCCCTTTTATAAAAGACTGATTCAAATGAGATTGTAAGAAAAGGAAATAACTTTCAAATTCTCAAATATAGAACAGCTTGAATAATAACTCATGGGTTTTGAAATGGGTCATCTTTTAAAATGGGTCACTTTGGCTAGAACCATTGTACTCGGTGACTTTCAAATTGTCAAGGTAGAGTTCTTTCTGAGGACCAACTGCACTAGAGTCTACCTAACAGAACACGGGATGTGGTAGAAAGAAACTGGGAAAAATTCAGAAGGAAATGATTTCTTCTCAAAGTATCAAAATGTATCCTGTCTTTCTGGAATGTTATATATACTCAATTGAATAAATCTTAGCTTTGCATTTTATGGCACATTATAACTTTTTGGGAATATTTCCATAGCCATTATTTTATTCCATTGTGGAATAATCTTGTGAGGAGATGTATACATTGTATCTATGTTCCAGAAATTGAGGAACAGCAAATTATTACAAGAGCCCTGCTATTAGATATAGAATCTCTGCCAGCAAAGATTTAGCCAGAACAGTGTAAATCTAGAATATTTTTCTTACAGTTTGCGTATATAAAAGAGATATAAGAATTCATATTTAAAGATAAGCAACTTGATCAGGTGAGATGTAAACTTTGAATAAACAAAAGTGATTTTTTTTTTGCATTTTAATGCTAGAAATTCAGAGGCTGGCTTTGACCAGTAACTTATTTATCTTCCATAGTGAACGTTTTAACACTAGAAGCCAGTTTTTTGTTTTTTTTTTTAACAGAAAGGAATGTTCTACCAAGTCTGCAGGCAATAAGCCCCCTAAATTCCAAGTTCAGAGCACTATTACCAAGCTTAAGATTCCCTGAAATTTCATATTTTGTCTCTTTTATTCCTTTTCTACAACTCTTTTGACAACTTTTTGGTTGTGCTCTAAGCAAAGTAAGTTAAAAAGTTGACTCAACTCAGGTTTCCCTCTCCATAATTTACACGGCCTTACTTTTAGCTGTGTCATTTGAAATGTATTTTTAAGTGCTTGTGGGAACAATATTGTTCTTTCCTGTCAAGCATAATGGAAGACCATGTTCAGTCAATTAGGAATGATACCTCTGTTCTCAGTCACAACAGTATTTGAGATGTATTAGTGGCCCTTAGCAATCAGATCAGTATTTCAAAAAACTCATATCTAATAAATATTTTTGAGAAGAATATTAAGAGTATAGCTCATCACTTTGAAAGGAAAATAACCCATAAAGAATATCAGCCATCTATTAACTAAACCATCATGGTAAAGATGCATCAACAATTTCTAGAGAAAGGAAATTAGCATATATCAAACCCCTGATCTGGACCACATTTTGTCAATAAATCTTCTCAAATGATCCTCAGAAAACACTGTTGGTACAAGGTTTAGAGACAAATCAAGCTCATGTGATTAGTAAATGGAAGCAGCAGAATATAAATTACTTTTGTTCACATTCTAAAACTCTTGATTTTTCTACTCTCTTGCCCCCATCAGGTCCAGATTCAAGGTTGCACCGGAACATTTTCTTACTCTGTTAGGGGATCTACACTGGAAACATCTCTGAAGCCCTCTCAGCATCCCGTCTGTGGCCTACTACACAGTATGTGATAAATTAATATTTGCTGAATGAATTAAATGTAGGTATTACCTACTTTCAGGGCTGTGCAGCATAATGCCTGGGATAGGGCAGGTGCTTAAATGGTAGTTAACTTATAATAAATGTTGATCAGCTGAGACAGAAATGTGTTATAAATATCTCTTATGTTTTAGACCTTTACTTTTTATACTCTGAACCCACAATCAAATGTGTCCAGAACGGGACATATGAACTGCCATTGGACAACAAGCTAATGTGCATAGCTTACATAACAGGTTTATACCAGGTTATATTGTCACCCTATTTTGAAATCACTATTTTTCATATCATAATTTGACCTCAGCTGTGTACGACTCCTCTCCTTTTATCTCATCCAATACTTATTCATTGAATACTTGCTTAAAACATCCTGAGTCCTATATGTTTTACTCTCTTCTCCTTTCCTCCTTCTTACTTTTTTCTTTACCCCCTTCTACCATTTTGAATCTCCACCCTTAAATTCCCCAGTCTTCCTTGTGCAGAAAAGACTTTATGTACCCAAAGGACCCAGACTTACATGGTCACTTTTGCCCATTGTCTAGTGCTACTGAGATCAAGAAAAGGAAGGAGGGAAACTTGAGATGGAAGGTTAGGAAAAGGGTATGTTACAAAGAAAATAAGAACAAGCTCTGGCGAAATGCAGGTGGTAGCAAAACATAAATGACTCCAAACTTTAGACAGTGAAGGAAATCTTTTGCCCTCTTGGGTTGCTTCTCTTGGTTCTGCCCTACCTGCTTCCCTGTCCTCCCATCCTGCTGGGAGCTCCAGGAAGAGCAGCTGTGCCAGTGCCAGGAAAGGCAGGTGAGGAGCTCAGGGACAGGGCTGTAACTGATCAGCTGCTTCTGAGCTGCCACAGGGTCTGGAATTTATGGAGGTTACATGGTTAACCCCATGTCTCAGTGCCTCAGTTTCTTCTTCTGCAAAATGGGGAGATAATTTCTCCCTCATAGGTTGTTGTGAGACTTAAAGAGTTACTATATATGTAAAGCATTCTGAACAGAGCCTGGTGCACAGTAAACACACCAAGTTAGTAACTGTTGCTAGACTGGGCATAAGGAGAAGTTTGTTCCTTAAGTAGGCAAGAACAAAACTGTTAAGAATTGTATTTAAAGAGCAAGCAGCCCTGTCAACCCAAACAAATATGCCTCAAGAATGAATACAGAAGGCCAAGCTTAGAAAAGCAAGTGCTTGACCTTTCTGAGACCCTCTTTATATTTCAGCTTTTTTGTTTGTTTCAAATTCTGTATAATCAAACTGGTTACTGGGAAATTTTAGCAACTTTTAATATAATTCCTCTGAAATATAATATACTCTATAATCCCTCTGTCACCAGTTTCCTTAGTGCTTATCTTTACTTAGAGCCTGTCTTTACTTGTTTGGTCATTTTGTATTTCCCTGTCTTTATTTTTCCCATAACCAGCAAACAGAAATCGACACCCATGTTTAACTTAAAGAAACATAAAACTTAGTTTACATAAGTGGGGAGCAATACATTTTATAACCAGCTTTTCCCACTGTCCCATATCCATGCTTGCAGAGTTGAAATTTAAAGTCTTTGGACTAACACTGGATCAAGAACTAACTCTAAAAATGTATTCTTTGTGGAGGGATAACAATTCCAAATGGCTTGTAATCTCTGCCCATGGCTTGAGCTAAAGTTTCATAGCTAGTCACAGCCACAAAACACCTAAAGACAGCTGTTGAGTGGAATTTGTCCTCTTTTACAGCCTTATATTGGAAATTTGATTAAAGAATAAGATATAATTGAGAGAATATCTAATTTTTCCCACTTAAAATGTGAGTTGTAAATTCACATTTCAGGTTGCTTCCTTCCTTCTTGAGCAAATAGAAGGGGAAATAGTGCTAAACAGTAACCAGTTGTGTTTCTCAGCACCAATTACTACAACTAATTTACTAAGAAAAAAATCTATGAAGATCAAATTATAGCCTTTCCAGTAAATTCAGGGCTTTTTATTCCTGATTTCTTTAACATGGCAGTTTGGCTCCTGAGGATTGATTCTAGCTATATTTAATAGGGAAAAGATGATCAGAACAAGCCAGGAAAAAAAATACTTGGAATGTAGAACAAAATGCAACATAAAGATGGGAGAGAAAATGTTCTCTTTCTTTCCTTTGAGTTATATCTGGAAAGGAACCAAAAATTGTGTCTCACATGGGACTTTAAGTCATGAAAGCTTAAGCGTAAAAGTATCAAGTATTGAGGCTTTTTAAAAAAAATCTGTGACTTACTGGAGGAGCATCATTAGTCTGTAGTCATCCTTTTATCACTTTAATATTTTGTGCCCCAAACGACTGCCTCACTTGCCTCTCCCTTACCCTCCCCTGACAGTGGTCAGGGTGCTTTATAGAGGGAATGGAGAGGGCTGGCCAGCCTGGGGAATTCCTGAAGAGGAAGCACATGTGGGATGAGATGGTGAGAATGTGTGTGATGTCTTTTCCTTTCTCTATGAGGCAGGAGGGGAAGTCATCAGCTAAGAGGAGGAGGACAGGCCTTGGGAGAGGGGGAACGATGTAGCATGGCTGGTGAAGAGCCTGGGAGAGGGAGAAGGTCCAGGACAAGTGGAGGACGGCCACACAGCCTTGAGTACTCTGCCCACAGCTGGATATCGCCATTTGTGGTGATGCTGTCTGCCTGGTGCGTTATGTTTCTCCAGCAGCCCGCAGGTGTTGTAGAGAAGACAGGAATGACCCAAGGTCTGGGGTTGCTGGGGTGGAAGGCCAGGAACCAGGGAGAGGAGGGCAAAGGTGCCAGGTGATCCTGCATCTGAGACAGGGAGGCAGGTAGAAGAAAGATCAGGAGATGGCTGGCTGGACCCGGGGTGTTAGGGGGCAGGCGGGGGGCACAGAGGATTCCAGATGAATATTTAGAGGTTGTGGCTGAAGAGAGAGTGGACTGGAATTTGAAATTTCAGAAGAAATGCAGTTCTAAGTGAAGCCACATAAATGACTTTCTTGCTGGTAAGTTGTCTTGAGTGTGTGGGAAGTAACGTGAACCAAATGGCACCTACACCATAAAACAAGGGTTCCTTAGGCTTCTGAGGGTTGTATGTCTACTGAGTAAGATGTAGAAATATAGTTTCCCCAAGATTGGATGTTGTTAATATATTACAATGATGGCCAGAAACAGTGGTCAAGAAACAAAGAAGTGGACACAAAAATATATGCATTTTTGAATTCAAACCCACTGGTTTCTCTAGTTAACATTACTCAGCCTTCAGGTCTAGATTCAGTGCTGCTTCTCCTCCTGGAAGATGCCGTCCCTAACTCCACCCAACCCCACCTTGAGAGCCCACTGTGCTCTCAGCACAGCTCTCACTGTTTGCTCCACGTCTGTCTTCCCTTTCGAGCGCCAGGACTAGCCTTTACGTCCTGCCTTCCGACTGTCTCCATCTTAATTTTCTTTGTTACCCCATCTTAATTTTCTGATGAACCAGCCCTTTAAGATAGTTCCTGTTTCTTTGACTCCTCCCTCTTCTCCTTCCCCAGAGTTTACTGTTCCAGGCCTCTGCTCAGCTCCCCCACTGGAGAGCTCACCCATGTTCATAGCCTCCATCGTCTTTACACGCAGGGTGCCCACCGGACCTTCAGTCCTGTCTGCCTCCAGGCTCAGATTACCTACTGGACTTCTCTACCTGCTGTCTCTCCAACATCTCAGTCAACACAGCCTAAAACCAAACATGTCCCCTCCTCACTCCTAACTCAGGAGACCAGTTTTCCCTCTTTTGTCAGGAATGCTTGAAACTAGGTTTCTCTCCTCTCCTTTACTCCTTTACTTGTCACTCATCACGTACCACTGGGGTTTTGTTTTTCTTGAGAGGGTCTTCTTTATTCCTTCCTTCCCTCCCCACTTCTACCATCCTAGACTAGACCCTCCTTTCCTCATTCTGCTTCAGTACGAGGCCCTGATATAACCAGTGTCCGATCTCCAGGCATCCTGCATCCATCCTGCGTACCATTGCCAGATTTTTGCATAAAGTTTAATAAATATTGACAAGGTAGTTATCACTAAAAACAAAAAGGGAAACTTCTGGGACTTGCTGCCCTGGGCACTCACTGGCTTCTCTGCCTTATTTTCAAGGTTCTCCATAAGTACAACCCAACCTCCTGCTTTCAAACACATGCCTGTTTCTCAAATATTTGCCATATTGTTCCTTTCCTTTCTTGCCTGAAACAGACTGCTTGTCCTTCTGCAGCCACCTAAATCCTGTTCATCCTCAGGCCCTTCTGATCCAACTGTCACCGATCTCTACTCCTGGGGACACTCCTATTGTGCCTGGAGTTGGTATGACTCAGATTAGTGCCAACACACTGTCTGTACCTTACTGTGACATCCCCGTTGTTGTCTGGGGGAACTGTGTTTTCACATGGGCACCATGAGTCTTGTCTCAACTAGATTGTAGGTGCTTTCAGAGCAGAGACGAGAAAATACGACCTCATGACTCCCACTGTGCCTGGCATATTTCCATAGCAAATACTCACACACTTATAGGATTAATTGAAACACTGGACACTGAGATTGTTTAACTTGAACTTAAAATGCCAACCTCATCATCTTGATTAAAATGTCAAAATTTACAGCAGATTTTGTGTAATATTTTAGGATCACAAAAGTAGACTCAACAAAGAAATGGGTTGACAGCAGGAGTGAAGTAGAAAAAAATCAGGGTTCATTTTGGGAAACTTGTAGCCTCTAGATGCACTAATTATTTTTGTTTTTGTTCTTTTTAATCAGAAAAGTTTAAAGAGCTCTCTCGTGAAGAAATATTCTTGAGTGGCTGAGGGGCACAGCTCCCACACTGAAAAGTATTTGGGGTGGGGTCTGCTACCTTCTTTTCTGATGTTCCTACTCAACTTCTGTTCTTATTCTTCTGACTACTTCTATTAGGAAAGAGAATACTAAGAATATCTGTTGCTTCTCAATCCAGATAGAAGCAAACCCAAGTTATATTCCAAATATTTGCATATTTTCCTCTAACCAGCTCTTTGTCCTGTTCTCTCAGCAGGCTCTGAAGTCATCTATAATTTTTATATCCCCTCCGTAACAATACTTTGATCCTTGCCCCCAGCTTGCAGATTAAGTCACCACAGCAGAGTGCAGTGAGGGGTGCCCAAGGTTATACAATAAATCTGGCCCCAAACCGGGTAGCCTTGGTTCCAACCTGTTGATTGGTCACCCAGCCGCAGTGCAGGCACAAAGGAAGCTGCACCCACAGCATTCTGTTGTGGATGGTTGCTGAGCTCACATTCATTATTGGGATTGCTTTGTTTCCTGTTAGGCCTAGCATTTTCTTTCTCCAGGTCAGGCAGGCCTGTGGGCTTCTCTATAGCCCCCAACCCAGCACTTTGAATACAGAAGCTAGAGGATATGCTTTAGAGAAGCTTTATGACTGTGTGAACCAGAGGGTGGGCCTTGATTGCCTGTGTGTGGTCTCCATCAGCAAAGCCAGGGCTGGGGCAATGTTATTTAGTTGTAACAAATGAATTTAGACCATGGAGGTGTTTTTGCTTTTGGTTGGAAAAGGCCGCGCTAGTGACTAAGTTCACTTTGGAGGAGTTAGGGTGTTCTTTTGTTATAAGAGAAGCTGGGTCCTCTTAAGGAGCTGTTTACCGTTCCTAGGTCTTCCCCTCATCACATCAACACTATCGGGGAGACTTGGTTATGACTGATGTAAACAGTGGCTCCAACAATTCAAGCAGCTGCGGGTGGAGAAACCGTGTCTTAGAACTTCACACACTGTGCTGAGCTTAAAGAGGTAGCGTGGGTTGTTGGCTTTGTGACAAGTTCTTTGTCATTTTTAAGAAAACAGTTGTGACTCTTAGAGGCCAACTGGGAACAATTGAAGAAATGTAGGAAAATGAGGTAAATACATACATGGCGGGGTAGGGAGGGGATAAAACGAATGTTATGGGCTGGCTGCTTGGCTGTAGTAGCAATGTTAGCAGCAACGCTCCACCCGGATGAGTAATAGACCCCATTCACGGGAGAGAGACTAGGGCCCCTGTGAGCGCAGTGTGCGAGTGGGTGCTGGCGGAGTTGGGCTGGTGGGCTGATGGTCTAGCAAGAAGCTCCGGGTTGTAAACAACTGTGAATAGGTGCAAAGCAAGCTGCCCTTGGAACATACTACTGACTGCAGCTGCTCAGAAATGGGAAGCTAGTTTTGCCTGTGGTTCCAAAGGTTACTCTCCTCTTTGTTTCCTTCCCAGGGTCTCTTGGAGTAGAAACAGCAGATTAGTTTCAATTGAGGATTTTCTTAGAATTCTTAAACACTTATGCTGTCTTAAAATCTGCCATTAGGGATTCCCTGTTACTTCGCATTAAGCCTCCAGTTCCTTCAGTATGTATCGTGGAAGAAGCAGAAGGGGGTTTTGGCCTTCAGAGATGGACCTTATCTAAGTGAGCACTGTTAAGACAGAGAGGAAGTGCCCCACTCCCCCCAAGCCAGTGAAAGTGATTGTGCAAAGTATAGGCAGATGCCATCATCAGAAATGGATGCTTCCTGCTGTCCTTCACCCTACCCTAGAGCGTTCCGTCCGCCATGACCAGCCAAACTAAGGGGGAAATTACCAACGTTGATCTAGCCCTTAGAATAGTATTCCTCACCTTTTTTGACAGCAAAGCACAATAAAAATGCATTTTACTTTACAACCCTAAAGGTATATACACACAACACTTAAAGTTTCACAAAACAATACTTATACTTACTACTTTCAATGCACTCTGCCATTCTCTATTCTGTTCTTCCTTTTTCTTTTCTTTCTTTCTTTCTTTTTTTTTTTAAAGCTGTTTGTGGCTTCCTCAGTGGTGCTAACAGTTTAAAAATCTCTACCCTTGGGGATAAGACATTACCTGTGCTGATTATCTCTAGACAAAGTCTCACTGAGGCTTGGTTCTAATCTCCTGTCCTCCTTGGACTTTTCGCATGCTTGGCTTTTGCAGTTATCACCCTCATGTGGAGCAATCCTGGGGGGATGTGAAAAGCCTGAAGTCAAGAAGGAATTCCCACAGCCCAGGTTAGGCCGGTACTGCCTGGTGCTCTCAGTGTGTGCAACTGGTTTTTTATCAGGGGCAAAGGGTAGGGGACTTGAGGATGAGGTCTTTGGGCACAAAAGCAAAGCCCTTGCCCTGGGGCTTGTGATGTGGGCTCAGCTACTCCGCCAGTCTGGACATCCCGGAATCTGCGTTGTCCTTTCCCTGTCAGTCTGTTGAAAGCCCAGGAGACTGATGTGTCAAGCCTGAGGGGAGAGCCTGCTTCTCCAGGCAAAAGGTTGTGTCTTAACTGTGGTAAGCACTGGGGACAGAATCCTCGAGGACGGGTGGTGCTGTCTCCTAGTGGTAGGAGGAAAGGGAGGACATGTGGCAGGCAGTGGTAGCGGGGGCCTCATCTGAGGTGGTACCTGGCTGGGCATCCTGACCCCAGTTCTTCCCAAGTGACCAGCTGTTTGAGTGACAGGTGGCTCCATCCCCAGCATGGTTCTTTGCACCAGCGTTCAGAGAACGCCTACTAGGTATCAGGCACTGACATGGATGCTGAGGTAGGGTATCTACAACAAGGCATCTGTCTCGTGCCTTGGGTCAGAGTTCACAGTGTAATTGGGCAGAGGCAGTTAAATAAAAAATCTCAGTACAAGAAGATGGATGTAAGAAGGTGTTGTGGCTACAATAGCCAGGAAGGACATGGAAGCAACCTAAATGTCCATCAATAGATGAGTGGATAAAGGAGATGTTGTACATATATACAATGGAATATTACTCAGCCATAAAAAAGAATGAAATAATGCCATTTGCAGCAACATGGACGGACCTAGAGATTGTCATCCTGAGTGAAGTAAGTCAGACAGAGGAAGACAAATATCATATAATATCACTTACATGTGGAATCTTAAAAAATGGTACAAATGAACTTACTTACAAAACAGAAATGGAGTCACAGATGTAGAAAACAAACTTATGGTTAGCAGGGGGGAAAGGGGGGAGGGATAAATTGGGAGATTGGGATTGATATATACACACTACTATATATAAAATACATGACTAATAAGAACCTTCTGTATAGCACAGGGAACTCTTAGTCAGTACTCTAAGTAATGACCTATATGGGAAAAGAATCTAGAAGAGTGGATATATGTGTATGTATAACTGACTCATTGCTGTACAGCAGAAACTAACACAACATTGTAAATGAACTATACTCCAATAAAAATTTTTGAAAAAAAAGAAGGTGTTATGGCAGTACAGGTAAGAGCAGGGGGCCCAATTCAGACTTCCCAGAGGCGGATGCCTGTAGAATTTAGTTAGGACTAGTAGACTTCCTTTAGCAAGGGGAGTGGGGCTAACAGGCCACAGGACTGCTGGTGCAAAGGCTGGTGTGTGTGAAATAGCAAGGGTGTCTGAGCTTTCAGCCAGTAATTTGGTATTGTCAACTAGTGGAGAGCATCTGAAGGGGTTTCAAGAGCTCAGGTAGTCTCATGGTTAGATCTGAGTTTTAGAAAGGTCACTCTGTGGGGAGGATGGGTTGGCCAGAGATCTTTCAGTCAGCTGTACTGGTCTGGCTGAGAAGTGAAGATGACATGAAAGGGTGAAGAGAGGTTTAGAAGAAGGAATTCACAGGATTAAATAATTAGATATGGAAAAGGAGGGAAAGGAGGACTTTCAGATTTCTGGCACAGACACATGAAGTGCAGTCAGACACAAAGAAAAAATGGAAACAGATTTTAGGGGAGAAGACAGTAGAAATGGCATTTGAGTACCCCTATGTGCAGGTAATTATTATCTATCTACCTTCCTCTATCTATACATCTGTGTATGTTCCCATTTAATCAATCTTCCCATTTAAGACTTCAAATTAAGCAGTGTTATTAGAATTTTTTAGATTTCTGGGTTAGATGCATGATAAAGTACAACGTACAGTAAGTGGCTGAGCCAGCACTGGTGTTCAAACTGCCTGACTACAAAGACAGTGCTTGTTGGTTATAATCCTGTGGCTTCCCAGTTTTGAACATGTTAAATTTGAGGTGCCTGTGGAGTTTCCAAATGGAAAAGTACAGAAAGAAGATGACCGTACAGAAAAGTCACTTTGGTTAGAGAGAGTTTGGACTATGCTTTTGAGAAGCATATCTCAACTCCTTGATTATGAACCTTGATTTGGAAAAAAAAAAAAAATCTTACTCCTATTCCTGCCTTGTCTGGGGCAAGCTTTAATGGTTTTTTACTATTAGGAACTTCCTTTTCATTCAGTATTGTTCCCTGAACTATATAGCTGCTTTCATCCTGACTATATTCCAAGTCAATAGATTCATCGATACACCCATTTGAGAAATTTGAACTTTACGTATATAAGATGATAGACATACTGGATGCTTTTTTTTTTTAAGGTTGAGAAGAGAAAAGGGTCTCTGTATTCTGAATGAGAAGATGGTAGAGAGTGGTTCTTTCCCTTTCCCTGGATTCCCCTGAAAAAATAAACAGCTGTATGCCTCCACTCAACACCAGTTGCCCCATCACCTTTTGTCCATATCAGTCAGGTTACATATTGTTTTTAAGGAGTTAAGAGTAGTCTGTTTCTTTTTGGTAACTCAGTAACCTATTCACTTGTCATTTTTTCTCTTCCTAAATCTAATAGGTTGCACTTAACTTTCACAAAAAGGAGTACACAGAATAGCTGCATAAGGCCAATCCCGAACTTAATGAAGGATGTCAGAGTGGGAGCATTCTGATGTGCCAGTGTCCTCATTCTGCAATGTGTTCCGTTTTCTCCCCTTTCCGAAAAAAAAGGTATTAAAATATTTTGTGAAATAAGAAGCTCCTTTTACATTTTTAATGACCAACATGGACATCTGTTCTACAGAATACAAAGTCCTATGGTCTTGAAGAAGGAAGCACCCATTTAAAACTGACCCTAAATGAAGACAGACCTGAATGGACGTCAGAATGTTTGTTAGTGGCAGGAGAGTAAAAAAATGGCAATTTATTCAGTTATTTGCCACTTGTTTTGTACTAAGCCTCATGTTCTTCTGGATATCGATCGATAACCACATCGTGAGCCATATGAAGTCCTACTCTTACAGATACCTCATAAATAGCTACGACTTTGTGAATGATAGCCTGTCTCTTAAGCACAGCGAGGATGGGGCTCCTCGCTACCAGTACTTGATTAACCATGAGGAGAAGTGTCAAACACAAGACGTCCTGCTCTTACTGTTTGTAAAGACTGCTCCTGAAAACTACAATCGCCGTTCTGCCATTAGGAAAACATGGGGCAATGAGAAGTATGTTCGCTCTCAACTTAACGCCAACATTAAAACTCTGTTTGTCTTAGGAACACCTTCTGACCCACTGACAAGAGAAAGACTTCAAAGAAGACTGGTTTGGGAAGATCAGATGTACAATGATATAATTCAGCAAGACTTTGCTGATTCTTTCTATAATCTTACTCTTAAATTTCTTCTGCAGTTCAGTTGGGCAAATAGCTTTTGTCCACATGCCAAATTCCTTATGACTGCTGATGATGACATATTTATTCACATGCCAAATCTTATTGAATACCTTCAAAGTTTAGAACGAATTGGTGTTCAAGACTTTTGGATTGGTCGTGTTCATCGTGGTGCCCCTCCCGTCAGAGACAAAAGCAGCAAATACTATGTCTCCTATGAAATGTACCAGTGGCCGGCTTACCCTGACTATACTGCAGGAGCCGCCTACGTGATCTCTGGTGATGTAGCTGCCAAAGTCTACGAGGCATCACAGACACTTAACTCTAGTCTTTACATAGACGATGTGTTCATGGGCCTCTGTGCCAATAAAATAGGGATAGTACCACAATACCATGTGTTTTTCTCCGGGGAAGGTAAAACTCCTTATCATCCCTGCATCTATGAAAAAATGATGACATCTCATGGGCATGTAGAAGACCTTCAGGACCTTTGGAAGGATGCCACAGACCCAAGAGTAAAAATGATTTCAAAAGGTTTCTTTGGTCAAATATACTGCAGAATAATTAAGATAGTCCTCCTCTGCAAACTGACCTATGTGGATACGTATCCGTGTAGGGCTGCCTTTGCCTAATAGTACTTGAATGTTGTATGTTTTCACTGTCACTGAGCCAGACGTGGATGAAAAACCTTTAAATGTTTGTCTATACCATAAGTGAAATGAATATGAAGAACAAAGAAATATTTTGAAAGCCCAGTCTATCAGAATGTTTCTTTGATTCTAGAAGCCCTTCAATATAACTTATCTACTTCATTGCCTAAATTCATATCAAGGAATTTATACTTAGACAAGGTTTATGAAAACAAAGCTAAAGGGAATTTCAAGTTCTTAGTACCACGTTGTATATTAGAGGTGTAGAGAAGTTATTAAGGTGCCTAGGTGTTAGAATAACTGCTTTTGGAAAATACCAAGTAAGTGTATAGTACAACATTTCAAAGAAATGGATATATTGTTAGACCAGGTATACAAGTTTATTTTGATTAAAGAGCACTTGATGGAGTTTGTGGGGGCAGGAGAGGATTGGCATCGAAGAAAGTACATGAATCTGGTAAAAGAAAGTTTCCTCTTCTTCAGAGGAGATTTAGGAAAATGTACACAATTTCTTTATAAACTGCCAAATCACTTACTGTCACATCCATGTAGCTATTTTACCTGGATAGTGTTGGAGTCATTTTAAATACATTCATATCTTTTTTTCAAAGTTTAATGTGAAATTTGAGAAGTCATTAGCTCTGCCCTAACTAGTACTTTATTATGGTTCTTTTTGATTATTAGAAAATGACACAAAACACGGACAGTGTCTTACTCATGGGGTCCTTCTCTAGTGAGAAATCATTGTTAATTCCAATATGCTGATTTTAATTTAATGAATTTTTCAACTGGTTTTTAAATATTCAATATGGGTCTGTTTTTAAGGCAGCTATTTGAATGTAGTTTACATAGAGGAATATAATAATGAAGAAGAATTCAAAAGGAAAGATAGAACATTAAAAGCCTCTTTTCTCCATAATTTATAAAATAAAAGTTTTAGTGTCTAAATTGTATTGATTACTAAAATTAGCCCACCCCTCTCCAACAGGGTCTCATAAACCACAGTACTTTGTTCTGAGTTCAGCTTTTAAAATTGAGAGTATTAAACATCAAATCGAAGCTGTAGTATTTTAAAAAAATCTACTCTTTCATCACAACAACTGTCAGAGGTTATCTTCAACTTATAAATATTTCCAACTTCAAAGCAGAATGAAAGTGATAGAAAAGTCACCAGAATGAGATTTAAAGCATTTGTAAAGCTGTATGTTTCTTGTAATCAAAGAGATGTGGCTGAGTTCCAATAGCGCGTTACATTTATTTTACAGAGCAGGATAAAAATGTGGCTATGATGCAAACAACCTCCCCTCACTACAGAAAGAACTAGGTGATGTCTGTTGTTAGGGGGATTATATGAAAGCCAAAATAGGGACTTCAGCAAAAGCAGTTGAACTGATTATAAACCCTTTGTCTGCAGAGGCTCCTGTTAGGGAAAAACTAAGATGTATCACTTAATAAGATGTCTGAAACATGCAAAAAAATTAAAAAAGGAATTCTCAGTATACACAACTGGATGATGATATGTATAATTTGTTGCAGGTAGCTTCTCAATGTTTACAGAAATTTTTTGTTAATTTTTTTCTATTTTGAAAATTGAAGCTTGTTTACATTGATTGCTCAGATAATTAAAAAATTTTAACTCATGTCAAAACTATGGTATCAAACATTCTAGTTTGTAGTTACTTTCAGAGTAGGTTCAGGGTTTTTAAATCATTACAGTTTAAATTTTCTGACCAATTTAAAAAACTGTAGAGAACAAAAGCGCATTTTGACAAAGCAGGTTAATTTTTATTAGTTGATCCTTTAATAACCATTTGCCTTTTGGCCATATATGTGCCCTGTGTATCTATACTTGTAACTGTTTAAATTTACCATTGGTTGAAAACATCAGTGTCTCTCTGGCCATCAAAATGATCTTGTTTACAGCAATACTTTTGTGAAACAGTTATTTATTTGTGAAAGAGCTCCCCTCAATTGTGCTCCTCTTTTTATTTTTGCTTAAAATAGAATGAAACAGTCAAATATGAAGGAAATATGAAGGCACTTCCTTTTTTTAATAAGAAGGAAATTGCTAGACTCTTCCTTCATCAGATTTAAAGTACTGAGAAGAATAATTGTAAATAAAGGATTCCAACCTTTTAAAAAGGAAGGAAAAAACTTTTTGGTGCTCCAGTACAAGGCTGTCTTTTAAAAATCATCAATAAAGGGAAAATAAACTCTTAGCCTGGATGGTCAATTGATAGTTATACACAGTGTTATTGCTAAAAACTTTTTACCTCTTGGTTGGTTTGCGTCTTTTTTCCATATTATTAATTTTATACCAAAATGTTAAATATTTATATTATTTGAATTTTGCTCTTATATGGCAAAATAGAGGGTTTTTAAAAATAAATCTATGATTTCCAATAAACAACTTGAAAATTGTCAACAGATGTGTATTTTCGCAAAGGTTTTTAAACTCCTGTGTGAACACCATTTGTTTATATAATCAACTAGTTCTGTTTAATGTCAGAGAGGTCTGTAGTACATGATCGTAATCCTATTTCCTGTTCAGACTTGCTGCTGTGCCCACGATAGAGGATTATTGTGTCCTCTGCATTGTGGAGCCATCTAAAGTGCTTCTTTTGTTTGTTGAAAGATTTATGCTGGAATGTCTAAGTGGGGGAATTCTTCTTTCCTAATAGATTGTTCAGGAAAAGATGAAGTAAGAACCTATCTATAGGGCTTCCCTGGTGGCGCAGCGGTTGAGAATCTGCCTGCCAATGCAGGGGACACGGGTTCGAGCCCTGGTCTGGGAAGATCCCACATGCCGCGGGGCAACTGGGCCCGTGAGCCACAACTACTGAGCCTGCGCGTCTGGAGCCTGTGCTCCGCAACAAGAGAGGCCGCGATAGTGAGAGGCCCGCGCACCGCGATGAAGAGTGGACCCCGCTTGCCACAACTAGAGAAAGCCCTCGCACAGAAACGAAGACCCAACACAGCCAAAAATAAATAAATAAATTTATAAAAAAAAAAAAAAAAGATTGGCAGGTTAATACACATTAAAAAAAAAAAAAAAAGAACCTATCTATAGCCATGGTGCCTTAAGACACCATTTGAAAGGTCATATTTTCCTTTTATTTGATATCGTTAGCTATCCAACAGTTGATTCAAATTTAGCCCTAGTCTCTTAACGTTAGGAATAGTCTTAGGCCTGCTCTGCAGTGTTTGGTGTTTCAGTATATCTGTACATAGTATGTGCTCATCTGCTTTTCACCTGATTCTGGCTTGATTCTTCGCATAGTACATGGTGTGATTCAATCTATATATTTTTTAAAACTTGGAAGCCTCTGAATTATTTGGTTGTAGTAGAACTTTTACTTGCAAGGCATGGCTGGGGTGTTTGTAGTTGGGACTAAAATGATGACTCAGAAGAGTTAAGTTGACCTATTTTGGGGACTTTAATTGAATACCATAGCTACAGTGAGAATCAGATAGGGTTACTCATTCTTCTGTAATAATGAGAGAAATGTTAGGTGTCTCCTTGACTCTGCTTTCCCTGCAGTGACTGCATTCTGCAGTTGGACTAGCCTCAGTCGCAGCTTTCATCATGATGTTCCTTTGCTCCAGACCTCAAAGGCTCCTTACTGCCCCAGCATCAAATCTAATCTCTTCTACCTGGTTTTCAAGGCTTTATCTAATCTTCTTTTCCTCCTTCATTTCCTGTAGCTTTATTTTTCCCACTGCCGCTATTACCCATCACAGATCTCATTCATGACCTTACCTTGCATAAATTGGTTACCCTTGCCAGGAACACTGTTTCTCCTGCAGCTGTTGAAATCTTGGATTTACAACCCTACCTTTGCTCCTCCATTAAGCATCTCCTCCCCTCCCTCTAAAATATATACTTAATCAAATATTTTATTGTGCTACCTAGGAATCATTTCATGTGTTTTTTCCTAGTTAAAATATAAGTTATAAAGGTAGGGACTATGCACAGTGCTATCACATAGTGCTTAGAATCATTATTTTTTCCAAATATAATAAAGTAATGTTATTCTGGCAAGCCATCCAAAAATGAAAAGAGATTAATTATTCAGAGCCCTTAATGGACACTATCTGGTATAACATTTTACCTGCACTACTTAAAAGCTTATAATTCAACAAAATCTGAATGCTTACTATGTGCCAGGCATATTGTACCTATCAACTCTAGCCCAACAAATTTGTATCAGTTATACATAAAAACTCAAATCTATAAAATCAAAAATGAATAAGGAAATATAGATTAAACTGTTGCAGCAAAGATGGTGATCTTATAGTATTTATTCAAAGCTGGCGGTAGAACTAAAACAGTAGTCTTATAGATTCTCCTGTCTCCTTAATCCACTGGCTAATTTTGCCTTTTCTCAAAGTTCTTTTGCAAGAATCTTAGATATTTTTGTTTCATTAAATGCTGTAACTTCTCCCATTTGCATTTCTCATTAGAAGTATGATTTAATCATTTCCTGTAAATTAATACAATAATTCATCAAGGATTCATTATAAGAACTATAAAATTACAATTATAAAAGTAAGTATGGTTGTAGTAATAGAAAAGTCCCCAATGATATACTGTCACTTAAGGAAAACAACAGAATACATTGCCAGGTGGTGCTTTTCAGACATAACCCAACTAAATACACTTTCAGATATGCTGAATTGGGCCATTTACTATAACTCAAAGGTATATTTCAACCAGTAAGAGCCCACGTTTCCTTGAGTACACCTTAAAGTGAAAGACTAAGAAGTAATCTAATTAAACTAATACTGGCTTTAATCAAGGGGCAAATTCCTAAAGATGTTTGTTCATTCATTCTACAGGCATTTTTTTGGAGGCCTGCTAAGAGCTAAACATGACAGACCCTTGGGATAAAAGCAGCTCATAAATGAATAAGTCAAATGGTGTGGGTAAAACAATGTGACAAAGGCTAGAATAGAGGTAATGATGGGGATTCTGAGTACAAGGAAAATTTTTTAAAAAAATGAATTTCCTCTCATGCTTTTGGTCTTAACTGCCATAATTTAGGCTTTCTGATCTGCAGAACATTCACATGCATGCAAACACCTTGCTGTAGGCCAAAAATAGCATTACATTTGTATAAATTGTGTTTATGGGGAACCTATATCCTTTAAATGCTTTAAAACCAATAATTCAATCAATATTAGCAATAGTTTTTCATTTACTATTTTCTTGATAATACACTGTTTTTAAAAACTGAGTATCTTGGGAAGCCTGGTTTATGAGGTGCCATTTTCAGCCCTTGCTTGTTGCTTTTATGAGATTCATGAGTTTTTTTCTCCGGTACACAATGAAGGTTAGTATACAGAATATGTGATTTGATCTAGGAAAGATAAGTGATGAGATTTAAAACAGAGCATACCCTACCCTCCTCCCCCATTACCCCCACACCTCTAAAGGGTTAAAATGACTTCTACAAAGAGATGTGCAGTCTTACCTGCTGGGGGAAAGATTTTTGGAACTGTCAAGCTGCTCTGGCTCAGGGTTCTCCCCATCATGACTGCTTTCAAGTATTTCTTCATTCTGAAGTGAAAGAAATTTTGGTAAGATCATCTATTTGTTTGGGGGAGGAGGGCTCTTACCTATATTTTTCTATTCCTAAATGTCTTTGTTTTGCTGTTGTTTTTAATTTTCTAGATAAGCAACATATTCAGTTTCTCATCTTTCTCTTTCTTTCTTGGGTTATCCCCAACCACTCTGTGGATCTTTTACAGTTTCCCGTTGAGGCTTCCTTCAGGAACATCAAAAACTCATTCACAAAAGCAGGTATCCTTTTTCCTTAATAATGCAGGGACTATTAACATTGTACTCTTCCCCCTTCCCTGCTGATACACAAAAATGATTCAGAGTTTGCTACAAGGGACAGCAAAGGGATCATTTGATCCAATGTGTTTTGTTTTTTTTGTTTTTTTTTCCGGGTAAGAAATCAATGTCTGGAGAAGTTGTGGCCTGCCCAAGCCCAGAGAGAGAGCTAGACAGAGAGGAGATAAGTCCAGGGTCCACTTTCACCGGCTGGTAATCACAAGTCCGTTGCATCACACTGCCTTCTTAGGCCAGTGCACAGTGGTCACCAGTGCTGGCTTAAAGCCAGCTGGTAGTCGGAAGCCCTGCTCCACTGTGTGCCACCGCTGAGACCTTGGCGGCGGGGGGAATCCGGGAGGGGCCAAAAGGAGGGAGGAGACGCCAGCCCTACTCTGTCCTGCCAACCTCCCAGAAACCCTCATGCTGGGACCCATCTTGGCTGAGAGATGAAGTGCCACCAGGAAAGATCCTGAGTCAGACCAAATATGGGCCAAGCAAGATGACTGGCCAGAGACAACATGGAAAGCTAACCCCATTACCATAAAACCTAAGACTGCAAGCCATGTGGCAGAGCAGTTCTCCTGGGTTCCCTTACCCTACTGCTCTCCGCCCGGGTGCCCCTTCCCAATAAAGTCTTTTTTTTTTTAAACATCTTTATTGGAGTATAATTGCTTTACAGTGGTGTGTTAGTTTCTGCTTTATAACAAAGTGAATCAGCTATACATATACATACATCCCCATATCTCCTCCCTCTTGCATCTCCCTCCCATCCTCCCTATCCCACCCCTCTAGGTGGTCACAAAGCACCGAGCTGATCTTCCTGTGTTATGCAGCTGCTTCCCACTAGCTATCTATTTTACATTTGGTAGTGTATATATGTCCATGCTAATAAAGTCTTTTGCTTTGTCAGTAAGTGTGTCTCCTTGGACAATTCATTTCCGAGTGTTAGACAACAGCCCACTCTCGGGCCCTGGAAGGGGACCCCCTTCTGTAACAGCACTATCTGCTGCATAGGGTTGCAGATCTTTTTCAGAACACTGGGCGGACTTCCCTGGCAGTCCAGTGGTTAAGACTCTGCGCTGCCAATGCAGGGGGCACGGGTTCGATCCCTGGTCGGGGAACTAAGATCCAACATGCCAGACAACGCGGCAAAAAATTAAAAAAAAAAAAAAAGTTAAAAAAAAAAAAGAATAACACTAGGCATTTAATTCTCAAAAAGAGACAAGACTCCCACTCAATTTACTTTCAAGAAAATATCATTTTAACCAGGAAGTGAATTTGTATATCATATTGATAGCAACGGGAGTATTATAAGGGTATTAACCAATAATGAACAAGTAGATAATTAGCCAGCATTTGAATTCTTCCTGCCTGCTAGGTTCTGTTTAAATGAGTTATTTTACATTCTCACAAAAGGGAGTATAGATTTAGAAAGGGCCCTCTTGCAAAAGTATTATTAAGGGAAATTTAATGAACAAACATAAAGATTCCTTGTAGATTAGAGCTAAAAGTTGGACAATGAGCTTTTCCCAGATTCAGATGAACAGATAGGAAGAACCTTGCAAAACAGGTGAGAGTTACAGGCTGCTCAGTTAGTTGTAGACAATGCAAGAGAGTCCTCTCCCTGGATTAACAGAGAGCAGTCAAGGTAAGGCTGTTTCATTATCCACAATGCAGACCACAGAGACAGCAATTTAAAAGTGTTCAGTGTATGAAAGAAAACCATGGATTTTCTATCTTTTCATAGATGTCTTCCCAAATCTGGTATCATATCCAGAAAGCCAGCTAACAAATAAAGGAGGATGTGGGATACTAGTTTTGTTAATTTAGCTCTAAAATACAAGAGCAATCTTACATTCAGGTTCATATTTTTTCTTTTAAAATAGGATATCATTTCAATAAGAATCTAAATTTTTAGTTCCCTCTCTTAACTATATTTGACCAGAGACTAGAATATATTTTTCATTTCAGTCAATATACAGAAGTAAATACCAGTCCCTGGATTCAAACCAATCTAGGTATTTTCACTACACTACCAAAGCTCTTTCTTCACATTTTCTATGTAATGTTGAACTAATTACTATGGCAGTTAATGTTACATTGCATCCCTTTCTAGTTCCTCCTCTGTGATGTTACTGTGCCAGAAACACTCACTGGCCTTTGAGCCTTATTCATCTTTGAATCCACAACATGCAATACCCTCAGAAAGAGTAACTACCATTATTAACAAAACTCCCTCTCACTGTAAAACTTGCTTATGCTTGTGAAATGAATTGGGCTCTTTCCAACTCTATTGATCTATTGTTAGTATGGTGGATTGTAGAGTCTCTTATTTCATGACACCCTAGTATAGTGATGGAAAAATAACAATGACTTAAGGTGCAGGTATGGGCTTTATCATTTTATACAGAATGATAACATCCCTCTAATTTATAGACTTTGTCATGCATGAGATGACCTCATGGGCTTGCTGAAATGCTTAGGCATGGACTTGGTCATGTCAACCCATATTCTTGTGGCCACATGTCAGACAGTTGGTGTCAGGGTGGAGGGAGAGTCCTCTGTCAATCAAGTTTGATGGAATACAACACCCACGTTTTTGAGAATGTATGGGAAGGATCCACAGCAGATCTGGGGACTTTTTTAATAAGAGCCGGCAGTTAACTGCACTGTATACCAGTGTTTTGCTAAGGTTTAGATGGATTAGTTCTGGTGCAGTGGCTTTAAAAACTGACCACAACCCACAGGAAAAACATTTACATAATAACACTTATACACATATATTGTGATTTATAATAAGAAATATATATTTGGTCTTCATCCTGTTTCTGGCACAGAGCTCCTAAAACCCTTTACATTTCTTGTGATAGAGTGTCTTGATATTTATAACAAACCCCTTTCAACCACACTTGAGTTTATGTTAATGAGGTAACTATTAGGAAGCACCTACAGCCAGCCAGTCTCTCAGAAGCACAGGTGACAACCTGGGTTTGCAATTGGCCTCTGAAGGGGCATGGGAGCAGTCTTATAAGGCCGAGCCCTCAATGTTTGGCATCTGATGCTATCTCCAGCTAGACAGTACAGAATTAATTGTTTGTTGGTGTGGGGGAAAAAATATACAACAGATGTACATATAACTGAAAAATGTTTGTGTGATTTTGTGATGGGATACATTCTATTTTTAAATTGTATCCCATTCCCTTGTTTATTTATTTATTTTTTTAAAATGCTGGTGAACCCACCAAACTGAGTTCACTATCACCATTGTGACCTGCAATTTGAAAACCTCTTAAAGAGTGAAAAGAATGCAAACTGAGGTGTGAGAGGTAAATCTGGGTGGGAATCCCTGACTTACTTTTAAAGAAGTGGCCTTGGGTAGCACCTTAGTTCTCTATCAGTAAAATAGGGGTATTACATCTGCATCAGAAGGTTTATGTGGTAATTAGAGATAATGTATTAAAATGCTTAGCACAAAGAAAAGAATAAATGACATTTATGGTTGGCTCTTTAATATCTACTGTGTGGGGATTACAATAGGTAATTATGTAAAGCACTCAACATGCTGACCTTCAGTAATTGCTGGATAGTTGCTACTGGACCCCATATTTCTCACTAGCTGGGAGATGTTGGCTGTCACTTAATCTCCCTGGGCATGCATTTCCTTCTGTGTAAAATGAGGGAGATGTTTCATTTGGCTATGAAACGTTTCTCTGCTTATAATATAAAATACCAACATAAGTGCTGTTGCTTCCAATTTTGAGATGAAAGCTCAATTGTAGCCAGAGTACTTTTGGGAAAATTTTAAATTAAGCTTCCTGAAAGCTCTAGGAGGAAGAGAGCATATTCAAATAAATGCTTGCTTTTTTCAAATATTGGTCCTTTGATTCAAATAATGGACCGAGAAAACTGACCGCAGACCAACCCACCAATTGCTGCTTTATTTCTTTGTTAGGGTTTCCTTATGAGCCTCAGTGAATTATACAGTGAGGTGATTTTAAAGCAGAGCACTAAGTTTCTTGTGAAATCATATCCTGTTTCCCTTCAGTCACCCTGACTTGGGGATGCTTCAGGGCACCAAAGAAGGGATTTTCTCAGTCAACTGCTTTAAAAGGGAACCAACCCATAAACTACTCTGTTGGGAGGCCAATCAGGTGGGAGACTCCCTCCTCCTGTACGTTCCTTTTATTCTGAAGAAAAAGGGTGGCAGTGAAGGCAGGCAGGCTGGCAGCTGCTCCAGGCCCAGCGTCACTCCCTGACCCCCACCTGCACCCTAGCCTCTCTCTGGTTTCAAAATGACACCAACCCACATGCAGGTTTTCTAGGATCACCTTTAATGATGACTTCCTGTATCTTCTCAGCAACATAGAATCTGTTTTGTCTCCCCATATTTTGAAGAAAGACATATTTTCAAAATTTGAAAAAAAAACAGGTGAAGTGCCAAACCTGAAGGAATTTTTTGTAAAAAAAAATTTATTTCAATTTCTCTGAAGAATCTATCTTTTTTAAACTTATATTTTAAAAATTATCAAGAGGTAATTTTCAATTGATTATTAACATTTTTTTTCTTCCCCAAAGGAGAGAGAGCAACATTTGAAACAGAATCAAATTTTTCCCTCAAGTTAGGTGATTTCCCATTATGATTTTAGGAATGCTTGGAGAGCAATTTCAGCTCCAACTCTTTTAAAGAGATGGTATCTGGTAATTTAAGGTAAAAGTATGATTTATTATATTATCACATTTCTTAAAAAGGAAAGCTGCTAGACCTAATTCTGAGAGAGAAAAGGTAAGGCAGATAAGGAGCTGAACCACCCTCTTCATTTAAAGCATGAAGAGTGGTCATTGAAAGAAGCGTTTAAGGTTATTAAGTCTTTTCTGGGATTGTAAATTAATTATGAAAACCTGAGAAAGTAAAAGAGGTATGACAAGTAAGAATCACTGAATAATTATAGAATGGCACAGCTTAGAGGAGGAGAGCAGGAAGGAAAGGAAAGGAAACCTCTCCAAAGGGCAGTCACCTCCAGCCTCAGTCCAGGGTGGCCTTAGAGACACTCTGTTTCCCAGAGTGAAAAACATCAGCCTTGGGAAAAAGTAGCCTCCCCTCTCCATTGCTGGAACTGCTGGGGAAGGGGAAACCCCACCCCCCCGATTTTTGAGATTCAGTGGGTTCTGATGTGGAGAATAGGAAGGACTTCGGAAGAACAGGAACCACCTAGAGAATCTATCCTTCAAGTGAATTCCTACCCGGCTGGTCTGTCCTATTTGCTCCCTCTCGTTGGCCTTTTTCCAGCACATCTTTTCGTACACTTCACTGGCATTGCCTGAAGAAGCCACTACCTAAAGATTCCTTTAGATAATAGGGCAGTCAGTCCGTTTTAAAAGATGGCAAGTGTTTGCAGGAGGGTTAAGGGGCTGTCAGTCACTCAGCCATGCATTGCTGTGAACTAGCTCATTCAGATTTCTCCCACTTCTAGTCCAGATCAGCTGCATTGGGAGGAGACTTCCAAGAGGGAGGGGAGGGGTGGCGAGGTAAGAGGAAGGTTTTAGGACATTTTATAGACTGAAGCCCTTTGGAGGGCTTGAGGAGACAGGCGTAACTGGTCCTGAAGCTTTGTGGAAAGGGGAAACGACTAGGGAAAGATAAGGAAATGGGTCCCAGATGAAAACTTTACAAAATTTTTCCAGGGTCTCTTTTATCTAAATCTTGAGTTTTGCAGCTAGACTTGTTAGTAATTAGTTCAATGTTCTTACTGGTTAAATTGGCATTTATAGGCTGGACTAATACTCTAAACATTACTTATAGTCTTTGTTTATGGGGGAAATGTTTTCTTAAAAAACTGCAAACATTGCAACGTTGTTTTACCAATGATATGCAAGTCTGTAGTTCTGTTAAAAATATCAGAAAGTGAGAAACATGTCACAAGATACCTTTCTCCCATTCCCAAACCAAGAAAATGTGGAGGAAATAAGTAAGCCAAGGACGTTGAAAAGAAGTTGTCCATACATCCTGAATTTTCTCAGACTGTTTGATTTCATGTGATTTTAACTTTAATGCATAAATGTTAATGTAACAATTTTTACATGTCTGTAAATCTTACTTAACTCATAAATAAAATCACAAATTTGAAAAATGCTTTATTAGATTTGCAAAAGTGCCCTAACCTAGTTAATTTCCAAATAACCTCAAGGCCAACTGGTTGACTCTTGCTGCTGTGGGGAGGAGTATAGCCCAGCTAACAGAAAGAGAGTGTGTAGGTTACTGTTATAGATTCACGAGACCACAAATGCTGGACTCAGCCTGCATAAGTGCTCACTTTCTACTGTTCCGCCGAGTACTCTATATTGGCCAACAAATTCATTCAATGAAGATTCCAAGATGGAAACCTTGAAGGTATTTTCAGTATCTTCTTTTTCCTCCCTATTAAATCTATCCCCTTATTTCTCTGCCTTGATCTATTCCTTCATTCATCAAACTTTCTCTGACAGTCTAGAGCATTCCAGGCACTGGGGAGAACACCTGGACTAATGGGTATGAGCTCTGCCCATCTCCTTTTTTGCCACGGCCACGGCTCTCAACATCGAAGTCTCACCTGGACTGTGACAACTGCTGGCAGCTGGTCAGCCTGCCTCTCTTCATCTAATTTACTCTTCATTGCTGTACCAATGTCAAACCGATACACAAGTGCCCTTGCTGGCAACAGCCCTCAACCAAAGCCTTCAGCAACCTGCCTTTGGTCTACCTTCCCAGCTTTCTTGGACTATTCCCAGAATAGCCTATGCTCCCTTCAGACTTCTGAGGCTTTACATCCTTCCCCATCCTGGAATGCCCTTCTCTATCTTATCCACCTTTCAAAGTTGTATTTATTCTTTAAAATTAAGTTCAGGGACTTCCCTGGTGGTCCAGTGGTAAAGAATCTGCCTTCCAGTGCAGGGGACGTGGGTTCGATCCCTGGTTGGGGAACTAAGATCCCACATGCCACGGGGCAACTAAGCCCACGTGCCACAAGTACTGAGCTCACGTGCCTCAGTGAGAGAGCCCGTGCGCCACAACTACAGAGCCCACGCGCCTTGGAGCCCATGTGCCTTGGAGCCCGTGTGCCACAACTAGGGAGAAGCCCGCGCGTGGCAATGAAGAGCCCGCGTGCCGCGACTAAGACCCGACGAAGCCAAAAAAAATAAAGAAAAATAAATAAATTTTAAAAAAACTCTTAAAAAAATTAAGTTCAAATGCCACCTCCTTTGGAAAAAAACACCCCGACATACTTGCTATGAACTGTTCCCTCTTCTGCCTTCTAACACATTATATTCCTTTTACTAGAGGTAGGTCATTCTGCTTTATATTATAAATTATTGGAAATATGTTGTTTCCCCCATGAAACTTGTAAGTTTCCTGAGTTTAGGCCCCACGTTAGAATTGTTTCCCATAGGTGACCCATAGCAATTGCTTTGATATATATTAAATTGAGCTGAATAAGCCACCCAAATTGGATACATCAAATATTTTAGTCATGTCCATTTTTTATTGATGAGAGGGCAAAGCCAACAGTGGTCTTACTGTTATTCTCTCTTTTTTCTCATGTAGTTCCCTCAGTGAAAAATACATTCTCATACATTAATTTAGTCACATCCTCACTCTCCTGCATTTTGGACTCTGTATTAGCCTAAGAGATCCATATCTACCTTAATGATTTCTTCTTTATCCCAATGGCCTATGAATATAGCCTCTAGGCCAATGTGACCAAAAGTGCAGTCCCTTGTACCACCTGCAGTCTAGTCACCAAATGCATAAGTTAAAAAGTCGTATTCCGGGGCTTCCCTGGTGGCGCGGTGGTTAAGAATCTGCCTGCCAATGCAGGGGACAAGGGTTTGAGCCCTGGTCCGGGAAGATCCCACATGCCACAGAGCAACAAAGCCCGTGCGCCACAACTACTAAGCCTGTGCTCTAGAGCCAGCGAGCCACAACTACTGAAACCCGCGCACCTAGAGCCTGTGCTCTGCAATGAGAAGCCACTGCAAGGAGAAGCCCGCACACCGCAACAAAGAGTAGCCCCTGCTCACTGCAACTAGAGAAAGCCCGCGTGCAGCAATGAACACCCACCGCAGCCAAAAATAAATAAATAAATAAATAAGATAAAATTAAAAAAAAAAAAGTCATATTCCTGGACCCTAACCCAGACCTCCTGAATCAGTGTCTCTGTGGGTGGAGCCTGAAAATCTGCATTATGAATAAGCTTCTCAGGGTTGTAGTACACAGGAAACCTTGAGAATCTTCATTCTAGATATTGTTCAGAGAGCTTGGCTGGGGAGATCAAGATTTGGTGGATTTTTTGAATCTCTAAGAATGACCAGACTTTAAACATCACAGAAAGTGAACAGTGAAATGTGCTTATGGTTCACATAGTTCTCTTGGTGAGAAACAGAAAGGTAAATGAAAGATTTTGGGATTCAGAAGAGTGAGAAAGCAAAAAACTAAATTTGGCCCTGATCTCTTATCATTTGACAAAAAGATACATATTCGAGATTAGGAGAAGCTATTTAATTTAAGACCTGAATCCAACCTTCCTTCAGCTTCTTTTCATCTTTTACACAAAACATTCTATCTGTAAACATAGGATTAAATGGGAAACTAACATTACTAAGAATCTTCTGTATGTCAGGCATCATGCTAGGTGCTTTCCATATATTTCTCATTTAATCAGCCACCTGTGAGATTACTTTATTTAACTCCATTTTGCAGAAGAAGAAATTTAGGGGATGAAAGGCTAAGTAAACTGCTAGTTAGGTAGATTAAGTAAGTAATCCGGTAGACAGGTTAAATTAGATAGATTAGGAAACTGCTAGATTAAGTAAACTGCTAATTTCAGATTCCAGTTCGATCATTTACTAGTTGTGTGAGACTTGGGGAAACTCACTTAGCTCCTCAGAGCCTCAACAGCATCACAGATAAAACAAAGGAGACATCATCTTCCTCACAGGGTACTGAGGACTTGAGATGAAATCAGGTACACACAGCACCCAGCACAATGTCTGGCCCTAAGTCAGTGTTAGCAACCCTTCCCTCGCCTCTCTGTTCTCTTCCTGCCTTGACTTTTTTTGTTTTTAAAAAATTTTTATGAAGGAGCCTGTTTGCCCAGAAGCATGAAAAGACCTCGCTATTTTCAACGACTTTAATAGATGCCCAGGAACACTGTTCGTTGGTGCTCACACAACCAGTAGCTCTTCCTTTTTTCTGAGGGTTGACATGCAGGAAAAAGAAATCCTCATCAGCCTTTGGCTTCTTTCCACCTCCAAAGAGGCCGTGATGTGAGCACCCCAGGGAAAGCAGCCCCGGTGAGTCATGCTTTCAGCTTCCAACTGGTGACGGGAAGGGTAGAAAGTAGCCACATCACTACTGCTAGGAGCCACAGGGAAGGACTCCACCATGACTTTCCCAGACAGTGTCAGTGAGCCAAGCGCAGCCCTCACAGCTGCCAGATGGCCCCGAGAATCTCAGCCGCCTCCTCAAGTTAAGCTTGTCAAGTTCCTGCGAACTGGCACCCCAAGGATTCTCCTGCCGGAGAAGAGGGAACGCCTTTTTTGGGAATGAGTTCTCTGCTGATGGTAAGACCTTATCATGATTTTAGTTGCAGGTAGTGAGTATCAGTGACTCCAGCAGCAATCATGAATGGTTTGGGTTTATAGCCTTTTTTTTTTTTTTTTTTTCCCCCTGTGAGCATTTACTCTTGAGGGCAAGGAGGGGCATTTATCACAATGTTATGATTCACTCTCCTAGACTGGCTATGCCTTCATTTCATCTTTCAGTTCCAGGCCTAAGGCCAAAAAGGTGTCAGAATTGTCACCCAGAGTCAGATGCATGTTCTCCTACTTATCCTGGTCATCTGTCTTGGACAGTGGCCACAAAACACAAGCAGCAGTGATTGTTCTTGATGGTGATCAACCTCCTTGTCCCCCTTTTGGACCGTGCAGAGATGAATCTAAACCTTCTTTTCTAACCTACTTTTTTTCTTACTAGTTTTCTTACATATTTTGGAATGATGATTTCCCTGGTTATACTACCCACCTTGGAAAACACTAATTGCATTTACGGATCCTAAATTGATTTCTAAGTCCAGGATTTGGGGATTTGGTGCACAAATCCCCTTTCTTCCTATTCATAGTTTTCACGGCTGTGGATTCTGCTCACTCTTCTCATAGCCCTGGGCTTTAGAAGCAGAAGTCTGAGCAGCCACTGTTTTCCAAAATTAGGAAGTTGGGCAGCCTTTGTTCCTACCTGCTTCCTTTTCTCCCTTGACTGTTAATATATATGTTCTTTTGGGAAAAGCCCTTCGTTAAATACCCAAACAAGGCAACAGTAAGGGAAAAAGCAACACAAGCAAAGAAGGATGACGGTAGCATGTACCTGTGCCTGCTTAGCAGTACCTATGCTGTTGGTGATCTGCCTAAACACAGGGGGAGAGAGCTTCTTAGCAGGATGGGCTTGGAGCCTGAATTAAACAAATAGCACAGCAGAAGGAAGAAACCAGAAATCTGGTGGTCAGGGCTTTTTGAATTCTACTCAGCATTTTCCAACCCTGCTGGCCTCTGATTCTATCTCCACCCCTGCTCCTGCAGTGTCTATTTTTATAAGTATGTAACACAGGAGTAAATAATGAATGTAGCTTATGGAAACTTTTGGCCTTAAATACTTGAGGTCTTCCCTGAGGAAAGGTGCTTTATGTTTATTGACAATATTTCCTTTTTTTCTTTTACAACAAATAAAACAATAGCACTCGTTGTATTGTTTACAATTATTGAAATAATTTACTCTAATTTTAATTCTTATATATGAGAACCTTAACATACTTACAACTCCCACAGCATCTTTACGAAGTGTGCAGGTCATAAATATGTTGTCTAAAGATGGGCAAAGTAAGTCACAGAGATATGAAGTGAGTCCAATCACATTGTGAGTCAATGCAATGGCATATGCGTTCAGGTGCCCAATCTGGACTCTGGTGCACTTGACACGGCCCTCACCTTCAGAGATGACATTCTTTGAAGACCAGTGTACAGAAAATGGTAGAGTGATGCTCAGTTTTGAAGGTGAATTAAATCCTTTTTATATTACCTAATGATTTCACAGACTTCATGAATGTCAAGTCAGGTGAATTTTAGTTACATTTGCCCATTTCAAAAAATGACTGATCAAGACTGGATGATATACTATGAACAACTATATGCCAACTGGAAAACCTGGAAGAAATGGATAAGTTCCTAGAAACATACAGCCCACCAAAACTGAGTCAAGAAGAAATAGATAATTTGAACAGACCGATCACTAAAAGTGAGATAGAATCTGTAATAAAAAACAAAAAAACAAACAAAAAAAACCTCCCTGCAAACAAAAGTTCAGGACCAGATGGCTTCACTGGGGAATTCTACCAAACATACAAAGAAGAACTAATACTGATCCTTCTCAAACTTTTCCAAAAGGCTGAAGAGGAGGGAACACTCCCAAAGTTACTCTATGAAGCCACTATTACCCTGATACCAAAACCAGACTAAGACACTACCAAAAAAAAAAAAAAAAAAATTACAAGGCTGTATGAAATTGGAGACTGTTTCCTAACTCTGGAAGACATGGTGATGCAATAACTCCAACCATGAGGGATTCCAAAATAGCTATGACAGTGTCCTCATCTGCCCAGAATACAGAAGGATGACTGAACAAACTGACAGAAGAATGCAGCTTTCTCTCTCTAAGAAAAGTCTGCTGGGAACTAGTTCCCACATTGTTTCTGCCTCCAGGAAGAAAAGCCTAAGACTTGCTTTCTGCCTGACTCCTTAATGGTCAGTGGAGTCTCTGTGGGGGGCCTAGATTTGGACACATTGGGAATTGATGATGGATACGAACTATTGCTGAAGTCCATTTGAGCCCATGGTCTACTGGCTTCTGTTTCAGAACCATTCAGTCAGCCAGATCTTAATTTTTTAGTGAGGCAGAGGAAAGGGACCCCTTCTGGGGTTGCTGTGCAGCAACATATATTCACAATTCATTTTGCTTGGGTTTTTAAATATAATGTAACTTTACGATTATATAGTGCTTGGCCATTTTCAGATTTTCTCTTGATGCTCAAAGCAGTTTCAGGGGGTAGCTATTGTTATTCCCATTTTTACAGATGAGAAACTGAGGTTTAGAGAGGTTATGTCACTTAAGTCTAGGTCTGCCAGATTCCAAAGCTTATGCTCTTTTTTTTTTAACTTTTATTTTGAAATAATTATATAGATTCACATGAGTCTGCAAAGAAATGTACAGAGAAGTCCCATGTACTCTTCCCCCAACCTCCTTCAATGTTAACATCTCACGCAACTAGAGTATAGTATCAAAAGCATGAAAATGACTTTGGCACAATCCACAATGCTTATTCAGAGTTCACCAGCTATATATGCATGTGCGTGTGTGTGTAGCTGTATGTAATTTTGTCATTTTTTTTTTTTGATAAATTTATTTATTTATTTATTTTTGGCTGCGTTCGGTCTTTGTTGCTGCACACAGGCTTTCTCTAGTTGCAGCGAGTGGGGGCTACTCTTCGTTGTGGTGCGTGGGCTTCTCATTGCGGTGGCTTCTCTTGTTGCAGAGCACGGGCTCTAGGTGCACGGGCTCTAGGTGCATGGGCTTCAGTAGTTGTGGCATGCGGGCTTCAGTAGTTGTGGCTTGCGGGCTCTAGAGCGCAGGCTCAGTAGTTGTGGCGCATGGGCTTAGTTGCTCCGCGGCATGTGGGATCTTCCCGGACCAGGGCTCAAACCCGTGTCCCCTGCATTGGCAGGTGGATTCTTAACCACTGCGCCACCAGGGAAGCCCTGTCATGTTCTTTTTATATATAAACCATACACTGTTCTACCAATTTTAAATATGAAGTCAGATTATAGGAATGAACAAAATGACTTTTCCTTCAATAAAACAATATCTACCAACAATTATGTACATTATGACTAAAGAGCTTTTGGTTTCTATTTGCAATTAAGAAGAAAGGAAAGGATGAAATTCTACAAACCTCATCTCTTGGGAGCACTAGTCTGTGCTACGTGCCTTTATGGCACATCTTCTGGAGGTGATGGTAGGTATGAAATAGGGAAACACAATTTATTGGTTTATTGATAATTATGGCAGCAATTTTATGTCAGAAATTTCTATCAGTAAAGGAAAGGTGATCATACCTTGACTTCAAATTTAGTCTCATCATCTTCCTTTTCCACAGAGTTTAAATCCGTCTCCACATAATGTTCCTCAGATGTTTTCTGATGAGGAGCTAGAGAGACAAAGAAAACTTGCCATTAATTTGGCTTATAAATAACTCAGAGCACTTAGCCTGACTTGGACCATGTTGATGTAGTTGATTAACAAAGCTTCACTGAGCTGCTACAGTGATTTCCAAGGTAGTAGATGAAATTGGAGGTGAAGGAGAGATGCAGAAAAGAAAGAGTTCTTAATCCCAGGCACTTGATTCAAAGAGAAAAAAGTCACACTCAACACCACAGGAAACATCAAACCACAGCAAATCAGTAAATGTAATGTGGTAAAAATGATAGTTTCCATCATTCCCAATTTTAAGGCCCAGCTAAAAAGTCACTTTCTTCATGAAATCTTCCTTAACTATTCCAGACTTCATGGATTCTTTTGATGCCCTGATATTTAGCATTAATCATCTGCAATGTATAATATTGTACTTGATGTTCTTGGATTAGAAGATTCAATTCTAGGTACCACATTCTATTGAGTATATTTTTTCCATTATACAGGTAATTAATTTGTGATTATTACAGAAAATTTGAAAAATACTAAAATCTTACCATTTAAACACACTGTGATTATATAAGGGAATGTCCATGTCTGCCCTAGGCAGAAATCGTTGCTAATCTGATGATCTAACAGTTGCATTCCAAAACTGATGCAACCGTATTTTTAGTGGACAGGATGACTGTGTGAAGAATCAGCTGAGTCTAGAGGGAATTGGGCAGCCTTGCTCTTGCTCTCCCCTCTCAATCATTCTCCCTCCGTCCTCTCCTTCCCACAGGGCTCTCAGACACCTGAGAGATACCCTTCTTCAAGCTCCATGGCCATTTGGCAGTAAGACTGGGATTTGGGTAGGAGAAGCCCTGGTTATGCTTGAAGCTTCTAACCCAGCTTTACCAGAGGGCTGCATTGGGGGTGATGGCTACAAGGCTAATAAGTAAGTGGTAACTTGAATTCTTGTCACCATCACCACCCTTGTATATACAGTTTCTTTGGGAAACTCATGGGATACTTGTGATTAATCCAGGACAGGATATGAGCATTTCTGGGTCCTATGGCCAAAATGTCATCCAGCTAATGCCACCAATATCACCCTGATGCTTATCTGTGGTAGACTTGTCGGAGGTTGACTGTCTTGCCTCCAGAGGCCCCTCCCAAGCCTCAAGTTCTGTGAGCCAACTGGAAGCAGCTTGGGCTTTCTGTGGGTTTCCCATACATGTTATGTTGAAATCTGTAGTGAAGCACTGTTTGCTGCCCCGAGTTATGTGACCACTGAAGCTATTTTATAACAATGGACAATCCATTGGGCTCCTCATTCTCTACAGGATCTCTGTAACCTGAGTAATTCCAGGCATAATAACGGGAAGCTGGAAATGCATACACTAATTGGCAACACCCATGACTGAGAAGCACCTTCCCTTAACGCTAAGTACAGCGATGAAATTAAAGGCAGGGACGTGGGAGCCATGCTGCCAGCGCTCCAGTTTTGCTCTTCCACACATGAAGCATACGTTATCAAAGAGCCTTAGCTTCTTCATCTGTATATGGGGAATAATGAGAAAGCCTACATTATGGGGTTGTTATGAGGCCTTAATGAGTTAGCATGCACAGTGTTTAGATCGTGGCAAGCACTCAGTATATTTTAGCTATTATTATAGCCACAAAAGAATTTTTTCATGTTCCTTATGTACTTAAGAGAGGTTGAATGTTGTACGCAAGACACCTGGCTACCAAGAGTCAGAGCTGAGGTTCCAGCTCCCGTCTCTAAGCAGCTCTGACCATGTTCCTTACACTGTGAAATATGATAGTCTATCTTGGCACAGACTCAGTTACTAAGGAATCAGACAAATGTATCTGAAAATCCTGTTAGCGATCAGCTAGAATCCACACTTGGTGGTTAATCTCCAAAACAAAAGTGCAGGATTGTTATACAAAATGAGCTAGTTGCCTGACCAAGGTCAACAATACCTGTTCAGACATGTCAAAGATCTGTGGATCCTAGGAGGGTCATTATCTACTATGAAATCTTGTGTTCAAAAAGCTGAGAAACAATCTATCATTCCTGCTTTGTTTACTTGTAACAAACATACGTCCTTTATATAGGTATACATATAGCTGATTCACTTCATTGTACAGCAGAAACTAACACAACATCGTAAAGCAATTTTACTCAAATTAAAAAAAAAAAAAAAATGAGGGAAGCAAAGTCACCGAAAGGAGCATAATTTAGTTTTGGGAAAGAGCCCTAGATGAGAGGTAAGGAGAACCCAGCCCTGTTTCCAAACATCCAAGAAGGATGTCTCTCTGTGTGTGAGTGTTTGTGTTTCTGTGGTATGTGTGCATAAGGCTGTCTGAGTGTGCATGTGTATGCATGTGTGTGGAAAAATTCAGGAAAGAAATTCACTAAACTGTTATCAACTTTTTAATTCTAAAAAGTTTAATATGTTGTAGGAGACAGGGGACTGTAAGCTGTACTAAATGGAGAGTTACCAAAAGACCCCATAATTTTCAGATAAATAAAAACTGAAAGAATTTGTTGCAGACCTGAAAAACAAGAAATGCCAAAGGAAGGTTTTCAGCCTGAAGAGACAAGACACATGATGGTAATTCAATAAGGAATAAAGAACACCAGAAATGGTGAATAGGATGGTAAAGATAAAATTATATATATATATATATATATATATAAAATTATAAATATAAATAAAAAATATAAAATTATATACATAATTATATTTATTTATTTTTTCATTTTTTCTTCCTTTCTCCCAATTTCTTTAAAAGATATATGATTGTTTAAAGCAAAAATTATAACACAATATTGGGGTATGTAACATATGTAGATGTATTATTTAGGATAAGAATAGCACAGAGGATGATTAAAGGGCACACGGAACTATACTTTTGCAAATTTCCTGTATTTACATAAAGTGCTACAATATTAACTCAAAGTAGATTGTGAGAAATTAAGGATGCACATGGTAAGCCCTAAAAGAAACACCTGGGGAAAAAACAATGCAAAAGTTATGTATGTATGTTAAAAAGCCAGTAGAGGAATTAAAATGGAATACTAAAAAATTGGCTAACCCAAAAGAAGCCAGGAAAAGAGATCAGAGGAATAAAAAACATATGAGACAAATAGACAACAAATAACAAAATAGTAGCTCTAAATCCAACTATATCAATAATTACATAGTATGTAAAATCGACTAAACACTCCAATTAGAAAGCAGAGGTTAACATGTTTTTAAAAGGCAAGACCCAACTATAGCTGTCTACAAGAAATATGCTTTAAAAATAGAAATAGAAGAATGGAAAAAGTGTATCATGCAAACACTAAGCATAAGAAAGCTGGAATGGCTCTATTAATACCTGACAAAATAGACTTCAAGACAAGGACTATTACTAAAGATAAGAAGGGAAGGAGAGATATTTCATAATTATAAAAGGGCCAGTGTATCTAGAAGACATAATAATTATGAATATGTGCTTAATAAAATACATGAGGCAACAAATGACACATATATCATACCCAAGAGTGTTTACCCAGGAATGCATGATTGTTTTAACATTTAAAAAGAAATAATTGTAATCCACCATATAAACCAATAAAGGAGAAAAAAATATGATCATCACAATATATGCACCAAATAGAGCATCTGAAAAATTCAATAATCATTCGTGATAAAACTCCTAGCAAACTGGAATAGAAGGGAACTTCCTCAATCTTATAAAAGGCATCTGTGAAAAACTTACTGCTAACATCGTACTTCAAGGTGAAAAATAAACTTTTTCCCTGCGTATTGGGAAAAGACATGGATGTCTGCTCTCACCACTTCTATTCAACATTGTACTAGAGTCCCAGCCATCAATCATCATAAGGCAAGGGGAAAAAAAGCATAAAGATTGAAACAGAAGAAGTAAAACTGTCCTTATTCACAGATGATATGATTATTTTTCTATACAGAAATATATTCCTATTGATAGTTATATATGGTAAGTTCAATTTATTATAGGGCTTTTTAAAAACATGAAATGCCTAAGATCTTTACACTCAAAACTACTATATTGTTGAGGGAAATTAAAGAAGACCTAAATAAGTGGAATGTTATAACGTTCAAGAATTGGAAGACTCAACATTGGTGAGATAAAAGTTCTCCCCAAATTGATCTATATATTCATTCAGTGATCTATATATTCATCCCAGCAGAAACTGATAGGTGACTGTAAAATTTATATGGACGTGAAAAGGACCTAAAATAGCCAAAACAATCTTGAAAAAGTACAAAGTTGGAAGACTTACACTACCTGATCTCAAAGCTTACTAGTAAGCTATAGTAATCAAGACCACGTAGGATTGGTGTAAGGACTCATCTTTTTTTTTCTTTTTTTTCAAAGAACCTATTTTACCCCTCCATTGCTAATAGAATCTTGTGGGCCTTTTAAAGGTCCTTAATGGAGTTTATTTCACGCTAATGGTATTTGTGCATTTATATTATTCTTCTACTAGACTGTGAGCTTTTCCTGGCATACAGGCACTCAGTTTTACCTAAATTTATGTCTTCAATGACTGTACTATTCCATATCTTAAATAATATCTGTCAAAACAGTAACCATCATGCATCTTAAGCAACCATAATCTAAACCCTCATGGGCATCAATGAAACATAAAGCCACAAAACTTCTTTCCCCAAGTAACCTACCCAAGGTGGAGGGCTGGCGGATTTTTGGTGACACCCATTTTGGGGAGAACTCAGGATGCGGGGCCACGGGTTGCACTGGGCGAGTCTGTCTGGCTGCCAGTTTCATCAGACTCATTTGCCTCTTGTGAAATATTTCCTGCACATCACCCAGCTTCTGCAGGACTTTCTGGGCTTTGGCCTGTGGGAAAAAAAGCAGTTCATGAGCCGGTCACTCTGCACTGAGCCTGAGGACGTGAGGCATTCCCTTTCTCCCATCTTCCCCTCCTCCCCACCTCCCTATCTCCTCCCTCAGGTGACCCTTCTCTGGGCATCTATATGCAGGTCATCGCACATCTCACCTCGTACAGAATTGTGCTTCTAAGAGTCTGTACCTCCCACTTGATTGGCAGGGGTTGCATCTTTTTCACCACTCTATCTCCAATGCCTGAAACACTGCCTAGCACCCAGTAGTGCTCAGTAAATATATGCTGAGTGGGTAAATGTTCACTAAGCCATATCCATTCACGGTAGAAAAGGATGCCACAGGCCATGAATGAACGGCATTAGGCCAACTTATAAAACAGGAGGATTTCAAAATAAGAAATGTACCCTGAATAAAGGCCCTGATAGAGAAAAGACCGTAAGTATTCTGGGGTAAAAAGGTGGTTAAATTCTGAGGCAGGATCAAGGGAACCACAAAGATCTGTAATGAAAAGGATACACCTTTAAACTTTATTCTGTGAGACCCCTTCTTTATATATAAGTAGGAAAGAAAGAAACTGAAGAAATACCAGGGGAAAGATGAAACTCAAACATGTTCTCATAACTGACTATATGCCCTAAGGCAGAGGTTCAGGAGAACAAGAAACAAGACCTGTTTCACCTGAGTTTCCCCAAGGCCTGAATTCAGCTGAATATGTTTCTTCCAGCAGGACGTCCCTCTAGCTCTGGTGGGTCAAGGAAGTGGGTAGCCTTCTCTTTGTCATGCAGAGTCTGACATCCACCTTGTGGATGATTTTAACCACCAAACAAGGGACCAAAAATTAGAAGAGCTGAACCACCATAATCCACGCAGGGTGGTCTGAGGATGCCGAATTCCAAAAGTACAGGCTCAGCACACACCGAGGGAGGTTGCCACAGTTTGCAACTGGAAAAAGTAAGGTCTTTTCTATGCTGGGCCATCTTCTGACGAAACAGCAAAGATCCCTGAGGACTGGAGTGTTAACTATGCAAAAACTGTTCCCCTATAGCCTAAGGCTCTGCTGAGGCTGACCTCTGCACCAAAATCTGGGGCTGGTCTCACTCTTTGGAGGGTCTGAGTGCAGACCTGCACTGTCCATACAGTATCCACTGGCCACATGTGGCTACTGAGCACCTGGAATGCGGCTAGTCTGAATTGAGCTGTGCTGTCAGTTTAAATATATGCTGGATTTTGAAGACTTATTTGAAAAACGAACATAAAATACCTCGTTAAAATACAATTAATTGTACAATAGTGATTGTATGTTGAAATAATATTTTGCACAAAGGTTAAAGAAAACATTAAAAACTGATTTCACTTGTTTTTTACTTTTTAAAATGCGGCTACTAGAAAATGTTAAATTACATGTGTGGTTTGCATTATTATTTTTTTTAATTAATTAATTACTTTATTTATTTTTGGCTGTGCTGGGTCTTCGTTACTGCACACAGGCTTTCTCTAGTTGTGGCGAGCGGGGGCTACTCTTCGTTGGCGGTGCACGGGCTTCTCATTGAGGTGGCTTCTCTTGTTGCGGAGCACGGGCTCTAGGAGCGCAGGCTTCAGTAGTTGTGGCACACGGGCTCAGTAGTTGTGGCTCGTGGGCTCTAAAGCACAGGCTCAGTAGTTGTGGCGCATGGGCTTAGTTGCTCCACGGCATGTGGGATCTTCCCGGACCAGGGCTCGAACCCGTGTCCCCTGCATTGGCAGGCGGATTCTTAACTACTGCGCCACCAGGGAAGTCCTGCATTATATTTCTATTGCAAAGTGTTGATCTAGACCAGGGGTTGGCAATTTTTCTGTAAAGGATCAAATAGTAAATATTTCAGGCTTTGCAGACCATCCGGTCTCTGTCGAATCTGCCAAACTTGGCTGTCATAGCATAAAAGCAGTCGTAGATGATAGATAATACATAAATGAAAGAGAGCAGCTGTGTTCTGATACAACTTCGTTTACAAAAATAGGTAGCAAGCAGCTTTGGCCTACAGGCTGTAGTTTGCTGACCCCTACTCAGAGTCTGTGTCTAAAAGGTCACTTCAGAGAATGTGCCTCTGGCCTCAGGAAGCTCAGTTGTGCCGTGGACTAAAGGTTCTGATTACACAGCTATGAGTCCAAGTCCCAGAAAAAGCCAAATTCCCTTATGTCAGGGTGATGTATTTCTGGGGGGATGGTGATAAGACACTACTACTCTGCCCTTCTGGTCCAGAGATGAGCTTGAGGAAACTGAGACATAGGTGTTCATTGCTGCTCAAAGATCAAGAAATCTGACTCAATGAATGATTGTCAAATTGGTGTTGTGTGGGGGACAGCCCTGGTATGAGGTCAGTGTCACATGCTAGAGCCCAGTGACTCACCACTCGGGCTAGACAGGACTTGGATCACCTTTGCCCTTTTGCAGCTTTCTCTTGAGACCCCAGGGTGAACTCTGGAAATAATGAGGCAGTCAGAAGAGACCCTAAATTCCTAAACTCAGATGAGGGGGAGGTAGTGCAAGATTAACCATTGCATTCTCCTCTTTCCTCTTTTTACTTGCAAATCCATTCTCCATACCACAATCAGAATTATCTTTCAAAAATTAAATATGATCATATAACTTCCCTGTTTAAAAGCCCTGCAGGGGCTCTCCGCTGCATCAGGATAAAGTCCAGTCTCCTCATTCGGGAGCTCTGAGCTCTTCATGAATTGACCCTGGTCTCCCTCCAGTCTCCCACCTGCCAGTACCCACCCTTCACACTCCAGCCTCCAGCTGCGCCAGTTTCCCTAATACTCGTTTCCAGCCTCTCTGCCTTTGCACCTCTGTTCCTTCTGCTGAGGTCCCCTCCCTCCACTTTGTGTACCCTGAAAACCCCTACCTAGTTTTCCAGACCAAATTTAGGCATCCTCTCCTATGAACACCCTGGCCTCCCCCGGCTGAGCTGACCAATGCCTCCTCTATGTGCCTCACACTCCCTTCCGTTCTATCTGCTCTTGGACTAAGGAGCATTTACTGCGGACATGTTTGTCTTCCACCAAACTGCCAGCACTTTGATACAGAGACTGTGACTTTCATTGTTGATTCCCAGAATAAAGGGCAAACTGGGTACCCAATGAATATTTGAAGAATCAAATTTTGCTGTTTGCTACTGAGATTGTTTAATTCCCTGGACTGGGTGGTGAAAGTGAATGAGGGAGAAAAATCAAAACAGCAGCACTAAGAAGGTAGCACAATAGCAATGTATTAGGAAAAAACACTTTGAAGAGCCTCAGACAGAGATAGGGTGGCTGCTATAAGAACAACAGTTTAACTGCTGATGTCATTTTGATCATCACTGTGTCTTAAATGTAACAGACTCAATCTTTTAGACATAGAGTACCTGTTCTTGAGATATAAATTTTATTTTTTAGAATAATTTTAGATTTACAGAAAAATTGCGAAATAGTATAGAGAGTTCCCACATACACCACACTCAATTTCCCCTATGATTAACATCTTATGTTAGTATGGTACATTTGTTACAATTAATGAACCAATACTGATACATTATTTTTATTATTAAAATAAATAATTATTAAATAAAATCCATGCTTAGATTTTCTTAGTTTTTACCTAATGTACCTTTCCCCCCTCCCAGGATACCACATTACATTTAGTTGTCGTGACTTCTTAGGCTCTTCTTGGCTGTGACAGTTTCTCAACTTTTCCTGTTTTTTGATGAACTTGACTGTTTTGAGGATTATTGGTCAGGTATTTTGTAGAATGTCCCTCAGTTGGGATTTATATGATGTTTTACTAATGATTAGACTGGAGTTACGGGGTTTTGGGGGGGGAAGACCACAGAAATAAAGTGTCATTTTCATCACACCATATCAAGAGTACACACTATCTATATGACTTTAGACTCTTGATGTTGACCTTGATCACCTGGCTGAGATAGTATTTGTTAGGTTTCTCCACTGTAAAGTCACTCTTTTATTTCTTCCTTCCCATACTGTACTCTTTGGAAGAAAGTCATTATGGGCAACCCACACTTAGGGAGTGGGGAGTTACGCTCCATCTACATAAGTATCTACATAAATCTACATAAATAATTTGGAATTCTTCTGTATGGGAGATCAGTTTCCTTTCCTCCATTTATTTATTTATTCCATCATGTATTTATATCACAATGGATTCATGATATCTATTTTATACTTTGAGTTGTAATCCAGTATTACTTTATGAATCTTGCTGCTCAAATTGTTCCAGCATTGGTCACAGGGAGCTCTTTCAATTGCCTCCTATGTCCCATCATTGTGGTTTGTTTTGTTTTGTTTTGAGCAGTTCCTTACTTTCTGGCACTATAAGATGCTCTGGGATCATCTTTTCTAAAAAAATTGAAGTATAGTTGATTTATAATATTATATTCATTTCAAGTGTACAACAGAGTGATTCAGTATTTTTATAGATTATACTCTATTTAAAGTAATTATAAAATATTGGCTATATTCCCCGTGCTGTACATATAACATTGTAGCTTATTTATTTTATACATAATAGTTTGTACCTCTTAATCCTTTACCCCTATCTTGCCCTCTCTCCTTCCCTCTCCCACTGGTAATCACTTGTTTGTTCTTCATATCTGTGAGTCTGTTTCTGTTTTGTTATATTCCTTCATTTGTTTTATTTTTTAGATTCCACATACAAGTGGTAACACAGAGTATTTGTCTTTCTCTGTCTGACATTTCACTAAGCATAATGCACTCTAGGTCCATCCACGTTATTGCAAATGGCAGAATTTCATTCTGTTTAATGGCTGGGTAATATTCCACTATATATATATATAGTGGAATATATATAGGTATATATATCAATCACATATATATACACTGTATATATACACAGCGTTATATACTTTTCTTTATCCATTCATCCGTTGATGGGCACTTAGCTTGCTTCCATATCTTGGCTATTATAAATAACGCTGCTATGAACATTGGTGTGCATTGTATCTTTTCAAATTAGTGCTTTCACTTTCTTTGGGCATATACCCAGGAGTAGAATTGCTGGATCATATGGAAGTTCTATTTTTAGTTTTTTGAGGAAACTCCATACTGTTTTCCACAGTGGTGGCACCAATTTACATTTCTACCAACAGTGTATACGAGTTCCATTATCTCCATTATCTTCAGTTTGAATGCCTTCGTAAAAAAATTGAAGTAGAGTTGATTTACAATGTTGTGGCAATCTCTGCTGTACAGCAAAGTGACTCAGTTATCCACATAGAGACATTCTTTTTTATATTATTTTCCATTATGGTTCATCCCAGGATACTGAATATAGTTCCCTGTGAGATACAGTAGGCCCTTGTTGTTTACTCATTCTAAATGTAATAGTTTGCATCTAACAACCCCAAACTCCCAGTCCATCTGTCTCTCCCTCCCCCCTCCCCCTTGGCAACCACAAGTCTGTTCTCTGTCTGTGAGTCTGTTTCTGTTTAGTAAATAGGTTCATTTGTGCCATATTTTAGATTCCACATATAAGTGATATCATATGGTATTTCTCTCTTTCTGACTTACTTCACTTAGTATGATAATCTCTAGCTGCATCCATGTTGCTGCAAATGGCATTATTCCATTCTTTTTTTTATGGCTGAGTAGTATTCCATTGTCTATATGTACCACATCTTTATCCATTCATCTGTCCATGGACATTTAGGTTGTTTCCATGTTTTGGCTATTGTGAATAGTGCTGCTATGAACATAGGGATGCATGTATCTTTCTGAATTAGAGTTCTGTCCAAGTATATTCCCAGGAGTGGGATTGCTGAATCATATGGTAGTTCTATTTTTAGTTTTCTGAGGAACCTCCATACTGTTCTCCATAGTGGCTGTACCAACTTACATTCCCACCAACAGTGTAGGAGGGTTCCCTTTTCTCCACACCCTCCCGAGCATTATGTTATTGGTAGACTTTTTGATGATGGCCATTCTGACCGGTGTGAGCTGGTACCTCATTGTAGTTTTGATTTGCATTTCTCTAATAATTGGTGATGTTGAGCAGACTTCCTGGAGGGCAGGGCAGGTGCCTGCCCACTGGTGGGGGGAGCTGGGCCTTGGCCCTCTGATAGTCAAGGCCATGTCTAGAGGATGTCTAGAGGTGGCTGTGGGCTCAGGAAGTCTTTAGGTAGCCTGTCTGCTCCTGGGTGGGGCTGAGTCCCCACCCAGTTTGCTTGGCCAGTCCCAGCACTGGTGCCTATATGCTCTTGAGTGGGGTCAGGTCCTGGTGCTAATGAGCTAGAGGAAGGGTACCACAATGGTGCCCACCCACAACAGTGTCCAGTGGTAGAAGGAACTCCCAAGCATGGTTGCAGCCAGTGTCTATGTGCCCAGGGTGAGCCGCAGCTGCCCTCCACCTCTCCAGAGACTCTCCAAGACCAGCAGGTGGGTCTGGCCCAGGCTCCTATCAAATTACTGCTTTTGCCCTGGGTCCCAGAGCATGTAGGATTTTGTGTGTGCCCTTTAAGAATGAAGTCTTTACGTCCCCCGGTCCTGTGAAACTCCCTAAATTAAGCCCTGCTGACCTTCAAAGCCAAATGCCCTGCGGGTTCCTCTTCCCAGTGCAGGACCCCTGGGCTGGGGAGCCTGACGTAGGGCTCAGAACTCTCATTTCTGTGGGAGAAACTCTGCAATATAATTATTCTCCAGCTTGTGGGTCACCCACCTGGGGGTATAGGACTTGATTATATTGTGAGTCTGCCCCTTCTACCCGTCTTGTTGTGGTTCCTTCTTTATATCTTTAGTTGTACAAGATCATTTCTTGTAGGTTCTGGTCTTTTTCATTCAATGGTTGTTCTACAAATAGCTCTGATTTTTGTGTGCTCATGAGAGGAGGTGAGCTCAGCATCTTTCTAATCTGCCATCTTGGCCAATCTCAAAAATAGCCTTTAACATGTTGAGATATGTTCCCTCTATACCAAATTTGAAGGGAATTTTTATCATGAATGGATGTTGAATTTTGTCAAATGCCTTTTCTGTGTCTTTTGAGATGATCATGTGATTTTTATCCTTCCTTTTGTTAATGTGGCTATCACATTGATTGATTTGCAGATCTGGAACTATCCTTGTATCCCTGGAATTAATCCCACTTGATCATGGTGTATAATCCTTTTTATATATTGTTGAATTCAGTTCACTAATATTTTGTTGAGGAGTTTTGCATCTATATTCATCAGAGATATTGGCCTGTAATTTCCTTTTTTTGTGGTGTCTTTGTCTGGTTTTAATATCAGGGTAATGGTGGCTTCATAGAATGAATTTGGGAGTGCTCCCTCTTCTTCAATTTTTTTGGAATAGTTTGAGAAGGACAGGTATTTTCTCTTCTTTATATGTCTGGTAGAATTCCCTTGTGAAGCCATCTGGTCCCAGACTTTTGTTTGATGGGAGTTTATTTTTATTACAAATTCAGTTTCACTACTAGTGATTGGTCTGTTCAGATTGTCTATTCCTTTCTGATTCAGTCTTTGAAGATTGTATGCGTCTAGAAATTTATCCATTTCTTCTAGGTTGTCCAATTTGTTAGCATATAACTGTTTGTAGTATATACTATTATGATTTTTTTTTGTATTTCTGTGATATTGGTTGTTATTTCTCCTCTTTCATTTCTTATTTTGTTAACTTGGGTCCCCTCTCTTTTTTCTTGATGAGCCTAGATAAAGGCTTTTAAATTTTGTTTATCTTTTCAAAAAACTAGCTCTTGGTTTCATTGATCTTTTCTATTGCTTTTTGGTCTCTATTTTATTTATTTCTTCTCTGATCTTTATTACTTCCTTCCTTCTGCAGACTTTGGGCTTTGTTCATCTTTATCTAATTCCTTTAGATACCAGGTTAGGTTGTTTGAGACTTTTCTTGTTTCTTGAGGTAGTCCTGTATCATTATAAACTCTTAGAACTGTTTTCGCTGCGTGCCATAGATTTTGGAAAGTTGTGCTTTTATTTCCACTTGTCTTGAGGTATTTTCTAATTTCCTCTTTGATTTCTTCATTGACTCATTGGTTTTTTAGTAGCATGTTGTTTAGTCTATACATGTTTGTGTTCTTCCCATTTTCTTCCTGTAATTGATTTCTAGTTTCATATATTTGTGGTCAGAAAAATCGCTTGATATAATTTCTATCCTCTTAAATGTGTTGAGAATTGTTTTGTAGCCTGGCATGTGACCTATCCTGGAGAACATTCCATGTGCACTTGAAAAGAATGTATATTCTGCTGTTTTTGGATAGAATGTCCTGTGGCTATCTATTAAGTCCAACTGGTCTAATATACCATTTAAGAGTATTATTTCCTTATTGATTTTTCTGTCTGGATGTTTTGTCCATTGATATGAGTGGGGTGTTAAAGTCACCTACTATTATTGTATTATTGTGGGATTCTCCCTTTATGTCTGTTAATATTTGCTTTATATATTTAGGTTTTCCTACGCTAGGTACATATATGTTAATGAGTGTTATATCCCTTGTATATTCTTGATCCTTTTATCATTATACAATGCCCTTCTTTGTCCTTTGTTATAGACTTTGTTTTAAAGACCATTTTGTCTGATATTGCTACCTTCACTTTCTTGTTTCCATTTGTACAAAATATCTTTTTCCATCCTCTCACTTTCAGTCTGTGTGTCTTTAGCTCTGAAGTGAGTCTCTTGTAAGCCACCTATAGAGAGGTCTTATTCTTTTTATCTGATCAACCATTCTATGTCTTTTGATTGGAGCATTTAGTCCATCGACATTTAAAATAATTATTGACATCTTTGTACTTGTTGCCATTTTGTTACTTGTTTTCTGGTGCTTTTTGTAGTTCTTCTCTGTTCTTTCCTTCTTCTTTTAGTTTCTTACCTTGTGGTTTCATGATTTTCTTTAGTGGAATGCTTGTGTTCTTTTCTCTTGGGTTTTTGTGTTTCTATTGTAGGTTTTGATTTATGGTTACTATGGGCTTCATTCTATGTTGACTGGTAACTATAATTACTTGTTTTAAACTGGTATACTCATTTAAGTTCAAACACATTCTAAAAGAGCTACATTTTTAAAATTTCCCTTCCCCATGTTTTGTGTTTTTGATGTCATATTTTACAACTTCATGTGTACCCCTTCACTGTTTATTGTAGTTATAGTTGATTTTATAATTTTTTTTGTCTTTTAATCTTCATACTAGCTTATTTAAATGGTTCATCCACAGCCTTTACTATATATTTGCCTTTACTATTGGGATTTCTCCTTTCCTATAGATTCTTACTTCTTCTTGTAGCCTTTTCTTTCCATTTAGAGATGACCCTTTAACATTTCCTTTAGGGTCCATTTAGTATCGATGAACTCTTAGTTTTTGCTCATCTGAGAAGTTCTTTATCTCTAAAAGATAATCTTGCTGTGTAGAATATCCTGCATTGTAGGCTTTTCCCTTTCAGCACTTTAAATATATCATGGCCAATCCCTTCTGGCCTGCAAAGTTTCTGCAGAAAAATCAGCTGATAGCCTTATGAGGGTTCCCTTGTATATCATTCTTTGTTTTTCTCTTGCTGCCTTTAGAATTCTCTCTTTAACTTTTGCCATAATTATGATGTCTTACTGTGGGTCTCTTTGGGTTCAACTTGTTCGGGATCCTCTTTGCTTCCTGTACCTGGATATATTTCCTTCCTCAGGTTTGGGACGTCCTCAGCCATAATTTCATCAAATACATTTTCAACCCCTTTCTCTCTTTTCCTTCTGGGACCCCTATAATGCGAATGCAGGTATGCTTGATGTTGTTCCAGAGGTCTCTTAATCTATTCTCCTTTTTAAAATTTCTTTTTCTTTCTGCTGCACTGATTGGGTGATTTCCATTATTCTATCTTCCAGACAATTTATGTGTTCTTCTGTATCACCTAGTCTGTTGTTAATTCCATCTAGTGTGTTTTTCATTTCAGTTATTGTATTCTTCAGTTCTGACTGGTTCTTTTTTTATATTTTCTAGTTCCTTCTTTTTTTTAAATACATTTATTTTATTTATTTATTTTTGGCTGTGTTGGGTCTTCGTTGCTGCGCGCAGGCTTTCTCTAGTTGCAGCAAGTGGGGGCTACTCTTCATTGCGGTGCGCAGGCTTCTCATTGCGGTGGCTTCTCTTGTTGCAGGGCATGGGCTCTAGGCATGCGGGTTCCAGTAGTTGTGGCTTGCAGGGTCAGTAGTTGTGGCTTGCGGGCTCTAGAGTGCAGGCTCACTAGTTGTGGTGCATGGGCTTCGTTGCTCCGCGGCATGTGGGATCTTCCCGGACCAAGGCTTGAACCCATGTCTCCTGCAGTAGCAGGCGGATTCTTAACCACTGTGCCACCAGGGAAGCTCTCTAGTTCCTTCTTAATATTCCCACTGTGTTCATCTATTCTTTTCCCTAGTTCAGTTAGCATTATTATTGCTAATGCTTGGTACTATTTTTCTGGTAAATTATTTCTCTGTTTCATTAGTTGTTTTTTCCTTGTTCTTTCATTTGAAACAAATTTCTCTGTCTTCTTATTCTGCTTAACTTTTTCTGTCTTCATGAAATTAGGTGAAACAGTTATCTATCCTGGTCTTGAAGGGTTGTCCTCTGTGGGAGCATCCCTACACAGTCTGCATGTGCCCAGTAGCTTTGATGGGAGAGCTGGATCTGACATGAGCACAAGTCACATCTTTCCTCAGGGTGTGCTGGCAGCTAGCATCTTGGTAGGTGGTGGGGCTGGAGAAGGAGGGGCTGAAGCCAGGGCCAGGTGTGAGGCAGGACTTCCCCTCTGCTCAGTGGCCATCACTGCCTTGTTGGGTGTGGGGTCTGATCCCAAATTGCTGGAACAGAGGTCCTGAGGGCTGGGTCCGAGCTGGTTCTAAGTGTGTGCTCTCCCCTTCCCCCTCCAGCATCGATACCTTTGCCCCAGAGGGGAGCAGTGCTGGAACAAGAGGTGCCAGAGTGGGCACCTGGTGCAGGCTGGGGTGTGTGGTGGCATGAGTCTGTTCTGTTTCGTAAATAAGTTCATTTGTCATATTTTAGATTCCACATATAAGTGATATCATATGGTATTTGTCTTTCTCTTTCTGACTTACATCACTTAGTATGATAATCTCCAGGTCCACCCATGTTGCTGCAAATAGCATTATTTCATTCCTTTTTTATGGCCGAGTAATATTCCATTGTATATATATATACCACATCTTCTTTATCCATTTATCTGTCAATGGACATTTAGGTTGCTTTCATGTCTTGGCTATTGTAAATAGTGCTGTAATGAACATTGGGGTGCATGTATCTTTCTAAATTAGAGTTTTGTCTGGATATATGCCCAGGAGTGGGATTGCTGGATCGTATGACAACTCTGTTTTTAGTTTTTTGAGGAACCTCCATACTGTTTTCCATAATGCATGCACTAATATACATTCCCACCAACAGTGTAGGAGGGTTCCCTTTTCTCCACATCCTCTCCAGCATTTGTTATTTGTAGACTTTTTAATGATGCCTACTCTGACTGGTGTGAGGTGGTATCTCATTGTAGTTTTGATTTGCATTTCTCTGATAATTAGCAAGGCTGAGCATCTTTTCATGTGCCTCTTGGCCATCTGTATGTCTTCTTTGGAGAAATGTCTATTTAGGTCTTCTGCCCATTTTTCAATCAGGTCGTTTGTTTTTTGGTATTGCATTGTATGAGCTGTTTGTATATCTTGGAAATTAAGCCCTTGTCAGTCACATTGTTTGCAAATATTTTCTCCTAGTCTGTAGGCTGTCTTTTCGTTTTATTTATGGTTTCCTTTGCTGTACAAAAGCTTGTAAGTTTGATTAGCTCCCATCTGTTTATTTTTGCTTTTATTTCTATTGTCTTGGGAGACTAACCTAAGAAAACATTGCTGCAATTTATGTCAGAGAATGTTTTGCCTATGCTTTCTTCTAGGAGTTTTATGGTGTCATGTTTTATATTTAAGTCTTTAAGCCATTTTGAGCTTATTTTTGTGTATGGTGTGAGGGAGTGTTCTAACTTCATTGACTTACATGCATCAGTCCATCTTTCCCAACACCACTGACTGAAGAGACTGTCTTTTCTGCATTGTATATTCTTGCCTCCTATGTCAAAGATTAATTGACCATAGGTGTGTGGGTTTATTTCTGGGCTCTCTATTCTGTTTCATTGATCCATACATCTGTTTTTGTGCAAATACCATGCTGTTTTGATTACCGTAGCTTTGCAGTATTGTTGAAGTCTACAGGGTTATGCCTCCTGCTTTGTTCTTTTTATTCAGGATTGCTTTGGCAATTCTGGGTTTTTTATAGTTCCATATAAATTTTAGGATTATTTGTTGTAGTTCTGTAAAAAAAAGTCATGGTAATTTGATAGGGATCACATTAAATCTATAGATTACTTTGGGTAGTATGGCCATTTAAACAGTATTAATTCTTCCAATCCAACAGCATGGGATATCTTTCCATTTCTTTGAATCATCTTAAATTTCCTTTATTAATGTTTTATAGTTCTCAGCACATAAGTCTTTCCACCTCTTTGGTCAGGTTTATTCCTGAGTGGTTTTTTTTTTTTGATGCAATTTTAAAAGGGATTGTTTTTTACTTTCCCTTTTTTAGTGTACAAAATGCAACAGATTTCTGTATGTTAATCTTGTATGCTGCTACCTTGCTGAATTCACTTATCAGTTCTAGCTGTTTCTGTGTGGAGTCTTCAGAGTTTTCTATATATATTATCATGTCACCTGCATATAATGACAATTTTACGTCTTCTCTTCCAACTTGGATACCTTTTATTTATTTCTCTTATCTGACTGCTGTGGCTAGAACTTCCAATACTATGTTGAATAGAAGTGGTGAGAGCAGGCATCCTTGTCTTATTTCAGATTTTAGTGGGAAGCGTTTCAGCTTTTCACCACTGAGTATTATGTTGGCTGTGGGTTTGTCATAAATAGCTTTTATTATGTTGAGATATGTTCCTTCTATACCCACTTTGGTAAGAGTTTTTCTCATGAATGGATGTAGAATTTTATCAAATGCTTTTTCTGAATCTATTGAGATGATCATGTGGCTTTTGTCTTTTCTTTTGTTGATGTGGTGTATCACATTGATCAATTTGCATATGTTGAACCATACTTGTGACCCTGGGATGAATCCAATTTCATTGTGGTGTATAATCTTTTTTATGTGTTGTTTGATCCCACTGGTTTTTAAACCAGCTAAAGGGACTTGTCTTCCCAGTGTCAGACCCTGGGGCTGGGGCACCCAATATGTGGTTCAAACTGCTCACTCCTCAGGGAGCATCTCTGAACCTGTGTAACCCCCCTCCTCTTCTGTGTCCCCTCCCAGGGGTGTGGTCCCAACCTGATTGCTTTTCTTCCTTCCCTTTCTACCTGATTCCATGTGGATCTCTCTTACAGCTTTGGTTGTGTAAGTGTCTTTATGGCAGTCTCGTTTGTTTCCAGTGAGAATTGCTCCACTTGCAGATGTATTTTTGATGTGTTTGTTGGGGGAGGTAAGCTCTGCATCCTCCTACTCTGCCATCTTGATCTCCCTCTCTAGGATCATTTTGTATATTTCCTTTCGCAGTCCTAGATACACACATTTCTCCAAGGAGCCCTGTTCTCTTCTATTGGAGAATGGTATAAGAAACCAAGATCTCGGTGGTGGGTGTGCTCATTGATAGTAGGGGTCTCATTGTTTCTATGCCTGGCATCAACTGCCCAAGGAGATACATGTGTCTATACCAATGTGTGTATATGCATATAACTAGGATTATTTTTATATGTATAGAGTACCAGTTTTGACAACCAAGTTATTACTCCTCAGTGGACAAAACTCTGACACAACAGGATATTTAAATATTATAATCTAGAATTTTACTCCAAACCAAAAGAAGAAAAGATGGGTTTGGGGGATTTTTTTGGTCCATTTTGGATTTTTAAAATAAATATTTCTTCTGGTCTTCTCCTTCCTCCATGTTTCTGCCTATTTCCCAGAGGTGGTTTATTAAGTTTTATTTATTTCCTGGTGGGTGGTGTGGTCAGGAAGTTTGCTGATGTTGGCCAAAATGGCAGCTGTGGCCACAAGTCTCCCTGGTTGACCTGATACACTTGTTTGAGGAGCTAATGGGCATGGAGCTGAGTGAGACTGTTCTGCTTTAGGAATATGATATGAGGCTACCAATCCTGGGTCTACAATATAGCACACACACTAGATGGGCCTTCTCTTAGGGAAGTAGAAGGATCCCTATGTTAGGGGAAGGTAGACCTGCCTAACCACCCCCAGTACCACCTCAAGATCACATCTTACCACCAAAACTCATTGGGAAGAGTCAGGGAAAGAACATCACTGAGGCACAATTCCACACCAAGCTGCCCCCACTGTATTCGGCCCACTCTGCCACCTGCCACTTGTTCAGCAAACACAGATTGGACACCAGGCACAGACTAGGCACAGGGACACAGAGATGGGTGAGGCTCTTGCCTCACTGCAGCTCCCAGTGTAACAGACAAGACAGACATTAAAAATAAATAACTAGAATACAGTTTGCTATGTATCATTTTGGAGCAAAGTCTCTTAGCCTGGATCCATGGATGGACTTCAGGGTGTCCCCTAAAATTAATCATAAAAAGTTATATATGCTGAGTATTCCCTGTCTGCTCCCCCACTATATCTTCTCTATACTGTTCTGTGTCCCAGGAAGCTGACCTCTACAGACTCCATCAGATGGGCTCACTAGATGCCCATGGGCTTTTAGTTGGATTTGGCTACTGAGATGTACCACCAGGAAATCTGAGAGGGAGAGAGAAAAGTAGGGGTATATATTTCTCCACCAGTGGCTGCATTCCTCTGCCCAAGGCCACAGATCTTACTGGCTACCTCTCTTACAGTCACAGCTGTAGTGCTTCTTGGGTTCCCCTTTGTCTTTCAGGCTTAGGGGGGGTAACTGCTCCCTGTTTCTTTATAGCCCAGGGTGCTTCACCATCCATATTGGGTTTTCTAAATTCTGCCCATATCTTTGTAAACAGTGCCTACATCAAACTCCATTCAATCATTTTGAGTGTGCGGAACCCTGAAAATATGTGAATCAGATTCGCAAAAGTGTCCATGACTCAAAAGAGGTAAAGAAGCCCCTTCTGCAGGAGTACATACAAGGTGATGTGGATCTAAGAGGAAGGTGTACTATCTATAACTCTGCTGGCTTCAGAGAACAGTGCTCCACTCAAAATGCAAATCTGATCAAGTTATTCCCCTGCTTAAATCCTTCAGTGGCTCTCAGAATAAAGACCAAACTCCTTCATATGGCCAACAAAGTCACACTTCATCTACACCTCTCTAATCTCACCCCAAAGACTCTTCCCTTGTTCTCTGTACTCTAGCCATTCTGAATTTTGGGTTCTGCACTTGTGCCAGGCTCCCTTCAGCCCTGCAGCCTTGCACACTCTGATCCTTCTGTCTGGAAAGCCTCCGCCATCTTCTCTACTCATTTTCTGGGTCTTGGCTCAAGTGACTCTTCCCAGGGAACTCCCCTGCCCCCCAGTCCAGGTCAAGTTCCTCTGTCACATACCCCATAGAACCCTGAATCCATCCTTCAGAGCACCTGTCTCAGCTTGCAACACATTTTTGTGTTTTGTGTTTGATATTTATTAATGTCATACATAAACTGTATGACATACATAAACTGTAAGTTCCATGAAGGATGGAACCACATCTATTTCTGCTCATAATTGTGTCCTCTGCATTCAGCACAGTGCCTAATACATCAGAGATGCTTATAAGTATTTGCAGAGAAATGAATGAGTGAAAGTGATATTTGAATCAGGCCATGAAGGGTCAGTTTGCCAGGAAGCACAGACCAGGAGTCTAAGAGGCCACCTGAGGGCTCAAGAGCCAGTTAATCTGCTCAGTACATCCTACACAGGTTTTCTTGGGCAACAGGCAAAGTCCCCCCACATCCCTTTCCCAACCACAGGATCAAAATAACTCAGAAACGTTACCTTTACATCAAGAGTGAGCATCAGCTCATACTGGTTGTAAAACTCGTTGGGGCTGGGCAACTGGTACTCCTTCGCTGTGCCCAGGAACGTCTCAATGTCAGTCAAGGCAATGTCAACCCCCTCTCGGGACTGGCACTTGTCTACAGCTTGGGAAGCCAAGAGGTAGATTCCTTCTTCACACCACTGGCTGACCTTTTAGAAAGAAACACAGTGCCCTGTGCAGTTAGCCTGCCCACAACTCAGCCACCACAGTCCTCAGGAGGTCCAAGCTCATATGGGGTCTACAAGGATTCTGAGACAACAAGGAATTGTCATGGCACAGCATCAGGTTTAGAGGTCCAACCACTATAAATATAACCATGAGGTGGACAAGCCCAAATCAATTTTACATCTGCATACTTTTCAAGGAAGTCACTTAGTCAAAAAATAAGTCATATAAGCATTCTTCTTTTCTCCACTGACAGTAATTGCCACATCTCTAAGAGCAGAGAGTTGAGTATTTCTGCGTTTGGTCTAACCATAGAGAAATGCAACCAGTGGCTTTTTGGGTTTACCTTCTAGGCCAATTTCTTGCATCCTAATTGGTTACAAGAGCACAGAGTAAATAAGGAGGCTTTAGACCTGGCTCCTACATGCCTTCCTGGGAGAGGGAATGTCTCTTTTAACAAGAACACCACTGTCCTCTGTCCACATTTGCATTTATTAGCGTTTGTCTTACCAAGGGAAGCATCTAAGAATGCAAAGCTTTTAGCTCAGAATATCAGTACTTAAACTTTCCAGAATGCTGGAATGAAAGCAGATAAGTAATGAATTCTAACAATTCAATTTTTAAAAAACTTAGAGAAAGACAGGGGCCATTGTGCTGTCTGAATATTTGTATGAAAAAAAGCTGCCCTTGCAAGTACATCTGCATTTCCATTTACCCTGTGACCTGAAAAGCTATGTAAAATAACTGTACAGAGAAAAAAGACCAAAAGGGAGCTCTCTAAAGTAGTTATCTCTAAGTGGGAAAATTACAGGCAAATTAAATTTGTCTTTACTTTCCCTAAATTACCTACACTGAATGTGTACTACTTTTAGAATAACAAAAAAATCATAAAGATATTTAAAAATGGATGATTCCCACTGTGTGGGGATGAGGAGGGGAGTGTAATGTAATTAGTGTCCATAAGTAACTTTTTTCCTCCTCCTTCCTATATTTTTGGATTTTCAAAATAATAGGAAATTATGCTTTGATATATACTGTGAAAACTTTCTCTTTAAACATCATGCCTATATCTGCAGAAAACACTAAGCTGGGGTCTTCTGCAGAGTCACAGCAGCTACTCGCTCTCCGAGACACATACACACACACACACACACACACACGCACACACACATGCAGTCCACAGATTGGCGTTAGGCTATTATCTCTGGCAGGCCCTTCTGAGCCACTTGCTTCTGGAACAGCTATATTTCCTTGACACTAAAATCCCTTTGGCAGTGGGATGATGTAAACAGCCTGGGCGGGTGCCCCCAGCTATCAGAGAGAAACAATTGTGGAAATGGAGCATGCTGACTCACAGCGGTGAGCTCTCTGCTGCCTGGGAACAGCTGACAGAGAAGGCTCCAGAAGTCACAGCCCCTGCTGACTGGCACTTGCCTCAGAGATCACTCTGAAGGGCTACGGGGGCCGTGCCCCCTCCCCGTGAGCACTCTGCATACAGGGTTGCTGTCTAGTCTAAGGAGCCTGGGGTTTGGAATTTGGCAGTCCTGACTTCAAACCTGTGATCCCCTATTTACCCCATGTGTGGTCTTGGGCAATCTTTTACCCCAGGGTTTTTCAGTGTTGTTCATGTACTACCTGCACCAAATCACCTGGGCACTTGAGGAAAATACTGATTCCTGGGCATCATCCCACACTTACTAAATCAGAGTCTCCAGAGTGGTACATCAGGAAATCTGCAATTATAGCAAGCTCACCTCATGTACTAAATGTTGTGACCCATTGACTTAACTATGCTGAATATCAATTTCTGTCTCTGTTAAATGAGGCCATTAATATCCTCCTCATAGGTTGTCCTGAGGATTAAATAGATGACATAATTATGCTCCTGGTAGGAACATAGTAGGTGCTCAGTAAATGGTAGGAGTGTATAATGGTTGTTATTACTTAGGCTTCTTCAAAAGGATTCACAATCTGATGCCTTTACATGAGGAGAAGCACTTTGCAACTATAGTGCTTGGTTCTCTTTACACCTGATGGGGAATCATGAAATGCCCCACAGGGCCAGGCCAAAACACACTCTTTAAGTCTGGGTCCACACAGAGGACATGGACTTTATAGTTCATTAGAATGGGATGTGGTGGATGGCTGGGGCATTTTTGACCTTCAATACCTCTATGACTTAGAATCTGCACAGTTTTTAATGCCTCTTGAGCACTGTTTTCACATGAAGGACTTTATCCTCTCATCTCAGGAATCGTGAGGGGCAGGGAGGGCAAGTATGATTAAGACTGTTTCACAGAACATTTTGCAGACATCATGTTCACAGCTTTGTTTTGCTCACCTTGTCCAACTGTCTATGCAACTCCAAGGACTTTTCTAAAATGTCATGTTTTTTCTTGTTTTCATTGATGAAGTCATCACAGAGGTGCCTGAGCTCTGCACACTGGGGTCTGATGGAGTCCACTGCATAGTGGTGGCTTTGGATGAGCTGGTCCCCAATTACTGCAAGCAGCTGGGCCTTTTCCAAGGACTCCTGCAAAGTGAACATCCACAGCCAAGCATCAGAAGCCGAGTCATGGTGAGGCTGGTATTTGCCTGGCACTGTGTGCTCCAAACTTGGAGGGAGGCTACGGAGAGGTTGATCAGGTTTTAGGCTCAGAGACTGGGGCTGGGGAACCTGGGAAAGCACTGGGGTGGTTCAAGGCCCCCAGGAGGTCTAGCCTAGTCCAGGGTCATCTGCACTCTGAAGAAGAGCAAGTCATTCATTCAAATATTTGTTGAGTTCTGGGTTAAGCACTGAGGATATAGCGTTAACAAGCCAGGAATTTTCAGTTCAATGGAGAACTCAGATACTAAACAAATTATACAAATAATTAACTTATTACAACTGTGATAAATTCTAGGGCAGAAGAGCATGAATATCATACTGCACAGAATTGGAGACTGAATTATCTTGTCAACTGAATGGAAAAGGAAAAGGGACAAACATGTGGCCCTGAGGAGAGTGGGGAGTAAGCTGAGGTTGAGAAAATGGTAAAGATCTGGTTTGGGCAACCCTATGGGGGGATCATGAGACTTAAGAAATATGTTTGTCTAAACCATTTCCTGCAGCCCACAAGGTCCCTGTCTGCTCTGATATCGTCTGCTTAGCAACTGTATCTCCTCCCTCTTTCTGCACAGCTTGTTTCGTTCTAACCACATGTGCCAAGTTTTTCCTGTTTTTAATTCATCATGTATTATTGAGGACCTGCCATGTACCAAGCACTGTCCAGGTGCTGGGGGTTTGGTGGTAAACAAAGCAGGCAAAAATCCCTGCCTCCATGAAGCTTATATTTTAGTAGGAGACACAGGCAATAAACAAATATGTAGATAATATAATATCTTAGACAGTGGTGAGAGCTATGGAGAAAAATCAAACAGGGAGAGGAGGGCGGGGAGCACTGGTGGAGGAGCTGCTATTTTAAATAGGGTAGTGAGAGAAGGGCTCACTGAGAAGGTGCTGGCCACGCTGTGCAGAACAGTTAACACAGCAGCCTGAAACTGCTGTCCTTAGAAAGGCCTGCTTGAAAGGTTGGTCCTCGGCTGGCATCTGGGAAAGTCAGGAGGGTTCCTATCATCCTTAAACAGAATGGCTCATGGTATCTAAACTGTTTGTGCAAACAATATGTTTTATGCTGAAGACCTGCTTTCTTCTGGGAGTCCGGAATTCTGGTATATGCCAGTCAGATGCCACCAACATGACTAGCCCCCAACAAAAACTCTGGGCACTAAGCCCCTGATGAGCTTCCCCGACAGACAACATTTTACAATGCTGTTGCAAACCACTGTTGGCGGCACTAAGTGCATCCTGTGGGACTCCAATGGGAAAGGACCCTTGGAAGCCTGCACCTGGTTTCCTCCAGACTTTGCCCCATGCACCTCTTCCCTTTGCTGATTTTGCTTGGTATCCTTTCACTGTAATAAACCATAACCATAAGCATAATTATATGCTGAGTCCTATGAGCTCTCCTAGCAAATCTTCAAATCTGGGTGTGGCCTTGGGGACCCTTGACACAGGAGCCAAGATGTGAAGTGAGGGACAACCATGCAGCACTCGGCTGAGAGATGGGGGCACGTTTGACGAGTTCAGGTAGCAGGAGGAAGCTACTGTGGCTGCAGCAGAGGAAGCAAGGAGGAAAGGAGGAGACATGATCAGAGAGGAAAGAGGAGGATCTGACCAGGGAGGGCCTTGCTGCCATTGTGGGCACTTTGTCTCTTATTCATTGTGACATGGGATGCACTGGAGGGTTTCGAGGACAGGACCTCATTCATATTTTTGAAAGGATCACTTCAGCTGTGGTGTCAAGAATGCTAGAGAAGAAGGAAAGCAAGGAGACCAGTTAGGGGGCTACTGCAGTAATCCAGGGAAGAGGTGTGGCTTTAACAAGGCTGGCAACCAAACCAGCTCCTACCTCAGCACCCTTCCCTGGGATGCTCCTCCCAGGTCTAAGCTCTTAGCTCACCCCCTCCCAAGCCCTCTCCCTCACTTTGTTTTCATTTTTTAACAGCACTTACTTCTACCTGAAAGTATTTTCTTTCTCTACTTTAATGTATAATTCCTCCCTCTTCCACCCATGCCCACCAATACATAAGCTCCATGAGGTCACTTAGTAGGCATCCCATAAATATTTGGTCAATAAGATAAAAGAATAAATGAACCAATGAACTAGGGGATGCAGTGATCTGCTTGGCTGGAATTGTGTGAATAACACTGACCTGAGTCAAGACAGATGACTGCCACGTCCCCAAAGGCCTCCAGAACAGAAGGCCTGCACACACCCTTGCTGACCAGGTTGAGCATCCAGGGTGCCACATTTGCCCTGGTTTAGCTTTTCATAGTAACGCTAGGAATCATGGTGACTCCAAGTGATGACAACCTGCCCCTCTCTTAATTTACAGTGGTGTATGATTTCAACAATTTCAAAACCCCTGCCCCCTACCCAGTCAATCATTCGCCAAGCCCCATAGAGCGCACCTCCTTCTTAATCCATTTTGAACTCAGTCCTTCCCTACCACCTCCTTGTCACTGTGTGTTCAGACCTTGGTGCTTTCTAACTGGGACAGCTGGTCTCCTTGATTTCCTTCAGACTCTCCTTCAAATAACGTTCCACACTACTGACAAAATGGCAATTCCATCACGACGTCTATTCCTGTCTACATCACTCCCGAGCCTCAAATCCTTTCCTGGCTCCCTACTGTCTTCAGGAAGAAGTTCAAACTCCTGACCAATGCACAGAAGGCCTTTCACTATCTGGCTCATACCTGTGGCTCCTCCTCCTTCACTCTGTCACCCCATCCTCTGCTGTAACTGGACTAATAATAACTCCCTTGTAGTCCCCCAAATATTCAGGCAGCTTCAGGCCTCCATGACTTCTCTACTTGCTCTCTCTGCCTAGAAAACCCCATCCTTCCCTCATCACCCCTCCCCCTACCTCTTCCCCTACCCTTCCCCTACTCCCCCACCCCCCGCCTTGTACCCACACTACTCTGTAACTAACTCCAAATCACCCTTCAGAGTTCATCTTCTTCAGGAAACTTCCTCTGACTCCACCATTTTATTTTGATGCCCCTCCTCTGTGCTCCCATAACACCCTATGCCTTTCTAGATCAGAGCATGAACTTGACTGTGTTGTGGTCAGTTATCTATTGCCCACACTATGCCACAGACCCTTGTGGGCATGCACCAGCTCTTATTCAACTTAAATAGTACACAGCACATATTAGGTACTTAAGAACAAATGACTGTTGTGCAAAACAAAAAAAGGAGTAATGATATGGGAATAAAGAGACATGAATCAAGCAGTGGCTATTTAAAAGAACTCAGAGATAAATACTCAGGGATAAAAGAACTCAGGGATATATACTCAGCGCACTTGTTCTAAACAGCAAAGGCCCAGATGCACTTGGTCACCATCGCTCAAAGGAGGTTAGAATGCTAATTCCTTGGGCAGTGATTTTTTACTTTTTTGCTCACTGCTGTGTCCTCAGAACTCAGAGCAGTATGTGGTATGGTAGGAGATCAATAAATATTTGCAGAATGAATATAAGAATGAATGAGACACTCTTACTAGAACTGCTCAGTCACTGAAGGTTGAACCTAGGAAATATTCTGCAGCCCAGAATTTACCCCACCACCTCTGTTATTAACAAAAACATCTAACATTCACTGAGAGCTTACTGTATGCCAGGTACTGTTTCAAATGCTTACGTCAATGATTCCTTTTACTCTTCCCAACAAACCTTTAATGTAGGTGCTGTTTTACAAAAGAGGAGTGGAGACACAATGGCCCAACGTGACCCGGGTAGGAAAGAGAAGAGCCAGGCTTCAAACTCAAGCAGTCTGGCTCCAGAATCTGGCTGCGGCCAACACACACAGAGAAAAATGGCTGTGCTTGTCCTGCCTCATTTGGTTGATTGAACCTGTCTGACTTTAGTCAAATATAGAAACATGAAAACTTGGCCAGGAAATCTCTGTTGACTTTTGTTTTTTTTAAGTCCAGCTGCCTAATTTATTAAGAATAGCACAAGTTTTCTGGGCCTAGGGAACTTCACCACAGGATGCTCCCCAGGTTACCTGTGGCAGCCACAGCTGCGTCCCTGTGGCACGCAGCAGCTCACCCTTCAGAACTGTTCTTAAAACACTTGAGATGTTGGAGGAAAGATGTCCATAACAGGTCCAAATGGATTTTGGGAAGAGATCCATAAATACAATACAGAATTCACCACCAGATGGCTGGAAAATTACTCTACTGAAATGAATGGATAATAATAATAGCTTCTAAGCTCTGACCACCTACTACGTTCCAGGCACTCACTAAGTCCTTACTATACATCATCTATTCATTTCATATTCCTAGGGACTCTTGTGAGGTAGGAATTATCACCCACTTTACAGATGAGAGGGTATGAAACTTGACTAGGGTCACACAGTTGGTAGTTGTTAGAGTCGGGATTTGAATCCAGTTCCTTCTAACTCCAAAGCCTGTGTCTTGCCACCTTCCAGCCTACGTGGTCTCCCCACATGTGCTAGAATAATGGCAGCACATTATTATTAATGCAGTCATTATTATTAATGACTATCAAATCCTTCAGTTGCCTGCCAAGAACTTTACTGTAAAACCTCCAAACTGCATTTTATTTTTCAGTCTATATAGCTTCTGCTCAAGATAATCAGGCAACAAAACCTTCAAAGTAAAAAGAAATAATGAGAAAGAAATGGCTGAAATCAGGTACTCTGATCATAAGCCTGCCTGGCATCTTTCAGATGCTGAAAATTTCAGAAGGCTGGTCAAGTTGCAACATGTAATTCAGAAACCTTTATTGTAATAACAGCTTATTTTTCCCCCAGGACTCTATTGCTATAACAGATGAAAGCTGGACATGTTTATTCTGGAAGAAAATGGTGAAGAAGGGGCGATACTGCTGTATCAGGGAACCCAGGACAGACCCACAGATAACGGCATAGGAATGGAATGCATGCGGAAGAGGGCCAGGTGAAACAAGAAAGGCAGAAAGTTAATGGTGGTTGAAACTGAGCTGCAGACACATGGGAGTTCCTTGTACTAGTCAATCTACTTTTTTGTGTGCTTGAAAATTTCCATTAAAAAAAAAGTCATGCCCCTCCAGCTAGATTACATCCCTAGGAGGTTAATGATCTGGGTTCCATGCCTTCTTGGACACAGTAGTGTAACTGCTGGCCCCTGGCCTTGGAGGGAGATGTCAAGGCTGAAAAAGGATTGGGTCTCCCTGTTTTGTCCTGGTCTGTTCCTTGTTGGCCCATCAGCAAAGGTCCCAGCATACCTCACAGCCAAAACCCTATAACAAATTCTGCTTTTAAAGAAGTAAGAGGGGTACTGGAACCATTGTTTCTCAGAATTAGAGACGAGTACTCAAAAGACGATTAAACCCTCAAACCACAAGAGCGTAAAAGAACAGGCTGAACTCTGGTTAGTGAGTTGGCTCAGAGGTTACCCATGAGGATGATACCACTGTACAGAGTAAGGGAGTTGGCAACAACCCAGAAATCAGTGTGTGGCTATGCTGAAAGGGAAGCTGACCCCTGGGTGCTGAGCGAAGGACAAACCTCAGGCAGGTTTTGGTGGCTTCTACCCAAACATTACCTTTTCCCTTTAACACTTTACAGGACAAATGGAAAGATTAGCCAAGCCCGTATCACTTGAAGAAACAATGCCGCTTACAAATCTGAGTGAAGACATGTTTAAAAAGTCCCGGTTATGATAAGATAGCTTTATTTGGTTCACCCAAAGGCAGAGGAATAGGTCTACTGCATCCTTTAGCAAATAAGTAAAAAACAGGGTAAGCAAGGCACAGGATGGGTAAAACCAATCTGCCTGGGCTCTGTGGGTTGTAGGTTAGCCCAGCTGTTCAGGAATGTTGCCCGTGAAAGATGCCCCATGACCATAGGTTTTGCCCCTACCTCCGGTCAGCGATTTTTAAAGTATGTACCAAAGATCACAAGTCCAAGGAGGTGGGCAGAAGAGAGAATGTGAATGCAGTCATGCAGATCCACCCCCAGTATTTAAAACCCAACCCAGAGCACCATCCAATGGCTTCCCGTTCCACTGAGAATAAAATCCAGTCCTCACCACCATTGCTCCCACCTGTTCTCTCCTGTCTCATTATGTTCCAGCCACATTCCTTGGGCCCCCAACCTCGTTCCCACCTCAAGACCTCTGTACTTGCAGCTCCTCTGCCTTGACTGCTATTCCCTAAATCTTTGCATGGCTACACAGATCTCAGATCAAAGGTCTGAGAGGCCTTTCCTAACTACTAAAGTAGCAACCCCCCCAGTCACTTTCTATCATGTCCTGTTATTTTCTTCATCCCACTTGTCACTCTCTGATATGATTATTTATTTGATTACTTTTCACTCGTCTGTCTCTCCCCAGTAGAATGTAACTCCCATGAAAGCAGGGTCTTGACTGTCTGGTTTGCCACTATAGCCACAGAATCTAGGACAAGGAATACCTGGTGATGAATGAGTACCTTCCTGGTAGGTCAGTAGCTACCTTCGTGATATACCTTCCTGGTAGGTCAGTAGCTACATTGGTGAGATATATATATAATATATATATGACACCATATTTTTCAAACCAAAAATAAAGGCACTGGGCTTGATGAGGCATTTTTCCTAAAATATGAATGTATGTAAATGAAAATACACAGCATCTACATTTAATAAGGAGTTCACTTGAGAAAAACTAAAATTGCATAGAACTGGGACTATCTTGGAGCCTCTGAGACATATAATTATCAGATAAATGAAATTCACTTTTTTTCATTGTTTAATAAACATTTCTGAAGACTCATGCCTTCAGCACTAAAGCATTTAGTTGTCAACGATCATCAGTAAGAGGAGTGCTCGCCAGGGAAGAATGGGATTGCTGAGTGAGAGTCCGGGTGCACAGGTGGGTCTGTGTGTTCACGCATGTGCAAAAGCACCTCCAGCTCAGAATTCATAACTGACAGCTCTTAAAGCCAGAGTGGCCTTGGTTTACGTTTGTTACTATTCTCTGGGGAAGTATGTCTCTAACTATAATGTGAGTGTCAAAAGCCTAACTTTAATGGGTGTGTCAAATGCCTGGGGATCTTATTAAAATGCAGATTCTGATTCTGAGGTGGGGCCTGAGATTTCCCCATATTTCTAATAAGTTCTCACTCAGGTGACGGCTTCTGGCCAGAGGATCACACGTTGAGAAGCAAATTTCTAGTACTACAAAATTACCATCTACCATAATCTAGAGGAAAGACACCTCTAGATTAGCTCAGAAAGGAAGTGGTAACCATAGAAGACTTAGTTCCCAAGAGACAAAAATATAGAGAACCCAATTAAAGAAAAGCAGAAAGGAACTTCTCTGGAAAGAGATGACTGGGCTTTCTTAAATTCATAATAAGCCAAATTTGTAAGGACTTAAGATAGACGCACTCCTAAGTGCTGATCTGTGTACAGATCTGGGAAACTGTTGAACTCTGTTATGAGAATCTGAAACATATATTCCTTTCAAGTTCCTTTACAAGTTTGATATTTACAACTCTTTGAGCATGAGAAAGCAGAAAGCTTTGCCAACTCTCTGTAGCAACAGAACTAATGTGGACCCATTTCCCCCTTTTCCCCATCATGCCTATTATAAAACTAGTTATTTTTCTCTGGTTTGCCCTTTAAAAGTTTCCCCTCCTTACCACCAACTCGAGCCCCCAACCTCTGGCCCAGTGGGTAACATACCCAGTGTGACCTTACATCCTGTTTTTCCCCCACTAGTCTGTCACCCCATGAATGGGCAGGGCCACCTGGAACTCTCACCCCACTGAAGCCTCCAGCCTCAACTGGGTGCTCCGGCTGCCTTAACAGAACTCTCACTGCCCTCATCATTCCTCAGAGTTGTTAACGTGCATATCTCCCTGGAGACCTGGGGTGAGTGTGAGGTCACTGAAAAGGCAGGATTTGGGCATTCCTGTGTCTTTCGGCAACCTTCTAGCAATAATGAGTGGCCATGATCTGTCACCATCCACAGTGACCCTCTTCCTAGTCCACAAAAATGGCAAAAAAACAAACCTGGCCTTCTCCTTCCAGTTTTTTGTATTCCTTAAGAAGTTGCTCCACACGCATCGCACTGTCTCCGATGTCTGTAAACTCTGCTTGCTCTGCCAACACGTTGTCCAGGGCAAGCTTAACCTACAAGACACATTAGAAAAGCCCAGACATAAGCCAATGGACACCCATCTGGAGGTATAGGTTTGTTATACTCTAGACAACTTGAAAATCCAAAAAGGATTCAGGACATATGTGTATCTATATAGATTTATTTTTTTTCTACAGCTCATCAGCTTTCAGATTAAGCTGAGGGTGCTGAGACACATGTGGATGGAATATAAAAGCTACACGGAATCAAAAAGGAAGGTAAACCATCACTGAAATACCATGTATGCCAACAGGAAAATGGGATTCTAGTACATTGCTACCCACTGAAAAGGTGAGAAGAGGAATCAAAGATAGAAGGAGGGGACTGGATTGGGGAGGGGAGGGAAGCCCGATGCCCAGAGTTCAAGGGCAAAGAGAGAACCAGAAGTCACTGAAACGTAACGGAAGTTTTATTAAACAAGAAAATAATACCTCACAAAAATTGTGTTCAAAGTGCTGTAGTTGTAGGCATTGATTAAGCTTCAGGTAATGGTCAGACCAGAACTGACTAAAGGCTTTTTCCGTTTCATTCAACTGAACTAATAACCTGTCAAGAAAGAACAAGAAAGGACATGCAGTCAGCATTCATTTCCACAGGCTCATGGAGATAACACTCGTGTTTTTAGTCAGTGTTACTAATTGTGATAATCTCCTTATTATGAAGTCTGTGTCACCTATGACTTTCTCCTAGTTCAGCTGGTTTCCACATTTCCCATTTTTTAATCAGGACACCCTCAGGACTAGGCAGAAACTTCACTTCAGATGCAGCTGCTATGCTTTAAAATGTACCCCAGGTAACTTTACCTTTCTCTCTATTTCTTTCCACCTAAGAAGACAGGTGTGCAAAGCACAGCACCCAACCAAACTGTTATTTGGCAACGAAGCTCAGTAAATACTACCATCTTCCTTGACATCCTGGGATGAAAGCAGATCATAGGAGGAGGGAATGGCATTCTCATAAAAATATCTCTGTAGATGGATGCCAGAAGGATACCACGGTTTTTCCTTCATTGTCTCAAATATTCTTCTTTCGTGACCCCATCAAGACCCATCAGCAGCTGTTCCAATCTGTTCTTGGTTGTTTCAGATCATGTGGTTCTACGTATTCTCTCCTGAAAAAGCAGATTCCACCCCTCTCACTCACCTTTCCATGGTAGCTACATTCTCAGCTTCATTGAGACTGAGTTTGCTGGTGGGACTTTTGGTTGCTTGTTCTTGAATACATGACAGCAATGTGGTCCCTTGCTTTCCAAGTAATTTTAGCTCATCCTAGAGAAAGGAAAATACAGTCTCTCTTAGAAGGAATTAAAAGCAAATTCTAGGTAGTTTTGAGGTGAGGAAAATGGTAGCTCAGTATATTTTTATTATATAGCAAATTAAATGCTAAAGAAGTCAAGCTATAGCTTTTTAAATTGATTAACTTATTCCTAAATAGGTAATACATACACGATACAAAATTCAAAATATACAAAAGGGTACATATTGAAAACATCAAGTCTTGTGTCCACAGCCCATTCACTTTCCCATTCCAAAAGCAACAACTGTTAAGTTTTTGTGTGTATCTCAAATTGTTGTAAATTAAAAACAATTAGTTAATAAAATCTGGTTTTAATCCAAGATAGTGACCAGAAACAAGAAAATGACAGATATCAAGTGTTAAGTGCTGGAAAACGCCATGCAATAATAATGTAATCAATGCTAGTCGACCATAAAAAAAAAACTTCATCTGGTCTCATCAATAAACACCTGCCATTCCTGCCCCCAGAGTGTGGCCTTGTTCAGTTATCAAAGTTCAGCAGAGATGGGCAGCAATTTCAGTTTGACATGGAAAGATTCATATTTCCAAGGCAATTCTATTCTCCTCTTTTTACATAGGGACTTAGGGCATTGCAACTGGGGAAGATGTCAGCCTATCTCTTTCCAAATCCAGTGGCTCTAGTCCTCTACTCACATAATACAGGGGGTCTCTCAATGCCCTGAGCATTAAGCATAAGGTAAGCCAAAAGGGGTGGAGCCTGGCCTAGAATTTTGCTGCTGAGAGTTTTGGGTTTTGTTCCTGGGTCACTCAGGATGCTTGTTTGGTATGCCCTGAAGGTAAGAATAGGCCCATAGTTACAAAACAATCTCCTCGATGCACATCAACACTAAATCTCTTCCTCCAGGCCCAGCCATCTCCAGCCTCACTGATGCAGAACTCATTCCCTGTGGGAGGAGTTTTATACTCTCCACTCCAGTCACACAGAAATCCAGGCCCTCTCAGCCTTATGCCTTTGCTCCTCGTCTCCCATCCCACTCCAGTATTCACCCCTTTGAAGGCTTCCATTACCTATACCCAGCCTCAAACTTGTCCCAAGATCTGGCTGATGATAGATTTGACTCCTCTGATCAAAATTCTTTGGACAGCCCCTGTGGCTCTGTCCTCTCCAGGTAATGCCCCAAGTCGGCCACTTGACTGGTATTCCTGCCTGGTAACTGGACATATCCCTTCTTCTCCACTCTCAGGTATCAGCCCTCATTTCTTATCTCATCAGTGCTTGTTAAATATTTGTAGGTTGGATGAATTAAAAATGGTCTAAAAGAAATTACATTGCAGATGGATAAAGACAAATAAGATATGGTGGGGGAGAAAAAAGCACTCATTAGTAAGTGCTCTTAGCTTTTCCCTCCTCCTCCTCCCCATGAAAAAGGGTCTTGGCTATTCTACTCAGTTTCTTAACTGCTTCTAAGCTTCCGGCATTCCAGCAGTATTGTGGCATTAGCCATTATCTTATTTATATATATTTATACACACACTTACACACACACAGGATGTGCGATACAGAATTGGGAGGAAAGATGGAGGGACCAAAGAAGAAGAGGCATATTACTAGGGCAAGAAGGAGACATTGGAAGGGGAAACTTGGAAGAGAGATACAGCCAAAAAGCTGCAGAATGTGAGGAAAGTATATGAGAGTGAAAAGATGAATCTTAGTAAGTGATGTCATACACTGTGTATTTCCTTTACATGGTTAAAAATACAAGGAAAGGGACTTCCCTGGTGGTCCAGTGGTTAAGACTCCATGCTCCCAACGCAGGGGGCACAGGTTCGATCCCTAGCTGGGGAACTAAGATCCTGCATGCTGCACAGCGTGGCCAAAAATAAATTTAAAAAAATACAAGGAAAAATTGTAACCTGGTTACACTATGGGACCAGACCACATGGTCAGCTTCAGTAGGGTTACCAAAATCTGCCATAAACATGGAGGGAAAGAATAGGGAACTATGGTACTTGGACAGCATAAAGGTAAGTTGCCCAACCCCAAAATGGAGTTTGTCCTTGTTCACACTGGTGACAATTCAAAATATTTAATACCTGTATAGAGCAGGCACTAACCAATTAGCACAGAAGTCAGACACAATGCTGAAACAGTCCTGAGGCCAACTGTGGTCCAGGTGTTAACCCTTTAGTGGGTTAAAGGGTTGCCAGAATCACGAGGAGGTCTTGTGGGTCCTAGGAAATGGGCCAGGGAGGTAGAATGAAGCTCTCAAGGGATATAAATCTTTAATTCTTTTAACAACTGGTAAGGCTGTCCGAGTGTGTACTCATCATTATGGTTCCATCATTATGGAAACAAGCAGTTGGTCAGAAGAAGACTTACTTAGCAAGGCACTGGGGACTACTTCAGGGTCAAAAGAATTTAAATTTTCTGGGAGGAATTCTTTTTGTGACAAGGGTAAGCATGAATGTAGACACATATTCATTCATTTAAAATGTATTTACTATAAAGAACTATTTTTACATGCCAGGCCCTGTGCTCGGTTGTGTCATGGGCTGGGAGTGGAGGTAAGGCGGGAAGTAAAACAATCAGTCAGAGCCTAGAGAATACATGAATGCTTTATACTCCTTATTCCACTTTTAATACTTACCCTCTATCTGCCATTAAAAGTTAGCTCTACTATCTTGTGTTGTTTATGATGTTGACTAATGAATTCCAGAATCCGGCCTTTAAAATGCAAATCTTCACAATTTAGAGAAAAAAGTCCTTGAAAGAGATGAGACATTCCCTTTCCTCAGTAACTGCTGAGAGAGATCTCCCTGTGATATAAAACTAGATAAAAACACTGATTATTAGGGTATTAGCATCAAAATACCCTACGGTATTTTGTATCTATTGAAATACCAATAGGTATTCATAAGAATTCCAATTCTGTCTTCCTGTGCAAAAACGAGACCTCTCTGCCTACCTCTTTCTAACTTATGTAGAGTTACTGCAAGTAGAGTTTGAACAAAGGGTCTTTAAAAACTCTTAAAACTATAAAATTATTGCTAGGGCCTATGAAAATACCTTGTAATTCTTTTGTTTTTTTGTAAAGCAAAATTTTTTTAAAAAGCTTTTTCTTTTTAAAAAAAATTTTTAATTTATTTTTTGGCTGCGTTGGGTCTTCATTGCTGCACGCAGGCTTTCTCTAGTTTCGGCGAGCGGGGCTACTCTTCATTGCAGTGCACGGCCTTCTCACTGCGGTAGCTTCTCTTGTTGTGGCGCAAGGGCTCTACGTGCGTGGGCTTCAGTAGCTGTGGCGCATGGGCTCAGTAGTTGTGGCACACAGGCTTAGTTGCTCCATGGCATGTGGGATCTTCCTGGACCAGAGATCGAACCCATGTCCCCTGCATTGACAGGCGGATTCTTAACCACTGCATCACCAGGGAAGTCCCATAACTTGTAATTCTGATTGATCACCTTCCTGATTATTTGTTACCGTGGTAGTATTGATGGAATTGTCCTCTCTGAATACAAAACTGAATGAATACTGAATGGAACAAATACTGAATACTAAACAGTATTCATATTTGTAAAAATTGATCTGTCACATAACTGAAGGACCACTGGCACTTTCCTCTCCTCCTGCATGATGAGAAAAAGGCCTATGGCTCTTTTAGCTTTCTTATTTTAACAACAACAACAACAAAAAATGGGAGTCTTATCCTACTTAAAGGAACACATGGTACAGTGTCTTAGTTGACTAAAGCATCTGAGAGCCAAAGGACAAGGCCCCATGTTTCTGGTCTAAATAAGACTGACAGAGAAGTGAGAATCACCCTCTTTGAGATGCAAGAGGGAGACTGCCTGCTTCTGTGAGCTGCCTCCAAAACCAGCAAGGAAAAAGACAATAGGGAGAGCTGTTTTGCTAAGAAAGAATTCTGCAAGGCCATCAAAAACAGGGTAAGAAAGTACATATCTATATAGGGTTGGTGGTTATTTTATTATTGTCTTAGGGCCCAAAAATCTTTCTTTTTTTAAATTGAAATATAATTCATGTATCATAAAATTCAACATTTTAAAGTGTATAATTCCATGGTTTTTTTCCAGAACATTTTCACCACCCCCCCAAAAAGAAATCCCATACCTATAAGGCACTCTCCATTTCCCCCTCTTCCGAGCTCCCAGGAACCACTAATCTACCTGCTTTCTCTGTGGATTTGCCTATTCTGGATATTTCATATAAATGGAATCATACAATATGTGGCTTTTTTGTGTTTGCTTCTTTCACTTTGTATGCTTTCAAGGTTCATACATATTGTAGCATGCATCAGTACTTCATTCCTTTCAATGGCTGAATAATATTCCATTGTATGGATATATCACAATTTATTTATCCATTCCTTCAACGGTTGATGGATATATGGGCTGTTTCCACTGTTTGGATGTTATGAATAATGCTGCTATGAACATTCATGTATAAACTTCTGTGTGAAACGTTTTCTTTTCTTTCTTTTTATTGCAGTATAATTGCTTTACAACGTTGTGTTAGTTTCTGCTGTACAACAAAGTGAATCAGCTATATGTATACATATACCCCCTCCCTCCCACACCCCACATCCCACCCACCTAGGTCGCCACAGAGCACAGAGCTCAGCTTCCTGTGCTTTACAGCATGTTCCCGCTACCTATCTATTTTATATTTGGTAGTGTATACATGTCAATCTTAATTTCCCAATTCGTCTCCCCCTCCCCTTCCCCCCATGCCCACATGTCCGTTCTCTACATCAGCATCTCTATTCCTGCCCTGCAAATAGGTTCATCTGTATCACTTTTCTAGATTCCACATATATGCGTTAATATACGATATTTGTTTTTCTCTTTCTGGCTTACTTCACTCTGTATGACAGACTCTGGGTCCATCCACATCTCTACAAATGACCCAATTTCGTTCCTTTTTATGGCTGAGTAATATTCCATTGTATATATGTACCACATCTTTTTTTTTTTTTGCCATTTCAGTGCTATTTATTTATTTATTTATTTAAGATTTTTAGAAATTTCATGTAATGTCTGAAACACTTATATTAACACATTTCCATACAAATAACCCAATGAAAGTTTAGTATTCGTTGTTTTGTTTGTTTGTTTTTTTATACTGCAGGTTCTTATTAGTCATCAACTTTATACACATCAGTGTATACATGTCAATCCCAAGCGCCCAATTCAGCACACCACCATCCCCACCCCACCGCAGTTTTCCCCCCTTCGTGTCCATATGTCTGTCCTCTACATCAGCATCTCTATTCCTGCCCTGCAAATAGGTTCATCTGTACCATTTTTCTAGGTTCCACATACATGCGTTAATATACGATATTTGTTTTTCTCTTTCTGACTTACTTCACTCTGTATGACAGTCTCTAGATCCATCCACGTCTCAACAAATGACTCAATTTCGTTTCTTTTTATGGCTGAGTAATATTCCATTGTATATATGTATCACAACGTCTTTATCCATTCGCCTGTTGATGGGCATTTAGGTTGCTTCCATGACCTGGCTATTGTAAATAGTGCTGCAATGAACATTGGGGTGCATGTGTCTTTTTGAATTATGGTTTTCTCTGGGTATACGCCCAGTAGTGGGATTGCTGGATCATATGGTAAATCTATTTTTAGTTTTTTAAGGAACCTCCATACTGTTCTCCATAGTGGCTGTATCAATTTACATTCCCAACAACAGTGCAAGAGGGTTCCCTTTTCTCCACACCCTGTCCAGCATTTGTTGTTTGTAGATTTTCTGATGATGCCCATTCTAACTGGTGTGAGGTGATACCTCATTGTCGTTTTGATTTGCATTTCTCTAATGATTAGTGATGTTGAGCATCTTTTCATGTGCTTCTTGGCCATCTGTATGTCTTCTTTGGAGAAATGTCTATTTAGGTCTTCTGCCCATTTTTGGATTGGGTTGTTTGTTTCTTTAATATTGAGCTGAATGAGCTGTTTATATATTTTGGAGATTAATCCTTTGTCCGTTGATTCGTTTGCAAATATTTTCTCCCATTCTGAGGGTTGTCTTTTCGTCTTGTTTATGGTTTCCTTTGCTGTGCAAAAGCTTTGAAGTTTCATTAGGTCCCATTTGTTTATTTTTGTTTTTATTTCCATTACTCTAGGAGGTGGGTCAAAAAAGATCTTGCTGTGATTTATGTCAAAGAGTGTTCTTCCTATGTTTTCCTCTAAGAGTTTTATAGTGTCCGGTCTTACATTTAGGTCTCGAATCCATTCTGAGTTTATTTTTGTGTATGGTGTTAGGGAGTGTTCTAATTTCATTCTTTTACATGTGGCTGTCCAGTTTTCCCAGCACCACTTATTGAAGAGATTGTCTTTTCTCCATTTTATATCTTTACCTCCTTTGTCATAGATTAGTTGACCATAGGTGTGTGGGTTTATCTCTGGGCTTTCTATCTTGTTCCATTGATCTATGTTTCTGTTTTTGCGCCAGTACCATATTGTCTTGATTACTGTAGCTTTGTAGTATAGTCTGAAGTCAGGGAGTCTGATTCCTCCAGCTCCGTTTTTTTCCCTCAAGACTGCTTTGGCTATTCGGGGTCTTTTGTGTCTCCATACAAATTTTACAATGATTTGTTCTAGTTCTGTAAAAAATGCCATTGGTAATTTGATAGGGATTGCATTGAATCTGTAGATTGCTTTGGGTAGTATGGTCATTTTCACGATATTGATTCTTCCAATCCAAGAACATGGTACATCTCTCCATCTGTTGGTATCATCTTTAATTTCTTTCATCAGTGTCTTATAGTTTTCTGCATACAGGTCTTTTGTCTCCCTAGGTAAGTTTATTCCTAGGTATTTTATTCTTTTTGTTGCAGTGGTAAATGGGAGTGTTTCCTTAATTTCTCTTTCAGATTTTTCATCATTAGTGTATAGGAATGCAAGAGATTTCTGTGCATTAATTTTGTATCCTGCAACTTTACCAAATTCATTGATTAGTTCTAGTAGTTTTCTGGTGGCATTTTTAGGATTCTCTATGTATAGTATCATGTCATCTGCAAGCAGTGACAGTTTTACTTCTTCTTTTCCAATTTGTATTACTTTTATTTCTTTTCTTCTCTGATTGCCGTGGCTAGGACTTCCAAAACTATGTTGAATAATAGTGGTGAGAGTGGACATCCTTGTCTTGTTCCTGATCTTAGAGGAAATGCTTTCAGTTTTTCACCATTGAGAATCATGTTTGCTGTGGGTTTGTCATATATGGCCTTTATTATGTTGAGGTACGTTCCCTCTATGCCCACTTTCTGGAGAGTTTTTATCATAAATGGGTGTTGAATTTTGTCAAAAGCTTTTTCTGCATCTATTGAGATGATCATATGGTTTTTATTCTTCAATTTGTTAATATGGTGTATCACATTGATTGATTTGCGTATATTGAAGAATCCTTGCATCCCTGGGATAAATCCCACTTGATCGTGGTGTATGATCCTTTTAATGTGTTGTTGGATTCTGTTTGCTAGTATTTTGTTGAGGATTTCTGCATCTATATTCATCAGTGATATTGGTCTGTAATTTTCTTTTTTTGTAGTATCTTTGTCTGGTTTTGGTATCAGGGTGATGGTGGCCTCATAGAATGAGTTTGGGAGTGTTCCTTCCTCTGCAATTTTTTGGTTAGAGTTTGAGAAGGATGGGTGTTAGCTCTTCTCTGAATGTTTGATAGAATTCACCTGTGAAGCCATCTGGTCCTGGACTTTTGTTTGTTGGAAGATTTTTAATCACAGTTTCAATTTCATTACTTGTGATTGGTCTGTTCATATTTTGTTTCTTCCTGGTTCAGTCTTGGAAGGTTATACCTTTCTAAGAATTTGTCCATTTCTTCCAGGTTGTCCATTTTATTGGCATAGAGTTGCTTGTAGCAGTCTCTTAGGATGCTTTGTATTTCTGCGGTGTCTGTTGTAACTTCACCTTTTTCATTTCTAATTTTATTGATTTGAGTCCTCTCCCTCTTTTTCTTGATGAGTCTGGCTAATGGCTTATCAATTTTGTTTATCTTCTCAAAGAGCCAGCTTTTAGTTTTATTGATCTTTGCTATTGTTTTCTTTGTTTCTATTTCATTTATTTCCACTCTGATCTTTATGATTTCTGTCCTTCTGCTAACTTTGGGTTTTGTTTGTTCTTCTTTCTCTAGTTCCTTTAGGTGTAAGCTTAGATTGTTTACTTGAGATTTTTCTTGTTTCTTTAGGTAGGCTTGTATAGCTATAAACTTCCCTCTTAGAACTGCTTTTGCTGCATCCCATAGGTTTTGGATCGTCGTGTTTTCATTGTAATTTGTCTCTAGGTATTTTTTGATTTCCTCTTTGATTTCTTCAGTGATCTCTTGGTTATCTAGTAACGTATTGTTTAGCCTCCATGTGTTTGTGTTTTTTACGTTTTTTTCCCTGTAATTCATTTCTAATCTCATAGCGTTGTGGTCAGAAAAGATGTTTGATATGATTTCAATTTTCTTAAATTTACTGAGGCTTGATTTGTGACCCAAGATGTGATCTATCCTGGAGAATGTTCCGTGCGCACTTGAGAAGAAAGTGTAATCTGCTGTTTTTGGATGGAATGTCCTCTAAATATCAATTAAATCTATCTGGTCTATTGTGTCATTTAAAGCTTCTGTTTCCTTATTTATTTTCATTTTGGATGATCTGTCTATTGGTGTAAGTGAGGTGTTAAAGTCCCCTACTATTATTGTGTTACTGTCGATTTCCTCTTTTATAGCTGTTAGCAGTTGCCTTATGTATTGAGGTGCTCCTATGTTGGGTGCATATATATTTACAATTGTTATATTTTCTTCTTGGATTGATCCCTTGATCATTATGTAGTGTCCTTCCTTGTCTCTTGTAACATTCTTTATTTTAAAGTCTATTTTATCTGATATGAGTATAGCTACTCCAGCTTTCTTTTGATTTCCATTTGCATGGAGTATCTTTTTCCATCCCTTCACTTTCAGTCTGTATGTGTCCCTAGGTCTGAAGTGGGTCTCTTGTAGACAGCATATATATGGGTCTTGTTTTTGTATCCATTCAGCAAGCCTGTGTCTTTTGGTTGGAGCATTTAATCCATTCACGTTTAAGGTAATTATCAATATGTATGTTCCTATGACCATTTTCTTAATTGTTTTGGGTTTGTTTTTGTAGGTCCTTTTCTTCTCTTGTGTTTCCCACTTAGAGAAGTTCCTTTAGCATTTGTTGTAGAGCTGGTTTGGTGGTGCTGAATTCTCTCAGCTTTTGCTTGTCTGTAAAGCTTTTGATTTCTCCATGAAATCTAAATAAGATCCTTGCCGGGTAGAGTAATCTTGGTTGTAGGTTCTTCCCTTTCATCACTTTAAGTATATCATGTCACTCCCTTCTGGCTTGCAGAGTTTCTGCTGAGAAATCAGCTGTTAACCTTATGGGAGTTCCCTTGTATGTTATTTGTCGTTTTTCCCTTGCTGCTTTCAATAATTTTTCTTTGTCTTTAATTTTTGCCAGCTTGATTACTATGTGTCTCCGCGTGTTTCTCCTTGGGTTTATCCTGTATGGGACTCGCTGCGCTTCCTGGACTTGGGTGGCTATTTCCTTTCCCATGTTAGGGAAGTTTTCGACTATAATCTCTTCAAATATTTTCTCTGGTCCTTCGTCTCTCTCTTCTCCTTCTGGGACCCCTATAATGCGAATGTTGTTGCGTTTAATGTTGTCCCAGAGGTCTCTTAGGCTGTCTTCATTTCTTTTCATTCTTTTCTCTTTAGTCTGTTCCGCAGCAGTGAATTCCACCATTCTGTCTTCCAGGTCACTTATCCGTTGTTCTGCCTCAGTTATTCTGCTATTGATTCCTTCTAGTGTAGTTTTCATTTCAGTTATTGTATTGTTCATCTCTGTTTGTTTGTTCTTTAATTCTTCTAGGTCTTTGATAAACATTTCTTGCATCTTCTCGATCTTTGCCTCTATTCTTTTTCCGAGGTCCTGGATCACCTTCACTATCATTATTCTGAATTCTTTTTCTGGAAGGTTGCCTATCTCCACTTCATTTAGTTGTTTTTCTGGGGTTTTATCTTGTTCCTTCATCTGGTACATAGCCCTCTGCCTTTTCATCTTGTCTATATTTCTGTAAATGTGGTTTTTGTTCCACAGGCTGCAGGATTATAGTTCTTCTTGCTTCTGCTGTCTGCCGTCTGGTGGATGAGGCTATCTAAGAGGCTTGATGGGAGGGACTGGTAGTGGGTAGAGCTGACTGTTGCTGTGGTGGTCAGAACTCAGTAAAAGTTTAATCCACTTGACTGTTGATGGGTGGGGCTGGGTTCCCTCCCTGTTGGTTGTTTGGCCTGAGGCAACGCAACACTGGAGCCTACCTGGGCTCTTTGGTGGGGCTAATGACAGACTCTGGGAGGGCTCACGCCAAGGAGTATATCCCAGAACTTCTGCTGCCAGTGTCCTTGTCCCCACCGTGAAACAGAGCCACCCCCGCCTCTGCAGGAGACCTTCCAACACTAGCAGGTAGGTCTGGTTCAGTCTCCCCCGGGGTCACTGCTCCTTCCCCTGGGTCCCGATGCGCACACTACTTTGTGTGTGCCCTCCAAGAGTGGAGTCTGTGTTTCCCCCAGTCCTGTCAAAGTCCTGCAATCAATTCCCACTAGGCTTCAAAGTCTGATTCTCTAGGAATTCCTCCTCCCGTTGCCGGAACCCCAGGTTGGGAAGCCTGACGTGGGGCTCAGAATCTTCACTCCAGTGGGTGGACTTCTGTGGTATAAGTGTTTGCCAGTCTGTGAGTCACCCACCCACCAGTTATGGGATTTGATTTTACTCTGATTGCGCCCCTCCTACCGTCTCATTGTGGCTTCTCCTTTGTCTTTGGATGTGGGGTATCTTTTTTGGTGAGTTCCAGTGTCTTCCTGTCGATGATTGTCCAGGAGCTAGTTGTGATTCTGGTGTTCTCGCAAGAGGGGGTGAGAGCACATCCTTCTACTCCGCCACCTTGGTTCCTCCCAATGACCTGTACCACATCTTCTTTATCCATTCAACTGTTGTTGGACTTTTAAGTTGTTTGCATGTCCTGGCTATTGTAAATAGTGCTGCAATGAACATTGAGGTACATGTGTACTTTTTTTTTTTTTTCATGTGTACTTTTGAATTATGGTTTTCTCAGGGTATACGCCCAGTAGTGGGATTGCTGGGTCATATGGTGGTTCTATTTTTAGTTTTCTAAGGAACCTCTATACTGTTTTCCATAGTGGCTGTATCAATTTACATTCCCACCAACAGTGCAAAAGGGTTCCCTTTTCTCCACACCCTCTCCAGCATTTATTGTTTCTAGATTTTTTGATGATGGCAATTCTGACCAGTGTGAGGTGATACCTCATTGTGGTTTTGATTTGCATTTCTCTAATGATTAGTGATGTTGAGCATCTTTTCATGTGTTTGTTGGCCATCTGTATGTCTTCTTTGGAGAAATGTCTATTTAGGTCTTCTGCCCATTTTTGGATTGGGTTGTTTGTTTTTTTGATATTGAGCTCCATGAGCTGCTTGTATATTTTGGAGATTAATCCTTTGTCCGTTGCTTCATTTGCAAATATTTTCTCCCATTCTCAGGGTTGTCTTTTCATCTTGTTTAAGACTTCCTTTGCTGTGCAAAACCTTTTGAGTTTAATTAGGTCCCATTTGTTTATTTTGGTTTTTATTTCCATTTCTCTAGAGGTGGGTCAAAAAGGATCTTGCTGTGATTTATGTCATAGAGTGTTCTGCCTATGTTTTCCTCCAAGAGTTTTATAGTGTCTGGCCTTACATTTAGGTCTTTAATCCATTTTGAGTTTATTTTTGTGTATGGTGTTAGGGAGTGTTCTAATTTCATTCTTTTGCATGTAGCTGTCCAGTTTTCCCAGCACCACTTATTGAAGAGGCTGTCTTTTCTCCATTGTATATTCTTGCCTCCTTTGTCAAAGATAAGGTGACCATACGTGCGTGGGTTTATTTCTGGGCATTCTATCCTGTACCATTGATCTATATTTCTGTTTTTGTGCCAGTACCATACTGTCTTGATAACTGTAGCTTTGTAATATAGTCTGAAGTCAGGGAGCCTCATTCCTCCAGCTCCATTTCTCATTCGCAAGATTGCTTTGGCTATTCAGAGTCTTTTGTGTTTCCATACAAATTGTAAACTTTTTTGTTCTAACTCTGTGAAGAATGCCATTGGTAATTTGATAGGGATTACAATGAATCTGTAGATTGCTTTGGGTAGTATAGTCATTTTCACAACTTTGATTCTTCCAATCCAAGAACATGGTATATTTCTCCATCTGTTTATGTCATCTTTAATTTCTTTCATCAGTGTTTTATAGTTTTCTGAGTACAGGTTTTTTGCCTCCTTAGGTAGGTATATACCTAGGTATTTTATTCTTTTTGTTGCAGTGGTAAATGGGAGTGTTTCCTTAATTTCTCTTTCGGATTTTTCGTTATTACTGTATAGGAATGCAAGAGATTTCTGTGCATTAATTTTGTATCCTGCAACGTTACCAAATTTACTGATTAGTTCTAGTAGTTTTCTGGTGACATCTTTAGGATTTTCTATGTATAGTATCATGTCACCTGCAAACGGTGACAGTTTTACTTCTTTTTTTCCAGCTTGTATTCCTTTTATTTCTTTTTCTTCTGATTGCCGTGGCTAGGACTTCCAAAACTATGTTGAATAAGAGTGGCGAGAGTGGACATCCTTGTCTTGTTCCTGATCTTAGAGGAAATGCTTTCAGTTTTTCACCACTGAGAATGATGTTTGCTGTGGGTTTCTCATATATGGCCTTTATTATGTTGAGGTAGATTCTCTCTATGCCCATTTTCTGGAGAGTTTTTATCATAAATGGGTGTTGAATTTTGTCAGAAGCTTTTTCTGCATCTATTGAGATGATCATATGGTTTTCATTCCTTAATTTGTTAATATGGTATATCACATTGATTGATTTGCATATACTGAAGAATCCTTGCATTCCTGGAATAAATCCCACTTGATCATGGTGTATGATCCTTTTAATGTGTTGTTGGATTCTGTTTGCTAGTATTTTATTGAGGGTTTTTGCATCTATGTTCCTCAGTGATATTGGTCTGTGATTTGCTTTTTTTGTGATATCTTTGTCTGGTTTTGGTATCAGGGTGATGGTGGCCTCATAGAAGAGATTTGGGAGTGTTCCTCCCTCTGCAATTTTTTGCAAGAGTTTGAAAAGGATAGGTGTTAGCTCTTCTCTGAATGTTTGATAGAATTCACCTGTGAAGCCATCTGGTCCTGGACTTTTGTTTGTTGGAAGACCTTTAATTACAGTTTCAATTTCATTACTTGTGATGGGTTTGTTTATATTTTCTAATTCTTCCTGGTTCAGTCTTGGTAAATTGTACCTTTCCAAGAATTTGTCCATTTCTTCAAGGTTGTCCATTTTATTGGCATATAGTTGTTTGTAGTAGTCTTTTATAATCCTTTCTATTCCTGTTTTGTTAGTTGTGATTTCTCCTTTTTCATTTCTAATTTTATTGATTTGTGTCCTCTCCCTTTCTTTCTCGATGAGTCTGGCTAAAGGTTTATCAATTTCGTTTATCTTCTCAAAGAACCAACTTTTAGTTTTATTGATCTTTGCTATTGTTTTCTTTGTTTCTATTTCATTTATTTCTACTCTGATCTTTATGATTTCTTTCCTTCTGCTGACTTTGGGTTTTCTTTGCTCTTCTTTCTCTAGTTGTTTTAAGTGTAGGATTCGGTTGTTTTTTGAGATTTTTCTTGTTTCTTGAGGTGAGATTGTATTGCTGTAAACTTCCCTCTTAGAACTGCTTTTGCTGAGTCCCATAGGTTTTGGGTCATCGTGTTTTTGTTGTCATTTGTTTCTATGTATTTTTTTATTTCCTCTGATTTCTTCAGTGATCTCTTGGTTATTCAGTAGTGCACTGTTTTGCCTCCATGTATTTATGTTTTTTACAGTTTTTTTTCCTGTAATTGATTTCTAATCTCATAGCGTTGTAGTCAGAAAAGATGCTTGATACGATTTCAATTTTCTTAAATTTTCCGAGGCTTGATTTGTGACCCAAGATGTGATCTATCCTGGAGAATGTTCCATGTGCACTTGAGAAGAAAGTGTGTTCTGCCACTTTTGGGTGGAATGCCCTATAAATATCAATTAAGTCTATCTGATCTATTGTGTCATTTAAAGCTTGCGTTTCCTTATTTATTTTCTGTTTGGATGATCTGTCCATTGGTGTAAGTGGGGTGTTAAAGTCCCCTACTATTATTGTGTTACTGTCAGTTTCCCCTTTTATGATGGTAAACATTTGCCTTATGTATTGAGGTGCTCTTATGTTGGGTGCATAAATATTTATAATTGTTATATCTTCTTCTTGGATTGATCCCTTGATCATTATGTCATGTCCTTCCTTATCTCTTGTAACAGTCTTTTTTTAAAGTCTATTTTATCTGATACGAGTATTGCTACTCCAGCTTTCTTTTGATTTCCATTTGCATGGAGTATCTTTTTCCATCCCTTCACTTTCAGTCTGTATGTGTCCCTTGGTCTGAAGTGGGTCTCTACAAGAGACAGCATATATATGAGTCTTGCTTCTGTATCCATTCAGCCAGTGTGTCTTTTGGTTGGAGCATTTAATCCATTTACATTCAAGGTTATTATTGATATGTATATTCCTATTACCATTTTCTTAATTGTTTTGGGTTTGCTTTTGTGGGTCTGTTTTCTTCTCTTGTGTTTCCTGCCTAGAGAAGTTCCTTTAGCATTTGTTGTAAAGTTGGTTTGGTGGTGCTGAATTCTCTTAGCTTTTGCTTGTCTGTAAAGCTTTTGATTTCTCCGTCAAATCTGAATGGGATCCTTGCTGGGTAGAGTAATCTTGGTTGTGGGTTTTTCTATTTCATCACTTTAAGTATATCCTGACACTCCCTTCTGGCCTGCAGAGTTTCTGCTGAAAAATCAGCTGATAACCTTATGGGGATTCCTTTGTATGTTATTTTTTGCTTTTCCCTTGCTACTTTTAATATTTTTTCTTTGAATTTAATTTTTCTTAGCTTGATTAATATGTCTTGGTGTGTTTCTCCTAGGGTTTATCCTGTATGGGACTGGTTGATTGCAGAGGCAACTATGTGCTTATGTGAACCTAAAATAAGGGCTCTCAAAGATCCCCTAGAGAAAGGAAGTCAAGAAATCAAACCAAATCTCTTAATGTTGTGCTGTTCAGACAAAAACTTTCTGGGCTGGGAGGAAGCCTTAAATCATACACTGTAACTTGTATAGATATTTAAATAGATTTAAAAGTTCACTGTTCTGAGGATGAATCTTACACTATTTTTTCACTTGGAAAAGATGCTTTCCAAATGAAAAAAAAAATTCAACTAGTTATAGAAACTTTGGTTTTAAAAAATAGGAAAATACTCAAGTAAAAATAAAAATAAGATTATGTAAAATAATCACAAAAACTACTAAGTTATTCATAAAAGTTTAAATAGTATTCCTTTTTTGTAATATAAACTCTTTCTCTCTCTAAAGCTTTTTTGGATGGGAAAAAGGAAAAATCTAAACCTAGTTTAATGATTTTGGAATTTTTGCTTCTAATTTATAAGATATGAAACAAAGAAGTCAAATCTGACTTACACACATAGTGTTTTAATTCCAAGAACAGCTGGCCACCATGAACCAGAAAATGACCGTACTCCATCTTGGAGACTGGTTCTTTCCTTCCCTTTCCCTTTGTGGAACTCTTGGCCAGTGTAGAGATGACAGAACACCCACTCATCTGCCTTCCCTGGGAACCCTCACTGCACACACAGCAGGACCTGACTGGCTGGTTTCACACCTCAGATATGTGTCCTCATCTAAAATCCAATTTGTTTTCACCTTTTCCCCAGAGGCCTCCCTGATTGGCCACATTGTCATCTTGATGATTCTGCTCTGCAACCTCTCCCAACCCTTCTTGGAATGAGGCACAGAACACACTTGCTCATGAGCCCAGGCTGGAGCTCTGATGCTCAACATCACACCTATATACTAACTGACTGCTCTGTAGGCTCCTGTGGTCTGTGACCTGTGGGCGTGGATCACCAACCCTTTTCTAGCAGTCTTCACAGAGGCACCCTCGACCCAGCCTTCCACACCCCATGCCGTCTCTTCCAAGAAACATGGGAGGGGAACTTGCCAATATGTTTGGCAAAGAAAATGGTCAAGCTTCTCAGAGGCATTTCCAGGGAAAATTCCAGGATGCTTTCAGGCTTCTACAGTTTCAAACCAGATCTTTTGATTACTCAGAGTAATTCTGAGAATACATTTTGAACTCTTTTTGGTAACCAAGACCCTTAAAGATAGAATTAAACAGTGCTCCCTGACACATGGAAGAATTAATTTGCCACAACTACTAGACTCTGACTCCCCTAACTAAACTATGAGTTCCTTGAGTTTGCATTTTGTTTGTTTGTTTTCTTGGCATGTGGTGGGTCGTCAATACATGCTGAATAAATAAAAAATCAATCACCTAGCAAAGCAAAGTTTTTGCAGATTTTGGGTCACAGATAAAAGAGAGTTCAGCTCTTCTTAAGCTCAACACAGCAAGTATACATGCAATGCTACGATGTATCAACCTTCCAATCCTTGATTTGCTGCCCTGTTGAGTTCTGGTCTCCTGTGAAATAATAGACTTGGTCTGTTTCTGGAGACAGAAAGTGGCTGACACCCAGCCGGTAAGCCCTGAGAAGACTTCCCTTTACTGCATGGCCTAAAAGAATCTGCCAAGCTGCCTTCTCAGCAGGTTCTGACATGTTTTATGAATCCTTTAGTAGGTGTCTCTCCTTAAACCCAGTTCAGAGCACCTTTCATAGTTCTCTTTCTCATATTGGTCCCCAAATAAAAAGACACATCCCTGAGAGAATGAAGCAATAAATCAGCTTACTAGTCTGCCCCAAAACTTCACAACAGCCTCAGGAAAGCTTATGCTTCAAAAGCCAACTCCCATCCCTCCCTCCCTTCTTCCCTGCAATTTCAGCCCATTATATCTTGTTCTGTCCTGAGAAGATTATAGGAGTGTGGACCTTGAAGGGATGTTCACACACCTTGTCTCACCAGCACAAAGCTGGAATGAGTTCCCTTTGAAGGGGCTGCTTCTCACAACCGGCAATCATTTCACATGTACTACCCAGTCATTAAGAGATTTTCCTCTTTACACACTGCCTATCTAGAAGATTAAAGATGATTAGTGGCTGCCAAGTTGCTGGAGAAGTGGGACGAAGAGGGCTTAACTTTTAATTCTGCTCCCAGCACTCTCCAGGAAGCTGACCATCTGCCAGCACATAGGCTGGCCTCTGAGAGGTTACTGACCACTCACCTGCAACTTGCCCTGCTGCCTTGTGTGGGACATGAGAAGGTCTTCAGAGGATGGCATGCTTCTGGGCAGTTCTGTCGTGGCTAGGCAGGCCCCAAAAGTCTGGAGCATCTGAGCAGTGCTCTTCAATGCCAGAGCAAAGTTTTCAATGGCCTGGAAGTTCAGACAATCATAACAGTGTAGAGGGATTAACATTCACCAATATGCTCTCTCAATAGGACAGGGGAACTATTTCCTGAGTATACGAAATAGGCCATGCATTGTACTTTGTGCTATACATTTGTCTATCATCTCAATAATCTAGAGTGGAAGGCATTTTATCTCCATTTTATAAAAGAGGGAACTGAAGCTCTAGCAGGTCAAGTAAATTGGCCAAGATCATATTACTAGGACAGTAAGGAAGGAAAGAAGGCAGGATTCAACCAATCGTTGTTCTATTTTTTCAGGAGTTTTCTGAGGATCAAAAGGAATGGCAAATTTGAAAGGATCTTGGGCACAGATGAGTACCTTACAAATGTAACAGTAAGAACTAAGGGAATCAGGTGTAAAGCCTGGAAATATCATCCTAGAAATAGGGGAAAGCCAAAGGTTTCCTGTGGCGAGTCCAATTAACAAAATAACTTGATTCCATGTGTCTGATTAGTGATTATTAGTAATTGGTGATTATTAGTAATCACTAATTGGAAATGGTACAGAGGACCTGCCCCTAATAGAGTGATTCAAAAAAGCTTGGCCTTAGTCTTGGCTCTGCCACTACTTGACCATATGACCTTAGATAAATCACCTCTTTACTCTGTAAAGCCTGCGAACCACAACTACTGAAGCCCGCACGCCTAGAGCCCGTGCTCTGCAACAAGAGAAGCCCACTCACCGCAAAGAAGAATAGCCCCAGTTCGCCGCAACTATCTCTGCCCACGCACAGCAACGAGGACCCAATGCAGCCAAAAATAATAAATAAATTAAATAAATTTATAAACAAAACCAAAAAAAAACCCATTACACTCTAAAATAGGGTGAATTCTCCTACTTAATCAAATGTAGTTGAGGTGTTTGTTCATCAGTAAATTTTTTTTAAATAAATTTATTTATTTATTTATTTTTGGCTGCGTTGGGTCTTCACTGCTGTGTGCAGGTGTTCTCTAGTTGCAGCGAGCGGGGGCTACTCTTCGTTGCGGTGTGTGGGCTTCTCATTGCAGTGGCTTCTCTTATTGCGGAGCACAGGCTCTAGGCACGTGGGCTTCAGTAGTTGTGGCTTGTGGGCTCTGGAGTGCAGGCTCAGTAGTTGTGGCTCACAGGCTCTAGAGCACAGGCTCAGTAGTTGTGGCGCACGGGCTTAGCTGCTCCACAGCATGTGGGATCTTCCCGGACCAGGGCTCGAACCCGTGTCCCCTGCATTGGCAGGCGGATTCTTAACCACTGTGGCACCAGGGAAGTCCTCATAAATAAATGTTGAACAACATGTTTCCAAAGTGAGTAGATAGAGAGGTGTGCTGACACTGCAAGATGTTTTCAGGATGGTGAAAGCAGCTTCTGATTTTGCATAGAGAACCTAATCTTCTCAAGGGTATGGGGCTAGGAGAGCAGGGAAAGGGGAATGACAACTTTATATAGACAAACATTATTTGCTGAGTTTCAATCTCACTTTTTCCTTAATATTCCTAACCCTTCTATTTTAGCATAATAACCATCACTATGAGTAAGCAGGAAAAAGTAAAATACTATATTTCAGATGCTTTCATAGACATTATATCACTTATTCTGCATATCAAACCTTCAGGTAGCTTTTGTTAGTCCAAGGTTTCCTACCATTGGCACTACTGATATGTTGGTCCAGATAATTCTTTATTGTGGGGTGCTGTCTAGTGCATTATAAGATGTTTAGCAGCATCCTTGGCTCCTACCCAGGATATGCCAGTAACACCCCTCTCCCCAAGTTATGAGTACAAAAAACATCTATCTAAAGACATCGACAAATGTCCTCTGGGGGAAAAATTGCCCCTAGCTGAGAACCACTGTGTTAGTTGCAGGGGAGAAAACAAACTCAGAGAGGTTTAGTAACTCCCCTGAGCTCAGATAAGAAGCAATGGTGGCAACATTTAAATGCAGCTTCTTCTGACTTGGTGGGTTTCAATCTGTCTGTACACTAGAATCATCTGGGGAGTTCTGTGACCCACTAATGCCTGAGACACATCCCTGAGAGAGTGTAAATTAAATTCTCTAGATCAAGTAAATTAAATTCTCTGAGGTATAGCAGGGTATTTTGCAAACTCCCCAGGTGCACTCTAATTCAAGTCCCCCAAAACCCCCATACCAGCAAATGAGTCAAGATGAAGGTAATCAGCAAGAGAAGCCCTAGCTTTTATCCTTGCACCTTGTCTCTCCCCCTGCCTGTTGCTTAGAAAACCCAACCTTCCCGATGTTAGGTAGTCATGGGCAATGACTGCCCAACAGTTGATCTCTAGGTCTCCTGTCTCTAGAAAACCAGGAGGGACACTGAAAAGGGCACATAAATTGGTACTTACAGTTCGATGATTTATCCACTGACTGTGGCGATATTCCAAAGTTCCCCCTAAGTCCTCTGTCAGTTGGCTTTTGTCGATGTAGTTATGAAGGTCAGAAACGGAGTTTAACATAACGATCTAAAACAGAAAAAACCCAATATATTCCTCACAGATAATTAAGTAGCTCACCTAGATTCTACTGTTATTTAATTTAAAATTTTATTTTATTTTATTTTTTGGCTGCACCATGCAGCATGCAGGATCTTAGTTCCCCCAGGGACCGAACCCATGTCCCCTGCGCGGACAGGGGACATGGAAGTGAAGAGTCTCAACCACTGGACCACCACAGAAGTCCCTACTGTTGTTTAAATAGTACTTCAACTTTGCCTAATCAGGCATTTATATCGAAAGATGGTTACTTCAGCCAGCAGAGAAACATTTTAAAGTCTCTTTCCATTTTCCCCCTTTGAGTGAGGAATAGCAGTGCTGAACAGCCTGCAACAAAACAGTGACTTGAATCAGTGAGCTCAGTTCTAAGCTGCCTAGAAGTCAGGTCTTGCTTTAGGTAAATTTTTGTCAAAAGTTCCCAGGCTAAAGTATACCCTTCAGCCACCAAAAGCAAACGCTGTACTGAGACCTAAAAATCTGCAATGAAAATTCCAATGAAGGGTGGGCTGGTGAATACCAAAATAAAATTAGAACACAAGGACCCATTAAGGAGCATGGACTGAGAAGATTCACTACACTGATGCCCCTTCTATGAGGGATGGTGATATGCCCCCAACTTATCTCAGGTGGAGAAAGTTTTGAGGTGATTGTGAGTGGGTTTTCATAAATTAACAAGCCTGCTGATGAACAAATGCCCAGACATCTAGAGGAAGATGACATACTCCAATCTGTCCCTTTCTACTCCACTGCAGTGGTCCTGCCCAGGGAGCAGTCCCGGCTCTCTGTAGCAGGGACAATATCATACCCCTACTCACTCTCATCTCTGAAACACACACCCCTTGTAGCCTTTAACTGATGACTTTATATTTCTTCAGTCATTGATTATTTTGACCTGTGAGTATAATAAACTTCTTCCTTCAAAGCCTCCCCCTCATTTCTTCCTGTGGCAGCACTGACTTTACCATGTCATATCCAACATGTACATTCTTAGAACAGATTCTTGGTCAGAGGACATGAGAATATAGGCTTTTTTCTATTATTATATAGTATTAGTCAAGTGATAAATCCACTTTGGGATGAAAAGAATATAAGTTAGACTCCAAAGTCTACAGGTAAAACAAAACTGACTGACTCATTCAACATATCTGTATTGAACTTCTAATAATTGCCAGGCTCTGAGGGATAAAAGTAAGCACCAAAAGCCCTGCTTTCAAGGAACTTAAGTTTAGTGGGATTTGATTCTACATATCACTATGTTAACCTTGTCAGGCTCCATGTTCCATGCCTTTCTCCTTCACTTATGAAAAGGAGTTTGGGAATTTAAAAAATTATTTTTATAACATAAGAGAAAGGGAAAAACAAACAAACAAACAAACCTGAATCCACTGTCTTTCCCTCCTAAATTTTTTTTTTTAATAAATGTATTTTATTTATTTTATTTTTGGCTGCATTGGGTCTTTATTGCTGCGCGCGGGCTTTCTCTAGTGGTGAGCGGGGGCTACTCTTCGTTGTGGTGCGCAGGCTTCTCATTGCGGTGGCTTCTCTTGTTGCAGAGCACGGGCTCTAGGCACGCGGGCTTCAATAGTTGTGGCTCGCGGGCTCTACAGTGCAGGCTCAGTACTTATGGCGCATGGGCTTAGTTGCTCCACGGCATGTGGGATCTTCCCAGACCAGGGCTTGAACCCACGTCCCCTGCACTGGCAGGCGGATTCTTAATAACTGCGCCACCAGGAAAGTCCCTTTACTCTTATTCTTGAAATTTTTCTATGAGTTGAAAATTATTTCCAACTCAACGAATAATAAAACCAAGAATATATTAGAAACTTTTCTATATCACTATAGATTTATCTTATTTTTTTGTTGTTTTTCATTTCTCAATTGAGATATAATTTACATAAATAAAATGCACAGATTTTAAGGGTACAGTTCAATTCGTTTTGACAAATGTATACACACATGTAACACTTTTTAACCAAGATACAGAACATTTCTTCAGAAAGTTCTCCTAGGCCTCCTTCTGGTCTCCACTATCTCCACCCCTAACAGCAGCCACTGTTTTAATTGTCTACCACCATAGCTTAGTCTTTCCTCTTATTGAACTTTATATAAAAAGAATCACAGAAAATATACACTTCAGTGTCTAGCTTCTTTCTTTCAAGAGAATATTTTTGAGATAAATCCATGTTGTTGCATGTTCAGTACTTCACTCCTTCTTTATTGCTTAATCTTATTCCTTTACACGAATATGCCACAATTTCTTTATCTATTCATCTGTCATTGGAAATGTGCTTTCATTTCTCTTGGGTGGGTCATGGGGCAGGTATATGTTTAACTTTGTAAAAAATTGCCAACTGTTTCCACCGTGGTTGTACCACACCTTACCACTTTTGATGGTTGCATAATATTTAATTGACTGGGGAGACCATAATTTATTTAACCAGCTCCCTGTTGTTGGGCATTACTTTTTTCCCAATCACTTACTATTACAAACAATTTGGTAATGAATATCATTATATATGCAGCTTTGTGTACGTGCGTGAGGTACCTGCAGAATAACTCTTATAGGTAGGTCAGAGGGTATGTACGTTTTAATTTTTGATAAATACCGTCAATTAGTCTTTCATATTGGTCATTACCAACTTCATTCCTAACAACAAAGTATGCAAATGCCTGTTTGCCTCACATCTCTGCCAAAGTTAGAGGTAAAAAAAAAATTTTTTTTTACATCTTTATTAGAGTATAATTGCTTTACAATGGTGTGTTAGTTTCTGCTTTATAGCAAAGTGAATCAGTTATACATATACATATATCCCCATATCTCTTCCCGCTTGCATCTCCCTCCCCCACACCCTCCATATCCCACCCCTCTACGTGGTCACACAGCACCGAGCTGATCTCACTGTGCTATGCGGCTGCTTCCCACTAGCTATCTATTTTACATGTGGTAGTGTATATATGTCCATGCCATTCTCTCACTTTGTCCCAGCTTACCCTTCCCACTCCCCATATCCTCAAGTCCATTCTCTAGTAGGTTTGTGTCTTTAGTCTCGTCTTGCCCCTAGGTCCTTCATGACCTTTTTTTTTTTTTTTTTTTAGATTCCATATATATGTGTTAGCATACGGTATTTGTTTTTCTCTTTCTGACTTACTTCACTCTGTATAACAGGCTCTAGGTCAATTCACCTCACTACAAATAACTCAATTTCGTTTCTCTTTATGGCTGAGTAATAACCCATTGTATATATGTGCCACATCTTCTTTACCCATTCATCTGTTGATGGACACTTAGGTTGCTTCCATGTCCTGGCTATTGTAAATAAAGCTGCAATGAACATTGTGGTACATGACTCCTTTTGAATTATGGTTTTCTCAGGGTATATGCCCAGTAGTGGGATTGCTGGGTTGTATGGTAGTTCTATTATTAGTTTTTTAAGGAATCTCCATACTCTTCTCCATAGTGGCTGCATCAATTTACATTCCCACCAACAGTGCAGTAGGGTTCCCTTTTCTCCACAGCTTCTCCAGCATTTATTGTTTGTAGATTTTTTTGATGATGGCCATTCTGACCGGTGTGAGATGATATCTCACTGTAGTTTTGATTTGCATTTCTCTAATGATTAATGCTGTTGAGCATTCTTTTACGTGTTTGTTGGCAATCTGTATATCTTCTTTGGAGAAATGTCTATTTAGGTCTTCTGCCCATTTTTGGATTGGGTTGCTTGTTTTTTTGATATTGAGCTGCATGAGCTGCTTGTAAATTTTGGAGATTAATCCTTTGTCCGTTGCTTCATTTGCAAATATTTTCTCCCATTCTGAGGGTTGTCTTTTCGTCTTGTTTATGGTTTCCTTTGCTGTGCAAAAGCTTTTAAGTTTCATTAGGTCCCATTTGTTTATTTTGTTTTTATTACCATTTCTCTAGGAGGTGGGTCAAAAAGGATCTTGCTGTGATTTATGTCATGCAGTGTTCTGCCTAAGTTTTCCTCTAAGAGTTTAATAGTGTCTGGCCTTACATTTAGGCCTTTAATCCATTTTGAGTTTATTTTTGTGTATGGTGTTAGGGAGTGTTCTAATTTCATTCTATTACATGTAGCTGTCTAGTTTTCCCAGCACCACTTATTGAAGAGGCTGTCTTTTCTCCACTGTATATGCTTGCCTCCTTTATCAAAGATAAGGTGACCATATGTGCGTGGGTATATCTCTGGGCTTTCTACCCTGTTCCATTGATCTATATTTCTGTTTTTGTGCCAGTACCATACTGTCTTGATTACTGTAGCTTTGTAGTATAGTCTGAAGTCAGGGAGCCTGATTCCTCCAGCTCCGTTTTTCCTTCTCAAGATTGCTTTGGCTATTCGGAGTTTTTTGTGTTTCCATACAAATTGGAAGATTTTTTCTTCTAGTTCTGTGAAAAATGCCAGTGGTAGTTTGATAGGGATTGCATTGAATCTGTAGATTGCTTTGGGTAGTATAGTCATTTTCACAATGTTGATTCTTCCAGTCCAAGAACATGGTATATCTCTCCATCTATTCGTATCATCTTTAATTTCTTTCATCAGTGTCTTATAATTTTCTGCATACAGGTCTTTTGTCTCCTTAGGTAGGTCTATTCCTAGATATTTTATTCTTTTTGTTGCAATGGTAAATGGGAGTGTTTCCTTAATTTCACTTTCAGATTTTTCATCATTAGTGTATAGGAATGCAAGAGATTTCTGTGCATTAATTTTGTATCCGGCTACTTTACCAAATTCATTGATTAGCTCTAGTAGTTTTCTGGTAGCATCTTTAGGATTCTCTATGTATAGTATCATGTCATCTGCAAACAGTGACAGCTTTACTTCTTCTTTTCCGATTTGGATGCCTTTTATTTCTTTTTCTTCTCTGATTGCTGTGGCTAAAACTTCCAAAACTATGTTGAATAATAGTGGTAAGAGTGGGCAACCTTGTCTTGTTCCTGATCTTAGTGGAAATGGTTTCAGTTTTTCACCATTGAGGACGATGTTGGCTGTGGGTTTGTCATATATGGCCTCTATTATGTTGAGGTAAGTTCCCTCTATGCCTACTTTCTGAAGGGTTTTTATCATAAATGGGTGTTGAATTTTGTCGAAAGCTTTCTCTGCATCTATTGAGATGATCATATGGTTTTTCTCCTTCAATTTGTTAATATGGTGTATCACATTGATTGATTTGTGTATATTGAAGAATACTTGCACTCCTGGGATAAACCCCACTTGATCATGGTGTATGATCCTTTTAATGTGCTGTTGGATTCTGTTTGCCAGTATGTTGTTAAGGATTTCTGCATCTATGTTCATCAGTGATTTTGGCCTGTAGTTTTCTTTCTTTGTGACATCTTTGTCTGGTTTTGGTATCAGGGTGATGGTGGCCTCGTAGAATGAGTTTGGGAGTGTTCCTCCCTCTGCTATATTTTGGAAGAGTTTGAGAAGGATAGGTGTTAGGTCTTCTCTAAATGTTTGATAGAATTCGCCTGTGAAGCCATCTGGTCCTGGGCTTTTGTTTGTTGGAAGATTTTTAATCACAGTTTCAATTTCAGTGCTTGTGATTGGTCTGTTCATATTTTCTATTTCTTCCTGGTTCAGTCTCGGAAGGTTGTGCATTTCTAAGAATTTGTCCATTTCTTCCAGGTTGTCCATTTTATTGGCATAGAGTTGCTTGTAGTAATCTCTCATGATCCTTTGTATTTCTGCAGTGTCAGTTGTTACTTCTCCTTTTTCATTTCTAATTCTATTGATTTGAGTCTTCTCCCTTTTTTTCTTGATGAGTCTGGCTAATGGTTTATCAATTTTGTTTATCTTCTCAAGGATCCAGCATTTAGTTTTATTGATCTTTCCTATCGTTTCCTTCATTACTTTTTCATTTATTTCTGATCTGATCTTTATGATTTCTTTCCTTCTGCTAACTTTGGGGTTTTTTTATTCTTCTTTCTCTAATTGCTTTAGGTGTAAGGTTAGGTTGTTTATTTGAGATGTTTCTTGTTTCTTAAGGTAGGATTGTATTGCTATAAACTTCCCTCTTAGAACTGCTTTTGCTGCATCCCATAGGTTTTCGGTCGTCGTGCTTTCATTGTCATTTGTTTCTAGGTATTTTTTGATTTCCTCTTTGATTTCTTCAGTGTTCTCTTGGTTATTAAGTAGTGTATTGTTTAGCCTCCATGTGTTTGTATTTTTTACAGATTTTTTCCTGTAATTGATATCTAGTCTCATAGCATTGTGGTCGGAAAAGATACTTGATATGATTTTAATTTTCTTAAATTTACCAAGGCTTGATTTGTGACCCAAGATATGATCTATCCTGGAGAATGTTCCATGAGCACTTGAGAAGAAAATGTATTCTGTTGTTTTTGGATGGAATGTCCTATAAATATCAATTAAGTCCATCTGGTTTAATGTAGCATTTAAAGCTTGTGTTTCCTTATTTAGTTTCCTTTTGGATGATCTGTCCATTGGTGAAAGTGGGGTGTTAAAGGCCCCTACTATGATTGTGTTACTGTCGATTTCCTCTTTTATGGCTGTTAGTATTGCCTTAGGTATTGAGGTGCTCCTATGTTGGGTGCATAAATATTTACAATTGTTATATCTTCTTCTTGGATTGATCCCTTGATCATTATGTAGTGTCCTTCCTTGTCTCTTGTAACATTCTTTATTTTAAAGTCTATTTTATCTGATATGAGTATAGCTACTCCAGCTTTCTTTTGATTTCCATTTGCATGGAATATCTTTTTCCGTCCCCTCACTTTCAGTCTGTATGTGTCCCTAGGTCTGAAGTGGGTCTCTTGTAGACAGCATATATATGGGTCTTGTTTTTGTATCCATTCAGCCAGTCTATGTCTTTTGGTTGGAGCATTTAATCCATTTACATTTAAGGTAATTATCGATCTGTATGTTCCTATGACCATTTTCTTAATTGTTTTGGGTTTGTTTTTGTAGGTCCTTTTCTTCTCTTGTGTTTTCCACTTAGAGAAGTTCCTTTAGCATTTGTTGTAGAGCTGGTTTGGTGGTGCTGAATTCTCTTAGCTTTTGCTTGTCTGTAAAGCTTTTGATTTCTCCATGAAATCTAAATGAGATCCTTGCCGGGTAGAGTAATCTTGGTTGTAGGTTCTTCCCTTTCATCACTTTAAGTATATCGTGCCACTCCCTTCTGGCTTGTAGAGTTTCTGCTGAGAAATCAGCTGTTAACCTTATGGGAGTTCCCTTGTATGTTATTTGTCGTTTTTCCCTTGCTGCTTTCAATAATTTTTCTTTGTCTCTAATTTTTGCCAACTTGATTACTATGTGTCTCGGTGTGTTTCTCCTTGGGTTTATCCTGTATGGGACTCTCTGCGCTTCCTGGTCTTGGGTGGCTATTTCCTTTCCCATGTTAGGGAAGTTTTTGACTATAATCTCTTCACGTATTTTCTCTGGTCCTTTCTCTCCCTCTTCTCCTTCTGGGACCCCTATAATGCGAATGTTGTTGCGTTTAATGTTGTCCCAGAGGTCTCTTAGGCTGTCTTCATTTCTTTTCATTCTTTTCTCTTTAGTCTGTTCCGCAGCAGTGAATTCCACCATTCTGTCTTCCAGGTCACTTATCCATTCTTCTGCCTCAGTCATTCTGCTATTGATTCCTTCTAGTGTAGTTTTCATTTCAGTTATTGTATTGTTCATCTGTTTGTTTGTTCTTTTTTTTTTTAATTAATTAATTAATTTATTTTTATGGCTGTGTTGGGTCTTCGTTTCTGTCTGAGGGCTTTCTCTAGTTGTGGCAAGCGGGGGCCACTCTTCATCGCGGTGTGCGGGCCTCTCACTATCGCGGCACCTCTTGTTGCGGAGCACAGGCTCCAGACGCGCAGGCTCGGTAATTGTGGCTCACGGGCCCAGCCGCTCCGCGGCATGTGGGATCTTCCCAGACCAGGGCTCAAACCTGTGTCCCGTGCATTGGCAGGCAGATTCTCAACCACTGCGCCACCAGGGAAGCCCTGTTTGTTTGTTAATTCTTCTAGGTCTTTGATAAACATTTCTTGCATCTTCTCGATCTTTGCCTCCATTCTTTTTCCGAAGTCCTGTATCATCTTCACTATCATTATTCTGAATTCTTTTTCTGGAAGGTTGCCTATCTCCACTTCATTTAGTTGTTTTTCTGGGGTTTTATCTTGTTCCTTCATCTGGTATATAGCCCTCTGCCTTTTCATCTTGTCTATCTTTCTGTGAATGTGGTTTTTGTTCCACAGGCTGCAGGATTGTAGTTCTTCTTGCTTCTGCTGTCTGCCGTCTGGTGGATGAGGCTATCTAAGAGGCTTGATGGGAGGGACTGGTAGTGGGTAGAGCTGACTGTTGCTGTGGTGGTCAGAACTCAGTAAAACTTTAATCCACTTGACTGTTGATGGGTGGGGCTGGGTTCCCTCCCTGTTGGTTGTTTGGCCTGAGGCAACGCAACACTGGAGCCTACCTGGGCTCTTTGGTGGGGCTAATGACAGACTCTGGGAGGGCTCACGCCAAGGAGTATATCCCAGAACTTCTGCTGCCAGTGTCCTTGTCCCCACCGTGAAACAGAGCCACCCCCGCCTCTGCAGGAGACCTTCCAACACTAGCAGGTAGGTCTGGTTCAGTCTCCCCCGGGGTCACTGCTCCTTCCCCTGGGTCCCGATGCGCACACTACTTTGTGTGTGCCCTCCAAGAGTGGAGTCTGTGTTTCCCCCAGTCCTGTCAAAGTCCTGCAATCAATTCCCACTAGGCTTCAAAGTCTGATTCTCTAGGAATTCCTCCTCCCGTTGCCGGAACCCCAGGTTGGGAAGCCTGACGTGGGGCTCAGAACCTTCACTCCAGTGGGTGGACTTCTGTGGTATAAGTGTTCGCCAGTCTGTGAGTCACCCACCCACCAGTTATGGGATTTGATTTTACTGTGATTGCGCCCCTCCTACCGTCTCACTGTGGCTTCTCCTTTGTCTTTGGATGTGGGGTATCTTTTTTGGTGAGTTCCAGTGTCTTCCTGTCGATGATTGTCCAGCTGCTAGTTGTGATTCTGGTGTTCTCGCAAGAGGGAGTGAGAACACGTCCTTCTACTCCGCCATCTTGGGTCCTTCTACTCTGCCATCTTGGTTCCTCCTCTCCCGTCCCTATTCTTTTGTCTCTGTTTTTTCTTTTTTCTTTTGCCCTACCCAGGTACGTGGGGAGTTTCTTGCCTTTTGGGAGGTCTGACGTCTTCTGCCAGCATTCAGTAGGTGTTCTGTAGGAGTTGTTCCACATGTAGATGTATTTCTGATGTATTTGTGGCGAGAAAGGTGATCTCCACATTTTACTCTTCCGCCATCTTGAAGCTCCTCCAGAGGTAAAATTTTCAATCTTGTCATTTTAATTTGTTTTCCTTTTATATGTATCACAACGTTGGTTTTTTTACTCACAGTTGCCTATATTTGTCACCCCCATATTTTAGATCCTGATTTTTCTTTACTCATACTAGTACAGTTTCTCTTCCTTTTTCAATCTCTTTCTACAGTCTTGGACATCACCTTTTATATAACACCACTGGATTTATATAATTCCAGTACTCCTTTACCCAAGTCACTCCCCAACTCAAAAACCTTCACTGGATCCCCATTGCCTCCTGAATTAAATCCAGAGCCTTTACCCTTACACTTAAGACATATTCCATGTTTCTTACCTTTTCTTCCAAAAGATGATCCTATATGTACTTCCAACAAGAATGGGGCTTCCCCATGGACCTCACATAAAGAGTGTACTTCCTGCTTCCATGTCCTTACACGTGCCGTTCCCTCTGCCCAGAATGCCCTCCTCTCCCTCTCTGCCTGAGGAATCCTACCTTCCTTGGAAACAAGCTCACATGCCATCTTCTCCGCATGCCCTAAACAAATGCAGACAAGAAGAAAGGTCATGCTTACCGGCACTTTCATTTTAAATTCATCTCGATAGTACTTAATGCCAATGTCAGTGAATGTCCTCTGGATAAAGCAAGATGGACGAAGAATGAATATGAGCTGCAAGTTTCCTGGAAATGCTACCTGGAAGGATCATAAAAAGTGTCAGGGCAAATGTCACATCCATTGGTCTCCTCTTGCCCAAGATTACAGATGACAAAGTTAAAGTGGACACCATGGATGCCAAGAATTAGAATATATTTCACAGGATTTCACAGCTGAAAGAGCTCTTACCGGTCATATAATCTAAACCCCTCCTTAAAAACAAAACCAAACCAAACAAAAAAATTTTCTGATTAAAAAAACAATTTATACTCTTTATAGAAAAGTTGAGAAATTAATAAAAGTATACATTAGAATAAGAAAACCACCCATGATTCCATAACCATTCTTAGTATTTCAATTTAATTATTTCTAGGCTATTTTCTCTGCTTAAATATCTAGTGTAGTTAAACTCAACCTGTAGAAATATTTTGCAACCTGCCTTTTAATTTAATATTATACCATGAGCTTTTATTCCTGTTATTAAAAATTCTTTGGAAATATTTTTATGGGTGTACAATTTATTTAACCAATCCCTTATTACTAGTGATTTAGGCTCCTCCATATTTTTACTATTATAAATAACACTAAAATGAAATCTTTATCCACATTTTAGAGCATAGCTTCCTAGAAAAATTACTGAGTGAAAGATTTAGTATTTTAAGGGTTCTTAATGCATCTTATTGCTAAATTGCTTTCAGGAAGCACTGTTCTCATCTTGAGGTAAGATTCTGAGAAATGAGATAACAAATTCATGTAACAACGTAGTGTCAAAATTGGGAATCCAAGTCTCCCATCGCTGATGGCTTTCCATTCTTCCAGTGGTTCTCAAGAACAACCTGCTGCAGTGCTTGTTAAAAAATAATCTGGTCTTGGGACTTCCCTGGTGGCACAGTGGTTAAGAATCCGCCTGACAATGCAGGGGACACAGGTTTGAGTCCTGGTCCAGGAAGATCCCACATGCCGCGGAGCAACTAAGCCCATGAGCCACAACTACTGAGCCTGTGCTCTAGAGTCCACGAGCCACAACTACTGAAGCCTGCGCGCCTAGAGCCCATGCTCTGCAACAAGAGAAGACACCGCAATGAGAAGTCTGCGCACCGCAACGAAGAGTAGCCCCCGCTCGCCACAACTAGAAAAAGCCCGCGTGTAGCAACAAAGACCCAATGCAGCCAAAAATAAATAAATAAATAAACTTATTTAAAAAATCATAATAATCTGGTCTTTACCCTGAAATATTCTGATTCATTAGGACTGGGATAGAGTCCAGATATCTGTATTTTTAACAAGCACCTGAAGAGATTCTGACTGGTAGTCAGGTTTTCAGATCCCTGCACTACAGGATCTTTTACACATAAAGGTGATCAATGTAATTCTTGGACATATTAGTCTCAAGTATTAGATGATTCAAGTATTGTCTATGAATCCTGGGAAACCAGAACTCTCTGGAGGCCAGAACTCTGGAATGGTCATGGGCACTGTCTAAATCCTCAGGGCATCAACCATCGTTGTAGTTATCCCTCAAATAAATACGGTAGGGAATTCCCTGGTGGCGCAGTGGTTAAGAATCTGCCTGCCATTGCAGGGGACATGGGTTTGAGCCCTGCTCCAGGAAGATCCCACATGCCACAGAGCAACTAAGCCCATGCACCACAACTACTGAGCCCGTGTGCCACAACTACTGAAGCCCACGTGCCTAGAGCCCGTGCTCTGCAACAGGAGAAGCCACCGCAATGAGAAGCCTGCGCACCACAATGAAGAGTAGCCCCTGCTCACTGCAACTAGAGAAAGCCCGCACGCAGCTACGAAGACCCAGCACAGCCAAAAATAAATAAACTAATAAAATAAATTAAAAAAAAAAAAACTAAACCAAAGGGACGAAACAATCCATGCACAAAGAGAAGGGAGTCTTCCATTCCCTCATCTTTGAAATGCAAGTTCCTAAACAGAAGATCCTTGCGTTTTGTTATGTCTGGATGGGACAAATGAGCTGAGACACTATTTGTGTATCTGGATGAGGCTCCAAAGTGATCTGAGAGAGACTCTGTATGTGTCCATGTCCCTATGTGTGACTGCTTCTGTAAGTAGGCAAAACTGAGGCTTCAAACATGCCTCTTCCATCCCAGCCTCTACATTACCATCCTACCATATCCCATCGTCTTCAGCCAGTCCCAACTGCCCCAGGGAGGCATGTTTTGGTGGAAATGTTGGTGTGACTGGCCCTGAGGTACCTTTGCCTGCTCATGTGGCTGAGTTCCCTGGTCTGAGGTCCCTACAGAGAAAGGATGCATGTACTTGCCGGAAGGCAACAAATAGGGGTAAAAATCAGACTAATAAGATGGAAAAGGAAGCCTATCCAAGGTTCTGCAATTTAATGCCAAAAGCAAGCGCCTATCGTATCACTTTGTTTGGCTTTGTCAGTGTCTTTCTAATTTGTGAAAAAATAATTTGAAAACTAAAATGAAGACTGCCTTAAGTTAGGTGATTCCCAAAGCAAACCCTAAGATGAGAATTTGGGTCTAAAGAGTTTCCTGAGGAGGTGATCCCGGGAAAAAGAGTTAGGGAGTATGGGGGCACTGGTGAGACAGTGATGGCTAGAGAGCCAGTGTATCAGTGAGGGGGGACTGCTATGGGCAGAGAAGGCCGGGACCCTCCAAAATTCTGTGCGGAACGTACCACAGAACTGTCCCCCTGAGGGCTGCAGAAGCTGGGGTATTTATCCACCAACGCCCGTAACTCAGTAGTTGCAGGTCACTGCTGGAGCATTAACTTCCCAGCACTCCCTACCTGCTCCTCTCCAGTGACCGGAGAGGTCAATAAGGTAAAGAGACTCAGGAAGCCTTTGACATGCTCAGGAATCATCTGTAAGTGACCTTCAGGTGGCAGAGGGGATATGGACATGACATAACAGCCTCTGCTACAAAGACCTTGCCCAAATTTGGCATAAAATGACTTCCACTTCCCCATGACTTTGATGTGAAATAGTTGAATAGACAATTTAAATGACCTTTATAATAAGAGTACAAAAACAAATATTTACAGCTATTCGTGTCAAGGATGCTTTTACGGAGCTCCACTTGTCCCTTCGTCTGTCGATAACAATGATGAATCCGATGCTGGCAGCCTCCACACTGCAAAAAAGGGTGTGGTCAGTATCAGACACAGTGGAACACATGGGTTCTGTGGGGCTCCCTCAGCAGAACAATTCCACTGTCTCCGTGTCACTCCAGGCTCACTGTGTAAACACCCTGCACAGCAGGAGGGGATAACCGGGTCTGACTTCCCTGACAAAGGAACCAGCTTCCTCTCCTCATCTGAGCCTGGCAGCCTTCACAAAACAGAAATATTTCATGTCTCAAACCCTCTCAAGGGCTCTGTTTCTCGCTGGCAAATGTATGAAACACTCAACGGGCACAAGGACTCACGTCAGTCGGGCACCACATGTCGCAGTGTAGGCAGAGGACCTCGAGGTTGAGCTCTGCCATCTTTCCACTCCCAAGACTGACATTCAAGGAGCTATCAACATCTTTCCCTAGGAGTCAGTCCCAGAGGTGTTCAGAAATAACACATATCAGTGGGGAAAACAACTCCCTTCCAGTGCCTGGCCACAAACGGCCAGAAAACCATAGGCACAAGAAGATATCAACTTCATTAAAAACCAAAAAAAAGCTGTTTGGTCCCCTCTGAAGTCCCCACAAAATTCTCACAAATTTTTTTAAAACTAAAGCCCTAAAAGGGAAAACATTTTTCTTCTCTCTCTTTGGGAGAAACTATGGGAAGAAAGAGCAAGGGCTTTGGAACCTGGTTCATATCCTACTGCTGCCACTTACTTGCACTGAGACTTGAGGTCATCACCTAACCTCTCTAACGCTGTTCCCTAATCTGTAAGATGAGAACAGTACCACCAATAATGAAGTGGTTAAGAGCACTAATTCTGAAGCCAGACTGCCTAGGTTTGAAACATGAATTTTTATATAAATATGAACTTATACATTGTGCATTTCTGGGGAAGGGAAGTTACTTAACCTCTATAGTTTCTCAGACTCCTCATTTGTAAAGTAAGAACAATAATAGTACCTGTCAAGTTGATGTGAGTACTGTAGAGTTGATGTGAGGATTAAATGAGTACGTATAGATGTATAAGATGCTCAGAATAATGCCTGACACTTGATAACACTGTATAAGTACTACTATTATGATGATTTCTTATGTGCTTGTCATGAAGATTAAAAGAGATCAAGGTCACAAAAAGTAGCTGGCCTACAGTAAACCTTCAGTAACTCTCTAATATTGGGTAAAAGGTGAACTTTACCCTAAAAAGTATATGTATGCAAATAAGGCAGAAGATCTAAGCAAATTCTGCAAGATAACATAAATAGCTGATCTGAAGTAAGCATTATTGGGCCAACCCATTATCACAGTTCCACATTGACCCAGGTTCTCTCACTGGAAACATTTTCCAGGCCAGGCCACAGTGCAAGGAAGGGTGGTCCTACTGGTTGGAAGAGGCAGGGATCAGAGATTAAAGATACAACTGTGGCCGGAATTTGAGGGGCACAGCTGTCAAGAGGGGAAGCCTCAGAGAGGAAACCCCAGAAGTTTTCATGGAAATTCCCCTTTAATGCTTAGCCAACTCCTGGGCCCTATGATTTTAGGTGAGACTCCAGGAGTCTGGCAGAGAATAGCAACTGCACGTGTCAGAACTGATGAGAAATTATGAAGCTTGCATAGTTCTGGGGAGAGACAATTGGTATTTGGGCCCAGCCAGAATAGGCAGACTTTGATGAACACCCTGGGCATTCAGGTGAAACTCTATAAAGGCCATACTCCAGGATAAATGAAACATCATAGGAGTTTCCACAGGATTAAGGCTACACTCCAGGAGTAAGGACAAAACAGGAATAAACTTGCCCAAAGAAAAACTAAAACCAGGCCTCAAAAAGATCAAAGTGAGTCACCAGTATTTTAACTGCCAGCGCATATATACGTATAACCGAATTGCTTTGCTGTACACCAGAAACTAACACAACATTGTAAATCAACTATACTTCAATTAAAAGTTTTTTAAAGATGCATTATTTCAACAGAGAACTAAAATCCATAATAAAGAATCAAATGAACCTTCTAGAATTACAAAACATCAATGTCTGAAATTAAGAACTCATTCAATTTGCTTAATAGCAGATTGAACACAGCAGAAGACAGGATAAGTGAAACAAGACAGATCAATTAAAAATATTCAAACTGAAACACAGGGGGAAAATGGAAAGAAAAGAATGTAAAGGAGATGTGGGACACGAACATAAGTCCCAGAAGGAGAGGAGAGAGTGTATGTTATAGAAACAATACTTGAAAAACTAATGAAGAAATTTCCATATCTGATCAAAGACACCATCTCACAGATTCAAGCAGCTCTTCCAATACCAAGCAGGATAAATGTAAAGGAAAGCTCACCTAGACATATCAGAGCCAAGTAGCTGAAAATTAAAGGAGAAAATTCTTAAAAGCAACCGGTGAAAAAAGACACATTACCTTCAGAGTAACATTAAAAATAATCACTGATTATCAAACTATGGAAGCCACAATCCAATGATATATGTTCAGAGCTTTTTTTGTTTTTTTTTTTTAAATTAATTAATTAATTAATTAATTTATGGCTGTGTTGGGTCTTCGTTGCTGCACAAGGGCTTTCTCTAGTTGCAGAGAGCAGGGGCTACTCTTCGTTGCAGTGCGCGGGCTTCTCATCGTGGTGGCTTCTCTTGTTGAGGAGCATAGGCTCTAGGCATGTGGGCTTCAGTAGCTGCAGCACGCAGGCTCAGTAGTCGTGGCTCACGGGCTCTAGAGCAGAAGCTCAGCAGTCGTGGCACACAGGCTTAGTTGCTCCACGGCATGTGGGATCTTCCCGGACCAGGGCTCGAACCTGTGTCCCCTGCATTGGCAGGCAGATTCTTAACCACTGCGCAACCAGGGAAGTCCCTGTTCAGAGTACTGACCTAAAAAACTATTCATTTAGAATTCTATACCCACTGAAAATCTATTTTTAAAAATGAAGGTGAAATAAGGACATTTCCAGACAACTAGAGCTGAGAGAATTTATTGCCAGTAAACATATACTTCAAAAAATATTAAAGGATGTTCTCCAGGCTGAATGAAGTTGGAAGCATGAAGGTGTAAGAAAGAAACAGCCTGAAAAGAAGGTTTAGGAAGTCTTTCATTCCTATCCAAAAAACAAACAAACAAACAAAAATACCTGGTTAAATTAAAAACTCACATTTGTCCTTAAAAACATAAGAGAACTTGAAGACAAAGAAATTTAAATGAACAAATTCCAGAGAGAGTTAAGACCTTCTGCAGTGAGCAAATACTGGAGGAGGCTTTCATAAGAAGTGGCAGTCGCCTACTCTGGTAATAGGCAAATGAATGTTCCTAAAAGGAAATAATCCCACATGGTAACCTCAATCTCCAAGAAGGAATACAGGGCACTGTATACATTAAATATGTGGATAAATATTATCAACTATGCTTTTATTTCACTAAAAGACTATTGACTATTCAAAGCAAAAATAATAACAAAGTATTATTAAATACATATGTAAAATGATATGTACTGTAACACTACAGAAACCATTGCTCTTCTAATAGAAGAGTTAAAATGGAATACTGAAAATATTTGAATGATTCAAAGGTGGGCAGGTGCTATAGACTGAATTGTGTCCCCCTCAAATTCATATGTTGTAGCTCTATCAATGTGACTGTAACTGGGGATAGGGCCTGCAAGGAAGTGATAAAGGTTAAATAAGGTCATAAGTGTGGAGACCTAATTCAACAGGGCTGGTGCCCTTACAAGAAGAGGAAGAGACACCAGAGCTCTCTCTGCCATGCGAGAACACTGTAAGAATACAGCTGACAGCAGTCAGAAAGAGAGCCTTACCAGAAACGGAATCAGCTGAAACCTTGATCTTTGACTTCTAGCCTCCAGAACCATGAGAAAAGAAATTTCTGTTGGTTAAGCCAGCAGTCTATGGTATTTTGTTACGGCAGCCAGGGCAGACTAATATGGCAGGAAAGGAGGAGTAAAGGAACAAGTCACAGATGGTACAAATAGCAAGATGGTAAATTTAAACACAACCAATCTCAATAATCACATTAACTGGAAACGGTCTATATGACTCCATTAAAAAGGCAAATAGTGTCAGCGTGAAAATACTGATTACAAGAGATAGTGATTACACTTTAAACGTAAAGACAGAGATACATTAAAAGAAAGAGGATGGTAAAAGATATGCCATGCAGTCACTAATCATAAGAAAGCCAGTGTGGCTATATTAATATTAGGAAAAGTAGGGTCAAAGACAGGGAGTATTGGCAGAGATAAATGATTCATAAAAATAAAAGAGTCAATAGATAGCCAGTGGGAAGCTGCAGTATAGCACAGGGAGATCAGCTCAGTGCTTTGTGATGACCTAGTGGGGTGGGATGGGGAGGGTGGGAGGGAGGCTCATGAGGGAGGGAATATAGGTATACATATAGCTGATTCACTTTGTTGTACAGCACAAACGAACACAACATTGTAAAGCAATTGTAATCCAATAAAGATATATATAAAAATAAATAAATAGTTTATTAGGAAGATATAACAATCCTAAATGTGTATGTATAAAGTAACATTGATTCAAAATACATTAATAAAAATTGATAGAACTAAAAGAAAAATAGTTAAATCCACAATCAAAGTTAACGATTTTAACACTTCTCTCCTAATAACTGATAGAACAAACAGCCAAAAAATCAGCAAGGATATAGACTTGACTTTGAAGAACTCAGCATCCATTCTTTTTAGAAGGACACGGGACATTCATCAAATAGTCCATTATCCTAGGCCACGAAGCAAATTTCAACAAATTTTAAAGAACTGCAATCATACAGGTTGTATTTCTGATCACCATGGAATTAAATTGGAACTCTATTATTCTGTTTTATTTTTCATATCCTTCCCCCTCCCTCCCTCCCTCCCTCCCTTCCTTCCTTCCTTCCTTCCTTCTTTCCTTCCTCTCTCTCTTTCTTTCTTTCCAATCCTTTTCTTTTCTTTGGGTTTAACTGCCATTGTATTTTTTTAACTTCTTAAGGTAGAAGATTGTATCATTGATTTTAAACCTTTCCTATCTTCCATTGTAAGTATTTAAAGCTATAATTCTCTCCTAAACACTGCTTTAGCTACATCATGTAAATGTTGATATATTGTTTTCATTATTGTTCAGCTAAAAGTGTTTTCTAATTTCCTTTATGATTTCTTCTTTAGTTTATGGATTATTTCGAGGTGGTTGCTTAGCTTCCAAATATTTTTTTTTTCTAATCAACGATAATAAAAGTCAGGATAGTGGTTTCCTTGGGGGAGGGAAGGGGTAGGAGTGCAGATATTGATAGAAAAGAAGCAGGAGGAAACCTTCACAGAAATATTCTATACCCTCGTCTGGGTGGTTGTTACATGATGTATAGACAGGTAAATATTCATCGAGCTATACAGTTGAGATGTGTATACCTTATGTAAATTATAACTCAGCTTAAAAACCCAAGGAATTAAATAAATTCAAGTTGTGAAAAAGGAAAAATATTATACAACTTAAAAACAACGATCCATACTTATCGAGTGCACAATAGGTATCAGGCACTAATCAAAGGGCATACAACAATGACCAAAACAGTTCTGTAGTACAGCAAAAACAAACCAACATTAATAACAACAATAAGTTTAGACAATAATAGCTACTTTAATCTTCAGCTCCTATCATCTATCAGGCATCTTTGTTTTTTATCTTAATCTCATGAAATAGATATTGCTGTCTCCATTTTACAGATGAGGAAACAAAGACTGATAGAAATAAAATAACTTGCCTGATATCACACTAGCAAAGCTGGATTTCAAACTCAAGAGCGCTCTGATAGCAATGCTTACACTCTTAACCCCACCCCATGGCTCCCCTTCAATTTTTTTCTCACAACAGATGTGCTTGTATCTTGTGGCAGTTTTATTTTGTAAATTTTGCTGTTACTAGTGTTTTCTATTTCTTTTCTTTTTTCTTTAAAACAAATAATTATTCAATTCAATGTTCTAAGAGAGCATCTAGGGCTCTTCAGCAAGATGGAGCTGGGAGAGGCTCAGCAATATAATATAGTATGTAAACACAGGATGTTCTTTGATCTATGAAATTAACAGCTGCCAGCATAGGTGGCTTCCCCAGCCAAACCAAGGGCAAATGTCCCTCACAACAAGGCTTTTCTCAGTTCCCTGCAGACCAAGGCCCAAGACCAGAGCATCTGGGTAAACAGGGTGGGATCTGCTGGGAATATACTTGTGTACATAAAGGACTGTGTCTCCTGACACAATTGTGTACAGGCCACAGTTGTGTATGGCCATAATTCAGAAAAAAGATTTAATGAATCATGACAATGATTTTTAATATAGTCCCTCCCATAAGGAAAACATTCTAGAAAACATGCAGTAATATCAACTACTGAGGGGTTTATTTTTCCACCCTATCTGGTTCAACAAAAGGGTCAAAACCTCAACTAAACCAAATGCACAGGAAATGGGGTTTCTAGACAACACATTTCTTTAGGGCACATTTGGCTGTTTTAATCCCTATTGTTCTTTTTAACACTAAGATCCTGTGATAGATTAGCTGCATGAATACTATTTAATATAATCCTCACAACCACCCTCACAACCAGGTTGGTGATAATATTTCCACTTTATAAATGAGGAAAATCACCCTCAAAGGTGATTAAAACATAATAATAACTTGTCCAAAGTCACACGCTATGTGCAGAGCTAAGATTCAAATCTTCTGACTCCAAGAGCAATGCTCAAGCCACAAAACCCACACTCTCTTAGTGTGGAAAATCTTTTCACATTATATTCCTTCATTTCCAGTCTTAGTAACTCCTCTGTAACACATATAATTGAATTTTTGATGAGTCAAAATTTGAATATGACTAAGTATAAATATATGAGTGTAAGAGATTGAGGTAAATGTGTTCTGACCCCAAAATACCAGAGCAGTTTTGTGGTTGATATGGTACATGTTTTCTTAATTAAGCTCTAATATTAATATATTTTCTATGATTTGCCTTTTTCAGTAAGCTAGGTATAGAAAATATTTAATTAACTGAAATTTTACTGCATTGCCATAAGACTGAGTCAAATGTAGGGCAACCAACCATCCTGGTTTGTCCAGAATACACTCCCCAACGTGGGTGGGCATCATCCAACCCACTGAGGGCCTGAATAGAACAAAAATTTGAAGGAAGAGGGGATTCATGCTCTCTCTCAGTCTGAGTGTTGAGCTGGGACATTGATCTTCTGCCCTCAGTTCTTCTGACTCTCAGGCCTTCAGACGCGGACTGAAATCTACAAAATTGGCTCTTTGGCTTTTAGGCCTTCAAACTACACCACTGGCCTTCCTGGGTCTCCAGTCTGCAGAGGGCAGATTGTGAGACTTCTCAGCCTCCATAATTGGATAAGCCAATGCATTATAATAAATCTATACCTATATCTACATCTATATCTATATATCAGGGTTCTCTAGAGAAACAGAACCACTAAGATATATATTGATATATATCAAAAAGAGATTTATTATAAGAATTGGCTCATGCAGTTATAGAGACCAAAAAGTCCCATGATCTGCCATCTGCAAGCTAACGAACCAGAAATGCTAGTGGTGTAACTCAATCCAAGTTCAAGGCCAGAGAATGGAGGAGCTGATGATGTAAAGCCTGATCTGAGTCTGAAAGCCCAAAAACCAGGAGCACTGATATCCAGGGGCAAGAAAAGATGGATGTCCAAGCTCAAGTAGAGAGTGAATTCACCCTTACTCTGCCTTTTTATTCTATCCAGGCACTCAATGGATTGAATGATGCCCACTCACATTGGGGAGGGCAATCTGCTTAACTTAGTTCATGAATTCAAATGTTAATCTCTTCCAGAAATATCTTCATAGAGACATCCAAAAATAATGTTTTACCAGCTAAATGGGCATCCCTTAGCCCAGTCAGGTTGACTAATAAAATTAACCATAATATATATACATATATCTTATTGGTTCTGTTTCTCTGGAGAACTCTGATTAATACATAGGGAGAGTCAAGAAAAGAGGGGATGGAGATAAAACCATTCCCAGGAAAGAAAAGTTCACCCTAAGTGCAAAGATACTGAAAAGAGTCCTCGTACCTCAGGGTACTGACTAGAGAAAGACTCAAAGAGGCAGTGTTGGAAAGACAAGCCTAATGGGAGAGAAAAGGAAATGAAAGGAGAGGTGGTAACTGTGTGGTAAACACAAAAAGAAGCAAGAGGTAAAATTTAGCATCCTACAAGACAAAAAAAAAAATCAAGGATACACACCCTTCCCCTTAACTTCCAAAAAAAGTTTTTTAAATCCACCAATAAAAGAAACTATATTTAGCTATACTAACAAAAGATGGTGTTCTTGAACTAGGAATCTTATAAACCACCCCAAACCACCAAACCTGTTTATTAATTGCAAAGATGCAAGCAGTATTCATCTATATAAGTCTACTATAAAGGGGATAAAAAGAGAATAAGAATCAAAACTTTTTAACTTCAAGAGAATGAGGAGACAAGCCACAAATTCTTTTTAAAGAAAATATTTACAAAAGACATATTGGATAAAGAACCATTATCCAAAATACAAAGAACTTTTAAAATTTAACAATAAGAAAACAAACCACCCAGTTAAAAACTGGGCAGAAACCCAAAACAGATACCTCACAAAAGAATATATACAGGTGGAAAATAAGCATATGAAAAGATGTTTAACAACATATGTCATTAGGAAATTGCAAGTTAAAACTACAATGATATTCCACTATACATCTATTAGAATGACCAAAATCCTAAGTACTGACAATACCAAATTTTGGCAAGGATGTGGAGGAACAGGAACTCTCATTTATTGCTGGTGGGTATTCAAAGTGGTACAGTCACTTTGAAATACAGTCTGGAAGTTTCTTACAAAACTAAACATACTCATACTATGTAATCCAACAAGTGTACTCCTTGGGATTTACCTAAATAAGCTGAAAACTTATGTCCACACAAAACCTCACATATGGATGTTTACTGCAGCTTTATTCATAATTGTCAAAACTTGGAAGCAACCAAGATATCTTTCAGTAGGTGAATGGATAAACTGTAGTACATCCAGACAATGAAACATTATTCAGTAATAAAAAGAAATGAGTTGTCAAGTCATGAAAAGACATGGAAGAAACTTAAATGCATATTACTAAGTGAAAGAAGTCAGTCTTAAAAGGCTATATACTGTATGATTACAACTACATAACATTGTGCACACTGCAAAACTATGGAGACAGTAAAAATCAGTGGTTGCTAGGGGTTGGGGGGTGGGAGCATGGGACAGATGAATAGGTGGAGCACAGAGGATTTTTAGGGCAGTGCAACTATTCTGTATGACACTGTAATGGTGGATACATGTCAACATACATTTGTCCAAACCCAAAGTATGTAGAACACCAAGACTGAACCCTAATATACATTATGGACTCTGGGGGTTAATGATGTGTCAATGTAGGTTCATCAGTGGTAACAAATGTACCACTCTGGTGCTGGATGTTAATGGGGAGGTTGGGTGTGTGTGGGGGGCAGGGAGTATATGGGAAATATCTGAAATTTCCACTCAATTTTGCTGTAAACTTAAAAAAAGTCTATTAAAAAACTTTTTAGATAATGAAAATTCCTGCAAAAAATTAGTCATTAAGCAGACAAAAAGCTGTAACAGCTCTCCAAACTGAATTACATGTCTATAAACAATCACGTAGGGGATGGGGCACAGGTGACACTTTAAATAAGAAACTCAAAAACCAAGAACAGAAATAGGACTTTTCTAATATGTAAAGAAAAGAAGAAATAAAGTCAGAAAATTTTTCTGATTGAAGTCAGAAAAATAAAAGGAGAAGCAAAATCATATGAGAAATGGAGTCTAACAAGATACCAAGGAATAACATATGTGAACAAAAGTTTAATAAGGGACAGTAAATGGCATAAAGAAAACAAACAAGTGAATGAAAATGAAAAAAAAAGGAAACAATAAAAAAGGTCAGAAAGAAAGTGGTGGAAACAGAAGCCAGACTGAAAAAGAACCAACATATTTATAACTGGAGTCCATAAAGACTAAAAGTAAAACAAAGGAACAGAAATAATACTTACAAGTATAATCCAAGAAAACTTTCCAAAAACAATAAATGATCTGATTCTACATAAACCTGAAAAGGACTAGCAGGCACCTGGGAAAACTGATCTGAAACAATCAACTCTGAGACATATCCTAGTAAAACTGTTAGGCTTTAATGATAAAGTAAAAATTCTAAGCACCTCTAGGAAAAAGATCAAATAATTTACCAGGAGAAGAGAAACAGACAGGCACCATACTTTTCTAAAGTAGTATACAAATCATGGAGAGAAAGGAACAACATTCTACAACAATTCATGAAGAAAATGTGTGAACCAAGAATTTTTTATCCCGACAAGCTGGCTTTCAAGTATTAAGGCAATAGAAAAACAGTTATAAACATGTAAAAAAAAACTCAGGGAATTCTGTATCTATAAGCCCCTTTTGAAGAATCTAGTAAGATTGTCCTTCATCCAATTAAGAGATAACTTGGGGAAACTGCAGCAAAGGGATTAATTTAACATATTTAATGGTAAGTCTAATACTAACCATGGTAGGAGAATAAGATATAGAAATAATCCAAGTTAAAAGATAGAAGGAAAAAGGAGAAGGGGAGAGAAAAGAATAAGTTCATTGATTGTTGTATAAGCAACAGGTGGGAATCAATGGATATTACTGAAAACTAAAAAACCAGATAGTAAATTGTTATATTTTAGAAAAGAGACTAAGGGCATTAAAAAGGCATAAATACAAGGACAAAATCACAAATCTTTCTAAATATCAAAAGAAGTTAAAAAATTAAAAAGCAAAGAAAACATATCATGTAGAGAAATACAGTAAATATAACATAATACATCTAGTAGTTATAACATGAAATATATGTTGCTATTTTATGGGGGTGGGACAAATTGGAAGATTGGGATTCACATATATACACTACTATGTATAGAATAGATAACTAATGAAAACATACTGTTTAGCACAGGTAACCCTACTCAATGGTCTGTGGTGACCTAAATGGGAAGGAAATCTAAAAAAGAGTGGATATATGTAGACGTGTAACTGATTCACTTTGCTGTAGAGCAGAAACTAACACAACGTTGTAAAGGAACTATACTCCAAAAAAAATTAATTAAAAAAAGAAAAAAATAATGATGAAATTGAGATCAAATATATCAGTCATATCAATAAATATGAACAGGGCTTCCCTGGTGGCGCAGTGGTTGAGAATCTGCCTGCCAATGCAGGGGACACGGGTTCAAGTCCTGGTCTGGGAAGATCCCACATGCCACGGAGCAACTCGGCCCATGAGCCACAATTACTGAGCCTGTGCGTCTGGAGCCTGCGCTCGGCAACGAGAGGCCGCGATAGTGAGAGGCCCGCACACCGCGATGAAGAGTGGCCCCCGCACCGCGATGAAGAGTGGCCCCCGCTTGCCACAACTAGAGAAAGCCCTCACACAGAAACGAAGACCCAACACAGCCATACATACATACATACATACATAAAAAGAATGTAAGCAGACAAGAATATCATTTAAAAAATTTTTAAAAATTAAAAAAATTTTTTTAAAAAATTTTTAAAAAATAAATAAAAAAATAAATAAATATGAACAGACTTAATGCACTTAATATAAGAAAAAGATTTTCAATTTGACTAACAAACTAAAAACCGACTATATACTGTATCCAAGAAAAAGATCTAGAACAAAGTAATTCAGAAAGGCTAAAAATAAAGGAATTGGCAAAAGTGTACTAGGTAAATGGAAACAATAGCAAGGGATTTCAGTCTTGGTATCAAAGTAGAATTTAAGCCATAGAGCATTAAACATCACAAGAAATACTTTTTAATGCTAAAAGTCACAATTCACAATGAAGATATAACAGTCATAAATATCTATGCTCCAAATACCCTAATAACCAGTTTTTTAAAGCAGAAACTACAGGAGATACAAGGAAACAGACAGAAATACATTTTACATAGATTTTAATACACCACTTTCAGTACAAGACAGAATAGACAACATGTCAATAAGGTTATAGAATACCTAAAAACATAATCAAAAAGGAAGAGCTAATTGATATGTATTGGACTTTACCTCCTAATAATACAGGATTCATCTTCTTTTCAAGCACACATGGAACATCCACAAAAATTGGTCATGATATAGGGCTACAAAGAAAACACCTGAAATTTTAAACACCTTCTATTAAACAACTCTTCAGTCGGGGGAAATATAAAATATAATTAGAGAATTGCTAAAATACAGTGATAACGAACATATTGGGGGTTGGCCAAAAAGTTCGTTCGGGTTTTTCTGTGCGATCTTTTTTTTTTTTTTTATAAATTTATTTATTTATTTTTGGCTGTGTTGGGTCTTCGTTTCTTTGCGAGGGCTTTCTCTAGTTGCGGCGAGCAGGGGCCACTCTTCATCGTGGTGCGCGGGTCTCTCACTATCGTGGCCTCTCTTGTTGCAGAGCACGGGCTCCAGACGCGCAGGCTCAGTAGCTGTGGCTCACGGGCCCAGTTGCTCCGCGGCATGTGAGATCCTCCCAGACCAGGGCTCGAACCCATGTCCCCTGCATTGGCAGGCGGACTCTCAACCGCTGCACCACCAGGGAAGCCCTTTCTGTGCGATCTTACAGCAAAACCCAAATGAACTTTTTGGCCAATGCAAAACTACGTATCAGAATTTATGGGCTACATTCAAAGCAGTGATCAAGAAAATTCACAACACTCAAAAAAACGGAAACAATTTTCAACTCAAAAAATGAGAAAAAAAAAAGCAACCCAAAAGAAAGCACAACGAAGAAGGTATTAAAGATAAAGGCAGGGGCTTCCCTGGTGGCGCAGTGGTTGAGAGTCTGCCTGCCAATGCAGGGGACACGGGTTCGAGCCCTGGTCTGGGAGGATCCCGCATGCCGTGGAGCAGCTAGGCCCGTGGGCCACAACTGCTGAGCCTATGCATCTGGAGCCTGTGCTCCGCAATGGGGGGGGCCGCGACGGTGGGAGGCCCGCGCACGCCAGTGAGGAGTGGCCCCCGCTCGCTGCAACTGGAGAAAGCCCTCGCACAGAGACGAAGACCCAGCACACCCCAAAATAAATAAATTAATTAATTAATTTAAAAAAAAAAGATAAAGGCAGAGTGAATAAGGTAGAAAAGAGAAAAGCCAATAGATCTAATTAAAAAATCAGAATCCCATTTTTAATTTTTTAATTTTTTATTTATTTATTTATTTTTATATCTAATAGGATTTTTATTGTAGAAGACATTGCTAACAGCCTACCCAATCACCATCGCCATTTCTCCATCCTTTTCAGAATCCCATTTTTTTTAATAGATCTTTATTGGAGTATGATTGCTTCACAATACTGTGTTAGTCTCTGTCGTACAACAAAAGGAATCAGCCACATGCACACATACATCCCCACATCCCCTCCCCCCCAGCCTCCCTCCCACTCTCCCCATCCCACCTCTCTAGGTCATCGCAGAGCACTAAGCTGATCTCCCTGTGCTATGCTGCTGCTTCCCACTAGCTAACTATTTTACATTTGGTAGTGTATATATGTCGATGCTACTCTCACTTCGCCCCAGCCTCCCCCTCCCCCATCCCCCGGGTCCTCAAGTCCATTCTCTATGTCTACCTCTTTATTCCTGCCCTGCAACTAGGTTCATCAGTACCATTTTTTTTTTTTTTTTAGATTCCATATATATGCTTTAGTATACAGTATTTGTTTTTCTCTTTCTGACTTACTTCACTCTGTATGACAGACTCTAGGTCCATCCACCTCACTACAAATAACTCAATTTCATTTCTTTTTATGGCTGAGTAATATTCCATGGTATATATGTGCCACATCTTCTTTATCCATTCATCTGTCGATGGACATTTAAGTTGGTTCCATGTCCTGGGTATTGTAAATAGTGCTGCAGTGAACATTGCGGTACATGTCTCTTCTTGAATTATGGTTTTCTCAGGGTATATGCCCAGTAGTGGAATTGCTGGCTCATATGGTAGTTCTATTTTTAGTTTTTTAAGGAACCTCCATACTGTTCTCCATAGTGGCTGTATCAATTTACATTCCCACCAACAGTGCAGGAGGGTTCCTTTTTCACCACACCCTTTCCAGCATTTATTGTTTCTAGATTTTTTGATAATGGCCATTCTGACCGGTGTGAGGTGATATACCTCACTGTAGTTTTGATTTGCATTTCTCTAATAATTAGTGATGTTGAGCATCTTTTTATGTGTCTCTTGGCCATCTGTATGTCTTCTTTGGTGAAATGTCTATTTAGGTCTTCTGCCCATTTTTTAATTGAATTGTTTGTTTTTTGATATTGAGCTCCATGAGTTGTTTGTATATTTTGGAGATTAACCCTTTGTCTGTTGTTTCATTTGCAAAAATTTTCTCCCATTCTGAGGGTTGGGTTGTCTTTTGTCTTGTTTATGGTTTCTTTTGCTGCGCAAAAGCTTTGAAGTTTAATTAGGTCCCATTTGTTTATTTTTGTTTTTATTTCCATTACTCTAGGAGGTGGGTCAAAAAAGACCTTGCTGTGGTTTATGTCAAAGAGTGTTTTTCCTGTTTTCAGAATCCCATTTTTTAAATTAACAAAATAAATAAGCCACTAGCTCACTTAATCAAGGGGGGAAAAAAAAGGACAAAGCACAGATAAACAAACTAAGAAATAGTAAAGGGAAAATAACCACTGAAACACAAGAAAATTTGTTTTAGGAAAATTACTTTGCATACCTCTATGCAAAGAAACTTAAAAACCAAGACAAAAATAGGTAATTTCCTAGGAAAATACAGTTTGCCAAAATTGATCTCATTAGAAATGTAAAGCTTAAACAGACCAATGTCCATAGAGGAAATAAAGTTATCAAGGCCCAGATTCACAGGGGAGTTTCACAGGGGAATTCAAATCATCAATGACTGTATAAAGTCCCAATGCCACAAAAATAGTTTCCAAGCCTAAAAACTGAAAGAAAACTTCAAAATGCTATTTATGAAGCAAGTATGACAACGATACCTAAACCTAATTCAGTACCAAATAAAATTACCAGTTAATGGATATGATGGTAGAGCTATCCCATTGACAATAGCAACAAACATAAAATATTTAGGAATAAACTTAACAATAAATATACAAAACTATGTCAGGAAAATTTTAAACACTCATAAAAGACACAAAAGTAGATTTTAACAAATGGAAAGACTTTTCTTGTTCTTGATAGGATGATTTTAACACCGTAAATATGTCACTTTTTCCTGAGTAAATTTATAAATTTAACAGTCTCAATGAAAAGACCAACAAGTTTTTTTTTTCTTTTTTTTTTTAAATGGAGATAAACATAGAAAGAAAACAAGAAAGAATAGTAGGAAAACATGAAAAAAGTAAGTAAAGCTTAAGGACCTGGGAGGGGAGGGGTAATTAATCCTAGAAGATATTAAACATATTTAACTCCTCATAATTAAAATAGAATATTACTCACTTATGAATAGGCAGACCAATTAGCTCTCAAATTACTGAAGTGAAGATGAGCTTTTAAAATTAATGGTGTTAGGATAACTGAATAGCCATTTGGGAAAAGATAAACTTAGATCTACACTTCATACCACACACAGAAATAAACATCAACTGTATCAGGGCTAACTGTAAAAAGTGAAATCATACTGTATTATAAGAAAGCTTGGGTGAATTCCTCTATAACCCAGGTATACGAAAGTTTTCTGACAACAACTCAAAATCCAGATGCAATAAAAGAAACATTGATATATTTGATGACATAAAAATTTCACATGGCAGAAAATATCCTAAGCAGAGTTAAAGGACAAACGAAAAACTGAGAGAAAATATATGGAACATACATCACAGATAAAGGGCTAATATCCCTAATCCATAAAGAATTCTTAAAAGTGACAGGAAAATAAAGATAGAAAACTCAATGGGAAAAAAGAGCAAAGACATGAATAGACAATTTATATATATATATATATATATATATATATATGTATTGTATATGATATATACAATATATATATTAAAATGTAAAGTGATAAAGAGATGAAAAATACAAAAGAAAGTAAAAGACACAGAAGAGAGATTCAGAAGATGCAATGTCCCTCTAATTTGAGTTCCAGAAGCAGAAAACAGAGTTGTAGGAAAGAAATAAGCAAAGAAATGACAGAAAAAAAAATTCTAAGCCTAAGAGAGAGTTGAATCTTCTGTTCAAAAGCCCAGCAGAATGAAAGAAAAAGTTTGAAATTTCAAACCTGCAAAATATAAAGAAAAAACCCCAAAAGTTTCCTATGGGGAGAAAGAAGCAGCTTACCTATGAAGACTCAGATCCTTGTTACAAGGATCAACCTTTTATCAGTAACACTGAATGCTAGAAATCAATGGATGAATGTTATTTTACATAAAAAATTCCATACTCAGACTGTCAGTCAAGTGTGAGGTCAAAGTGAGCCATTTTCCGACATTCAAGATCTTGTAAGATTCACTTACCATACACCCTTTCTAAAAAAGAAATAATTTGAAAGCTTTTTTAATGAAAATGAAATCCCGAAAAGAAAGAATGACCTTCCCAGAGACAGAATAAAAAGCAATCCCAGGTTGACAGCCTGTAGCAGGTGGTTTACACAGCAACCACCTTGAATTATAAGAGTAGCTCAGAGAGGCTCAAAAGAATTTGTCTAATGTATGCATTAGACAAATTCTATGATAAAGAATCCATAAGATATTAATAACACAATAGATATATGCCATTCTATAAACAAGAGGAAAAAAAGAAAGGCAATTAGAAATACTAGGGGAAAAGGTATACAAAAAGTCATTGTCCGAGTCTGAAATGAATCAAATTGTGGCATGATTTTGAGCAACCCATGGAGTATGAGAAAACAAAACCTATTTTACCTTAACATTTATAGCATTCTCCTTTGAGTGACACAGGTTTAGTGACTTAGGATTACATCTCTCACTCTAGACGACCAATTATATTACATATATAAATGCATTCTACTGATTTCTATTATTTAGGATCAACCTATAATCAAAGAAAAAAACATTTATAGTAAGATGTAAAATACATTATAAATCTTAGTAATGGAAAGAAATTGGAATATAGGTAGAAGAACTTGAAGGATGAGAGTAAAGAAAGATGTAAATGCACAGTAGTAAATCAACAAGTACAACTGGCCCTCCATATATGCAGGTTCCGCATCTGTGGATACAGAGGGCTGACTGTACTGTGTCATTTTGTATAAGGGATTTGAGCACAGGCAAATTTTGGTATCCTCAAGGGTCTTGGAACCGATCCCCTGTTTATACCAAGGGATGACCATATTGTCTACTATTTATTTTATTTTATTATTTATACTATTTACTTACTAATTATTACATGACTTTTTACTATTTATTACTTACTATTTTAAGGAAGCCTGAAAATGATAGGGAAGGAGGATTCAGAGTTAGTCCACAATATTAAACATTAAAGGACTCTAGGCATTAGCACAAATAACTTTCTGACTGAATAATCTTTACAACTTAAGTGGGACGATAAACATTGCATTAAATTTTTAAAATTAATTTATTTTATTTTATTTATTTCTTATTTTTGGCTGCATTGGGTTTTCGTTGCTGCATATGGGCTTTTCTCTGGTTGCGGCGAGCAAGGGCTACTCTTCATTGCGGTGCACAGGCTTCTCATTGCAGTGGCTTCTCTTGTTGTGGAGCATGGGCTGTAGGCACACGGGTTTCAGTAGTTGTGGCACACGGGTCAGTAGTTGTGGCTCACGAGCTCTAGAGCGTAGGCTCAGTAGTTGTGGCGCACGGGTTTAGTTGCTCCGCAGCATGTGGGATCTTCCTGGACCAGGGCTCGAACCCATGTCCTCTGCATTGGCAGGCAGATTCTTAACCACTGTGCCACCAGGGAAGCCCAACTGCATTAAATTTAGTAATAATGTGCACCATGTATTATCAGTCAGAATATTCTAGCTTAAAAGTCATCATACTTTTTCTGTAAAGAACCAGAGTAAATATTTTAGGCTTTGCAGGCCATATGGTCTCTGCCTCAATTACTGAACTCTGCTGTGATAGCTCAACAGCAGAGCTACAACATTGAATCACTTTGCTGTACACCAGGAACTAACACAACATTGTAAATCAAGTATACTTCGATATAAAAAATAAAATAAAATAAAAATCTTTTCTCCACATCCTCACCAACACTTGTTATTTTTTTGTATTTTTGATAATAGCCATTCTGACACGTGTGAGGTGATATCTCACTGTGGTTTTGATTTGCATTTCCCTGATGAGTAGTGATGTTGAGCATCTTTTCATGTGCCTGTTGGCCATCTGCTTATCTTCCCTGGAAAAATATCTATTCAGATCCTCTGCCCATTTTTTAACTAGGTTGTTTGTTTTTTGATGTTGAATTATATGAATTTTTTGTATATTTTGGAGAATATCAGATATATCTGATATATCATTTATCATTATATATATCATATATATATCATATATATATATCATTTGCAAATATCTTCTTCCATTCAGTAGATGGCCTTTTTGTTTTATTGATAGTTTCCTTTGCTGTGCAAAAGCTTTTTAGTTTGATGTAGTCCCAGGTGTTTATTTTTGTTTTTGTTTTCCTTGTCTATGGAGACATATCCAAAAAAATCTACAAAGACTATGTCAAAGAGCATACAGTCTATGTTTTCTTCTAGGAGATTTATGGTTTCAGGTCTTATATTTAAGTCTTTAATCCATTTTGAATTTATTTTGTGCATGTGTGTGAGAGAGTAGTCTAGCTTGATTCTTTTGTACATAGCTATCCAGTTTTCCCAACACCACTTGTTCAAGAAGCTGTCTTTTCTCCATTGTATATTCTTGCCTGTTTGCCATAAATTAATTGCCCATATGACTGTGGGTTCATTTCTGGGCTCTCTGTTCTGTTCCATTGATGTATGTATCTGTTTTTGTGCCAGTGCCATACTGTTTTGATTACTGTAGCTTTGTAGTATAGTGTGAAATCAGGAAGTGTGAGCCCTCCAGCTTTGTTCTTCTTTCTTAAGATTGTTTTGGCTATTCGGGATCTGTTGTGTTTCCATACCAATTTTAGAATTATTTGGTCTAAACAAAATTGATGAACCTTTAGCCAGACTCATCAAGAAAAAGAGAGATGGTCTAAATTAATAAAATCAGAAATGAAAAGGAAGTTACAACAGATACCACAGAAATACAAATTATCATAAGAGATTACTATAAACAATTATATGCCAATAAAATGGACAACCTAGAAGAAATGGACAAATTCCTAGAACTGTACAGTCTTCCAAGACTGAACAATGAAGAATAGAAAGTATGAACAGATGAATTACCAGTAAAAATACTGAATCAATAATAAGAAAAACTCCCCAAACAACAAAGTCCAGGACCAGATCATTTCACAGGCGAATTCTACCAAACATTTAAAGAAGAGTTAACACCTATCCTTCTCAAACCATTCCAAAAAATTGCAGAGGAAGGAATACTTCCTAACTCATTCTATGAGGCCAGCATCACCCTGATACCAAAACCAGACAGAGATATCACCAAAAAAGAAAACTACAGGCTAATATCACTGATGAACATAGATGCAAAAATCATCAACAAAATATTAGCAAACCAAATTCAACAACACATTAAAAGGATCATACACCATGATCAAGTGGGATTTACCCCATGGATGCAAGGATGATTCAATATCCAGAAGTCAATCAATGTGATACACCATGTTAACAAATTAAAAGAAGGAAAATAATATGGTCATCTCAATAGATGCAGAAAAAGCTTTTGACAAAATTCAACATCCATTTATGATAAAAAAACTCTCAACAAAGTGGGTATAGAGGGAACACACTTCAACATAATAAAGCCCACAGCTAACTAAAAATAGAGTTACCATATGATCCTGCAATCCCACTCCTGGGCATATATCCAGACAAAACTCTAATTCAAAAAGATACATGCACCCCAATGTTCATTACAGCACTATTTACAATAGCCAAGACATGGAACCAACCTAAATTTCCATCAACAGATGAATGTATAAAGAAGATGTGGTATATATATACAATGGAATATTACTCAGCCATGAAAAAGAATGAAATAATGCCATTTGCAGCTACATGGATGGACCTAGAGATTATCATACTAAGTGATGTAAGTCAGACAGAGAAAGGCAAATATCATACGATATCACTTATATGTGGAATCTAAAAAAATGATACAAATGAACTCATTTATAAAACAGGAATAGACCTACAGACATAGAAAACAAACTTACGGTTACCAAAGGGGAAAGGGGGGGAGGGATAAATTAGGAGTTTGGGATTAACATGTACACACTACTATATATAAAATAGATAACCAACAAGGGCTTACTGTATAGCACAGAGAACTATACTCAATATTTTGTAATAACCTATGAGGGAAAAGAATCTGAAAAAGAATAGATATATATATGTAAAACTGAATCACTTTGCTGTACACCTGAAACTAACACAACATTGCAAATCAACTACACTTAATTTAAAAAATAAATATAAAAAAATAAATAAAGCCAGAGCTAACATCATACTCAATGGTAAAAAGCTGAAAGCATTTCCTTCTAAGATCAGGAACAAGATAAGGATGCCCACTCTTGCCACTTTTTTTTTTTTAAAGATTTTTTTTTTTATGTGGACCTCTTTTTTTTTTTATTTATGGCTGTGTTGGGTCTTCGTTTCTGTGCGAGGGCTTTCTCTAGTTGTGGCAAGCGGGGGCCACTCTTCATCGCGGTGCGCGGGCCTCTCACTATCGCGGCCTCTCTTGTTGTGGAGCACAGGCTCCAGATGCGCACGCTCAGTAATTGTGGCTCACGGGCCCAGTTGCTCCGCGGCATGTGGGATCTTCCCAGACCAGGGCTCGAACCTGTGTCCCCTGCGTTGGCAGGCAGATTCTCAACCACTGTGCCACCAGGGAAGCCCCTCTTGCCACTTTTATTCAACATAATATTGGAAGTCCTAGCCCCAGCAATCAAACAAGAAAAAAAAACTTAAAGGAATCAAAATTGGAAAGGAAAAAGTAAAACTCTCACTGTTTGCAGATGACATGATACTATACACAGAAAATCTAAAGATGCCACCAGAAAACTACTAGGGCTCATCGATGAATTCAGTAAAGTTGCAGGATACAAAATTAGTATACAGAAATCTGTTGCATTTCTATACACTAACACAAACTATCAGAAATAGAAATTAAGATAACAATCCCATTTACAATTGCATAAAAAAGAATAAAATACCTAGGAATAAATCTAACTAAGGAGGTAAAAGGCCTGTACTCAGAAAACTACTGATATGACACTGATGAAAGAAATTGAAGATGACACAAACAAATGGAAATATATACCATGTTCATAGATTAGAAGAATTAGTATTGTTAAAATGACCATACTACCCAAGGCAATCTACAGATTCAGTACAATCCCTATCAAAATACCAATGGCATTTTTCACAGAACTAGAGAAATTATCTTGTTTGTAATTGATAATACCACTGAGTAAGAACAAATTCCAGATATTTACAATCATTAGCACTGTTAAATTCAAGCAAGAGGCTGTGTTTTGAATGTCTAAAGAAACCTGAATTATCAGAAAAGGGAAAATGAGCTCCTCTCTGTACAGGATAGATGGTACAAAGGCAGGATATAGCATGGGTATTCTAAAACAATCACTTAAACAAATGAACAAAGAAAAGCTGTTATATACACACCAGGTCATTCTACTGGGGAGAAACAATGTCAGACCCCCTGGCTCTTACATAGCAAAGACCAGGAATCTGGCATATTAAATTTTTTTTTTTGGCTTCTAATATAGTCCATTCAAATTCTCCTGATATATAAGACTTACTTGCCATTGTCACCATTTATTCATAATAAATCCATGGGGTGCTCTCTAATTTTGAGCCTCAGTTGGGTGCCTAAGGTCTGGTCTCCGAAGGTATCCTTCCTGAGAGCTGTGAAGCAAATCCATCCACCTTGGGCAAGACAGCAGCCCAATAAGACTCCCTACTCTGAACCTCTATCCTTAGAAGTAAATGAATGATTCCATTTTCCTGATTTGGGGGAGCAATTCCATAGCCAGTCCAGGAAATAACATACCTTATCCTAACTACTCAATCAAAGCAGCACCTTTCCTATTAATACTATTCAAAGCCACTTAAAAACAGGGGCTTTTCCACTGTCTTCATAATAGTAAAAGGCCCAGATCGAACCCACTTCTCTGGCGAGGCTGGTTTCTAAAGCTGCAAGCTTGCTATAATCCCATTCAGTCTTTCAATACAAAGGAGCAAGTCTCATTATAATTCACAGGCCAAATAATAACACTGTCCTCCTTCCCTCTCTTCCTAAAGTAGAAATGCCCGACAGCATTCTATCAGACAGTGTATTGTAAAAGAGGTACAACTCTTCTCAAAGACTATTCATCAGGCTTTATGGGAGGAAAATAGACATGGAAGAATTCTTCAAACTTAAATAGGCCTCTGGACAGATTCATTATAGAAAAAGACCTTCAGAAATAGTAAATAATCATAAAATTCACAGTTATGAAATATAGTTCTTGTTACCATCCAATAAAAGTACTTTCTCCAATCCCTCTCAGGTAATGAACTCAGAACTATGAGTAAAACAAAGAAACTGAATAGAGGAATAGGGTAATAAAAATGCATGCTTAGGGCTTCCCTGGTGGCGCAGTGGTTGAGAATCTGCCTGCCAGTGCAGGGGACACGGGTTCGATCCCTGGTCTGGGAAGATCCCACATGCCGTGGAGCAACTGGGCTCGTGAGCCACAACTACTGAGCCTGCGCGTCTGGAGCCTGTGCCCCGCAACAGGAGAGGCCGCGACAGTGAGAGGCCTGCGCACCGCAATGAAGAGTGGCCCCCGCTCGCCGCAACTAGAGAAAGCCCTCGCACAGAAACGAAGACCCAACACAGCCAAAAATAAATAAATAAATAAATAAATAAATTTTTTTTTTAAAATGCATGCTTAGTTATACAAATATTGATTTTTTGAAAAACAACTGTGATTTAAAAATAGTTGGCCATCTCTGTGGCTCAGAATATTTCACTAATGCCTTTTCAAACCACTCAGCTACAATCTGTAGCCACTGGAGACAGCTTTCAAAGGAGACCTCAATTCCATGTGCCCAGACATGTAAAAGCAAGAAGATCTGACTGTGAACACAATTCCTAAAGCTGAGGATCATCATTAGTTCCTCACTCTCCCTCTTCCCTCACAACCACCAGTCCTCAGTGCCTGCCCTTCCTGCCCATCCCCTTCTGTCCAGTCCTCCTGCCATCATGCGGCTCACTCCCTCTTCACTTTGCACCTATCCCAGGGCGGAAGCCCTTAACTGGTCTCCCTGCCCCCTTTCCCCCACTACCTGTGATCCATCCTGCACACCACCACCAAATTCATCTGGTTGCCACTTTCCTCCTCAGAACCTCCAATGGCCTGGTCCTGCTCACTATGCGTAAACTCCTTAACTTGGTGGAAAACGCCTTGCCCAGTCTGTTCCCCACTGTCTATCCAGGTCTCATTTCTCACTACTATCTGAAAAGGATTTTCACTCTGCTCTGGGCAACCTGGATAGTCTGTAATTCCCCAAACAAGCTCTATTTAAAACTTCAAAATCCAGCAGTGGAGTGGGGCTGGAAATAGAAGCCAAGTCATTTGCTCCAGACACAGCTGGGGAGCGTAGAATCTGGATTTCAATCCAGTTTGGCCTGTGTCCAAAGCTCTTAAACACCATCTTGTTCTCTCTCTCTCTCTGAAATGTCCCTCTCCGATCTACCTGTGGAAATCTTATCCATCCTGTAAGCCCACTTCATTCTTGAAGCTTTCCTTGTTTTTTCCTGTCTGAAGTGACTTTTCTCTCTTCTGAGCTCCTATAGCACTTTCTTTGCATATTTCACAAAATATCATGACAACAGAGTCCTGTGATGAATCTCTTGAGATCCAAGATATTGTCTTATGGTCTTTTTGGTCCTTTATGGCACCTAACCTAGCTCCCTACACACTGATGGCACTCAGCAAAGATCTGATAAAAAATGAGCTACTGTGGGAAGCCTTACTGCACTCACCCAACCCAGCCACAATGAGAGATCCTTATTCATTTCAGGCATCGAGCTTTCCTTTCCCTGCCCTGAGTATCCTGCCATTCTCCTCTTCTAGCGCGTCAATTCTTCCTTGTTGTTGTAGGTCATTCCACCTGCCTATAAAATATTGTGCAATCTGGGAAAAGCTCTGGTGCCTGGTAACCACTGTAACATTTAGGAAGATGCAAATTGTGATGAATAGGAATCATAAAAGGAACAGGAGTGGTTTCATTCTTTGGAAACTGAAATGGAAACTGGGAAGCAAAGTTCAGGTCAAATTCTCCTTTCAGACCTTCTTACCCATTGTCTCTGTTTTATGTTGAAAGTAACAAGGGGTGGGGCAGTGAGCAAGTAGAAGCAAATGCCAGGAAGAGGAACGAGCAATAACTGTTCAGACAACTACTCTTTCTCAAGAGACAAACTGCATTGTAGGAAAGGAAAATACTCCCTAGTTCACAAGAAATTATACAAGAACATAGAGCAGAAAAGGGAACATAGGCCTAAACAGTAACGTCTTGATTTTTCTTATCTTTTTTGCCTGTGAGATAGGGTTTCTACCCCTCGATGCTTCTCTCTACACTGGGTCACATGGCACTCAATGTCCAGTCCTCAGCATGACTCAGAAAAGGCTGCAAGGACAAGATGAAAATGACACTTTTCATTTAGCACATGACTGCATACGGGGACTCAGTAAAATTAGACAGTGAGTTTAAAACAAATATAATGAGAATGGGGAGAAAGCACTTCCACCCGTTACCCACCCCCCTGCTCACCCTCTTCCTTGCTGCTCCTCACAGAAGTTGCTAAGCTGATAGGTCAATGTTTGGGGAGGCAATTGAGCCAAAGAGGGAGACCAAGTTCAACTCCCTATAGCCCTGGGAGGAAAAGGCAGGAGTGAGGAGTGGGGTTCCCCTCTCTCTAGCAGTCTCCTGCTTCTCACCCTATAACAAATACGCTTTGATTGAGATGAATTATATCAGAACTGGAAATTCCACCAACATCACTTCTTGAGAACCTACTATGTGCTGGGCTAGGAATTAAAAAAAAGAAAATAAGGGGGAAAAAAAGCATTGGCCCTTACTCTTGACTAGTTCACAGTCTAATGGAAGAAGCAGAAATAATTTCCATATACTGTGGCATTATACAAGGGGTACACTCAGGGTTCTGTGGAAATAAAGAGTCTGTAAGAGCAGAACTGGGGTCAGGGCAAGTTTCCTTGAAGAAATGAGATCAGACTAAGGGCTGATGACTGTGCAGGAATTAGCCAGGCCTAGAAGGGTGGCAAAGGTGTTCCTGTAGACAGAACCATGTAAGCAAAACCCAGAGATACACAGCATCCTTCCCTCAAACCAACAAAGCCCAAATCCTCCCGTGTCTGCATAATGCATACAATATTCCGGGATCAGAGGCGGAGAACAGGGGAAATGGTGAAATGTAAGTACTGAATTTTGAAGAAGGGCATTAAAAATAAATCCATAGCTTTCTCTGAAGAAGAAGTAAGAAGGGTAAAAAAAACAAAAACAAAAAACCAAAAAAGAGTGGGTTTGGTTAAAGCAAACTAATCAACTTCCTAATCTCTGCAGGTGGGATCAGACTCCAGGTGGCCTTTCAATCACAGAGCTGGTGTTTACCTCTACATCATATGAGGCAGATGGAAAGCAAGCAAAACAGCACACCCCTGGCTGTTCTGCAGACTCCTAACCACAAAGCAGTTAAGTAACCGACAGTATCCTAAGCAGTACAGACCCATGGAGGGTAGGGCCTTTCCTGGCCAAGTCTGCTTTCCGGGAGAATTGGGTTTGGAGCCCACGCCCAGCTCCATCTACGTCTATAAAATGTTTGTCACCAATATGAACTCTGTACCACATTCCATCCCTTGGAGATCTGGCTATTTATTGACTTAAGTGGCATAAATATGTGAGACCTGGGCCAGAGAGGTGGAAGTAGCAGATGCCCAAAAACATCTCTGTTTTGGTCTCATTTAGGCACAGTTTTTATTCCTGGACTTTTAGTTTCCTTGCTCTGTGACTTAGTTTCTCCATCTGACAATGACAACTATAAAATCTACCCCTGAATTCCTTATTTGAGGGAGATAAATTAAATAACTCCTAACATGGCTTGACCTCCCTGAGTAGCGGCCAGGTGTCTGAGACGACAGGCGCCAGGAAGCCAGAATCACCTTAATCTAGAGCAATGAACCTGAAGGAACAAGAGCAGCATTAGTGATTCAATCAATTTTTCATTCACTCAACAATGTTTATTAAGTACTGCGTATGTGCACACCATAATCAAAACCGATACTCGTGTAGCTTTGTTTTCTAGTCTCTTTCCACATCCCTGGTCTGTGACTGATGGATAAGCAAAACTGGCTGAGTTATATGACAGTGTGAGCTCTGCTCAGGGGAGACTCCATCTCACCCCAGCCCTTCCACATGGGAAATTCAGGACAAAGCCAGTGACAAGGAAGGCAGCAGAGCACTGTGTTCAGCTCACCTGGGGACGCTAGTGAGGTAGGTCATGACATTCAGAAAGTCCTCATCTGGGATGTGTTTGAACCCCACAAACTCTGGAAAAGTGATGATGGGGGCACCATCTTTCCCTCGGCCTCCTGCAACAAAAATAGGTGGTCAAGATGTTAGCAAAATGTTTCACATCACACCTCTGCAGGTAAGGGACTTCAGTTAATATCGAGATGTGCATCGGCCACCCCCTTTTCTGTCTATATTATTTCAGAGCAGAATGCGGGAAGGTTGATACTGAACTATTTCGAACAAGTCTCTCTCCTTCATGCTTGCTCAGGGGTGTTGTGAGAATTCAATTTTTGAATCCTTTGAAGATAGCTACTGTATAAAAGATAACACTGATTTAAGTATTTTAGCATAGGTAGAATAGTAAATAATGCCAACACAAATACGTAACATTGCTCTTTATTTTTGTAGTTATTAAATATCAAAGGTAAAAGAGCATGGTGGTTAAGAGAGCTGGCTCTAGAGAATTCCCTGGCAGTCCGGTGGTTAGGACTCTGCACTTCCACTGCAGGGGACAAAGGTTCACTCCCTGGTCAGGGAACTAAGATCCTGCATGCAGTGCGGCGTGGCCAAAAAAAAAAAAAAAAGAGAGAGAGAGTTGGCTCTAAAATCAAACAGGCTTGTTCAAATTCTGCTTTATCACTTAATCTCTATGTGATTTTAAGCAAGACACTTAAATACAAGTTTCCTTATATATACATATGTATCTATGTCATAGGCATATTACCTGTACCTACCTCAAAAGGTACTGTGAGGATTAAGTGAGAACACATATGAAAAGCACTTTAGCAGAGTGTTTATTATTATATAAGTGCTCAATAAATGTTAACCATTATTACGGTCATTATTCTTGCAAGGAGGCAATAATCAGCTGCCCTTCAGTAACTCTTACAAGGGAATATAAGACATCCCTGTGAGAACAAAAGTGTAAAATTAATATTCAAATATTTAATTCATTGGAGCAGAGGCCACCAGATTAAATTAAACAGATTGTATTTCTCAATCTCTTTGCCCCTAGATGTACCCACATGACTATGTTCCAGCCCCATGGTTCCCAAACAGGGAACCACAGTGAACTCACAAAACCACCATGAATATTTTAAATTGGTGGGGAAAACAGCAATAATTGGCATCTGTCAGATGCCTTGCTTGCTACTAGCTTGAGGTAGTTCAGAATTTCAATATTAAACCGTGCAGTATTCTTTTGAATGGCATTGCATCTTTGGGAAGTTGGGGGTTTGGTGGCTGCTGGGATAAAAAGCAAGTGCAGGGCTTCCCTGGTGGCGCAGTGGTTAAGAATCCGCCTGCCAATGCAGGGGACACGGGTTCGAGCCCTGGTCCGGGAAGATCCCACATGCCGCGGAGCAACTAAGCCTGTCCGCCACAACGACTGAGCCTGTGCTCTAGAGCCCGCGAGCCACAACTACTGAGCCCGTGTGCCACAACTGCTGAAGCCTGAGCGCCTACAGCCCATGCTCCACAAGAGAAGCCACCTCAATGAGAAGCCTGCACACAGCAACAAAGAGTAGCCCCCGCTCGCCACAACTATAGAAAGCCCAAGCACAGCAACGAAGACCCAATGCAGCCAAAAATAAATAAATAAAAAATAAAAATAAATTAAAAAATTTTTTAAATTTAAAAAATACAGCAAGTGCAGTATGAAAATCAATGTGGAACAGGAACTGCAGGTGGTGATGTCTAGACTGATTCCAAGGTTTGAGATAATTGTGGTTCTCTAAGAATGAAAGTTAAATATTACTTTTTCTTTCAACTGTGTATACTTATTTTTTCAAACAGCTACTAAGTTGTCAGGACATACAGACTTAAGTTGTTTTGACTGTTAGGTATTGCTTTTGGCCAAAAAGGGCCGTGAAAAAATGACTGAGCTGCTAAGGCACCGAGGACTAAGAAACTTGGAGCACTTGTACCCCAGGCAGAGGGACATGAGCTGAAGTGCTGGGAGCACCTTCCAGGCTATGCCCGTGGAGGGAGGCTACTTTCAGTGGAACACGGCTCCCAAGTGAAGTTAACTACAAATGACCACACGTATTCCACATATCTAATGAAAGAGGCATCAGTGCAGGGTGTGGTTTAATGAGGACTGCATGATTACTGAGGGTGTGGGATCAATGAAGAAGCTACGGAAAAGGGAGACTCAGAGAAGCAAAGGCAGGCAGCTATCCTAAGGAGAGAGGGTCCTGGCCCACAACCTCGAGAATCCAGGCCATGTCGCCAGTCTACCTGATGACACCGCCATTGGGATCATCCAACCCACTCCACTGCTCTGGGTCCGCACCTGGTATCTTCTGCTTATACACTGCTGTTCCATGTAAATTTGTTTCAAGGGAGAGAACGTGCTACTGAGCAAACACGAGTATTTGTATCATGTAAAGAGTAAGTCAGCATTGTGGTTTTTCTACACAAGTCTCTTATAAGTATTGTTAATGTGAGTCTTGGGCTTTCAGAGACCAATCACTGTGATATTTGTCTGGATGACCAGTCATTCTTCTCCAGGAAATGCCTCTTTATTAATCCTGTATATTTATTTTAAATTAAAAAAAAGATACCTGCAGATTAGTTGTTTGACAAGATTGAGTCACCTCGTTATGTTGACTGAAAACAATTTAGATCAGGATACTATCAGTTTTCAACTAATAAATATTATTCCTCTTTCTAGTTTTACAATCATAGGAAGCTTCAGAGAAATGTGAATTAAGAAAAGTTACGTCTCGGGTAAGGCTAAATTTAGATGCATTATAACACTGTACTAATTGTACAAACAATATTTGCCAAGAGAATGGCTAAAATATTTCAAGGAACCAAAACACTGTAAAATATTTATAAGGATATGATTATATCATTTCATGATTTAACCTTTTCATTAACTATAATGAAAGGTATTCATGCCTAAATGGAGAAAGATGGGTAGAGTTTTCTCGTATCTTGGTTAATACTGATACTGAACACCAGAGAGGCCTAAGGTTAACGGGGGACACCACATGCTGTTGAACTTTAGTCTGCTAGTCTTAGAGACAGAAGCACCAAGGAAACAAAGCTGAGCCTCCATCCACAACAAGGCATTCAGTGCCACCTTGCGAGGAAACGTGGAAATGCAAAAGGAAGAAAGATTGTGCAAAGAAGTCCTGTTCAAGGAAGGTAAAGAAAACCAGACTCCTTGGAACTAAGTATTGTACAGTGGTGACTTAATAAAATAAACATCACTCCTCCTGATATTATTTCTACCTATACATTGAATGCTAGCTTTACTGAAGAAAACACTAGCAAGTGCTTGGGATACACAAGACCATTCCCATAAGGATCTGGGTGTTGGCTGGCATAAAGACTTGTATCATTTAGAGGAGAATTTGGAACATTGGGAAATACTATAGGAAGATGGTGAAGAGCAACAGTGGGAGAGAGAGTGAAGTGGTTACTGCTATTTGCCTCCCAGTGTCTATTTTCCCTTTCTCTTCCCCAAAAGAACTGACTTTAGCCGGGAAAATGGGAGCACCACTCACTGGGAGGCACCTGGGAAATCTCAGGGCCTGGGATACTAAATAATCTGACCTATGTAATAAAGAATTGTCCCACATCTTGTTTGATTTCTGAATGTCTTACCAGAAACTCAGTATGTTAAAAAATACATTTATATATCTGATCCTAGACTCTTTGTTTTACATACAATCATAGTGTTTAAAAATATTTTTCCAGTTTTATTGAGATATAACTGACATACAACACTGTATTGGTCTAAGGTGTACAAAATTGATTTCAGTTAACATCCATCAGCTCACATAGTTACAGATTTTTTTCTTGTGGTGAAAACTTTTAAGATCTACCCTCTTGGCAATTTTCAAATATACAGTATTATTAACTACAGTCACCACGTTATACATTATATCCCCAGAACTTATTTATTTTATATCTGGAAGTTTGTACCTTTTAACCACCTTTACCCATTTTCCCCACTCCACACCCACCTTTGATAACCACCAACCTGTCCTCTGTTCCTATGAGCTCAGCTTTTAGGTTCCACCTCTAGGTAAGATCATAAAGTATTTGTCTTTCTCTGTCTGACTTATTTCCCGTAGCATAGGTCCACCCATGCTGTCACAAATCATAAAATATTTTTAAAGGGTTTCAATATATACTGAATTTTCCAGAAATTGCAACAACCCTATAAATTGACAGAAGATACTTTACCACCTTGTTCAGAACTTTGTCAACAATTGTTTACAATTTTAGAAAACTACTACAGTAAGGCCACTCAGGATGTCTGGTTACCCATACCACATCCCAGCATTTGCACCTGCTACATTCATGGTGACTCCATGTACAGGGGCAAGCACCTGACTACTTCATTATTTTTTCTAGAATAGCTGGAAATACATACTGAAATACATATTATTTTACTATTGTTTCCTTTTCTTTCTCCTTCACATTACAACTCTCTTTTACATTTAATTTTTTAATTTTTTTAAGTATATGCATAAATAAGTAGGGGGTGGCTGTTCACCCTCTGGGCACACAGCTAAACTACATTTCCCACCTTCCTTTGCAGTTAAGTGTATCCACATGACTGAGCTGGGTTCAAGTCAATGGAATGTGGTGCGTACTCTTACTGAGCCGAGGCTTTTAAGAAGTGGTATGCTGTCTTTCCCTGTCTTTATCTTCCCTGTATTATCTTCCTGGATGTAGACAATAAGAAAGACACAAAATGGATAATATCAGTAAGAGTCACAAAGTGAAAGGAGGCTTCATTCATGAACGTGAAGAAAAGTTGTCTGCTGACCATACATACATGCTGAACATATATGCTGGACTGTTTCAAGAGTAAGAACTAAATTTCTACTGTGTTCATTTGAGCCACTATACATACAATTCGGAGTCTATTTGTTATAGCTCTTTATCCCACCCTAACTAATGCAGATTACTACAGTATCTATACATTTCATTTCAGGATGGTGAGGGGCAATACAAATTATTTGTTATAAAAAAAGAGGCATTTGGGACTTCCCTGGTGGTGCAGTGGTTAAGAATCTGCCTGCCAATGCAGGGGACACAGGTTCAAGCCCTGGTCCAGGAAGATACCACATGCCACAGAGCAACTAAGCCCGTGCACAACAACTACTGAGCCTGTGCTCTAGAGCCCACGAGCCACAACTACTGAAGCCCACGTGCCACAACTACTGAAGCCCGCGCGCCTAGAGCCCATGCTCCGCAACAAAAGAAGCTACCGCAATGAGAAGCCTGCGCACTGCAACAAAGAGTAGCCCCCGCTCGCCGCAGCTAGAGAAAGCCTGCACACAGCAACGAAGACCCAACGCAGCCAAAAATAAATAAATAAATTTATAAAAAAAAAAAAAAAAAGAGGCCTTTGCTCCAACGTGATTGAGAATCATTTCTGTAGCCTGCAGTGCCCAATACAATAGCCACTAGACACATGTGGCTGCTGAGCCCTTGACATGTGACCAGTCCAAACTGAGGTGTGCTGTAAGTGGAAAATACAAACTATCAACAGATTTCTAAGACTTAGTACAAAAAAGTAAAATACCTCATTAATAATTTTGAATACTGATCATATGTTGGAACAATATTTTAGCTATACTGGGTTAAATAAAATTATTAAAATTGATTTCCTAAAAAAGATAAATAAATAAAAGAATCATGAGTCAGGGGGCTGGGAATTTGTTGTAACTGACATCGGCCTAACCTAAAAAACACATTATTGAAGTGTGTAAGCCTTCAGAGTGCTTCCTCCTGCTATTATTTTAAAAGGGATTAAAATTATTATTGTTTAGAAAACTAAATATGGAAATGAGTAAGGAACAATATAAACTGGCTATAGATAACTTCTGCTAGTGCTTGGGTATATGTTATATACGTCCAGTAATTTTTCATTATATGTGCATATAATGATGCATTCTATAATCCCACATCTGCCTCTTTATCCTACTTATTCTTTCCTAATTAAATAATTTTGAAAACATTAAATAAATGTTTAATGCTCAAAAAAATTAAATAAATAAATAAATAAAATTAATTTCCCGTGTTCCTTTTTGCCTTTTTAATATGGTTACCACAAAATTTTAAAGCACATATGTGGGTCACATTATATTTCTATTAAACAGCACTGCTCTAGACCTTCTAGCAGTGGTTCTCATTTCCCAGTGGCCAAGTTACTAGCTCCATCCCTGACTTAGCAGGTTCCAGTCTTTTTTGTTGATGGTTGTCAATGGTTGTCGATAGCTGTGATTTTGGTGTTTTCGTGAGAGAAGGTGAGCTCAAGTCTGTCATCTCTGACTTAGATACCAGTTTTAACTCTGCTCACTTCCTTGGTTTGACATTCTCCATTGTTTCAGGTGAGAACTTCCCACTTGCCCCCAGGAACTCCACCTCTACCAAACCTGGGCTCCACTGTTGTGCAAATGCTGGCAGATGTCGGACTCCACAAGCCTAAGAGTACTTCATGCCTTCATTATTAATTATTTCTAAAAGGATTAAAGGTGTTGAGAGAGACAGAGTCAGAGACAGAGAGAGAGACAGAAAGAGAGAGAAATTCAGGCAGTAATTCCAAGAGGGAAAATAACCATTAAAAGAAAAATAAAAGGATAATTCCTCATAATTAAAGGAAAGGCATTATGGCAGACACTGGTAAATGGCTAATTTATTCCCAACCTCCCTCTTCCCTGACCACCTTCTACTGCCGTGGATAAAAAGCTAAACGTTTGCCTTCTCAGACTCCCTTGCTGCTAGGAATGGCTACATAGTTCTAGAATGAGACATAAGCAGAAGTCTACCAAGAACTTCTAGGAAAGTTATTGCTCTCCTAGCAAAAGGAACAGAAGAAACCATCACTGCTCCTTTTCCTTCTTCCTGCTTTGGACACAGACTTGATGTCTGGAGCTGTAGTAACCATCTTGGGGTCAAGACTTTAAAAACAAGAGAAACATCAAGAGAATCACAAAGATGCCAGCCTAAATGTTGTTGAGCCACTCATCAAATACCAAGAATTTCTACCTCCAGACCTCTTGTTATACACTTTAAAAAACAAACAAACATGTCCTATAGGCTAAGTTCTCTTGTAGCCAGATACTACGCTAAGCACTATCCTTAAAACAACCCACTTTACAGATGAGAAACCCTGTTCAGAGCAACCTACTAATTGTGTTGAAATATGAACCTACATGGTCTGAGTCCAAAGCCTAGAGTGTTTTCATCACACTAACCTGATTATATTCTCTTGTTTCCTAGCTAAGCCATGAACTTAGAAATATCCCAAGTTCATTGGGAACATGCAAGTTGTCTTCCAAGGTCAGAGCCACCAGATACCCTAGCCCTGGTCACTATCCAATTCCTGCTTATGGCCCTGCTCACTGGCCTCGCCATCCAGAGGCTTCAAACCACCTGGCCACAAATCTGGGTCAGGCATCATGCAATGAGCCCTGCTCTTCCACCAGCCAGGGGAGCACACTCACAAAACACAGCAAGCCAGGCACCTGGGGCCTCACTGAGAAAAAGGTTCCATCCTCTCTTTCCCAGCGTGCCTGGTTGATGGGGCCTCTGGCTCTCTCCAGATCTCAGTGGAATCTATAGAAAAGTCTGCAGCTGGAACATCTTGGTTCCATGCTTGTCTGAATCAGGACAAGGAAAACTGCTGTGACTCAGAGCAGATGCCACAGCTGGACTGCCACAGCCATGGGAAAAGACCTAATTGCAGAGATTTCTGTTTTACAACTACAACTACACAGGCCCCCACGATAGCCTTGTTGCTGACATTTGCTGCCTCTGCCAGGTGAAGAGGGACAGTTAAAGATGAAAAGCAGGACTGCTGATTCCAAAAAAGTGCTGACTCGGAGAACCCCATGGCTGCTGATAATATTCCTGACTTGTAGTGTTGCAAATGCTATCACAGCTAATCCATGCTTCTCTCTCATAAGAAGGTCAAACTTGAGGCAACAAGCTGACAAAAGAAGCTCAGGAATGAAAGGACTGTCTTTGCCACAAACTGTCTTTCCTAAAGCAGAGGTGTCCTCTTGGTCCAGTGTCAGTTTTCAGTTCTATGTTCTGCATTAAAGAGTGACAATTACCTCTATTCCTGACTTAATTGTGGCATTATACACTATATTCACTGTATGGTTTTGGTCCCTTATAAAAACGCTGTCATACTGAAAATTATTTTTGGTAATATAACCCTAAAATAAACATTTTTATGGATTAAAATATATCAGGAAAAAAGAGCAAACATTTAGTTGGCAGTTGCAATACTAAGCATTTTTCATACATTATGTCTTTAATCCTCAAAATTATGATGATCCCATTCATTACACAAGTGAGGAAAGTGAAGCTTAGACAAGTAAATTACCCAACATGATACAGCTAGTCAATAGCAGAATCTAAACCCATACCTAGGGCTGTCTGGCACCAGTTTATGATTTTCACTATACTGCCTCTAAGAAATAAGCATAGAAAGAAATGCCTCAATATTACTCAAAGAGATAACTTTGGATATTTAAATGTATCAATCAGTCAATGGATTCCTCCCCCAGATGAGTCACTGTGCAATCTTATATGCCAGAATCATGTTCTGAGTTGAGGCATTAGAGTTTTGGTGTAAGACTATAGGAATCCACCCCACCCACCCCATCATCCATTCCAGACCTTAATGCATGCTGGCCTTGGGCCTTCTGTGACATAGGGCCATAGCAGCAGTTGCCAGAAACCCAGAGACAGTTTCCCATGCTGCCTTTTGTTGTGCACTATCCTAGGCTCACTGTGGGAAGCTATGACACTTCACCTGCAGGAGGCTGGCTAGGCACTCCCACCAGCGTCAAGACAGTGGTGCCTACACTGGGGATGTGGGAAGCCTCACAGGACAAAGCAGGAGGACTTGGATAATTTCAACCTCAGCATGTATTACGTTCCGGTCTCTGTTCTAAGCATTAGCAATACAGGCAGAAATTTTTTAAATGAGAACCCTGTATTTACGGAGCTTTCAGTGACTATCTGAGCAATGACCAATGTGAAGGAAAGACCAGAGAATTCCCCAGAATGTTCTGCATTGTGTAAGATGCCCCCACCTAGGATATAACTCTGAGATGGGGAGAGGTATCCTAATAATGGAAATTGCATTTCTCTCAAACTCAGTAGTATGAGGAGTTTGCGGCAGACTAAATAAGATTTAGAGAAAGTAAAGAAATGTGACTTTTTTAACATCCCATATGGTAGAGTAAAATTCATACCAACTACACATTCTCTCTGTGATACAACTAAGATGACTTTGTTGCTTTTTTTCAGAACAGATGTAAAAGGAGAGAGTGACTTGCCATCTTATTCCTCTGTGATATGTGCTGAGGACATCTACTCTCACTACCCCATGCTTCCAAGAAAGGTCTAACTATAATTTAGGGTTTGGTCTATACCTCCAGTTTCAGTAATTAAAGTCATGTCACCCTGGGTTAAGGGAATAAAAAAGATAGTATTCTAGTAATGGCAACTTTTCAGGGTTGTGCCTAGGCTCAGAAAATTTCTACCCTTTGATTTATATTGGCCTTTCTTTATTCCCAATCAAATGCTTAATGGAAATCAATGTATTAAAATTAGATCCATAAGAGCTAAGAGTAAAAGACAAATCTGTCAGAGAACAAATAACCTCAGCACTGTTCATGAGCCCTGAAAACCAAGACTCTCTTAAGGTTGGATCTTGGTAGAACATCCAACAAGAATATTGGAAGAACATCATGGTGACAGCTAATGTCAGTAGTTATTTCTTTTTCCTTCCTCAAAATCTTTTCTGCTGTGTTCTTTACAACCTCAAAGAAATGTATTCCCTTGGGAAAGATCAAATTTCACCCAACAGCAAAAGGAGTAACATCTAAGAGATGCCACCCTCCTCCCGCTCAATAATCCTCAGTTCATTCTAGTCCTGGGTGAGGCTTAAGGGATGACTGAGACTTGAGCATACTGTTAATCAAGTTCAAGAGGCTGGGCTCTCCCAGCAAGACCTCCCAACAAAATCTAGAAATGCAAATGAATTTGCCCCTTACCTGAAAGAATGGCAAATTGTCTGTGAAGTTGTTCAATTATATCCACTGCCAACAAGGGCCTGATTTCCTGCTGCATAATTTCATCTGCACAAATGAAACACAAATTAGGTTAAATCCTTGCAAATTATAAAGAGAATTTAAAGGAAGAAAGGGAAGTTCCACTACTAGGGAAGTCTGGAACTTACCAAGATATGGTTATGGGCACATTATTCTCTTGAGAACTCAATTCCTGAAGCAGGGATGGATCTGGGTTTTGTGTGGTTTGACACTTACACACATGAGCACGGGACATTTCTAGTGCCTCTCCCAAGGTTCTGGGAGGGGTCAGTGCAAGGAAGAGGCCCTGAAGCTTAAGCTTCAGTAGCTTCACAGTAAACCTGCTGGGATGGTCTCATTACCAAGTGCTTAGGGATCTGCCCATTCCTTTGGGTCTGCAGAAGGACATTTTAAACACAAACAATGTAAGTTACCAGAGTTCGTCTCAAACTGGGTCAGAAAATCAATCTGGGACTTATGAAGATTCTTTTGTTTTTATTCCTTCCCTCACTTTCTTCCTTTTTGTCTTTCTCTTAGTCACCTCCATTCCTTTTTTTCCCCTTCCAGAATACTTCAAGGAGCCTCTTCCCACTGCCAAACATGTTTAACGAAGCACACTCCATTTTGCTAAATAAAGATGCTCCTTACTGAATAAAAGGTTACAGGTTCCCAAAGCAAAAATTCAAACCTTTCAAGCACAAACCTACAAATGTCCTCTAACCACAACGAGTGATTTATAAGCACTAAGATTTGCATTCTATCCATTTGGGGAAAGGGTACTAGAGAGATGGGAAGAAGACTGAGTGGCATCTCTTAGCCTGGGCTGGGAAGGGGAAGGCATTTTCATGCTCTCTCTCTGCCTACAGTATTATTATCCTCATTTAACGATTTGCCAAGGAACCTCAAAAAATGAACTAGTTATTGTTTCTACAGCAGTTAAACATCAGGTTGGATTAAGGTACAAACCAAATAGCCTTGTACGCTGATGTGAAACAGGTATCACCTATTGTTTTGGCATGGAGCCAGGTTAATGTGATATTCTAATATTGATCAATCAGAAAGTAATATTTGGGAAGCTCCTCCCAGAGCCTTGGTTTCCACTTCTTAGCTTTGGTGTAAAGGTTGCAGGAGACGATGCATACGGAGATGTACATAGTAGGTGCCAAGTAAACGCTAGTTACATTCATCACTCTGGAAAGACCTTGCCTATATTTGCTTTCTGAAAGTCTCCTAAGGTGGGGGGGGGGCAAGTGCCGCTCAAACCCCAAGACGCTTTTCAGTGAATTCTACCACTTTTTCTGGAGGAAAGGACTTTCCACTGTGAATTCACTACAAATTCAAAGACCCCTGAATCACTGCTACAGGTGTTGCCTCTTACAACCTGCCTGTATACAATGATGACACTGTAGTTATATTTTACGAAAAAAGAAGGGCCTTCTCTGTTAGATACACAAAGTAAAGCCTCTAACAGTAAAAAGATATGAAGTCTGATATCTGCTTAAAAATATTCCAGAATCCCCTTCTGCCAAAAACATACAGGGAGCAGGAAATGGCGGGCGGGGGTTGGGGGAGATGAAACCAGATTGACAAAATGCGGATAATTGTTGAAACTAGTTGATGGGCCCTTGGTAGTTCATTATAAAATTCTTTCGCATATGTTTCAAATTTTCCATAATAAAATTTAAATTACAAATGGATAAGAAAATAGAAAGTTTAAGCAGAAACAGGAGTTACGTAACTGAAGAGTTTTTCAGAACACAATCTCCCAGTGGTCTGGGAAAGTGGCATACTCAAAAATACAGCTGGTTTATTATTTTTCCATACTCAAAATACAGCTGGTTTATTAAGGGACAATGACCCCAAAGAAAAACCAATATCATGAGGTGCAATTTATTGTTATTGTACCTCAATATTTGAGATGTGCTTTAAAGTAAACATTTTAAATTAAAGAGGTAAGATCTGAAAGAAACAACAGAAGTGAGTTAAGCTAACCATCCCCCTCCACGATCCCATCTTATTTTTTAAATGAAGAAACGGAGAGATTATGACCTTGCCTGTGGTCACACAATAATTTAAGTGTGGAGCCTGGGTCAGCCCTGGATCACTTGACTCTAAGAGGGCAAACGTGATGGAGTTTCTAGACCCCTGGCCTTGAGGAGCGTTGGCTTCTACCACCCGAGACGTTGACTAGTGTCTCTCATCTTGGGAATCTGTGGAGGATTGTCCAAGCTTCCAACAGAGACATTTTCACCTGCCTCCTATGGTTACCAAAGGAACAGGACTAAAATCTACAATTTGTTTTTCCAAGAATAGAAATGAGTTGGTTTGCCTTTGGCCCAGATTTTGCTGAGACAGCCTGGCCCCAGCCAGGGAGTGACATGGTTATCCTTGAAGACTTCCCAGTGAAGGAACCTCATGACCCAACCTGGCCGGCTGCAACAGAGCATGAGGGTTTCTCAGACTCAGCACTGACCCAGTGCATGGAGATGACCTCAGACACACCCAGCTTTTAGTGATGCCTGACACCTGTGGGCCATGCGCAGTTCAGCCTCAGTTATGCTCTGTACCAGAGGAAACACACAGACCAGCCCTTGCTGTTGGCAGGCCCTGCTACCCACTCCTGTTGAGATGGGGTAGGGAGGGGAGTGTAGGAGCTCTCCAGTCTAAAGGAACACCTCCCCCTGCAGTGGGAAGGAAGCTGCCTCAGCCCTACATGCCAAGAGCTGTTTCTGCCAATTTCTAGCTGGGCAACCACAGCAAGAACATGCTGAGCCTTAGCATCCACACGAGTAAAAGGGCTTTTCCTTCTCCAGGAACAGTTGGGCATGGCCAGTGATGACCCACTGAGGTGGTGGTACCTGCTGCACCCTGCAGGTCCCTCGGTCCTGTGTGGAGGCTTCCTGCTTCCTGCTTGCTATTTTTGATGCGTGTAGATTAGGGAGAAACTTGTCTCTTTGTAACCCACACAAGGCAAAGCGAAGTAGTATTTGAATTTCAACACAATTTCTATCCTAGGCAAAGTTACAAATAGATCTGGGAAAAACTTGTCCCTTTTCTATCTCTGTGATTATATGTTACCCTGGACCCACAGTTCTAAAACTGCAGGAAGTATCCACAAAGGTCTCCTAGGTGATGGAGTACAGCCCAGCACATCCCATTGGAATTCAGTCGTAGGCAGCAAGAAACACCTCTGTGTTGTCCACCCCCCAAACCCCACACCCCCATCTGAGAGAAATGCGGGCTCTGGGGCAGGACCCTTCCTACTAATTGCATCCTCCTCCTCAGGGCAGAGGGCAGGAAACAGGCTGATAAAAGCTGATGCAGTCTAACTGTTGCAACTAGTAAGGAATAAAGGCAGTGAAACCCTTAGCCTCTGCTCTTGCTGTTCTGAAATTTCAGTCACACTGGGATTTAAAAGACTCAAGTATGGTCTGAGGGAAAAGGAACCAAAATACTTACTAACTAACTAAATAAATAAATAAATAAACAAACAAACAAACAAACTACTTAATTAATAAGTTAAGGGGTAAAAGTATGATCTGACCCAAGAGGGAAGGCAGACCCAAGTTTGACAGATCCTGCTGCATTACTATTGAATACTTTGCCCAGGGAATCTGGTGGGCAGAAAGGATGGAAGGGTCGGTTGTTAGCTGAACTAGGAATGGGACCAGGATCTCCACTCAGCCACTGCTCATGACACTAATGAGAGCACCAGCTGTGAGCCAGCCCTCAGAAGACACTTTACAGATAACTTGTTTAATTAGTTAGACAATGTAAAGGAATGCACCCTAGCACTAAAATGAACCTCCTCCAGCCCACCCTGCCCTCCCACTCCCACAACTAGAACAGATGTGACTGCTGAGAAAACACGTGTGGACCAGAGGCTCTGAGGAATCAGTTGCTGGGGTGGTTCAAAAAGGCACCCTGGGGTCATGCTGTGTTTCACACAAACCCATTTTCCTTCTTCTACTGCGTCCCATGCTACAGGGATGCTTAACCTGAACCAGAAGACTTAGTATTGAAGTTTGCCCATAAATTAACATTGAGTAACAGGCACCTGAAAAGCAGATGGAAGAATTTTTTAAGGAGAAATTTAGAAGATTTTAAAAACCAAGAACACTAAAAAATGTCCAACTGGGCTTCCCTGGTGGTGCAGTGGATAGGAGTCTGCCTGCCGGTGCAGGGGGACATGGGTTCGAGCCCTGGTCCAGGAGGATCCCACATGCCGCGGAGCAGCTGGGCCCGTGCGCCACAACTGCTGAGCCTGTGCTCTAGAGCCCACAAGCCACAACTACTGAGCCAGCGTGCCTAGAGCCTGAGCTCCGCAACAAGAGAAGCCACCGCGATGAGAAGTCCGCGCACCGCAGCAAAGAGTGGCCCCCGCTCACCGCAACTAGAGAAAGCCCGAGTGCAGCAATGAACACACAATGCAGCCAAAAATAAATATAAACAAATACATAATCTTGTCTTTAAAAAAAAAAAAGTCCAACTTCCTGGTAGTCAAATAATGTAATTAAAACAGCAATAGAATTTCTCATTTCATCCATAAAATAACACACAATGCTGGGGTTCTGTTGGAAAACTAGTACTTCTGCATAGCCTTGGGGAGTGAAGCTGGTAGTGTCCTTTCAGAAAGTAGTTTCACAATATTTTACCCAGTGATTATTGTGTGGATTACATACTAACCCCCCTATATACATCATCTTATTTAATCCTCAAAACAACTCTAACAGCAATATGGAACTAGATTTGCAATAGCTGGTCCAAGGTCAAGCAGAACCAGAATTTGAACCCAGCTCATTCTAAACTCCAAAGCCCAACATGGTAACCATTACAATACAAAGCTTCAATACATAGTCATCAAAATCTTCATAACCTTTTACCCATTCATCCTATATCTGGAAATGTATCCTGAGAAAATAAAAAAATAGAAACTTTACACATAAAAATGTAGACTGGAATATTATTTATAAGAGTAAATTTATAAGAAAAAATGGAAGCAATCATGATATAATTATGAATACCATGTCACAGAAAAAGATTTAAGATGTAATTTCAAGAACATAAAAATCACATGTATGGTGAGATTGAAGCCAGGTTCAAAAAGAAAGAGGAAAGCCCCAGAGATAAACCCACGCACCTATGGTCAACTAATCTATGACAAAGGAGGCAAAGATATACGATGGAGAAAAGACAGTCTCTTCAATAAGTGGTGCTGGGAAAACTGGACAGCTACATGTAAAAGAATGAAATTAGAATACTCCCTAACACCATACACAAAAATAAACTCAAAATGGATTACAGACCTAAATGTAAGACTGGACACTATAAAACTCTTAGAGGAAAACATAGGAAGAACACTCTTTGACATAAATCACAGCAAGATCTTTTTTGATCCACCTCCTAGAGTAATGGAAATAAAACAAAAATAAACAAATGGGACCTAATGAAACTTCAAAGCTTTTGCACAGCAAAGGAAACCATAAACAAGACGAAAAGACAACCCTCAGAATGGGAGAAAATATTTGCAAACGAATCAACGGACAAAGGATTAATCTCCAAAATATATAAACAGCTCATTCAGCTCAATATTAAAGAAACAAACAAGCCAATCCAAAAATGGGCAGAAGACCTAAATAGACATTTCTCCAAAGAAGACATACAGACGGCCAAGAAGCACATGAAAAGATGCTCAACATCACTAATTATTAGAGAAATGCAAATCAAAACTACAATGAGGTATCACCTCACACCAATTAGAATGGGCATCATCAGAAAATCTACAAACAACAAATGCTGGAGAGGGTGTGGAGAAAAGGGAACCCTCTTGCACTGTTGGTGGGAATGTAAATTGATACAGCCACTATGGAGAACAATATGGAGGTTCCTTAAAAAACTAAAAATAGAATTACCATATGACCCAGCAATCCCACTACTGGGCATATACCCAGAGAAAACCGTAATTCAAAAAGACACATGCACCCCAATGTTCATTGCAGCACTATTTACAATAGCCAGGTCATGGAAGCAACCTAGATGCCCATCAACAGACGAATGGATAAAGAAGTTGTGGTACATATATACAATGGAATATTACTCAGCCATAAAAAGGAACGAAATTGAGTCATTTGTTGAGACGTGGATGAATCTAGAGACTGTCATACAGAGTGAAGTAAGTCAGAAAGAGAAAAACAAATATTGTATATTAACGCATGTATGTGGAACCTAGAAAAGTGGTGCAGATGAGCCGGTTTGCAGGGCAGAAGTTGAGACACAGATGTAGAGAACAGACATGTGGACACCAAGGGGGGAAAACTGCGGTGGGGTGGGGATAGTGGTGTGCTGAATTGGGCGATTGGGATTGACATGTATACACTGATGTGTATAAGGTTGATGACTAATAAGAACCTGCAGTATAAACAAACAAACAAAACAACTAATACTAAACTTTCATTGGGTTATTTGTATGGAAATATGTTAATATAAATGTTTCAGACATTACATGAAATTTCTAAAAATCTTATATGTTCTGGTATAATGTTATAAGTCATAATCCTAGTTATTACTTTAAAATGTATATCTCAGAAATAACTAATTTTCTTGTCAACTGCATTATTATGAACTTTCATCAAATCTTTAACCGTGGTCATTTTTAAGTCTTTTGTCATTTACAGACAGTTCTGGGTGTACTCTGATGCTTTTGTTAATATGTTCCTATAAAAGGGTTTCATCTTCAGGAAATTCATGGAAAAGACTCTGACAAGTACAGGTTTCTGGTACCTGACTGTACTGCTGAACTGAATGAATAAGCATTTTCAGAACTCTAATGAAAAACTGATGAGCTCATAAAAGTGCTAACAAAAGATCAAGATGAAAAAAAAAAAAAAATTAATTACATGGGACTGAGTGAACTGATGAGGATGAGTATAATTTTTGTGACTTTCTGGTTGAATTTAAAAAAAGAAAAAATCCCACAAGAACTCAGAGGCAAAGAATATACAAATCAATTTTCACTGCAAAGTAAAGGAGCTGTTGCAGTGGAGGATTACTGGACTGAATGTCAATATTATGACATAGTATGAGTGTGTTTCATGTTTGGTAATTGCAATCATTGTTGCTTTTGTTGTGGTCATCCATGTACAATGCTTGGTGTCAGTCTATTTATCTCTTGTAAAAATAAAATACAGTGTGTGTGGAAAAAAAAAAAAAAAAGAAAGAGGAAAGCATGTGGTGTGTGTGTGCACATGGGTACAGGCATATGAGAAAGGAATACAAGAAATAGTTGTTTTAGAGTGATGGAATCCTATTTGGTTACTCCCTTTAGTTTACATAGAGAAAAGTATGCTCTGGTAGTGTTTATTTTTTATGCTAATAGGACTTTATTGAAGTATAATTTACATGCAGTACAATACACAAATATTAAATGTACAGTTTGATGAATTTTGACAAACACATACACTAATGTAACCACTAAACAGATCAAGATATGAAACATTTCCATCACCCCAGGAAGTTTCCTTGTGACCCCTGCCCAGGCCCTGTAACCCTCCCTCCCATAAACATATGTGTTAAAGACCACACGGGTGCCTCTGTCCTCATGACCCAGAACTCAGGGCTGGCAGAACACACAGTACCCTGAACAGCTACTCTCTTAGCACCATTGGGGCTCCAGGGAAAGACTTCTCCACATCTCTTGGTCTATATCCTCAAAAGAAAAGGCGAACTGCATCCAAATGCTATGATGGCTTGTGGGCTGTGCCACTGCTGATATCAGGGACAGACACTGCTTCAGAGTGCTGGGAGGATTTGAGCAGCTGAAGTGCTTAAGTAAGAGAAAAACAAATCAATTAACTTGTCAAATTCTTCCTCTCACAGGGCATGAATGCTGTAGATTCTTTTTTTTTAATTTATTTTTTACATCTTTATTGGATTGTAATTGCTTTACAATGTTGTGTTAGTTTCTGCTGCACAACAAAGTGAATCAGCTATATGTATACCTATACCCCCTCCCTCTTGAGCCTCCCTCCCACCCTCCCCATGTAGATTCTTATATAATGAAATACGTCCAGTACTACTGAGCATCAACATTCTCACTTTTTTTCTTCCAATTCATGATGCAAATATATTCAAAATTTGAACTCCTTGAACACAATTACATTTTACTTAGATCACATTTACTTTAGATCACTGCTCTCAATGGAGCTCAAATTATGCGAAAATCTCAATTATAACAACAGTGCATTTGCTGACATGATGAGAAAACAAATTTTATGGGTTAACTTATGCCTTATGGGTTACGGATATTTTTATTACTCATCCAAATTTCAATGGCCCATCAACACAACACTCAGATGCATGCGATAATTCAATTTACTCATCTTCACTATTTTCTGATTTTTAGTCATATAAAAACCATACCTTTATATACTTTAAATCTTGTTCTTATGGGGGTATGTTTGTCGAGTTAAAAGAATAGTACTTTTTATTTAAATGCCACATATGGGCCTCTATTTGTACTCTTGCCCCAGGCTCTGCAAATGCCTGTTTAAAATTGCTTTGAGAAGTGATGAGATATTATTAGGCATAAGGATTTCTGGTTTTGAATGCTTATCCAAATCCCTTTTCTTTTTTTATTACAAAAAAAATGTTTAAGCTTATTAATTTCTGTTGACATCTCACATGTGCCCTTGCATGAGACAAGCACTGCACCAAGGTGGAAGTTTTTATGCAAAGGGTTTCCTTAGCAACAATAGCTGGAGATGACATTCTCCTGTAGTCCTTCCTAACTCCAGGAGAGGCAAACCAGCTCTGCCGCCTGGGGCATACTGAATAAAAAGCAATCAAAGCCCTGCAGGAAATTAAGAAACTGTGAAAATACCTAATCCCTCCCTCTGTTAAGGCTCTCAAATTTTAGCACTAGGTTTCAAAGTGACCCCACCTGCATTTTAATCAATACTGCCCCAGAGCAGTGCTCTCAAATTACAATGATATATAAATCACCTGTGCTTTAAAATGCAGTTTCTGATTTAGTAGGCCTGGGGTGGGGCCAGAGATTCTGCATTTCTAACAAACTCTCTTGATGCTGCTAATTCAACGGAGAAGCAAGCACATATTGAGGTTCCAAGACTTTAGGCCATTCTTGTTCCTTTCCCTTTGCTTACGAAAATGCAGCTCAGGGGGAAAAAAAAAGTTTTTAAGTTGTTCCCTAGTGCTTCTCCTATCATTCAATAAAAATAATCATCTATATGTATGCAAAGTATATTTGAAACTGAGGCCTAGATGGTGTAAACTTTTGGCCTACATTTCCTGCTGTGTTGATTTTAGGATCAGCACCCTGGGAAACAAGCCAACCCCACCTTTAGCACTTGTTTTACCTCTCCTTCCAGCACCCCCAAGCCCTACCCCAGTGCTCAGTGTGGGCCCCTTAATGCAGCGGTCCCCAACCTTTTTGGCACCAGGGACCAGTTTTGTGGCGGCGGGGGTGGAGGCGAGGGGAGGGGGAAGTGATAGTTCGGGCGGTAAGGCGAGCGATGTACATCAGCAGATAAAGCTTCGCTTGCTTGCCTGCCGCTCACCTCCTGCTCTGCGGCCCGGTTCCTAACAGGCCTCGGACCGGTCCCCGGTCCACAGCCCAGGGGTTGGGGACCCATGCCTTAATGCCTATCCTCTCCTCATTCTAGGACCACTCCCAACCCGGGATTCAGTCAAGTCAGAAGCAGTGGTAAAACAACAAAATATGGTCTAATGTGATGAGATGAGAAGACTAGTTATGACTAATGCTCATTCGACATGGCATTCTTCCAAAAGTTTCTGCACTTTCATTTCTTTCTAAAGCTCTTAGAGGAAAAAATATCTTAACAAAGGAATCAAAGTGGTAGGATCTTAGACATTTTAGCAATAAGATGGATACACAATTTTATTTTTGCTTAAGAAAAAGCCCTGGAGGCTCTGGCTAAACATTCCTGCCTTCCTCTCTCAGTGTATTCATTCATTCAGGTACTATGGACGCAGAATGAAAGAAACTGGACTTGCATCCCAGCTCTGCCACTAACCAGCCCCTCCACCTTCAGGTTCTCCCTCTGTGAAATGGGAGTGGATAATAATTAATAATATCTCCTCCTAGAGGGCTGTTGTGAGGATTAATACTACCATTTATTGAGCACCTTCTACCTACTGGGCACTGTGCTACATGCTGATGAAATAAAAATCATATTGTAAGGCAAGACAAGAAAAATTTAAACATAAAATTTTTCTCTGCCCTTTGGCCTCCTCCCTCCCTTCTAGTGTGCATTATGCATTAACCAGACCTCCCCAATAGCAGAAATACCTGCTCAACCATAAAGATCAGTTTTTCTTCTTCTGGTGCCAGCCATATAGCTCCTTAGAAGATAACATTCCTTTCTCAATCCCGTAAGGGGTCACGATGACCCACCACTCACCTTGTCTGTGCAGACATCTTTGGTGAACTTTATGTAAAATGCCAATATATCATTTCCCTTAAAGATAGCAATTGGTGCAGAACAGACTAGTCAGACCACCTGCGGAGATACTGGGCTGCACCTAATGGAAGTTCTTAGCTTAAATACTTATTAATGACCTTATTAATATTACTAGCTATATTACTTGTATTCTGCCTATTTTATAAGATTATTGTTTCTTGCATTACCAAATGTGTGACTAGGCGACTTGAAACGACTGACCAAATATATAGTTCTATAAGATCAATGATTATACTAGTGTAACTCTAGATATGGGAAGAAGCAATAAGAGGGAACCATAACAGACTAGTAAGACAGCGGGTCCAGAGGATTTTGGCTATTGTTAGGAGGGCCTAGTCCAGTAATGGCGCATTGAGTGGCCTATCCAAAAAATCCACGCCTGATCTAAGAATGAGCATTCTTAGTGTCGTGGGACAAATTGGTCATGAAATGCCTCCCAAACTTTGGTTGAAATTAAGACTGAAAGGGAAGGGACTGTAAAATAAAGAATATTGTCCACCATCCAGTTCTGCAAGAATCAAGTCATTAGCCACTGCTGTCACTGACCAACAATACACTCTGAAAGGAATTCAAGGCGAAGATCAGGATGAGGCACTTTGTGCTCTGGGAAAACCGACAGAACTGGCCTTCAGCTAGTTAAATATTTCCAGAAGAAAATTTTATGAATCTGGTTCTTTCATCTTCCCTTAGAAAAGCACTAAAACCATTAACTCAGAGATCTGTTCCTCGCAAACAAGTAACCTTCTACCAAGATGACTGCTTGACTGCATGTACCCCTTGATCAAAATCACGTATACACTAGCCTTGCCCCCTCCTTACCTCTTCAGAACAGTTCTCAGAGCTCTCTGAGAGACTGTCTCCTGGGTTATAATCCCCAGGTTGGCATGAATAAAAATTTCCATTTCTTTCTTAGATAGACTACTAATTTTTTCATTGACAATGCTTTACATACATTATCTAATTTAATTAAAATAATGTATGAGAGCAATTTGTATATAATAGATCCAACAGAAGCCAATTAAATTTATCATTCAGTTCTTTGAGCCATGATCTCAAGGATACCACAATAGATTTTTCTCGAACACCTGCATTACTGCCACCCACTGGTGATTTGCTTTGAAATGCTGCTCATAAATTCCCCACTGATGTCATGTGACCTCTTTCTCTTTCACTATGAACTAAGTTTGATAGAACTTGTTATGAGCTTGGAAGAACTCAGGAGCAGAAGGGAGATTAGAATTAGATTGAAATATAAATAGGGATGTAGTATATGATAAAAGTGGCATTTCCCATGGGGCCAGAGGGAGATTACAGATTCCCTCACTATCTGATAGTAGAGTATTCCTAGAAACCTTTTGTAAGCCAAAAGGGCGTAAAGCAAAGAGGCAATTACCTCAGTACACATCTTGCTAATAGATGCACGAAATAAGTCAAGATAAAGCATAGATGCTCACTGACACAGTTCAAAGCTATAGCAGCTTGATGCAGAGATGCTGAGTCTAGTTCCAGGGGAAGGAGCTTGGTGGTACCACTCTGCGTGTGCACTGCCTCTATAATGGCTCACTACTAAACAAATGTTGAACACTTTTCGCTTTTCTCCTAAAAGTGAAAATCCTCTTTGGAGTTCTTTTGGTTAGCAAAAACAGGTACTAACGTAGGTCTTTCATAAAACCAAAATGGCCAAAGCAAACTTTCGAAAAGCAGGGGATACCTGTACTCAGCAAATAGTGCTGAGTGACAAATAGAACTTGGCCATAACGGGACATCAAGTATAGTGATTAAGAGCATGACCTCTGGTGTCACAATGCCTGAGTTCAAACCCTGGCTCTGCCACTTACAGCAGAATAATCTCAAGCAAGTCAATGAACTTCCCCGTGCCTCAGTTTTCCTGATTTGAAAATGAGGGAAATTGTAATACATCCACCTAGTATGGTTGTTGTAAGAACTGAGTTAATGTTAGAAAACTTAAGAAAAATTCCCAGTATATAGTAGGTGCATGTACAGGTATTTTATTATTGTCAACAATGTTAAGTTGTATCCAAATTTCACTTCTTGCATCAAAATAAACTTCAGCCACATTAAATAATGAAACGACAGAATTACTAAAAGAAAATATGGGAGAACATTTTTATAATCCTGGAATTGGAACAGACTTTCAAAGTATGACAAATCCCAATAAGAGTGATAGATTTACTAATTTGAAAACTACTTTGGCAAGGTAAACACACCTTTAACAAACTCAAAAGAAATGTAACCAACTGGAAAATTTACAGCACATGTGGCTGATAAAAGGCTTATCTCCCTAGAATATAGAGAGCTCTTACAAATTAATAAAATTAACAAGAAATAGGTATAGTGGGCTGGATGGTCCCCTTGCCTTCAAAAAGAAAAAAAAGAAAAAGATACAGCCATGTCCTAATCCCCAATACCTGTGAACATTACCTTATTTGGAAAAAAGGGTCTTTGAAGACGTGATTAAGGCTCTTGAGAGGAAGAGCCTATTCTGAATTATCCCAGTGAGCCCTGAATGCAATCATATAAGAGAGAGGGAAACAGAGGAGACCTTATGAAGATGGAGGCAGAGATTGGAAGGATGTAGCCACAAACCAATAGACACCTGGAGCCATCAGAGGCTGGAAGAGACCGGAAACTGAATTTCCCCTAGAGCCTCTAGAGGAGGGGGGCAGGTACCTTGGTTTTGGATTTCTGGCCTCTAGAACTATGAGAAAATAAATCTCAGTTTTTTTAAGCCGTCAAGTTTGTGGTGATTTGTTACAGCGACCATAGGAAACATACATCAGGCATAGACTGAGAACAGACAATTCACAGAAGAAATACAGCCAGTGAATATATATATAAAATGTTTAACCTTACTAATAAATTAATGTAAATTAAAACAGAATGAGCGCTTTTCTGCCTGATAGACTGGCAATTTTTTTAAAGATAAATAACACAGCGTTGGTAAGACTGTAGGCAAATGCTCTATAGGTAAAAGTATAAATAGGTACTTTTTTAAAAATGTTGATCAATTTGGAAATATCTGTCAAAATGTTAAATGTGCAGTCTACTGGCCAAGAAATTCCATGTCTAGGAATTTAACCTATGGAAACAGTAACACAAGGGCAAGATAAGTGAGTACTAAGATGTTTATTACAGTATTGTTCCTCTAGGGCAAATGTCCATTAATAGGGGATTGGTTAAATAAAAGATGAAATAGCTATACAACAGAATACTAGGGAGCCATTAAATATAGTCAGACAGATCTATATGTACTGACCAGAAAAAAGTTCAAAATGTATTAAGTTTAAAAAAAATAAAGCAAGATACAGAACAGAATGTTATCATTTATGTTAAGTTTATATATATGGAGGGACTTATATATTTGAATGTATTTGCGATGAGATATTGAGGCAGAAATGGCTACCTGCCCACTCAAAATTCACAGTTCCTCTTGCATACAGTAGCACTATCATTTGAAGGTAGCTGCCTGGTCAGAAACTCCATCTCCCACTCACCTGCCCTACCTCCAGTTACTGCTATGTAGCTAGTAAATGCCAATGGGAGATGAGCAAAAATGATGAGTTGGGGTATTTCAGAAATAGGTGTGTCTTCACCACTTTGTCTTCTCCCTCCTGCAGGCTGCAAGGTGACAACTCTGAGCCAGAGGATGACAGACCCACAAGATAGAAGCAGGCAGGGTCCCTGAAACACTCTGAGGGAAAACGGCCACCCGACCAGGAACATTGTATTGGATTGTATTAATCCAGTGAAATTTAGGGGTTGTTACAGCAGTTGGTTATTACCCTAACTTACAGGCATGCATTCATTTTCTAATATTTTAAGTACATTTTATTCTTCTTTTAAAAAGAAAAAATGGGGGAGATAGCCAGTGAAAAAAGCAAACCCCAACTTCTGACTCTCCCTGAACCCCCAACAATTAAATAATATGAGTCTTGATTAGCATATACTTTAATCAGTGTGCCATCTCTTGAGTTTCATTCCCTTAGCCCCAAGAAATCAGTATTATACCAAGAAGTCGACTGATAGCATTCCATGAATGTAAGATTGCAGTAATGTCAGAAAGGCCATTTAGATACTCATAAAACTTGCATTAAGAGACTCAAACTTTTGTTGTTGTATCGAGTCACAGAATAAAATGACTGACAGCCAAAGTACGTAGGCAAACATTTCACAACCTTTTATAGTGGGAAAAAAAGAAAAGCAACAATAGTATATGTAATGCTATAAGTTTAGGATTCAGAAATCTTCATATTCATCTTTCCTATTACTTCCTCTCCTCACGATCAACAAGACTGTAAACCTCTTATGATTTAACTTTAGTAAAATTAGGGCAATCATTTACACCTGAATTCAAACTCTGTAAGGATTTGTGTGCCTGCTCAGGTGAGCACCTATGTGTTTTAAGAATGGAAAGCAAAATCTGATTAACAAGCTGTTCTTTCTTAAGTAGCAAATATATCGTAGCCCTTGCATGAATCGTGTCTCAACCAGAAAGTATACTGGAACAATGAAGAATTTGTTTTAAAAGCATACTTCTCCATTCAATAATTCCCCTCCCTTGAAGAAATAGGTTATAAGTATAGATAAAGAGTAATGAGAGAGACAAAGACATTTGCTTTAATCACCTTTCCTAGTCTGTGATCTAAGGGGAATAAATGTATTATAAATATTTTCAAGGAAAAAAAAAGGCCAGGGGTTGGGGGATGGGGAGGAATATATCAATAAGCCCATGCATGAAAGAAGCAGTCTTAGAAACAAGCAGCTGCTTCAGCTCTTAGAGCATCTGTCTTTTTGTCTTCCAAATACATGTAAGGCATACTTAGAAATGCTGTTCCTTCTCACCCAGCCCACTGAAGGGAAGCGGTTTTCTTTTTTATTCCTAAACCACCAGTCTGTTATCAGCTGATGTGTCTAACATGAAGTCTCAGCATTTCAGATTTAATGCTTTTCTTCAGACTTAACATTTTTCTTCAGGAATATGAATTTTATAATCTGGATTCTCATTTTCATTTTACAAAAGTAATTATATTGGTTATTTTTTAAAAATAAGAAATACAACTAAATACAAATAAGAAAAGTAAAACTCCTTACCATTCCTTCACCCCAAATTAAATAGTTATCTTACGGGTGTATAATAGTCAGTATGTATATATGTATGTATAGACATATATGCTTTTAAAATGGGTTCATACTTACACATTGCATCCTATAACCTGATTTTTTCAAAATATTTGGTTATCTCTTTTTAATATGAATTTTCAATAAATGACCACCTACAATATTGTTAATAGCTGATTAATGCTTTAAATTTAAAAAGTCCTTTTTAAACTCCTTAGCAAACTTGAGACAGTATTGCAAAGTAATTTTTTTAATGTAAAATTGGTTAGTTAAACCATTATTCCTCTGAGAATGAGGATGAATAACAAAACATACATAAGAGAAAGGCATCATTGTTCTCACAGTACCTTTTTTTGCCATATATTCTAGCCTGATGCAACTTCCTAGGAAATGGTGGTAAGCCCTCATCTCTGCCTCTGTGATCCGCACGGAGGTGCAAGGTAAGTATCTAGGGTCTTGCTGCCCACACCTCGTACACCAGGAGGCCATTGGATTCTGGGAATGGTGCCACTGCTCTCTCCTCGTTCCTCTCTCAGCACTGCACCTACATAAATATGTTTAATCCTTTCTCCTGGCTAATCTCTCTGAAGTTCACTCAAGGGCATGTCATTGCTGAGAGTTTATCCTTTGGATTAATGAGTGTTCACAGGATTACAGGCCCAAAAGATTACCAGATCTCCTCATTGGGAAACTGGGGAATGAGGAAGTCAGATAGAGAGGGAAATCCTAAAGTTGATGAGAATCTGAATGTTTTTTTCTTTTTCAGAGGAATCACATCATAAGATATACATCAGGCCACTGGATATTTAAAATAAGATAACAGACAAGGATAAAAATTTTAAAGGATGCTCTTAAGAAAATGTATTCCAGGCCACAATTCTCACCCCTCTCCAGGTTGCCAAGGAATAAAATCTAGAGGATTAACACTGCAACCAATAGAAGTCACTACCTAAGCAAGCAACATACATTGGCAGAACAAATGGCAACATTTCAGATCCTGAGATGGGATGTAGAGTATCTCCTGAACTACTTCTAAAGATCAGGTGCAAGTACAATGTCATGATTCTAAATGAAGGATGTTCTTTGCCTGTTGTAATCTCACCAAGACCCCACTTAACTACCACTTGAGTTCACCTTTCAGAACTGTGCCATGCAGAGTGCTATATTCAGAAAGAGGCTGCTTTTTCATAATGCATTTTATTTTGGTTCTTCATGCTTAATGTTTTTGCTTATTGATGTTCTGCTCCAAGATTTAAAGAAAGGGCACAATGCAAACTATCCAATAAGTAAGTATACAATAAGTAACTTATCCAATAAGTTCTGTATACAAGCTTCTAATTTTTATTTGTATGATTCAAGCTAACATTTCAGAGTAAGGCTTGCAGTTGGCCAAGGAGAAAACTGGAAAACTTTTTTTCACAACAAAAAAAAAAAAAAATTAAGTGTTTACTTTTAAGGAGAGGGTAAAATTTACACATTTTAAAATACTCAAATCTGAAGTATACATTTTAATGAGTTCTGGCAAATGGATACATCCATGTAACCCATACCCTTTTCAAGATATAGAACATTTCCATCTATAGAAAGTACATTCATGTCCCTTCACAGTGAACCCTTGTTCCTAATCCCAAGGCAACCAGTTATGATTTTTCAGTAGAGACTAGTTTTATCTGTTCAAAAGCCTCATATAATGCAATCATACAGTATATACTCTTTTGTGTCTAGCTTCTTTCCCTCAGGATAATGCTTTTGAGATTCATCCATGTTGTGTGCACCAGTAGTTCATAGATTTTTATTGCTGGGTTGTATCCCATCATATGGATAGTCAGTTTGTCCACTCTCCTGCTGACAGACATTCAGATTTTTTTTTTTTCCAGTTTGGGCTGTTGAGAATAAAATTGCTATGAACATTTATGTAAAGGTCTTTGTGTGGACATATATTTGCATTTCTCTTGGATTAATACCTAGGAGTGGTATTGCTGAGTCAAAGCAGAGGTGTATATTTAACTTGTAAGAAACTGCCAAACCTTTTCCAAATTGGTTATATCAAAAGGTTTTAAGATTAGTGGCTGCTCTCTTTAGCAATTCTCAGAGCCAGTTCTTTATTAGTGTTAACTGCATGTGAGGTACTTCAAGAAAATACCTAAATTAAGAAGAAGAAATATTAATTTAAATTTAGATTCTAAAACTTAAGAAAGCTCTTTTTTTTCCCCTACCGTTAAGTACTGAGAATATGTTGACTCTGACCAAACGCGAAGTCTGAAGGTCTAATACAGGGCAGCAAATAAAGCAGTTTTCAAACAACAGTTTATTACATACAGCCAAACTTCCTCCCAAATGGTTGTACCAGTTTGGATTCCCATCAGCATTATAGAAATGATTCCCCATATGGAGGCTCTTTTTCATACTAAACATTAACTTCTTCAGCCTTTCATTCAGAAGCAAACAGCCATGAATGCTTAGCTGGCATCACAGCAACTAGGAACATTAAAACTATCCTTGCTAACCACATAAACCCACAATGGCAGTGTGCATGCAACTGCACACACCCAGTGATGACCCTAATTACACACCTCAGAGATACTGAGGGTTTGGTTACAGACTACTGCAATAAAGTGAATATTGCAATAAAGCTAGTCATATGAATTTTTTAGTTTCCTCGTGCATATAAAAGTTATGCTTACACTATACTGTAGCCTATTAAGTGTGCAATAGCATTATGTCTAAAAATATGTACATGCTTTAAAAAAATCCTGCTAACATTTTAACCATTATCTGAGCCTTCAGTGAGTCATAATCGTTCTCAAAAGTAACAAAGATCACTGATCACAGATCAGCATAACAAATATAATATAATGAAAAAGTTTGAAATATTGTGAGAATTACCAAAATGGGACACAGAGACATGAAGCGAGCTAATGTTGCTGGAAAAAATGGCGCCAATAGACTTGCTCGACACAGGGTTGCCACAAACCTTCAATTTTTAAAAACTACAAATATCTGTGAAGTGCAATAAAGCTAACTGCAATAAAATGAGGTATGCCTGTATATCTTTTTGCAGCTTACAGAACTCTAGGGAGAAGCAGACTGTAAAATCTTAGAAACTTTATACATTTGGATCTATTAGATAAACAAACTATACAGCTCTTATAATTCCTACATTCCATGCACTGACCTTTATCATTTGACCAAGATCAAGTATCTACTAAAGGACTGTATTTTCTTTATGTTTAACAACAGATTCTGAAATAACTGGGTACTGTACTAGGTAACTCTCCTTAGAAAAGAGCTGATTATTTCAGAAGTAATGGCAATGGGAGATGAATGTTTCCCCCATCTTCTCCCTAAGAAACTACCATTACAGGTATTAAAAAAATAAAAATTAAAAAAAAGCTTTTCTTAGCACTTCTAGGTGGCAGAGTAGGAGGACTACTCCTACTCTGTAGGAGCTCACCTCCCCTCACTAACACATCAAAAATACATCTACATATGGAGCAATTCTCACTGAAAACAAACTGGAGACTGGCAGAAAGACTCTTATACAACCACAGCTGTAAGAAAGATCCACGTGGAGCAGGGTAGAAGGGAAGAGAAGGCATCAGGTTGGGACTGCACCCCTGGGAGGGAACACAAGAAAGGAAGGGGGATTACATGGGCTTGGAGATCTGCTCTGGGGACTGAGTGGTTTGAACCACATAATGGACATCCCAGCCCTGGGATCCGACATAGGGAAGACAAGTCCCCTTAGCTGGTTTGAAAACTCCTGGGAACAAGGTGGGAGGAAGCAGATTGAAATTGCCCAGGATTCTGGCTGGTTTCCTATGACTGCCCCAATGACCACACCAGCCCAAGCTAGCCACTCTTGCTCTGTGGTACAGCTCCACACTAGGCAAGAGCTGCCCCAGCTGATGGGAGAGTACAGTTGTGGGGGATGGAGCCAGCTCAGACCCGCCACAGCATCCGAATGGGGCAAGGGCAGCTATTACTGGTGCTCATGGAGAAGGCAGATCCAGAGCAGTCTGAACTCTGACTGATGTGACAGGACCACCCTAGCACACACCCCGGCCAGCACCAGGTGCCCACGCTGGCCCCTCTTGCTCTAGCACTGCTCCCCTCTGGGGCAGAGTTACCAATGCTGGGGGGGAGAAGGAAAGCACACACTTAGAGAAAACAGAACCAGCTCAGACCTAACCCTCAGGGCTTCTGCTCCAGCAATTTGGGATCAGACCCCACACCCAATAGAGTGGTGAGGGTCACTGAGCAGAGGGGAAGTCCTGCCTCACACCTGGCCCTGGCTTCAGCCTCTCTATCTCCAGCCCCACCACCTACCAAGGTGCTAGCTACCAGCACACCCTGAGGAAAGATGTGACTTGGGCTCATGTCAGATCCAACTCTCCCACCAAAGCCACTGGGCACATGCAGTGCCCAGTGTAAGGATGCTCCCACACAAGGACACCCCTTCAAGACCAGGATAGATAACTGTTTCACCTAATTTCATAAAGACAGAAAAAGTTAAGCAGAATAAGAAGACAGAGGAATTTGTTTCAAATGAACGAACAAGGAAAAAACCCTGAAAAAACAACTAACGAAACATAGATAAATAATTTACCAGATAAACAGTTCAAAGCATTATAATAAGAATGCTAACTGAACTAGGGAGAAGAATAAATGAACACAGTGGGAATATTAACAAGGAACTAGAAATAAAAAAAGAACCAGTCAGAACTGAAGAATACAATAACTGAAATGAAAAACACACTAGAAGGAATTATCAGCAGACTAGGTGATACAGAAGAGCACATAAGTGATCAGGAAGATAGAAAAATGAAAATCACGCAATCAGAACAGCAACAATAAAAACAAATTTTTAAAATAAGAATAGATTAAGAGACCTCTGGAACAACATCAAGCATAACAATATTCGCATTATAGAAGTCCCAGAAGGAGGAGAGAGAGAAAGGGGTCAAAAATGTATTTGATGAAATTATGGCTGAAAACTTCCCAAACCTGAGGAAAGAAACAGATATCCAGGTACAAGAAGCAAAGAGTCCCAAACAAGACGAACCCAAGGAGACCTAGACCAAGACATACTGTAATTAAAATGGCAGAAGTTAAAGACAGAATTCTAAAGGCAGCAAGAGAAAAACAAAGTCACATATAAGAGAATCCCCGTAAGACTATCAGCTGATTTTTCTGCAGAAATTCTGTAGGCCAGAAGGGAGTAGCATGACATATTTAAAATGCTGAAAGGGAAAAACCTACAACCTAGGATACTCTACCCAGCAAGATTATCATTCATAATTGAAGGAGAGATAAAGAACTTCTCAGATAAGCAAAAACTAAGAGTTGGTCAATACTAAACTGATACTAAAAGAAATGTTAAAGGGTTTTCTCTAAGTGGAAAAGAAAAGGCTACAACAAGAAGTATGAAGCTATAGAAAAGGAAAAATCCCACTAGTAAAGGCAAATATACAGTGAAGGCTATGGATCAACCACTTAAATAAGCTGGTACAAATATTAGAAGACAAAAAAATTATAAAAATATAACTACAATATATGGTAAAGGGATAAACATGAACATATAAAATATGACATCAAAAACACAAAACATGAGGGGAATAAAAAAAATGTAGATCTTTTAGAATGTGTTTGCACTTAATGACTAACACTTTAAAATATATATATATAGTTATAGGTCAACATATATAAACTCCATGGTACCCTCAAATAAAAATTCTACAATAGATACACAAAAACTAAAAAGAAAGAAGCACATGCAAACACCACTAAATAAAATCATCAAACCACAAGGGATGAAAATAAAAGGAAAAGAAAAAGAACAGAGAAGAACTACAACAACAAAACAAGTAGCAAAATGACAATAAGTACATACCTATCAATAGTTACTTTCAATGTCAATGGACTAAATGCTCCAATCAAAAGACATAGGGTGGCTAATTGGATAAAAAAACATGGCATCTTCTGCTGCTTACAGGAGATTCACTTCAGAGCTAAAAACACACACAGACTGAAAGTGAGAGGATTTTAAAAGATATTTCATATAAATGGAAACAAGATAGCTGGGCTATCAATACTCATATTAGACAAAATAAGACTTTAAAACAAAGTCTAGGGGAGGGAGGGGCAAGATGGCGGAAGAGTAAGACGCGGAGATCACCTTCCTCCCCACAGATACATGAGAAATACATCTACACGTGGAACTGCTCCTACAGAACACCCACTGAACGCTGGCAGAAGACGTCAGACCTCCCAAAAGGCAAGAAAATCCCCACGTACTTGGGTAGGGCAAAAGAAAAAAGAAATAACAGAGACAAAAGAATAGGGACGGGACCTGCACCAGTGGGAGGAAGCTGTGAAGGAGGAAAGGTTTCCACACACTAGGAAGCCCCTTCGTGGGCAGAGACTGCGGGTAGCAGAGGGGGGAAGCTTCGGAGCCACGGAGGAGAGCGCAGCCACATTGGTGCGGAGAGCAAAGCGGAGATTCCCGCACAGAGGAGCGGTGCCGACCAGCACTCACCAGCCCGAGAGGCTTGTCTGCTCAGCCGCCGGGGCGGGCGGGGCCTGGGAGCTGGGGCTCGGGCTTCGGTGCTAGCCGGGACGGAGTCTGGGAAAAAGACTGCAGCTGCCAAAGAGGCAAGAGAATTTTTCTTGCCTCTTTGTTTCGCGGCGCGCAAGGAGAGGGGATTCAGAGCGCCGCCTAAACGAGCTCCAGAGACGGGCGCGAGCCGCGGCTATCAGCGCGGATCCCACAGCAACAGCGACGCAGAGGGAAAAACGGAGAGATTCCCGCACAGAGGCTCGGCGCCGAGCAGCACTCACCAGCCCGAGGGGCTTGTCTGCTCACCCGCCGGGGCGGGCGGGGGCTGGGAGCTGAGGCGCGGGCTTCGGTCGGATCCCAGGGAGAGGACTGGGGTTGGCTGCGTGAACACAGCCTGAAGGGTCTAGCGCACCACAACTAGCCGGGAGGGTGCACGAGAAAAGGTCTGCAGCTGCCGAAGAGGCAGGAGACTTTTTCTTGCCTCTTTGTTTCACGGCGTGCAAGGAGAGGGGATTCAGAGCGCCACTTAAACGAACTCCAGAGACGGGCGCGAGCCGCGGCTATCAGCGCGGACCCCAGAGACGGGCATGAGACGCTAAGGCTGCTGCTGCCGCCACCAAACAGCCTGAGGGCGAGCACAGGTCATTCTCCACACCGCCCCTCCCGGGAGCCTGTGCAGCCCGCCAAGGCCAGGCTCCCGTAATCCGGGGACAACTTCCCCGGGAGAGCGCACGGCGCGCCTCAGGCTGCTGCAACGTCACGCCGCCTTCTGCCGCCGCAGGCTCGCCCCGCCTCCTCCGTACCGCTCCCTCCCCCCGGCCTGACTGAGCCGGAGCCCCCGAATCAGCTGCTCCTTTAACCCCGTTCTGTCTGGGCGGGGAACAGACGCCCTCAGGGGACCTACATGCAGAGGCGGGTCCAAATCCAAAGCTGAACCCCGGGAGCTGTACGAACAAAGAAGAGAAAGGGAAATCTCTCCCAGCAGCCTCAGAAGCAGCGGATTAAAGCTCCACAAACAACTTGATGTGCCTGCATCTGTTGAATACCTGAATAGACAACGAATCATCCCAAATTTAGGAGATGGACTTTGGGAGCAGGATATATTAACTTTTCCCCTTTTCTTTTTTTTTGTGAGTGTAGATGTGTATGCTTCTGGGTGAGATTTTGTCTGTATAGCTTTGCTCTCACCCTTAGTCCTAGGGTTAGGTCCGTCCGGTTTTTTTTTTTTTTTTTTTTTGGCTTAAAAAAATTTTTTTTTCTTTTCCCTAATAAATGTTTTCTTAATAATTTTTTCCTTATGTTCTATTTTTAAAAAAATTTTTAATAAGTTTTTTCATATTTTTTATTTTAAAAAATTAAAAAATTTTTTTTCTTAATAAATTTTTTCTAAATAATTTTTTTCTTATTTTTAGTATAAAAAATTAATAAATCTATTTTTAAAAATTAAAAAAAATTTTTTTTCTTAATAAATTTACTCTTAATAATTTTTTTTCTTATTTTTTATTATAATTGCTTTATTTTATTTTATTTTATCCTCTTTTTTTCTTTCTTTCCATTTTTTCTCCCTTTTATTCTGAGCCGTGTGGATGAAAGGCTCTTGGTGCTCCAGCCAGGCATCAGGGCTGTGCCTCTGAGGTGGGAGAGCCAACTTCAGGACACTGGTCCACAAGAGACCTCCCAGCTCCAAGTAATACCAAACGGCGAAAATCTCTCACAGATCTCCATCTCAACATCAAGACCCAGCTTCACTCAATGACCAGCAAGCTACAGTGCTGGACACCCTATGCCAAACAACTAGCAAGAGAGGAACACAGCCCCATCCATTAACAGAGAGGCTGCCTAAAATCATAATAAGGCCACAGACACCCCAAAACACACCACCAGACGTGGACGAACCCACCAGAAAGACAACATCCAGCCTCATCCACCAGAACACAGGCACTAGTTCCCTCCACCAGGAAACCTACACAACCCACTGAACCAACCTTAGCCACTGGGGACAGATACCAAAAACAACGGGAACTACGAACCTGCAGCCTGTGAAAAGGAGACCCCAAACACAGTAAGATAAGCAAAATGAGAAGACAGAAAAACACACAGCAGATGAAGGAGCAGGGTCAAAACACACCAGACCTAACAAATGAAGAGGAAATAGGTAGTCTACCTGAAAAAGAATTCAGAATAATGATAGTAAGGATGATCCAAAGTCTTGGAAATAGAATAGACAAAATGCAAGAAACATTTAACAAGGACGTAGAAGAACTAAAGAGGAACCAAGAAACGATGACAAGCACAATAAATGAAATTAAAAATACTCTAGATGGGATCAATAGCAGAATAACTGAGGCAGAAGAACGGATAAGTGACCTGGAAGATAAAATGGTGGAAATAACTACTGCAGACCAGAATAAAGAAAAAAGAATGAAAAGAACTGAGGACAGTCTCAGAGACCTCTGGGACAACATTAAACGCACCAACATTCGAATTATAGGGGTCCCAGAAGAAGAAGAGAAAAAGAAAGGGACTGAGAAAATATTTGAAGAGATTATAGTTGAAAAGTTCCCTAATATGGGAAAGGAAATAGTGAATCAAGTCCTGGAAGCACAGAGAGTCCCATACAGGATAAATCCAAGGAGAAACACACCAAGACACATATTAATCAAACTATCAAAAATTAAATATAAAGAAAACATATTAAAAGCAGCAAGGGAAAAACAACAGACAACACACAAGGGCATCCCCATAAGGTTAACAGCTGATCTTTCAGCAGAAACGCTGCAAGCCAGAAGGGAGTGGCAGGATATACTTAAAGTGATGAAGGAGAAAAACCTACAACCAAGATTACTCTACCCAGCAAGGATCTCATTCAGATCTGATGGAGAAATTAAAACCTTTACAGACAAGCAAAAGCTGAGAGAGTTCAGCACCACCAAACCAGCTTTACAACAAATGCTAAAGGAACTTCTCTAGGCAAGAAACACAAGAGAAGGAAAACACCTACAATAACAAACCCAAAACATTTAAGAAAATGGGAATAGGAACATACATATCGATAATTACCTTAAATGTAAATGGATTAAATGCTCCCACCAAAAGACACAGACTGGCTGAATGGATACAAAAACAAGACCCATATATATGCTGTCTACAAGAGACCCACTTCAGACCTAGAGACACATACAGACTGAAAGTGAGGGGATGGAAAAAGATATTCCATGCAAATGGAAATCAAAAGAAAGCTGGAGTAGCAATTCTCATATCAGACAAAATAGACTTTAAAATAAAGACAATTACAAGAGACAAAGACGGACACTATATAATGATCAAGGGATCGATCCAAGAGGAAGGTATAACAATTGTAAATATTTATGCACCCAACATAGGAGCACCTCAATACATAAGGCAAATACTAACAGCCATAAAAGGGGAAATCGACAGTAACACAATCATAGTAGGGGACTTTAACACCCCACTTTCACCAATGGACAGATCATCCAAAATGAAAATAAATACGGAAACACAAGCTTTAAATGATACATTAAACAAGATGGACTTAATTGATATTTATAGGACATTCCACCCAAAAACAACAGAATACACATTTTTCTCAAGTGCTCATGGAACATTCTCCAGGATAGATCATATCTTGGGTCACAAATCAAGCCTTGGTAAATTTAAAAAAATTGAAATCGTATCAAGTATCTTTTCCGACCACAACGCTATGAGACTAGATATCAATTACAGGAAAAGATCTGTAAAAAATACAAACACATGGAGGCTACACAATACACTACTTAATAACGAAGTGATCACTGAAGAAATCAAAGGGGAAATCAAAAAATACCTAGAAACAAATGACAATGGAGACACGACGATCCAAAACCTATGGGATGCAGCAAAAGCAGTTCTAAGAGGGAAGTTTATAGCAATACAAGCCTACATCAAGAAACAGGAAACATCTCGAATAAACAACCTAACCTTGCACCTAAAGCAATTAGAGAAAGAAGAACAAAAAAACCCCAAAGCTAGCAGAAGGAAAGAAATCATAAAGATCAGATCAGAAATAAATGAAAAAGAAATGAAGGAAACAATAGCAAAAATCAATGAAACTAAAAGCTGGTTCTTTGAGAAGATAAACAAAATTGATAAACCATTAGCCAGACTCATCAAGAGAAAAAAGGAGAAGACTCAAATTAATAGAATTAGAAATGAAAAAGGAGAAGTAACCACTGACACTGCAGAAATACAAACGATCATAAGAGATTACTACAAGCAACTCTATGCTAATAAAATGGACAACCTGGAAGAAATGGACAGATTCTTAGAAATGCACAACCTGCCGAGACTGAACCAGGAAGAAATAGAAAATATGAACAGACCAATCACAAGCACTGAAATTGAAACTGTGATTAAAAATCTTCCAACACACAAAAGCCCAGGACCAGATGGCTTCACAGGCGAATTCTATCAAACATTTAGAGAAGAGCTAACACCTATCCTTCTCAAACTCTTCCAAAATATTGCAGAGGGAGGAAAACTCCCCAACTCATTCTACGAGGCCACCATCACCCTGATACCAAAACCAGGCAAAGATGTCACAAAGAAAGAAAACTACAGGCCAATATCACTGATGAACATAGATGCAAAAATCCTCAACAAAATACTAGCAAACAGAATCCAACAGCACATTAAAAGGATCATACACCATGATCAAGTGGGGTTTATTCCAGGAATGCAAGGATTCTTCAATATACGCAAATCAATCAACGTGATACATCATATTAACAAATTGAAGGAGAAAAACCATATGATCATCTCAATAGATGCAGAGAAAGCCTTCGACAAAATTCAACACCCATTTATGATAAAAGTCCTGCAGAAAGTAGGCATAGAGGGAACTTTCCTCAACATAATAAAGGCCGTATATGACAAACCCACAGCCAACATTGTCCTCAATGGTGAAAAACTGAAACCATTTCCACTAAGATCAGGAACAAGACAAGGTTGCCCACTCTCACCACTATTATTCAACATAGTTTTGGAAGTGTTAGCCACAGCAATCAGAGACGAAAAAGAAATAAAAGGAATCCAAATCGGAAAAGAAGAAGTAAAGCTGTCACTGTTTGCAGATGACATGATACTATACATAGAGAATCCAAAAGATGCTACCAGAAAACTACTAGAGCTAATCAATGAATTTGGTAAAGTAGCAGGATACAAAATTAATGCACAGAAATCTCTTGCATTCCTGTATACTAATGATGAAAAATCTGAAAGTGAAATTAAGAAAACACTCCCGTTTACCATTGCAACAAAAAGAATAAAATACCTAGGAATAAACCTACCTAAGGAGACAAAAGACCTGTATGCAGAAAATTATAGGACACTGATGAAAGAAATTAAAGATGATACAAATAGATGGAGAGATATACCATGTTCTTGGATTGGAAGAATAAACATTGTGAAAATGACTCTGCTACCCAAAGCAATCTACAGATTCAATGCAATCCCTATCAAACTACCACTGGCATTTTTCACAGAACTAGAACAAAAAATTTCACAATTTGTATGGAAACACAAAAGACCCCGAATAGCCAAAGCAATCTTGAGAACGAAAAATGGAGCTGGAGGAATCAGGCTCCCTGACTTCAGACTATATTACAAAGCTACAGTAATCAAGACAGTTTGGTACTGGCACAAAAACAGAAATATAGATCAATGGAACAGGATAGAAAGCCCAGAGATAAGCCCACGCACATATGGTCACCTTATCTTTGATAAAGGAGGCAAGCATATACAGTGGAGAAAAGACAGCCTCTTCAATAAGTGGTGCTGGGAAAATTGGACAGGTACATGTAAATGTATGAAATTAGAACACTCCCTAACACCATACACAAAAATAAGCTCAAAATGGATTAAAGACCTAAGTGTAAGGCCAGCCACTATCAAACTCTTAGAGGAAAACATAGGCAGAACACTGTATGACATAAGTCACAGCAAGATCCTTTTTGACCCAGGTCCTAGAGAAATGGAAATAAAAACACAAATAAACAAATGGGACCTAATGAAACTTAAAAGCTTTTGCACAGCAAAGGAAACCATAAACAAGACCAAAAGACAACCCTCAGAATGGGAGAAAATATTTGCAAATGAAGCAACGGACAAAGGATTAATCTCCAAGATTTACAAGCAGCTCATGCAGCTCAATAACAAAAAAACAAACAACCCAATCCAAAAATGGGCAGAAGACCTAAATAGACATTTCTCCAAAGAAGAGATACAGATTGCCAACAGACACATGAAAGAATGCTCAACATCATTAATCATCAGAGAAATGCAAATCAAAACTACAATGAGGTATCATCTCACACCGGTCAGAATGGCCATCATCAAAAAATCTAGAAACAATAAATGCTGGAGAGGGTGTGGAGAAAAGGGAACACTCTTGCACTGTTGGTGGGAATGTAAATTGATACAGCCACTATGGAGAACAGTATGGAGGTTCCTTAAAAAACTAAAAATAGAACTACCATATGACCCAGCAATCCCACTACTGGGCATATACCCTGAGAAAACCATAATTCAGAAAGAGTCATGTACCAAAATATTCATTGCAGCTCTGTTTACAATAGCCAGGACATGGAAGCAACCTAGGTGTCCATCATCGGATGAATGGATAAAGAAGATGTGGCACATATATACAATGGAATATTACTCAGCCATAAAAAGAAATGAAATGGAGGTGTTTGTAATGAGGTGGATGGAGTTAGAGTCTGTCATACTGAGTGAAGTAAGTCAGAAAGAGAAAAACAAATACAGTATGCTAACACATATATATGGAATCTAAGGGAAAAAAAAAAAAAAGAGGTCATGAAGAACCTAGTGGCAAGATGGGAATAAAGACACAGACCTACTAGAGAATGGACTTGAGGATATGGGGAGGGGGAGGGGTGAGATGTGACAGGGTGAGAGAGTGTCATGGACATATATACACTACCAAATGTAAAATAGATAACTAGTGGGAAGCAGCCGCATAGCACAGGGAGATCAGCTTGGTGCTTTGTGACCACCTAGAGGGGTGGGATAGGGAGGGTGGGAGGGAGGGAGATGCAAGAGGGAAGAGATATGGCAACATATGTATATGTGTAACTGATTCACTTTGTTGTAAAGCAGAAGCTACCACACCATTGTAAAGCAATTATACTTCAATAAAGATGTTTAAAAAAAAAAAAAAAAAAAAACAAAGTCTAGGGCTTCCCTAGTGACACAGTGGTTAAGAATCCGTCTGCCAATGCAGGGGACACGGGTTCAAGCCCTGACCCGGGAAGATCCCACATGCCACAGAGCAACTAAGCCCATGCGCCACAACTACTGAGCCTGCGCTCCAGAGCCCATGAGCCACAACTCCTGAAGCCCGGGCACCTAGAGCCCTGCTCTGCAACAAGAGAAGCCACCACAATGAGAAGCCCGCACATCACAACAAAGAGCAGCCCCCGCTCACCGCAACTAGAGGAAGCTCACGCACAGCAACAAAGACCCAATGCAGCCACAAATAAATAAATTTAAAAAAAAAACAAAGTCTATAACAAAGAACAAAGGAGGGCATTATATAATGATAAAGCAATCAATACAAGAAGAGGATGTAATACTCATTAACATATATGTACCTAATATAGGAGCACCTAAATACATAAAGCAAGTACTAACAGATAGAAAGGGAGAAATTAACAATAATACAGTAATAGTAGGGGACTTTAACACCTCACTCACATCAATGGACATTATTATTCAGACAGAAAATCAATAAGGAAACAATACTCTTAAATGGCACATTAGACCCATTGGACTTAATAGATATCTACAGGACATTCCATTCAAAAACAGCAGAATACACATTCTTTTCAAGTGCACATGGAACGTTCTCCAGGATAGATTACATGTTAGTCCACAAAACAAGTCTCAACAAATAGAAATTATATCAAGCATTTTTTCTGACCACAATGGTATAAAACTAGAAATCAATCACAGGAAGAAAAATGGGAAAAACACAAACACGTGAAGACTAAACAACATGCTACTAAAAAACCAACGAGTCAATGAAGAAATCAAAGAGGAAGTCAGAAAATACCTCAAGAGAAATGAAAATAAAAACACACCTTTCCAAAATCTATGGGACGCAGAAAAAGCAGTTCTAAGAGGGAAGTTTATAGCAAAGAGGCCTATCTCAAAAAACAAGAAAAATCTCAAATAAACAACTTAACCTACTATCTAAAGGAATTAGAAAAAAAGAACAAACAAAGCCCAAAGTCAGCAGAAGGAAATAATAAGGATCAGAGAGGAAATAAATAAAATAGAGACTGAAAAAGAAAAGATCAATGAAACCAAGAGCTGGTTTTTTTGAAAAGATAGACAAAATTGATATGCCTTTAGCCAGGTTCATCAAGAAAAAAAAAAAGAGAGGACTCAAATAAACAAAATAAGAAATGAAAGAGGAGAAATAATAACTAATATAACAGAGATACAAAAAATCATAAAAGAATACTACAGTTATATGTCAACAAATTGGAAAACCTAGAAGAAATGGACAGATTCCTAGAAAAATACAACCTTCCAAGACTGAATCAGGAAGAAATAGATAATCTGAACAGACCAATCACTAGTAGTGAAATTGAATTAGTAATAAAAAAAAAACTGCTAGCAAACTTAAGTCCAGGACTAGATGGCTTCACAGGGGAATTCTACCAAACACAGAAAGAAGAGCAAATACCTATCTTTCTCAAACTGTTCCAAAAAACTGAAGAGGAGGGAACACTCCTAAATTCATTCTACAAGGCCACCATTACCCTGCAGAACGAACTGAAGCCATCTACCTGCCCCTATCTATCAGGGCAAAATGGAGACTGAGAAGTAACCTACAAGCTCAGGGACTTCCCTGGTGGTCCAGTGATTAAGACTCCATGCTCTCAATGCAGGGGGCTTGGGTTCAATCCCTGGTCATGGAACTAGATCCCGCATGCTGCACCTAAGAGCCCGCACACCGCAACTAAAGATCCACACATGGCAACAAAGATCCCACGTGCCGCAACTAAGACCTGGTGCAGCCAAATAAATAAATAAATAAATTTTTTTAAAAAGTAATCTACAAGCTCAAGAAGGATTTGAATTATCCATAGCACAAGAGCATCAGGATTATTATTTTACCGGAAGTAAGATCAAAGTCATATTAAAGGGAGAGATATTTTTTCCTTATATACACTAGACTTTGTTTTCTTTTGAAAACAATCAACACACAAATGGCCAGGTGTATTTGCTGAGGAGAGTTTTCCCCCAGAGTTGGCCTAGGGCTGAAAGGAATAAAAGGATTTGGTGGTGTTGCTGAGGGTCACCACACTCCCACCCTTTGACAGGGGGCCACAAGGACTACAGACCCTCTCATCTTTCCGATCTTCCCTCACACAGGAGAGCAGGGACACCTCATTCCCTGTGGGTCAGGGAGGAGTGATTTGCCACAACCAATTACATACATGTGGAGGGACCCCTACAGGAAGTATGCTAAATGGATATGTGGTTCCCATTGGAGAGTGGGACAGGGAGACTTTGACTTTTAACCTCACATTCTTCTGTATTATTTGTGATTTACACAAACAGCATGTATAACTTTCATCGGTAAACTAGAAATGTACTAACAAAAATTTTAAAAACTTATTTTATCTGGGTTACTCATTCCATATACAAAGGTTTCCAATGTGTTCCTCAATAATATTTTTAGAATACTGCCTGACCTTTATAAATTTTATTGATCACTATGGCAAAATGTTGATGGTTGTTGAAGCTGGGTGATGAGTAAGGTTTGTAAGACTATTCTATTTTGTGATATCTTAAAATTTTCATAATTAAAAGCTACCCCCTGGGGCTTCCCTGGTGGCACAGTGGTTAAGAATCCGCCTGCCAATGCAGGGGACACAGGTTCGAGCCCTGGTCCAGGAAGATCCCACATGCCGCAGAGCAACTAAGCCCGTGCGCCACAACTACTGAGCCTGCGCTCTAGAGCCTGCGGGCCACAACTACTGAGCCTACATGCCACAACTACTAAAGCCCGAGTGCCTAGAGCCCGTGCTCCACAACAAGAGAAGCCACCGCAATGAGAAGCCCACGCACTGCAATGAAGAGTAGCCCCCGCTCACTACAACTAGAGAAAGCCCGCATGTAGCAACAAAGACCCAAAGCAGCCAATAAATAAATAAATAAAAATTAAAATAAAAAATAATAAAAAAATAAAAGCTACCCCCAAAGGCTAGTGTAACCTGAGTGAGCTACACAAATGAGATAAGACAGTCTTCCTACTGCCTTCACTGCACATAAGATGCACGTGAGGGGTGGAGTCCCTACACAATGCAAAATAATGTGGGCATTATGATTGGGTTTTAAAATTATTTCTGTTAAGTGAATATTAAAATTATATTAAAATGTGGCTTTAAAAACAAACGGCTTGAGCAGAAACAAGTATAAAACCCTCTATATAATATGAACCCAAAGCTAAATACATAATTCTTTTTAATAATACTTTTGACATATTTAGCATTGTTTTGGATCTTCTAACACAGAAACATGAAGTGGAAATAAAAAGTCAAACTACAGTAAACAAAGGGCCAGAGGGAGTTACTACTATTCAGTGATGACATGATTATCAGTCATTACATGACAAATATTTACCAGGTACCTACGTGTTAAACACACACACACACACACTCACACACAAACACACACGAGAAAATTGTAGAAGTATTAGACTTTATAGTTCTATAAAAGAGCAGGTTAAAAAAGTAAATATCCCTAAATAAGTATCTTATACTCCAGCAATAACTAGGGAAAAGATTTAGTAAGAAAAAAAAAAGATGACTACTTTAAAAAAAAATGTAAGACACAAGTCCATGTCTTGAGAGTCTTGCGATTGGATTTTGCATCTGATATGTTTGGAGTTTTAGAGCCATTGTGTTAAAAAATTATATGTAGCAAGGAAAAGGTGCTTTTTTACTTTTAATCCCTTTGATCAATATGGCTTTTTTCCAAATTGGCTAATGGATCAAAATGAAACCTGTCAATGTGAATTCAGTTATTGAACTTGTTACTTGTTTTTGCTAGAAATGTTATTAATGTAATAAATATCATTGTGGGAGATAAGAGTAAAATAAAAAAAGAAAAAAAAAGATTACATTCACAATAGCAACAACAACAACAACAAAAACACACAAGTTGCCAAGGAATAACCTTAATAAGGAATGAAAGAATCTATATGAAAAGAACAAAAAACTTCAAATACAAAATATTTGAACAAGACATATTTCTAAAGGGAAAAAAAATTTCAAATCTTAAAATGTCAATTCTTCCCAGATTAAGTTATAGTCTTAATAGAATTCTATTCAAAATTACAGTAAATTTGTGGGAATGAAGGGGATTAACAGAATAATTATAAAATTTATTTGAAAGAATTAAAAAGGCTAGAAGAGTTAAGAAAATGTTTTTGAACAAAATGATTGATGGAAAAAGGGAATTTCTCCTAGAAGATATTTAAAGATGTTATGTAGCGATAATAATCCAAACTATGTGGAACTGTTACAAAAATAAAGAGAAGAATACAAAGGAAGACCGAAAAACAGACTATAAATTCTAAACTAACTTCATATATAAAGAAGGAGGCATCATCAATTAACAAAGGAATATTTAATAAATGCTCCTGAAAAAATTTAGAGTCTCATATCACAGACAAAAACATATAGAGATTTAAAATCAAACATTAAATAAAAATAAAGCCATTAAAATACTAGAAAAAACCTGATGATTATCTACTTGTTCTTTATTTGAAGAAGGGTATAAAAGCAATAGAAAAAAATCACAAAATAAAAGACCTAAAGATTTGTCTGCACAAAATCTTAAAACCTGTATACGTTGGGACTTCCCTGGTGGCACAGTGGTTAAGAATCTGCCTGCCAATGCAGGGGACAAGGGTTCGATCCTTGGTCTGGGAAGATCCCACATGCCATGGAGCAACTAAGCCCATGTGCCACAACTACTGAGCCTGCATGCCACAGCTACTGAAGCCCGCATGCCTAGAGCCCGTGCTCCGCAACACGAGAAGCCACTGCAATGAGAAGCCCGCGCACCGCAACGAAGAGTAGCCCCCACTCACCACAACGAGAGAGCCCGCGCGCAGCAACAATGACCCAATGCAGCCAAAAATATTAATTAAAAAAAAAACCTTTATATGTTAAAAGTCATCAAAAGCAAAATTATGAAATAAGGAAAGCGGCGTGGGGGTGGGGGTGGTGGTGTGATGAATTGGGAGATTGGGATTGACATATATACACTAAGATAGTCTTGAACAAAGATAGTCCTTGCATTTAAAAAAAAAATAACACTGAGAAACTGGAAACAATCTGTATGACCAACATTAGGGCAATATTTAAATAAATTACGGTATAACCACATAGTAAAAAATTATAAATACATTAAATTATTGTTTGTGAAGATGTTTTATAATATATGGAATTAATATAATTTAATTAACAAAGCCCGCACTCAGCAACAAAGACCCAATGCAGCCAAAAATAAATAAATATATTTTTAAAAAAAGAATAAAGCTGCTATAAACATTCACTTACATATTTTGTGTGACCATAAGTTTTCATTTCTCCAGGGGTGGGATTACTGGGTTGTAGAGTAAGTACACATTTAACTTTATATGTAACTGCCAACCATTTTCCAAAGTGGCTGCACCATTTTACATTCCCACCTACAGTGTGTAAGAGATCCAGACCCTCCTCATTCTTACCATGACCTGGTATTATAATTTTTTAAGCTGCTCTAATAGGTATGCAATTTCCCTGATGATTACTGATGTTGAGCATATTTTCATGTGCTTATTTTCCATCTGTGTAGCTTCTTTGGTAAGGCATCCATTCAATTTTTTTTTTTTGCCCATTTTTAACTTGGGCTGTTTGTTTTTTATTTTTTGTTGAGTTTGAGAGTTCTTTATGTATTCTGGATAGAAGTCCTTTGTCAGATATGTGACTCGTATTTTTCCCCCAGTCAGTTAGTTGTCTTTTCATTCTCTAACAGTATCTTTTGCAGAGCTAACATCTTTAATTTTGATGAAATCCAATTTATCAAATTTTTCTTTCATGAATCATACTTTTGGTGTCGACCTAAGAACTCTGTTCAACCAAGGTTTTACATTTAGGTCCATGATCTACTTTTGAGTTAATTCTTGTATATGGGGTGAGGTATAGGTCAAGGTTCATTCTTTGAATATAGATGCCCAATTGTCCCAGCAACTTTTGTTGAAATTGCCTTTATACTTTTTTCCACTGAACTGCCTTCACACCTTTGTCAAAACTCAACTGGCCATATTTGTGTGAGACTATTTCTGGATTCTCTATTCTGTTCCATTGATCCAATACCACACTGTCTTGATTACTTTGCTTTGTAGAAATTCTTTTTTGCCTATTATAGTACCTTTTAGCCAAACATAAACTTTAAAATCGGCTGGTTGATTTCTACCCCAAAAAGAACTTAATAGACTTATGACTGGAGTTGTGTTTAATTTATAGCTCAATTTGGGGAGAACTAATATCTTAATATTGACTCTTCCAAACCTTAAACACAGGCCATGTATTATTTTTATAAACAGAGTTTTTAAAGCCTTTATGAAATATCACATAATATTCGTTCCCCTCTCATTTCTTCTGTTTCTTTTTTAGATTATACCATAAAGCCACAGAAAATGATGAACATGATCTTTCTTTTTAAAATCTGGTTTAGTTTCCCCAAGGCACTGAGGGAGAAAATGCTCATGCCACTCCTGAAGGGAAAAACCAGGTTTGAATAGTGGAATTTTCCTCCTCATCTCTGCACCATATGTCAAGGTCTAAATCCCATTTCACAGCCTGAGAGATTTTTTCTCCTTTGTAAGCAAAGCTTCTTTTGGTTGCCAGAGGGAAAAATAATGCAACAGAAACAAAATGGAATGAAAAGTAGAGGGATGCGGGTGGGGGAGTTCATGAGGCCCATCCTTCTAGTCTAGGTCCTGCACCAGACCTTCCTCGACAGTGGGGGAGAAAAAGAGAGGAAAGAATAACTCTATAAAAACTGTGAATCAGTATGCTGTATACCTGAAACTAATATAATATTGTAAATCAACTATACCTCGATAAAAAAAATTTTTTTTAAACAAACAAATAGGAAAGTAACTATGGGAGGTAATGGTTATGTTAGTTACTTTGATGGTTGTAATCATTTCACAATGTATACGTATATCAAAACATCACATTGTACACCTTAAATATACAATTTTTATTTGCCAAAAATAAACAAATAAACTCAATTTTTTAATGGAAAAACAAAAGAGGGAGAGAGAGAGAGAAGGGAACCACAGGGGAGGGAAGGAGCCAGTGATATGGAGAAGGGAAGGGCCTATAAAACGAGTGGCCACAGGACATTTTAAACACAGTGATGCCTCCAGCTCCATTTTTCAAAGTGTCTGTGTTTCCAGACCATAAACACCTCCTCTCCCATCCTCAGAAAATTCTCCTAAACCCTCTAAGCTTCTATGTACATGAGTTTTGAGATACTGAGGAAAAGAGTTGAGTTGAGTTTCACAACTGGGTGCACAAGCAAGGCGGCAAATGTGGAGGACAGAGAAGCAGAGAGGCTAGGAGACCACAAGGAGAGAGGCCCTTGAGATGAGGAACCGGGGAGTGATGGCTGACTGCCTAAAATTCCCTCCTGAAGCCTGCAGCTTACCACCTGCCTCCTTGTCAGACTGTAAGCTCCAGGAGGACTTTCCATTCCTCCAAGTCCTCAGTACACCTGCGGAGCGGTGCAGGGCACTGGGGCTACGGCAGTGGAGGTGGCCTGGCTCTGGCCTTCACAGGGCCTATGGCCACCGGCAGGGGTCACGGCTGCTCCTTCACACCCCAGCCCCAGCACCTGGCCCAGTGCCCAGCTCTGGAGGTCCTCACTAAATGTGGTTAGTCTTAAATAGGGGGTTTGAATAAGGAGAATCAGGCAGACATATCTCTTTCCCCTTGGTGATTGAATTAATTCTAGCTTCCTTAGGTAGAGAAAAAGAAAAGGGCTAAAATGAATTTAAACTGATCTGATAACAGATTAAAAAAAATAGACATACAAACTAAAACCTGGTTGGAGAGGACCTGGGATAAGATAACTGGACAAAGAAATCCAGAATTAACGCTTCTAAGCCAGGGGAGACCAATGTGCTCAAACATTTTGGGCACCTGTAGTTTGTCCACCTGTATATACTTTGTACTTGAATCTCCCTCACAGTAAAGTCCTCTAAATCTAGGGATTCTTCCATACCAAATAAAAGAGCACATGGGTGTTGTTACCTTGCTGTTATATTCTAATTGGGAGTTATAACTTTATTAGGTTTTTTTTCCCTCAGACTCTGGTGCTTCGTACAGGAAGTGCCAAATAGGCAGCACTCCCCAAAATGTCTTCCTTAACAAAAGCCTATTCTTGTTTAAGTGTTACACGTTTATCACCTCTGCATGTTTAAAGACTACAAAGTAAATCCTCAAATTTTAAATGACAGCTTTCCTTTGGAAGAAAGTGATTATTAATAAATGAACATTTCAAGTGGCTAGTAAAATACTTATACTCAGGGAACCAATGCTTTTCGCTTCCATCAGGTTTTTCGAAAGATTTTTAAAACTCACTAATAACATGTCTATCATTTACTGGTTTATATTCCATTCTGCAATGGAATTCTCTATGACAACCCATAGGTCTTGAAAACAGCCAATCCTGATTTCTAATTCTGACCTTTCCACCTGGTATGACGTTGGGCAAGTTTCCTAACCTGTTTAAGCCTCAAATTTCTACTCCAAAAAAATGGACTGTACTTCTGATTAAATTTAATTAAATCAACAGTGTGTGTGTGTGTGTGTATATATATATATATATATATATATATATATATATATATATATATATATATATATATATATAGCACAATATGTGACACTAAACAGGCAGAAAATAAATGGTAGCTATGAAAACACCATTTTTAATATTATTTCTATGTCCTCTAGCCTCTCCAGCTTCTTTCCCCCAGAAAAGGATCTATGTATATGAAGAAAGAAGAACAGTAAGACACCATAGATCTGCCTTCTGGCTTGAGGTCATTCTTGCTTTCAAGGCAAAGCTTCTCAGTTGTCCAGGGGAGAGGATCACTGACCAGGGAGGCATGAGCGAAGAGTAGAATAGATGAGACAACTAGCACAGGAAAAGCAACGTGGTTACCAAAGGGGGCCGTTCCTCACCCCACCCCCTCTCCGCCTACCTAAATCCTCTCCTTCCACTCGGATCCAGCTCAAGTCACACATCTAGTATGAAGCTTTATTGAATCACTGAGGCTCACAACAACTTCAGCCTCCAAACTCATAGCACTATCTGGATTAGCAACCAATCAGGGACCAGCTTGTGGCTTTTTTGCCCTGACTCTTGATGTTAACTATCAGATTGTGCCTCAGACTCTCCTCCAGGCCAGAGGCTTACAGGCCTCCTCCCCAAACCCCTCAGATCCTTTGTCTGCTGGGTGTCGCAGGCACCGCTGGGTTACTCAGCTGGCGTTCGACTCAGGCCCGCAGATACCCCATCTAACGCTCTCCCCTCAACAGCTCGTGGGCTGTAGGCCTGGCACAGTGCCTTGTTCATGGATGGCACTCTGTAAAAATCTGTTCATTGACCAGTTGATATCTTGATGTAGTTGTGGTGCCTAAGCACCTAGGTGGCCACATAAGGGTGGTGGGCCTTGGAATATACCCCAAAGAAAGAAGAAGCACACTGAAAACAAGGCAAGCTTCTGTTTTGCCCGGAGTAAGCCCTTAAAACTGCCCCAGTATTTCATACCCTTACTAATTCTAAAGGTTGACAGCATAAGGTCAGTGCCTTCCAAGTTACCACATTTGTCTGGAGGTGTTGCACAGTCTAAAGCCCTCTCCTCCGAGGATTTCCTCCCCCAATCCAAGACCAAGCCAATTTCTGAGCCCACAGCTGATATGATCAGAAATGCCTAAGCTTCCTTTCAGCTGGACCAATTAGATTCTCCAGAAAGTGAAGTTGTACAGAGAGACCCAGTCTCTAGATCTGGAAGGGGACAGTGGCTGGGGATGGCCACATGGGGTTCATACCCATTGATCAATGCATAGAGAGTTATCTGCAAAGATGAGCAGAAGAATGGTCCAGACACCAGAGGGAAGCAGAGACTAGGTGACAGCAGGGAGCAAACAGCGGCCTCAGGTCCTGATGGCGCACTTTGCTGATGAGGCCCAGTGGCGCTTCCTGCTCTGAGGTTCTGTGAGATTCCTCCACAACCTAGAGAGCATGGACTACGGAGTAGCAGTGATCAGGAATGCAGACTCTGGAGCCAAATGTGACTCAAATCCTGGCCCTGCCACTACTAGTAGAGTGCTACGAAACAAACTATTTTGTCCTTTGCTGATGTGAATTAAATACACTCATCTTTAATAATATCAATGTGTTAAATTCCAAAATCTGTTAAGGTTATTATCATCATTATTGCCTGCTAGTAAGAAATAAGTGCTTGAATTCAGTAAGCCTATGATAATGACACAGTCTTCCTTTCCAAACTCATTACAATCAACCAATTCCCATCTCTCACAGTAAACAGAAAAAGAACCTATACCTGTTTGGGAAAAGCTAGTCCATGGTGCTAGTCTAGGCTCAGAGGCTCTCTGGCTGGGCCATACTCTAACACCTAAGGAGAAGCAGACGTGACAACAGTCTCACCCTTCAGGAAAAATTCCAAGATGAGTAGGACCATCTCCATTTTGATCCCCAAGGATTTCAACTATTCTGGCAGAGATTTTTAAATTATCTATACTGAGTGTAATTCAGCAGAAATTTTGGGCTACTTGAAGCATTTTTTAAAATAGGGAACACAGATGAGCCTTTGTAGCACAAATATAGGCCCTTGGCCACAGCAGGCCAAGGGAGGCCCTGGTGGGGGTCCAGGCATCCAATGACTGTGTCCAACACCCCCGGCTCCCTGACACAAGAGATCCCTGTGCTTAGTTGGTTGCTGGATAACAGGTGGAAGGAAGCATTTTTTAGCTCTCTTAAAAATGAACTACAGGGCTTCCCTGGTGGCACAGTGGTTAAGAATCCCCCTGCCAACGCAGGGGACACGGGTTCGAGCCCTGGTCTGGGAAGATTCCACATGCCGCGGAGCAACTAAGCCTGTGCGCCACAACTACGAGCCTGCGCTCTAGAGCTCGTGAGCCACAACTACTGAGCCCGCGTGCCACAACTACTGAAGCCCACGCGCCTAGAGCCCGTGCTCTCCAACGAGAGAAGCCACCACAATGAGAAGCCTGCACACCACAACGAACAGCAGCTCCTGCACACCACAACGAACAGCAGCCCCTGCTCACCACAACTAGAGAAAGCCCGCGTGCAGCAACGAAGACCCAATGCAGCCAAAAATAAATAAATAAAATAAATGTATTTTTAAAAAAATGAACCACAGTTATTTAACATTCAAGGTCACCTGGCAAAACACAGAGAAAACATTTGAGACCCAGTTTACTAGAATAGTTTGCAAAGGTCCTAGTACAGCAAACACAGTAGCTTACCTGAAACAACACTGTGATGAAGGAAGGCTGTGTGGATAAAGCACATTTTCTCTGTGAAATATACACAAGGTAAAAAGCCATTCTGCTTCCTCCCTGGAACCCAGAATGTTAGAAAGAAGCTCACTCCCACCCTAATAACAAGAAAAAGCCAAATAAACTACAAAAGTATAACCTGTCTTAAACCCCATACAAGTAAATAAGAAGAAATCACCTAAAAGTTTTAAATGAATTGTGAAAGGCTGAGTGAGCCAGGATGCAAGGGGTATTCACAGCCACCTGTAGCTCTTCTCCCTGGATTGGGGACCAGGTGGGAGACCAGAGAGAGCTTCCATGGAGGGCAGACCTGGAGGAGGGGAGGTGCCCAGGAAAGCGCATTTCTCCCTACAGACAAAAGCCTTCATCTCCTGGGGGGAGAGCAGCCAACCCTCTAACTGGACTCCAGGGCACAGGTGAAGGCCCACTGCAGCTTGGAGAAGAGTAAAACAGAACAAACAAAACCCTCCTCCTGAAGGAGGCATAGAAGACTCCCAAAGATTCTGATTCAAATCATTTTAAAGCACTTGCAAACACAGCCTAGAGCCAGTGCTTCGTGTGAATCTATTGTCCCTACAGTGATGATAAAATGTAGAACAGAAGCCCCCCTGCACACAATGGCTTCCCCATCTCCAAAGTGCACTGTGTGAGAGGCACCTTCTGAGGTGGCCTTGAATTACTCTCTCTAGGCCAGCTGCAAAGAAAGAAGCAAGGAGAGCAGCTGATTCCCAGCAGAGAACAGATTATTGCACACTCCCTCAAGGCAGCCACTAGCTGCCTTGTAACTAGTAACTCCACTAGTAACTCCACTTGCTACTCAGTGCAGCTCTCCATGAAGTCAGGGGCTGCTGCAGGGTTAGAGACCCCCCTCAGTGAGACCCCCAAACAGAGCATCTGAAGAGTGCCTTCTGGTCCTGAGCCTGCCATTCATTAACCTCTTGAAACCTTAAAAGATGAACCTCCTAAGTCTCAATGCCTTCATTGTAAGATGGGGGTGATAATGTATACCCCATCTACTTCACAGGTTTGTGAGATTACACAGGAGGAGACAGAATGCTGTAAAGCACACAAATGCCAGGGGTCATTAGAAATTCTTTGAGGGCAGAAACTACAACAAATTCATGTTTGTATCTTGCATGGAGCTGACTATGGAAAGAGGGAGGGAGCAAGGTGGACAAGAAAATACCATAGTCTGGGCCCCACGGGCAGCCTGGTGTCAGCCAAGGAATATTGCCTACCAGATCTTCGAGAAGATCCTACATCCACAGAAATAGGAGAGACCTTGCTGGGAAAAGTGGACAGCTACACGTAAAAGAATGAAATTAGAACACTCCGTAACACCATACACAAAAATAAATTCAAATTGGATTAAAGACCTAAATGTAAGACCAGACACTATAATACTCTTAGAGGAAAACATAGGAAGAACACTCTTTGACATAAATCACAGCAAGATCTTTTTTGACCTACCTCCTAGAGTAATGGAAATAAAAACAAAGATAAACCAATGGGACCTAATGAAACTTAAAAGCTTTTGCACAGCAAAGGAAACCATAAACAAGATGAAAAGACAACCCTCAGAATGGGAGAAAATATTTGCAAACAAATCAACGGACCAAGGATTAACATCCAAAATATACAAACAGTTCATGCAGCTCAATATCAAAAAAACAAACAACCCAATCAAAAAATGGGCAGAAGACCTAAATACACATTTCTCCAAAGAGGACATAGAGATGGCCAAGAGGCACATGAAAAGATGCTCAACATCACTAATTATTAGAGAAATGCAAATCAAAACTACAATGAGTTATCACCTCACACCGGTTAAAATGGGCATCATCGGAAAATCTACGAACAATAAATGCTGGAGAGGGTGTGGAGAAAAAGGAACCCTCTTACACTGTTGGTGGGAATGTAAACTGGTGTAGCCACTACGGAGAACAGTATGGTCCTTAAAAACCTAAAAATAGGACTACCATATGACCCAGCAATCCCACTACTGGGCATATACCCAGAGGAAACCATAATTCAAAAAGACACATGCGGGGCTTCCCTGGTGGCGCAGTGGTTAAGAGTCCGCCTGCCAATGCAGGGGACATGGGTTCGAGCCCTGGTCTGGGAGGATCCCACATGCCGCGGAGCAACTAGGCCCATGTGCCACAACTGCTGAGCCTGCGCTCTGAAGCTCACGAGCCACAACTACTGAAGCCCATGCACCTGGAGCCCGTGTCCACAGTGAGAGGGGCCGCTGCGGTGAGAGGCCTGTGCACTGCGGGGAGGAGTGGCCCCCGCTCTCCGCAACTAGAGAAAAGCCCACGTACAGCAACAAAGACCCAACGCAGCCAAAAATAAATAAATAAAATAAATAAATTTATTTAAAAAAAAAATGTGCCAAAAAAAAAAGAAAAAGGCACATGCACCCCAATGTTCATTGCAGCACTATTTACAATAGCCAGGTCATGGAAGCAACCTAAATGCCCATTGACAGACGAATGGATAAAGAAGATGTGGTACATATATGCAATGGAATATTACTCAGCCATAAAAAAGGAACAAAACTGGGTCATTTGTAGAGACGTGGATGGACCTAGAGACTGCAATACAGAGTGAAATAAGTCAGAAAAAGGAAAACAAATATCGTATATTAACGCATATATGTGGAATCTAGAAAAATGGTACAGATGAACCAGTTTGCAAGGCAGAAATAGAGACACAGATGTAGAGAACAAACGTATGGACACCAAGCGGGGAAAGGGGGGAGATGAATTGGGAGATTGGGATTGACATATATACACTAATATGTATAAAATAGATAACTAATGAGAACCTGCTGTACAGCACAGGGAACTCTACGTCACTTCTCTGTACAGTAGAAACTAACATAACATTGTAAAACAACTATACCCCAATTAAAAAAAAAAGAAGAAACAGGAGAGAACTTACTAATCATCCAAGTCTACCTCCTTGTTTAACAGATGGGAAGCTTCACCCTGAGAGAGGCCCAGTGATCTGCCCAAGATCTTTAGTGGCAAAGGGCCCAGGGACAGGACCAATAACACATTCACAGGTTAGATGGTGTTTTCACCCACTTATCTTACAAGCAGACTGAGCTGGGTGGGGAAGGATTATTAAAATTCCCAATTTCCAGCCTGAGGTGGAATGTCTTGTCCAGAGCAGAATTCAAATTGAGATGGTCACACACCCAGTCCACTGCTCTTTCCTGCACCAGTTTCTTGCACATGTTGGTATTTAGCTCAATCATCTCAGCATTCAATATATTTCAAACTCCTATTTTCAGCAGTATTTCACATTCGGCCTTCCCTGGTAGGATTAGACTGACGTTTTGTCTTAAAGAAAAACCAGTTCAGTGGCCACATTTGGCACCAGAAACATTTTTTAAAACTGAATGAGCCTCCCCATACAAATCATCTTCACAAAATATATCACATGTATATTATTCCAGACGTATATCATTATTGCACTAAACACACTGAACCAGTGTGCTCAAAGAGCAGTCACAGCTCACTAATTGAAGCAATATTTATCATATAAATACCAAAAAGGCAGTTTTAACAAATGCGTGGAACACTGAGATAAAAACTTCCTGACTTCATCAATAAAAACTGATTTGCATTCACAGAAGGGTCTCAGAGTGAAGTGAGCAACAGAGAAAATTATCGGGATAATTCTAGTCATCTAAATCCAAAGGATCTGAACCTGAATGTGTTTTTTTATTTGAGGAGGTCCAGGGAAGGGGTGGGGGAGAAAGAAGGAATTACCTTGCCACTGTCTCAATGTTCTCTTACTGTATAGGGCCTGTCCTTCCACCACAACCCTTATTTCAGGAGGAATGCACGCATGTTTTGCTCCCCATTGTAAACTCATGGAAGAGGATTAGAATTGCTCAGTCTCGTGGGGCTGGCAGAGGTTTCTCGGTGGGGTTCACCTGGGGCGGGTCGACACCTCCAGGCCGTACTTCTATAGAACAGGCCAGGGAGCTGGACTGCGCCCCGGCCCTCTACTGTGACCTGCATCATCCCAGCACGCTGTCTCGTGAAGGACCCTCCAGTGGCTTGGCAGCGATTTCTGCTGTAAAGCACTGGCCTTCGTTCCTCCCGTTCCCTCTCCTTTCTCAGTATCGGGTCAATCACTACACAACTGGCCACCCCTGCCCGCGGTCAGCAGCGGGTAACAGATCCTAACAGCCAGCTAGCCCCGGGTTTAGCGCTCAACAGACCCGGCAATTGCCTGGTGAAGGCTCCTGCCCCATGGCCTGCTCCGGCCCCGCCAGACGCGGGGGACGTCCAAGGCCGCGAGCGCAACGCCCCAGGGACGCCTGTTACAGAGCAGCACCGGAGGCAGCGAGGCCCACACGCTGGGCAGGGGCCCCTCGGCCATCCCAGGGCTGCGACGGAGGGCGGGGTGGGGGGAGACCAGGTCCCAGACAACGCCCCCACCCTCCATTAATAAAACGCAGAATTAAGCGTCATTTACCGACACAAGCGATCACTCTGGTCAGTCGCCGGGTGAACTCCTGAGGGGCCATTTCTTCTTTTAACCAAAACTGCATTTCGCCGAAAAACCACTCGGCATAAACAAAACAAAGCAACACAAAACTGTTTCTACTGATGCTATGGATGACTTTTTAAAGGCATCTCTTCGCGAGGATGCTCGGCCCTCACACTCTTCCTCGCTCTCCTCAGGCACAAAACGAGAGTCACTCCCAGCCAAGGCCAACTCTCCAGGGCCGCGCGGTTAGAGGACGCCAGCCACGCCCCGGAGGGGGTTATTTTAAAGATTAGGTGGAGCGGCTTTTCCAATTTGACGACTGGCTTTACGAGAGAGGGAAGCTGCAGTTCCGGAGAGGAGAAAAGCAAGTCGCCCCAATCTCGCTGTAACCGCGCTTCTGGCGTCGCGGGCCCAGGGGGCGCATGGGTTTCTGGATTTGCGGTCAGATGTCCTGCGCTGCCTCCCGGGAGGGTCGCGTCGGGATGAAGGATGCTCTGTCAGCGCGCAGGGGGCACGCGGAGTCAGCGGGTGCGGAAGGCAGAGGAGCTGCGGTGTCCAGGTCTCAACCGTGCAGCCTACCCCGCGTCGCCGCGCGCCCTTGCGCTTCCCGCCTCCGCGCCCACCTTTCCCCGCCCGGGGGCGGTGCCCGAGGCTCCCGGAGAGGCGCGCACGCGCGCGTGCACCACCCTTTTTCGGGTGGGGCAGGTGCGCCCATTCCCCTAAGAATGGGGGCGATTCAAGATCTGTCCTCCAATTGTGGGAGAGGAGACAGCGAGTTTGGTGCGCCCGCCAGCACCGGGGTTCTGAACGCCACACGCTCGGTTCCCTGGCTCGTCTCTCCTCCTTCCCCGCCAGGTATCTGCGGAGAAGCCGAGGCGAGAAAGGGACTGGCAGGGAGTTCTGCGGCCGCCCTGCTGGGGCTCTGGAAGGAGGGGTGTTTGAGGCCCAGCTGCCCGTCCCATCCACTGTCTCCGGGCTTGGGGGAGGGGCGGTGGCTGGCGTTTGTTTCCCCCTATTAGGGGTTGTCTCATTCAGTTATCAGCGTCCAGTGGACACACCCGCATTTGGAGCCGGGAGCGCGGGCCGTGCACCGACCTGGCTCCGCACGCGTGTGCGTACGTGTGTCTCCACTGTGTGGGCCTTTTCCTTTATGCAGCTCCTCCCGTGCGCCCCCGCTCCGTCTGCCAAGTGTCAGGCGCGCCAGTGCGCCCTCCTGGAAAGGCTCTGGCACGGCGCCATTGCGGAGAGCGTCTGATCCGCAACTATACAGTGGTAGACGCTGTCCCGGGGCTTCCTTAGGTGGCTCCAGATACTACCTGACAGGCGGGCTAACCGAATTCAGTAGAGCTCCACGTGAAAACCTGAGCAAACGAGAATCTAGTCAGGTTGTCCCCCAGTCCATTCCTAAAAGGGGGGGACCCTGTCGCGAGAGTGCCAGGACCACCCACAGGTTCTGAGCCAATTCCGGGAAGCTCAGCTTTCCTCTTTGGCATGTAAAAAGCCAAACCCCAAACAAACACCTTGGATTCAATTTCTAGTAATAGCCACTCATCCCAGGGGTTTGGGGACGTTTTTAAATGCTTTCTGCTAACAATTGTGGGCTGTGGTTAAGAGATGATGTTAGTCCATCTGCTACGTGAAATTTGTGCAGAGGTTCTTCTCTCCTGTGATGTTTGGGCTCTTTGCACTCTGCCTGCACAAGTAGAGCAACCATTTTCATAGCAACCTCCTGCGAGAAATTCAGAAAGGGGTTAAAGACCCAAAGGAGTAAAACAGCTTTGGGTTGTGTTTCCACGGTAGTTTCTGGCTCTTCAAGGGTCACAAGTATTTTTGAGAAACCAAATGAGGTGTTTTCTGTTGGTAGTAGTCAGTACCTGGTGACCAGTGAGAGCCAACTGTGAACTGGCCCCTAGAAACGAGCATATTGCTAAGGAGACTGATAATGTGGGACGTTCTGGACTTTGCAGATCCAGTGACCTCAGCTTCTCAGATTAAGCCAGGTTTTGTGGGTAAGAATCATGGATGGAAGGGATGGGAGAATGGGAAGAGCAAGAAGAGTCAGGTGAAGCTTATGAATAGAAATGAGAGAGAAAAGAAAGAAATAGAAAGGAAATAAATCATACTCAGAAGGCTGGTCTCCTTCCCACATCTGTACCTTCACAATCTTCAGAGGTTTCCATGGAGATGAATTGGCTGACTTTATAGCAAGATGTAACAGGCCGTGGCTGTCCTCAGAAACCAGTTCTGTCCCCCCATTTCTAATACATGCTCTCCTGGGGCCTCAACTGCTTCACCTGGGCTATGAGGGGGTGGGTCTGTGATCTCCAAGTTCCCTTTTCCAGTTCTGAAATCCTGTAACTGTAACTAAGAAGAAATGAGCGTAGTTTTCAATAGCCCATATCTCCTTGTTCCTCTGAGAAAAGTTATTATCTCCATTGCTCTTGTGAATATGGACATGCTTCCTGCCTTCTCTCCTTCCCTGCCCTCCTCCCTTCTGTGCCTCTCTTTATCTTTTCTAATTATGATTTATTTCCTGTCTGTGACAAATCACATTGCTCTAATATATGGCAAAATCAAGGAACAAGTCAGAATAGCCTGCCTTCCTCTCTAATGAATGAATTAATAACCAGTCACATCAATTGAACATCAATTATATGCTCAGGGTTGTGATAGGCAGTGTCAATTATAGCAGCTACCACCGCCATATAGTAAGTGACTGCTCTGTGCCACCTGTTATGATGGTAGGCATTTCACAAACGTCATTTAAGCCCCACAATAACCCTTTAGGGCTTTAGTCTTATTTTGCAGATGCTGCTGGCACAAGAACCAAATTGTGTATCACTTATCTTGTGAATCTAGACCATTCTCTGCCTTCAAGTAAAGATTTGCCTGAGCTTGGAAAGACAAACCATCCTCCAAGCACTGCCAAAGTAGATTCTACCTCCCTTTTGGTGGATTGTCAGCACTGCCTCCAACAATGAAGAGAAAGACAAAGGATCCACCTTGGGTGCCACAGGTGATGTTAGGCACCATTGGGGCCACCCAGTTTAGTCTAGATCAGTGGTTCTCAAACTAACAGAATCACCTGGAAATACAGGTGATTTTTTAAAATACAAACTCCTGGTCCCCATCTCCAGAGATTCTGATATAGTAGTGTGGAATGAGACCTGAGAATCTGCGTTTTTAACACGTACACAGGATTATGGATGCTGCTGGTCCAGGGACCACCACTGGCCTAGAGCGAAGCTCTTCAAAATTCTTAGACTGTAAACCACAGTATGATATAAAATTTATATCATGACATAGTCAACATAAATTACATAATTAAAAGTTGTATGGAACAATTTTTTTCCCTTCAGAAAAGTTAACTCAAAATGAATCACTGACCTAAATGTAAAACACAAAACTATAAAATTCCTATAACATAACATAGGAGAAAATCTAGATGACCTAGGGTTTGGTGAAGACTTTCTAGGTACAACACCAAAGGCACAATCCGTGAAAGAAAGAATTGACAAGATAGACTTCATTAAAATTAAGACTTTCTGCTGTGTGAAAGATACTATCAAGAGAATAAAAAGAGAAGCTATGGGCTGATAGAAAATAGTTATGAAAAACATATCTCTCTGTTAAAAAAATAAAGGCCTGTTATCTAAAATATACAAAGAACTCTTAAAACTCAATAGTAAGAATAACCTGATTTTTAAAACGGGCTAAAGACCTTCACAGACACTTCCTCAAGATATACAGATGGCAAATAAGCATATGAAAAGATGCTCCACATCATATGTCATCAGGGAAATGCAAACTAAATAACAACGACATACCACTACACACCTAATAGAATGGTCCAAATCCAAAACACTGACAACACCAAATGCTGGTGAAGGTGTGGAGCAACAGGAACTCTCATTAATTGCTGGTGCGATTGCAAATAATTTGGAAAATTGCCCTTTATAAGATAGTTTGGCAGATTTTTACAAAACTCAACATATTCTTACCATGCATTTCAGCAATTGTGCTCCTTGGTATTTATCCAAAAGTTAGAAATTTATGTCCACACAAAAACCTACACGTTTATAGCAGTTTTATTCACAACTGCCAAAACTTGGAAGCAACCTGTCCTTCAGTAGGTAAATGGATAAATAAACTGTGACACATCCAGACAATGGAATATTAGTCAGTGTTAGAAAGAAATGAGCTATCAAACCATGAAAAAAAAGAAAGAAACTTAAATGAATATTACTAAGTGAAAGAAGTCAATCTGAAAAGATTGCTTATTGCATGATTCCAACTACACTACATTCTGGAAAAGGCAACACTATAAAGACTGTAAAGAGATCAGTGGTTGCCAAGGATTATGGGGGAGGGAGGAATGAATAGCCAAAGCACAGACAATTCTTAGGGCAGTAAAACTACTCTTTATGATTTATAATGGTGGACACATATCATTATAAATTTGTCCAAACCCATGAAAGTACAACACCAAGAGTGAAGGCTGGGACTTCCCTGGTGGTTCAGTGATAAAGAATCCGCCTTCCAGTGCGGGGCACGCGGGTTCAATCCCTGGTGGGGAAACTAAGATCCCACATGCCGCGGGGCAACTAAGCCTGTGCACCACAACTACTGAGCTCTCGAGCCTCAACGAGAGAGCCCACGCGCCCTGGAGCCCATGTGCCACAACTAGAGAGAGAAAACCCACACTCCACAACTAGAGAGAAGCCCATACACCACAACAAAGAGCCAGCGCCGCAAGGAAAGATCCCTCAAACCTCAACGAAGACCCCGTGTGCCGCAACTAAGACCCTACGCAGCCAAAATAAATAAATAAATAAAGGGGAAAAAAACCCAAAAAACAATGAAGGCTAATGTGAACTATGGGCTTTCAGTGATTATGATGTGTCAGTGTAGGTTCATCAATTGTAACAAATGTACCACTCTGGTGGGGGATATTAACATTGGGGAGGGGGTATGCATGCGTGGGGGAAGGGGAAAGCTCTACCTTATGCTCAATATTGCTGTAAAAAATAAAGTCTACAAACTTGCAACTAGAAGACTAATAAGTTCTGGAAATCTAATGCACTGCATTAGTGATTATAGTCAACAATACTGTATCATGTACTTCAAAGTTGCTAGGAGAGTAGATCTTAAATGTTCTCATCAAAAAAGAAATTATAGGGATTTCCCTGGTGGCGCAGTGGTTAAGAATCCGCCTGCCAATGCAGGGGACACGGGTTCGAGACCTGGTCCAGGAAGATCCCACATGCCGCGGAGCAACTAAGCCCATGCGCCACAACTACTGAAGCCCACGTGCCTACAGCCCATGCTCTGCAACAAGAGAAGCCACCGCAATGAGAAGCCCGCGCACCGCAACGAAGAGTAGCCCCTGTTCGCCGCAACTAGAGAAAGCCCGCGCACAGCAACGAAGACCCAATGCAGCCAAAAATAAATAAACAAACAAACAAACAAAGAAATTATAATTATGTGATGTGAAAGGGTTGTTAGCTAATCCTATGGCGGTAATCATATTGCAATATATAAAGGTATCAAATCAACAGGTTGTACAGCTTAAACTTACACAACGCTATGTCAATTATATCTCAATTTTTAAAAATAGCATTATAGAAAAAAATTAAGTCTATCTTAAAATTCTGTAATTTCAATTTTGATTCGATTAAGAGAAGGATTTTTAAAAAATACATGTTTTCACATTTTTGAAAACATTATAAAATTTTGTATTCTTCTTACCCCACACCCTTTTATATCTTAGGACAGCTCCCCTTTCTTCTTCCCCTCAGAAAACTCTAAAGATTAAAGGTCATGAAGGGCTCTTCGCCCTGGAACCCATGAGAGGAAAAGAACCCCACATAAGGAAACATCCATGGCACACTCAGGCAACCTAAGGAGGCTAAGGACAGCATGCCCCTACCCCAGTTGGATGCCAGCCCAAGGGGCGGACGAAACAGGGACCACACCCTCGCGAGCACGCAGCCTGATTGGCCAATCGCCGCTACTGCAGCTCTGCTCTGTTCTTTGATTGGTTTTAGTGGTGACGCCCCCTCCGGAATGCCTCGCTCGGATTGGCTATTTCTTGGTTCGGACTGGACGGAGGCCAGAGGAGGACAAGAGACTTCTATACGGTATGGAGGGACGATTTGGGTGACATCTGAGACGCAGCCGCACATCAACAAGCGTCCGGGCTCCAGGGACATGGCGGCAGCCTCTGTGGTGTCGGTGCTGCTGGTGGCGACTGAGAGGAACCAGTGGCAGCCAGTCCAGAGCCCGCTGCTGCTGCCGCTGCCGCTGCCGAGGCAACGGTAGGTGGTAGGACGGCTGTGTTTCTGCCCAGGGATGGGGGTGTGGGGTGTTGGCCGGCCTGAGCTGTGAAAGAGTTGCGGAGGTACCGGAGGCTCGGTAGAATCTACTTGTCAGGGGATTCTGCTTTCAGTCCCACCCCTGAGAAGGAGTCCTCCTACACCCAGCGCTTCCCTTTCTTCCCCCTCCCTAGGTTCACTCTTCAGCCCGCCCTTTGCCTTAGTTTTCTCCACTTGTGGGTGGGGGTGGGGGGAATGGAGCTGGGCCTGCCATCCTCCGTGCTCCCCTACCTAATGCGGGCAAGAATAGGGTTGCCAGATTTAGCAATAAAAATACAGGATGCTAGCTAAAATTTAAATTTCAGAAAAACAACACAATTTTTTTTTAGTAAAAATATGTCTCTGATATCAAATAAAATTAAAATATAAAACATTTTTTATTTGTCTGAAATTTAACTGGGCGTCCTGTTTTTTATCTGGCAATCCTAGGCAAGAAAAACATTTATACACCTCCTAACCATTTACAGTGTCCTTTCATAGCACTCCCTGTATGGGGAGTGTTATAATCCGTGTTCCGATGAAACCCAAAAGGTCTAATCCAAGGTTATGCAACCAGTAAGTAATGGGGCCAGGACACTTTAAAAACCCATTTCAGTTCTGCTGTCCCTCTCAGGTGTGCAATTCAAAGAAAGATTCCTGGGGAGCTCTTATAATTTTTGGAACGAATCTACTTAACAAAAACAAATTTATCTTTCAGAGGGGCTGGAGAGTTGTTTTATATTCAGGTTCTCTGCTGTGGCGTTTACTTTATATTTGGGAGAAGAAACTGTATTAAACTGTCAAGGTAGTGATTAAGTCTGGAATGAGACACACCTGGGTTCAAAGCCTAGCTTCGCCACTGTCGGCAGTAGGCAAGTTATGTAATCTTTCTGGGCCTCCATTTTCTCTTCTTTAAAATAGAAATGATAATTGTATCCACGTCGTAGGATTGTTGTATTAAATTCTTGTCAAGTGCCTGGGACATTGAAATTAGTTAATTTTAACTATGATTAGCCATTATACTTTGACTTTTAGTAAATGTGAATTTTTGGCATAAATCATTAAATAATTAAATATATTTTTTAATAGATCTTTATTGGAGTATAATTGTTTCACAATACTGTGTTAGTTTCTGTTGCACAACAAAGGGAATCAGCCATATGCATACACATGTCCCCATATCCCCTCCCTCTTGAGCCTCCCTCCCATCCTCCCTATCCCACCCCTCTAGGTCATCACAAAACATCAAGCCGATCTCCCTGTACTATGCTGCTGCTTCCCACCAGCCAACTACTTTACATTCAGTAGTGTATATATGTCGATGCTACTCTCACTTCGCCCCAGCTTTGCCCTCCCACCCCATGTCCTCAAGTCCATTTTCTATGTCTGCCTCTTTATTCCTGCCCTGCAACTAGGTTCATCAGTACCATTTTTTTTTTTTTTTAGATTCCATATATATGCTTTAGCATACAGTATTTGTTTTTCTCTTTCTGACTTACTTCACTCTCTATGACAGACTCTAGGTCCATCCACCTCACTACAAATAACTCAATTTCATTTCTTTTCCATGGTATATATGTGCCACATCTTCTTTATCCATTCATCTGTCGATGGAAATTTAGGTTTATTCCATGTCCTGGCTATTGTAAATAGAGCTGCAGTGAACATTGTGGTACATGACTCTTTCTGAATTATGGTTTTCTCAGGGTATATGCCCAGTAGTGGGATTGCTGGGTCATATGGTAGTTCTATTTTTAGTTTTTTAAGGAACCTCCATACTGTTTTCCATAGTGGTTGTATCAGTTTACATTCCCACCAGCAGTGCAAGAGGGTTCCCTTTTCACCACACCCTTTCCAGCATTTATTGTTTCTAGATTTTTTGTTAATGGCCATTCTGGGCGTGAGGTGATACCTCATTTTAGTTTTGATATGCATTTCTCTAATAATTAGTGATGTTGAGCATCTTTTCATGTGCCTCTTGGCCATCTGTATGTCTTCCTTGGTGAAATGTCTATTTAGGTCTTCCACCCATTTTTTAACTGGATTGTTTGGTTTTTTTTAATGTTGAGCTCCATGAGCTGTTTGTATATTTTGGAGATTAATCCTTTGTCTGTTGTTTCATTTGCAAATATTTTCTCCCATTCTGAGGGTTGTCTTTTTGTCTTGTTTACGGTTTCCTTTGCTGTGCAAAAGCTTTTAAGTTTAATTAAGTCCCATTTGTTTATTTTTGTTTTTATTTCCATTACTCTAGGAGGTGGGTCAAAAAAGATCTTGCTGTGGTTTATGTCAAAGAGTGTTTTTCCTATGTTTTCCTCTAAGAGTATTATAGTGTCTGGTCTTACATTTAGGTCTTTAATCCATTTGGAGTTTATTTTTGTGTATGGTGTTAGGTAGTGTTCTAATTTCATTCTTTTACATGTAGCTGTCCAGTTTTCCCAGCACCACTTATTGAAGAGGCTGTCTTTTCTCCATTGTATATTCTTGCCTCCTTTGTCGTAAATTAGGTGCCCATATGTGCATGGGTTTATCTCTGGGCATTCTATCCTGTACCATTGATCTATATTTCTGTTTTTGTCCCAGTACCATACTGTCTTGATTACTGTAGCTTTGTGGTATAGTTTCAAGTCGGGGAGCCTAATTCCTCCAACTCCGTTTTTCTTTCTCAAGATTGCTTTGTCTATTCCGGGTCTTTTGTGTTTCCATACGAACTGTAAAATTTTTTGTTCTAATTCTGTGAAGAATGCCATTGGTAGTTTGATAGGGATTGTATTGAATCTGTAGATTGCTTTGGGTAGTATAGTCATTTTCACAATATTGATACTTCCAATCCAAGAACATGGTATATTTCTCCATCTGTTTATGTCATCTTTGATTTCTTTCATCAGTGTTTTATAGTTTTCTGAGTACAAGTCTTTTGCCTCCTTAGGCAGGTTTATTCCTAGGTATTTTATTCTTTTTGTTGCAGTGGTAAATGGGAGTGTTTCCTTAATTTCTCTTTCTGATTTTTCATTGTTGGTGTATAAGAATGCCAGAGATTTCTGTGCATTAATTTTGTATCATGCAGCCTTACCAAATTCATTGATTAGTTCGAGTAGTTTTCTGGTGGCCTCTTTAGGATTTTCTCTGTATAGTATCATGTCATAGGCAAACAGTGACAGTTTTACTTCTTCTTTTCCAATTTGGATTCCTTTTATTACTTTTTCTTCTCTGATTGCTGTGGCTAGGACTTCCAAAGCTATGTTGAATAAGAGTGGTGAGAGTGGACATCCTTGTTTTGTTCCTGATCTTAGTGGAAATGCTTTCAGTTTTTCACCATTGAGAATGAAGTTTGCTGTGGGTTTGTCATATATGTCCTTTATTATGTTGAGGTAGATTCCCTCTATGCCCATTTTCTGAAGAGTTTGTATAATAAATAGGTGTTGAATTTTTTCAAAAGCTTTTTCTGCATCTATTGAGATGATCATATGGTTTTTATTCCTTAATTTGTTAATGTGGTGTATCACATTGATTTGCATATATTGAAGAATCCTTGCATCCCTGGGATAAATCCCACTTGATCATGGTGTATGATCCTTTTAATGTGTTGAGGAGGAGGGGAAAAAAAAAAAAAGCGGGAGGGCGGGGGAAGGCCTTGGCTGTGGAGGGCGGGGCCTTAGCAAGGGCGAGATTTGGGCAGTGGGGGGGGGAGCCAATGCTCAGGACCCACAGGACTGGAAAAGGCCCTGGGGGCTGTGGGGGGTGGGGCTTAGGCTCAAGGAACAGAAGGGGCCCAGGTGTGCCCCCCACCCCTGGTCTCAGAGGGTGGGGGACCTCACCTGGGAGCCCAGCAGGCTTCCTGGGCTCCAGTGGGTGGGGCAAACACCCTCCTCTCCTCTCCTGCTCTTCTGGTCTGGGAGGGCCCCTCCCGCCTGCCTCTCCTGATCTCCCTGGCCTCCCTCCTATGCCCAGAGGACCAATGCAGCAGGCTGGGGTGGGGTGGGGGGGTGGTGCCCTTGGAGGGCAGGGGACCAGCCTGGGAACTCAGCAGGCTCCCCGTGCCTGAGTGGGCGGGGCAATCACCTTCTGCTCCTCTCCTGCTTCTCCTGGAGGGCCCCTCCCACCTGCCTCTCCTGATCTCCCCGGCCTCAGGGGCGCCATTCCTGTCTGGCCTCCACTTCTCCTCCCGCCTCAGTCCCCCTACCTCCTACCGGTTCACTTTGGGGTTCCTCCCGTCTCCTTGGGCATCAGAGTCCCCCACCAGCGGCCGGCAGGCGCCCTAGTTGTGGGGAGACTCTAACTTAACAGCTTCCCACACCGCCATCTTGACTCCACCTCCCTAAATATTCTAATTTTAGTTTTAAGTTGAAAAAAGCCAGGTAATTAAGAATATTATGAATATTGTGAATTTCAGTGAAAAGAAATGTACTGTTCAATAATAGTTAAAACAGGTATCTTAGACCATAATATACCAATTTTACCAAATCAAATATCTGTAAGCCAGGCTAATATAATAAAATATTTATATGTTAGTCTCAGTAATTGCTCCCCATGTATAATTTTATATGGTTTTCATTGTCATTGTGTTATAAACAGGAAGAAACATTAACAAGCCCCAAGGGAAAGAAAATGACTACAGGGTGAGGGATAAAGCCAGAAAGTAGGTTTATGGTCAGCTGTTTATGGTGAAGTAGACTTAGTATATTTTAAAAACCAAATGTCAAGCTTCGTAGGAGTTTTATATTTCTTTGTATATTGTTTTATTTCCTTAGCATTTACAGTGTTAACATAGTTCACTTACAAACTATTCTCTAAAATTCCCCTTGGGAACTTTTCCCAGTTTTTCTCCAAAAAAACTACAAACCTTTTCCACCACCTTGAAGAGAATGTGGAATTATGAAAACTGAAGGTCTAATCTTAGCAACTACTCACTATTACCCACGTGATCGTAAACAAGTCACTTAACGTATGAGACTTTATCTCTAAAATCATAACTAACGAAAACCTACTCTGTCATCCCCAAGGTTTATAAATGCTACCAATTATTACTAACTGTTATCCACCAGAGAAAACGTCAACCATAGGTGAATCCAACTATTTGTATTCTTGTGCCTGCAGCAAGCCTCCCAGAAGAGCTGGAGAACCGTGCACACTTGAAAGGCTTGGTACTAAAATAAATTCATGGTAGTCAACTTCACCTGGGCTTTCACACTGCACAGCAGGCCCATTGTGTTTCTCTAGCCCCCTCATTCTTCCTTTTTATGCAACTGCTGTTTCAAATCCTCTTAACTTTTTTCAAGCCTGTGACATCCCTAATAAGCCATTTTCAGCCAATGGTCTCAGTGTTACTGAGAAAATAGAATACCCGAGCTTCTGAGCTTCCTGCCCTCAAAGCTGCCCACCCACCTTCATCTGCAGCCATCCAACTTCCATCGAAGTCTAGTCCCTTTGCCTGTGCTCTGAATCCTTCCCCTCTCACCACCTCAGGGATCTCTACCACCAGTTATCCCTTCTGTCACCTGGATGGTTAACCACTCCCTCTTTACTAAATCCTTCCCACCAGTATTTAAATATTCTGTAGTCTCTTCTTCAGGGAGTAAGTCCCTGTTTTTCCTCCCACCTAACACTCTCTTTCTTTTCCCATTTTTAATCAGTTTTTTAAGAACTGTCTACCCTGAGGTTTCTATTTCTTTACTTCCCATTCTCTTCTCAACCTGTTGTTCTTCTGTCCTCACCCCTCTCCTGAAACTATGCCTGCTAAGGTTACCAATAATTTTCTTGTCCCTAAATCCAATGGATTCTTGACCTCTTAGCAACATTTAACACCCTAATCCAGTGTTTGGGCAAACTACAGCATATGAACCAAATCCAGCTTCAGCATGTTTTTATATGGCCTGTGAGCCAAAATATATTTTTAATCTATCTGGCCCTTTACAGAAAAAGGTTGCCAACCCATTCTTAGGTCACACCCTCCTTTTAGAATAAATTCTTCTCTTTTAAGTAAGTCTAGTTTTCCTTTTATTCTCTCCTCTCTTTCTCAGTCTCTTGCTAGATTACCAGACCCTTAGATGCTGGAACTCCTCAATACTTTATGTTGGAAGTGGGATCTTCTGGATCTCATCTACTCCTATAGCTTTGTTGAAAACCCCCAAATTTCTGTCTCTAACTCAAATTTCTTCTGAACATCATACATGTTGTCCAACTGCCTACTCAACATCTCCACTTGGTGTGCTACAGATACCCCAAACTCAATATATTTGAAATTTAATTCACAATCCTGTGCTAATCCTGCTTTTCCCTGCAGACTGTCATAACTCAGTAGATTATAACATCATTGCCCACAAAGTTAATGTCAGAAATTTGGGAGTCCTTGAACATCTCTCCCTCTCCCTCCCCTCATTTTGTTCCACCCACATCTAAGTAATCACCAAGTGCTATTAATTCTATTGCCTACATGTTTTTTAATCTAATTAATTCATTCTGCCCAATACCACCACACACTTAGGTCAGAAACACCATCATCTGGTCAAATGCTTTAACCTCCTAAGTGGCATTCCTATTTCTCTAAAAAAACAAAAAAACAAAAATAAAAACAAAACAAAACAAAAAAAGGTTTTAATTGAGATATAACTCATATACCATAGAAGTTACCCCATATTTTACAATTTAGTAGTTTTCAGTATATTCACAAGGTTCAAACATCTGTGGTATGTGTCTGGTATTTTTGCCATAAGCATCTTTGCTGTAGACATTTTTACTACATAACCAAATGGTCATAAGGCAATTTTGCCGTAAAAGATAAAATAACTAGTTGACAGTTTGGTTTGATAGTCTGGTTTCAACTGGGTGACAGTTTAGTTTCATTTCTCCATTGACACAGTACTCCTATTTTTATATTACATAAATCTTAGCCCTCATAATGATCTACACAGTGACGAGTAGACATGGTGGTCTTAAAATAGTAGATGATAACAAGTACGTATCAACTTGATAGAAAATATGGTATTAAAACTTACTGGAAGTGTGAAATAATAGAGTTTAAAGCCAGATTATATACTATACCAGAAAATGATAAAATATCATTTGCAAATCCTTCAGTGATTTGAAGGTACAGTGTTGAACCCACATTTCCCATAGAACTTTGGAACATTGATTAACAGACTTGTGATAACACGCCAAAAACAAACGGTGTAGAGGCTCCATTATAAACATTCATCCCAGTGTTTGGAAACTGATACTCTCTTAATGAAGGAAGAAATTGTAGCGAAAAAAGAAAAGTGCTATGCCAAATGAGGAGACAGATTGACATGAATTAAAAAATATGTATAAAATAGCATTCTCTTACATCATAGTACAGTTATCAAAATCAAGAAATTAATTTTGATGCAATATTATTATCTAATCTGCAGACTTATTAAGATTTAGCCAGTTGTCCAACTAATGTACATTTTACCAAAAGAAAAGCTGGTTTTTTAGTGGTCTAGAGTCTAATCCAGGATCACATGTTGAATTTAGTTGTCATGTCTCTTTGATCTGCCTCATTCTGGAACAAGTCCTCATTTTTTGTCTTTCATGACTTTAATAAGATGAGATGATGAAGTGATTTTTGGTATTCATGATGCATCCACAATAGAGAGCTCTACTTGATACTCAAACACAATAGTAGAGGATGGTGTCAATCACTGAGCATGTAGGCCAGTTTCTTTGGTGAATATCCCCCTTGTCCTCACTAGGGAGCCAGCAAGCTGGTATAGCCACCTTCAGTCACTGATGTAGGGCTTCCCCCAGGGGGACATAAATTCCCAGATGCTTCAGGTTTTACAAAAGTGAAGAACAGCTTATGACTTAGTGTAAAGAACCTTTTTAAAAACTATTGTCCATGCATGCATAGAGTTTTTGGTTTTGTTTCAAATTAAACTAGAACTAGGCTTGCATTTATGGTTTGCAGGGGTGTACTCAGTAGACTGAGAAACTAAAGCTTTCTTTCTTTCAGGATCCATGCACTTTGTGTTATTGTTGTTAAGTTTAAATGCAATTTTGCAACATGAAAACTCAGTATCTGTAATTAGTTGGGAATCTTTGTCATTTGTGATACATCTGTTGCCTGCTGTCTCTTTTCAAAGCTTACTGCTATGTTAGCTATGAAATAAAGCTTTTCTTAGCAAAGCTGTAGGCTTCATTAAGATCAGGGCTGTATAAGTTTCCTATTGGAAAGATAATTATTTTTAAAGTGAATGGTAATCAAGGAATACATATCAGGACAATTTGCCTTGGAGCTGTAAATGTAGAGGTTATTTCACTACTTACATGTCTTACATGTAAAAGAAAAATGTAGGAACTGTTTGTTCTTTAATTGTTTGGTTCTTTAATTATCTAGCTGGTATCTCTAGGAAACTAAGGATCCCAAGTTTGAAAAGGCACAAAAATCTAATTAAAAATGAGGTGCTTATGTATAGCACAGGGAACTCTACTCAGTACTCTGTAATGGCCTATATGGGAAAAGAGTCTAAAAAAGAGTGGATATATGTATATGTATAACAGATCCACTTTGCTGTACACCTAAAACTAACACAACATTATAAATCAACTATACCCCAATAAAAATTTTTTTTAAATGAGATGCTTAAAGGGATTTTATCTTGAAGCAGTTTGATTTGTCTGCATTGTAAGCTTGGAAGTGATTCTGCATTGTGCTGCATAAAAGCTGTTCGCAGACCAGAATTTTAAACTAAATATGAACAGTTTCGCATTTAGCCATGTGCTTTGAAAGTCATTTGATGGAGCCTTTATTTGTGTAACATAATAATTTAAGCTTTTGACTTTTAGATCCAAAAGGTAGTTCTGGCACTTGGATACTACTACCTTGGAGCAACTTGTCATGCCTGCATTGTGTGGAACCAGTGTTCAAAATAAAATGCAAAAACTTCAGGCTGGTGGAGGAGGGAGCACACAGCATCCTGGTACTCCAGGGAGACCATTTGATATGTTAAATAGAATATATCATTGTAAGTATTGCCATATTTTTCCTAGGGCATTTTTTAACCAGTGATATTTGGGTTATGGGAGGGAAAATAATTATCCTAATTGTTTAAGCCAGTTGCCATGCATGAATATCTAGAGGTGATACTAATACTTTTCTTTAATAGGCTTTATTTTTTAGAACAGTTTTAGGTTTATAGGAAAATTGAGAAGAGAGTTTCCAGCTTCCTGTAACATTAACAACTTACATTAGTATGGCACATTTGTTAAAATTAATGAAACAACACTGACACATTATTATGAACTAAAGTCCAGAATTTATTCAGGTTTCCTTAGTTTTCGCCTAATGTTCTTTTTCTATTCCAGGATCCCAATCAGGATACCACATGACATTTAATTGTCATGTCTCCTTAAGCTCTTCTTGGCTGTAACAGTTATTCAAATATTCCCTTTTTTTTGATGACCTTCACCATTTTTTAAAATTTTATTTATTTTATTTATTTATTTTTGGCTGCATTGGGTCTTCATTGCTACGTGCGGGCTTTCTCTAGTTGTGGCGAGCAGGGACTACTCTTCGTTGCGGTGCACGGACTTCTCATTGTGGCGGCTTCTCTTGTTGTGGAACACAGGCTCTAGGCATGTGGGCTTCAGTAGTTGTGGCACACGGGCTCAGTAGTTGTGGCTCGCGGGCTTTAGAGCGCAGACTCAGTAGTTGTGACGCACGGGCTTAGTTGCTCTGCGGCATGTGGGATCTTCCTGGACCAGGGCTCGAACCCATGTCCCTGCATTAGCAGGTGGATTCTTAACCACTGTGCCACCAGGGAAGCCTGACCTTCACCAGTTTGAGAAGCACTGGTCAGATAGTAGGATGCACTTGTGTTGGAATTTGTCTGATGTTTTTCTCAAGATTAGACTGTAGTTATGGGTGTTGAGGAGGAAGACCACAGAGGTAAAGTAACATTTTCATCTCATTCTATCGAAGGTTATTACTGTTGATGTTGACCTTGATCACCTGGCTGAGGTAGAGTTTGTCAGGTTTTTTCACATAAACTTATTCTTCCCCCCTCTCCTTCTGTACTGTAGTCTCTGGAAGGAAGTCTCTATGCACAACCCACTCTTAAGTAAGACTTTTTTTTTTCGCTTTCCAAAATGGATCAAGATGCTTATTTTGGATGAAGCCAGTAAAAATGTTGAGCCAAAGGATTAAAGGTCAAATCCATGAGACTTACCAGAAATCAAATACAAGGACTCAGGTGTGCACGTGATTTTTCTGCAGCTGGCAGGTTGGGTTCATTGTTACAATATAGCTGTAAAGTGCTATATTGTCCTTTCCTCTGCCAAAAGCAATTGTGTCCTACAATCTCTGTCTAGCTCAGTTCTGTAGTAAGACAGGGACGCTTGGTCTCAAACATTATTTCTCTAAGTATTATTATGAAAACTGTTATAATTGATATGTCAACATAATTAGTCATTGTCTCTTTTTTAAGGTTGTGTTGCTTTCTGCCTTAATGCCAATTGATATGCTGAAGACCTCAAAAAGTTCCTGAGAAATCCATTTCAAATTCTAGTGAAGAAAGAAGAACTGACCTTTGAAAAGGTCAATATCTTATAATAACTTTGAAAGAGGGTAATGTTTTTCTAATTGATATACATAAAAATTATAGCCAGGATTTTTTTTTAACCTTCTTATTTAAGCTCTGTGCTAAAATTGCAGTAACTAGTATCTGTAGTGTCTTAGTGCTTGTAATAAAGCTGACAGAGTAAACACAAGGAAAAAACAACCATACCAGATAGTAGAAAAACTGCAGGTAACTCCAGGGTATTTTGCTCTAAGATTTGGTACAGAATTTAGGCAGAATTAATAGACTGAACTTCTCTAACTGGTTCCTTCCAATGGTAGGGATAGAGAAGTCAAATGGCTTTTTATTCTGACTCTGATCTGGATTAACATTTTCCTCTCTGAAATACTGTAGGGAAGGAATTGTATGCTCTTTGTGACATATGAGAGACGGGCCAGTAAACAGGCTGTTCTTTTTCAGAACACAGACAAAGGGTAAACTGGCTCTGAGAAAATGCATGCCAGGAATTTCAGTTCTGATGTGGCAAGAGCTGTTCTTGCCTAGTATTGCTACTTAAGACACTGTTAATATCTAATTATTTCCTTAACAAACTGAAGCAGGATCTAGTTACAATGTAGCTGTGAAGTGCTGCATTGTCTTTGCCCCCTGCTAAAAATAAGACTGTTTCCTTTCAAGCCCTGTCAGCCATGGTGCTGTAGCAGCCAAGGATGCATGGTCTCATACACATGTACCAATTTAAACCCTGACTCAACAAATGACTCCTGAGAGTTAAGGCTTATTAATACTTTGCAGATGGTGACAGAAAGAAAGAGGCATTACCAAGAGGGAATTCAAATAAGGGACTGATTACTACTGACTTACTGGTATTTAATTTAATTACAATATTTACCTACTAAAAGATGGTTTCGAGGGGAAGACTTTTCATTGTCTTTGTCAGCTCAAGCTACGTAGGGGAATAAAGACCATACTCCAGTGAGCTGTGTGATATATATGCAGTTCATTACTATTTTGTGCCCTGAAAGATTGTATAGAAGTTGCTTTTTGAATCAGAATTTGAATAGATATTATCATATCTCAGGCTCATGATTTTTATGTACAACTAATGTCTATGGTTATAAACTATGATTTGCCCACTACTTATGAAAGCTATATTTTCAGTTGAGTATTTGTCATCTTCATTGAATTACTTGCTTTTATTCTGGAAAAATAAATTCATGTGTTGCTTTTCAAGTATGATTTTGTCAGCCAGACAACCTTGAATCAGGAAATGTAGTAACATGTAAGTCGTATTTAAATTGTACTTGGAAATATTCGTGGTTAAACAGAACACAGCGGAAAACAATGTGAAACGTAGCCCAGATTTTGGACACTATAGAGAAGATATTCAAAGGGAAAATCAATAATGCTGTTAGATCTGGTTGTCTTATCTTACACATGAGTCTTTTTTTTTTTTTTTTAAAGTCGTGTTGCTCATGTCTTGTGCTTTCTTGGTGATTCCTCTATAATTAAGATTTTTCTCAGCATTTTCTGGTAGCAATTTATATTGACCCTGGCTTAGTTACAGTAGCTTTATCACTAAATAAATTGAATTATGTCTTGCTACTAATATAAAAATAACTTTGTCAAAAAATATAGTAGTTGGTAAGACTAGATAATGAGGTGATGCTCAGAAATGGCACTGGCCTGATTTAGGACATAGATTCATAAGTGAAACAGCATGTTGTTTGGTTAAAGAGCAAGTCAGTATTTTCATATTTGTTTTCCTCTTGTACTGGTTATTTGGTATTTTAAGTTGCTCCAGCCAAGACATTTTTGATTGGTTCTATCATCTGTTTTAGTAGAAAGCTGTGGTGGTAAACATATCTCAGGCATCTGTGCTACAGTGTATGAGGTGACCTGAGCAGAAAGCAGTGATAAATATGGGTTACCATAATAAATTTTTAGAGGTTTCCCCCACACTGGAAAAAGTTTTAAGTCCTGGATCAGATCTGTGCAATAGAACTTTCTGTAGTGAGGGAAATGTTTTATATCTGCCCTGCCCAACACAGTAGTGACAGGCCACGTGCGGCTACTGAAATATGATTAATGCAACTGAGGAGCTAAATTTTCTATTTTATTTAATTCTAGTTTAAATAGCCACATGTAGCTAGTGGCTATTGCATTGGACAGCATAGTCCTAAACAATAGTTAACATTCCAGAGTTTATATTTTCAGTTTAGAGTTCCAAAGTGTGTCAGAATGGATTACACAGCTGTCCCTTTTGTTTCATCCCTGGTATTTATGTTTGTCCCAGGCTGACACCTGCTCTTGGCCCACTTCGGTAGGGGCTTTAATTTCACTACCCCAAACACAATACTGTCATCTGCTCTGTAAGTAATAACACTCAAGCCACCTGATAGAATCTGATCTTGCAACCAGAAGAATCTTTTTGAACTAACTATAAAAGATATCTTTTCTTTTTCTCTAGATATTGTGACTAGGATCTAGTGCTCCAATTAGAAGTCCTCTAAGTATAATCTTGGCAAATAAACAGCCACTGATGGTTAACAAGTAGCTCATATCATTAGTACTTTATGTAGTACTTCATAAGTGATATTCTGATTAATAGTTTTTCTTTTGTTCAGAATTGGCAGCAGGAGTCAATTTGGGAGGAAGGCTGTGGCCATAAACATTGAAGAAGACAAGAAGATTCTTTGTGACACTGAGCCTTTCTGCCATACTACACTGGAGGAAATGCCAATGAATGTGGCTGACCTAATTTAATTCCTGGGATGAAATGGTTTTGAATGTAGTGCTTGCTGTTGGTGAATAGGCAATCACAAGGTGCACTGTGCTTCTTTTGGGGGAAATATTTGAAGCTTTGTCTCAATGCTCATAACAGATCAAAAATATAGATTTTGATAGCAAAGCAACTTCAGCCATGAGCTCATGTGAGGAAAGTCATTGGCTTTACCCTCTTTAGAATTAGACTGTTGGGGTGGCTATAAAAGATGGGGTTGTACCCAATTGAAAAATGGGCAGAAGACCTAAATATACATTTCTCCAAAGAAGACATACAGATGGCCAACAGGCAAATGAAAAAAGTCTCAACATTGCTAATTATCAGAGAAATGCAAATCAAAACTACAATGAGATACTGCCTCACACCAGTCAGAATAGCCAACATTAAAAAGTCTACAAATAGCAAATGCCGGAGAGGGTGTGGAGAAGAGGGAACCCTCTTACACTGTTGGTGGAAATGTTAATTGGTGCAGCCACTATGGAGAACAGTATGGAGGTTCCTCAAGAAACTAAAAATAGAATTACCATATGATCCAGCAATCCCACTCCTGGGCATATATCCAGACAAAACTATAATTCAAAAAGATACATGTGGGGCTTCCCTGGTGGCGCAGTGGTTGAGAATCTGCCTGCTAATGCAGGGGACACGGGTTCGAGCCCTGGTCTGGGAAGATCCCACATGCCACAGAGCAACTGGGCCCGTGAGCCACAACTACTGAGCCTGCGCGTCTGGAGCCTGTTCTCCGCAACAAGAGAGGCCGCGATAGTGTAAGGCCCACGCACCACGATGAAGAGTGGCCCCCGCTTGCCACAACTAGAGAAAGCCCTCGCACAGAAATGAAGACCCAACACAGACAAAAATAAATAAATAAAATTAAATTAAATTTTAAAAAAAAGATAGCATCATGTAATGGCAATTCTATAAATCTGGGTTTAAAAAAAAAAAAAAAAAGATACATGCACCCCTATGGTCATAGCAGCACTATTCACAATAGCCAAGACATGGAAACCACCTAAATGTCCACCTAGAGATGAATGGATAAAGAAGATGTGGTACATATAATACAATGGAATACTACTCAGCCATAAAAAGAATGAAATAATGCCATTTGCAGCAACATGGATGGAACTGGAGATTATCATACTAAGTGAAGTCAGAAAGAGAAAGAAAAATACCATATGATATCACTTATATGTGGAATCTAAAATATGACACAAATGAACCTACCTACGAAACAGAAACAGACTCACAGACATAGAGAACAGACCTGTGTTTGCTAAGGCAGTGGGGGTGGGGAGAGGAGAGATGGAGTGGGAGTTTGGGGTTAGCAGATGCAAACTATTATATACAGGATGGATAAACAACGAGGTCCTACTGTATAGCACAGGGAACTATATTCAACATCCTGTGATAAAACATAATGGAAAAGACTATGAAAAAGAATACATATATATGTATAACTGAATCACTTTGCTGTAGAACAGAAATTAACTCAACATTGTAAATCAACTATACTTCAATTTTAAAAACAGATGGGGTTGTAAATCTTTCTTAGAATTTTATCTCCTAGTTCTCTACACATGGTTATATTGAGTGTTCACTATCATTTAATAATATACTTGTTGACTGAAAGATACGTGCTGTATAAAAGCAGCCAATTATATTAAACTAGTATATCTGCTCTTATTGTGTTAGTCACTAGACTGAATGGAACTAACTTTAAAATGATTTTTTCAGAAAATATTTGAATTTATTTTTTTTGGTATCGTTTTTATTCAGTAAGGCATTTTATTAGTGGTAAGTGTAAACTAGAGTCTTTTGCTAAACACCAGCAACAATCATGTCCTACAGTTAAATCTCAGAAAAATTGCTGTATTGTATATTGAATTTTCAATAAATTAAAATGAAGTATTTTTTCTGTAAAGTTGTTTGGTCCTTATTCCTTAAAGATCTGTACTTCTTGCCATAACTCCATATTTGCAAAGGAAAAGGTTAAAACAGCACTGTAGTAAATATTTTACTCTAGTTGTAAAATTACAAAGGACACAATGAACGTGGCTTTTCATAAAAAGTTTTAATAGTTCCAAGTTAGCTGCTACATGGCAGTAGCACAAAGACTGATCAACTGCAGATTTCATCAGTACTGTCTACTAAGCATTATCTGCTTCTTTGAGAAAAAAGAAGCATTAGAATGTAAGATTCCTCCCTCTTCTGGTATGGCAAACATTTCCTTGTATATGCCATGTAGCTACTCAACAGCAAATTTTTTGTTAATAAGCAGTAAATTTCTTTTTCCATAACAATAACATGGAGTTGCTATAGTAGATTCCATTACAGAAGGAATGAGTATGATCCTTGTTTTCTCCTTCTCACAAATTACTTATTAAGCAATCTTTTTCTTGACCACAGTTTATAATTTGTCAAAAGAACAATGCTGACAGACAGTGACTATTCCACCAGTTGCTTTGATTGGTATCAGATAGGAAAAAAAATATGGTAATGAATTTCTAGGGAAAAGCAGCACCCTTGTCCTTTCTCAGTCCTAGAACTGATGCTTGCCACTGTCAACTGGAAAATAATGTACAGTGTAAGAGCAGTGAGTTTCAGTTTTATTCAGGGACCTTACTGAGGACTATAGCCTGGGCTATAGCCCAGAGCTTTTCAGATAGCTCTGAGGAACTGCTCTGAAGAGGTAGGGATTGGGGGAGCCAGTATATATATGATTTTTTTGGAAATACACGTAGTCAAGCATATATATTGGTAAAAGATTACTGCTAATCACATACACAGAAAAACCCCAAATATCTCAAGATAATTATTTTTGTGCTTATCTACATATGGGAAGATGCAAGAATCTGGGGTCATCGAAATTCTTCCTTACATATGCATCTTAACTACCTAGGGGCCCATATATCCAAAAAACAAAATGCTTCATCCTGAATTCCTTTTAGGGTGTAACATCCTTTGTTTATACAACTTATCATAAAACTGCTGATGTGGCAAATAAGACAAATGCCAGAATCCTTGGAAGTATCAAATGAATTAAAAGTCACCACTGTCTTCAGTAAGTAAATTTTTGAAAGGAGATCCTAAAGAATGAGATGTAGAGGATGGCATCTACCTTAACATCTGTTCCCTACAAAGACTGGAAGGCAGGTGGAGAGAACAACATAAAGATTAGACAAAACCCAACAAACATAACGTGTTGTATTAGGGAAAGGTATAAATAACTACAGAATTTACCAAAAGGCCTGCACAGCCCTGCTTCATAATGTGGATTTTATTCAGAATCAAAGTCAACCATTATCTCCATCTAAAGACACCTTTGATTACTTTCTTGAACTCAATAGCTTCCTCCACAACACTTCTGCCACCAGGGCCCCACTCTCACTTTTCTCCCTCCTATGTATGTGGCCCTCTGCTATGCTCTTGTCACTCTTCTTAGGCTTCCTGTGTGCTCCTTCAAGCATTAGACCAACCACTCCCTGGATGTTTTCAGTCTGATGACTCTGGCACTACAGTATGTTCAAAACCAAACTTACCATATTTCTCCAGTAATGCTTAGCTCATTACTTTGTACCTCCTTCTCTTATCTAGACTTTGGCAGTGGTCTCCAAATTTGCCTCCCTGCCCTTGGTCTTGCTTTATCCAATCCATTTACCACTCAGCCCCCAGAGTGACCTCATAAAAATATAAATTATTCAATAGCTTTCCTTTTTTGCCTGGGATAAAGTCCAAAGTCAATAGCTTTCCTGCCTTTAATGTTGCATCTAAAAAGTTATCACCAAACCCAAAGTCATCAAGATTTTCTCCTATGTTATTTTCCAGGAGTTTTATAGTTTTGTGTTTTATATTTAAGTCTGTAATCCATTTTGAGTTAATTTTTCTGATAGGTATAAGGTCTAGATTCATTTCTTTCCATGTGATGTCCAATTGTTCCAGCACCATTTGTTGAAAAGACTATCTTTTCTCCATTGCATTGCCTTTGCTCCTTTGTCAAAGATCAGATCAATATAGTTGACTATATGTAGCTCTATTCCTGGGCTTTTGTAAGGGAAACTATTTTTCTCCTCTACTCTCAAAACTCTACTCACAGAATACTTCACTTCTAGGCACTTCCAAGTCATCAGATGTTGGGTTTTTTCAGTCTCCATACATGATTTCACACCCGATTCTTCACCATGCCTGCCGTAGTCTGTTTGCAGTGATGTAACAAAATACCACAGACTGGGTGGCTTATAAACAACAGAAATTTATGTCTCACAGTTCTGGAGGCTGGAAGTCTGAAATCAGGGTGCCAGCATGGTCAAGTGAGGACCCTATTCCTGGTCGAAGACTTCTAATTGTATCCTCACATAGCAGACGGGAAAAGAGAGCTCTCTTGGGCCTCTTCTATAAGGGCACTAATCCCATTCATGAGGGCTCCATCCTCGGGACCTAACCAAAAGGGCCCAGCTACTAATACTATCACATGGGGCTTTAGGATTTCAACATATGAATTTTAGGGAGACACGAACATTCAAACCATAGCAATGCCCAATCCCCAATTCTTTTCTATCTATTGTGCAGAATGTACTGTTTTGGTTATTAAATTTCCTAATCCAATTGTAATAGTCCTTCCATCTGTCATTAAAATAACACAACCATTTAGCCTTCCTTTAAGGTGATGTCTACATCATGCCGGCTTTGGTATGGTCATCGTTCTCATGATCATTATCTGAACTCTTAGCAAATACTGTCACAACATTCATAGTGTCGAAATTAAACTAACACTATCTCAACACAAAGCACAATTGTCAATCTACAGGCCAAGTCAAAGACAACTGCTAACACTGACACTAAAAATACATTTAGGTTGTACACTTCAGGTGCATCACTTAGAGTAATGCACAAATAGATAATCAATTATTGTGACTGCAAATCATGATTGTCAACATCAGCAGCAAGGAACAACAACAAAAAAAACAACAGCAACTCTAGAAGATATAATCTATGCCATATCCATTCAATACTAAAAATAGTCACTTTCAGCTATTTGGGCATCTGCCACATGGACTTATACTTTTTCCCCAACCTTCAGCATTCATTGTCTAAAACTGGGATTTTTTGTGTACCGGCTTCCGGGAATGCAGGACTTTCAGTGCTAACTCAACAGTCCTGGGCAAATCAGAACAGTTGGTCACTCTCCTCAGTTCAGTGTAGTTAGGAAGTTTTAAAACCAAACCCTCCCATCCACAGCAACTTCAATTGTTTAGCCACTGTTTACGTAAACCATAACTAAACCCCACTGATAGGGTTGTTGTGATGAGGAGAAGATCTAGGAAAGTTAAACTCCTCTTTTAGAGTGCCCAGTTTCTCTTTCATAACAAAAGAACACCCCAACTCCTCCAAATTGAATATAGTCACTCATGGCCTTTCCCAACCAAAAGCAAAAGCATCTCCATGTGTTGTATATTGGTTTGATATGATTTCAAACCCACTTGTTTATGACTTAAGTTGTTTTAATCCACTTGTTTATGACAAAGACAAACAAAAAGGAAGTTGTTTTTAGATGTAAAGTTGTTTCCACATAAGAATGAAATAAGCTGTGTCAGGATGTCATCATCTCATCTGTGGGGTTAATAAGCACTCAGAGCTCAGCTGCTGAGAGGATGAGCTGGGGGGTTATCAGTAAAAACACATGAAGAAGCAACTAGGATGAGGGGACATTTAGACTATAAATACCCAGAATGTGTAGGGACAATCCAAGAGTTTCGGTTTGGGCAAAGCTAACCTTTGCTGATCTAGCTGTCTGAAGACTGTCAACAAAAAATTAGTTGAGTCAATAAAAAAAAATAGTTTTGTTTGCGCCAACTTGAGGATTATAACCTGGGAGATATTCTTTCAGAAAGCTCTAAGGACTGACTGTTCCCCGTTAGAAGTCAAACACAGTTAAATACTTTTAGAAACAAAGGGTTATATATCAGAGTAATATATTGATAGTTTACATAGTCTAGATCTGCACATACAAGGTGATTAGTGGGTGATCGTGACACCTTACCGGAAAAGGAAAGGAATATTTTCTCCTAAGGAGTTACCTTGCTGGCACTGGGAGAAAATTGCTCTTTTTGGTCCAGCAGGCATTCTTTTGTCTTCTAAGGAGATCTGGTTAATGTATGGTGCATATGCACAATGCACACTAAAGGGAGGGGCTAGCGGCAGAAAGGGGCAGGGAGAGAATTTTATGTTTGAAATTTTTTTTCTTGTCCTGCCTTAAAATAATTTTATTTCACCAAGACCTTGGGACATTGGCTCCTGCAGTGGTAAAGGTGACTCTTACTGGTGGTGGCAAAAAGCCTGCAGCGCCCCACCAGGATCTTCTAGCAGCTTATACCCTCGCCCTCGTTCCCTAGCAACCTGCTATAGCAACAGGGAACTTTTCACTTTCGGTTTGCTAGCAGCTGGACCTCAGCTCCTGATTGGTTAAGCCCACTCTCCCGAGAACCAACCTCAGAGAAAAGGTACACCTCAAACGAAATTGGACTTTGTCATCTCCCCTCGCCTGCAACAATAGTGTAATTAATCTATCATGTCTTTGTAGTGTTATTTCTTTATTGCCTTATTAAGAGACGTTATCCTGTATGCCGTTGGCTTGTGAAATTATAAGTCCCGTAGTGAACTTGTGTTAATTAAACTATTGGTAAAGACAATATCAGTCTCTGAGCTTAATTTGCTGTCCCCAAAACAAAACACCATGATCTAAATTCATTCATTACAACTGAACAACATTGCCCCAGCCCTGGCTTTGCTGTTGGAGGCCACACCGAGGTGATGGAGGCCCACCCTTCCAGTTCACACAGAGTCATAAAGCTTCTCTAAAGCCTCCTCGGAGGCAGAGTCAAGATGGCGGTGTGAGAAGACGTGGAGTTAGAGTCTCCCCACAACTAGGGCACCTGCCGGCCGCTGGTGGGGGACTCTGACGCCCAAGGAGACGGGAGGAACCCCAAAGTGAACTGGTAGGATGTAGGGGGACTGAGGGGGGAAGAGAAGTGGAGACCAGACAGGATCCACGCCCCTGAGGCCAGGGAGATCAGGAGAGCAAGTGGGAGGGGCCCTCCGGGAGGAGCGGAAAAAGAGCGGAGGGTGATTGCCCCACCCACTCAGGCCGGGGGAGCCTGCTGAGCTCCCAGGCCAGTCCCCTGCCCTCCAAAGCCCCCTCCAGGCACGTGGGTCCTTGAGGGCACAGGAGGGAGTCCTCGGAGATCAGGAGAGGCAGGCGCGCGGGGCCCTCCCAGACCCGAGGAGCAGGAGAGGAGAGGAAGGCATTTGCCCCGCCCACTCGAGCTCAGAAAGCCTGCTGGACTCCCAGGTGAGGTCCCCTGTCCTCTGAGACCAGGGGTGGGGGGCACGCCTGGGCCCCTTCTGTTCCTTGAGCCTAAGCCCCACCCTCCACAGCCCCCAGGGCCTTTTCCAGCCCTGTGGGTCCTAAGCATAGGCCCCGCTCACCACCCAAACCTTGCCCTTGCTTAGGCCCTGCTCTCCACAGCCAAGGCCTTCCCCCCTTCCTTTGTTTTTTTTTTTTTTTCTTTATCCTCCTCTTTTTTATTATTGTGGTACTGATGTACCTTCCAGTTGTTGATTCATCTATATTTTTATTTTTATATTCTTCCTAACATATCTGTTAGTTTCCTAATCTAATTTTATTTTTTACTTTGTTATTGTTCTCTCTCTTTTTTTTTTGCTGCCCCAGGCGGCTTGGGGGATCTTGGTTCACAAGCCTGGGGTCAGGCCGAAGCTCCTGCAGTGAGAGCTCCAGGTCCAAACCACTGGACTAACAGAGAACCTCAGACCCCAGGGAATATTCATCAGAGTGAGGTCTCACAGAGTTCCTCATCTCAGCACCAAGATTCAGCTCTACCCAAATGCCTACAAAACCCAGTGTTGGAAGTCTCAGGCCAAACAACCAGTAAGACAGGAACACAATAACACTCATTAAAAAAAAAAAAAAAAAAATGAGATGGCAAAAAAATATGTCACAGATGAAGGAGCAAGGTAAAAACCTATAAGACCAAATAAATGAAGAGGAAATAGGCAATCTACCTGAAAAAGAATTCAGAGTAATGATAGTAAAGATGATCCAGAATCTCGGAGATAAAATGGAGGCACAGATTGAGAAAATACAAGAAATGTTTAACAAAGATCTAGAAGAACTAAAGAACAAACAGAGATGAACAATACAATAATTGAAATGAAAAATACACTAGAAGGAATCAATAAGAGAATAACTGAGGCAGAAGAATGAATAAGTGAGCTGGAAGACAAAATGGTGGAAATAACTGCCAAGGAGCAGAATAAAGAAAAAAGAATGAAAAGAATTGAAGACAATCTCAGAGACCTCTGGGGCAACACTAAAAGCACCAACATTTGAATTATAGGGGTCCCAGAAGAAGAAGAGGAAAAGAAAGGGTCTGAGAAAATATTTGAAGATATTATAGTCCAAAACTTCCCTAAGTTGGGAAAAGAAATAGTCACCCAAGTCCAGGAAGCACAAAGAGTCCCATACAGGATAAACCCTAGGAAAAACACAACAAGACACATATTAATCAAACTAACAAAAATTAAATTCAAAGAAAAAATATTAAAAGCAGCAAGGGAAAAACAAAAAATAACATACAAAGGAATCCCCATAAGGTTATCAGCTAATTTTTCAGCAGAAACTCTGCAGGCCAGAAGGGAGTGGCAGGCTATACTTAAAATGATGAAAGAGAAAAACCTACAACCAAGATTACTCTACCCAGTAAGGATCTCATTCAGATTTGATGGAAAAGTCAAAAGCTTTTCAGACAAGCAAAAGCTAAGAGAATTCAGCACCACCAAACCAGCTTTACAACAAATGCTAAAGAAACTTCTCTAGGCAGGAAACACAAGAGAAGAAAAAGACCCACAAAAACAAACCCAAAACAATTAAGAAAATGGTAATAGGAACATACATATCAATAATAACCTTGAATGTAAATGGATTAAATGCCCCAAATCAAAAGACACAGACTGGCTGAATGGATACAAAAACAAGACCCATATATATGCTGTCTACAAGAGAACCACTTCAGACCTAGGGACACATACAGACTGAAAGTGAAGGGATGGAAAAAGATGTTCCATGCAAACGGAAATCAAAAGAAAGCTGCAGTAGCAATACTCATATCAGATAAAATAGACTTTAAAATAAAGACTGTGGGACTTCCCTGGTGGCGCAGTGGTTAAGAATCCACCTGCCAATGCAGGGAACACGGGTTCAAGCCCTGGTCCAGGAAGATCCCACATGCTGTGGAGCAACTAAGCCCATGTGCCACAACTACTGAGCCTGCATGCCACAACTACCGAAGCCCACGTGCCTAGAGCCTGTGCTCCACAACAAGAGAATCCACTGCAATGAGAAGCCCGAGCACCACAACAAAGAGTAGCCCCTGCTCGCCTCAACTAGAGAAAGCCCGAGTGCAGCAATGAAGACCCAACACAGCCAAAATAAATAAATAAATAAATAAATATTTTTATAAATAAATAATAAAATAAAGACTGTTACAAGAGGTAAGGAGGGACACTACATAATGATCAAAAGATCAATCCAAGAAGAAGATATAACAATTATAAATGTCTATGCACTCAACATAGGAGCACCTCAATACATAAGGCAAATGCTAACAACCAAGAAAGGAGAAATCAACAGTAACACAATAATAGTAGGGGACTTTAACACCCCACTTATACCAATGGATAGATCATCCACAGAAAATAAATAAGGAAACACAAGCTTTAAATGACACAATAGACCAGATAGATCTAATTGATATTTATAGAACATTCCACCCAAAAGTGGCAGAATACACTTTCTTCTCAAGTGCACATGGAACATTCTCCAGGATAGATCACATCTTGGGTCACAAATCAAGCCTCGGAAAATTTAAGAAAACTGAAATCATATCAAGTATCTTTTCTGACCACAACGCTATGAGATTGGAAGGAAATAACAGGAAAAAAACTGTAAAAAACAAAAATTCATGGAGGCTAAACAGTGCGGTACTAAATAACCAAGAGCTCACTGAAGAAATCAAAGAAGAAATTTTAAAATACATAGAAACAAATGACAACAAAAACACGATGACCCAAAACCTATGGGATGCAGCAAAAGCAGTTCTAAGAGGGAAGTTTATAGCAATACAATCTCACCTCAAGAAACAAGAAAAATCTCAAATAAACAACCTAACCCAACACTTAAAACAGCTAGAGAAAGAAGAATAAAGAAAACCCAAAGTCAGTAAAAAGATAGAAATCATAAAGATCAGGGCAGAAATAAATGAAATAGAAATGAATAAAACAATAGCAAAGATCAATAAAACTAAAAGCTGGTTCTTTGAGAAAATAAACAAAATTGATAAACCCTTAGCCAGACTCATCAAGAAAAAAAGGGAGAGAATGCAAATCAATAAAATTAGAAATGAAAAAGGAGAAATCATAACTGACACTGCAGAAATACAAAGGATTATAAGAGACTATTGCAAACAACTATATGCCAATAAAATGGACAACCATGAAGAAGTGGACAAATTCTTGGAAAGTTACAATTTTTCAAGACTGAACTAGGAAGAATTAGAAAATATAAATAGACCTATCACAAGTAATGAAATTGAAACTGTAATTAAAAATCTTCCCACAAACAAAAGTCCAGGACCAGATAGCTTCACAGGTGAATTCTATCAAACATTTAGAGAAGAGCTAACACCCATCCTTCTCAAACTCTTCCAAAAAATTGCAGAGGGAGAAACACTCCCAAATTCAGTCTACAAAGCCACCATCACCCTGATACCAAAACCAGAAAAAGACGTCACAAAAAAGAAAATTATAGACCAATATCATTGATGAACATAGATGCAAAAATCCTAAACAAAATACTAGCAAACAGAATCCAACAGCACATTAAAAGGATCATACACCATGATCAAGTGGGATGTATCCCAGGGATGCAAGGATTCTTCAATATATGCAAATCAATCAATGTGATACACCACATTAACAAATTAAGGAATAAAAACCATACGATCATCTCAATAGATGCAGAAAAAGGTTTGACTTCATTCAACACCCATTTATTATAAAAACTCTCCAGAAAATGGGCATAGAGGGAACCTACCTCAACATAAGAAAGGCCATATATGACAAACGCACAGCAAGCATCATGCTCAATGGTGAAAAACTGAAAGCATTTCCACTAAGATCAGGAACAAGACAAGGATGTCCACTCGGCCACTCTTATTCAACATAGTTTTGGAAGTCCTAGCCACAGCAATCAGAGAAGAAAAAGAAATAAAAGGAATACAAATTGGAAAAGAAGAAGTAAAACTGTCACTGTTTGCTGATGACCTAATACTATATATAGAAAATCCTAAAGATGCCACCAGAAAACTATTCGAACTAATCAATGAATTTGGTAAGGTTGCAGGATACAAAATTAATACACAGAAATCTCTTGCATTCCTATACACTAATGATGAAAACTCAGAAAGAGAAATTAAGGAAACACTCCCATTTACCACTGCAACAAAAAGAATAAAATACCTAGGAATAAACCTACCTAGGGAGACAAAAGACCTGTATGCAGAAAACTATAAGACACTGATGAAAGACATTAAAGATGATACCAACAGATGGAGAGATATACCATGTTCTTGGACTGGAAGAATCAATATTGTGAAAATGACTATACTACCCAAAGCAATCTACAGATTCAATGCAATCCCTATCAAATTACCAATGGCATTTTTTACGGAACTAGTACAAAAAACCTTAAAATTTGTATGGAGACACAAAAGACCCCAAATAGCCAAAGCAGTCTTGAGGGGAAAAAAACGGAGCTGGAGGAATCAGACTCCCTGACTTCAGACTATACTATAAAGCTACGGTAATCAAGACAGCATGGTACCAGCACAAAAACAGAAACATAGATCAATGGAACAAGATAGAAAGCCCAGAGATAAACCCACACACCTATGGTCAACTAATCTATGACAAAGGAGGCAAGGATATACAATGGAGAAAAGACAGTCTCTTCAATAAGTGGTGCTGGGAAAACTGGACAGCTACATGTAAAAGAATGAAATTAGAACACTCCCTAACACCATACACAAAAATAAACTCAGAATGGATTCGAGACCTAAATGTAAGACCGGACACTATAAAACTCTTAGAGGAAAACATAGGAAGAACACTCTTTGACATAAATCACAGCAAGATCTTTTTTGATCCACCTCCTAGAGTAATGGAAATAAAAACAAAAATAAACAAATGGGACTTAATTAAACTTCAAAGCTTTTGCACAGCAAAGGAAACCATAAACAAGACGAAAAGACAACCCTCAGAATGGGAGAAAATATTTGCAAACGAATCAACGGACAGAGGATTAATCTCCAAAATATATAAACAGCTCATGCAGCTCAATAGTAAAAAAGCAAACAACCCAATCCAAAACTGGGCAGAAGCCCTAAATAGACATTTCTCCAAAGAAGACATACAGATGGCCAAGAAGCACATGAAAAGCTGCTCGACATCACTAATTATTAGAGAAATGCAAATCAAAATGACAATGAGGTATCACCTCACATCAGTTAGAATGGGCATCATCAGAAAATCTACAAACAACAAATGCTGGAGAGGGTGTGGAGAGAAGGGAACCTTCTTGCACTGTTGGTGGGAATGTAAATTGATACAGCCACTAAGGAGAACAGTATGGAGGTTCCTTAAAAAACTAAAAATAGAACTACCATATGACCCAGCAATCCCACTACTGGACATATACCCAGAGAAAACCATAATTCAAAAAGACACATGCACCCCAATGTTCATTGCAGCACTATTTACAATAGCCAGGTCAGGGAAGCAACCTAAATGCCCATCGACAGAGAAATGGATAAAGAAGTTGTGGTACATATATACAATGGAATATTACTCAGCCATAAAAAGGAACGAAATTGGGTCCTTTGTTGAGACGTGGATGGATCTAGAGACTGTCATACAGAGTGAAGTAAGTCAGAAAGAGAAAAACAAATATCATATATTAACGCATATATGTAGAACGTAGAAAAATGGTACAGATGAACCGGTTTGCAGAGCAGAAGTTGAGACACAGATGTAGAGAACAAATGTATGGACACCAAGCGGGGAAAGCAACGTAGGGTGGGGGTGGTGGTGTGATGAACTGGGCTATTGGGATTGACACGTATACACTGATGTGCATAAAATTGATGACTAATAAGAACCTGCTGTATAAAAAAATAAATAAAATAAAATTCAAAAATTAAAAAAAAAAAGAACACTACCTAACACCATACACAAAAATAAACTCCGAATGGATTCAAGACTTAAATGTAAAAGCAGACACTAAAAAACTCTTAGAGGAAAACATAGGAAAATCACTCTTTGACATAAACCGCAGCAAGATCTTTTTTGACCCACCTCATGGAGTAATGGAAATAAAAACAAAAATAAACAAATGGGACTTAATGAAACTTAAAAGCTTTTGCACAGCAAGGGAAACCATAAACAAGACAAAAGGCCAACCCTCAGAATGGGAGAAAATATTTGCAAATGAAACAACAGACAAAGGATTAATCTCCAAAATATATAAACAGCTCATGCAGCTCAATATCAAGAAAACACACATCCCAATCCAAAAATGGGGAGAAGATATAAATAGACATTTCTCCAAAGAAGATATACAGATTGCCAACAAACACATGAAAAGATGCTCAACATCACTAATCATTAGAGAAATGCAACCAATACTACAACGAGGTATCACCTAACACCGCTCAGAATGGCCATCATCAAAAAATCTCCAAACAATAAATGCTGGAGAGGGTGTGGAGAAAAGGGAACCCTCTTGCACTGTTGGTGGGAATGTAAATTGATACAGCCACTGTGGAGAACAGTATGGAGGCTCCTTAAAAAGCTAAAAATAGAACTACCATATGACCCAGCATTCCCATTACTGGGCATATACCCTGAGAAAACCATAATTCAAAATGAGACATGTACCACAATGTTCATTGCAGCACTATTTACAATAGCCAGGACATGGAACCAACCTAAATGTCCATCGACAGATGAATGGATAAAGAAGATGTGGCACATATATACAATGGAATATTAGCCATAAAAAGAAATGAAATTGAGTTGTTTGTAGTGAGGCGGATGGACCTAGAGCCTGTCATACAGAGTGAAGTAAGTCAGAAAGAGAAAAACAACTACTGTATGCTAAAGCATATGTATGGAATCTAAAAAAAAAAAAAAAGGTACTGATGAACCTAGTTGCAGGGCAGGAATAAAGAGGTAGACATAGAAAATGGACTTGAGGACATGGGGTGGGAGGGCGAAGCTGGGGTGAAGTGAGAGTAGCATCGACATATATACACTACCGAATGTAAAATAGTTGGCTGGTGGGAAGCAGCAGCATAGCACAGGGAGATCAGCTGGATGCTTTGCGATGACCTAGAGGGGTGGGATAGGGAGGATGGGAGGGAGGCTCAAGAGGGAGGGGATATGGGCACATGTGTATGCATATGGCTGATTCCCTTTGTTGTGCAACAGAAACTAACACAGTATTGTGAAGCAATTATACTCCAATAAAGATCTATTTAAAAAATAAATAAATAAAGCACATCCTCTAGCTTCCTACTCCAAGTGCGGGGGAGGGAACTGGGGAAAGGCCCACAGGCCTGCCTGACCTGGAGAAAGAAAATGCTGAGCTTACAGGAAACAAAGCGATCCCAATAATGATTGTGAACTCAGCAACTGTCCAGGAAAGAATGCCGTGGGTACAGCTTCCTTTGTGCCTGCAGCATGGCTGTATGACCAATCAACAGGTTGGAAACTCCAGGGCTACCCCGTTTGGGGCCAGATCTATCATGTAACCTCAGGCACCCCTCACTGCTCTCTGCTTTGGTGACTTAATCTGCAATCTGGGGGCAAAGATCAAAGTATTGTTACTGAGGGGATATAAAAATTACAGATGACTTCAGAGCCTGCTGAAAATAGGAAACAGGGAAGACTATAGAAGAGAACAGGACAAAGAACTGCTTAGAGGAAAATATGCAAATATTTGGAACATAACTTGGGTTAATCTGTGTTTGGACTGGAGACAGATTTATATCCTCTTTTTTAATAGGGGGTGGTTGTCAGAAGGATAAAGAAGAGGAGGGTAAAAGAATTTGGGGAAGGGGGTGGTAGACCCCACCCCCAGTCTGGGAGCTGTGCCTCACAACTATTCAAAAGAATAGGAGGGAGTCTTTTCACCTTTTCTGGACAAAGCTAGTTTACCTACAGTCACCTCTTGTTTATTCTATCTCACCCCTGCTGATTACGCATTTCTTTGTTGAGTCTACTTTTGTGATCCTAAAACATATGCAAAACCAACCATATTGGTTGAAATTGTAATTTCGATGACAGGACTGCATTTTAATTTACAGTTAATCTATCACAGTTTCCAGTATTTCAATTCATCCTGTAAGTATCTGAGTACTTTCTATGTAAATACTTATACTAGACACAAAGAAAAATAATGAACTAATAGTGTCTTCAACCTCAAAGTATTGGAGACAATTAGTTGGAGTCAAGACAAAATCACAGAAAAAAACCCAGCACATCACTGTAAGGGACAGGCAGGTCAGTGTTAACTTGGGCAATACCAACGGCAGGCCCCGTAGGGGTGTCCTGAGGAGCAGAGATCAGTGAGGGTTGGATGAATCACAGAATTCCAGAAGAGCCTGGGGATCAACAGGGCTTAGGTTGTCTCAGAAGGAGGAACAATCTTTGTTTCAGGTGTCAAAGATAAAGTCAGATTTTAGTTAAAGCGGTGGACACAGATTTTATTCAGTAACCACTGACAGAAGGGGAAAGAGCTGAGCTCCACCTCGATTTGTGCAGAGCTGACTGGGTGCTTTTAGAGGGAGAATAAGGGAACAGGGAGGGGCAGTGGGTGGAGGCCCAAGTAGAGTCAGGGAAGTGAAAAATTATAAAACGCCCAGTAAGAGTGGGTCAGTGTCAATGTGATTAGGCTGGTTGTGTCTCCCAGCTGGCAATCTTAAAATTAGGATTCTGTCTTTCCTGATGATTACATATCAAAGGAATGGCTTTCACGTCCTTGAGAAAGACACAGCCCTCCGTTTTGCTCAAATAAAACTCGTTTCTATTCCTGTTATAGATTGTTTATTGATTTTTCCTGTCGACAAAGCATTCCTGACAAAAGAGGAAAAACTGGTCTCCTGAGTTAGGAGTGAGGAGGGGACATGTTTGGTTTTAGGCTGTGTTGACTGAGATGTTGGAGAGACAGCAGGTAGAGAAGTCCAGTAGGACTTCTGCCTGGAGGCAGACAGGACTGAAGGTCCGGTGGGCACCCTGCGTGTAAAGACGATGGAGGCTATGAACATGGGTGAGCTCTCCAGTGGGGGAGCTGAGCAGAGGCCTGGAACAGTAAACTCTGGGGAAGGAGAAGAGGGAGGAGTCAAAGAAACAGGAACTATCTTAAAGGGCTGGTTCATCAGAAAATTAAGATGGGGTAACAAAGAAAATTAAGATGGAGACAGTCGGAAGGCAGGACGTAAAGGCTAGTCCTGGCGCTCAAAAGGGAAGACAGACGTGGAGCAAACAGTGAGAGCTGTGCTGAGAGCACAGTGGGCTCTCAAGGTGGGGTTGGGTGGAGTTAGGGAAGGCATCTTCCAGGAGGAGAAGCAGCACTGAATCTAGACCTGAAGGCTGAGTAATGTTAACTAGAGAAACCAGTGGGTTTGAATTCAAAAATGCATATATTTTTGTGTCCACTCCTTTGTTTCTTGACCACTGTTTCTGGCCATCATTGTAATATATTAACAACATCCAACCTTGGGGAAACTATACTTCTACTTCTTACTCAGTAGATATCTATACAACACTCAGAAGCCTAAGGAACCCTTGTTTTATGGTGTAGGTGCCATTTTGTTCACATTACTTCCCACACACTCAAGACAACTTACCAGCAAGAAAGTCATTTATGTGGCTTCACTTAGAACTGCATTTCTTCTGAAATTTCAAATTCCAGTCCACTCTCTCTTCAGCCACAACCTCTAAATATTCATCTGGAATCCTCTGCGCCCCCCGCCTGCCCCCTAACACCCCGGGTCCAGCCAGCCATCTCCTGATCTTTCTTCTACCTGCCTCCCTGTCTCAGATGCAGGATCACCTGGCACCTTTGCCCTCCTCTCCCTGGTTCCTGGCCTTCCACCCCAGCAACCCCAGACCTTGGGTCATTCCTGTCTTCTCTACAACACCTGCGGGCTGCTGGAGAAACATAACGCACCAGGCAGACAGCATCACCACAAATGGCGATATCCAGCTGTGGGCAGAGTACTCAAGGCTGTGTGGCCGTCCTCCACTTGTCCTGGACCTTCTCCCTCTCCCAGGCTCTTCACCAGCCATGCTACATCGTTCCCCCTCTCCCAAGGCCTGTCCTCCTCCTCTTAGCTGATGACTTCCCCTCCTGCCTCATAGAGAAACGAAAAGACATCACACACATTCTCACCATCTCATCCCACATGTGCTTCCTCTTCGGGAATTCCCCAGGCTGGCCAGCCCTCTCCATTCCCTCTATAAAGCACCCTGACCACTGTCAGGGGCAGGGCAAGGGAGAGGCAAGTGAGGCACTCATTTGGGGCACAAAATTTAAGTGGGCACCGAAAAAGCACAGTAATCAAAATAAATATTTTAAACAATACTTTTTAAAAATCAAAAATAATGCAAAAAAAATCCATGACGAACAAAACATCAAAATTTTAAATAGAGACAGGCTCCAACTCTGCACTTCCTTAGCCCTGCCTCACGCCTCTCACCCTAATCCCATCGTGCTGCATGTAGCCCACTGGTGCTGAATATTGCTCACTGGAAAGTACTCTTGACTCTGCATTCGTATTCACATCATGGAAACAAAGTTTCACCAAGAAACATTTACACTTACTATATTCAATACATATTTTCACTTAAAAAAAATTTTTCACTAAAAAAAATTTTAGTGGTTACCCACTAAACTCCATAAACCTTTTAGTGGAGAACTGCAATTTGAAGAAACCACCAGTAGAGGGATCCAAAGTTCTCTCCTACTGTAAAGGGATCATCCCACCTTTTGGTCATGGACAAAACAAAAACAAACCCCAAAGTTCCATAAAGGCGATAATGTAATCCAAAGGGAAGACTATCGGAATATAATTAGGAGATATTATATGACTGTCAGACAAAAAAAGAAGTCATTTAATCATTCCACTCTGACTCCAGGTTCCTCTTGTTGGGGAAATAAAGGATTATAATGAAACCTACCCCTCTGAGTGTCCCTTCATCATATCTATGGAAACACACTCAAATTTTAGGTCTCTTATTCTAGTCTGAATAGTTTCGTATGAGTTAGGGAAAAGGACTGGTGTTTTCATTAAAAAAATCAATCTGATATTCAAAATGTCTCATGAATCATCAGTATTAAAGATGAAAGTGTCAGGTTTAAAAGCTATGAACTTAAACTTAAAGGATCCTCTGGGAAACCACAGTAAAAATCAGTTTTACTACTTTGTACCTTTTAGTCTTTCAAGTCCCATGGTAGGACAATTCTTGGCTCTTGTCCAGGAATGGCAAAAGAAAGATAAAGTTACCTGTATGGGGCTTCCCTGGTGGCGCAGTGGTTGAGAGTCTGCCTGCCTATGCAGAGGACACGGGTTCAAGCCCTGGTCTGGGAAGATCCCACGTGCCGCGGAACGGCTGGGCCCGTGAGCCACAATTACTGAGCCTGCGCTTCTGGAGCCTGTGCTCCGCAACAAGAGAGGCCGCGACAGTGAGAGGCCCGCGCACCGCGATGAAGAGTGGCCCCCGCTTGCCACAACTAGAGAAAGCCCTCGCACAGAAACGAAGACCCAACACAGCCAAAAATAAATAAATAAACAAATACTTAAAAAAAAAAAAAATTACCTGTAAATTCTTAATGCTACATAAATTTCTACATTCTAAGTCTTTTTTTTCCCCCTAGCTTCTTCTAATGATCTATTCTTCGTTAAACAAATTTGTCCCTGTTAAAACCAGTCCAGGAGCCAAATGGGCATGTTAAAAGAAGTTACAAATCACCCAGAATTTATTGGAAAGCTTGTAATTTCAACTTTGTAGATTTTTCTCAGGAAACCCATTGCAGCAACTGGTGCTGAGAAGTGTAAATATTTCCTATTTGATGGTAATTGCTTATCCTATCTTCAGGAAGGGAACAACCTGAAGTTTGAATTTATAACCCACATTTTACGTGTGGAAAATTATGTGTTCTCTCAGTTGTTACATCATTTATCAATTCAAATTTGAGGGTTTCCAATTTGCTTGTCCCTTCCACAAAAAACAGAATTCTACTCACCAGCTGTCTTCCCGTGTTTCGTGGCTGTGACGTAGGCTTTGGAACTTTAGCTCACATCGTGGGCAAAGATTAGGGGCTATTTGGGGTTATCCCTCCACAAAGAATACATTTAGAGAGTTAGTTCTTGATTAGTGTTAGTCCAAAGACTTAAAATTCCAACTTAGCATGGATGTGAGACCGAGGCGAAACTTGGGTTACGTTACCATTTCTCACTGTTGGCCACTTGAGACCCACCGAGTGTGGCCAGCAACAAAATCCACACCTACACACCTAATAACTTTCTTCATAAGATACACGTGGGGTAGGTTTCTATTCACTGATGTGGAAAAATAAAGGCAGCAAAATGCCAAATGAACAAATAGGCAAAGACAAGCCCTGAGTCTTTACTAAGGGAACTGGTGGCACAGGGATAGAGGAGCATTATTATATTTTAAGGGAGTTAGGTCTTCCTACTCTAACCCATCATCATTGCTATAAAAGGGCCTGCTGTGTTTCACATCCCTAGAGACACAGTTTCCATCACTTACGGAGCTGGGCAGAGTCAGAAACTGGCTGCACTTTTATCCGTGACTCATCAGTTTCCCTAATGGCCTCTGGCCTTAGAGCCAGGAGCCTGGACTTGAATTCTAAGCCAGCAATTTAACCTCAGTCAAGTCACTTAACTAGTTTGAATCCTAATTTCAGCGGTATGCTGGCAAGTATTTTAAAACTGGCTCTCAAGGGTTCAAGGGGAAGGGTTGCTAACTTACAGCATTTGCTGATTTCCTTGCTGTAAATACTCCCACCGTGGCCAATCTCAAGCTGCCAAGGTGAAGTCACTTAATGGAAGTGGAGCTGGGAAGAAATATATGCCATTGGCTCTCCTGAGCAGGTCCTAATTGTTACCAACCAGCGTCCTTGGACTCTTTAATCAATATAAATTGATAAGAGGCCAGAGAAGGAATTCAGGCAAGGCTTTATTGCGACTCTTGCTGTAGCAGGAGGGAGCAAAAACAAGTAACAGGTGCCCTTGCTCGCTCCCCGAGGAGGGGCGAGCTGGTTCCTTAAATGAGTGAGTGTAGGGGCGGATCTCTGGGTCGGGCCAGAGGCGTGGCTTAGGTGGTCTGCCCACCCCCTTGGTGGTGCTGCGTGCAGGGATCATGCGTAGTACCCTTGCTCCTGGCACCTCAGAAGTGACAGTTGGTTTTTGGCCTTTTTGCATCTTATTGTTCATAATTTGCCCCAACTGCACATGCATGCACTTATCTTTAGTCCCTTAAGATTTCTTTGTATTCTGTTGCTTGGGGAGATGTTTGTCCAGGTGCAAGTTCTCCAGTAAATGGTCCCAGGTCCCAGGTCCCAGTCTGTCTCATGACTCCAGCACAACACTGCTTCTTCCTCAGTGAAATGGGAATAATGATTAGTACGTATTCCTGCTCACAGAATTGTTATTTCTGACTTAATTCAATCATTCATTCTTTCAATAAGCATTGGTAGGGAATCTACCTATGCCATAGGTACTGTGCTGGGTACTCGGGATGAAAGAAAGAGCTCACTGTCAGGAGTTTTGTGGCTCAAATAAAATAATGCACATTAACCAAAAACATTCCCACATTTTTCATCCTTAAAATGCTATACATACAAATGCAGGGATTGTTAACTTGAATTAGGTTTAATAAGTTGGATTTACAAAGGACTTCAGATCCTCTGTCCAAAAGGGCTTATGTACGAAGACCTGTTTTGTTATTATTTAGTATAATGAGATATTGAAGACCATATACCTAGAGAAATTTTAATAATAATTTATTTGTACTCTACCTACTTCCAAAAAGCACTTGAAATAGTTTTTATGTAAACAAAAAATATTAGAAATAGAAAACAAATCCAATGATCACAGAGTTAGAAACTGAGACACAGAAGAAGAGAGGAACAAACAGATGGAAGTTCAGCCACTGAGCAAAATTCTCAAGTACAACATTAGCCTCCTAAGAACCAGGGGAGTGTTTATATTCATCATATTGTTAAATTAATGCTTAAAAAAACAATGGTTTTGGGCTTCCCTGGTGGCACAGTGGTTAAAAATCTGCCTGCCAATGCAAGGGACACAGGTTCGAGCCCTGGTCTGGGAAGATCCCACATGCTGCAGAGGAACTAAGCTCGTGCACCACAACTACTGAGCCTGCGCTCTAGAATCCACGAGCCACAACTACTGAGCCCGTGTGCCACAACTACTGAAGCCTGTGCACCTAGAGCCCGTGCTCCGCAACAAGAGAAGCCACTGCAATGAGAAGCCCGTGCACCGTGATGAAGAGTAGCCCCCTCTCGCTGCAACTAGAGAAAGCCCACACACAGCAACGAAGACCCAATGCAGCCAAAAATAAATAAATTAAAACAAACAAACAAACCAAAAAAACCATTGGTTTCAACATGGTCATTGCATGGGTCCATAGTGTTTCATGTTGTTACCATTTATAGTTCTGGGAATTTATTAAGCAATTATGGAACACCTAACCAAAACATAAGAAGGATGTGAAACTAAGAACATGTTTTCCTAAGTCTGAACCCTCAGGACCTATTCAGTGCTGAATGAAACTGGCTCCTGGACAGTTCTCTTCCCTGTTGGCCAACTCGGTCTCCTGAACCTTCCCCTCGGCTCCTGCATGGAGTCTCACCGTAGCCTGGCGTGACAACCGTCTCCTCCATCTAGCTCCCCCTGCCTCCCATGCTTCCCACCCAGACCCTGCCCCAGCACCTGGTTCCCACGAGGCCCCGGGTGTAGCCACGACTCCTAGCCCCTGCTCCTGTTTCCTTCCTCCTGGAACACCCTCCTGTCTTGCTGCAAGGCGTCACCTCTTACACAGGACAGTCCAGATCTTACCTCCTCCAAGACCTCTCCAGCCCACGCTGATTCCTTCTCCTTGCCGTCCTATCGTACATGCAGTCACACATTAACTGTTTAGTTAATTGAGGCTGTAAATGGACAGAAAATCTTACAACCTTTGCTTCTTTTCTTGTGAGAAAAGAAAAGCAAGGTGTGATTTAGCTTTTCATAAATTCTTTTAGAAATAGAAATATGTTTATAGAATAATCTTAGAGTGAGGAGGGATAGTAAAGATGATCTAGTCTTATTTAATCCCCACCATCAGATATGCCAAAAGGCTCTGGAGTGTGAAGAAACTGAGGCTCAGGGAGGTTAAACTTATTGCCAACATTTTGCCCTCAGAACGAGTTACCCTCTCAGCTTTGCATCAACAGGCCCAGTCTTGGCTGCGCCGGCTCTGCTGCTGCCAGTGTGGGATGCCTGGACCTCTCAGGCCTTGGTTTTCTCGCCTGTAAAGTGAGGACACTAGAACCTCCTGCACAGGTTGCTGCGAGGAGCCAGTGAGTGACGCAGTAGAGAGCTCACTCCGGGCTGACCCCCAGGAAGCTTCCACAACATAACATGCAGCTGTTGTTTTATACATGGAGCCGTCACACCAGCCTGGGAGTGAGGATGATGACCCTCTGCTTCCCTCCAGGAGTGGCATCTGTGAGCATGTTTTGGTACAGCGTTCGCTTAGGGCCTCATGTTCCTCTGACGGCCCCATCTTTACTGTCATCTGAACTTTAGAAGTCCTACCACTGAACGCAGTGAGGAGGGGGCAGGACCTACGTGAGGGTCTTCACTCCCTGGGCTTGGCAGCACCCAGTGCTGAAGGGCTCGGGCTTTCCCATAGAAGCGATGTTGACGCAATAGCTGCGTCTGTACCTTACGTGGAGGGCTGTAGGGCATAGTGATGAGAAATACAGACTGTTGGGCTATTTGCCTCATGGGATCTTGGTGGGTGTGTGTTGGGGAATGGGGGAAGTTTCTAAGAATAAAACAAGGAGAGATAGTGATAGAATACACCATTAAAAAATTACAAGACAAATGAAAACCTGGGGGAAATATTCACATCGTATACTACAAAAGGTTAGTCTCCTTGATGCATAATGAGCCCTTGCAGATCAATAAATAAAAGATAAACAAAGGACATAGGCAGTTCACAAAAGAAGTAGAAATGGCTAATAAGCATGTGAAAATATATTCAATCTCTTTAGTTATCAACAAACTTCGAGTTAAAACAACGATAAGATAGAATTGCTTTGTTTATTCAATTGACAAAGGTTTTTTTGTTAAATGATAATAACCTAGGTAGACTAAAGAGAGAATTCGACCTTGCTCTGAGGAATCTTGGAAACATGCATCAACCCCTTACCGGCTGCATATAGCGTGACCAAGCAAGTCCACGTCTGTATTATTGGAAAAAATATCCCAAGATGCTTATGATTATTAGAATAGGTTAAAAGTTACAAACAACCTGAGTGTTCATCAGTAGAGGAGACTAAATCAATTATGTTTTTACTCTTTGGAATGAAATATTCTACAACTATTAAAAAACACATTTTAGAAGAATTATGGTAACATGATATGGGAAACTGCTCATGATATATTGCTGAGTGGGGAAAGCAGGCTGCAAAATAGTAGGTGCAGTACGACTCTATATATTTGCTGGGAAACCTCTGGGCTATATGTGTCATGAATTGTCTCCCTCTTACTCAAGAGAGACAGACAAATTTGAGCATGTTTTCAGTTGTTTTAGCATTGGCTGGAGGTTTCCTGCAAAGTAGATTTACTTGGTATTCTACTTTTTGATTTACAACGCAGCTCCTAATACAGAGTCTGCTGAGTTTTGCATCTACTGAAGCTTTGGAGGTAGGCCCAGGCAACCTCGAAGGAGCTTTGGCTAAGGTACTGGATATTAAATATGAATGTTTATGTATGACCAACTATTACTGGTGCTTGTCTATGGGTGAGGAGACTGATGGCAGTTTCATTTTCCTTATTTATCTTTACTGTCTAAATTTTCAAAAATAAATACATATACTATAATGTACGCTAAAAAATTAAAATTTTAAACGTAATTTTGAAGTGAGGATATCTAGGAGAGTGAGAAATAGTGTTTTCTTCTAGATAAAAGTATTTAATGAAAATTCAAAACTAGGCTTAGAAATAATTGTGTATGTGTAAATGTGTATATAAAAGACTAGAAGTAGGGCTTCCCTTGTGGCACAGTGGTTGAGAATCTGCCTGCCAATGCAGGGGCACACGGGTTCGAACCCTGGTCTGGGAAGATCCCACATGCCGCGGAGCAACTAGGCCCATGAGCCACAACTACTGACCCTGTGTGTCTGGAGCCTGTGCTCCACAACAAGAGAGGCTGCGACAGTGAGAGGCCCGCGCACCGCGATGAAGAGTGGCCCCCGCTTGCTGCAACTAGAGAAAGCCCTCGCACAGAAACGAAGACCCAACACAGCCATAAATAAATAAATAAATAAATAAATTTATAAAAAAAAAAAAAGACTAGAAGTAAGTATGCCAAAAATCTCTCCTGTGGTTACCCCACTAGGATTATTAATAGTAAAATTATGAAGGATTAATATTTCCTCTTTATACTAACTATAATCTATATACATATTTATATACATATGTAATACATAGAGAGAGAGACCACATCAAAATTCCCTTGGAGAAAACGGTGGCCACTTTAACACGAGACCGACCCCCAGGTTACAAGGAAATGTGTGGCTTAGCAGAGATAAAATTTTATTCACCGACACGGGAATTTGAGTTTCATATAATTTTCATGTCATGAAATAGTAGTTTTCCAAGGTTTTTTTTTTTTCCAGCCACTTAAAAATGTAAACACCATTCTTATCTTGTGGGCTGTACAAAAATGGGCATTTGGTCCACCCACAGGCTGTATCTGCTGACTCCTGATGGAGAAAACAGAAAGAGGTGGGGGAATTCTGGGAGCTGCAAAGAGCAATCTCTTCTTAGTCATAGAACTGATGTATTAAAAAACAAAGGAACAAATCAAATGAGGTTAGAGAGAGAAATACGGTAATGGGGAACCAGACTACATAGGGTTCTGTAGGCCTTTGGGATAACTGGTTTTTAGGGACATGATGAGGCATTAGAAGGTTTGAGCAGAGAAACGTCATGATCTGACTTAGGCTTTAAACTTATAAAGTCCAAATTTAACCTGGTTTTCTAATAGGAAGTAGTTGAACTTGAATGGATGAATTCATAAATAAAACACCTAGGGAAAATTCCTTTCTGATACTTAATTTTTCTCCCAGCTGTGCGAACTCAATTAGTTCTTAGCTTAGCTAAATCACAGGGGGAAACACTTTTAAAAAGACTGTCCACGTGTATCTCAACCAGAATGAAGTTGATTTCTCTCCATGTTTCAAAGGCTTTTCTCTGTTGAATCCGATGCCATAGAAATGCATTCGAATTCCATTTAGATGCTGACTGGTCACCAAAAAGCTCCAATGTTTGAATACTCAGACTGAAAGAACTGTTTTTCTTTTCCGAGACTAGTTTGTGTAACTCAGCAATGGAAGTGTTTTCACTGCAAGGGAAGGACCGTGGCCTATAATCTGCTTTAGTCACCACTTCCCTGAGCAGAATGTTGGCTGCAGAGATAAGGCTGAGTAAATAATCTTGATGACTCAGTGGAATTGCCTTGTACATCATCCCACCTTCACAGCACCCATGTTAAAGGGTGACTGTGAGGCATAAATGAGGATTAAATCATAGGGCACCTAGCACCATGCCTGGCACCTGGTAGATGCTGAATAAAGGGCTCCAGGCTGACTTATTTGTGTACTTAGGCTGGAAAGGAAGGAACCCCTTTGCTTCTGGCAGTTGTAATCACAGGTCCCTCAGTCCCACAGCTTCTACTTTTCATTTCTTGACCAGGCTTTGTGCTAATCCACTTATCCAGATGTTTCCTGCCTCTTTGTGCAAGAAATATATAGCTCTGTCCCTTTAGCTGTCATTGCCAGGAGTGAAAACTTGGGCGCCCAAAAGAGGTCTCTCTTTGGAGGCTAGCTTCCTTAGCTTCACTTAGTTCCCTACATTCACTCTCTTAAGATTCTTCATTTGGTTGATGTAGTCATATTTGAAATTCTTACCTCAGAGCTCTTACCTACAAAATGTCCACACGTGAAAATGGTAGCATTTAAACAAAATGAAAGTGACACCTTCTAGTCTCCCTGTGCGGAATGAATAAGATGAAGCTCTTAGCACAGCACCTGATTTAGGGTAAGCTTTCACTCATTGGTACCATCAACTGGTTTTTTTCCTCAAAGATAAAACACCTGGGGCTCAGGCCTTCAGACAGGGAAATGGCATACCTCTATTTAGCACTCATTTAGTGCTAGAAAGGGCCCTTAAAAAGTTGTGTATAAAGTGTTTACCTTTCTATTCTTAAAGGAAAAGAAATTTTTTACAAGATACCAAAACAAAACTGCAGTTTCCTCACTTTAACCCTGTGCGGGAAGAGCCGCTTCGGAACTAGTGGGATCCAGAGTGGTCCCATCGCGCCATCTAGTGGACATGTGGGGAAAAGCCAAACTTAGAGCCAAATAATTGATCTAGCTATGATTTTGTTTTCCAAGTCCCTAATTCACCGAAAATGTGTTTTCTAATCAGAATAATTTAAAGTCCCTATTAGATTCACTAGTTAAGAGAGTTCATTCAAGTTGTAAAGCAAAACGACAAGTCTAGTATGTAAACTCTAAGCCGCAAAACTATATTTCCTAAATTATGTATTAATGAAGAAGTTCCGCGGAGAGAAGAGAGAATGCTCCCCAGGTGTTATCAGCTTGAATTTTCATGGCCCATCATTCCCACTCATCTTGTACTTCTCTACCAACAGACCGTGTTTATTCTGGCACACGGACTGGGAGTGCCCCAGAGACCAGGGCTATGTCTTCCCAACACACTGCTGGACACTGGCTGGGACCAGAGTCATTCCATTCATTTTCCAAAAACGCAACTGTCTTTTGTAACCAGGTGGATTGTTGGCAAGGACCTGTGTTCTTGGTTTTGTGTGTGTGTGTGTTTCCTCTCCTTTTATTACTAAGGCTGTTCCTGACAAATACAACCTGCTTCCTCCCCTAGATGTTTATGAAAATTTCCTTTTTGCCTAGGATGAAAACAATGGCAGTCAGATTACCTCCAAAACTAAGTAATAGCAGCATATATGAAGTTGTTCTGAGACCCTCTAGTTAGTGTTACAATGACTATTTATTTATTTATTTATTTTTGGCTGTGTTGGGTCTTCGTTTCCGCGCGAGGGCTTCCCCCAGCTGCGGCAAGCGGGGGCCACTCTTCATCGCGGTGCACGGGCCTCTCACTATCGTGGCCTCTCCCGCTGCGGAGCACAGGCTCCAGACGCGCAGGCTCAGCAGTTGTGGCCCACGGGCCCAGCCGCTCCGCGGCACGCGGGATCCTCCCAGACTAGGGCTCGAACCCGTGTCCCCTGCATTAGCAGGCAGACTCCCAACCACTGCGCCACCAGAGAAGTCCTTACAATGACTATTAACAACAAATATGGCAAGTGCTATTTTTGAGTTCCCAGGCATTGTAAATTATATACATTTTTGCTAATCCTCATAACAATCCTATAAAACAGGCAGTATTATTCCTGTCTTAGAGGTAAGGACACATGCTCAGAGAGGTTAGGTGGCTTACCCAAGATCACACAGCCAGTGAGTGAGAGGCAAAGTCAAAACTGCACTCAGGTCTGACTGACTCCAAAGCCCCTGCTCCTACCCCAGGCAATGGACCTCTCATTCATTCACTCAGGTGCCTGTGACCTGCCAGACCCTGAATCTGGGGTCCCCTCAGTGCTGCCACCTCCATAAAACCGAAGACTTAGTACCTAAGACTTTTAGTACCACAGAGCCCATGGCCAGTGAATCCAGGAGGCAGGGATTAAATACGGAAATGACAAAGATACAGCAAAAGACTGCTGTGAGCTGCACTTTCCTCCCCTGCACAACTGGGGGGCTTTGACTGAGGGACGTTCTCCAAGGCTTGCGGGTTCTAAGAATTCTGGGTTTCTTCCAGGAGCCATGAGGGATACTGGGTGAATAGGGTGTTGTCTCTGCTGCCAAGAGCCCGGGGCCCATGGGGGAGACACATGAGGGCCCACCCAGGGCAGATGCAGTTCGCCTCAGAAGAAACTCTCCCTCGAAGGGTCCTGTGAGGAGACTGTGGGTGACCCCGCCGCCTCCCACAGCCCCTCTCCTCCTCTGTCTCCAGGATAGAATAGAACAGAACAGAACAAACGAATAGACTAGAAAGGACAGAACAGAATAGATGAGGGCATCACACATTGTAAGAGCAATATGGTTCCACAAACGTTGGTTTTAATTTTGTGAATGTATTTCTGTGTGTACGCTGCGTTGGGATGTAAAATTTGCCCCTCCCTGGGTCACACTCTAAGGAGTATGGAAAACCCTGCCCTAGACTAAACTGGAGGCCTGTGGGGCCCCAGGCGGCCCCCACCCTCACCTGTGGTAGCAGGAGCCGAGGAGCCCATGTGCACTGCCGGTCCCCAGCAGGGAGGTGGCATCTGGGTCTTGACTGTGCTCGGAGGATTGGTCCTCTTTCCAGCCCAGGCAAATCCTTACCTGGAGGCAGGGGATGATGGCCTGGATGACCCTGAAATAATGCAGCCAACGCGTGGCCAAGTGTGTGAGGGCCCCTCTGTGCCAGCCCTGTGCCTGGCTGAAGCCCCTCACCCTCCCCATCCTGCAGGGTCCACAGCAGAGAGGGGAAAGCAGCCCCGGCACCAGGTCATCATTTCACTTACCTCGAGGAATGGCTGGAACTCGTCCTCACGTCTTTCAGTTCCCATGTTGCCACCCAGCCCCACTACCACCCCGGGCTCCTCCCAGCGGGCGGCTCTGGGGTCCCTGGCACCCGGCATTGCCTGGGGCACTGAGGCCACGGCCCCTGGAGACGCAGCTCTTCTATTCACGCAGGGGGTGGTCAAGGGCGCAACTGCTCCTGCTCTGTTCCTCCCTAAGAGCCTTCCAGCAAGACCGCCATCCCTCCGTCCTCACTGTCTGCTCCTGGTCTAAGGGCACCCACGCTGGATGACCGCCCTAAAGAGGCATCTCTGGGGGTTTCTGCGGATGCCCCACAGTCACATCTGGAGGAGAGCAGTAAGAGGCGCCTCCCAGAGCCACTTTCTCCTCCACGCTCCAACCCTTACGCATTCCCCATATATTAGTAATCTTTCGCTGTGTAACAAATTCCCCAAACCTTAGTAGCTTAAAACAACAAATATTTATTATCTCAGTTTCTTTCTTTCTTCCTTTCTTCCTTTCTTTCTTATTTCTTTCTACCACGCCACATGCCTGGCTTGTGGGATCTTAGTTCCCCCACCAGGGATTGAACCCAGGCCACGGCAGTGAAAGTGCCTAGTCCTAACCACTGGATCACCAGGGAACTCCCATATTATCTCGGTTTCTGAGGGACAGCTCAGCTAGGCCATTCTGGCTCAGGGTCTCTCCTGAGAGTCCAGTAAAGCTGTTGGGTGCGGCTGTGATCATCTGAAGCCTTGAGGACTGGAGGGCCACTTCTAAGACAGATCAGTTCAGCATGGCTGTTGGCAGGAGGCCCCCAACAAGGATGCTTGAGGGTCCTCAAAACATGGCAGTTGGCTTCCCCAGAGTGAGTGATCTAAGAGAAAGGAAGAGAACCCAATGCCATTTATGACTTAACTCAATTTAAAAATGGACAAAGGATTTGAAGAGCCATTTCCTCTAAGGAGATATATGAATGGCCAATAAACATATGAAAAGATGTTCATCACTAGTCATTAGGGAGATGCAAATCAAAACCATGAGATACCACTTCACACCCACTAGAATGGCTATAATCAAAAAGACAGACAATAACAAGTGTTGACAAGGATGTGGAGAAACTGGAATCTTTGTTCATTGCTATAGGGAATGTAAAACGGTGCAGTCACTTTGGAAAATAGTTTGGCAGGTTTCTCAGAATGTTAAGCATAGTGTTACTATGTGACCCAGCAATTTCATTCCTAGGTTTATACCCAAGAGAAATGAAAATATATGTTCACCCAGAAACTTGTATAAAAATATTTGTAGCAGCGTTATTCATAATAGCCAAAGGTGGAAATAATCTAAATGCTGTTTCCATAAATTAGAATATTTTTCAGCCATAAAAAGGAATGAAACATAGATACACGTTACAACATATAGGGACCTTGAAAACATGCTAAGTCAAAGAAGCCAGAAAAAAGACCACATATTGTATTATTCCATTTATAAGAAATGTCAAGAATAGGCAAACCTATAGAGGCAGAAAATAAAGTAGCGGTTGCCTAGAGCTGGGGTGGAAATGGCAGTGACTGTAAGTGGGCATAAGGTTTCTTTTGGGGGTGATGAAAGTGGTCTACAATTAGATTTTGGTGAAGTTTGCACAACTCTAAGTATACTTAAAATCATTGAATTCTACACTTAGGTGAATTTTATGGCATGTAAATAACATCACAATAAAGCTATTTTTATAGGAATGAATGTATCGATACAACAACAATGATGAATCCAAACTAACTGTTGAGTGAAAGAAGCCAGACAAAAAAGAGTACATGCTGTATGGTTCTGTTTATATAAAGTTCTAGAAAATGCAAACTGCTCTATACTGACAGAAAGCAGGTCATTGGTTGTCTGTACAAGGTGGTGGAAGAATAGGATGGGTGAGAGGCAGAGATTACCAAGGGGCAGGAGAAACTTTGAGGGTGGGTAGTTTTATTATCTTGTTTGTGATGATGGTTTCGTATGCATATGTCAAAACTTATCAAATGGTACCCTTTAAATATATGCAGTTTATGGTATGCCAATTTTACCTCCATAAGGCTTTTCTAATAAATGATTTCATGATAATGCTATGATTTGGTGTTGAAACAAAAAGTTATCATGTATAGAAAAGCAAGGAAACAGAGCAGTGGGACATAAATTTTACGTTAGTGAAATAGATATTCATTAGAGGAAGAATGACCACAATCCCACATTTTCTTGTGAAGCAAGAACAAGTGCTGTAGGACACCTAAGTGAATTATGCTATAATATACTTTGTCACTGAGACTATGCGCTAAAGGGCTACCAATGCAATGCTAAGGAATGCAAGTGAAGGGTGGGCACATGGCCCAATCTCTGAAGATGGAGAAAAGAAATTTCAAAGCAACGAAAGCTGATTGTGACTGATTCGTGCAATACGAAATCTTATCATTAAGGCATTGTGCCATCTCTCCTTTGCTGGGAGTCACCTAAGATAAAGATTTGTCTTATTGTCAGTAGTGTCTTAGCCTCAATGACCTTGGGATAGAACAGGCCACAGTCCCCCTAAGAGCTCAGTCTGAGAGAGGAGGCCTGGTAGGGAACTGGGCAGGCGGGGGCGGGGGGGTGGGCAGATCAGAGGTATAAGGCCGGCAGTTCAGACCAGACCTTTCTTTTTTAGGAAAATAAACCCTTGGGAGACCTTGGCTCTGCCCCATCACCAAGACGTAAGTAAGGAACTGCTTGTCATCTTTTGCCCCCATGTGGAACCTTTAAAAGTGCAGTCTTGTCTTCTGCATGAGAGTCTGTTAGGGCTGGAAGTCAACTTAGAGGTCATCTCCAACCCCTCGTTGCTGCGTTTTGGGGCAAAGTTCTCTGTCCTCGCACAGATCACACAGTGAGTTAGTAATACATATTTCTAGATTTTTCAGGGTGACTCTAGAATTGTGATTTGCATGATCTAAAATCCTCGAATCCTAGAAGCATGGAGTTACGTGGGTCCCATGTCATCACTGCAGCTGTAGTGGACATAGCAGAAGCAGCAGCAGCTGGGGAGACCCACAGACAGGTGTCTAGCCCTGATGCTGGGAAAGTACTCAACATCTGTGAGCCTCAGTTTTCTCATCCAGAAAGCATCAATTTACTTCATAGAGTTGGCGCAAAGATTAAACAAGATAGTGTATGTCAGAGGCTGCAAACTCAAATGCCTTTGGGGGCCAATCAGGTCAGTGGAGTCTGGCCAACTGGAAAGCACAGCCCCTTTCTAAAGAGAACTTCCCCTACTCTGTTCTGACCAGCTGTTATGTAGGAATATGGCCCCAGTGTTGCCAATTTTAAAAAAACATTGCACAGTCCAAAGAAAAGATAGTTTTTATCGTTCAAATTCTGATATGTGTAAAGTGTCAAGGAAGTGAGCAATATGGTGGTGGTAATTGTTGGGTGGCAGCTTCTCAGGAACTCCCCAGCCCCAGCCCCGCCCTATACAGTATTCCTGGCAGGCGATGAAGTAGCAACATTCTTTGAGTGTTCATTTGTGTGCCCAGCTCTATGGAAGGTGCCCTAGATACAAAGACCAGCAGAAAAACAGCCCCTATTACAACCCTCCCTGGGAGGCAGGGAGGTTGGTGACAATGTTACAGCCTAGTCTAACCCACCTTGTCTCCAGCCTTGGTTCCTACTGAAAATTCCAGCCATCTTCTAGGAAGATACATTCTCTAAAATCACCTAGAAATAACACTTCTGGCACCTAATTTCTAGTTCCCATCTGAACTGCTACACATTTTACCTACATTTTTAAAATGGTTTGTTGGTTTGCACTTAACCACTAAGGATGTTTATTAGTTTTGGGGGTTTTTTTTGTTTTTTTTGTATTGTGCTGAATCTCAGTCCACATTATTTTGGGATACTCATAAGAGGTTTTACAAAATCATCTAGGCTTCCTACAGATCACTGTCTTTAAAAGTTCTGGCTTTCTCATAGCACAGGGAGATCAGCTTGGTGCTTTGTGACCACCTAGAGGGGTGGGATAGGGAGGGTGAGAGGGAGATGCAAGAGGGAGGGGATATGGGGATATATGTACACCTATAGCTGATTCACTTTGTTATACAGCAGAAACTAACACACCATTGTAAAGCAATTATACTCCAATAAAGATGTTAAAAAAAAAAAGTTCTGGCTTTCATCCCCTTGTACCACCCACCAATATCACCTGTGATGGTCTCATTTTCACGAGATGCCCATGAACCTGAGTGCTGCCATTGCCATTTACACAGGGAATGATAAATGATAGATAATTATTTGAGAGGCTTTCTCGAAATCCCCCGGGCTCATGTGACAAGGCAGTTGGGAGAGTCAACCCCAGCCCACCGTGATGAGAGTGCACAGGGCAGGGTCAGAAAGACCAAAGTTTTGGAAAAAGCTCAATGTTTGTTGGGTTCACAAAATACTTGCTTTCAGCAGTCCCTAGCTACTAATTGCCACTGTGAATGTAGCCAACTGGAATTTGTAAACTATGTAACATTTGTGAATCTGTATCATTTCTGAACTTGTCTAATGCCCTGTCATCTTCCTCTGATCACAGGCAAAGTTCTTTTTTTTTTCTTTAATTTATTTTATTTATTTATTTTAAATTTTTGGCTGCATCAGGTCTTTGTTGTTGCGCATGGGCTTTCTCTAGTTGCAGACAGCAGGGGTTACTCTTTGTTGCGGTGAACAGGCTTCTCTCATTGCGGTGGCTTCTCTTGTTGAGGCGCACAGGCTCTAGGCACGTGGGCTTCAGTAGTTGTGGCACTCAGGCTTCAGTAGTTGTGGCACGTGGGCTCAGTAGTTGTGGCTCACAGGCTCTAGAGTGGGATTTTCCCGGACCAGGGATCGAACCCGTGACCCCTGCATTGGCAGGCAGATTCTTAACCACTGCACCACCAGGGAAGTCCACAGGCAAAGTTCTTACAGTGGTCTTGAGACTCCTTACCATCACTTGGAATTCACTCCAGCCACCAAGACCCTTTTACTGTTCCTGAATAAACTGAGCCTCCTGCCTTAGGGCCTTTGCTTTGGCTATTCCCTCTACCTGGAATATGCTTCCCCCAGATACTCTCTTCACTCAAGTTTCTACTTAACTGTCTCTTTATCAGAAAGGGCATCTGCTCACCCTCTTTAAAGTAGCATGCATATACTTAACCCTGCTTTACTCCTTTTCAAGCATCTTTACTGCTTGACATTATATTATATACTTGTTTGGTTGTTGTCTGTCTCTACTAGAATGTTAGCTCATGAGAGCAGGGACTTTTGTTTTGTTCGTGGATGTGGAGCCCTGATACCTAGAATCCTGCCTGGCACATATTAAGTACTCAATCAATATTTGTTGCACTGTTTCACAAAGACTCACCCCATTACTTCCTTCACTAATGTCTATTTATGACTCAGCCAGAACAAAGTCTAATGTATTGTTTTTCCCCCGGGTTTCTATAGTGACCTGTTCTGGGAATGCAACATTCTACTAGGATGCACTTCGATAATTAAAAATTCCAGCATTTCTACCTAGACTAATTTTGTCACTGTTCTATAACTATTTATGGCTCTGTCCATATTTCTGGGAAATTACTCATTAGATGCTCCTATTACTATATTTTTATTATGAAAGAATAGAATTTTACACACAAAAATTCTGTTTGTCTAAGGTCAGACTCATAGGTTTCTTTGTGCACTCAGATTTTTCCCTCTGGTTTCTACCGTAAGTGTTGAACTAAGGTTTGCCCCTCCTCTCCCCACGCCCCTGCCCTGTCTTTGCCCAGGTCTGCACCCTCCATCCTTGTATTTTTCAAGTATAGGTTGTGACTTATGACCCATGGGGGGTGATGAAATTAATTTAGTGGGCTGTGAACAGCAATTTTAAGAAAAAATATAACAAGATAGAAAATATTGAAAATGTTTTCATTTTGAAACTGTGGGACATAGTCCAAATAGTTTGAGAGCACTGCTTGGGCCTACATAGGTTGAAAGAAGTTTTAGCCTATTTTTCTCTTTAGTTGTCTTCAGAATATTCTAGAAGAAGGGTACATGTCGGGTTGTAGAAAATGGTCAGTTTTCTTTTAAAACATCCTCAGCAGCAGTACAAGTGGTGGGTACATCTGTTTCTTTAACGTATCTGCTTCATAAAGCAACTGTACCTGGAGCACTGAGACACATGCCTTAGTTGCACGAACACTCCATACAAACCTCTGCATTAAGAAACTTGACCAACCCTTGCATGGCTGCTGGCAGCCTAAGGCCATATCCTGGGGTGACCCAGCTCTCCTTTTGAGTTTCTGTCAGGAAAAGCTCAAGGCTCTCACAAGAATTTACCATTCATTCTAGCCAACACCTGATAATAGGCCCCTGACCTCCCTTTCTTAGAGCATTAACTTTTTTTTAAAAATATTTATTTATTTATATTGGCTGCACCGGATCTGGCTTCCCGACCAGGGATCGACCCGGGCCCCCTGTGTTGGAAGGGTGGAGTCTTACCCACTGGACCGCCAGGGAAGTCCCAGAGCATTTACTAAAGAGGGCTTACAATTGTAAATCCTTCCTCTGTCCCTTTTAGATAAATATCTATGTATCTCCTACAACCCAGGAGTGTCTTTCTCAAGGCCCTGAAGCCATTTTTTTGAAGTGTAATTATCAGGAAAGACAGGGCCTCTGTCTCCCAGTTTTGTGGGAAGAGAGTATCCTGACTCCATGGTTGCCAGCCAGCAGAGGCAGCTGCCTTAATCACATTTACAATGACCAACACTTTGCACTTTTTCCCTTCCTTGACTCTACTTGAGCCCCCACTGGTTCCCAGTCCCCATCCCTCACCCTCCCTTTAAATCACCCAGTCACCTCTGCACAAATCATAGTAGGGTTCAGCCCTTTCCCTTACTGTCAGTGGTTACTGAATAAAATGTTTTCACCACTTTAACCAATGTCCAGCTTTGTTTATCTTTGACAGCATGTATGTACACACACATGCGCGCACACACACAACCCTCCTACGGACAAACACTGCTTCTCAGAAATAGCTGAATCTTGTCATCTTCATTATCCACCGCATTATTTCTGTGCTTATTTCTCTATCTCACCTCTAAGTCATCAGTAAAGTCTCACTTAACTGTTCCAGCCTGGTCTGTGCTGTCCTTTGGGAAATTAGGTAAAGAGTCATGTACAGGACTCTTTCTTTATAGGAGCAAGAGTAGGGATTATAAGATACAACTATCTGTCCCCACTGGGAGTTTCTCCCTCTACCACCAAACTTGGAGGAACTGGGTTAGTTTTAGTAAGGGAGCAGGAAAGTTTCCTTACAGAGAAACCTTCCTAACGAATTTGTAGCCAAGAAGTCCTATATATCCTCTTTTGCTCTTTCTCCAAACTTGATAAATCAAGAGACCCTAGGGGCACTATGGTGTTGGGGTAGCTAGAGGTCAAGACAAGGAGGGTAGTGGGGTTTCTATGTTTGGAGACCACAGGAGAGGCAGCAGGTAAGGAACCCAGGCAGATGATCAGGGATGGGGCATGCGTGGGTGTCAAGGTCATCGGTGGCATGCAGGAATCAATAACAAAGGAGACATCTGAGCATGCAAGAAGAAAAGGAAAATCCCCAGGTGTTAGAAATGAATGTGCAAGTAAAAACCAGAGTGACTGGTCATCAGGCAGGCTGATACTGGCAGCTTGGGGGTGGGTGGGACCTGACCCAAATTAGTCCCCATCACCAAGGATCTTCAGTGTGGCAGCAGACAGGAAGAGAAAATGAGGCATAAAAAATGAGGAGGGGATGGGGACTGAGATCCTATATAAAGGCAAAATCTCCAGGGAAAAGGAGGCTGGTCCAGGGGAAGCCACAAACCAGAGCAGGAAGAGGAGCCAAGGAAAGCTGGGCAGATGCCAGGCCCTGGCCAAGCTGTCCAGGCATCAGATTACCACTTAGATCCAGCAGGGAAATTGGAGGGCTCACCAGTGAAGTTAAGGTCAAAACCCCATTTTGACTCTCAGCTGGTGCACTGGCTCTCGGATCTATGACCCAGGATTAACTCCAGAGCACTTCCAACCAGTGAGATGGGGCTGTGTTTCCCAAGATTGTCCACCCAGAATCCCTAAGACTGAGAAGCAAGAACTTCTGTCTCTAGGGAGGCACAGGGGGAATGGTCTAAAGCTATTCATGTGACCCCACATTTCTTTAAAGCCTCAGGTTTTCCCTTTCAATTGCATAGGACCTTTGCACTGAAATCCAAAACAAACTAAATGATGACACGTTTACCAGTGCTTGAGAGTCACAGCTCTCTGGCTCATATGCCCAGTTCCACGTGCTCCGATTTGAGAAGCACGGGTCAGTTAGGGCTTCAGGGACAACACAGTGACATTGGTGGAGGCAGGGCTGACAAGTCAGACCAGAAACCAGAAACCTAGAGGGGGGCCTCCTGCAGGAAGGTGTCAGGCCAGGCAGGATGAGGGTCACAGTTTGCAAATGGATTGGTAAATGCTGGCTCGGAGTGGCGATGAGGCATTAGGGAGGGAAAAGCTGTCTACTTTTTTGCCGTTCTGTAAACCAAATCTGATTAATTTTAGCCTATGAGTTTATCTAAACCCCCTTGAATCAACCGAAATGTTTCAAATTTCCCCTCCTAAATTAATTTCTATTCAGATACCACTTACTCATATCAACCAAAACAAGAAAAAAAAAAAAAGAAAAAAAATTCAGTCAGTGATTGTACACAACATATACTTATCCACTCCATACATATTTTACTGAATAAATAAAAACTTTATTGTATTTTTACCTATAAACAATATCTTTAGTTTGATCACTTAAAAAGAAAATACAACCTCACGTAACCAAAATGCTTAAAGGATTTGGTTAACTAAGTGTTGATATTTTTATCTATAAATATGAAAATCTGATCTGTCAGAATTGGTTTTGCAGTAGCCATGTTTGAGATATTTGTGGATTTCCATGAAGGTTGACTCTTCAAATTAGAAGATCTCATACAACACCCAGATCAGATACTAAGGGAAAAAAGGATTTTGCAACCCCAAGTTAGGACTTTATATAAGAAATTCCAGTGGTGTTTACCCACTTTTAAAATTTTACTGAGTACTTTCTTTTTCAAAATCAAGTAGGATAAGTAAATAACAGCAGTACCTCAAGGGCTTTTATAAATAGCAAAGCTATACTTTCATAGCTATAAGCAAATATTTGCATTTCCCTGAGAGCACAGTTTCTTTCAGTTCAAGAGCTCTGTGTGCCTGTGTGTCTGCGTGTTTCCTGAAGCCAGTGTATGCAGAATGTGATGAAAGCTAAGAAGAGAACATTTATCTGTTGATGTTTGGATGAGCTTAGCTCCCCATCCATTTCAGATCAGCCTTTGCAACTGGGGCCCCTTAACCTCCCCAACAGATTCCATCTCATCAGAGCCTCTGGGCCTCACTCTCTCTTGGTCCAGAATGATAACAGACCCAGCCAAGCAGCTCAGAGGCCCCACAGCAAATGGGTCTGACAGCTAGTCCTGCTCTAACTTTGCCTCACTTCTAAGAAGTGGGCTTCCTCCTGGAACCCACTTGCCTGGAACCCCTGTTCCTTATTCTCCCCTCACACTTCGTGAAAATGGAGTCATGCTCACAAACTCCAGGGTCCCTGACATCATTTTCTAGACCTGTGTCCTTAAACCTGACTTTCTCCTCTTCCTACCTCATCCTCTTCCTCCCAGTCAGGGGTACTCTATCCACTCATGGGACCTGCCTCAAGATCCAGTCTGCTGTGCCAGGACATCCTACACACCCTGCCTGAGTCCTAGGGCCCTTTGTCTCTGGCTCATCTGGCACCAACCTGCCTCGTCCCCCTGCTGGTAGTATGGCTTATGACAGTTAACTTCCTGCAAACTTGATTTTTGTTTGTTTGTTCATCTCAGAATGGAAATTAGATTTTAAGAGCTTCCATCCCTGGCTACTGCCTAGAGACTTAAATCCTAATGATATAAAGTTTCCCAAAAATGACTTGAAATTCTTTCTGTCCCTAAAAGTTACAGACTGGCAGCTTCAAGTGCAGAACTCTGGATCTTCTTAGTAGGTGTATCTGTCTGCCAACCCATGCCGTTATTGAGAACCCTTGCATTGAAAACCAGATTTATAACACAGAGATCCTAAATCCTCAGTTTCCCAGCATAGGGTTAACCTGCTGAAAATCTGGGCTCAAAATTTGCCAATTGCTCTTATCAAAGGAACACCAGGACAAGGAGCACACTCTTCCCGAGGGGAGGCTCTCTGCGTTGCCAGTGATGCTGTCATTGAACTTCCTCTTTGAAAGTTCTCTCCTGAAGTTGTCTTTGAAATACGACTGATAGCTCCTATAGCCCAGAAGTGGATTCTGAAGGCGATCTCAAAGAAAAACAGATATGTAAACAATGGCCACATCATTGACCGAAGAGCACAGCTTCCCAAGGAGATCACTTGGAAGGGCAATAAAGACCTGGATGCAACCTCATAACTTCATATACGTCTCATTTTCTCTAACTTGATGAAAAGAAAAATTATAATGTTGACCAAGTGGCCTGTTTACCTGTTTATCGAGTGTTTCTAGGGTGGGGATTGGTCTTGCTCTTTGAGTCCCCAAGGCTTGCCAAACAAAAATCTCCTGGAATGTTTGCTGAATTGAAGTAGATTAAATTGTTTCAGCTGAGAGCTTCATTAAGGTTATCAGTGTTTGTGAGTGAGGTATGTGTTCTGAATTGCCACAAATATGTTTGTATTTTCCCATCTCACTTTTCACAGCACAGAGCTGAACTCTAAGGCACACAGCTTTTCAAACACCAACACGCGTTTATATTTATCCTCAATGATCTAAGCATAAATAGAAATCTCAGTTGTGATTTTCCAAGTCTTTTTATATGCTTTGAACTGTAGCTCCTTCTAACCATAACTTTTCTATGAAAGTTAAATTCACTATCAACTGTAATACCTCTACCTTCCCAAACTGCTGAGAAGTACAAGCACACAATGGCACATCTGACATGAAATAAAACTCTATAAAGAGATTTGAAATCATATGATGAAAATAAAGGACATTAAGTAATGCAGTTACTATGTTGTTACCACTGTTGTTGCTGTTGTTGTTTTTTTTTTTTTTTTGCCTGTGTTGGGTCTTCGTTGCTGCGCGCAGGCTTTTTCTCTAGTTGGGGCGAGCGGGGGCTACTCTTCATTGCAGTGCGCGGGCTTCTCATTGAGGTGGCTTCTCTTGTTGCGGAACACGGGCTCTAGGCGCACGGGCTTCAGTAGTTGCGGCGCGCGGGCTCTAGAGCACAGGCTCAGTAGTTGTGGTACACGGGCTTAGCTGCTCCGCAGCATGTGGGGTGTCTCCGGACCAGGGCTCGAACCCACGTCCCCTGCATTGGCAGGCGGATTCTTAACCACTGCGCCACCAGGGAAGCCCCTGTTATTGCTTTTTAAGTACAGCATATGAAACAGGATCTCTTAACCTGTGTCCCCAATTTGGGGATTAGAATGACTTTCCAGTGAGCTCATATGAAAGCTCCATCTCTTAGAGTGAAGAACAGACGCTGTTCTTTGAGTCAAAACTATGCCAAGCTGATCCAAAAACCAAATAGAAGGGATTAAAAGGATCCTGAAAACGAAGGTTCCAGGAGGGTGGGGTCACAGGGACATGGACCCAAATCACTGTCTAAAAAGTAGAAAGTATGCTGTCAAGAAGAGCCAGTCATTCAACAGCGGCCAGCAATGTAAGGATGTTTACACTGAAGAAACAAAACCAAAAACAACCCTCCCCGCCCCCCCCCCCCCGGAAAAACAAAAACGGTATTCTGAGTCTCTGCAAAAACCTTTTCTACATAGCAATACGACTGTTGGACATTAAGAGGCTAGGGCACTGGGCTGTGCTGAAGGTACAGTTCTCTCCAGCAATGACAGTTCCAGGCCACAATGGGCCTCCTGTGATCATAAAAAATAGAGGCTTTTGATGGGGAGGACAGAAGTCTTTTACATTTTTCATAGCAAACAGGTCTTCCCAGACCCATCTCCCCAGAACTGTCAGGTGGAACAACCTATGAGATGCTCTTGACAAGGGGCCCAAGGTTTCCACACCAAAGATCCCAAATGGTTTAAATATAAGGGAAAAAAGAAAAGAAAAAAAGAAGCACCTTTATTTCCCTGCCTTGCTGAGTGAATCCTTTAGCAAACTTGTCAGAACAAAAATGAGTTGTTTTGTTTTGTCTTTTTCATGTTCTGAGATAGACAACATGACAGAACCTACACTAACTTTGAAATTGGAAGACCTGGGTTTAGACTCCTGGTTTAGCTAACTTGTAATCTGACTGACCTGGGGCAAATCACTTAGCCTCTCTTAAACTCGGTTTCCTCACCTGTAAAATGGGAGTAATAAAATCCAGTCACCAGGTCGTTTGACGGTTAAAGGCATTGGTATACAAAAGTGCCCGGTATCGAACCTGGCATGCATGGGACAGGTGTGTCTTGAATGTCAAGTATTACTCTTCTTTCCTCCTGAGGTAGGTCTCACAGACAGTCCTGGCTGGTCTCAAGTCCCAAAGCTGTGACTTCCAAGGAGCCGCCATGGGGAGCCGCGGTGAGCCCCTGATGTATGCACGGCCTGTAACTCAAGCCCCGCTAGCTGCTTTAGAGGGACCGATGCAGGGGAGAGGGAGAAGGGCTCCCCGCGTGGCTCCGCCCTCCGCGCTCCCGCAGTCAGACCGACACAGCTCCAGGCACGATCCTCCGAATGTGGGTGTACGACTTCCTGATGGTGACACTGCCGTGGTGCGACACCCCCCGGGGCAGGACGCACTCCTCCGTCAGTTTCTGGGCCTCGGGGTCCCAGCACAGCACCGTGGCGATGACCTCGTTCTTCTCGTCCCGCCCCCCAGTGATGTAGAGCCGGTTGTTGCAGGGCGCGATGCCGCAGCTGGCCCTCTCGTGGCTGAGCTGGGTCACCAGGCACCAGCTGTCCTCCAGAGGGCTGTAGGCGTACAGCGCTCTCATGGCCCCTCCTGAAGAGGAAAGGAAACACCGTGGGCATCTCACTGTTTTTCTGGTTTTCTTCCCCATTAACCACTAAACTCCTACTCCTGGTTAGGTCAAGTCTACCATCTTGCCAATAGAAAGAGCAAATTCATGGCTCTCCAGAAAGCCAGAATGGATAACTAGGGGCAGCAAGTCTCATGCTGGAAACACTTCACAGCCCTTTAAAGTCTGCAGCCAGGTGCTAATCAGGTTCTGAAGGACACCTGGCTTCACATGCCTGCCAAAATGTACCATAAGACTGCTTCCTGGAAGAAATACCACCTGGTGCATCAGATAGGCCCAGCTCATAATCCCAGCTCTGTCACTTTTGGATCTGTAACCATGAGCACCAAGACCACGGTGGTGATAAGAAATCAGAAGGACCATGCACATAAAGCACCTGGCAGAAGGCCTGGTGCATGGAAGTCTTGCATTGTATTGATATACATGGCAGTGACTAGAGGTGGTGGCATCTCTAGACTGAGCATGACCTGGGACACCAGCCCAAGTTTCCCATCTTGAGATTAGACCTTTGGGGCAGAGTCATGAGTCTGACCATAAAGACACAGGAAACCTGAAGCAGGGGAGAGAAGGGGTTTTGCCTTAATCTGTTCCCATATTTTGCATTCAGGAAGCCGTCTCTGATTAGCCCTTATTTGCTGAAGTTACTTATTTTTGGTATTTCCTTGATCAGTAGTTCTCAATCCTGGCTGTACATTAAAATCACCTGCACATTAAAAACACCTGACACTGTGGCCAGCGTCCTCCTTCTCATTCTGATATTATTGGTCTGCACAAGCCCCAGCTACCCATATTTTTGGAAAAAGCTCCATAGATGACTCTAAATGAGTAGTCGGGGTTGAGATCCATCACCCTTAACAATTACATGCCAACTGTGGTCTGGCTAGTCAGGCTTTCCTTCCAGCTAAATGCAACCTTTCAGAGCCCCCAAAGCAAGTGGGAAGAATAAAATTCCCATGAACACAAAATAAGAAATAAAGATAGCTACCATTTATTGGGCACTTATACGGTGCATATTTCAATTTCTTGCATTGCTAATGCTTACAACACACTTTGTTCCCAAAGAAATTTCTCGCTCCTCCCCTGGGCCCCATTGTCCATCTGTCTTGTATGTCTCCTAAATGTGGGCTGTTTCTGTCTCCAGAACTGCAAGGTAAATTCCACCAAGGCCTGGACCAATCCCATCTTCTCTTCTTTTCAACCCCACCCACATCACCCAGGAACTCAAGAATTCCCAGGAGGGCCTCATGTGATCTATCTGCAGGGCTGCAGGTGTAGGGGACCCTAGTTAAATAAGAAGCCATTTGCTCACTTACCAACCACATAGATACGGTCCCGGAAACTCACTGCATTGATGCATTTAGCCTCTACTGGCATGGTCGACTTTAAATTCCACTTATTGGTTGAAGGGTCGTAACACTGAGTCTTGTCCGTGGCCAGTTTCCCATTGGGCCCTCCCCCAATCACATAGAGCTTCTTCTTATGGCTGGTGGCTGCGAAGGAACTGACATGGATAAGGAGGGGCGCAGCCTGCAGAGACACAGGGCACCAGGAGAAGCTGTCAGTGACACTGCCCAGATTGCTGCAGTGGCTAACAGGACACAGGCCAGGAGCCAGGGGACACAAGCCAGGGAATCCTTTGCCTGAAGTCACAAGGCCTGTGGGCCTGACTCCTCTGAGACACAGAGAGGATCAAAGCATACATTTCCCACCCTCCCGCCAGGCTCCAGATGTTTCTAGCCTGTTTCTCCCAGAGTCCAGTTCTCAGGGCAGGAGGAGTGTACAGGAATAAGTGTTTATACAGATGAAACCAGCCAATGTTGGAGGAGAATGCTTTCTCAGACATGCATATTCATATTTATTCGTGTGCTCCTTCATTCAAAAAATATTTACTGAGTGCCTACTATGTGCCAGGCATTGTCCTTGGTGCTTATAGCTAGGAAGAAAAGCTGGTATAAGGGTTTCAGGTGGCCACAGGTAAGCATATTCTCCCACTCTGGGGCAACATACAGATCTGAGGGTTAAGCCAGACTTGTGTTTCCATCCTGTGAACCCCAGGGCACTAAAGGGGACTTTTAAGAGCCTCTTACCCATTGACATAACCCTCTTGGGTCATGGAGCAACTTTGTGATGGGACTTAAACTGAGAAGATCTTGGGCACAGCCTTATAAATGTTAAGGGCTCCCTATAAAGTTCTTTTCAGGTTAACAGATCTTGGCTGGATGCCATCATGACCTGTCTACCTTTGCTTGTGCCTGTGATGACCATGTTTCACACACCCCAAAGCTGGAACATGCTCTGACATATAATCTGATAAGGAGAAAGAAAATTTGAAATTGGGAATAATCTGGAAATAGAGGAAGTGAGGTCACCTTACCTTTGTGTGTGTGTTGGGCGGGGGTAAGGATACTTAACATGAGATCTACCCTCTAACACATTTTAAAGTGTAAAATACAGTATTGTTATCTATAGGCACAATGTTGTATGGCAGATCTCCAGAGCTGGTTCATCTTGCATAACGGAAACTTTATGCCCATCGATGAGCAATGCTTTGCCTTTTCTTGAGTATGATATATACCTGAGATTGCATTGCTAAAGTCTTGTTTGAAGGCACGCAAATGGTTCATCACTAATAGATAAATAAATAAGGGCTGACTTCTAAATACTACCAAATGACTCTGGATTCAATGAACAGTGTAGTCAGGAGATCCTGGTGTGCCCAGTGTGGAGAAGACAAGGGCAGATGGCATCTGAGGAGACAGAGACTCTAGGCCAAGACATGCAGACCAAGACAGGATCAAGCCTCCCGTCTACATCTGGGGTTCTGGCCAGGATAGGACAGGTACCCACCCAGAGCTCCCCCACCTGGAAGGAAATCATTTCCGTGACCTGATCAGCAATGCTGACTCGATGGCTCCTATGAGGAGGGAAGCTCAGAGCCACCAAAAATGTTCTCAGTGGGAACAGAGAGATCAGAAAGCCGTATACCTACATTGGCAGATACCTCTTTTTTTTTTTTAAGCTTTGAAGCAATAATACAGAGTTACTCATAGAAATAATCTATACCTCTGACCAGCAGTTGTGGAAGGGGTCATAGGTCTCCACGTTGTTGATCCTCTGCAAGCCATCGAAACCTCCGATCACGTAGACCTTGCCCCCGAGCACCACCATCTTATGCCTCCAGCGGCCTATGTTCAAATACTCAATTTGAATCCACTTGTTGATTGAAGAATTATATTTCCAAACATCGTGCTGTGTTTCTTTGCCCCCTAGGAGACATATAGAGCATTTAAGAAACCACTGATATGTCAGAAATGCAGCTTCTCCCATAATTTCCCACTGGCCCAGAAGTGTTAAATCCCCAGACGAGCACCAACCCCCACCCCATCCCCTCAGACAAAAGAAATCATGAAGGTGCATGCAGTGTGGTTGCCGGGACAGAGCCTGCACAGGGAGACAGGGAGACACAGTGTAAGGCTGGGGTGGATCATGCACTGGGCTCTGCCATGTGTCACCTCTGTGCTGTGAGAATTCAGAGAAGAGGAGGCTCCGTGAGCTAGGTCCAGAGAAGGCTTCAGGGAAGTAGTACCCAACTCTGCCTAGGCGAGTGGGGACCAACAGGAGCCCGGACTCCAGTGTTTGTGAGGCTCAGGGGCAGGAAGTCAGGCAGGACAGGTAAAGTTGGACGATTGCAGGTGGGAATAGTAGGGCCTTGACCCGCAGGCAAATGAGAAAGCAGCTTAAGTTCTATGTTTGCTTATTTATTCAAACAAATACAAACCTGGGAAAATCACCACGAAATCTTACAAAATTCTCTTGGTTCATATCTCTGATCTATATAAAAACATAAGTGAGGTTTGTCCTACTTTGAAACAATTTCTATTGGAACAGAATGAGATGCTCACAACAGATCATTTGAGGGTGAGCTGGTAAAAAATTTTTTCAAGACAACTCAATAAAGAGAAAATATGTAATTCAGTTAGGGAGAGAGACCAAGACAAAGGAGAACTGACTTTTTTGGTGACTTTAATAAAATATTTTAATGACTCTGTGTTTCCATTTCCCCATCAGCACAGAGTACTACCAACTACCTAAAACAAAGGATGTACCTTTCAGACTAAAATGTGCACTAGTGTGGAAATGAATATCATTAATGATGCTCTGTGTCACGGGTAAGTGTTTCTCAAGGGTGGAGCCCAGAAGTGGGATTCCTAGGTCAACGGCGTGCCCACCTTGAATTTTTACAGGTGCTGCCAAAGAACCTTCCAAAGCTGTCCTGGTTGACTTTTCCCCATACCCCACCCACAGCGGATATTAGGAAGGTTTTTTTGGTTGGTTTGTATTGTTTTACAGCCTGAGAGAGAAAAATGATGTCATAGTTTGGTTTCCCCTGGCTGCTAGGGAGACTGAGCTTCGTCCTCTCCTGTTATCTTTTTGTTCATATAGTTTAACCATTCTGGGGGAGGGGGGTTGTATACCTTTTAGAGGTCTCTATTCAACACACTGTGATATTGATCCCATTCAGGTAGTGCCCAAAATTATAAAATAACTATACACTTTCAAAGAAATGTATGCAAACTTTATTAAAAAGTGGAAAAAAATGACAATTTTTTTTACTTCAGGATGTAAAAGAAGACCTGATTAACTGGGCAGGCATATCATGTGCACAGATGATAAGACAGGTTATTGCAAAGATGTCAACCCTCCCCAAGTTAACCTATATATTAGGTGCCTTCAGGGCTTTTCATGGATTTCAGGACATGAAGTGACCATTCTAAGCTTCATTTGGAAGAGTAGATTTGGGAACATTTCTAAGAAACTTTTGAAAAAGAAGAAGGAGTAAGAGAGCTCTCCCTAGCAAATATCAAAATATACTAAAAAGCTATGATAATAAAAAGAATGTGCTACTAGTATAAGACAAACTGATCAATTAAAAACAAGGTACAGAAACAGACTAAAAGATATAGAGATTATTAAATAAATGGCATTAGAACAATTGGCTATCTGTTTAGAGAAAAATTTAGATCCCTATTTCACATTATACTTAAAATAAAATTTAAATGTAAATGCTATAGAAGTAACTGGAGAATATATAGGAGAAGATGTTAATGATCTTGGGGTGGGGAGGGGCTTTCTAAGCATAACAAGAAACCTAGAACATATAGAAAAGAAAGTTACTATATAAAATATAAATCAAAGTTAAAAGACATCCACTGTCTGGGAGAAAGTATTTGTAATACAAATAGCAAAGGATATATAATAAGAACTCCAAAAAATTAATAAGGAAAAGACAACCAATAGAAAAACAAAGTGTAGGAACAGATCATTTTTAAAAAACAGATACGTTTAGCTAATAAATATATGAAAATATATTCAACCTCATTAATGATCTAAGAGTGTAAATTTACACACTCAAGTCTATTAAAAATGTAATTGATAATAAAAAATGTTAACAAGGATGTAGAATATGGGCGCTGACATTCATCATTGGTTGAACTGTAAATTGGTACAAACTTTCTGGAGGACAATTTAGCAATATCTACAAAAATTCTAAATTTACACATCTTATGACCACTTCCAGGAATCTCTCCATGTATCAGCACAAGTTCATAAATATATGTGTATGAAAATGCCTATTGTGGTATATTTTTCAGTGAGAAAATAAAAGCTGAAAAAAATTATGGTTCATTCATTCAATAGACAGCCCTGAAGCTGACGAAATGAGCAGTAATAACAATCCTCACGGTAATGATAATGACGACTAACACTGCTGAGCTCTCACCACGTGCTTGGGATTGTGCTGTACTTTACATGTATTATATTTCTTGACACATATAGTAGATCAATTATACCAACATGTAATGATGTTCAGAACAGATTGTTAGTTGAGTACGCATTTCTGTTGATTTAGTACAACAAGCATGCTTTCATGTATTGCCTGTATCATTTTTATTTTTTTAACATTTTTTTGGAGTATAATTGCTTTACAATGGTGTGTTAGTTTCTGCTTTATAACAAAGTGAATCATTTATACATATACATATATCCCCATATCTCTTCCCTCTTGCATCTCCCTCCCTTCCACCCTCTCTATCCCACCCCTCTAGGTGGTCACAAAGCACCGAGCTGATCTCCCTGTGCTATGCGGCTGCTCCCCACTAGCTATCTATTTTACATTTGGTAGTGTATATATGTCCATGCCACTCTCTCACTTTGTCCCAGCTCACCCTTCCCCCTCCCTGTGTCCTCAAGTCCATTCTCTAGTAGGTCTGCGTCTTTATTCCCGTCTGGCCCCTAGGTTCTTCATGACCTTTTTTTTTTTTTAGATTCCATATATATGTGTTAGCAGCCTGTATCATTTTTAAAAAGACAACAACAAATTGAAGACGGACAAAAGACAAGTTGTAGAATAAAACACTATGTGTAGTGTATGTGGCAAAGACTGACCATGATTACCAAAGCTGTCTTTTCCTCCTGGGCACACGGCTAAACTACATTTCCCAGCCCCGCTGCATGGGGGGGCGGGGGTGCAGGGAGGGCATGTGGCTGGTTCTGCCAATACAATGTGAGCAGAACTGATGCCTCATGTCCAGGCCGAGGCTGTTGTGAGCAGGTGTGCCTTCTCAACTTGTTGGGTTTCTCTCTCTTCCCAAAATGCATCAGGCTTGAAGGTCACGTCTGGAAACAGCTTCATCATGAGACGGAAGGAGCCTGGGTCCCTGAATGACTGAGTGGAGCAGGTGCTCTCCCCCAACCCACACATACTACTGTGGTGATTCGTTGAGATTTAGGGTTTGTTACAACAGCTGGCATTACTTACTCTAAGACAATACAAAACCATTTTTGTAAAAAAAAAATTAAAACATGTAGGATTGTAATGGCACAGAGAAACTGCCATATTTTACTTTACACTCCCTGTATTGCTTAAATCTTCTACAACAATTAAAAAATGTTTCTATAAGATAAAAGAAAATGAAACCCCAGTCTGTGGTATTAATAGACTCAAAGAAGAACTGACCTGCCCTTTATCTTGGAGGAGACCAGCTCTGGGAATAAGCTCTTTCCAAAACAAGTTCAAATTAAAGAAAACCTCCAAGAGAAGGGAAGGGATGTTTGTCTTCCCTTGGTGCTGCAAGAAGAGCTAGGTGGCTTTTGATGTCATGGGAGAGCATGAGACTCAGAGAACATGGATTGGAATTCTGCCTGACACTTACCAGTGTGTGACTTTAGGTAAGTTCTATACCTTTCTGAGCCTCAGTTTTCTCCATTTGTAATCCGGAGATTAAAATCACCTACCTTATAGAGTTGATGTGAGAGGCAATAATTAATTGCTACCAAAGAGTAAATTCATCTACTATGCTGTAAAGATGGTAGAGATTACATCATTTAATAAATATTTATTGAGCATTTACTATGGCCAGACACAGCGCTAGGTACTGGGAATACAGTGTTGATTCATGGAATTTAAGGACTAGTGGGAAATAGGCATAGAGCAGTTATAAATAATTAAGCAAACAACTTAGAAATAAGAAATGAAAAAGTACTGGATGCTATTGGAGCATCTAAAAGTAAGACCTAATAAACTTGAGGGGAGAGGTCAGATTTGGGGGGAAGAGCAGACATTTTTATTCATTACTGTATTCCCAGTGGCTAGCTCAGTGTCCTATGCCTATAGCAGACACCGAATAAACTCTAGTACCACTTTCCTTCTTCCTTTTCCATGAAGGAAGTCCTACCTGCCTGCTCCCCCAGTTCCTACTACAATACTGCTCAAGGATTAGGGTCCACTCAGTAATTATTCCCTCTCCACGATAAGACCATCTGAGTGCCTTGTTTCCATATCCTGACCCAGTTAGTGCTAGATCAGTGCCATCCACAGTAATTCTTCTGGGATGGTTGCCTGGCTCTCACTCAGGAAAACATGTAGTGCCTTGGGGGCTGGCTTTGGCATCACGTGGCTTCTGCTTACCTGAGATGTAGACCTCATTTTTTAATGTCACGCATGCAAACTCCACCCACTTCTTATTCTCACTGTCCAGCTCGTGCTCTGTCATGGGGAGCTTGGCCACCTCCAGGCGGCTGCGCCTCAGGGGATCCAGGCAGGTTACCTCTGCCACAAACCGTTCATCCTTCGTGCAGCCACCGATGATCATGAACACCTCAGACTGGAACTCATGCATCCTGGGCTTGGTGCGCTCCGAAATGATCTGGAAAACCAATGGGAGTACAAAAAGGCAGAATGGCACAGTGGTTCAGAGCTCAGGCTATGGAGCCAGAGGAGCAGAGCCCAATTCCCAACTCTGCCACTGTAGGACCATGTGACTTCACCTCCTTGGGCCTCAGGTTTTTCTTCTGTATAATGGAAATTTTAGTGGTAACAACCTCATGGGTTTGTCATGAGGATTAAATGAGATAATATATTTAGTGTGCTTGGCCCAGGGCCTGATGTATAGTAGGTACTCAATAAAGGTTATCGGTTGTAGATTTTGCTACTTTTTAAGAAGTTCAGGTCTGTCTACCATCAAATGCACTTTCCTGCCTCTTCCCTCTTGCTTGGTCAGAAGCACTGAATCCTGGAATTTCATTTCTGGCCACCTTCCACTCCCCCCTGGTTTCAGTTTCTTGATGATATCCCAGACTTTGCTCGCTACCAGGCCTTTTCTGGAAGAGAAGTCCTGACAGTGGGCACATAAGAGCATCCAGAGACTTAGGAGAAAAGAACCAAAAGGGAGCAGGGTGTGTCCAAGGAGGTTGGGGGACTGGGTCCCAACATCAAGCATATGACCCTTCAGAGCCTTGAACAAGCAAAGAAATCCATACCACAGATATTTGAACCCAGCTGAAAGAGCAGAGGTTTGGAGTCAAATACACCAGAGCTCCATCCTGGTTCCACCACTGATTGCCATGTGACCTTGGAGAAGCAACACAATCTCTGTAAATGCCTGTGATCATTCCTATGCTACCATGCGATTGTGAGCATTCACGAGGTTGTGATGTAGAGAGCTGAGCAGAGCACCTGGCACACGCATGGCCCTCGATAGCTAGTCACAGCTGTAGGAGCGGTGGGAGATGTCATATTGATGTTATTAATGAAAAGGGAGAGCTGCCCTCCTCCTGGTTCCAGCCATCCCTGGGCTTGATGGGGAAGGTTCTACAGGATTACTGATGGGAGACAGAGAGGCAGCAGCACCTATTTCCCACATGGCCAAAGCAGCTACTCTTTCCTACAAGGTTAAGCTGACCTAATATGGATTATGGAACTTCAATCTTGCCCACAGATGGTGACAAACAGTTTACCTGAGTCCACAAGTGGTGAATCCAATCAATAGTCACATGTAATCAGATCAGCCAACACCTAACATCTACTTTCCCAGAACAGACTTTGTTTTTCTGTGCCAATAGTCAGATACAGTAAATTCTGCATCCTCAGTTATTGAGGCCAGACCATGGCCATAAAGTCTGTGGCTGGGCTTTCCTTTATGGATCAGCAGAAAGGAGTTGGGGGGTGTGTGGCAGGATAAATCCTGGGCAATGGACTGAGACTGAGGGCACTGACAGTGGAAAGGCCAGCTGGGATAAGCATGGAAGGGGTGGTCCCGAGAACTTGGAGGCACTATGAGAATACCAAGCTGGTAGGAGAGGAATGAGCAATGAGTTGGCACCAAAGACAAACTTGGCCAATCTGAGATTTCTCCCTCCAGCCTCTAAACCTTCCTTCCCACAGCTGAGGTACAACCTCTCGCACCAATCTGGTCCTCTTGCAGGGAGGATTTAGGGATTACAGGGCAATGCTTAGAGGACAGCACTAGCCTCTCAGAATTGGTTCCCTGTGACCCTTACTCTGGTTCTGAGAGCCAAGCCTCAGCCTCCTCTCTGAAGCCCCCCATCTTATTCACAGTGTCTGCTCTCCTGCATCAACAGCCTGCTGACTAGCAGGGGATCAAACTAGCCGTGATCTTACTCCTGACTCCCAGGGCTGGCATCCTGGTCCTGAGTCCTGGCCTGTGGAAGACTCTGCTCCCACTGACTGAACCCTGCATTCCTGCCTGCTGTCTGGATCTCCCTATAATATCTGTCCTCGATATCCCACACTACCTTCCCAACCACTTACCCTGTAAGCCACTTGACATTATTTTCAATGTCATTTTGTTCTTTCCTCCAGGAAGCCGTTCTTGCCTTTCCACACCTGTTCCCACAGTCCTGAATTTCCCTATCACGGCACTTTTCACCCTCATGTAATTTATTCTAATGTCCCTGATGGCAGGGATAGCACTTTTCTCCAATGGATCCTCAGCACCAAGAACAGTGCCTGGAGCTTGTGGGTTTCCATAAATGTTGGCTGAATGAATGAATGAATGAATGGGCAAGTTAGTTAACCCAGGACCTGATAAAGATTTTTTTTCCCAGTCTAGATCATTGTGGTAACCAGCTTCCACAATGGCCCCCAGCAATCCCCACCTCCTGGTATTTACATCCTATGTTGTTCCCTCCACATTGTTCCTGGGTTGATCTCTATGCCAATAGAATACAATAGTGTTGGTATACCACTTCTGAAATTAGGTTATGAAGGCACTACAGCTTCCATCTTGATAGCTCTCTCAGTCTTTCTTGGGTCATTTGCTCTAAAGGAAGACAACTTCTATGGAGAGGCCCAAGTAGCAAGAAGCTGAGGCTTCCAGCCAACAGCCAGCAAGGAAGTGACGCCTGTCAACAATCCTGCGAGGGAAGTTGCAAGTGGATCCTCCAGCCCCCTTTGAGCTTTGAGATGACTAACTGCAGCCCCAGCCAATAGCTTGACTACAACTTCAGAAGAGACCCTGCGCCAGAATCACCCAGCTGAATCACTCCCAGATTCCTGAGAACTGTGAGATAATAAATGTTTGTTGTTTTAAACAGCTGTTTTGGGATAATTAGTTGCACAGCAATAGATAACTAATACAATCATCTAGTTGATGGGGCTGGCTGGGTATCGAGACCTGCCTTGTAACTCGGAACCACAGGACTGCCAGATGGTGGCACCATTACCAAATTGTAAGTTCAGCTACGTTTTGCAAAATATTAACCCCAAAGGCATGACAAACGCCAATCTGAAGTCAGAGATGGGCAAGTTTGTTGCAGACACAGGGAAGTAAGTGTTTGCCAAAGAATCACACGCAACAATCAGGCCTACACAGTTTATTTTCAGATTGTTAGAAGTAGAGCAAAAAAGTTTCCCCTTACTGACTACTCATTGTCCAAAGAACCTATCTGAGAGGACCAAACAGAAGCGACCAAACTGCTTGGATAAAGCTCCTCAGGGTGAGCTTCTGCCCCGCTGCCCTCAGGAGTAGGTCCTCCTGACAGCACACATATCAGAGCAGCCTTTGGTACAGATCAAGTTGGTCCCTGGAAACTTAGGAGGCAATGAAATGAAGGGGTAACTTTCTCTGCCCCAAAAGACCTCTCCCAATGAAGGTACCAGCTACTACTCCTAAATCAAATGTAAATTGACATTTGTTTTTAGGGTTCTAAAACTTCCTTCTGTTACCACCTCCATGAGTTAAGAGGAGGGACAAGGTTAAAATGGGGAGATAATGATAGGACAAGCAGGGTTAAAGTTTGGGAAAGGAAGGTTAGGAGGAGAAATGTGTTCACAGAGTATCCTCCAGGCTTACACTAGTGTCATTAGGAATAAAGAGAAGATCGCACAAGCAGCGAGAAGGCTAGGAGTTTCAGGGAATCAACTAGCAATGAGACACAACTCAGAGATCACAATGGTTGGTTGGTTCAGTTAACCTAGACTATAAAATGAGGATGAGAAAATGACCTGAGCAGGATTTGGGGCAATAAGGCAGAAGAAAACTAGGACGCAATGAAAAGAGAGATTTTAGCCTCAGAGAAAGAAAATGCTTGATTGTGGGAGATAGAGTACCATAAAGGAACTGAGTGAGAATAGGAACAGTCTTTATTTCTGGGGCACTTATCATGTGCCAGACACTGTGCTAGCACATCTCATTCATTATCTTATTTAATTCTCAAAACAATTCTATCAGTTGGTAGATATTGTCTTCCCCATGTTACAAGGACTGAGCCTTACAGCAGCTAAGTAGCTTGCCCAAGGTCACACTGTAGGTAAATTGTGCAGTCAAGATTAAAGCCCAGATCCACCTGACTGGGAGCTCAAGTTCTTGACATTTTCTAGTTATCAGAATTCTCTCTCCTCCTAAATCCAAAGCTTATAATCCCACTCACCCACCCCCACCCCATTGCAAATACAAAAGGCAGAGCAGATATTTCATAGCAGCAGTTTTGCAGAAGACATAGTAGGGACATTTTATATAAGAGGAAAGCCTTTATCACCTGCATTTCAGGGAGTTAGGAAATGGGAAGCAGAAACAAAAATAGCAAGAATGTTGGAAGTACAGTTGATCAAGACCCTGTACTTTGTTTTTTTTTTTTAAGTTTTTTAAAAAATTTATTTATTTTATTTTATTTATTTTTGGCTGTGTTGGGTCTTTGTTGCTGTGCGCGGGCTTTCTCTAGTTGCGGCGAGCGGGGGCTACTCTTTGTTGCGGTGCGCAGGCTTCTCACTGCGGTGGCTTCTCTTGTTGCAGAGCACAGGCTCTAGGCACATGGGCTTCAGTTGTTGTGGCTCGCGGGCTCAGTCGTTGTGGCGCATGGGCTTAGTTGCTCCACGGCATGTGGGATTTTCCCGGACCAGGGCTCGAACCCGTGTCCCCTGCATTGGCAGGTGGATTCTTAACCACTGCACCACCAGGGAAGCCCCAAGACTGTACTTTAAATGCTGAACTGAGAGCACTTGCAGAGATTGATCTTGTCTTCAGGAATATGAGGGCTTTCCCAGTGCTGAGCCACCTGCCAGTGACCCACATATCCAGCACAGGACACTTGTGGTTATCTGGTCTTCCTCTGTCAGTCTGCTCATCACCCTTCATTTGCTTAGTGTCCTGTCTTCTCTGAAAGACCATAAGTTTAGTAAGGTAGAGACCGTTTTGTGGTGCTTGGTGCCATGTCTGGCATATAGTTGGTGTTCAGGATTTATTTGTGAAGAATGAAATTATAGCATATGAAATTATAGCACTAATGACAATATTAGAAAAAAGAAAATCTCAAATGAGTGACCTTCATTTCCACCCTAAAAAACTAGACAAGGAAGAGAAAATTCAACCTGAAGTAAGCAGAAGGAAGTAGTCAAGATTAAGGTAGAAATAAATGGAATAGAAAATGTAAAGAGAGTAGAGAAAGTCAAGTGAAACCAGAGCTGGTTCTTTGAGAAAATCAATAAAATTGATAAACCTCTAACCAGACTGATCAGGAGAAAAAAGGAGACACAAATTGCCAATATCTGGAATGAGAGCTATGACATCACTACAGATTCTACAGATATTAAAAAGGATAATAAAAAGGATAATAAGGGACTACTGTGAACAACTTTATGCCAATAAATTCAGCAACTTCTATGAAATGGAAAATGCTTTGAAATATACAAACTACCAAAGCTCGTTCTAGAAGAAATAGATAATGTGAATAGCCTCCTGTATCTATATAGCTATTAAAGAAATACAATTTGTAGTTTGAAGTTTAAAACCTTCTCACATACACAAAAAATTCCTCCTGGTTCTGATAGCATCACTGATAAATTCTACCAAATATTTAAGGATGTGTTTGCAGAGTGAATAAGTGACAATGGATCTGAGGACAACACAGAACTAGAGGAGGACAGACAGAAAAGAAGGGGCTCCCAAGGGGCCTCTGAAAGACAATTCCTAAAACTATTTTGGCTAATATTTCTACCAATGGCCTAATGAAGAAGGCTTGGTAGCCAACCTCAGAACCATTGTATAGTGGTATACATGTTTGGCTGTTCACGTGTACAAACGTAACAAACTGTCCCTCTATCATTACTTACTGATTATTTTGTTCCTCTCCACTAAGCCTATTCTTGTCTTCATAAAGTTCTGAATATAACATTTCTTCAGGAATTGTTAAGAAGAACCGGGTAGATACAAATGATATGTTTATTCACCATCTTGGTACCCATTTATTCATTCAACAAACATTAACCAATCCCTTGCTATATACCAAGGACTCTCCTGAGGTCTGGATGAAAAGTCCAATAAGACATATTTCCTACCGTAACAACCTCCCTGTCTAGAGATATTTACAGATGAGGAATTCGATGGTTAACATGCAGTGGTTGGTGCTATGATAGAGCAATGCTCCAGTGCTATGAGACTGACAGAGGCCTCTGGAGAAGGTGATACTTACACTGAGTTTTGAAGCTGGAGCAGAAGTTAACTAGACGAAGAAGAGGAAAAAGTCATTTGAGCAGCACCTGCATTAGCCTGAAGGCTGAAAAAGCACGTCCACTTTGGGGAATTACAAGCAGTGCACTCAGACTGTAGCAGGAGAGAGAGGTTGCAGATGACACTAGAGCAGCGAGCAGGAGGCCAGGCTCAGAGAGTTTAGGCAGAAGCGTGGGCTTTATCCTGAAAGTGGTGGGGAGCCAGTGAAGAGGCTAAGCCCAGGAGTGAAATGATTAGGCTTGAGTTTTAGATCATCCAGCTGATGAATGAATTGCAGGGCGACCAGGTTGGGGGCAGAAAGCTGAGTTTTGAGGAATTCTCAGAGATTCAGGAAGGAAGTAATGAGAGTCTGAACCTAGGTAATGTCAGGGGAGATATAAGAGTCTCAAGGTTTCCCCAGAGTGGACAAACTGGGAAAGCAGCAGCCCTGTGGAATGGCGACTGGACAGGGCACACTCCCCTCATGTGTGTGTCTCCGCCACCAAACTCCCGCCCTTACACAACCGGAAAGAGGAAGGATGTGCCAGGCATGGTGCTGGGTGATTTCCAGATCTCACCTAATTCTCTCAGTAGCTGTCTACCATGTAGTATTATCGGCATTTTACAGATCAGAAATCCAGGGCTTCTGGAACTGCCTGACTCAAACTATAAACATCTACAGCATCTACTTGTTGATGCCCTAAGGATTTGTGAGCCAGTCTCACCTGTATCTCTGGGAGGTCTGCTAATTCCTTCACTTCACTGGTTATGTACGGCGTCTCTCATCATCAACTCACCTCATTGCCAGAAAGGTGGTACATCCTGGCTTCCTGTAGCAGCGGGAAGACCTCTGGGCATTGCCTGATGAGAGGATCCGCTTCCACCATCTCCACAAAGTACCATGGGTCCAGAAGTGGCAAGCGCACGTTCTCCAGGACATAGGGGAGCAAGCAGAGTCGTTCTGACTGTTTGTGCCTGACCCAGCTCATCACAGTCTCAAACACCTGAGACTCTTCTGTTACATAAAGGTCATCGCTCTTCAAGATGTGGTACAGAGTATCCACAGGAAGTTCAAGGAACTCTTCGGAGTTCAGAATCTGCACAAAGTTCTGGATGATGTAACTTTGAACCTGCTTCTTTAGACTGTCCAAGGAATGTGTGTCTGCCAGCCTCAGTATTCCAACACAGTTTTCTGGGTTCAAGGCTTCTGTGAGAAAGCTCGCACAGGCATCCACCATCCGCAGGAACTAAGAGAACAGAAGGGCAGCAAATCAGGCCAGAAAATGACTAGTCCGCAAGGAGGTTTATCAGTGAGTTGTGTGTAGTAGCAAAAATTTAGAAACAACCTAAGTGACCCACAATAGAGGACTAGCTAAATAAATGAAAATACATTCATATTTTTGACAGCTCTATGGTCATTAAGAAAGCATGTTGTAGAAGAATATTAAATGACATGGAAAATGTTCATAATGTATTAAGTTGAGAAATCCATTCACTGAATCTTGATCAAGTGTCTAGATTTAATCAGCAATTTACAGGAAACATAGGGGAAAGAGGAACATCTTAAATGACACCATGCGAATACAATCAGCAAAACCCAGACTGTGGGAAACTCTACAGAGCAACCAGTTCAGTTTCTTCAACAAATACATCAAAAGGGGAAAGAGAAAAGGGGGGGTGGGGCAGGGAGGGAGAGCCGAAGCTCTCCCTCGAAAAGAGATTTAAAAGATAGATCAACCTACTACAAAGTATGCAGCTTATTTGGATCCCTGATTTAAACAAAATTTTAGAAGAGAAATGTTTACAGTGACCAACATTTGGTGATATGAAGCAATTATCATTAATTTTAAGTGTGGTAATCATGTTGTGGTTATGCTTAAAGAAAACTCATCTTTTGGAGCTATATACTGAAATATTTTCAGGTGAAATGAGAAGGCACTTCACAAAATCATACATACATTATGATCCTCTTTTTATAAAGAAAAATATATATTGAATATAGGCATAAAAAAAGACTGAAGGATATAAACCAAAATATTAACAGTTGTTATCTCTGTGTATCAGGTATCTTGGGACAAATTATGCTGCAGTAGCAAACAACCCTCAAATCTCACGGGCTCACAACAATAAATGTTATTTCTCACTCACATTACAGGGCTCACAGGGCTCTTCAGTCCAAGACCAAAGATGATGGAAAAGCTCTTGACATGTCAGTTTTGTGACAGAAGGAGAAAAAAGATGGCAAACCACACAAAGGCTCTTAAAACTTTTGCTCAGAGGTGGCACATGCCATTTCCACTCACACTTAACTGGCCAGAGTAAGTCACGGGGCAAAATTTGTTGTCAAGGCAACAATAATCCTCCCACAGAAACAGGTCCCATAGGAATAGATGGAATATACTGTATAAATAATAAAAGGCACCACACTCTGTAATAACACTATGAGATTTTTTTTTCTTTTTTTCCCTTTTTTCTTTTATTTATTTATTTATTTGTTTGGCCGAGCAGTGAAGCATGTGGGATCTCAGTTCCCCGACCAGGGATCGAACCTGTGCCCCCTTCATTGGAAGCATGGAGTCTTAACCACTGGACTGCCCGGGAACTTCCGAGACTTTTTTTTCTTATTTTGTTTATTTATATACTTTTAAAATCTTCTAAAATGAACAAGTAACACTTTTGTAATAAAAAATTAATTTGTAAAATTGATTGGCTTCCATGTCTTATTTTTAAATTATCATCATCTTCATAAGAATATGAGTCCCATATGCGTATACAGCACTTTACAGCTTACAAAGCCCTTTTGTATTCATCATATTATTTAATACTCATTTTACAGATGAGATGTCTCAAATGCACCTGTCCATTCTATTTGCTGCTCTCTGGAGCTTAGCTTTGAAAGAGTTTAACTTCCTACCTTCCCTCCTTGTCCACTGGGCCCTTTAGAGGGTCAAGTTCTCAATGTTCTTGGTTTGATCAGTTAGAAGAAGGATGGAAAGAGGGAGGCTGAGGGGACAGGGCCTGTTGGGGAGGGCTGGTCTGAAGACGGGGCCTATTGAGAGTACAGACGGGCAGACCTGACCAAGTGGGAGGGTGCAGCCTGCAGAGGAGAAACTCTAATGACAGGAGCTGGGGGTGGTAGGGTTATGGGGCCTGAAGGGAGGGGACAGGACTGGTCTTAGGGTGGACCATATTGACTTAGGCTTTGTTCTTCACTCCAGAGCATTCTAGGGGGCACACGTCCCTAATATGGGGGGATCAATCCCAATTGCAAAATATTATCATACCCTGTCAGACCACACTTTTCAATTGTCAATTCAGAAAACGCTGACCTGATGGTCAATGTTGGAGAAAGCCTAAATTCTTCCTCAGACCACCCTGTGTGCTAGCCCCAACGGCCTGCAGATCTGCTCCTCGCATGATCAACTGAGCAAACAGTTGAGACTGAGAAATCTAACACCTGTTTAGTTGTTTGCAGATTTTCAGTTCAAAGAGTAAAAATATAAAACCGAGACCAAGGCTCGCTGAGCCCTCAGAAGCTGTAACCAGAGCCCTCTGCGGCTCTGCCCACAGAGACATCATGAGGGCTGAAGGGGAACTCACTTAGATGGCAGCCTCCAGAGCAAAACGGCAGGTACACCTTGCCAGCATTTGCCTGAGAGAAAGATGATATGAAAATCAAAGAGATTTTCTAAATATGTAGACTGTCTCTGGGCGGCCACCTAAGAACCTGGTAACAAGGTTGCCTCCGGGAAGTGGAACTGGTGGGCGGAGTGAGGGTAGAGAGGGAGAATTACTTTTCACTGTTTACCTTTTTGTATCCCCTCCAATTGGGTGCCATGTGGAGGAATTATCTATTTTAAATAAATGACATTTCTCACAAGTAGAGAAAATACTAGAAGGGAATACCTCAAAATGCTAATAGTGGTTATCTCAATAGAGTTTTGTAGATAAAGTTATTACAGTAATTTGTTTTTTAGACCTTGCTGCACAGACCAAGTTTTCTACACTGAGCATGAAGTTGCTTTTAAAATCAGGAAAAAATAAAATAAATACTTTCTTGTGATTTTCAAGTACACAATGAGAAAATAAAATAAAATGAAAAAAAAAAAAGGGCTTCCCTGGTGGCGCAGTGGTTGAGAATCTGCCTGCCAATGCAGGGGACGTGGGTTCGGGCCCTGGTCCGGGAAGATCCCACATGCCGCGGAGCAACTAGGCCCGTGAGCCACAACTACTGAGCCTGCGCGTCTGGAGCCTGTGCTCCACAACAAGAGAGGCCGCGATAGTGAGAGGCCCGCGCACCGCGATGAAGAGAGGCCCCCGCTTGCCGCAACTAGAGCCCTCGCACAGAAACGAAGACCCAACACAGCCAAAAATAAATAAATAAATAAATAAATAAAATTAAAAAAAAAAAAAAAGAGCACATACTATGTGCCAGCCCCTTTATGTTTACCAGTTCATTTAATACAACAATACTATAAAGTAGATATTTATTATCATTGCTGTTTTATAGATGAGGAACAGATTCAGAGAAGTGAGGTAATTTCCTCAGAGACTTACAATGAGAGGTAGAGCTAAAATTTGAAATAGTCTTTCTCAGTCCAAAAATGCATGTTTTTACATTATTTCAAGTTGCCTCCGGTCAAATAGTGTGTGCACGGGACAAGGGCTTGGCAGATGCCGAGGGTCATTTGCACACTTCACTGGAAAACTCAGATGGTCTGATCTGTCCAGACCGAGGAAGCCCTGGCTGATAAGATGCCAGTTGCTACCCCTGTGTGATGACCACCAATGAGCAAAGAAGGGAACAAGGAAGGAGAATAAAATCAAGTACCAAAGCTCACACGTGTGAACAACAGTGACCCAGACGTGTCTCTCCCCACTCAGAAACCATTCATCCACCTGTTCTTTTCCCTAATATGTATTGAGCATTATTAGATCATAGGCCCTCAACCAGGGCTGGGGGTACAGAGGGGAGCAGAAAGAGACACAGTGCCTGTGCTCGTCGGAGAAGGTAGACCAGTGCGGGAGGCAAGCAGGAATCAAATAATCACATGGAATGTGTAGAGTTACAGCTAGGATAAACACTGTGTAACAGTTCAGTGATTCCACTGCCTGGACTGAGAAAGTCCACTCCTACCCCTCAAGCTGTGCCCAGTGTGGCTCTAAGTCAGCACTGGGACTCTCCCTGATGGAGTCACACCTGTCTACTCACCTTCTCCAAATAGCCCTAAGCTCACCTGTCACAGTGCCTTTCTATGCTCACACCATTTCCTCAGCCAGGACTACCTTTGTCCCTCATCACTACCTGCTAAAATCCTGCTCTCCTCACCCAAGCAAGTCTGACTCTGGGGCCCCACTTTTAAAGAAAGGGCTCAGGATAGCTTATCCTAATTGCAACTGAGAACTCCCCTTTTAAGTTTACCTCAAAAGGAAGGAAGAATGAGTACCATGGCCATCACTTTATCTACACAGGGCTGTTTCCTTCATTCAGAGTTGTTAGATCTGGGACCAACGGATGCTCCAGAGAGTTTATGAACCCCTACATTGTATGCAAACATTTGTTTGCACATGTGACATTTTTCTGGGAATTGTGTTTGCAGGAGACACTGGGTGGCTCTCTGGTATCCATCCACCAGAGGACAAAGCCAATACAAGAGGGAGAGCCAACCTGAAGGACCAGAAAGACACAGAGCCAGAGTCTTAATCAGACTGCGCTTTGAGCCTTCCCTGCCTCTGGACATTTTAAATTCTGGGTCGATACTTGGTTAAGAAGGAAGAAAGGGAATGGAAGAGAAGGGAAGGGAAAAGAAGTGGAGAAATCCTACCTATTCATGAAGTTCTTTCTGAAAAGCCACTTCCTCCTTCATGGTTTCTTCAACTGCCCAACATGGAATCAATTCCTCCCTCCTCTGGGCTCTACTAGGCAACTCACTTGCCCCTCTAGCAGAACACTGTACTGCCTTGTTCTATGGTCAAGCATCTCAAGGGCAGGTTCTAGGTCATCCGTGTGTTTTTATTTCCAGCAGCACCTAGCACAAACTCTGGCAAAAGGACAGAAAGAAGGGAAAGAGAGAGAGAGAAAGAAAATATTTTTCAGATACCTAGTAGGTACCAAGATCTGTACTAGACAATTTCCCATCCATTATTTTGTTTAACGAATAAATTTTATTTTTTAATGAATATATTTTAAGTAGGTATTAATATTGCCATTTGTACAGAGGAGGAAATAGAGAATTCAAAGAGTTGAGTGTGTTGCCCAAGGTCACACAGCTGGTAGGTGGTAGAAGTGATACTGGAGATCACCTGGCTAATTCTTCTCACTGAGCATCACCTTGCCTTTGTGACTGTTGCATTGCTGAGCTAACAAAATTCCAGGAGAGTCTGAAGAGGCCTTATGAGGAGAAGGGTGAGTGGGGGTTCTCCAAGTTGCCTACATTCCCTCCAAAATATGCTTTAATAAACACTTTTGAGTGTGAGGGTTGTGTAGGGCAGCATCATGGGATCCCAACCAATGGCTGGGAAACTGCTGATGTGCAGAGCAGTCATGGGGACAAGAACTTGTTCTCTTTAAAAATATCTGGTTTTGCTTCTTCATATTTAAGATTATTTAGGACTTTAGGGTAAGTTTTCTGTCTCAGCCTGTCCCAGTGACACATGAACTTGTTTATTAAAGCTGAGTGATGATAGATAATGGCAACAGATAGTCAACTTCCTATTTGGGAGAACATGTGAGTAAAAATTTACACCCAGGCACCTGACTCTCTAACAGGGAGACTAAAAATACAATCAAAGAAACCACTTGAAACATGGCTGCAGTTCCCATGAGAAATGTCTGCCTCAAAAAGAATGCACCCCTCCCTCCCCATCTCTACTGCCCCTCTTCTGCTTCCCTCTATGCTCTCCAAAACCAGGCGTCCTAAAGAACTTCACCACTGTAATTCCACATCTCACTAGAGGTCCCTTCCACTCCAGAATAACTGAAGTACTATTTTGGTCCAAATCAGGAATTCAATTGACCATAGTCCCTACGTGGCCTTGGAGTTCTTGCAAAGGGTCTATAAAGACATTGATATTCTTACCTTCAAGTCCCAACAAATCAGTATATGTGAAGAGTGTGTTAGCTGTTGATGAGATGAATAAAATTCAAATTTATTTGAAAGTGTTTCTGAATTCATTGTGAACTTTTGTCACTATTTTTGTCTTCCCAGACAATAGATACTAAACGTAAAGCCATTCTCTTGTGAGGTCTGTATTGGTATTAAAGAGGGGTCTTCATACAAATTGTAAATTACTACTGATCCTAATCTTCCACCTTTGCCTCTCCCTCCCTCTCAAGCCAGACACCCGCCTCTGACTCTGCGGGAATACACTCTCCCACCCCTCGGATGGCCTCTGCTCCCTCCAGACTTTCAGTCCTTCCTCTAGACTTGACTGAAAGGTCTGCTGGTTCCTGGAAGCTATACAGGGTGGGCAGGAAAGAAAGGAGCTAAGACCTGCGAAAGGCCCACTCACTAAGGGGGGCAGGTGCTGGGGGACTGGGGCACTTAGAGGTGCACCTACCTCAGAAGTGGAATCAGAGGGAAAGGGGAGGGGCAGTGCCCAAGGGTGTGGCAAGTTTGGTAGAGACTCAGGCAACAGACAGAGTTCTGTTGAGGACTCTGTTCCCAGAGGACATAGTGGGGGCCCCAACAGGCTAGCAGGGTGCAACAGGGGATATATGTGGGCTACACTAAGATTCAAGGGGATACATGTGGATCACACTAAGATTCAAGGGGCAAGTCACAGCTGCGGCTTAGTGACTCAGCCCAGGGAGAGGGTGAAGGCCAGGGAGGGACATCATTGTAAGGATTAAATAGAATGATTGTGTCTGGGACGTGGTTGAGGCTCAGGATGTTGGGGAGTTGAGTATGTGTGCATGTGTGTGTGTGTGTGTGTGTGTGTGTGTGTGTGTGGACACGTGTGTAGGGCACAGAAGAACGTACCTAAGCAGGAGCCAAGCCCTGAGAAGCAGGTCTATGAATGCAGACAGCTGCAATAGGTGGGGTAGCAGGTAGAGAAGGTGAAACCTTAAGTCTTTGCTTACAAGTTCCTTCTGCCTGGAATATGTTCCCCCAAACCCAACTGCCGCTTGTTGAAATCCTACCCATTCTATGAAGTCCACCTCCTTCAGAGCCAGAAATTTCTCAATTTCTACATTCTGCCTTGGGGTCTGGAAGCTCATTGGGAATCCTCGTTTTTGAGGCTTCAAGGGTAGTAAATGGAGGCAGGTACAGGAGCCAGAAGTTCTGGGTTGTCTAAACCCAGATCAAAGCTCCACCACTTGATGAGCTGGACTCTTTCTGAGCCACAGTCTCCTCATCTGGAAAGTGTTGGGAATAATAAACCCACCTTACAGGCTCATTAGGAGGGTGTTACCTGGCTTGCTCACTCTCAGAAATACTGTCAGTATCAAATGAGATCATGTAGGGGAAAGAACATGATAAATTGCTACTTAAATGTGATTTATATTTACAATTTTTATCTTTATTTCCCTCTGATAGCGTCTCACGAAGTGCCTTGAACATAGCAGATACTCAGTAATTTGTGGTAGTTAGGTAGCAGAAAAAGTCAGAATCTGGTAGCAACGTGGATTGTATTACAGCTAAAACCCCACATCCCACTTCCTTATTCCACAATCTATAAACAGCAACTAGGGCATTCCAGGCTTATTTACTCAGGGAAGGGTGAAAGGGTAGATGAAAGAAGACAGTTTTGGCTTTTGTGTTTCTAAATACACTTTTAGAACTTACACTAGAAAAATAGTTTTGAAACACCGATTAGTGGTAATAACTGGGCCCTTTGACCTTCAAAATCCAGAATCCTAAAGAGTGTGTGCAAAGGTTTATGCCAAAACAGTAGAAATAGGAGAATGGATGATAATATAAGAGTCAGCTTTTCCCACACTGGAGGAAATAACGATTCTCAGGCCTGAAAGAGAGAGGAGAAAGGGGAAGTCTAGTAATGGAGTGAGAAGCAGGTGTGGGTCCCTGGGATGGTTCCTCTGTCTCAGTGCTGGCCAGAACTCCAGAGTAAGGGGGATGCTGGAAGCCCTTAGAGGCTGTGGATATGAGAACAAAAGAACATGTACCCCGACTGCTGAGATAAAATCAGAAAAGCAGCAGGCCAGTAGAGCAGCAGCGGAAGAGAAACTGGAGTGTGTTGTTTCTAGACAAAGCGGGCCTAGGGCAGCTGCTCCGAGTTCTCTACAGTTCCAGATTGGCACAGGAGAGGAAATGGATGTTTCTTGTGTTGCCCCTGAGAGGGACATGGAAATACTGAGAGGATTGGCAGACCTGAAGAGGCCTTGAAAACAGGACAAAGAAAATGCAAAATGACCAGCAAGGACTGATGGCCAGAACCAGGTGGGATGGGGGACTTTCAGTTGATGCCAGTGGGGAAGGGGTTGATGATCAAGAGAGAGACCGATGGGAATGTAGACACTCCAGGAGGTGCCAGCATGGACCAATGATGCAAATGACCACGGTAAGCCTGAGCCAGATACCCCTTTCTACAATGTTCTGGCACTGTGTAAATGCACCCTGCAAATATATAAGCAACCCAAATCCTGAACTGATAAGGCTTTCCTGAAGTGGGTTGTCATAAAGTTGACTACAGCTTCTGCCACTGGTAGAATGGGAAGCTCAGAATAGAGATTTAAGTTCGATGTTAGAAAAATAATAGGTTTAGAAAGACAAATATCGTATGATATCACTTACATGTGGAATCTAAAAAAATGATACAAATGAACTTATTTACAAAACAGAAATAGACTCATAGACATAGGAAACAAACTTATGATTACCAAAGGGGATGGGGGGTGCGGGGAGAGATAAATTAGGAGTTTGGGATTAACATATACACACTTCTATATATAAAATAGGTAAACAACAAGGACCTACTGTATAGCACAGGGGACTATACTCAATATCTTGTAATAACCTATAATGGAAAAGAATCTGAAAAAGAATATACATATATATACACATATATATGTATAACTGAATCACTTTGCTGTACACTTGAAACTAACACACTATAAATTAACTGTATTTCAATAATAAATTAAAAAACACAAAAAAATAAAAATAAAAATAATAGGTTAAATCACACTTTTGTTTTTGCACACCTGAGTTTGTAGCCTAAGATTTAGACCCCTATACTAATTGGAATTCAAGAACAATACAAAATTCAAAAACAGGCAAAACTAATCCATGGTGGCATGGCTAGAGTAGTAGTTACCCCTGGGGAGGTACTTCCTGGGGAGAGCATGAGGGAGCATTTTGAGATGCCAGGAATGCTCTAGAGCTTGATCTGGGTGGTGGTTACAAGGTTCTATACCTATATAAGAAAAATCATGAAGCTGTACACTTAAGATATGCACATTTTACTGAACGTAAGTTATACCTAAAAATTTAAAAGAGCAAACATTGAGATCAAACACAGAAAGGCAAAGTTAAGAGAGATGCTCTGTGGGCAGCAGCAGGCTCACTGGGGAGACACCTGGTAACCCCAAGTGTCCAAGGTTCCCCAGAGGGAGTTGGGTAAAAGGGTTTGCAGCTGTGCTGGTCACAGAGCACCATACTAAAGGCCCCAGCTGCCTTCAGGATCATGGCTTGTTTCAGGCCTCGCTCTGAGGGGTGGACACAGTATGTGCAGTGAAGAACACACAGGCTATGCACAGGAGTTAACTCAGCCTCCTCCTTTTCATTAGCCGTGAAACCCTGAGCATTTCCTTAGCATTGTTGAATCTTATTTCCCTCGTCTATAAATTGGGGGTAAAAATACCTACCTCATTTTAAATGAGATAATACAGGCAAAATAGTTGTTCTGAAATACTCTGAAAACGGCAACCATTACTGTCCTGTAGACCCAGGAAATTAACCCTGATTTCTTAACACTCACAGTAGCCACACAGTATCACTGATTGACAAGGGAAATGTGTGGAAGAGGGTGCATCAGACAGTCAACAGGTTGATTTTATCTGGATGGTGGTAAAGAAAGGGTTGGGTTGGTTTTCTTGCCTAGATCAACTGGCTATTCTGATGTTGAGTAGACATAATCTGTGGGTCCCTGTCAATAGAACAGAAATTCATCTGTACCTTACAGTAATGGGACCTACTTCTACCTAGGTGCCTGGCTCTTAGTAGGTGCTTAAAAATGAACAAGTATCAGTATTAGCCTGTGGAATACTTCCTCCTCTACTAACCCATGGCATTTCCAAGAGCCAGAATTGGGCTTCTCAGTGTCCTGTTATAGGAGGTCAGGCAAATTTTGATGGCATCTTGAGCAGGTCCTCATATTCAGCTAGTGATGAGCAAGAGCACCACATATTCACTGGCTCAACATGGTACATTTATGTACCATGTTCCAAGTACTGGGAAGCCAAGACGCCAACCCAGGCTATCAAGTCGGCCACTGACCACGTGGCTACCTCATCATATAGGTCTCACCAGCATCCATCCTGTCATTAGCGAAAGATATAATAGGAAAATAAGCAATGCCAGGACTTTCACCAAAGTCCCCTCAGACTGCCACTGTGATGAAAGTTACATCACCTCCCCATGGGGTGCTGTGTAGACACCACATGGGCCTTCTCAGGCTCGGCCCAGATGATCAGGCTGCCACTCCGACATCCCTCTTTCTTTCCTCACTTCAGCCTTAGGGACTCAGCCTGACCTCCTTTTTCATCCAAGCCCCTTCTAACCAGCTGCTCTGTATCTCGGGGATCCTTCCATCTAAGACTAAATGCAGGATGAATATGGTCTCCCTGACCTCACATCTTCTTGCTGCCCTGAAGATAAGCTCACAAGCCCTTATTCTTCCATGAGGTTTTAATAATAAAAATGAAACAGATAAGGCAAACTAACAGATAAGGCAAACTTCCCCAAACAAACATGGCAAAGTCCTCCAAGATTAAAAAATTGCCCAAGTTTTTATAGTCATTGCCCCTGATCTGTAGTTTCTGACTACCTGGCTTATCTAGAACTCAGAAGCCTAAAAGTCCAGTTAAGGCAAGGGAAGGACCTTTGCTTCTCTGGAGCCTCCACTGGATGACAATCATCTTAAAATCCCTGCCTCACATGTGAACAGGTTCCTTGGGCCTTTTCTCTTAGGTGCTTCTCTTACTTTTACCTTCCCAAAAGCTACTTAGAGAAAATATGTTCCTCACCAAAATTGGCTACTAAATTGTAGCCAGGTTACTGCAAATCTCCTCAAGTGGGCAGATCATGCAGTACCTGACACACCCAAAGTTTCCTCCAAAGAAACTGTCTGGCCCTATGCCATACCTCACTGGACCAATGGGCCCTTGACCCAAGAGCAATCAGTGTTAACAGGCTAGCCACTCGTGAAGTGGCCTCACGTGAAAACTCTTTTCAAAGAGCCATAGCGGTGATTGGCTTGGTCAACTGAATTCTCCCTTCTGCCTTTCTGGACTGGGAAATCCTGAGAGAGAAGCAATCAGTGTTTAATAGGAAGAGATTAAGAGGAGGCCTGAGAAGAGAAGCAGAAAGTGAGAGAGCAGCTGAGTCACATCAAAGGTGTGAAAATTAAGAAAACTTTACTACTGGATGTCGCGGGGAAACCAAGATAATCTGATTCCCGCTGATTTCAGTCCCACAAAGGTGGTATTGGCTTTTGTGGAGGTCCTAAAATGACAAAATAAAATGCCAACTCTGGCACACTTTCCCTGAAAGGCAGGTATCATTGTCATCCTAATTTTACAAATGAGAAAGCTGAGTCTCAGAAAATTTAAATAACTTGTCCACAGCCACACAGCAAATAAGTGACTGAACTGGGATATAAACCCAGGTTCTGCCTGACTCCAAAGCCCATGTTCTTTCTGTTCCACCACCCTGCCTTATAAGAGACCATTACAGATAACTGTATATGTTTGACATCTAGAGAGACCCCAACGATATTATCCAGCATTGAAAAGAACAAGACAGCTCTACACATGCTGACCTGTAACAACCTCCAGAAATTAACGTGAAGCCAAATAAAGCAAGACGTCAAAAATAGAGTGTTTACTGTGCCAACATTTGTGTTTAAAAAATGGAGGCAATGAGTGAGAGTGATAGATGCACATATACACTGTACGTGCATAGAACAGGAAGGACAGCAAGACAGGAAGAAGGAAGCTAAGAGTGAAGATGGCAAATGTTTCACTGTATCTCCTTATATTTCTGAATTTAGAACGGGCATATGTCTTATCCATCCAAAAGAGTAAATAATATTTTTAAACCACAGTGATTTCAACAACCTATAAACGTCTGTCCCTTATGGTGCCTTCAGGCATGAAAATACTCCCAGTTTTCTATGTCTGAGACTTCAAAGCAAGTAGTCCAGAAACAATATCAATCAGAAAGCGAGTTAAACAGATGTCCAAAAGCTCATAGTACTCTTCTCTTATTTTCATAAGAATTAACACTCACAGGAAAATGAATAAAATAGCCTCAGAGAGAAACTTACTATTTTTTGCCAAGAAAGTAAATAAGATTTGGAAAATTTTGAGGTGAGGGATTACCAGAATAGGAGAATCAACAATAAACAAAGCTTGTTGTAGTTCTATCCTGTCTCCATCTTCCTCTTCAATCCCTCTCATTAAAGCTCATTAAACTCGCCACTGAAGCTCACCACTTGGAGAAAATGAAAAGAAGAAGACGGAGAAGACAAAACGTTATGCCAAAATAATCTCCAGGTATATTAAAGATTTAGGTATCAAATCTGTAGATGTAAAAAGACTAAATGAACTTATAAGTGAGTAAGTACATAATCAAGCAATGGGGAAGGTCTTTCTAAAAAGGCACACCAAAGGCAAAAACCACAAGGAAATGATCAATAAACCTGACTAAATACTAGTTTTAAACTTTGTACATTAAAAAACCATAACTAAAAATTATGAGTCATATTACCAATGGAAAATATTTGTAACAGTATTACAAAAGATTAGAGTCTTTACTATCTAAAGGGTTTTTATAGGTCTCTTGAAAAATCACCCAAAACTGAAAGAAGAACAAGAAACAGAAACACAAACTCCATCCACAATGAAACCAAGAGACATCAGTAACCCCAAACCACACAATATAAAGACTGGTAAGTGACTTTGCTGAGAGGACAGAGGTCACACTAAGTTTGTCCCTCAGAATCCAAAAAAGTAGGAATATTAAAGTCCCCCCAAACCGGGAAGACCAGGGTAGGTGGGAGCTGACAGCAGGGAGTTGGTTTAAGAAGTTAAGCCTCCTGGTTCTCCTCCTTACTTCTTGCAGTCTAACAACTCCCACTCCCGCTGGAAAAGACGATTTATCCTGTGGAGAAACCAGACCAGAAAGGTTCTGGACTCAGGGACACCAGAAACTGAAGAAGACACATGAGGACATCTTACTTAAAATAAAGGGGTTAAGCAAAGATTTGCACACACACCCACACCTACGTACCCAGTCCAGAATACATGCAGTTGTCTTATAACCCCCGGCAAAAGACTGACGATCTTTATCTGGAGAAACTGAACAACCCTAGGAAAAGTTCAGCAACTACTGCCATTTGAGGAGCCCAAATAAAAAACTGGCAGGCCACCTGATAACCCTAGTAAAACTCTCTAGTCTGCTCGCTTCCCATTCTACTCCATGTGCACTGAATTGAACCTAGTATATTAAGGCCTCAATATAAAATATGACTGGATAGCAAGGGCATTTGAGTGAACCCTCTGTATTAGTTGAATGGTGGCTCCCCAAAATATATGTCAACGTCTTAATCCCAAGAATCTGTGACCATTACCTTATATGGCAAAAGAGTAAATGTTACTTTATATGGCACAAGGCATGACTAGGTTAAGTATCATGAGAGGAGAAGCTTACCTGGTGGGCCCTACATGCAATCACATATATCTTTATAAAACACAGACACACAGGACACACAGAAGAGGAGGGGACAATGTGACATGACTGCAGAGATTGGAGTGGAGTGAAGAGATGCCAAAAAGCCACCAGAAACTGGAAGAGGGCAAAGAACAGATTCTCCGTTAGAGTCTCCACAGGGAGTATGGCCCTGCTGACACTTTGATTTTGGACTTCTGTCCTCCAGAACTGTGACAGAATAAATTTCTGTTGCTTTAAGCCACCCAGTTTGTGGTAATTTGTTATGGTAGCAGTCCTAGGAAATTGATACGCTCTCTAAGATGAAAGTTGGAGACCTAAGCAAACACACAGAGTAAAGGAATTCAAAAGAAAGAGAAGGCAGAAGAAAACTTCAAACATATTATAATCGTCTCCAAGAAATAAGAGTAGGAATCTATTAAAATAAATAGCAAGGATATGGTGGCAGAAATTAAAAACTCACAGAAGAGTTGAAATATACAGTTGAGAAAATCTCCTAGAAAGTAGAACAAAAAGGTCATTAGGAAAGAAAAGGTAAGAAAAAAATTAAATTAAATTCAGAAGGTGCGACACTTAACTAATAATAGCTCCAGAGCAGAGAATAGATAAAAGAGTTGGAAGGAAAGTATCAAAGAGAAAATACAAGAAAAGTTCCCAGAATTGAAAGACATGAATCTCCCAATAGAAGAAACAAACATAATGAATGAAAAAAGACCCACAGCAATTGTAAGTGCTGTTGCAGAAATGAATCTATTGACATAAAAATAAAATGATGATAATACAATATGGATGAAATAGATGAAAAAACATGTGTCCAGTGGTAACCTATTCTTACAAAATATGTACATAATAGATAACAATATAGAGCACTGCCTTCAAAATGTCAAAGAAAATTGAATTTTATACCCAGGCAAAATATCAATCAAATATGAAGGGAAAACAAAAATATTTTTAGACATTTAAGTCTCAAAAAATTTATCTATTAAATATTCTTTCATTGTAAGATATTAAAGATTGTGATCCACTAAAATGTGGGAGTATACAAGAAAGAAGATATGGGATCCAGGAAGAGAAAATCCAACTTAGAAAGGAGGTAAAAGGAACTCCCAGGATGACAGCAAAGGGAACTCCCAGGATAACAACTATGCAACAGGCCTAGAGAGTGACCAGTTAAAATTAGAGCAGGAGGAGAGAGGGAAAAGAAGTTATCTAAAATTGATGCACCGAGAGATAACAGTGTACACAAATCATTTAGAAATCTGGAAGTAGATAAAAAAAGAAACATTTAAAAACATGTGAAAGTAATTGTTCCAGAAGAGTAGGCTGAAGAAGGGGGTGGGAATAGGAGATTACTTCTTCATTTTAAGACTTTTAGCTACAGTTTGCTTTTTAAGCTTGTATTAGTTTCGTACGGCCATCACAACAAATTACCACAAACTTGGCAATTTAACCAACCAGAAATTTATTCTCTCACAGTTTTGGTAGTCAGAGGTCTGAAATCAAGTTGTCAGTAGAGTTGGCTCTCTCTGCAGGCTCTGAAGGAGATTCCTTTCCGTGTCTCTCTCCTATCTTCTCTCTCCTTGGTATTCCCTGGTTTGGTTGTTTTACTGACAAGGAAACTGGAGCACAGCAAAATTATGAAATACACCCAAAGTCACACAGCCAATAAGTGGTGGAGCTGGCATTTAAACCCAGCAGTCTGGCTCCAAGCTGTGCTATTACCACCCTGCTAGCTGCCTCTGTATAATCAATGCACAGAAAAGGACCTGGAAGTGTATATACTAAGGAAGCTGCCATATTGCCTCTGAATAGAAAGAGGTTGTAGGTAATTTTTATGTTCTTTTTGCTTGTATGGATTTCTAATTTTCTGAAATGAGTTTGTAATGTTATTACAATTTATAAATATTAAAAACTGCATTTTAAAAACAACATTATCTCCTCAGCCTATCATATAAGACTTACTTTCAGTTAGTGGGAAAAACAGGAGACCTTGTTACTAGATCCAACACTGTCACTCAAGGCACACAGTAAGGGCTCAATACAACTGGTATTCATTAAGCATCTACTCTGGTGTCAGACACTGTACTTGAAGCAATAAATGCTATTACTATTAATATTGCCAGTGTTACCTGTCCGTCTTTAGACAAGTCAACAACACTTTCTGGACCCCAGGAAAGGATATTAGCATGAAGGTAACAATGACAACTGTGGTTTGATTGAATTATGGTGAATGGGGTGATTCTGCTCAAGCTTATTGGTCCTTTGGGGGGAAGCAGTGAAGAAGGGATACTTGCCTTGTAAGAGAAATTTCCAAAAAAGCATAAAAGCTGAACTAGATAGAGTCCCTTCCAAAACACAAGAAGGATTTCCCTGAAGTTAGACTGGTGGAATAATGGGTAGAGGGGATGAGTTGGGGATGTTGAGCATAAGGTTGCTGAGCCCCTCCCTCTACATAACAAAGGATGTTTCCCTGCCAGTGAATAAGGCTGAGGGTTTAAGCAGATAAGGAGAGAGAAAGGACAAGGGGCTGGGTGAACAGGTGGTAACTGACTTGGCCACATTGCCAGGTAAGGCGTGACCAGTCCTTTGGGAAGTAACTTGTTCTGTATCTTTAAAATGCCCTGAGGAAACTGAGACAAAATTGGCTAACACTGCAGAAACCCATTACTCAGAATCATCAGTGCTGTTCCATGGTTGATTTTTCTCCCTCTTTACACTTTCCCTTCCTTGCTGGATTTCCTAAATCCTGCCTAGACTCCAGCCTCACAAAGATAATCCAATTGCCCATGATCTTGACCCTAGACCCCTCTTTCCCCACCTTCCCAGACTTTGTTTTCTGTTCTTTTCAACTGCTGACCTACTGATGATCCAAGAGGATGCCAACTCCCAAACTCCCAAACCATGGACAAGATCTGATGCTTGTCTTCAGTCCCTGGGAATGACCTGGCCTGTCCCTGGACTCTGTTTACCATAAATCTCAACATCCTCAGTGGGATAATCTCTGTCATAACCCAATGGAACCGAGCTCAAGGTGTAATCTTAGACCTAGGCAAAGACGGTAACTCAAGCTGGAACTCCTGTGATAATTGTGGATGCAACTGACATAATCTGTGGGTCTAATTATTTTATGAAGCTAACTATAATTACTATAATCAGACTGAAACAAACACAGTTAAATGCAAAAAATAAAACTTAATTCTGAGGGTTCTCTATTCATCTTCCATGACACCCCTCATGAGAAGTGCTCTTCTTTCACACCCACCACAAATTGCTGAGCAGCGAAGTTCCTGCTTCCCCTGGAATCTAGACACTGCTCCCTGAGAGGCTGCATGGTATAGTGGCATACATGTGGCCCCTGGGCTCAGAAAGCCCAGGGTTCAAATCACATCCTTGTGTCTTATTCTCTATGTGCCTTGCTTTCCCCACCCGCAAAGTAGGGGAAAGTGACTATCCCCCTGGGTTGTGCTAAAGAGTAGAAGGTACATATATGAATTGGTGACTGCAGTCCCCACTCCAATTAGGCTTCCACACATTGTAGTCATTGTTCCTGGAGTCAGGAACCAAGTGTAGTTCTAGGCACCAAGCTCCCCTGGCTTCATCGCATTAAGGGGTCAATGACTCAGCTCTCCACTCCCCGGGAAATTTCAAGTAAGTACAAGCCCAGCTAAGTGTGTATGTGTGTCCCAGGTACAGGCCTGGGAGCCAGGCCAGGCAGGTTTCCAGAGAATTGCTGCTTTTTTCTCTCCAGAGGAGAGCACTGGGCCTGTTTGTTCACACACCTGGAAAAGGTTAGCAGCTTCCAGGACCCGCTGGACGTTCTGCTTGGTGATCAGCGCCTTGCTGGTGTACGTGTAGTCCAGAAGAGTGTGCATAGTCTCTGCGTCGACCCCTTTGATGATGATCCTCTCCTCATACTTTTCCTTTAAATCATTGCAGAACATGGCCCTGGGAGAGAGATGTGTGAATGTGAGTCCAACCGTGACCCTTGGTTCCAAATCTAAACAGACCCCCTTCAGACCTGTCTGCTCCCATGGGACAGTGAGGTTTGCAAGGTCGGGACCTGAAGCGATTGCTCTCCGTCCCTCAACACCCAGGACCCACCAGACGTTCCATGAGTGCTTACTGAACTAACGTGTCCTGCTCTGCTGGACCCAAGTGTCATCCCCAAGGCAGTCCCAGATCTGAAGGGACACCAGGAGCCCTACTGGAACACCTGGTAGGATCTAGAGCTCCTTTATATTGGCCTAAAGTGTGGAATTCTTCCGGAGGCTTGTGACAATGCCAAAGCCTTTTCCCAGAAACTGTGCTGAGGCAGTATCCACCAGGGTGGCGTGCTAGTGACAGAGTGTACTTTCTAGAGCTGGGACTTCCACCCCAACACAGAAGGGATTATAGCCCTAAATCCTGTTCCTACTCCCTTTGCCTCACCGCCTATTTATCTCTGGAAATCACTCCTCAGCGTCTTTCCCCTATTTCCTCATCTACAAAACAAAGGTAACTGCTGTGGTTTTCCAGGAACAAACATCAAAAAGTCAGGAAGAAAGACATTGAGAAAAGAGAGAGAGAAAGAGAGGAAGAAATCACTTGACAAGCTGATTTTTTTGTTTGTTTAATTTATTATTTTTGGCTGTGTTGGGTCTTTGTTGCTGTGCGCAGGCTTCCTCTAGTTGTGGCGAGCGTGGGCTACTCTTCATTGTGGTGCGCAGGCTTCTCATTGTGGTGGCTTCTCTTGTTGCGGAGCACGGGCTCTAGGCGTGCGGGCTTCAGTAGCTGTGGCTCATGGGCTCTAGAGCACAGGCTCAGTAGTTGTGGCACACGGGCTTCGTTGCTCTGCAGCATGTGGGATCTTCCTGGATCAGGGCTCGAACCTGTGTCCCCTGCATTGGCAGGCGGAATCTTAACCACTGCGCCACCAGGGAAGCCCCGACAAGCTGATGTTTGAACCTGTTGTTTTAGCCCATGAGATCTTCTCCCCGGGTCTCTCTCTGTCCTTCTTCCTGTCTTTGTTTTAATCAATAATAATCTTCCTACCCATCTCCCTCCTCTTCTCTCCTCTCTCAGCTGGCCTCTTCCCCCTCCCCAACAAGATTATGACAGCATGACACAGATAGCAAATGTGAATTCTGCAAAGTTAACAAATGCCAGCCTGGAACCAGAGGAGCAGTGGTGTCATTTGGGCAGACGAGTGATTTACAAGCCAGTTTTTTCAGCCATAAAGTCTCTTGGCCAGAGGGGCACAGAGCCATCTGTGGAACCACACATGCTGTAAAGTGAGGTCATGAAGCACTCACCTGGCTGCCTCCTGATTCCACTGCGAACCCTGCCATCATGGCAACCACACAATTTCTTCCCAGCTCAGCCTGTCTTCCTGGGAGGAGTCAGACAACCTCACTCCCTAAACCTCCCTTTGTTTGAGTCTCTAGAGCAGAGCTGCCCAATAGAAATATGATGCAAGCTGTACGTGTAATTTAAAATTTTCTAGTAACCATAATTTTTACATAAAAAATAAGAGACAAAATTAATTTTAATCTTTTATTTAACCTAATACATACAGAAATATTATCATGTCAACAGGTAGTAAATATTTTTAGTTATTAATGAGATAATTTACATTCTTTTTTTTCATACTAAGTCTTCAAAATCCCTCAGGTATACCTTACACTTAAAGCACATCTCAATCCAGACCAGCCATAATTCAAACACTCAATAGCCACATGTGGCTAGTGGCCACTGTAGTGGGCAGCGCAGCTCCAGAGTATCAGTCCTGAACTCTGCTGTTGGGTCACCCAGATCTGCAATCATCTCAGGGAGTAAAGTGAATGTTACCCATATGAATGTCGTGTACATGAATATATGGGTAACAGGACATTTAGCAGGAGAGGGTGGGCAGTGATGATGGAGTCAAACGAAGCTTCATGTAACTGAGGCAACATATCAGTGGAATCCTACCAAAGTGAAATTTAGAAATACCCCTTCACCTAAAATGTGATTTTAAAATTAGTAAAAGGTGAATTTTGTTGAATCTGCATGATCTCAAACATTCTAATGAAAACTGAAAAAGTCTACTGTAGAGATGTTTTAATATTAAATGAGATAGGTATATAAATTGTCTAATTCAATGCCTTGCACTTCAAAGGGCTCTTCCGAAGCCTATGTATTTTGGGGGTCCCATGTGACATGATTATTGGGATCTCTGGGATCATTTGGACTCTTGATCAGGCTGTCACTGCTAGACACAGCTTCTGAATTCTCTTGGAATCAGTCACTGAATAACATCCTGGCCCAGCTTAGCCAACACTTAACTGGGTGTCTGGAATCCCCTGAAGCCAACCCTCAATAGCTAGTGTTGTGTTAGGGGTATGGGAGAGCAAGATGAGGGAGGGGAGGAGGCCAAGCAAAACAGAAGTCATACAGAAAGTCACTTTGGCCTAGTCCTGCAAGGGACCTCTGGAGAATACATTCCAGAGTTGTCCCAAAAAGAGGCAAAGAAGCTGGGCTGTGATACTCCCGCACCTTGTGACAGCCTTAGTTACAGGCCACCCCAGGAGCAGGTAAATTCTCAGGCTCTTCTGCGTTTTGATGTGTGTGGCTGTGCATGTGCACAAGCAGCGTGATTCCAGGAGCCTAGGGGAGGGTGGGAAGAAGAGCTGCAGTGCTGGCTTTTGGAAGGTGGAGGGGCTGGGCTGTCTAGGCTGCGACGCTAACTCACCACGTGACTTTGTACAAGGGAGCAAACCTCAGTTTCCTCTCCTGTGGAATGATATAACAATAGTCCTGACCCCAGTGAGCTGCTGGGAAGAATAAGATAATTACCACTCACCAAGTGGCTGGAACAATACCCAGCACTCACTAAGGGAAGGCATCTCAGACCAGGTCAGAGGAATCTCGGCAGGCTGTGGGAGATACTCGGAGGAGGCAGCCGACCGCACTCTGACTCACAAGCCGGGACCTGCCAGCATTGGGCTTGGTCCAGTCAGGTCCCTGCACGGCTGTGCACCACCCGTTCAGCATAGAGTTAGGGCTAGGGCTGCTCACAAACTGCCTTAGAGACATTAGCATGGTGTGGGCACACAGTAGGAGCTCAATAAATGTTCATGGGAGAGAGAGGAAAGGAAGTGTTCCAAAGACTGTCCTTCCTCTGGGGCTTTTTTGGCCTGGTTTGGGTCCCAAAGTCCCGGCATTTCTCTGCTTTCTTCTGAGACTTTTTCACTGATTTTCGGCCACCTAAATAAACTCTCCTGGGCCCCAGACACCATGCTGAACACAGATAACATGAAACTAAGGAGAAAACTACATATTTCTCATAGACCAAACTCCTAGGCCTCCTGCTGCTCTCCAGGAGATCCATGGATACACTTTAGCAAAGTTGGGAACCCCTGGGCAAAATGGGCCATCCCTAGGTTTCCACTTTAATAACAGTAATCTCTCACATTTATGTGTATAGCCTTTGTAGGGCAAACAGCATCATCTCTTTTGATTATTATACCCATTTTATAGGTGATAGACTGAGGTAAAAGTTAAGTGAACTGCCTAGGACCTTACAGGTTGTCGGCAATAGAATGGGGACCAGAACCTAGGACTTTGGGCTCTTAGTCTGGAGCTCACCAGTGCACTAAAATCAAGAAAATCAGCAGGAATTCAAAGCCATCTTTAGGGGGTCAAACTAAGGTTCACTGAGTGAACCAGACCACATTTTGCTCCCCGAGAGCACAGCTGGGTTAGTTACTAACCATTTCTCCCTTAGCTTTTACAGGAGGCAAATAAAATTTTTGTGTAATAACAATACTTTCTAGACAGACACTGACCAAGTCTCATGAGATTCTTGTAAAACAGAGGTGGCTATGAAGATCCTCTTTTTACAGTTAGAAATAATCTCAGAGTAGGGAGTCAGTTGCCCAATACTTCAGCAGTGAGTCAGTGCCAATCCCAAAATAGAGCTCATCTCCCACAACAGCCATGAAGACAGCCATGGGCCCAAAAGTCTCCTGGAATGAAGTCAGGCCATGGCCCCATCACTCTGCCTGGGCTTCGCTCCCCACCAGGCTCTGCCAACCTCACTCCTGACTTCATTCAGGTCTCTACTCAGACATCCCCTCCTCAGGGTGACCATCCCTGACGCTCAGTCTGAAATAGTCACTCCCTAACATCATCTCCTTTGTTTTTCTTCATAACCCTGTAACAACCTGAAATTATATTACACATCTATTGTTAGCAAGTTTAATAATTGTCTCCCTGCTAGAATGTGAGCTGAGTGAGGGCAGGGGTTGTGCCATGTTCAACGCTATATCCCTGAGGCTAGAATAGTGCCTGGAACCTAGTAGAGACTCAGGAAATATCTGGAGAGAGAATAAATGAATGAATGAATGAATGAGCTTGTGCTTCTAGCCCTCGTATGTTTGCTTTTGACAGGAATCTGCACCTCCAAGAATTATCAAACACTCTCTGAAGGATGAGGCTGAAGAGGCTGCCCGTAGAGAACTCCCAGCACGCCGCTGAGTCTAGGGCCTGGAGCTTAAAGAGGACACACCCACACCAGAACTTTCCACTCACAAATTCAATGAGTTCTTGATGCTCTGACAGTTCCTAAATGTCATCCACTCAGGATTTTTCAACAGCCCAGCTTCGCTGTGGCCCACCCCCTCCCCAGGCCTCCACACCTGCCACTGAACTTCCTGCTTCCTGAACCTCTAACCCCAATCACAGTCCTATAAACAAATATTCACCTCCACCACCCCCACTCTCTCATTCTTAGACCAGCTCCGCCCATGCTGACCCCTGCTCTGTTCATCTTCTAATCCCTTCACCAACCCATTCATACCAGGAGCTAACTCTTCTGCATCAGTGAGGTATTCAGGGTTGGAAATAGCTCTAACACTGGTTGCAAACTGAGTTAAATTCTACTTAAGGTTATATGTCTCTATGTATAAATTAGCTAAAAATATTTTTAAATTAGTAATCATGTGCTGCTCAATGAACATTATATTGTTAAGAAAGGATTATTGGATATAAACCCAATATGGCCAATCAAAGGGGTTTCCACTCCAAAGGAAGCAGGGAGTCAGCAGATGCAAGGGTGACCTAGCAAAGGATGACATCACTATAGTTCCCCAGCACCTCTAAGTTGAAGACACCAAACCTTCCACCTGCCATTTCCTAAACAAAGGAAGTATGTAGACATCTGGCTCAGCCAAGTTTCTGACCTCAAGCTGTTCCCTAAGCCCTACCACGTAGACCCTGTCCCAACACATGAGTCCTGCCCACATCCTTGGCCTGCAGACACTCCAGCCTCAAGGACAGTGGGTCTCAAAGTATATTCCATGGATAGCTTGCATCAGAATTCCTGGGGTGTTTGCTAAGAATGCAGAATTCTGAACCTCACCCACCCTAGACCTACTGAATCAAAATCTCTGGCAGTGGGACTATGAACGTTATTCAGCTCACCCGGCCCCCACCCATAATTGTTTTGCAAACCAAAGTTTAAGAACCAATGCCCTAGAGAGAGGTCACCTCACTTTCCAACCCAGTTCCCCTTGGCTCACCCTGAGAATGAGGAGATTGGACAAAGGTCCAGGTCGAGGAAATAACTGGCTGTGGTTCTGGGACAGACATGTCCTTGAAAGTCTTCCCTCCTTGTAGATTCTCATCTTCTGAGATCCAGTCCTCCTAGAATTCCATGAGGCCTAGGGCTGGTCCCCAAATTGGAAGTGGGGATGGGGGTAGTACTCCTCTTCCACTTCCCAACCTGGTGGGGTTTTAGATGGAAGCAGGTCTTGTCCTGGCCTCTTAAGTCTTTCTCTAACTTAGCTGTTTATACAGAGCCCCTGCAGCTTATATTCAAGTAACACATTTCATTAGATCTAGTAGTTCTGAAACAGGATGTGGTGGCAAAACCCTATTAGTCACAAACAGTGCACAATTCCCTGTTCTTATCTGCTGTGCACATGTAAATCTCACACAACTGGAGGGATGCCTTCAGAGAAGGATTGGGAGGTTCATGGGCGTCTCTCTTTCCACTCCAGAAACATGACTAACAGCACTTTGTTGTCTCTCTCTGGGTCCTGGAGTCAGCTCCCTGAATTCACAGCTGCTGACTCAGTATTTGCCCCAAACTGACAGACGAGCTGGAAGCCCAGAGCTGCCCCCACCTGACTCTAAGCATCATCAGACCTCAAAAGAACTGCCTCTCCTAAGCTCCTTGCCCAAGTTCACCATTCCTCAAGGATGCTGAACATGTACCCCTAGGGGACCAGAATGCCAGCCATGTTTCTATAGAATCAGAGTCCCTCTCAGCCCTACTGGACCATTGCTGAGGCCTCTGCATGCCATGGATGGCCTCAGCCCATCCAAATTTGTGACAGAAAGAAGGGCTTGTACTGACCTGCAAGGTCAGGCAGGATCAACATCAGTTGCAGCAAATGCTTGTGGCCAGAATTCAGCAATGATTCAGCCACAAAGATATAACGGGAAGTTCTTGTTTTGGCTGCCCAACATCATTCCTAATCACTTTAGGAGGAGGAACCAGATTTTCCTTTGGAGAACGACCCCTCCTCCAATACCAGTCTGGTAGGATGTCTCCCAAGCCACAGTGATTGGGTCACAGATGGGCACAGGAAGAAGCCAGTCCAATTGAAACCAATTCCAGAACTTTCTCTGGAATTCTTGGGAAAGAGAAGCTCTCTTCCCACTGTAGTTGCTGAGCTGAGAGAAATAAAAGTTCAGAGCTGCTGGAGACCTTCTTGCTTCCATGGGTGAAGACCCCCCTGAGAGAGAGACCAACACAAAGGAGAGACAAGAGACAGACTGTGAAACTGAGCCCTGATGACATTATATGAGCACAATGATCCAACTAACCCTGAAACCAATACCACTGGACTTTTAAATCACGTGAGCAAATAAATTCTTTTTTTATATGCTTGAACCGATTTGAACTGAATATCTGCCATTTGCAATGCACGGTCCTGACTGACACAAATGGACAAGAGAAATCCTGAATAAAAAATGGGACCAAATGCTAAAGAAGACTAAATAAAAAGTGCCCAGAAAAAGAAATGTTAAAGTACTCTCAACATTGCTATACAAGGCTCTTCACAGTCTGATCTGTGCACCACTTCCCCATCCCATGATGTATCAATAGCTAGCAGTTTCCAACATGTGCCTCTGTTTACGTCAACACCTTTGGGCTGCAGACAGGACTCTCTATGTACACTCTATAGGGCCTATTTTTAATGTGTCTTTTCCCTCTATTAGGTTCATGAGGATCTTAATGGCAAGGGTTGGGTTTTATTTCTCTCTCACTTCTTATTTACTGGCCCATAGTAGGCACTCAATATTTGTTGGATGGATGGATGAAAAGGAAGCTACACATGCAGCTCAGTCCTATACTTGTTCCTGTAGGCCAAGTGGACTCCCCTTGTCTCCAAACCCACATTTCTCCTCTAACTGCCATGAGAATAAATAACAAGGACCTCCAAGACCAATTGATTGGAGCAAACTATGTGTGTGAAGAACTATATTTTCCAGTGATTCTCCAAATCAGAACCCCAAGCCCATGGTGTTTATCCTAAGCCTTCCTATCTGAGATTGTACATTACAAAACAGCATGGTTGTTCTTCACCTTAATTTGCTTTTGCACATCTTCCACTTCCTTGCCCAAAGGAGAAACCTGGCTTCTGCTAACGAAACACCGCTTCCCTCACAACCCTCTTCAATGAGGTCTGCTCTGATTCTCACTTCCCTTGGTCTGGGAGCAGAGTCAACATTTGTGCTTACTACCCACTGCCACATCCTGACTAGGCTGTTGCCCTGGAGGCTCCTTGTCACTCTCTTTTTCCAAACATTTTCCATCTCAACCACCCCCCCCAGTACCCCACGTTGGTTTCCTTATGGCCTCCATGTCATTATCCAGAAATCAAGGATCAGCCTCTGCTTAGAGATTTTTCTGAGCGTTCCCTGGCTCTGACCACTTAAAAACATGCGAACTGGTCCCAATCCTCACCACAAGGTATTCAAATGTTGAGGCTTCCCCAGTCCTAAAAGTTATCCCTACTGTGACAGGGCAAAGATGATCATATATGTGTTCCAGACTTCTCCCACCACCTGCTGCCACAGAGGAATCCGGACTGCCAGGCCTGTTCTTTGGGCTTTTATGATACAGAATCCAGAGGAAAGTGGGAGGGCGAAAGGAGATCTTCTAGCTGGGGATGGAGAGGAGTTTTGAAGCAAGAGGCAAAGGAGGAGTTACCTCAGGCTGGGCTACCCTCAGGGCTGCCCAGACGGGGCCAGAGTTGGGGCTGACATCCATCTGCACTCACCAAGCCTTGAGCCCTGATATGGACAGCAACAGTCCCCAGGGAAAGAAGCACATATTTCTAACTTGTCCACCCAGACAGAACTTTTAAAAATTCATACAAAGGTATCCTAAAAGCCAGCAGCTCTCAGAGATGTGGATAAGAGAGGGGAACAGATTTTAATAGCTGTGGTGTGTGTCTCCCTCAAAGTGTTAAAAACACACACACACAAGTTCAGAGGTTGAGTTACTTTGAAATTACTTGTTATGGGACTTCCCTGGTGGTCCGGTGGTAAAGAATCCGCCTTACAATGCAGGGGACATGGGTTTGATCCCTGGTCAGGGAACTAAGATCCCACATGCCTCGGGGCAACTAAGCCCACGTGCCACAACTACTGAGCCCGTGCTCCTCAACTAGAGAGCCCGCATGCTCTGGAGCCCGCATCACAACTAGAGAGAGAAAAAACCCACACGCCACAACTAGAGAGAAGCCCGCACACCACAACTACTGAGCTCGCGTGCCTCAACTAGAGCCCAAGCGCCGCAAACTACAGAGCCCACACGCTCTGGAGCCCACGCACCACAACTAGAGAGAGAAAACCCGCACACTGCAACTAGAGAGAAGCCCACGCACCACAACAAAGAGCCCACGCACCGCAACAAAAGATCAGCATGCCTCAACGAAGATCCCGCGTGCCGCAACTAAGACCCGATGCAGCCAAAAAAATAAAGAAAATAAATAAATAAATAATAAACAAATCTTTAAAAAAGAAAGAAAGAAATTACTTGTTCTGTTTCTGGGTTTTGCTCTACAATGGGGTGGCACGGGTGGGTGGAGGACTGATAAAATTACACTACCTTCTCTTTCTCTTTCCAGTCTTGAAGCTCAGAGAAGTATGGTTTGTCTTCCAGTTTAGTTTGTCTTCCAGTCCCCCAGCCCTGCTTTCTTCCTCCCCTTCTCACCAGCCAGTGCTGGCCCCCTCCTTTCTGTCCGGCTCTCTGTTGTCTGGCTGCCTTGAGGGCCCTTAGAGAGGACTCAGAATGTCACTTGAGACTGTCTCCCCATCCCCACTGCCTCAGCCTTAATTCCGACCTCATTTCCTCTACCTGTAATTTCTGCAACCACCTGAGGGTCTCCCTAGATTATCAGGGCCTCCACATCACCGCCCAAAGGGTTAACAGAGTGGTTGGATCACTCTCCTCATTAAACACTCTTCCCGGCTTCCCACTTCCTATAAGGTACATTTCAAACTCTCCATCCTAACCCAACAAACTTTTCATGCTACCCTACCCTGCCCATCTCTCTTGGCCTTCTTGGCCCACACATATTCTTTACTCCAACTTTAATCTTCTACCTGTGGTCCCTGTCCTTACGCTGCATGATACTTTCCCAGATGTGGCTTTTTTTGGCCTGGAACACTGCTCCCTTTCTCCCCTTTTCTTGGTCCCCTTGGCCCAATGCCTACTCGTCATTTAAAACTCTGCTTAGATATACCCTCCTCCAGGAAGCCTTCGCTGACTGCTTTTTCTCCAGTCTGACTTTGTCACTGGCAAAGCCCACTGGGGTCCCCAGGGAAAAATAAGATGGAATCTAGCTGATAAGATAAGGTCTAACGTCTTCTTTTGTGTTTAGTTTGCCTGTAGGAGGTCGTGTGCAGAGGCCTTGCACCTAATTCGTCAGATTAGAGTTCCCTGGGCAGAAGCACCGGGCTGGACACCTCAGCTCCCAGACTGTGAGCAGAAGCGCTGCGCTCAACACCGCAGTTCAAGAGGGCGGGGAGCCCTTGAATTGTGTGCAGAGATGCTGTGCCCCGCACTGCAGTTCGGAGTGTGAGCAGTGCCCCTGCGCCAGCCCAGCGAGAACTCGGTACCCTCCCCTCCGAAGAGAACCTTATAAAAGCAGCCCCACCCATGGCCTCTCGGGAGAGTGTGTGCTCTAGAGTGACAGCTGGCACTTCTCCATTCTCTGATCAAAGAATAAACCTTTCCTTTGCTTCAGAACCAAACTCGGTCTCGTTCTATGGTCACGAGAGACACCAGGCAGGAGGACCCTTGTTGGGGCACGACTCTAAAGGGTCGGTAACAATTTCATGCCCCTTCCATAAGCAGAGCTCTATCATATCCCTTATTACCCAGTACTGAAACACTGATTTACCTGTCTCTCTCTTCCAACTTATTGTGATTTCGAAGTCAAGCAAGAACCATAACTCATTCATCTTTGTACACTCAGTGCCTGGCCTTGATAAATTTGTGCCAGTTGAATGAATACATGAATGGGTAAGTGGGTGGAATTTCACTAAACCCACTCAACACCATAGTACTGAAAGCTTAATATTTTGTGCCCCCAACCCCCAGATATTTGCACCTTAAGAGAGGTTATATGATCCGGTGTTCCTCAATTAAAGGCCTACAGATCACTAGTGGTACACGAAGAAGTGTGGGAGGAGTGCAGTTTTTCACAGCATTACTAAGAATTCTCCCCCGCTCCTTCTTCGGCGTCATCTGTAAAATAGACATCGTCTGCCAAGCCAACCTGCTATCCTGAGCTTTAAGGATACTGCCAGTCATTTGAGAACTTTCCTAAATGTCCTGATCTCCATTCTCTTTGTCCTGTTTCTTTTGTGCGCTGTGTCCACCAACCTCACCTTCCTGGAATTATTCACCAGGCATCTGCTCCTCCCCTAATTCCCCCAACACCAGCCCCCTGCAAGCCTGAGCTTGCTCTACATGACATGATCTCTTGAATGCCAGTCAGCTCTTACTTGATCCTAGACCTGGATCATTATATGCAAAGCTGCTGATCGTTAATTTTTATAGATCCCTGAGTGTCTCCTCAGAAAAAGCTATGATGCAACTTTTGGTTTGATAGTGTGGTTTTTTTTTTTTGGCCACATGGCATGCGGGATCTTAGTTCCCCAACAAGGATGGAACCCGTACCCCCTGCAGTGGAAGCAAGGAGTCTTAACCACTGGACCGCCAGGGAAGTCCCTGATTGTGTTTTAAAGTCATAACAGTGTCAGCACTCCTGCAATTATTGTGGCCTTGAAGCTTTCCATAAAAGTTACATGTACTAAAAGAATAAAAGAATCCTTACAGCTGGCAGAGGACATATAGGTTGGCTAAATGATATTCTTTCATAGCAACGGGGATTTATCTTTATACAGAAATGGCTTCTCCAAAAGAACTTGAGACGGCTTATACTAAAGCAGCAGAGGTATTATAAAATAAAACAGTAACAACAAAAAATAAGAAGATAAGAACTAAGGAATTAAAGTAGGAGGAGAATATATCACGGAAACCTAGGCTAAGGAAAGCTAATGCACTGATCTTCCTGACAGCCAAAGCAAATACAGAAGTATAACAAGTTGGCTAATTAAAAAGTAAGCCAGGATCTGTTATCTGTTTTTAATGGATATTTATTTTTCCTTTTGTCCAGTACCACCCCCTCCTCTTTCTGGAAAATGCTCTTCTCCCCACCCAGGTCTCACTCAAACTATGTGGTTCAAGTAGGAGCTCTCACCTTTTTATAGACATCTCTCTCTCTCTCTCTCTGTGTCACACACACACACACACACACACACACACACACTCACCTCTTCATCCAACAATAGACTCCTGAGCTAAGTTGGGCGGACCGTTGTGCCCCATGTTCCTGACGGTGATTGGTCTAGGACTGGGTAATTGAATGGAACTGAGCCAATCATGGTCTAGGACTGGGTAATTGAATGGAACTGAGCCAGTCAGTCTTTCCTGGGGGCTTTCAAACTGAAGCTAGCCTCTCAGTTTCTCCCTAGAACAAAAGCTGGGAGAATTGAGTCTCAGAGCTGCCAACAGGCAAATTCCCCATCATGAGGCAGAAGTGCACCTGAGTAATCCTACCTGAGAGAGAAGCCAAATGGGTGGGAAGAAATCTCCCTGACTGCATTCAAGGCCTTTGTTCCTCTTCCTCCTGGGCTCTGCTACATTCCGGCCCTTCCTATGCTTTGGTTATGTGACCAAATACCTTCCTCTTTTGCCTAAGCTGGTTTGACTTTGAGTTCCTATCCCTTGCAACCAAGAGAATGCTGACTAATACAGGAACATTGAGCAATGAGATGGATGGTGAGCTCCAAGGAGGTTTTACCAAAAACACAGATCTCTTCTCAGGGACTGTTTGGCATTTACTATATTAGAATTTAGTTCTGTAAAGGCATTTTCATAAAGAGACTGCTACATATCCATGTACTTGATGCAGGGATAAAGCTCAGAAATTAAGATGTAAATGATGAAAGTATTTCTCTGTTGTGTTTCGGTTGAATGCTGCACGGAACATTATTCAAAACTGGAGAAGAATATTTTTTTCTGTTCTTGATTGAAAGAAGATCCACATGCCCTAGACACCAGGGTGGAAATGATAGAGCTTACATTTTATTGAAAATTCAAAGGACCTGATTGCACTTCTGCCCTAAGGCAGCAACCTCTGCCCAGCATCTTCCAATCCTAAGAAAGGTCTGCAGGAGTCACTTTGTAGGCATAGCACATCTGTGTCCAGATGGTCACATGAGTGACCTATTGAATCCACAACATTCTGAAGCATTTGGATGTTCTCACTGCTCCTTCTAATTTTTCCTATGGTGACCACACTTTATCATCCTTCCCTTTTCTAAAGTTGTGCAATGGCCTCCCAACTCTTTGAGGACTTCCTGCTCTGACCAGGATGCTGCTTAGTGACAGAACCTGCAGGAGGAATATCAAGTTTTTATTCATGTCAAACATTTGCAGGGTGTCTGCTGAATGCCAGCTACTGCAGTGGTCGCTCATGCTTTCAGCCTGATTCTAGTCCATATATGATGGGTGATGCCATATACTCTCACAGGTATGCCCAGGGCTACCCACAATTTGGAGGGAGAGGAGGAAGGAAAGTGCAAGTAATTGTCCTCTTGTCTTCTAGGATCTCAGAATCCTTATCTCTGATGCATATGTAACAAGAGCAGTGGAATTCCCTAATACTTGTTTATCTCATACTACTTTAAGCCCTATTCTGCCTCTGATGCAGGCCTGTCACATAGTCGCTGCATATAATGGACCCTTGGCAATTTTTGGTTGCCCAGCATCTGAAACCCTCCTGAAGTGTGGCAAATCTCCCTTTGAATGAGATGTAGTTTGTGGCAGAAGCCACTTCCTTATCCGGAAGCTGCAAAGCCAGATGCTCACTTTCCAGCTTGTCACAGTTAATACCCTAACATGTGTAACTCAGACTTGACCAATCAGCTAAACCAACACCAGGCTATGAACTGGGAGCTGGTGGTGCAGAGGCAGGAACAGAGGAAAACCTGTTCTGGTAGAGGCAGCAGAAGCAGCAGCAGCCTCCAGTTTCCCGAGACTGCAGTGGCAGCAGCGCCACGGGCCACAGCCATGCTAGCATTGGTCTCCAAGGTCCCGCAGCAGCAAGGGAGTCCTCCCCACAAGGGTTCTAGGTGGCTTTAGGTTGTGGTCCTGGCCACTGCCTGGCCTCCCTTGCTCCTGTCTGTTTCCTGAGTTTGGTACTCCAGCCTTCTGGAGGATTCTGTGAGTTACCTACCTACATCCCCTTCTCAAAAGAGCCAATTGATTTCTATTCCTTGGAACTAAGAAATATGACTTACTACCATGCATAAAATGTTTAGGCAAATAAATTTATGAGTGAATCTGTTTTATTATGTGTATTTCACAATAACTCACCAGGATAGGTAGACACAAATCATTAGCCTCACTGTATTGTTGATAATGGTGCTGAGCCTCAGAGGAGCCAGACGATTCCTCCAACATTTGCACAGCCAAGAAGTGGCAGGGTCTGGACTCAAATTCCAGTGACAGAACTTTAAGATAGTGTTCTTTCCACTATATCAACAGTTATTGGCTCCAGCCCCAATGATGTCCCATACGTTCTTGAGGTCCTATACTTTGAAAGCATACTGTCTCTTCACCTCACACCCTGACCTGTCTCCTTATTTCTCACTTAGCCCTTTGACCCAGGCCAGTGCCCTAAGGCATGCTGGGTCTTTGCTACCAGCATCTGTCAGCTCAGCCCCCAGACACAAACTGGGTGAGTGTTCCTACTATATCCTGCCTGTGCATGTATGTGCAAGCACACAGAGGCAATAATTTTTACATCTTCTCCTCATTTTCAGCTTATGTAGACCACACTAGTGCATGGCAGGGAAGGGGAGTTAATGGTCTTGCACAGGAAATGTCCTAACAGCCATATTTCTGCCCAGTGGAGAGGTCTGTTTTCAGTTTGGATCCCAATAGGGAAACCGTTCTTCCTAGCAAAGTGAATTCTCTGGAGGGTGAAATGGAGACAATGCTATCTACTTGTCGTTATTTAATTGCCAACATTGTGAAGATTAAATGAAATGAAAAAGAATCCAACAAAGTTCCTGGCATGCAATGAATGCTAAAAAAATGTTAGCCTTTCCACTTTCCAAGCTGTGAAAAGTACTTAATACAAGGTGTTTATTACTACATACTTTATAAAAACAAAATTTTGGAAGCAACCTATATTCACGATGAATGATTTTCATATTATGCTTCTGTTAAAAATGGTAGCTATATAAATAAATAAATAGTAGTTATGAAAACTATGGAGCACTACGGGGGAAAGGTTATAAGAAAAAAGGGTGCAAAGCAAGATGCAAATTATACATTAACTATGTTTACAAGTATATTAAAATATGCAGATGAAAAAAGGTAGAAGAACAATACCAAAATGAAAATTAACTTTATCAGAAAGTTCCATAATCTCTTACCCTAAAATCTTGCAGCTGGATGTGTTTTGGTATTCAGAATTGTTTGGCTATTACCATATCATGAATACTACACAGTACCTCCAGCACGCCTTAATCGAACACATTAGCACCTCAGCAGTGAATATATGAATAATTGTCCTAAGTGAAATAATAAAGACTCTAAGTAGCCTCCTCTCAGTTCAGAAGAGGAGATGAGTGGGGTTCCAGCTGGATTTGGCCATCTAATAAATTATGAAAAACTTTTCCGTTTTCAGCACTTTGGGGATTTTGAAATTGCAGATAAGAGATTATAAACCTATCGTACCTAAATATTAACCACCATATTGGTTCTGCCAAAAGGACAATGTTAAAGTGTAAAATACAGAACCCAATGCCAGAAGTACAATCATCAGTCCATTTGAGTTCATCAGCAGTACCCACTGTGGCAGTAGCAATCCTCAATGTTTTTGCCATTAGCCAGATTTTCAATCCAGACCCAGATGGCTGTAACTCATCCTTGTTTATTCTATCCCCTGCACTTACTGGCTCCTTTCTAGGTATCTTACGTCATTACGGAGAAAATGCAAAGGATTACATATAAACAGAAATTATGAGTAGCCTCTTGCCCCCCTTTCTGCCATCCAATTCATAGGTTGTGCCCACAATACCCTTCCCATTCCTGGCCTTGTACTTGATTTTTGTAGCTAGTGGTTAAAGTCCCCTCATCATAGCTTCAGGGAACCAGACCCAGAGACTGAGGTACTGGGGTGCAAGGCAGGGGCCAAGGAGCAGCAACAAAGGAGCTTGCTGTTGACGGCCTCAGCCTGGAAGCTTATATATTCATGTAGGAAGAGCCAGCCATCACGTAGGACTGAGTAGCCTGATGACCCCTCCCTACATCAGCGCTACCCCCCTCCCTCTGCCAACCCTGGGAATCACAGCATGGTTGCCCTCATGGGTCAACATCAGAATTTGCCATATTCTGCAGTGAGTTGCTCCCCTGCAAATGGACAGAACCACTGGCTTAAATGGAGATCACTTGGGAAGTGGGGCCCTGTATGCAGGATGCACAAGCCCTTCTAATGACTTTGATCTGGGGACCTGTCCAGAGGCAAAATACAAATGGCAGCTTTGGAGCAATCTTATAAAAGACACTAGTAATCTTATAAACTTTTAAAAAAACATTATTATAAATGTTAAATCTGTGCTTCCCTCGATTTTTCTAAGCTTTGTTCTCCCTCACCCTTTTCTCAGCCTCAACTCTACGTGTTTTCTCAGATTCCTCATTCCATTGCAGACTTTTAAATAGGCCCCCAAAGGGACCTACATTGTCTGAGTTACTAACATAGTTCCTATTTACAGCCACCGTGGTTACATATGCAGCTAGACAACAGCTGGGCAGCAGGTTCAGAGAAGCTGTATAGGGTAATGGAAGTGATAAAGATAAAGAAGTGGTAGATCCTCTGATGCATTTGGACCACATGAAAGATCACTGTGGAGAGGCTGTGAGCAAAAGATACCCCGAAAACTAAGCAAATGGAAAAAAGAGTGAGTTATTAACTTCAGGAAAGACAAGAAGGTTTACAAGAAAGAAAATGTAATCATAGAACACAATTTGGCTCAACAGGAAACAATGTTTTCATAGATATAATGTAAACTCTTAATCCAAGTGTATCAAAAATGTGATAACATTATATTGAGAGATTATAGGGAAGGGAGTTAGGTATAAGTGCTAAATCCTTATCAGACCTACTAGAAAATAAATAAATGATGTCTAACACTGAGAAATGAAGGAAGAGCAGTATAAGAGTATTTTGTAGAAATATAAATATAATACCAGAAGAAACAGAAACAGCTAAATTTTGAAAATGGTGGGCTCTAGTGACCAAGACTGAAGGGTGGAGGAAGTGAAGAGGAATTTTTGGTTTTCATTACAAGCCTTTAAATACTATTTGAGGGCTTCCCTGGTGGCGCAGTGGTTGAGAATCTGCCTGCCAATGCAGGGGACACGGGTTCGAGCCCTGGTATGGGAAGATCCCACATGCCGCGGAGCGGCTGGGCCCGTGAGCCACAATTACTGAGCCTGCGCATCTGGAGCCTGTGCCCGGCAACAAGAGAGGCCGCGATAGTGAGAGGCCCGCGCACCGCGATGAACAGTGGCCCCCGCTCGCTGCAACTAGAGAAAGCCCTCGCACAAAAACGAAGACCCAGCACAACCATAAATAAATAAATAATTTTTTTAAAAAATTTTAATTTAAATACTATTTGACTCTTTGTTAACTATTTGCACATAGTACTTTGATAAAAATTAATTTTGATTTAAAAAGATATAAATGAAAGTTTGAAAGGTTATGAAATGAGAGTTCATAGAAATAGAACTGCAGATGACCCTTAAACATACTAAAAGATGTTTGACCTTATAAAAAATAAGAGAAATACAAATTAAAACTAACCTGAGATACTGTTTCTCATCTATCAGATTGGGAAAAACCCCAAAATTAGATGCCATCCTCTTTCGGCAAGGCCATGGGGAGTGCAAAATTATTGAACCCCTATTAAGAAGAATCTGGCAATATCCACTAAAACCGCAGATACATTTCTCTTTGACTCAGCAAACCCTCTTTTAGAAATGCAACCCCAGAGACTCCTGAATGCATGTGAAATGACGTATAAGATTATTTATTATAACATTGTTTATAATAGCAAAAAATTTGAAACAATCCAAATGTCTATTAATAGAGGATTGGTTAAATAAACTATGGTTCAATCACTTAGTGGAAATTATTTTTCTCAATGAATAAAGAAAAAAAACCCTACATAATTTTATAACCAGCTTCAGGCCCTCCAGAGCACAGAGGGCTATGTCAGAAGCTTCTCAGACAGAGCAGACTCTCTGCCCTTTCAAAGTCTGAACATAAGAGGAACTTGGCTACCAACCCTTTTCAAAATCTTAGAAACAAATCAAGACAGGCGGTGAGGCAATGTCAGACTTAATGTCAGTCCTAGGTCCAAATCCCACTTGGGCACTGCGTTAACTGAGACACTCCAAGTTTTGGTTCCTCATCTGGAAATGGGGAGACAACTCCCCACCTCAGGGGGGTTGTCATGAGGATTAAGTGGGACAGTGTATGTGACACAGGTGGCACAGGGCCTGGCCCACAATAAGTATTCAACAACAGAAGTTATTTTTAATAGTAGTACCGGAAAAATGAATCTTGTCTCCAGGACTGTGGTCATTATAGGAGGACAGTCACCTTGGAAATACCAAAATAAGAATCAAAAGAGAATGGAAGGAATTTCCCTTCATAACCACGCAGTTTGGGAAGAGACTCTTCATCCACAGGCAGACACGTGCACCGCATGGCCGCCTCCAACTTCTCGTTGCCCGTTGCTACCTCTGGGGCTGGCACACACTTTCCCTAAGCATCCTACATCAGCAGGGTTGGAAAGACCTGGGCCCAAACACTTTCTATTTAGACTGAGAAATCCCAGGACCGGAGAAAGCATTGATGTACTCAAGAGCACACAGCCAGCGGTCCTGTTTCATAGCCAGGTCAAGCAGCTAATGAAATTGCTAATCGGGCATATATTTTATAATAGCAGTTTTCTAGTGACCCAAAACAAAAAGAATAAACCTGAAAGTGAGTGCTCAGCACATCAGCTAAGTTGACTCTCATTCATTTCTGAAAGGGGTTGTGATCAATGAGAAATCATATGATCAATATTGGTAGAGTGAATAATGTGTTTATCTATGTCAACCCAATGTTATGGCCGTGCCTACACTTTACCTTTTATATACTTCTTGTGGAATAAAGCCTCCAATCTAGGGGCAGTTTGTATTGCAACAAAAACAAAAATTTCTAGAATGTGCTCAATCCTTGCTCCAGCAATGACTAGATATGTAATGTTGGGTTTCCATTTCCTCATCTGTAAAAGGGCATATTAGCGACCTTCATCATGCTGTTGCAAAAATAAAATCAGATAACTGTCTGTCTGGCATATAGCAGGCCCTGCTTCCTACAAACCCATATACCCTCTTGCCTCGTATACATACGGGACCTAATCAGTCCCACAGCAACCTGTCGACCTTGCTTTTTGAATTCCAAAGATTTTCCCCTAAGCATATCAAAAAATGAAAAATTAAAATACCTTCCATGATATTTACATAGGTAAATAGTTTTTAATTTCCTCAGCCAGAACAAAGAGCTAAGAAGAATCTTAATAAGAAGAATTACAAGAGTATTTCTTTTTCAAGGTCTCCAAATACGTTTTGCTTCCACATTTCCCTTGGGGACTGGTTCCCACCATGTCTACATCGATCTGGAGAACTCTGGATCCAGCGGAATTCACTGGGTTCCTAATTCTCCCACATTCCTACCCCCAAGCATTTGCCCAATACACAGCTCTTAGCTGAACTAAGCAGAATGAGGCGAAGAATTTCAACAGAGATATATTGAGCATCTACGAGATGCTAGGCACTATGTGAGACTCTTTTCCCCCTCATATTTAATTATCACAATAATCCTGAGAGGTAAGCATTATTGTCCCCATCTTACAGATGACAAAACAGAAACTCAGAGCATTAAGTGATTTGCCTCAAGTCCCAGGCTCAGGAAGGGGCAGAGTGGGATGGAACCCAGATCCCTTGAATTTGTTGTAACTAGTGGCCTCTCACTTCTAAAGCACCTTTGTAACTGCTTTCCCTTCCTACCCACTCGCTGCACTTAAACAGAAACCCCTAATTTTCAGCAAGTCATTGGATAACTTTAAATGAGTGGCCACATTGTTTTCTCTACATCTATTGGTGAACAAAGACAGCATTATGTTTCCAACACATTAGTCAGGTGGTGGGGGGAAAATCCCCATAACTTCGGTAATTTTCCACCCTCTGGAAGAAAGACATATACACATTAAGGTTCACCATAATGTATAAACATTGCCTTTAAATGATGCAAGCTCTCTTAATATGACTTAAATTCTAAACTTGAAAGTTTAATAGCTTCCTTTTTTGAATCTTGAATAGACACACAAAGAGAAATAAATATACAAACCATAAATGCAAGAGCCAACTAGTTACACTGGGCTCTCACATCAATACAATTTCCCTGATGACCTGCACCCAATTTGACTCTGGTCTAGGCGTGCTGACCTGAAATAGTTGCTGGCCGCGGCAAGCACCACGCGGTGGCAGGAGAATTCCTGAATGTCCACACACAAGATGACGTCTGTCAGAGCGTTTTCCACTCGGAGGGTCTCCAGGCCATTCTGCAGAATTAAGGAGAGTCCAGTGTCGTCAAATTTTACCTTATCCCCATTTAAGATTTCTACCAGGTCTCCCCTTTTCTGGGAGGGCTCATCTGTAGAAGGTGCCAGGGGCCCTTCCAAACTTTTCTCTACCACGTTGTCCATGGTCCAGGTGCCCCTTTGTCCTGCCATCAACATCCAGACTGAAGAAGTGCCCAAGTCTCAGGCTGGTCACATTGCAGAAGCTGAGCGGATTTCCTGTGCAGGGCCCTCCACTTATCACCAGCTGTCACACACACATAACAGGAAGTCTTGCACTTTCTCATCCTGTTACTACAAACGCCAGTAACTTCTATTCTTCTTCTTTCTGTAATCATCACAAGCTTAGAAATTACTTAGAAGGCTGTGTAGGAAGGGGCTCCAGTGAAAAGGAGTGGCTTCTCAGAGTCTGCTATTAGTGCTGTGTGGCTATTTCAGTCCACCTCCCCCCCTCACATCCATGAGCAGGAAGCCTCTGGTTCTGGTTATTACATTCATACTTCTGGTGCTTCTGTATCCCAAGGTGTCAATGATGGGATGGGCAGGGGACATTCCAAATCCTCCTCTTCCTTCCTCCCAGGAGTCTGAGACCCCATGATGTGCCCCAGACCAGTCCCTCGGGAACCTTGGAAAACCCACTTAGCTTTGGCATTCTCATTTCTATCAGCTCTGCATGTCATCTGTCTTTGTCTTCCTCCCTGCTCAGGGGAAAACAATGTCATGGCAAATATTAATGTTCCCCTTCCCCCCAAAATGTCTATTGTTTTATATATGCCTCTGGGGGCAGAGAAGAAATGGTCTCCAGAAACTCCATCCCCAGGGTCTTCCCTCTTAGAAGACCAATCAGGGTAGGTCGACACCAGATTGCCCTAGGAAGTCTCAAATTGGCCTGACCTCACCCAGCATCTATTGGTCATGCATCTAGTAGTGGATCATGAAGTATTTTCATTGCCTCTGCAGGTCTCCATTAAATAGAAATCACTGTCTTTTATTAAACTCCTGCTATATCCTAGGAAATTTATAGGAGTTAAGGTATTTTAATGCTTATAACAACCCAGTGGCACTAATATGACTTTCCTCATTTTATAGCTAAGGAAACTGAGTGGCAGGGCCCAGTTCTTGCTTCTAAAGCCCCTGTTTCTTCCACCACCACCAGGCTACCAGAGCTGTAATATCGTGTTGGCCCTGGTTCCTTGTCTCCCACAGAGAGAACTGCTGGGCTTGCCCGCTATGGCTGCCCCAGTGGCTGGCGCCTCACCAAAGTGGCTTCTGCTGTCTGTTCCTGCTCTCATTCCCCTTCTAGCAGTGGGGAGCACTACCAGCCCTCCTGATGAGCAGGAGCGCAATTCTCTGTCCTCGTCAGTGGTGACTGAAGCCTCTCCCGGAGTCCCAGTTCTGCCTCAGCTCTTCTTCTCTTCTACGCATGGATACTTTACTCCTAAAATTGGGGCCTTTGATATTCTCCCAACACTTGTTCTTCATCCAGAGCTCTGTCAATCAAGATGCTTTTGGCTTCTGGGAATTCCCTGGTGGTCCAGTGCTTAGGACTCTGCACTTCCACTGCAGGGGGCACGAGTTCAATCCTTGGTTGGGGAACTAAGATCTTACAAGCTGCGCGTGCATCCAAAAAAATAATAATAATAAAGATGCTTTTGGCTTCAATGACAGAATATCCCATCAAAAGTGGTTTAAACAATAAGAGTCTCACATTATAAGAAGCTAGCGGTGTGGAGTCCCAGGTTGATCCAGAAGCTCAGTGATGTCATCAAGGACAGAAGATTTTCCCATCTTTCACTCTGTCACCCTTGGTGTGATAAAGGTGTACCCTCATGGTCACATAATAGCTGCCACAGTACCAAACACCTTGTCTTCACAGAACCCTGGTCCAAAATCGGGATGAAAAGGGGCAGGCCTCTTCTCCTCCATCTCTCTCTTTTTTATCAGAGAGAAAATTATTTCCTAAAATCCCCATCACACTTTTCCTAGGTCACTTGGCCACCTCAGACCTAACACCAGGAAATATAAATTGAGTACCACAATTGCCTTGCACCAAACACGATTCATGCACTGGGACTAGTCCACCTCCCCCAAGATCAAGGAATAGCCATCTGATAGCTGAACCCAATCAGGACCTGATAACACAGAAGAGGGGGGTGGGCTGGTGTACAGTTATCCTCCTGTGCTTGCCACAAGGACACGCACAACCTGAACTCCTCCTGCAGGCCTGCGCAGGGAAGAGCTCAGAACTGCACCTCCGTGACTCTAACTATGCCCTCTAGTAGAGCTGAGGACAACACATGACCCAATGCCTCTCATGGCATTTTATCCTCTAGAACCTCTCAGATTATAAACAACATTGGCCATAATCCAACTCCATCCAACCACCCCCAAAACACCAAAATTAAGAATATAACTCAATTCTTCATTCATGGTAGATCCTATTCACCAAGTTCCCTCATAACGTTCCATATATTTACCTCGCAAGCCCACCCACCCCATCCCCTGACATAAGCTGATAACTGCTGTCTTCCCCCCAAACCCTCCATTTTCCTAGTAAGCAAGCACACACAGAGTTGTACCATGAGTGTGATAAGATCTATGATTAGATTTTAGCAGAAAGGTTAAAAAACACAATCAGTGCATCTATGTCAACCTGAATATGTTCTGAGATTCAGCATGAACTTGTAAATATTCTCTACAGATACAAGCAAAATAAATCTGTTCTGTGGAAGCTTTATTTTCCTACCAGGCAGCAAAATATACAAACCATTGGCAAAAGCTTTACTACTGAGAAAACTATCTAATTATATCTTACTAAGCTAGTTGGCTTTATGATGTTTGTAAGGAACAGATTCTGTCCCCATACAAATGGGTAGCTGTACTCAAGGAAGATCTCTATTCCTAAGGCCATGGATTGCCCCTTCTGACCCCAGTCAACCGTCTTCCCTAACACAAATTATACTGATAGAAACAAGTCTTAAGTCACCTACAGAGGAAGAGCCACTGTTCCCTCATGTTAACGTATTGCTAATAAAACTACCATTTATTGAGCATCAACTATGTTCCAGGAACTGTAAGAGGTGCTTTGTGAATTCTAATGCACTTCATCTTCCCACTAATCCAGTGCAGTTAAATACTTTGATCTCCATCTTAGAGACATGAAAACAGACAAGATCATGTAATTGCAGCACACAATATCGGTGTCATGCCCATATCCATCTACAGGTGACCCACCAAAACTTCCCATACACACCAAAAGCATCACTCTGCCTGAGAGCATTCTCCAGCTACAAGAGCGTGCCAACTCACCCGAGGTGCTGGAGAGTTAATGCCCCCCAAGAGTGACCTTCAACTGAGGGCCAGAAGTTGGTAGATAAAACTGTTAGCTTCCTTGTCTCGTTGTGGGAGAGCATTGAAGTGTGTTCTACACCATCTTTCAGAGGACTCCCAAGTGTTGAACTCCAGTTGCCAATGTAGTAACCCACTCATCTTCTAAGGGATTCCTGCCCTTCCCATCTCACTTCCCCATCCCATCACTATGCTTCTCAAATAAACTACTTGCACCTAATCCTTGTCTTACAGTCTGCTTTGGGAAGGAAGCCAAATTAAGACACATAGCTACTGAGTGTCAGAATTGAGATTTGGACTCAGGTCTGGTTGATTCTAAAGCCCTTGCTTCCTATTTTCCACTGTTCTCCAGTGATCCTGTGGACTCTCAATCCCAAGAAGAAGTTTTCCCAGAAACACTTCAATGCATCTATGACTTTGATCCACCATGGTTAGGGGATTCTGTCTTTCAGTCCTCCCTGACCTGAAGGTCTCCCTCCACCAACCTAACCAATGTCCAGTAAGCTCTGGCTCCTGCTTTCTCCTGCTACATCCTGATGATCAAGGGCCTAATTTATGACTGACATTAAGGACTTCACAAGGCCAACTAGACCATGCCTGCCTTTGTAGGGCACAGTCACAATTGCAATGGCACCAAAGCATCACAAGCTGCCCCTGAAGTGCTCTGGGCCTCTGACTGCCACATTTGTCAGGGCCACACTGCCTTGAACACCACCATTGCCAACATCTTACTACTTCCACTGCTCTGTCCAAGAGAAGGAGAGAATCCCCCTTTTCCTTTTCTAACGTTAGACAGGTCAGAAGGGCTCATCTCAGCAACCTTTCTTTCCTGCTTCTCAGAATCTTTATCTGTAAATCGTAGATATCCACTTTGATGTGTTGTGAAGAGTGGGAAATGAGTTAATACATGTGAAGCCTTTAGCACAATGCCTGGCATATAGTAAGCACTATGTAAGCATTAACTATTACTATTCAAACATTTCTGTAGAAAAGAAATTGTGTGCATTTCATTCTAAATCTGGCTTCTGGCTCCAGACCAAAAAACTCCTTCAGTACAAAAGGCTTTGTTAGTATCCACAGGCTCTTTATTGTCCCCATGTTATCTTGGATCATTTCCACATAGTACAGAGGGGCCAATGGACCACCATCTCCCCGGGGAGAAAAATATTTCCATCACTCCACCCTGTGTGCCAGAAATATTATTCTACCTAGAGTCACAATTTATAGAAGTATTTATCCACCTGGGAAATTCTTCTCAGAAGTAACCTGGATTAAAGAGGTAATTTGAAACTACATTTTTCCATATATCTCTCTCTATATATATATCTCACATTATATGTATTATATTTATTTATAATATGAAAATATATTATTTTCAAAGAATATATTCAAAGATATAATATATTATGTATATTCATTATAAACATTAATATGTTATAGATGATACTATTACAATGAAGAGATGTAATAGTACCTCTTACTAGTTGAGATGCTACTGGGTCAAGTGTTCTGTGTGTTTTATCTCATCTTATTTCCTTATATCCTGGGAATTTGATAAAATAGGTTGCTTTCCTCTTTTTACAGCTGAGGAAACCAAGGCTCAAAACCGAAGTTGGGTGTTTTGTTTCAGGTCACACAGGCTGTACTAGGTAAGTCAGTTATAGCGTCTGATTTGTCCACGGCTTATTCTAATGGAAAATTCCCAGCCCACCTCCTCTGTTGCCCAGGAAGCCATTTTTGGTACTACATGACTCTGCTGCTTCCCCTTGTTACTAACTAGAGTGGATGCCCCCATCCAAAGACAGCCAAGTGTATATAGAGATTAGTTCAAGGACATATACAACTGGCTCAACAAGATCAGATGGGACAGCTAGTCTCTCTCTCTAATTTGAAATAAGAAACACAGAGTTTGCCATTTGAGAGCAGAAAGAGGTGGCAAAAAGATGTATCAAGGGATGCCACAGATAGAGTCAGAACCATGCCAAGTTAAAGCCATTTGCAAGCCAAACTTCTGAAAAGCAAAAACTGTAAGTAAGCAGAGGGACTTGGAAGGTTAAAGAGGAGACTGAAGCTGACATGTAGAGAGTGGCCGAGACAGGCCACCCTGAGACTGGGTGGAGAGCCATGGGTCCTGTTGCGCCTGAGGCTGCTCTGAATCTGGATCCACCTTCTAGCTCTAGTTACAGCTCTGCTCTTGGATTTCAGAGAGATTTCTGCCTAGATCCCACTGGTCTTGAAGTAGCTTGATAGAGACTTTGCTCATTATATTCAACTGGGCCTCCCTGGGACAGAAGCAGAGCAGTGCTGAGATGCTCCTCTGTCTAACCCCACATGCTAACCACTGCACTACCCTTCCTGCGCGGACCAGGGATGTTGCCAGGTGCCAGGATGGGCCTTGAAAAAAGATCAGAAACCATAGCTGCAGCCAGTGCTAATTCAGTTTTGCTATTTATACCCAACCCTACAGTGGACTTTCCAAATGAAAAGTCAAGGAGTAAATTGGAAACAGCAAAAATTCCAAAGAGTGGGTTTTGTCAATAAAAGCAGCCCCCAAATGTTTGCTTATTGCTAAGTACACGAGGAAAGCTACAAAATGGTAGGTGCAAGATGTTTCTATTTGTGCAAACATGATAGTGTATGAAAACAGTTAAAAGACCAGAAGGAAAGGCATCCATTCATTCATCAGATGTTTCATGAGTACGTTCCAGGTGCTCAGGATACAAGGGTGAGAAAAAGAGACACAGTTCCTACCCTCAAGGACCTTTCAGTCTAGTGAAGGAGACCAACCCACACACTGCAATCATTCTAAATGTTTGAGGGAAATATACTTGGCGGAAAACTTTATCGGGGCAATGTGACCTGGTCAGAGAAGTCAGCGAGGGCTTCTCTGATGACTGAGCTGCGATGGATGAGTGTGCAGTACCTGCGTGAAGCGTTGTGCCGGCAGAGGCTACAGCATAGGCAAAGCGCAGTGAGGAGGGACCACAGCAAGTATAAGGAACTGGAGGAAGGCCATATGGTTGGAGTAAAAAAAGTAAAAAAAGTTGGGAGAGAATGGTGTGGGATGGAGCTGGAGAGGTAGGCAGGGCCAGATCATGCAAGGTCTTACAGGCCAGGTTAAGGAGTTTTGTCTTTACCTCTGAGGGATTGGAGGAGCAAGTGAGGATTGAGTGTGTAAGATATAATCAGATTTGCACTTTGACAATAGCTGTCTCTGTATGGAAAACAAATTACTAGGAGCCAGCACGGATAAGCAGGAAGAAAAGGGGGCCAGTGTGAAGTCTATCACAGTAATCCAGATGGCATAAGATGGCAGCATGGACTGGGAAAGAGGGCTGGGAACAGAAACAAGCTGATGAACTGGAGGCATAAGTGAAAGTCAAAATCAATAGGATTTGGTGATGGATTGGATATGGAGTGTAAAGGAAAGGGAATTTTCAAGAATGGCCTAGGTTTCTAGTGTGAATAGCTGGATGAATGGAGTTGCCAACACTCTGATATGGGGAACACAGGTTTGGGAGAGAAGAGTATGAGTTTTGTTTTTAGTTTTGCAAGATGAAAAGAGTTCTGGAGATGTGTTGCACAACAATGTGAATAGACTTAAAATTATTGAGCTCTGCATTTTAAAATGGTTAACATGGTTAAAAAACAGCAACAACAACAAAAACAGCTAAAGAAAGGAGTTTTCTTTCTAGTTTTAACATACTGGGGATATTGGGCACAGGGTATTCTGGAGTTCCAAAAATATTAATGTCAAATGTCACATGTTTAAAAATATCCTTAGATGAAATGGTATTGAATATGGACTTGGGTTCGAAATACAAAATTTTAATCAAAGTTGAGTCCTGGGATACTTAAGAAATCTAAGACATTTTCAGTTTATGTGTGAATTCATCTAGCACAAAAGTGATATTAAAGGTTTGATTACATTGCCCAAAAAAGCAGCTATAAAGGACATTTTAAGGAAAATTTGAATATGAACTATACTTAATGATATTATACCAAGGTTAAATTTCTTGCATGTGATCGTGGCATTGTGGCTATGTAGGATAATGTCTTTGTTCTCAGGAGATACATGCTCTTTTGTAGGTGAAGCATCATGATACCTGCCACTTAGTTTCAAATGGTTCAGCAAAAGAAAATGTTTTGGATAAAGATAAAGATAAAGCAAAAGGTATGTGGGAGCTCACTATACTATTCTTTTATATTTTAAATTTAAAATGTTTGGAGGAGTGTTTAGGGAGCACATAATCTCCAGGGAGCACACAATCTCCAGCATGGATGGAAAACAAGGCTTGAAAGGTGCAGCTAAGAACAGGCTCAGAATCACTCTGAAGGATCAGCCTGTTAAGGACACCACTTTCCTTATGCCCGAGTTAAGATGCTGCAGTCGGGACTTCCCTGGTGGTCCAGTGGTAAAGAATCTGCCTGACAATGCTGGGGACTCTGGTTCGATCCCTGGTTGGGGAACTAAGATCCCACATGCCTCGGGGCAACTAAGCCCGCGTGCCACAACTACTGAGCCCGTGCTCCTCAACTAGAGAGCCCACGTGCTCTGGAGCCCGCACCACAACTAGAGAGAGAAGAAACCCGCACGCCACAACTAGAGAGAAGCTCGCGTGCCACAACTACTGAGCTCGGGGGCCTCAACTAGAGCCCATGTGCCACAAACTACAGCACCCACATGCCCTGGAGCCTGCGCATCACAACTAGAGAAGAGAAAACCCACACGCCATAACTAGAGAGAAGCCACAACGAAAGATCCCGCGTGCCTCAACGAAGACCCGACGCAGCCATAAATAACTAAAATAAATAAATCTTAACAAAACAAAACAAACAAAACAAATGCTGCAGCTTGCTCCACTGACACAGTACAGGGCAGGGATGCCACTGCCAGAGCCTCACCAGGGTCTCAATCTTACAACAAGCTCCCAACTGAGTAAATAAATCCAGCAGAGGTGGTCACCTCTGGATGTACCCTTAGAATTAAAGTGTGAACCTGAACAGCTGAGGGGAAGACCGCAGCATAGTGTGGGGTGTAGGAGTTGGGGGACGGGGACTTCCAATCAATCTCATTTTGAAACAGCCAGGTGGCCTTCTCACCCTTAAAACACTTCATCTAGGGTGAAAAAATGTGAGCAAGTCTGTTTGACATCTCAAGCTACAGAATTTCAATACATCTTTAGACGAGAGATGAAAAACAAGGAAAACATTGGGTTAATGAAGTCTACTCGTTCTATATCTCCACTTCAAGGGAAGCTTTCATGTATGTCTCTGGATATATCATCCACATTATCCAGAGATTCTCAAATTAATCTAAATTCTTTTAAACTTGACATACTGGAAACCTGATACAATACATATGATTCAGTAGCTCTGATCTTTTATGATTCTCAAAATATATGTAGAAACATTTTAACACATACCAAAAGCATTCAGGAAGGACTTTTAGATGATCCCCATTCTGGGTTAACAACACTGCTGCTCAGAATTATGGATGTAATAAATGAGAAGATAAAATATTATTACCGTGTATAACCAAAGTCTATCCATCAACATATTTAATCATGTTAATCCTTCCAGGTACAAATATGGCAGGAAATATTGAGGGGGACAGCACTCAAAAGTAGAAGTTCCTGCTCACTTCTGAATCTCACACTGCCTTTTCGTAAATTGTCTCCTTCAGTATGGTGTGTGGAAAGGTGAAGTTATAGTAAACTAATTTAAACTGGGGACTGGAAAACTTAGCCATCACTTTCTCAGAGGGATAATTGGAACTAGAGTGCTTATACCTGGAGAGAGGATCCTAGTGTGGAGAGAGTCAGGAGATCTGTCACTCCATTCTAAGGGTCTAGGGACTCTGCTTGAACAGGAAAGCAGAAGACCATTAGAAAGGACCAAACTGGAGTCAGAAAGACCTGAATTTTAATTCCAGTTATTGCATTTCCCACAGTGTGGCCTTGACAGTTTGCTTAACTTTGCAGATCCTCAGTTTCTTCATCTATAAAATGGGTTACCCATCTTATAGCATTGTTGTGGTTATCAAATGAGAGATGATTATGTAAAGTCCTTAGCATCAAACCTGACATACCATAGTGCTAAATAAATAACAACTATTATTAAATAACAAAAGTTTCAAACTCTAAGCAAAGAAGAGCAGAGACATGAATTCCCTCCAGACATGAGAACCATTTGGGCCACTGCCTGACTGACTGACATGTAAATTATGTCTAGCCCTCTCAAAATAATCCACCTTAACGGAAAGTCATTTCTCTGTCTGAAGTCGACAAAATACACTCCTCTCGCTAGGCTGCCCCTTTCGCTGCAGGCTCTGTCCTGGATCATAGACAGGTCCAAGATGACACTGATGATGGGGAGTTGAAATGGGCCCTTTTCCAGAATTTAAGTTTAAGTTTAATCAATATTTATTAAATGCCAAGCATGGGCCAGCCACAGTGCTGGACACTAGGGGGTACAGAGGGGACTAAATATCCTCCAGCCCTGCCTCAAGGACCTCCCAGCCTAATGAGGCCAACATGAGAACAGAAAATCTCTGAATAGCATGTGGAACATGTAGGCTACTATGAGAAAATAAGACACCCTAAATTATATGAAGTTTTAAATCCAATCTTTATATATTTTCAACATTTTATTCTGTTCCTCAGTTTAGTTCTTTTCCTTAACAATTAAACACTAAGCAAATGGGCTTAAGTCCAATGTACATTCAAATGAGAAAACAAAGTCTACCACTCTGTTTGCTTCAAAAGTTGCCATCTTTGTCTCGAATGTGCTAAATTTGTGAGTTCTATGGTCCTTGTCCCTGGCATCAGAGGAGAGGTACCTAATACAGTCTGGAGAAGTCTATGCCAGAAAGGATCTTTATGTCACACTCTCTGTGAGAGTCACATTGGGGATTAGGGCTTTCAACGTATGAATTTTGTGGGGACGCAATTCAGTCCACAGCATTCTGCCCCTGGCCCCCAAAATCCATGTCCTTATTGCATTGAAATTACATTCACTCCATACCAACAGCTCCAAAAGTGTTAACTCATTCTAGCATCAGCTCTAAAGTCTAAAGTCCAAACTCCAAATATCTAAATCAGATGTAGGTGAGACTAGAGGTATGACTTATCCTGAGGCAAACTCCTCTCCAGCTGTGAACCTGTGAAATCAGATAAGTTATGTGGTGCTTCTCAAATGCAATGGTGGGACAGGCATTTCCATTCCAAAAGGGAGAAACAGGAAAGAAGGAAGGCGTGATAAGTCCCGCAGGAAGGCAAATTCCATTAGATCTTAAGTTTTGAGAATAACACTCTTTGGCTTGATGCCCACCCTTCCAGACCCCCTGGGGCAGCAGCCCCACCTCCACAGCTCAGCGGGCCAGGCTCATGCCCACAAGGCTCCAGTACTTTTAATAGAGAGAATTTAATACAGACAATGTTTAACTAGGTAGTAAAGAATTGTTAACTAAGCAACCGAAAAGGCAAAAAAAAAAACACCCACTAAGCTATCATAGAGGTAGCAGAAGCAGGAAGGAGTTCATAGCCCGGGGAAACCAAGGGAAGAGGTTGGAATTATTAAAACTTAGGGATCTGGAGGAGAGTCCCAATGGATTGGGACCCAGACCTCTGAAGAAAGGGGGCCAGCCAGCAGTGATGGTATCTCTGCAGGGATGCCATGAGGTTGGCTTTGCAAGTTGGTAAAACCTCACACTGGATTGAACTGTATGTTACTTGCTAGGGCTGCCAGAACAAAGCACCACAAACTGGGTGACTTAACAGAAATTTATTGTCTCACATTCTGGAGGCTAGAAGTCCAAAATCAAGGTGTCAGCAGGGTGGGTTCCTTCTGAAAGCTGTGAAGGAAGGATCTGTTCAAGGCCTCTGTCCTTGGCTTGTAGATGGTCTTCTCCCTGTGTTTCTTCACCCTGTTTTCCCTTTATGCATATCTCGGTGTCCAAATTTCCTCTTTCTATAAGGACATCAGTCATATTGGATTAGGGCCCACCCTCATGTTAACTTGATTACCTCTATAAAGACCCCATCTCCAAATAGAGGCATATTCTGAGGTACTGAGAGTTAGGACTACAGCATATGAGTTTTAGGGGAACACAATTCAACCCATAACAAACTGCTTCTGGAATGAACTACCTCTGCCAGAGTGAAGGAGCAGCGTTGCTGGATGCTGATGACAGGAACAGGGGGCCAACCAGAAATAAACCAAAAGCAAAGAGGAAAAAGTCTCTTCTTCCTCATCTAGCCCTGCAATCTCCCTCCGACGTCCCTCATTGACAGAGCCTAAAAGAAAGCAGCTGGCCAAGGAAAAATGTCGTTCGCAGAATCCCAGCCCCTGCATCACAAAGCAGAATACAGACAAGTGGGTTTGAAGCTGAGAGATGATAGTTTAATAACCAACACAGCACTGAATAGTTTGTACTTATTAATCACTAGCATCAGAACTTTTATTTTCATTTTCCACACATTTTATAATATAAAAGGAAAAATTGCAATAAAATATTTAATGGAACAGACATACTGGCTATGCTGTTAAAGCTGTACTGACGGCCGGTGGGCTGGAACATCACCGTGCCTCAGTTCACATTCTTCTGTCCACTGATACACAGCAGTGTATCGGTGGCCTTCAGAACTGAACTGCCGAAGGCCAATGTGTAATATGTATGGTGTGTAAGAAAACAGAAACATTGGAAGTCAAGTCGTCAGCAAGTGTTGTCTCCATTTTGTAGCTCAGGAGATGAGAGTTCAGAAGGGGAGGTCATTTGCTCAGTGTCACACAGCAAATAAGTGATAGAGCATGGATTTGAGCTGGGGCCTGATTCTCTGCACCTCACCTGCCAAACGAAGATGACAGTACTTACCCAGAAGAACTGTTCTGAGGATTAAATGAGTTAACATGTGTATTGTGCTTAAGACACAGCCTGGCTAGTCACAAGAGTACAACAAATGTTGGCCGAGTCTGGGGCTTTTTCTACCACCCCAGGCTGTCCCATTACACACAGTCGTCAAAACTTTGTGGCATTTGGAGGATAGAACTGCAAAGAATAGAGATGGGGTTGGGAACAAAATTCCTTTAAATTTTTTAAAAATCATAATATATTTTGCTATCCAATCTTTCTGCAGGCAGTCATCCCTTTTGGACTCCCAGGATCTAGTGACAAACATTGATGGAGCACCAGCCACATGGTAAACACTGAGACAGAGAGAGTCCCACCTTCAAGTGACAAGCAATGACAACACAGAAAAGGGCTGTGATGGAGGACATCTAGTGTGGGAGCCTGTATCAGGGAAACCTGATGTGGACTTGAGGAAGAGAAAGCTTTCATGGAGGAAGTCATGTTTAAGTTGAAATCTGAAAGACAAGTAGGAGATTGGTAAGCATTTCAAACATAGGCGAGAACTTGAGAAAAAGTCTAGAGGCAAGAGGGAGCAAGGAGTATTCAGAGAACTGAAGGAGGCTGACTGTGGCGTGCAAGTTTAGGTGGGCAACAGACAAAGCTGGCAAGATCCCCAGAGCCTGTTCCCGAAGGACTATGTGAGCCACAGGACCCTGGACGTTATCTGGATGATGGTGTAGGACCACAGAAGGGTTTTAAGCAAGTGAGGGCCGATTAGACACGCACTTGAAGAAGATCAGCTCTAGACGCAGCATGGGGGATGGTTTGGAGTGAGGTAAGAGGGGAGGTGGGGAAATCAGAAAAGCTGCTACCTGCCAGCAAAAGCCAGATGAGTGTTAACAGAGGTGTGAGATAGAGAAGTGTCTGGGATGGAGAAAAGCACATGGATTCAAGTAATATTTAAAAGGTAGAGCCCACAGCATTTGGGAGGTGATTAGAAGTAAAGAGTGAGGGGCAAGAGGGAGAAGAAAAGAGAGAAATAAAGGAAAACACCCAAGTTTCTACTTTGGGCAACTGGATAGATGGTGATATCCTTTACCAGGATAGGGGCACAGGAGGCAGAGCAGGTTTAAGGTAGAAGAAGAAGGGTTTAGGTTGAGGTTTAGGGGTTGAGTTTGAAATGTGAAAGGGTCATCCAGATGGAGATGATCCCTAGGTAGCTGGATTCTTTGTAAATCATCACGTCTTACTTTCCCACTTCTACTGGTGACCACAGTCCCACTTCTCCAAGCAGCTGAGCTCTCTATGAACCAACCAATAAGTGCCTTGAGTACCACCTGCTGTCTAGAGTATTATTAGCCTCTCATTTTAATAACCGATACATTTAAATTTGCTCCCCTCCAAAATTCATCCTTAGCCAGAACAGGATGTGGGTGTACCCCACACATAATTATATATGTATTGTGAACTCTATTTAAAATGAGACCATTGTTATTCAACTGTTGGATACTTTCTAAACCCATACCGATTTTTTGCTCTTTATTTTGCTACCACCAACTAGGATAGAGGGTCCTATTTTTTTTGTAATGTTGTCCTGTCTTCTTATTCTTCACAAAAGTAAACACTAAGAAATGGAACACAAGTTATTTGAATTTTTATTCTTGAAAGGAAAATTCTAAGCTTCACAACATCAAATCAGATTTCTTAATCTGAGAATATGGCCAGCTTAGATTCAGAAAACGTAATGGCTAGAACATTTAAATAAATGGATATTACTTTTAATTCAGCAATCCCTCTGTTTAACAAATTTTGGCCTGCTTTGGGGGAAAGATACCTAAGTGTAGTTCTGGTGTCCTCCACAATGGGTCAAGTAGCAGCTGCAGTGGAGGAAGCGGTGAGGTTTTTTCAGGTGTAGGCTTCTCCCAGGTGGGAGCTGCTTTCCCCAGAAGGAGCGGCGGCCAAGCCCCAGGCAGAACATCCAGTGGGACTACACCTTTGAAGACTGAGAGAATAGGAAAGCCATAGCCCACCCAATCCAAAGGAACAGTATATGTTGAGAGGGAGTCAAAGAAGCCACTTCCTCCAGGAAGCCTTCCCTCATTCCATTCAAGCCGGGTTACGTGTGCCTCCCATTTGCTCACATAGAACCCAAGTGCGATGGCACTTGACACCCATTATTGGAAACGTGTTCTAGTGCCCATTCCTCCACTACACCAGTGTGCAGTGTGAGGGCAGACACTGTGCCTTGGACATTTGCATCTCCCTAGTGTCAGGCAGTGTAGATACTCAATAAAATCTGATAAATAAAATAGTGAATGCCCTCAACACATGTTTCTCAGGCAACTGTAACATCAATAAAGACACTCTGATGCTTAGAGTTAAGTACATAAAAACATGTAATTTTATAAGATCTTATTAACTCAGCTCTACTACTAAGGCAAACCCCAGCTCCCTGTAAAGTCCTTTTAAAGAAGGAATTGTTTTAGATGTGCTCCAAATAAATGTGATTTCACCTGATCAGCCACTACGTGAAGTTTACCTTTTCTCCTCTGCTCTGATCCACCTCCATGGGGCACCATTCATGCATCCTTCAGTTCACACGCATTTACTGACTGCATACTCTATGGCAAGCGTTGTGCTAAAGGCAGGATGCGCAGCACTGAACATAATAGAACCAGGCCCAGGCCCTCATGGAGCTTAGGCCTGGTATCCACTGGCACCTACCCACCTCCAGAACTCCAAAGACCCTGAGACTGCCACGTGGGCATAATACATTTTTATCCTTAAGCTCTTGAACATGTAATGTGTTGATAAGGCAAGCCCGTGCTAATTCAGGAATATCTAGCGGTTTGCCGTCCAGAGTTAAATAACAAGTCTGCTAAATATTTAAATTTTCCCAAGCCAACAGGGAACTGATCAATCCGAAGGGATTCATACTGAGGCACAGCCAAGTTTCCTGTGGCCTCCCTCAGGGTGGGCACCTGCATGGGGATATCCACCCTGATTGCCATCTCAGAATAGCCAAAGGGAGACAATGATGCCCACGTCATGCAGCATCATTTGCTAAGGTCTTTCCATTGCCTGCTTACAGGCTGCCCTGGTGTGAATTCGGGAAAGGCCCCCACTCTGGGCAAGCACTTGAGAAAAAGTCCTCCCTTCCTCCCTAGCAGATGTAGCCCCACTCAGGGGCGCACAGCTCGGGGAGGGGAGGTCAGCCAGGATTTCAGTCCTAGCATGCCCCCTTAGCACAGTCCCACGCTGAAGCCCTGTTACCAACTCCCTGTTCCGGGCACTGGGTACAAAATGCATTAGTGTATTTATACTACGTGTGTTTGAATTAACGTTCATAACTAAGGAAACCAGTTTTTCTGGGAAATTACTGAACTATATGGAAAGCCTTTCCTAAAATCCCAGCAGCAGCCACAGAAACTTTAAGCACAGTTCAAATTCATTAAACTTTTTCCAAGACTACAACTCATTTCTGCTAAATAACTAACTCTTCAACACCTGTGACTTCACTGAGCCGTGAGCAATTCAGAAATGGAAAATGAGCAGAGCCTCCCAGCTGTGCAGTTTGGGACTAAGGCCCAGCACCTCCCTGGACAAATATCAAGGTCAGTGTTCCCCACAACTCGCCAAAGTCACATCACTGAGGGAGTGCAGCCTGGTAGCCTTTGAGTCTCTCAGAGCTTGAATTCCCAGCAAGTCATTTTTCTCAAGCGGCAAGTCAATGAATCCCCTCATCCTAGCCACTCATTATATAAAAATAAGCCACTCGCTCTACCCTTTGGGTTCAACCACTTCCGAATGCCCATAAACTGCTTATAGTTCAAGCACAGGCCTGAGGAAAATGCATAATTTTAATCATCTTCTCCATCACACCATTCAATAAACCTCACTTGAAATGTGGCCCTAATGTCAGCTGGGGTAGCCCTGCCCCCTTTAAGATCTAGATAAGACAGGTTCAAATACCAATTCCAGGTCCTGTGGAAAGTCCAGGGCTCTCCTGAGATTTCTACAAACGGGGCAGGGCAGCTCTGATTCCCAGCCTCCCTGGAATTCGGGCTCTCCATTCTGCCCCCTGGGGTTGCTCCTTTATCCTGGCCCTAGTGCAATTCACCCAGGACCAGCCCCTTCACTTGTGACTCCGAGAAGCAACTGTGAAAATGAGGCTGCCGTGGGGAGACGTTACAGGGCTGCCTTACACCAGCTGATGCTCATGTGGATGGCCTGTTCTCAAAGGTCCCTCAGACACCCGGCACTGGGCAGATCTCCCAACCCACTCCTAGCCCAGACCTCCTGGCCTTGCTTGTGCGTCTCCCTCCTTCTCCTCTCCCCTCTTTCCAGTCACCACCACCCCATGGTCTAAATTCTCCTCTCAATTTGAGAGGAGCCATTCAGTAACCCCTTCCCAAGCCACCCCAGGCTCAACTTCTTAAAGCAAGCCCTTCCAGGGGCTCAGCTGAACAAATAGGCCATATTAGTGTTTCAACAGAGGCCTTGATTTTATAGGTTTTTTTCTTTAACAAAATTCACCGTCCCTGAAGACAGCTGTGGTTTCAAAGAGCCATCTTCTCTTTGCTTTTGTTTTTCTGATGAATGGCACAATGGAAATCAGGCGCTTGAACCTCCTTCTTCAGCTTGATTAAACAGTGGAAACCGTTTTTCTCTCCCAGACCAGGTGTCTGGTCTATGGTAAGTGCATTCAACTTTTCCAAGCTTAGAATAAAGTACCGAAATTACAAATCAGCAGGTGGTTTAGACCTACTGGTTTAGAGTGCTAGCTACCTCGGGTTAAAGACAGAAAGAGTTTAGTTTAAAATCTCAGTCCGGCCAGGGCCCGAGATCTGGTCCCCTTTGGTTGACGAGCTCCGTGGGACGCAGCCTGTCTCAGGAGCGCTGCCACACAGTGGCTCCTGCCCACCTGGACGTTCGATGGGCTACACGTGGCAAAGGGCCAGCCTCGTTTACTCTTGTGGCTTCTTTGGGTGACAGTCATTTTGTTTCCTCTGATCCTTCTCTGCCATCCCTGCTCACACATCAAAAGCAGAAAGGGGGTAGCTTCCAGGCTCAGCCTTCCATCTGTGTACCCTGTACAGCTACTTTAAGGCCTCACACCCACCCCCAGAATCACACAAGTCCCACAGGGAAGGGAGACTTCTGCATAAACTTGCTGTTCACATTCTTTGTTTTGAACCAGTCTCCTTGACCTGTTCCTCATGCTTTATTCCATTCTGATGCTGCTGCTTGTTTGGGGGATGATTTTTGATTCTCCACCCTGGCCATGTGACCTCAGACTGCTTCAAGCAAAGAGCCCTCCCTACCTGACCTGCCGGGGATCCTCATGCCCTGGCCCCGCTCTTGTAAGTAGAACATTCTCCTGTCCTGAGAATGGCATCGGCCACCATGAATCCACAGTCCCAGGCCCAGGAGCGCTTGCTCCTCCCTGGTTCCCTTGTCCCACCCCCTAAAAACCCCCAGCAATACCTCCCCCCAGGGCTGCTAACGCAGCTCTGAGAAGAGGCCTCAGCCCCATAGGCTGAGCACTGACAGCTGCGGCAACACTGTCCCGGGGCCACTCCTTGCCCGGATGCCTTTGCTGGAGCATTTTCTGGCAAAAGAATGCAGCTGCTTAATTTCTCCATGCAGTTTGTGCTTCCATGGCTGTGACTCTCAGGAGGGGCAGAATGAGTGGTGTTTTGGTTCCCTGCCTGAGAAAAGTGATCCACATCCAAGGACACATTCCTTATGTGACATGTACTGCTTTTTCAACTCTCTCTGGCAATGGTGAGCTCAAAGAGCAGAAGACGCCACTGCTGATGGCAAGGATTACGAAAAAGAGACTCTGCAGCTCAAAGAGGTCATGCTGTCAGGGAAAACGCCCCCCCAAAGACATGCAGGAATTTTCTTCCAGCCCTTTGGATGCCTGCCGTCGTGAAGCCAGCTGGAAGCCAGGCCCGGTTTGGGGCAGCGACAGGGAAGAAGGCAGCAGCTGTTACAGGGTAATTAAAGTCAGACAAAACGCAGAGGGGGCCAAAAGGCTGGTGTGAGGTCAGGCAGGGTCAGGCAGGACATGGATCAGCTCAGGCCTGTAAAATGCCCGAGAGCTGCGGACTTACAGGAATGGCGCATCTAAGCACTGTCAAAGGTGAGAAAACTCACTACAGGGATCTAACGAGAGACTTCCTTCACAGACCGCCACCACCAGATCCATTCTCTCACTCTCTGCTCCTTCAGGGAGGTTGAAGAATCCCTGTTTCCTGTTATCAGACGATTTTACTAACAGGAAACTCTTTTTCCTAGTTGGTGGCATATTGAATGAATGAATGGATGGATGGATGAATGAACAAATGAATAAGAAAGCAAGAAGTATGAGCAGGTGTATTTCGTAGATAGAACCAGTAGCAAGGATTGAGTTTAAGGCCAGGATTTATCACCCTCCCCAAACTATCTCTGAGGACCACACTGACTGTTGGGTTTCCAGTGAGGTTAGGGGTATGATTTTCATGGACCGGTACCACAGCCACAGTGCTGATAATGTGATCATTTGTCGGAGAGCTGCTGCTATGTACCGAACATTGTGTCGTATGCTGTATTAAATAGGACTCTTGCGTGTTCTGTGCAAGCTACTTTGAGAAGAGTGTTATTTCAGGGAGTGGATGTGATAGCTGTTCTGTAATGCATTTAAAGAAATGCTTAAAAACACATAGTAAAGATGTTTAAAAGAACTGTACATGCAGGATACTTTGAGAAGAGTGCTATTGCAAGGAATGAGCGTGATAGCTGTTCTGTAATGCATTTAGAGAAGTGTTTATAAACATTTGTAATAACTATGTTTATTAAAAACTGGTACCCACTTGGGACAAATAAATCAACAAAAAAAATCACTGTTTTATTTGTTTTTTAAAAGAATTATTTTATTTATTTATTTATTTTTGGCTGTGTTGGGTCTTCACTGCTGTGCATGGGCTTTCTCTAGTTGCGGCGAGAGGGGGCTACTCTTCATTGTGGTGCGCGGGCTTCTCATTGCGGTGGCTTCTCTTGTTGCGGAGCACGGGCTCTAGGCGCACGGGCTTCAGAAGTTGTGGCTGGCGGGCTCAGTAGTTGTGGCTCGCGGGCTTAGTTGCTCCACAGCATGTGGGATCTTCCCGGACCAGGGCTCGAACCCGTGTCCCCTGCATTGGCAGGCGGATTCTTAACCACTGCGCCACCAGGGAAGCCCAACAGTGTTTTTTTAAGTGAAAAAAAAATAGGGCTTTTTTGTTTCAAGTAACAAAACCCAACTCAAATTGACATACGCATAAAAAAAGAAATTGTTACAGATACAGGGAGATCACTTTGAACCCATGACCAGGAATGTTCTGAGGCTTTCCTAGGGCAGGGAATGAACCAGTAGACACTCTTTTCTCTTAACATCTGTTTTATTATTTTTCTCAGACTGGCTCTTTTAACTTCTTTATCCATGGGTAGAAAACACGACTGCCTACCACCCACATTTATGCGCAATCATTTCATCTCTCATAGCAAACAATTACCCAGCGCTTGAGGGGATATTTAAGATACATTCTTAAAGGGCTAGAAAACAGAGGCTTTGAAGAAACCGAAAGACATGACAGGGTAATTAACATAGTCTCATGGCCTGTGGAAAATAGTTTTCCATTTGTCTGTGAAGAAATTGAACTGGCCTAGATTGCCATTCCCCTGTTTAAACTTAATCTCTTAAGTCATCATTCAGCCTGCCATCTTATAACCTGCTACTTCTTGGTAACCTCCTATCCCTTGGAATTAGGTTTCTTTTCTTTCCAGCATGGATCACAGGTGCCACCAAGTCTTAAAATGCACTAATGATATGTTGGATGTCAACCGTGACCCAAATTCACTGGAAATCAACTTCTTTAAAGCATTCAGCTTCTCTAAAAGGCTCAGATCCTCCAAGGTTTACAGAGATGTGTCAACAAAAAAATTAATCAATAGTCAAACTAAGAAAGAAATGGAGGGGAAATCCCTGGCTGTCCAGTGGTTGGGACTCTGCGCTTTCACTGCCAAGGGCCTGAGTTCAGTCCCTGGTCGGGGAACTAAGATTCCACAAGCCCCATGGCCTAAATAAATAAATAAATAAATAAATAAATAAATAAAATACCAGGACTTCCCTGGCGGCACAGTGGTTAAGAAGCTGCCTGCCAATGCAAGAGACACAGGTTCAAGCCCTGGTCTGGGAAGATCCCTCATGCCAAGGAGCACCTAAGCCCCTGTGCCACAACTACTGAATCCCACACGCCTAGAGCCCATGCTCCACAACAAGAGAAGCCACCGCAATGAGAAGCCCACACACCGCAACGAAGAGTAGCCCCCGCTCGCTACAACTAGAGAAAGCCCGCGCGCAGCAACGAAGACCCAACGCAGCCAATAAATAAATAAATAAATAAATACCCAGTGTGATTTTAAAAAAAAAGAAAGAAAGAAATGGAAGTTTTATTCCAGCCAACCTGAAGATTATAACCCAGGAGACGGTCTTTCAGAAAGCTCTGAGGACTGTTCCGCCTGTTAGAGGTCAAAACACAGTTATACAATTTTTTGAGACAAAGGGTTGTACATCAAAGTAACATACTGACAGTTTACATAGTCCAACGAGGTGAGTAGTGGGTTATTGTGACCCCTTACAGGATTGAAAAAGGAAGGTTATCTCCTAAGGAGTTACCTTTCTTGGGCAAGGAGGAAATGGCTTTTCTTTTCTTTTTTTTTTTCTTTTTCTTTTTTTTGGCAACTAGACATTCCTGTGTCTTCTAAGGGGATCTAGTTAATGTATTATATAACACAGATGCACAATGCACACTAAAGGGGAGGGGGTAGTGGCTCAAAAAGGCAGAGAGAGAATTTTACCTTTAAAATTTTTCTTGTCCTGCCTTAAAAATAATTTTATTTCATCAGATGGGAAGATAAAGGTAAGCCAGGCTTTGCATTTTATTATGTCTATGAAGTGTTTTAGCACAATGAGATAGAAACTGAATATCTCCCACCATAATGACCATACCATCATTTGTCGGGCCCTTCCCATGTATCGGATGCTTATACCCAAACAACTTTGCAAAGGTAATTATTTCTTAGATAGAGAAATCAAGATTCAGAGAGATTAAGTGACTTGCCCAAGATCATTAAGCCAATAAGTGACATAGATAGAATTTGACCCTAGAGGTCTCTGACCCCAAAGCCCATGAGTTTTCCACCATACCATGCTGATCAAATAGTCATTTTCATATACTGCTATTTGCAATTTGAATTTGTTGTGGAGGAAAGAATGGAAGTTTTAAACATAGGGTAGTATCCCAGAATTTCTCACCAGTTCTGTGATTCACCACACCCCATCCAAGTCACCTTGGATTTTCTACCAGTTGGGTGTACACGAGATATTTTCAGCCTTAGGAGGTCTTGAGGGCTCCAGTGTAAGCAAGTGCCCTGTCCCCAAGGAGGGAGGTCTTCATCTGGGCCCTGAAGGACTGAGGGATTTGTCCTTCAGTCTGGCCATTATAGGGAAGAATGCTTATTAAAGTGTTGCCCTTTTTGCCATTCTAACAAGATTTTCTTGGAGAGAGGCTGCCCAGGCCTTAAGTAAGTTTCCTTCTCTGTCATATTCTGACTGCAGAGAAGACAAAACTAATCACTATTAACATCTATCCTCCCCAGACCCTGAGGATCCTGTCCCCCTCTTCCTAGGTAAAACGTGGGGTGAGGCAGTGTCCCGCTCAGTTGGAGGAAACACCACATTGAAGTGGCATCCTCCCCTCTGAACAAGTTTAGGGCCCTGTAATTTCTCTCTGGGCTCTTCTAACTCAGGTCCACGTGGTTCCTCCAGAGGATGACTACTCACTCGTGGATGTTGCCCCTTTCATTCATTTATTCACTGTGTATTTATTGAGCACAATATCTGCCAGATACTATTCTAGGTGGCAAGAATACTGGTGTGAACAATTTGGGAATGCCTCTCTCTTCATGAAATTTACATTTTGGTAAAAGAAACAGAAAACAAAATAACTACACAAAGAAGTAATAAGGTTCTTTAAATTTGTGATAAGTGCCATGGATTAAAAAAAAATAAGGCAATTAGATAAAGAGTAACAGAGGTCTCAGGAAGAGCTACTTTAGAAAACATACTCAGGAAAAGCCTCCTCAAGGAGGTGATATTAGAGCAGAGACCTGAAGGCTGAGAAGGATGCAGCCTTAACAGAGTCAGTAAAAGAGCATTCCAGGCAGAGGGAACAGAAAGTGCAAAGTCCCTGAGGTAAGCAAGAGACTAGGCCATTCAAGGCAAAGTGGTTGCAGCATAGTGAGTGAAAGAGAATGGATCATATGAACTTAAGAGGAAGACAGGGACTAGATCATAAAGGCTTTTGTATTTCATGGTAAGGAGTTTGGATTTTATTTTATATGAAATAGGAAAATAATAGATGATCTAAGCAGAGCATTGACATGATTAGATTTAAATGTTTAAAATTCACTCTGGTGATGTAGAAAACAGATTAAACATGGGAGGGGTGGAAAAAGGGAGACCAGATAAGAGAGCTTGTCAGTAGCCCAGGAAAAGTTGATGGTGCCTTGGAGTAGGGGATGACAGTAGAGATGGAAAGGAGAGGATGGATTTGGGATATATTCTTCGGGTAGAACTGACAAGACTTGGTTACGGACTGGAAGTAAGGGATGAGAAAAGGGGAAAAGTCCAAAGTGACTCTTAGATTTTAGGTTTAAGCAACTGGTTGGAAGGGGATGCTTTTTATTATTATAGGAAAGAACTGAAGAAAAATAAATGGTGGAGATGGGAAAATTTGGGGCATATTAAGATGCCTATTAGACTGGCAACAAGTAGAATGGCCAGTACCAATTAGATTCTTAATGCTGGGGTTCAGAGAAAATGTTTGGGCTAAAGGTACACATTTAGAAGTCATCAGCATAAGGCGGGTCAAAATCATAAAATGGAAAGGGAGAGCATATCAAGAAAATGTAGGCAATGAAAGGAAGAAGACCCAGGACTGGTCTCGGACACAATCTCATTTAGAGGTTGGATAGAAGAGGAAAAAGCCAGTCTTAACAATACATTGAGCAAGAGGAATGCACTTGGAATAATCAGAAAACCATTTTATTCTTTTTTTCCACTACCTGTTCAAACCATCCCCTTGGTGGAACTACTGCTCCTTGAACAAAATCAAGGACAATTTTGTGACTTTTTTAGACATTCTTAAGTAATAAAAAACCATCCAGTCACCTGTGGTCAGACACACACACACAGAGTCTAATTTCAGTAAGTAATATGAATGGTCCAAAGTAATAACAAAACCTTCCAAACTCATGAGTTGAAGTTTCTCCCCCAGCTTAGGCGGGCTCCAACCTGGCTGTCTCTAGTGGGAGAAGAGAGTATAGATGGATCTTTATTTCTCTCCCCTAAAATGTGCAGTCCCCTTCCCCCTCACTAGGCTGCTCCTTATTCCTCCAGGGGTGAAGCAGAGTGGGGAGGGAGAAAAGGTATAAAGGCAGGAAAGATCTTACTTGACTAGTCTAGTTATGAACTAAACAAAGATACCTGGGCTTGGCAGGTATTTAGAACTTATTCTTTTTCCCATGGGACTATTTATGGTTTTGTTTTTTTTTTTTTTTTAGAGACTCCACCATCTCAGGAAATCTTGCAATGGCAGTTCCCTTCTGGAGGTAAATGCATCTCCTAGGGCTGGTCACTTAAAATTCTTCCCTCACCACCTCAGAATTCACTAGTATATCTCCAGGGTTTGTTTGTGGTTTGTTTATTTGTTTTTCTCCAAGGAGCCCTTTTGGGCAGGATCTAAGAAAACCCCATGTCTGCTCTCTACGTGTGTACTACATCAGGTCCATGGGAAGCACTCAAGCCTCATTTGCCTAAAACTCTGGGAGAACAGCCATCCTCAACACAGCATCTCTTTGCCATCAGAGGAGCCACCAGCCATGGTCAGACTCCAGTCCTCTGTGCCCCACTCTCCAAGTGCTCCCCAGTAAAGCCCCTTTCACTAAGCTAGCAGGGAAGAGCAAGCATTCTCACTGCTTCCCTACTGTGAGGGAAAACTTACATTGCAGATCTCTCTGAAGCAATTTTCTCTCCAATTTCCTATGCACTTTGATATCTTCAACCTTTCTCATAAACTGGAGGTGTTTAATCAACTAAGGGACATAAAACCCACTCTTGGCTGGTCCTTTGCAAGTCCTAGTTAATTATCTCCTTGAATCATTTTCTAAGATTGTGTAAGGAAGACAAAGCTGAAGAAAAAATAGGACGAGTCCTGTTTTTCAATCGTGTGTACCTAGAAAACTGAGGAAGAGAACCAAAGGGAAAAGTAAAACCTGGAGAATATGATATAGCAGAAGCTGAAGGGTACCCAAGTAGTCACATGTTGCTAAAAGGTGGAAAAGATGAAGACCAAAAATGCTCACTGAATTTGGTGCCCTGTGCCACTCCATTTCAGTGTAGTGTTAGGGACAAAAGTTAAATTGATATGTTAGATACTTCCCCAGAACCTATTCTCGTCTTCTTTCTTGCAAACAAAACCCCTACAGCCAGCTCCATTGTAAATCCTGATAGGTCCAAGTCAACCACTACAATCTACTTTCCTCTGGCAATGATTCCTTTAGGAATGTGCTTGTGATACAATTCTGGCCAAGATGTGAGGGGAAATCTGTTGGAAGATTTCTTAGAGGTCTCTTTTTTCTTAAGAAGAGCCACAAGGAGAAGGCAGCTCCTCACTTACACTGGCTATTGTCATTTCTACATTTGACATTTAGTTCTGTGGAAACCATCTTGGTAAAAGCCTGAGGATAAAGCCAATGCCAAAGAGGAGGACAGAGCCAAGATAATTGTCCCAAACCAGAGCCAGAGCCCATGCCCAGAGCCCACTCTACCTGTGGGGTTCTTGTTATTTAAACTCATAAATCTCCATTTTATTTTACACAGTTGATTCAGAGTTTTCTGTTATTTAATGCCAAAAGAATCCTGAAGATAAAGAGGAGGCTTAAGGGAGGTGAAGAATTGGAGGCAGAGCATAGGTAATTCTTTTGAGATGTTTTTCTGGAAAGAGAGGCAGAGAAATGGTCTGACAGCTGGAAGGGGATGAAGAATCTAGTGAAGGCTTTTTTAAAGATGGGAGACACAATAGCCAGGTTGTGTGTGCGTGATACCTACCGATGGGAATGATCCAGTAGAAAGGAGAGAAGGCAGAGCTGCAAGCATCTTCCTGTCACCTCACTTAAAGTGCACAGCCATTCCTGGAGTCTCCCTCACTTATCTTGCTGATGCCCCCACAAAAAATAGGGCCACCAGTTCTCACAGTATTGTTTCCATTGTCTGACTACAACTGCTTGCATGCTCCCTCCCTAGTGGTCTGTTAGTGGAATCCCTCCCGCCATCTCTGAGCTTTCTCTTTGTCAGGCGTAAAAGCAACAGCTGATCTCTGCAGGGTGGGTCTCTCTAGGACAACCTCTGCTCAAGCAGGAGTCCAGCTTTTTATTTTCTTGAGGTTCTTCCCAAGGAGATCCCAATCTTTCAAAGTTTTACTTCCCCTCACAGGGAAACACAGGCTACTCAAGAGCCCAGCTTGCAGCTAATTGCTTATCCTCCAACCTGAGCCTGCCCCTAAGCCCCACTTCACCCAGGGCTGCAGGCAGCTCAACTTAATGAAGTTTATTGTTATTTAACCCCCTCCCTCCATAACATTTTACTTTCCAGTTACAGTTGCACAAAAGGACATGCACTCATGTCTGTTGGAGTATATAGCCCCTCTCCTCCAAGGTGGAAAGCCTGGTCTTCAGGTCATCTGCTCTCTCCCCTCCCTAGCCTACTGAAGTCATATACAAATTAACTTAGGGTACCAGGTCTTTCCCCAGGGGAACAGAAAAATTCAGTCCCAGCTGGCGCTTGAGCTACATTTGACTGCATATTTACTGAACAATGGTGATCCAAAAGGGCATTGCTGTAAAGCATTTCCAGTAAAAATATAAAAACAATGCAAAGGACCAAGTCAAGAACAATGTTGATTTGCCTTTCTATTGCTTCCTGTCCAGAGTAATGATTTGTTCCACATTTCACTTCCCCTACTCATTTAACAGTGAAACAAGATATGTAGCCTAAAATGTTTAACACACAGGCTATTAGGTACGATTATCTACAGTCATATAGGAACACGTGGTAAAAGCCAGACAACTGAGTTTCATTTCCCTATAAAATTTTAACAATTCGTTAACCAAAACATTACAATTAACCAAAATATTTTAAATATCTAAAACCAGCTCCCTTTGTTGATTAAATTCAAATTGATTTACTAGTTCTTGTTTTACCACATTTTCCTACTAATGTAATTTTGGCTAAAATATAGACTGTGTTTAAGTAAAGAGAAACAAACCAGACAAATACTCACTTTCTAAAATCTTCACACTTACCTGTAATCGCTAGGAGTGATATTTCCCACTTAGAACAATAACTTAAACTAAGTCACACTTGAAATTTTTAATGATTTAGAGTAAAGAATTTTAATACTAAATTAATTTACTCTCTGGGTTTGTTATATTAAAATTTGCACCTGTGCATAATTTAAGATTTAGCTGTCTCATATCCTTTTTTAGAATAGGGCAGTTATTAATTAATTAAATATTTTTGTGATGATCTTTCTCCAGATGATGAGTCCTTGCAATGAACATCAACAATATATGGCTGTGTGGAACTCTACTCAGTGCTCTGTGGTGACCTAAATGGGAAGGAAATCCAAAAAAGAGGGAATATATGTATACATATACATACAGCTGATTCACTTCACTGTACAGCAGAAACTAACACAACATTGTAAGGCAACTATACCCCAATTTTAAAAAAAACAATAATTTATGGTTGTAGGAGACTCCTTTCGGGACTCTCCCCTGAAAACTGCCCTTTCTCATGGGGGTAATTTCCATATACATGTTCTTGCTGATTTCACTTTCTTGGCCACATTTGATTGGCCCAGAGACAGACACCCAGCCAAGCTGGGCCAATCAGATTTTCTCTTATGGTAATTTGGAATTGTATATAGCCATTCTAGTCAGGCTTTATGGGTACTTAAGAGGATCGATGGGACACAGAGCAGACAAAAAAGCAAAGGAAAGAAAAGAATGAAGCACACTCCCAGAGAGAACAGAAATAAAAGACCATGGAGCCTCAAAAAGAGAGGTAAGGAAGGAGAGACAGCTTGGTTTCTGGTGGCTTTCCAGCACCTAATCTGGTACCTCAGAGGCTCTCTTTCATTTGGTTCTCTGAAATACCCTTGTAGACTTGTGTCTTTATTTAGTTTATGAAAGTTTAAGTGAGTTTCTGGAACTTTGAATTAAATCTTCTCTAAAATGACAATGAAGCCCTCAGGGCCTACTAAAGTATAAAGAGCAACTGGCAACAAGAACAACGCTAAATTTCAACAATACACTTTCTTGAGTTCCTGGGTCTGATCTTTGTTTCTTTCATATGTTAAGCACTTATATAGACTGACTAATGCTTTCAAAGTGTTTCTGACCACAACACACAGAGTGACATCATCAAAATGGTGAAATAAGAGTTTTCTACTATCTTTCCCCCAAAGGTCACTGATTCTGACAATCACCCATGGACAAGAGTGCCTCTGTGGAATTCCAGGAGTCCAATGGAAAAGTTACAGAACACGGTTGGAGAAAAAAAAAATCTGATGTTGGACACATTGATGAGAGTAAGAGGAAACAGTTTCACTTTACCTGTGTCACCCCTCCCCCAAGGCAGCACAACTTGAGCCAATAGAGACCTACTCAGCCCATGATTTCTCCCAAAGGAGAAAGTGAGAGTGTGTACCTAGCTTCCCCAGCTGTGTAAGATGCTGCCAAAGAGACCCACTTCTTTCTCACTGCATCTAGAATATTTTGGAGTGCTGCATGACTTGGGGACAGAAAGTGGCCGGTAGACCAGCAAACGGGGCTCTTGGAGGGCATCAAAGGGACAGAGGTCCTATTAACTGCGTCATGGACTCCATCAGGAAGACTTTCCATGAGCTGTCAGGGATACCTCACCTGCAGATCCCCCAAATGGCCCACAGGAACCCACAATGCTCCACATGCCTCACCCACACACACCCTACCCCATTGCAGGCTCCCTGTGTGCACCCTGGAGGGAAGGGAGAGTGAGCCTTTGCAGACAGCTAGTGAGCACACACAGAAAGCCGGCCCAGCACTTCAGAACTGGGAGAAAGTAAACAAACTTGTGCTTTAAGCACCACCCTAGGGGAAGCAAACAGGAGGCTATCAGCATCCAGCCTGGTTTTGCATACAATCTTAAGAATTACCCCCATCACCCCTTCCTCCATGTGAGGACAGAGCGAGAAGACGCCATCTATGAACACGCCATCTATGAACCGGGAAGTGGGTCCTCAACAGACACCGAATCTGCCGGCCCCTTGATCTTGGACCTCCAGCCTCCAGAACTAGGTTGTTGCAAAAGAGGAGGAGGAGGAGCAGGAGGAGAAGGAAAAGAATAAGAAGACCATCAGGATTACTGAGAACGTCTTGGCCTGGTGATGGGAGCATAACCAGGAAACCTAATGATGCTTAAACGGGAGCTGCAAAGTGACGGGCAATCACTGGCAAGAATAATTTTAAAATTTAATGAAGTCCAGCCTATCAAGACTTTCTTTCATGGCTTGTGCCTTTGGTGTTGTATCTAAAAAGTCATCCCCATACCCAAGGTCATCTAGGTTTTCTCCTATGTTAACTTCTAGGAGTTTTAGGTTTAGGTCTATGATCCATTTTGATTTGATTTTTGTGAAGCGTGTAAGGTTTGTGTCTAGATTCATTTTTTTTTTTCCTGTGTGTGGGTGTCCAGCTGTTCCAGCATCATTTGTTGGAAAAGCTACATTTGCTCCATTATACTGCTCCTTTGTCAAAAACAGTTGACTCTATGTGTGAGCCTGGGCTTTCTATTTTGTTTCATTGATCTGTTATTTCACCAGTGCCGCACTGTCTTGATTACTGTTGCTTTCTAGTAAATCTTGAATTCAGGTAGCATCAGTCCTCAATTTTGTTCTTCTCCTTCAATAATGTGTTGATTCTTCTGGGTCTTTTGACTCTCCTTAAAAACTTCGGGATCAATTTGTCACAATCCACAAAATAGCTTGCTGGGATTTTGATTGGGGGTTGTGTGGAATCTATAGATCAAGTTGGAAAGAACTGACAAATTGACACTTTTGAGCCTTCCCATCCATGAATGTAGACTGTCTCTCAATTTATTTAGTTATTTGATTTCATTCATCAGGATGTTGTAGTTTTCTCATATAAATCTTTAAGTCTTTTGTTAGATTTACACCTAAGTATTTTATTAGGGAGGTTGTTAATGTAAATGGTATCGTGTTTTTAATTTCAAATTCCACTTGTTCATTGCCAGTATATTGGAAAGCAATTGACTTTTATTTATTAACCTTGGATGCTGTAACTTTGCCGTAATTGCTTATTAGCGCCAGGAGGGTTTTTTTTTGTCGATTCTTTGGGATATTGTTAATTTTTTGCAAATGTATTTAACTTCTTAGAACAACAAGATATTTGAATGAAAAGGATTATGAAATTTTCACCAATAGAGGTTAAATGACTGTCCCAAGTTCAAATTAATGTCATTTCATCAGTTTTCACAGTGCTTATTTTCCTAGTTTCTTTGATGCTCTAGGACACTATCATTGAAGTCTTTGTGTCACTGCCAGCAGTTCTTTATAAACAGGGTAATCGAACTTGTTCTGCATTTAGATGGTCATGCACTCAACGTGAGGGGTGTTGATGTCTTGGCTGAAGATCTCCTCCAGGGTGGAAATTAAGCCAATTGTATTGTATTGATCGTCACATTCACGTTGTGAACTGTTCTCTCTGAATCTTATGGGAAGATTCACTTCCCATAACTTGCACTAGAAATAAAGAAAAAAAAAAAAAAAAAGAATTACCCCCACCAAGAAAGAACAAGAAATGTGGAGTAGAGATATCCATAGAAAAAGTCTGAGAAAGTGACAGAATCTCTAAGAGGGGAGAAGGTAGTTCTATTTCTCTCCCAAGCCAGTCAGCAAGGACTGAAGGAGGTGACTGCTTCTTCAAATGCAAAGATAATAATGCAAGACTTAAAGAAAAATGAAAAGTCAAGGAAACATGGCACTACCAAAGGAATACAGTAATTTTCCAGTAACTGACCCCAAAGAATTGGAGAACTGTGATTTGCCCAATAAAGGGTTCAAAATAGTTGTTTTAAGGAAGTTCAGTGAACTACAAGGAAACACAGAAACACAATTCAACAACATCTGGAAAACAATACTTGAACAAAGTGGGAAGATTAAAAGAGAGATAGGAATCATAAAAGAGAACCAAGTAGAAATTCTAGAGATGAAGAATGTAATGAATGAAATGCAAAACACAATTAAGAGCATCAACAGCAGATTGGATCAAGCAGAAAAAATCTGTGAAGTAGAAGACAGGTCATTTAAAATTATCCAGAGGAAAACAAGGGAAAAATGAATGAAAAAGAGTGAAGAAAGTTTAGGTGATCTATGGAACACCATTAAGATAATATTCTAGGCATTATTAGAGTCACAGAAGGAGAAGAGAAGGAGAAAGGAGGGGAAAGCTTACTTAAATAAATAATGACTGAGAACTTACTAAATCTGAGGAGAGATTTAGACATCCAAGTTCATGAAAATCACAGGTCCCCAAAATAGTTCAACTCAAAAAGATCTTATCCAAGATATAATAAAACATTCTAAATTCAAAGTTAAAAAAAGAATTTTAAAAGCAGCAAGAGAAAAAAATCCTCACATACAAGGGAACTCCCATAAGACTATCAGTGGATTTCTCAGCAAAAACCTTGCAGGCGAGGAGAGAGTGAGATGATATATTCAAAGTGCTGTGAGAAAAAAACTGCCAGTCAATACTTTACCCATCAAAGTTGTCCTTTAGAAATGAAGAAGAGGACTTTTCCAGACAAGCAAAACCTGAGAGAGTTCATCACCACTAGAACTGCCTTACAACAAATGCTGAAAGGAATTCTTCAAGTTGAAATGAAAGGATGCTGTTAGTAACATGAAAATATACAACATGCTGGTAAAGGTAAGTATACTGTCAAATTCAGAATACTCTAATATTAGAATATGGTGCTGTGTTAATCACTTAACTCTAGTATAAAGTTAAAGGCCAAAAGTATTAAAAATAAACATATCTATAATAATTTGTTAATGGATACACAATATAAAAAGATGTTAAGTTGTGACATCAAAAACATAAAATGTGGGGGGAGAGTAAAAGGTAGAGTTTTTATATATGATCAAAGTTAAATTGTTATCAGCATAAAACAGACTGTTATATCCATAGAACATTTTGTGTAAGCCTATGGTAACCACAAATTAAAAACCTACAGTAGATACACAAAATATAAAGAGAAGGGAATCAAAGCACACCATTATGAAAAATCATCAATTCACAAAGGAAGACAGCAAGAGAGGGAAAAAGGAACAGGGGAACAAAACAGCCAGAAAGGAAGCAACATTTCATAAGGCTATAGCTGCCAGAGATAGTGATTCCTCTGATGGATCTGGGCAAAGTAAATTGAAAACCATCTGGAAAGGATTCTCCATTCTACGTGCCATTAAGAACATTCATGGTTCATGGGAAGAGGTCAAAATACCAATGTTAACAGGAGTTGGGAAGAAGTTGATTCCAGCCCTCATAGATGACTTTGAGGGGTTTAAGACTTCAGTGGAGGAAATAACTGCAGTGGTGGAAATAGCAAGAGAACTAGAATTAGAATTGGAGCCTAAAGATGTAAGTAACTGAATTGCTACAATCTCATGATAAAACTTTTCAGTATTTTTTTCTCTCTGTGCCTCATTTTGAATTTGAATTTGAATTGCTATGGCTTCAGGTTCACTGATTTTTTTTCTTCTGTCGTATCTTATCTGCTGTTAATCTGATCTACTACTTTTTCATTTTACATATTGTATTCTTCATCTTTAGAAGTTCCATTTGGATCCATTTTGCATCTTCCATTTCTATCTCAGGTGTTCCTTTACCTTCTTAACCATATAGAATGTATTTATAAAACCTGCTTTAACATTTTTGTTTTCTCATTCCATCATCTCTGTCATTTCTGGGTCTGTTACTATTGGTTGACTTTTCTCTTGCTTGTGGATCATATTTTCCCACTTCTTTGCATACATGGTAATTTTTTTATTGGATGCCCGACACTGTGAATTTTATACTTGGGTGCTGGGTTTTGTTTAATATCCTCAATTAGTGTTGGATTTTGTTCTGGTGTACAGTTAAGTTACCTAGAATCAGTTTGTTCTTTTCAAAGCTTTCTTTGAAGCCAGAGTAGCCTTTAGTCTAGGGCGAATTTAGTCTCACTACTAAGGAAATACCCTTCTGGTATCTCTAGTTGATGCCTTAGAAATTATGAGATCTTTCTACTCTGGCTGCTGGAACACAAACTATGCCCAGCTCTGTGTGAATTCCAGGAATTGTTCAATTTACTGCCTTGTGGTGATCCTTTCCATGGCCTCAGTAGTTCCCTCTCACACATGTGCAGGTCACTCAGCCAAAGGCTTAAGGGAATCCCTCTGAAAATATCCAGAGCTCTTTCTTTGTGCATTTCCCTCCTCTCCAGTACTCTGCCCCCATGAGTTCTAGCTACATTAACCTCTCTGAACTCCCGTTTACATTTTTAGCTCAGAGAGTTCCTTCTCCCTGCACTGAGTCCATCCAGGCAGTACACTGAGTCAACTGTAAAACTCACCTCATTTGTTTTCCTTCTCTCAGGGGCCACAGATCTGTTCTATCTGCTGACCAAATTCCAAAAACTGTTGTTATATACTTTGTCCAGTGTTCTAGCTGTTAAAGGCTAGAAAGTAAATCCAATCCCTATTATTCAATCATGTCTGGAAGCAAAGTCAGCTCACGGAAATCAGACAGGAATCACCCCTTTTATTTAAAATACCACTAATAATTATGGCAAGTATTATTAGTCAGGACAAAAAAAAAGAAAAAAGAAAAAAAATCAAGGTAACACTACTATGTATTTAGCAAATACAAACATACTACCTATATTGTGCCAAGACTATTTCTGGTCATGCGAGTCTTAATGCAGTTGTTTGAGGGTTGTAATCAAGAAGAGTAAAATGTTCCAGTCCTCAACACACAGGAGATCTTGGGGAACCTATGTACAGAAACCAGTGAGAGGATGGTCCACACTTCTCTGCCTATTTTAATCAACACTTAATCATGAAGTTACAATCATGCTGCCCTCTTATTCTTCATTTTATTACCACTAAAGATCCTATATATCATATTTTTCTTATTTTTAAGTGTATACTGTTCCTGCATGTTCACCACAGAAAAAAACCAGAACATACAGATAAACTAAAATGGGAGGAACATTCACCCAAAATTTAGATAGAGATTACAGGAGATAACAATTAAAATACCATAAGACATTTTAAAAAACTAAAACTCCTTGGTGAAATTTAATAAACCAAAACTACCAAAAATATGAATGACCATTTAAATAAATGTGATCATAATTATGAAATCTGTTTGATATGGAGCTAAAATTAGGAAAAAATGACAAATGAAATTGAATCAAGAGCCAAGAACCCAGAAATAGATTCAAAACACCAGACCTGAAGCACCTACTACACAAAATAAGTAACACATATGAAACATTAAATAAATATTGGCAAATGAATTAATATTGTCTTTAACACACACTGTTCACTATTTTAAGCTGCAGGTGTATTAAAGAACTAAATATTTAAATAAAATTTTTATTTTAGTATATCATAGATAAGTTTAAGATTATTAAAGAAAAATAAAATGCATTTCTATTATAAGAGATATATTTTATACATAGATATATACCAAAACCTCAGTGCAATGAAATGGAATAGGACCCAACCACAAATATGCAGACTGGGGAAAAGTATACAAGGCAAATGTGACTGAAAAAGCTCATTAAAATTCTGAGAATTTGAACCTTATATAAAAGAGCAGGTCTCAGCAGCCACCACAAATGTAAACATTTTTAAAGTATCATTATCGCCCAGACTTTGGAAATAAATACACCTAGGTGTCACATTTGCATTTCAAATTGGTCCAATTTTTCTTAGCACCAACTGGCAGTCTACAAAGCTGTTTACACATTGACCTAATTATTTCACTTCTAGGAATACAGCACCAAAGAAGTTTGCATTCTGGACAAAAGCTTTTATGCTAGTACTGTTTTGAATAGTTTAGACAAACAAACCTTAGAAAACTGAGAAACTTCAAAAACTACAGCTACAGTAAGTATTTAATCAAACTAAGACACTTTAGTTTGATGGAATACTATACAAAACCATATTAACAATTTTAACCACCTATTGAGCACTTGCTATGTGTCAAGTACCGTGCTGGGTGTTTTAAATATCCTATTTTGTATTTTCATTTAATTGCTTAATAGTCTGTATCTTAGGTACATATTTACAAATGGAGAAATTAAGGCTCAGAGAGGTTATGTAATGGGCTCTGCAATTAATAATAGCAGACAGACAAATCAGGTCTGTCTGACTCCAATACCTTTCAAAAACTCTTGCCACTTTATCATGGAGTTGCAGGATCCAAATAGGGCAAACCCCAAAATTTGTAGAAAAAGTCAGAAGACATAAACCTTTGAGACCAAAAGGATGCGGTATTCAAAATAAAATTCTCTATTACTGGCCGCCTATAGAGATCTTCTCAGGAAGATTTGTAATTTTTTTCCCTTAAATTTATCTATTTTATTTTTGGCTGTGTTGGGTCTTCTTTGCTGTGCGCGGGCTTTCTCTAGTTGAGGTGAGCGGGAGCTACTCTTCGTTGCGCTGTGTGGGCTTCATTGTGGTGGCTTCTCTTGTTGTGGAGCACCGACTCTAGGCTCGTGGGCTTCAGTAGTTGTGGCATGTGGGCTCAGTAGTTGTGGCGCACGGGCTTAGTTGCTCCGTGCTATGTGGGATCTTCCCGGACCAGGGATCGAACCTGTGTCCCCTGCATTGGCAGGCGGCTTCTTAATCACTGTGCCACCAGGGAAGCCCCAAGATTTGTAATTGTGATTGCTATACAAATTTTCAACACTGTACTCTTTTTTAATCACCCAAATACCAGTGTTTTTGTTGATGTAATACCATTTTTAATCAAAAGCTTCATGCACCCTACTTGGCCCTCTCTCCAAACCCTTTCTCTGTACTTTCTCTGCCTCTTTGACATGCTTGTCACAAATCCTCCCTCTCATTCAATCAGTTCCTGCCAGTCGCCCCCCTCCCTGCCTCTTCCCATCACATCTACCCATCCCCCATGCCTCCCCACCAAAGAAGCAGATCTCTCTGCTGCGGAAGGGACCAAGCACATCTTTCAAGAGTTGGGAAAGAGAATTCAAAACTGCTGCGACAAGTGGTCCTGAAAGCTCACTTCTGAGAGCTGAGCAGGGCAGAAAGACACTGAAGCCGGTGGATCCGGCAACTCCAGGAGACCACTATGACCACAGCCCCCTTCTCCAGACGAGGGAACTGAAGTCCAAGGGAACAGCCACACCAGGAGTGACCAGTGGAATGTTTAAAATTTTTTTTTATGTGAAATATAATAAATATGTAGTTTCAATGGTTTTATTTTATTTCACAAATTCTGAGATAAATACAGAAAGACCAATATTGCTATTATGCAATCATAACCTGTACATGCGTTGTTGATGAATGTAATTGCTTCATCAATTCCTGTGAAGGGACCCAGAATGCCTTTGATATGTCGAAGGCATGAATTTAAAATGTAACTGGTTGGGGAGGAACTGTAGATATTTAAATGATCTGAGAATCATCAGGAAAACCTTCAGATACAGATTGATAATGAAAGAGGAGAGAAAGAACCTACCCGCATTTACCTAGGACTGTCCACAGGAGAGAGACAGGACTTAGCGAATTCTAATCCCTACAAAAGTGCACCTCATAGTGGAGGAGAAATTCTCCATGCTCTGTCATAGCCAAGCTAATGCAATGGGTGCATGTGCGTGCGGGTTCACACACACACATACACACACACACACACACACTGGGCTGAACTCAAGAGGTACAAACAGGAAATGGCTTTATTTTTCTCCTAACACTGTCCTTTAACATGCCTCACCGGATCTCTTTTTTTAGCCCCTGGACAGAATCTCAGGAAGATCTTAACGTTTTTCAGGCTCTTGTGGTTATAGGAATAGCCTCTACTGTGGACCTTAAAAAAGTCCAGTCCATAGTAAGTTTAAAAACTCACATCCGATTCAATACTTCTCTCCACCTCCCCACCGAGGCTTGACCAGTGGCTTGGGAATCAACACTGGGTAAGAACACATTTGTGGTCTGCAATGTCAACTCTTGTTTCACCTCATCCACCTCATCTTCTGGCTCTTCCAGGATCGGGTTAGGGGAAAGGGAAGGGGAAGGGAAGGGAAAGGTCTTTTAACTCAGGCTGGTGCAGTTTGTGGTCTCTCTTGACTAACTTAGTTGGCTGAGGTTCACATACCAGGTCTTTAGAGGAGAAACTTTTGTGGGTTCTTCAGAGGCCACCATGGTATCTTTGTAGTGCATGGCTCCCTGATGTGGGTGATGTCCTGTACTCTCTGGTTAATCTACTACAATCCACCCCTGCATCTCCTGACCTCTGGAGATAACCACCACTTCCTCATACTGCTGGAGCCCTGACAGATAGCCCTCTGGGACAGGACCCCAGCAAGGCAACTGAAAGCCCACTGCCCACTTCAGCTTCCATTTGGCCAGGGAACTCACCATCCTTACCCCACCAAACTGTTGCCCTCTCTCTAACTACACCATCATAGTCTTCTCAGCCTGCCTCCTACTTTCAGAATTCTTCAGGCTGGAAGAAAACACTGGTCCCTAACTTCACTCCCAGGGTCTGTATGTCAGGCTTCCCTCAAACTCTCTTAGCCCTAAGCTCTGGTTCTATGGAAGCATGGGGGCTGTAATCCCTTGTCAGTCCATCACTTAACCATATCACTCCCTCCTAGGCAGACTCTCAAATGAGCCCCCTTTGAAATCCTAGTCTCCTATGAGGCTGGAGGTGGGTGACAGAGGCTGATAGTCACAGGACCATCTCTGCCATCTTTTAGGAGGCCCTAAAGGTATGTCTAACAACATTCTTTAGAAGGGGGAGAGGTGTTTATCACTGGCTTTGAGAATTTAGCCGAAATTTTGAGACATCAGAAAAATCCCATTTCATACCCTTTTATAACAGCAATTCAGTTCTATTTCTTTTTTTGTTGTTGTTCATAATTGAGATTTTATTGGTTGTTTTGAGGATCAGTACACAGACATTTCAATTTGTACACAATTCTCAACATACGTACCAAAAACCTGAAAAATCATGTAGTTGTGATTCGTTTCTGAACAGTTATTCCAGTGACTTTCCAACTTAAAATTTGGGGGCAAATTTTCCTTCACAGGATATCAAGTACCAATATCTTCAAATATTGATATGCTGTTACATCGTAAGTCCCACTAATTCACAATTTAATATCATATACACTACATACTCAAATTGTCAATCGTTCACAGCACATGAACAGTTACTAGAAGAACTGGACTACCACGACCAAAGATGTTACAGAGTGCACAAAATTCTGCCCAGGAGAGCCAAGATCAAGGGGTGAGTGGTTTGCTTTAGGAAACAATTCTACCAAAAACAACGTGGGAAGAGAAGTAATTTAAAGTGTTTAAGACATTAAATGCACAACTGACTCCAAACTGCCATTTAGTATGCTTTGTATTATAGGATATAAAAGCTACCCCCCATCTGTGGAATGTTAAGTTGACACCCAAGACAATCAAAGCCTCCCATATTCAATATCCCACTATTCTCTGGTTGTACCAAAAAATAAACAACCAGCAAATGATTTTACCTCTTAAAAAAAAGCATTTACACTTAAAAAAATGGGATGAGGTGGGATTCCTTCCTTTTTAAAAATGTTTCTAGAGCTACTAAAAAACTTGCATTTACAAAATAGTTGATAAAAATATTCCTCTGATTGTACAAGAAGGGAAACAGGGACCACTGATAGGACCAGGTGTGTGATATTAATCAGACTTGGCTTCTTTCTCGCCTGCTTCATCAGAAGCTGGGCTCTCCTCATTTTTAGTTTCTCCATTTTCTGCAGGTAAGTCTTCTTTAGTCTCTTGGTTAGCCACTTCAGCCTGTTTTCCCTTTGCTCCCCTTTCCCCTTTTGTTTGCACTTTTTTGTCGGAAGATTTATCCTTTCCTGCCGCCTTTTTTGGCTTCGTTTCCACTTTTGCAGGAGCCGGTTTAGCTGACAACTTCGCCGATCTCCTCTCGGGCTCCTCCTTCGCCGCCCCCTCGGCGTAGCTGACCTTCCTCGTGGGCATCGTGGCGGCGGGGCAGGCGCGTGCCGGGTGCCTGCGGGCCGCGGCGCGCTGAGAGCCTTCGCGAAGCGGGGCTGCCTGGCCGCTGCCGCTCCTCCCGCTGCCCGAGCTCCAGTTCTATTTCTTGACATGGTTATTGGTTACTCAACTGTGTTCACACTGAGAAAAATTTATTGAACTGTGTCTATGCTTTGTGTATTTGTCTTTTTGTAGGTTATACTTGCGTAAAAGTTTACTTACAGGAAATGATTCTGAACCCATTGTGTGTTGGATTCTGTGTCAGGCATTTTACATATCTTATCTCATTTAATCAGGCTGACTACCATTCATTAAGCACCTATCATATGTCAATACAATGTTATATTCTTTCTTTTAATTTTTATTGTGATATATAACATATACACAGAACATGTTCAGTTTAACAAATAAAGTGAACACACCTGTAACCACCACCCAGATAAAAAAATATATTGCCAGCACCCCAGAAGCCCCTCATGTATCCTTTCTTGGTAACAACCCCCTGCAATATTCTTCATATGAATAATTTGATTTAATCCTTACAACAATCCTGGGAAATTATCAGTGGTTGCAAGCTGGAAAATTCCCAGAGCTCACCTAGATCTAGGACACATTTGAGTTCTGATCAGGCAGAGTGCAGAAACCCCACTGAGCACCTGGGTCATTCAGTAAAGACCCCAGAAGGGGTTTAGGTCTTTCTCTGTCTGACTTATTTCATTTAACATAATGCCCTTGAGGTTCATCCATGGATCCAAGCATCTTAATCAGAAATTGAGTCTTAAGTCCCTGTTCAGTTTCTATGATACTGGGTTCTGCCCTGCTCTCCATACCCAGAGGGTGGACCAAGCTCTTGAGGTCCAGTCCCTGGACCCATAGCTCCTGCAATGTTCTGCTTATCTCCTTAGCACTGAATTCCTAGATGTGCCTGGACACTGGCCACTAGAACTTACTCCTTTACCTGCCCCACCCTCATGAGTCCCTAGGCTCTGGTTCCAATCACCCAGGGTCTGGCTCGCTCATTCATTCAACAAGCATTTATTGAGCACCTACTATGTACCAGGCACTAAGCAAGGTCCTGGAGACACAGCCATGGACAGGACAGACAGAGTCACTTTTCCAAATAAGTTGTAGTCTACTGGGGGACACAGACAAGTCATAAGACAATTACAGAACATTGTCATAAGTCCTATGAGCAAGCAGTTCCAGGGAGCTTTGAAAATATAGAGGGTGGATGCTTAATTTGGACTTCAGGTTTAAGAAAGACCTTTTAGAGGTAATAAAATCAAAGCTGAGACTTGAAGGATGAGTCGGAGTCAGCCAGAAGGAGAGGAAGAGTAGTAAAATGTTCTAGGCCAGAGGTTCTCAAAATGTGTTTCCAGACCAGCAGCATCAGCATCAACTGAGAACTTGTTAGAAATGCAAGTTCCCAGACCTTCCCCGAGACTTACAGAATCAGAAATTCTACGTTTTGGGCCCATCAGTATTTGTGATTCTAATGCATTGTATAATTTAAGAATCATTGATCTAAATTGGGGAACAAAACGTACAAAAGCCTGGAGGGAATGTGGCTTCCTTCCCCTACAAATCATACCCCAGTTATGAGAACGATGATTCCAGTGCCTCATCTGAGATGGCAACTCCAGGCCATCCCTGGATAACAGAAGAAAAGAATAGGAAAGGACTACCATTTGTTAAATACACCTATGCTTCACATAGTTTCTTTTATCTACTTCTCACTACATGCCTATTATCATGCCCTTTTCACAGATTTGGAAACTGAGGTTCAGAGACAGTAAGGAACTTTGCCTAACTTCGCTCAGCCACTAAGTCCCAGAACTGGGATTTGAACCCAAAGATTTTTCTACACCATCCTACTGCTTCCAGGGAAAAGAGCTCAAGATTGAGAGATGAGGACAAGATCAGAACATGGGTTCAGCTCTTGGGTGAACCGTACCAGATAGGGTGGGGAAAGGTAATCCAAGTCTCTCCCTGTGTTCCCTCCTCTCAAACTCCCACTCCCCAGAGAGGACATGACCAACAGGCAAGAGCAAGGAGGCCAAGCTGTTCCACTCAGGACTGAAATGGAAGTGAGGAAACCAAGCCCAGTTTTTCTCAGTTGAAAAATCCTTGTTAAAGCTTAATCAAATTCTATGTTTGAGACCGAAAGCTTGTTGGAAATAAATGGTATAATTATCTGGAAAGCAACTTGATAATATGTAGTAAGAGCCTTAAGCTTTCAGATGCTAACATAATTGTATCTGTAAACAAAACATAACCATGAGAAGAGTCGTGATATATTATTAAGAAAAAAGGTGGAATAAAATTATATATTCAGTATGATTCCAATCATGTTTAAAATGCCAAATAAAAAGACTAGAAGTGAACACACCAAAATGTTAAGATAGTTTTCCTCCCATCTAATACTCACAAAAGAGCTTAAATTTAAGAGAATGATTTATGTACCAAGATGCTCTTTATAGTATTTTAACAGCAAACTAGAAGCAACCTAAATAGTCCACATAATGAAAAGGGATAAATAAATTACATTTTGATCATGTGATAGAATATAAAGCAATTATCAAAAGTGACAGTTGAAAAAAGTATTTTTGTCAAGTCCTTGGCTCCTGCCTGCACTCCCCTGCCCTGGAGGCAGGGTCCAGATACCCTCCAAAATGATGGTGAGAGGCAGGGCTACAGAGGGCAAGAATCAGCCACCTCTTCTGGGGCTTCTAGGAAATTTTCAGTTATGAGATAAGGTCCTCGCTTTCCTCTCTCAGAGAACTCATGCCACCGTGTTAGGTATTAAATATGGACCCAGGGAACCCCAGACTAAATGAGGCTTAAACAGATTTAGACAGAATGCAATCTGTTTAAATCTCATCTCTTGCTGGCTTAACCCCCAGCACCCTACACATCTTAGATGGTGAGTTTCCTGTAAGTAGAAACGTGACCAGTTGACCTCTGAATCCCCGAGGAGGAGAGCATCATCATTTCCATTGTCAATCGTGATTTTATCAGGGGCTGCCCCTTGTTCTGCACCGGGGCAGGCCAGGCATTGGACTCTCTACACCCAGAGTCATCCAGCTGCCGCCCACGACTAAATCTGACCCATCATCTGCTCTGTAGGTAGTTTTATTGGAACATACACATACAGACACACACACACACACACACAGTATATTTGTGGCTATGAGAATAGCCATGATATTTATTAAGGAACAAATGTGGGGGAAAAAATTATATACACAGTGTGATTCCAATTTTAAAATGCTTAATGAAAAGAATAGGAGGAAACACACCAAAATGTTAAAGTAGCTTCTCCCTCATCTAATATGACAATCCATTATAGTAATTATGCCCACTCCACAGGTGCAGAAGCAGGGTGATTGCCTCTGAAGAGTGGAATTGTGGGCGGCTTATTCCATTTCTTTACACTGCTTTCTATATTTTCTATAATTCCACCACTTGTTCTTATCCCAAAAGGTGGGAGGCCGAGTCCTGAAGGAAAAATCCAAATATGATCCTTGATCCTCAAATGAATCCCCTCTGCCCAAAGGTACAGCCTGCCATCTGTCATGGGCCTCTGCGGAAGTGAGGATGCAGGTGGGCATTGGGCTTCCCTGAGAGGTCTGGTCCCTGCAGGCCTAGAAAGACCATCCTGTGCGTGCAGCTGTCTGTAAATTTTAATCAATTTAAAAATTAAATTTAAATTTAAAAACCTGAACCATCCCTGATTAATTAAACTTAATCCAATTTCTGTTTTTAAAAACCTGATCCAAGGAAGGCTGTGCCCTCCTCTCAGGGAAATTTGGAAATTTCCTGGTGCTGTCTCCAGCCCTGCAGCCTCCATCTCTGCCTTATCCACTCCTCTGGTTCAGAATCTTTTTGTAAACCAAAGAACCCAGCTTCCCTCTGATGGTTTACTGATATGATCCCTCTTTATGCCCACAGCTCCCCCGGATCCTGTCTGAGCCCATTGGTGACCCAACCCTTGGCTTCTGCCAAGCCCCTGACTCCCTGCTCTGCCCCTGTTGGCTACCCACCCAGCCAGCACCCTCACACCAGCTCTTGATCTCGTCCTCAGCACACAGACACAACATTTTGTTAGTGAAGGTAGAGATGCAGAGGAGTCAGATTTTATTTCTGATGGTGACATCAGCAGGAGTTTGTGTAGCTCCTGGCTATAGTTAACAGCACAGAAACTAGCTCAGACAATTTGAGTGCTCTCCATTTTTGCTCTTTCTCTTTGTCTGCACTTTCCACTGCCTCTCTTTTCCCACCAAGTTTTGCTGTTACCATTAGATGTTGTCTCAAAGAGAAGTTCTCTGATTCTGAATGGAGTCAGACCCATCAGCTGGACCTTGAGTCCTCCAGCTCCCAGTGGTTCTTTAATAAAGGTTGAGAACTTGTGAAATAAACAGAGGGAAAGGTCTCTAGCAGCACTGCCCAGCTCCCTGCTCTGTAGGGCTTTATACATTACCTCCCTCTAGGCTGCAAATTCACTTTACACTCTAGGGCAAATTTCATTCCTGGGAAGTTTAAGGTACCTGGACCAATAATTCAGGCCTCTGTATCCTCATCTTGTGGCCAGTTCCACTTTGAACCCACTAATGGAATGGGAATGGTTTATAACCAAGCCCCCCTGTCTTGAAACCTCAGATGACCTTGATCCCCTTCTTGGGTTCCCAAGTCCAAGCCAGCTTGGCATCCCAGGGATATGAAGGCAGTTACCCTACAGAAGAGCCATGTCCTTCTTAAGTACTGTCTCAGGTGCCTTGACAGGTGCTGTTGTGAAGTGTTGTGAGCAGAGGTAAGAGGACCCAACCTGGGGTCTTGGCTTACCTCTGGCCTAAGTTAAATGGGATGGACCTTGGGTGGTAACCAAGGGGTGTCAACCAGACCTCAATGGGACAGGAGCCTTAGAAACTGATCCCAAGACCACCAGCTGCTGGGGTTCTGCGATGCCTCCTATTGGGCTCTGAGAGGGCTCCTAAATTAGGTTGGGTTTAGCCAGCAGAGGATATCTATGACCACAGTTAGGAGGGATGGGGTAAGGCAAAGTCAGAGTCCTTTCCCCTCTGTAATAGTCTGGGTTCCCCAGAGAAACAGAAGCAATGGGATTTATTATAAGGAACTGGCTCACACAATTATGGAGGCTGAGAAGCCCCAAGATCTGCAGTTGGTAAGCCGGAGAGCAAGGAGCACCAATGAATGGTATAGTTCCAGCCCAAGTGACCCAACAGCAGGAGAAGACCGATGTCCCAGCTCAAAGACATCAGGCAGAAAGAGAATTCTCTCTTACTCCACCTTTTGTTCTATTCTGGTCTTCAACCAATTGGGTGAAGCCCACGCACATTGAGAAGGGCAATCTGCTTTATTCAGTCTATGGATTCAAATGTTAATCTCATCCAGAAACACCTTAACAAACACACCCAGAAATAATGTTTCACCAAATGTCTGGGCACCCCATGGCCCAATGAAGTTGACACTTAAGATTAACCATCACACCCTCACTGGGACTCAGTTTCCTCAAGTACATTGAGGAGATTGGATCTGGTGATATTCAATCTTATTTCTGGTTCTATGAATGGGCCTAGGCCATTCTGTAATCAGACAGGATAATAATGTTATCTAAAAGGTATGTGTTGTGAGAAGCAAATTAGATAATACGTAGGAAAGTGCTCTATAAAATAGTGAGATTATTAATATCATTAAAGTGCAAAGTTTATGTGATTATTATTGCTATTAATTATCATAATTATCATGCCCTCTCCCTGGCTTTTAACCATATACCCTGTTAGTTAATGCTACTACTACTGTCAGTTACATCTTGCAGCCCTACTGTTCCCTTACATCGTCACAATGTTTCACCCACCATCATCTCAGTCATTGTTAACTTTGGTACCTGTTTTAAGATGTAGGTTTCATTATTATTCAAGTATAGTGAGGCCAGCACAGGAGGAGGTGACTGCCATTGAAAAGATAACTCGTTATTCAGAGTTCCCAAAAGGCAGGGGCACATCACGCCACACAGGGCCACAAGGGGAAGCACTAGTGTGGATCAGGGGGCAGAGGAATCAAGGGGAAAATGTGGGCAAGACCCTTTATTATGGTTTTCACAGGAAGGAATAGGTGAGGCAGGGTAAGTAGGTTTAGGATTGTCTAGTTTGAATAATTTCAGCAGACTCTGGGGCGTTGGGGCCGTCTCTAGTTGCCAGGTACCTAGCCCTGGGGCGATTAGGACAGGGGAACAGTGGCCCAAAGGTGAGAGTCCTGGGAGCACCCAATAAACCAGGTGGTTGGGGTGTGATCTTGAGTTGGTTGGTTTGCGCTCCCAGGGGAATTGTTTGCTTATCTGTAGGAATTTGTTAACCCTGGGAAGACAGAACCTTCCGGTGTCAGCTAAGCTCCAAAAAGTGTCAAAAATAAAAAGACTTAACCCATCCCGATTCTTTTTTTTTTTTTTAATACATTTATTTATTTTATTTTATTTTATTTTTTTTGGCTGCATTGGGTCTCCGTTGCTGCGCGTGGGCTTTCTCTAGTTGCAGCAAGTGGGGGCTACTCTTCGTTGCGGTGTGCGGACTTCTCATTGCGGTGGCTTCTCTTGTTGCGGAGCACGGGCTCTAGGCACGCAGGCTGCAGTAGTTGTGGCTCGCGGGCTCTAGAGCGCAGGCTCAGTAGCTGTGGCGCACGGGCTTGGGTGCTCCGCGGCATGTGGGATCTTCCCGGACCAGGGCTCGAACCCGTGTCCCCTGCATTGGCAGGCAGATTCTTAACCACTGCGCCACCAGGGAAGCCCCCATCCCGATTCTTAATACACACCCTGACTAGGTATTAATCCTTACTATCACAGTTAATTCAATTGAAACTGAGAGTTCACAGTTAAGAGAGGTCTTTCTTTCTCTAACATTCATTTATTCTCTCAACAAGCATATACTAAGCACTTACTATGTCATGAGCACTATGTTAAGCCCTGGGATACAAAGAAGAAAACCAGACAGTCCTTTTCTTAGGGGGTAACAAAATAAAATAAGTTTAAATGTCTTTAATAAACATTACAATAACAGGAAGTCCGGTGTTCCATAGTAGGAGAGGCCCCAAACACAGCCTGAAAGGGATGAGATGCCATAATGCCCCAGTATCCCTACCTCCACACCTCCTCCGACTCCATAGTGTGGGGTTCAGGAACAGAGCCTGTGGCTAAAAAACTGAATAAATTTTCCTGTCTTCTCCCAACAGCTCCTCCAATAAGCTCCCTTTGAAAAAAATTATTTTCCCTTTCCATTTCTGAGAACTAACCATAAGGAAATCATGCAGTAGAAGCAGAAATCTATATGCAGAAACTGATTCATTGCAGAGTTATTGAAATTGGGGGAAAAAATTTGATGCAACATAAGTATCCAAAACCAATGGAGTAGTTTAACAAAGTATAGCATATCTACCAAGGCACATTATTAAGCAAAAAGAACTGTATAATGATTCAGAAGGAGCACAGACCCCAGAGTCAGATTTTCTAAGCTCCAGCCTTTGGGCAAACTAGTTAATGTTCCTGAATCTCAGTTTTCCTGTTTATAAGAGCGGGGGCTGGGCTTCCCTGGTGGCGCAGTGGTTGAGAATCTGCCTGCCAATGCAGGGGACACGGGTTCGAGCCCTGGTCTGGGAAGATCCCACATGCCGCAGAGCAACTAGGCCCGTGAGCCACAATTACTGAGCCTGCGCGTCTGGAGCCTGTGCTCCGCAACAAGAGAGGCCGCGATAGTGAGAGGCCCGTGCACCGCGGTGAAGAGTGGCCCCCGCTTGCCACAACTAGAGAAAGCCCTCACACAGAAACGAAGACCCAACACAGCCATAAATAAATAAATAAAATTAAAAAAAAAAAAAAAGAGTAAAGGAAGGGGGGGGTATATGAAATTGAGAAATTCTAAAAAAAAAAAAAAAAAGAGCAGGGGCTAGCTAATAATAGTTGCCACCTCACAGTGTTGTTGTGGAGATTAAATAAGAAAATGCAGGTAAAGCACTTAATAAACACCTAGAATAGTGCTCAATAAATGTTGGCCATTACTGTTCTCATTATTAATATAAAGTCAATGAAAACAGTTAATTGCGTGGACTTAATACGCCACAGAAGATATTCCTCGTAGAGTCTTACATTAAGAATATATATATATGTATATAATAGTATGTAATCAAATTCTGAGCCTATGTGAAACATATATGAAATGTTTAAATAGTTGTATTGGTAGCATAATGGCATTATGAGTAATATTTTAATGAAAGATTTACTTTGATCTTATTGCAAATTTCTGTTTAATAAAAAAAGAAAAGGGGGATATAAAAATAAAATTAAAAATAAAAAGCAAGGGAACACTGAAAGAAATTGTATGCTAAGAAATTCAAAAAACATCAATAAATTTGTCCTGGGATTCATGTCTGCAGAGTTGATGAACCTAAATCATCTTCACTTTGGGGACAGATATCTTTTTTTTAGCATATAAAACTCTAACTCTTCTAATATTTAGTAATAACATGCTGATGTAAGCTAGTTCCAAGCTGCAGGTCAGTGTCATTGGGACTGCCAAGAGGTGAAAGATCAAGACAGATCAGAGAGAAGGAAACAGAAAGCCACCTATTAAATGGTGATATATAGGAGTTTATTTTGCATGTAAGTATTAACTCAAATATGCAAAAATATGTATAAATAGCTATAGACACACTATACATATAGATACAAAGAAATAAAAGATTGGAAATATATTGCTAACAGTAGCTCTCTTAGGGTTGGAAGATCATAGATGATATCCAATTTCTTCCTTATCCCTTCTAAAGTTTTCTACAGTTGGCACGTAATACTTTTAAATTTGGAGGAAGGGAACTTTAAAAACTATTAATTTCTTCTTTTTAAAGCAAGGGATTATTAGTGAGGAGGTAAGAGGGAGAGTGTGAGCCAGTAATGTCATAAATTCCCCAGCGCATGTGACTGTTTACTCCCAAAAGTCCCTGAGTTGGAAGTTAAAAATAGAAAGAGCTGAGGGCTGAATTTGGGGGGGTAATGAGTCCCACAAGAAGGGCTGTGAGCAGGGCAAACTGAGGTGAAGTACAGGAGTGGGGTGACTTGGAGGGAAAGGTGGTTGACTGGGGTCCTCCCCATAGGCAGGGGGTGCTGGTCCAGGGATCCAGCTTGGAAAGGTTTTGTGGAGGGTATTGCTTCAGGAGTGGGAGAGTTGTTTTAAAGGTTCAGTAGGGAAACCGAGTTCAGTCTGATCCCAAAGGAAGCAGCCGTGTCCTCCCCAAATCCCAGTAGCCTATCAGGCAGCCTTTTCACTCCCAGAGCTGGAACCTGATTTCTGGTCATTCGTAGCCTCTTACAGCCACCCAACTCCTTCCCAAAGAATTCTATGTGCTCCCAGGAATGTCTTGATTTGGGTGCTTGCTGAACCAAAAGAACTTTTCCACTGAAGTCCTTTCAATCAAAAAAATACACAAACTTCCTGTACCTCTAAAACTAGACAGGCCTTTAGAAATAGTTTACCCAAACACCTTCATGGTGGAAGGCACAGTGCTCCTTTTAGAGATGAGGAAACTGGGACTCAAGGAGATTAGGTGATTGGCCCAGGGTGACTGAGTAAGTTATGGCAGGGCTCCCCAGGATCCCTCTCTTTTCTATGTATTTTTTCCATTACCCCATGTTGTTCTTTGTTAAACAGGAAGAATCTTCCTTTGTTAGGATCTGTCAATGCACCATCATGTCCTGTCATAATAGTAATTATCATTATATTTTGACAAAATAATACTTAACCATTATGTCCTGGCTGAATAATACTTAACCATTAATTGAGGTCTATGTGCTCTTTTCATAAGCAGTCATTTAATTCTCATAATAAGAAGGTATTATTGGGTTTCACACAAAGAAGCTGAGCTTCAGAGCAATTAAATAAACCATCCACTGTCACCCTGACAGTGGTAGCAGAGTCAGGATCTGAACCCAGTCCATCTGAATCCAAAGTTACCTTCCTGATTCTCCATAAAGAAACACTGTTGGCTATATATACACAATGGAATATTATTCAGCCTTAAAAAAGAAGGACATCTTGCTATTTGCAACAACATGTATGAATGTGAAGGACATTATGCTAAGTGAAATAAGCCAAACACAGAATGACAAATACTGCATGATATCACTTGTGTGTGGAATCTAAAAAATGTTGACGCTATAGAAGCAGAGAACAGAATGGTGCTAATAGGGGCTGGGGGCAGAGGGACGGAAAGATGTGGGTCAAAGGATGTAAAGTTCCAGTTATGCATGATGAATAAGTTCTAGAGATCTAATGTAGAACAACATGATTACAGTTGACAATATTTTGTTGTATACTTGAAATTGCTAAAAGGGTAGATGTTAAGTGTTCTCACTGCATAAGAAAGGAAAAGAAGCTGGGGAAGGAGTGGCAGGCACCATGTCCAGTTGCAAAGGGGGTAAGAAGAAGCCCAAGAAGCAGGCCAAGGAGACGGATGAGGAAGATAAGGCATTCAAGCAGAAACAGAAAGAGGAGCAGAAGAAACTCGGGGAGTTAAAAGCGAAGGCCTCAGGGAAGGGCCCCCATGTCACAGGTGGAATTAAGAAATCTGGCAAAAAGTAAGCTGTTCCTTGTGCTTGAGGCAACGATGGTCCTTAATTCCATTCCTGTTTAAACATTTGGATCCCCTGCCATAACATCTGTTGCCACCTATAGCTAGAATGAAGTGTAGTCTTATTCTTTTTTTAAAAAATTAATGAACTTATTTATTTCTGGCTGCGTTGGGTCTTCATTGCTGTGTGCGTGCTTCTCGTTGCGGTGGCTTCTCTTGTTGCAGAGCACGGGCTCCAGGCGCACGGGATTCAGTAGTTGCGGCACGCAGGCTCAGTACGTGTGGCTCACGCAGGCTCAGTAGTTGTGGCGCACGGGCTTAGTTGCTCTGGCATGTGGGATCTTCCCGGACCAGGGCTCAAACCCGTGTCCCCTGCATTAGCAGGCAGATTCTTAACCACTGCGCGACCAAGGAAGTCCCTGAAGTGTAGTCTTAGAACCTATTCTACATTTAAGAATAAACTTATGTTAAAAAAAAAAAAGGAAAAAAGAAATCGGTAACTATCTGAGGTGATAGGTATGTTAATTAGCTTGATTGTGGTAACCATTTCACAATGTATACGTATATCAAACCATCAAACTGTACAAACTGTACTGTCAAATACACCCCAGTAAATTTTTTAACGTACATAAATAAAAATACCTTGATTGTACACATACCAAAAAATCCTCTGTTGAGGCTGGTCTTTCAAGGAGCTGATTCTCCATTTAATTCAGCATTCCTTAAAATTCTCTCATTAGTGAAATTGTCTTTTCTTCAATTAAAATGGCAACATTTAAGCATCTTGACATTATATAAGAACTAAATCCCTAAACTGGATTCATCCTAAACACGTCCATAGAGTTTTTACCTTGGATTTGTTTTTATTTCACTTGAGTGTGCAAAGTATTATTATAATAATGATTTGCACACTCAAGCCAAAAAAAAAGGAACTCAGGGTAAAATTTTTATGAGAACCGTAAAGGAGAAATCTTAGATACTCCCTTCTGTTTGTTTGTTTTATTTTCCATTCTTTGGGACTTCCCTGGTGGCACAGTGGTTAAGAATCTGCCTGCCAATGCAGGGCACACGGGTTCGAGCCCTGGGCCGGGAAGATACCACATGCCGCGGAGCAACTAAGCAACTAACCGTACTGAGCCTGCGCTCTAGAGCCTGCAAGCCACAAGTACTGAGCCCACGTGCCACAACTACTGAAGCCCGCACGCCTAGAGTCCGTGCTCCACACAAGAGAAGCCACCGCAATGAGAAGCCCGCGCACTGCAACGAAGAGTAGCCCCCACTCGCCACAACTAGAAAAAGCCCACGCACAGCAACGAAGATCCAACGCAGCCAAAAAATAAATAAATAAATTTATTTTTTTAAAAATGGCAATCTTCAAAAGTTTTGCATTATAAAACATCAACTCTGGCTTTTAAAATAAAATAAATAAATAAATAAAATAAATAATAAAAAGCAAGGTGCCCTCCAATTCCCTACTCGTGTTGGGGACAAAGATCACTCAGAGTTCATCCTGAAAATCATCTAAATTTAGAGATTTCCTACCGGAGCAAAACTTTCATGCACCAGTAATAGAACCAGGCAGCCTTTCCAAAGTATGTCAGGCATGTGCTTGCGATGCTGTCACAAGCAGCGTCGAGTATCTGTCCCTGTGTGCTGGTGACCTAGGAGCCCTCGCTGTTTTCTAGGCCAGTTGCAGAGAGATCTGGGGCTGGAAGCAAAAGAGATTGCACAATAGTTAGCACAGGTGCTTATTTTTAATCACATTAGTCAGGCAAGGACTTTTTAAAACACTTTTTTAAATTTGAAAAGTGTATATATGTAGATTGTTTGTTTGTTTTAATTGTCAAAAGCTTACTGAAAAAAACAAAGGTCTCAACCCCTACTCTTAGTCCCTTGGTCTGCATCTCAAAGGCAGCCATGGTTTAAGTTCAGCGAAGTGGCCTTTTGAGTGTGGATATTTTATGAGCAGAGGCAAACTGCTTTTCTACATCTTGCGGGCAGTCTCTCTCTTTTTTAATCTTATAAATGCCCATTGGGAAAGACAAAAGAAGTTAGAGGACAGCACCCTGGTAAGTGTTCAAAAAGTCTGGCTTTGGTTTCTAGATTTTCTAAATCACTTCATGCCTTCAGGCTTTTTATCAAATATAGTTTACAAAGGCTATATGTTCTTTTACTCCTCCTTTCTTTCCTTCTTTACCCCTCCTAAAGCAAAGGACAAAGCATAGAGGACATAGCTAGAATTGGTGGGGAAGGGGACAGTAATAATAGTAATAATTTTGGTTGTTATTGAGCACTTACTATATCCCAGGCACTATATATTTTTTTCTCACTTCATCTTCAAAACAATTCTATGAGGTAGGTGTTTTTATCCTCATTTTTACAGATGAGAAAACTGAGAAAGATTAAGTAATTTACACAAGACTATATAGCTAGTAAGAAAAAAAGCTAAGTTTCGAACCTAGACTCTTCAAGTCTAAAGCCCCAGTGGAAACACTTAGATTTCAAGTCTTCATAGGGAGACAGAGAACATGACTGTCAAAGTGCTAAACTATGTAAGGGAGTGAAAAACAACAGCACAAATTAGGGTGGTCCTGGACTAGCGGTGTGTGGGAACTGCTCTGAGATCTGCATTAAAGTTTTTGGGAGGTTGCACTGTTCACAACAGATGCTTCAGACAGAGCATCCAATGAGCAATGAGAATTCTTGGGCTGGAGATAGGCGGGCCAACCTCAACCAACACAATTTCCTAAGAAACTGGATGGAGTCTTTCAAGAACAGGAAACGTCTGCTGCAGATATTCGTGGTCAGGTCTAGCCCTTTCATACCTGCTGAAGGATTCTTGGAAGGCTGCCCATCAAGCAAAAGGGATGGACAAGGTACAAGATGGACAAGACACGCTGTCCTAAACTGCAGGCATTTGGAAGAAGAGTGCCAGAGACAGCAGAGGAAGATCAAGTTGGAATTAGTACATGCCTCTTAAATGTCACAGAGTGGCAAGAAACTGGAGATGAAGTCAAAGTCTGCTGGGACCAGCAGCAGGAATTCTATGTGGACTCACAGCCATCTGTGGGACAGACTGCTGAGCAGCCTGTGGGATTATGGTCATTTTGTAAAACTGGCCTAAACTTGTGACCAGATGCCATGAGCAGAACACACTTTCCATGTGTGTTCATACCTGAGAGGGTTCTGCAGCAAGTCATGTGACAAGGTGCTATGAGGTGTCCCTTGGAGAATCAGGCCTACCTAGAGCAGTCAGGGCAGGAGTAACTTCCAAAACATCAGGTTTCTTCAGAGATCAGAGGGGCCACCTAAATGCTCATTACTGGGGAAGTAATCAGGAAGAAGAGAGGGAGGTGAAATCAGATGTCCTTGGGGCAGAAGAATGAAGAGAAAAACAGGGACCAGCATCACATGCAGGGAGGATGCCAGTATGCCTCAGTCCCCTGAAGTCAGAGCCCAGGGCTCACGGTGGTAACCAGTCATCCTTACCTGCATCTGGTGTGGCAAATTTGGTCACAAACAGGATCCGAGGCACCTAGGTACCAATTCCTGGCACCTCATTGACTTCAACCTGTGAAGGATGGTTTCGAGAACAAAGCAAGCCTTGCCACCCCACCCATCCCACTCCCAAGAGAAACATTTCTTGTTTCAGAAGGAAAAGCTCGGGAGCAGGGGTAGGGAGCTCACCTTCTAGGTGGCAGAAGACTTACCTCTTTTCCCAGATCTCAAAATGGAAAATTTTCCAACTATGTCTTTCCTTGCTAAATCCTAATGCTACTGTGTTTGACTCCAAGGTTTAACTGGCCTAGTAGGGCCCATGACTGTCTGGGCTTGGGTGAGACAGCCTTCCTGGTAACTATAGAGTCAGAGAGAGTCAGACCTCTGCATCCAAAAGAGCTGCAGAGATGAGTCACATCTCTCTTCACCAGAGAAGGGAGGGAAGGGGTAGGCCTCAAGGCTGGAGAGGCTCAGGTGCCATGAGCAAATAGTGTATTGTGTTCACTCTTGTCTTCACTCAGCACTCTGAGGAGTTATTGTGTAACAGACTTGCTGAGATGTTAAATATGTCTGTGGAGGAAAACAGGGTGGGGGTGGAGTGCGCTGAGATAATTTGTTATTTATGGTATTCTCTGTCTTCTGAAGAGTGGAACTCTTGTTTGAAAGGTGATGAGTGTGAAAATGCAAAGTACTGAAAAAGAGACGGCGGGGGGGTGGAAGGGTAGAGGGGATTGTCTAGGGGGAAGGTGGCAGAGACATGGAAGGGGAGGAACCCCAATCTTTTTTTTTATTATTAATTAATTTATTTATTTTTGGTTGTGTTGGGTCTTCGTTTCTGTGCGAGGACTTCCTCTAGTTGCGGCGAGTGGGGACCACTCTTTATCTCAGTGCGCTGGCCTTTCACTGTCGCGGCCTCTCCTGTTGCGGGGCACAGGCTCCAGACGCGCAGGCTCAGTAGTTGTGGCTCACGGGCCTAGTTGCTCCGCGGCACGTGGGATCTTCCCAGACCAGGGCTCGAACCCGTGTCCCCTGCATTGGCAGGCAGATTCTCAACCACTGCGCCACCAGGGAAGCCCAGGAACCCCAATCTTGTGGCTGGAGAGAGGCCCAGAGAGAGGGTGTATGGTGGGAAAAGAGGAGTACCTGGTACCAAGGAGGAGCAGAGGTGAGGGAGCAGAGATGTTTAAAGGGAATTGTTAAGGAGTTTTGCGGTGTGAGATGCTGTATAATTCTCTTTGTGAAACCTTCAGTAAAATCTCCGTTCATCAAGTGCTTTGCAGCTGGGGATTGGTGCAGGGAAGGGGCAAATGTGCTGAGCCCGTAGCTAGTCAAAGGATCCAGCTGCATTCAAGGGCTGGGTATAAACACAGTGCTAGGGTCACATTATAAAGGATGTGGGAGGTGTGCACAGCTTCACAACAGGTGAGGGAGAGAGGAGAGGATCAGAACAGGTGGCACCAGAGATGGGCCTTAAAGGATGACCAATATTTCTACTGGAATTTGGGACAGGGGGACTTCAAGTGCAAGAGACCTAGAGCAGAGGCAGGGAAGTCTGAAAGTGTGTGGTATGTTCAAGGAGTGATGATTTACTATGTCCCAACTGTTGTCTGCATGAGGAAGAGGAGCAGGCTGGAGAGAAAAAAAAGAATGGCTGGAGGAACTCTGGATGCTTGGCCACCTTCAGACCTTAAAGGCTGTCATGAATGCTCTGGAGAGCAAAACAAGAACTTCCATGTGGTATGTGCAAGAAGACAGAATATGGAGCAATATACTATATCCCTGAAAGGAGAGGAAATTGGTCTGAAGACCCTCTGATTCCCCTCAGTAGCTACCTACTTCAAATGATCAAACTGACCTGGATTGTAAACACTGCATAAAATACATCATGTTACAGGGGGAGGGGGAAGGGATAAATTGGGAGACTGGGACTGACATATACACACTACTATATATAAAATAAAAAACTAATAAGAAGCTGCTGTATAGCACAGGGAACTCCATTCAATACGCTGTAATGGCCTATATGGGAAAAGAATCTAAAATAAAAAAGAGTGGATATATGTATATGTATAACTGATTCACTTTGCTGTACACCTGAAACTAACGCAACACTGCAAATCAACTATACTCCAATAAAATTTTTTTTTAAATCATATTACAATCACTCAATTTCAGCAGATTGCCCCTGGACTTGACACCTCTGCTTCTGTTCCAGTCTCAGCTGAGGAAAAGGCTGCCAGGCGGCCATGCTCACTGATTTGTGGGGTAGGCATAACTCCCAGGGCCCTCTACCAATGCCAAAAACCACCTCTATTCTGGGGGCTGCCTGAGGAGCTCCCACACCCATCAATAGGCCCTTGCCTGTCTCCGGGGCTGCTGTCCTGTGAGTCCCCTCACTCCTTTCCACTCTCAGAATTGTGCACACCCTGCATCCATCTGCCCCAAGAGAATCTGAGGACCTCATCATGCAGGCCAGTCCAAGTGCGTCCCAAGTGGTCTGGAGGCACTTTTATTTCTCTCAAGTCCCCTTAATCTCAAGAAGTAGAGATCGCTCACCGGTTAACAGATACATATTGAACATCTACTAGGTATACTGCAACACAAAATGAATAAGACATCATCCCTGACCTCAGGGATTTCAGAGGATACTCAGTTGGGAAAGGCATGTAAATATAGCCGACCCTTAAACAACAAGGGTTGAATTGCAAAGGTCCACTTATATGCAGATTTTTTTTTCAGTAGTAAATACTACAGTACTATACCATACAGGGTTGGTTGACTCTGTGGATGTGGAAGCAAGAATACAGAGGAACTGGGTATGTGGAGGACTGACTATAAACTATACACAGATTTTCAGGTGCGCAGAGGATGAGAGCCCCTAACCCCTGCGTTAGTGTGATGTCACACAATTAGTATGATAACTGCTGGGAAGGAGGTAAGGACGGGCTGCTGTGGGAAGAAGGAGGGGAGATACCTAGCCCAGAGGGCAATGAGGATGAATGGAGGGTTTCCTGGAAAGAGGACTCACAGGCTGACTCCTGGAAGGAAGAGCAGGAGCTAACCTAGTGAGTGGGGTGAAGGGGAGGAGGGGGCATAAGAGGCATAGGGAGCAGGATATGGATGGGAATGGCCTGGAGACAGACAGCAAGAGTCCTTTGGGCAAGAGTCCTGTGGGAAGTTCACTGAGGCTGGTGTTCAGGCTGCAGAGTTGGGCCCCAGGGTGCATCAGGAAGACCCTTAAATGCTCTCTCAGGGAGTTGGAACTTTATGATGGTATTGAGGACCCCCAGGTGCTTAGTTGCCTCTCTACCCAAGGAAAAATGAAAAGCCATCCAAGAAAGGAAGTTGTATACTGTTTAACTCATCGTTGAACAATAAATACATAGTCTTAATAACATAAACATTAAATAATTATTTAAGCAGAAATGTAAGATATTGGAAGGATGGGGGACAGGGATGACAGCTCCCTTAATAAGAAATAGCCATACATTATATGGAAAGATAAATGTAAATATCAGAATAGCTCAAATTGTTGAAAGTGGTTGCTTCTGGAGAATGAAGAATGAGGAAGGATGGGAGATGGTACTCCTGTTGTACTACTAGACTTGTAATATTTAACTTTGTAAATACACTTTTTAGATAATTATGTACCTATATTAATACATATATAATTATTTTTTTTAAAAATGTGTCAACCCCAGCCTCAACACTTAATAACTGAGTGATGAGGGCTAATCTTTATCCCCTATGTGGCTTAGTTTCTTCACCTGTAAAATGGGATTATAACACTATCTTGCTGGGTTATTATGAAGATTAAAGGATATACGTAAAGTGCCTAGCACTCTGTCTGGAGCTTAGTAGAAACTCAATAAATGGTAGGTATTTTCATTTTTAATAACAGATGGAAAAGAGAACTAAAAAGCCTGTTTAAAAGGCCTGGACACAAGCCTTCTATATTATATACACCTCTGGTCACTGGAACACATCCTCTTATTTAATAAAAGCATGACTGTATTCATAAATTACGGAAGAGAGAGAAGTTATAATTTTGATATCAGAAACCAAAAACTAGTTAAATGTTTCAAAATCTGGAGGTGTACTCAACCTTGAAAAAAATATTTGCAGAAACAAAAAGATAAAATAATGTCTTTTTGTGTATATATGTCAGTCCCAATCTCCCAATTCATCATGCCCTCACCCCTGCCGCTTCCCCCACTTGGTGTCCATACGTTTGTTCTCTACATCTGTGTCTCTATTTCATATACACTAATATGTATAAAACGTATAACTAATAAGAACCTGCTGTATAAAAAAATAAATAAAATAAAATTAAAAAAAATAATACTGTCTTTTGGGGAATCAGAAAACAGGGATTTGTGAAAACATTGATTTGCATGTACTTTTAAAATAGAAAGTTAACCCAGGATGATACAGGTGACAGTAATAGATTTACAGTGAAATTTAGTTTCCCTGCGCTGTCTAGCTACTAGGGTTGTAGTCCCTTTCATCTCTCAGATCCTCAGATTTCCCGATTCTATACCAAGGGGTCAAATTAAAAGGTCTCTAAGCCTGGTCCCAAACTCTAGGGTTCTGAGAATTCTTGATTATGTGCTTTTGCCTAGGGACGTGGCAATAAACATCCGACTGAGGTTTCCCACTAGGCTCCTAACACGGATGCAGTTCCTTAACCTATCTCTACCTAAAACTGTTTCCGAGTCAATAGCCCTTGGATTGGATCTCAAGCCCCACATCCGACACCCGCCCTATAGCGGGAAATCCAAGCTGCCGGGGCGGCCACCCCCCCCCCCCGGAATAGGAACTACATCTCCCAGGGTCCCCCGGGGCGGGGGCGCCCACTCGGATTGGCCAGGGTTGCGTGACGCTCAGTGTTTTGGCCCGGGCGGTCACATGTTTCCTTTGTTGTGAGCTGCGGAGAGACTGGTGGCTCGAGGAGACGCCGGCGTAGGAGACAGCGCTGCGCCGCCGGAAGCTAAGGTACGGCGGGGGGCCGCCACTGCTGACCACTGCTGCTGGCCGCTTCCAGTCTTCGCTGAGAGGTACCCGGGGATGACAGCTCCGGGACCGGCCGAAAGGCGAGGAACCGGCCAGAGCCGGGGGCGGAGGGGCGGCCGAGGTCATGACCACGGGGATGTCTGCAGGAGGGAAGCCTGCGGCGGTCGGCCTCTCGGAGCCAGAGGAGGGGTCCGAGGAGAGATTGCGGGTGGGGCTGCAGGGCCCCTGTTTGGGGCGAGGGGGGGGTCTCCGGGGCTCCCCTGGGGGTTGTCAGCCCCGGTTCCGCAACCACACTCTGAAAGGAAGGGCACCCCCAACTCCTGGCACTACCGCCCCGGAACCGCGGCGCTGCTGGCGCACCCGCCGGGGGCGGGTTGGGAGGGGCATGGCTGCCGGGGCGGGGGGTAGCAGGTGCGGGTCACCCTGGGGGACGGGGAGCAGCTGGCGGACAGGGCTGGGGAGAGAGGTCTCGCATTTTGCCGATGGGCTTCGAACGGAGCGCCGCTCTTTTTTAATCGAAGGTAGCGCTGAGAATGCGAAGGTCTGAAATCAAACCTTCCCGCTTGGTGGGGGCGACAGTTTGATCCTAACGGGGAGGACTGATGGGCCAAGTTGGGTCCCAGGGCTGCAGGCTAGAGACTCCCCATTAAAGCAGTTGCGAAATGTGCTCGGGGCCGTCACCTGATCGTTCCCCCCGCCCCCACCTCCCGCGAGCCTTTGTTTACCACCGCTCGCTTGGGGGCCCGCTCCGGGAGCCGGGCCCTGGAAAGAAGGTCCCCCGGAAGCGGGCGCGGGCGGGGGAGCGGGCGTTCCGCCGGCGGAGTCCCCGCCTAATCTCCCCTCCTTTCCACCACTCCAGGCCTCGGTTTCTTAATTTAGTTCCTAATGGCCCCGCCCCCAAGTTCTGGACACTCGGGGCGAAGACTGTTAACGCGGCGGGGATTGGGGCCCTGCGGGTGCTTTCGGGCGGAACGACTGGGCGTGTTCCGAGTGTTTATTGGCGGGTGTCTTGTTGCGAGGTGGACTTGCCCAGGCAGTTCTTCCCCGCCCCCTTGAAGGTGATCTGGAGGACATGCGGGAGCGTGCGCTCGTTTCTTGTGCCGCTGTGACCCGAGCGGAGCCTCTGGCGGCGCGCGCTACCGAGCCGGGGGCCTCGGGAGCGAGGCCCAGCTGACCCGCTATCTTTTGGTGGTCGCCGCGGCTTCTGCCTGAGCCTGTAGGCAGTTCTGGGGCCCGCGGAGGACCGGAAAATTATCCCTCTTTAACTCCTGTCGCCTTGTCTACCCAGATGGTGGGAAGAAAGCCCTCAGGCGAATTAAGTTCTTGCCTGTTCTGTAAACAAGGTTTAAATAGCTAAATAAGGACCGTAAAGCCACATTTTAGAGTGCCTCACAGTCACCCCTGAGGCAGCGACCTTTCGCAGTTAATGTTAGTGGATTTTAATGATTAATCACTTGCTCTCTTGAACAGCTTTTTAAAAATCATGTCTTAGTATTCGCAGCTACAGACTGTTTATGTCCACCGGCGAGGTTGGTTTTTGTTAAGTACGTAAAATAGATGAAAAATCTGCTTGCTGTCGACTAAGATGTAAAATTAGAATTCTATTTTTTAAAAAAATAACTTGAGGATATCCTACCCCCGCCCCCCCCCAAAAAAAGTTAAGATTATTCTATACCCCGGTTTAGATGAGTTGTTTCCTTGTTTGGGGGATTATATCTCACTCTTCTATGATGACAGTAATAAAATCTACAAGAACAATCATTTTAGCCACAGTGTGTTGAAGATGCGGTTTTCCTAATCTGTGATTTAATAGGGAACTTGGGTTTTATCAGATTTTATTTTCCTATAAATCTGTAGGAATTCACCCAAGACGTTGCATTTCTGTAAGAGGTAGATTGAGCGCCCCGAGTGAAGCAGGAATTGACTATGAACAGTTCTCATTGTATGCATTCTTAATTTATTTTTAAAATTCAAGTTGAGATGACTATGCCGGAAGGAGCAGCTTCTGTGATCCTGAACTGCCTCATCTCTTGTGCATTGAAGGCATTTAACATTTCTAAATAAGTACAAGTTGCAAACCTCTAACCTTTGTAAAAAAATAAAACCACCACTCATAAGCCTGCTTATCCAGACAAAGCCTGTGACTTAGTCTCTAAACAGGAAGAAGAAATAATATTCTGAGTTGGAGCTTACTATCAGCTTTAATTTAAACTTTCTTGGCTTTTGTCCAAGTTGCTAAAACCTTAATGTTCTTTGTTTTTCTGCCATTTTATTAAAACCCAAAGGTCAAGCCTGTGAAAAACAAATACTATTCATTAAATGAGGGACTGCAGTTATTTTTTGTGTATACTCCTTTTTTTTTTTTTTTAATATTTATTTATTTGGCTGCACCAGGTCTTAGTTGCAGCACGGGGGGATCTCTTAGTTGCAGCATGCAGGATCTAGTTTCCTGACCAGGGATGGAACTCTGGCCCCCTGCATTGGGAGCGCAGAGTCTTAACCACTGGACCACCAGAGAAGTCCCTGTATGTACTTTTTTCTTACCTAGGAATTTGGGACATCCTTTTTCAATAAATATTTAGGTATGGACTGTATAAAAAATGTAAATAAAATATCCTAGTATATCCTCATAAGTATATGAAATATATAAGCATATATATTTTGTATGATTCTATTTCTGTTGTGACTGAAACAAAGAGTATGTGGCCACTTGACAACTGTTGACATTTTAAAACCCTTATTCTTTCTCCTATTAAAAACAATAGCTAAACTAGCTTTTTTAAATTAAAGTTTGTCACTGCCTAAATTCATCACCCAGGAGCTACAATTTTTCAGCATTTGGCACATCTTAAAGTCTACTGAATTGATGTCTAAAAGTCATTAGGCTTTGCTCTTTACTCAGTGCTTTCTAAAACTTCTGTAAATAATTTGTGTCACCACTAAGGTAAATAAAAGTCACTGACTTAAAAGCGCTTTTATCCATAGAGAGGTCACGTAAAATATTGGATCTCAAACTTGTTCAAGTGGCAGAGTACTGGGTCATGTCCTTGCAGATTTAATTAATTCTAATAAGAGAACCAAAAACAATTTTTTTTAAAAAATTTATTTATTTTGTTTATTTTTATTTTTGGCTGCGTTGGGTCTTCGTTGCTGCACGTGGGCTTTCTCTGGTTGCGGTGCTCAGGCTTCTCATTGCGGTGGCTTCTCGTTGCGGAGCACAGGCTCTAGGTGTGTGGGCTTCAGTAGTTGTGGCATGTGGGCTTCAGTAGTTGTGGCTCACGGGCTCTAGAGCACAGGCTCAGTAGTTGTGGCACATGGGCTTAGTTGCTCTGTGGCATGTGGGATCTTCCCGGACCAGGGCTCAAACCCGTGTCCCCTGCATTGGCAGGCGGATTCTTAACTACTGCATCACCAGGGAAGCCCCCAAAAACAATTTCGCTGAAAGAAAACATAACTATGTATCTACAGGTCTTAAGATTTTAAAATAAAACAATGCATTAGATATCTTCTAGCAAGATAAAACCAAGGACATTAAGTTTACATGTCAAGTAGGTTCAATAGGACAGTTTTATATCAAGTATGATGTCTGATGATTAACAATTTTCTTTTTCTTCCTTTGGGGGTTGGGGAATATTAGTAGCCAAAAGTTTTAAAGCAAGGAAGAGAAACAGTGAATGGAGAAGTTCAATTTTTTTGTTCTGTGATTTGGGAGAAGACAGTATTCTTTTTTCAGTTATAGAACCATAATTGTTTAGTCTGACACATTGTTTAAGAACTAAATTTTTTATCATCAGATACCTCTTATTTCTCTTTAAGTAATAATGTATTGACTATTTCAGGTTCATGTCAACAAGGGATAATCACTTGCTATAATTTTAGACAAAGAAATTTAAGGGTTTTTTTGGTTTCTCATATCTTATGGTGAGTAAGTATGTTATTGGTGGTTTCATTAAGAAAATTAGAAATGTTGAAAATAACAGCTTGAAGACTGGACTTTGTGTTGCATTTGTAAAATTTGGTTCAGGAACCACTACTCCAAGAGTAAAGGTTTAAATTGAAGAGTATAAATTTACAACTTTAAAAAAGTCATTAAATAGAATGGTTCAAAAAAATTAGCGTTTGAGAAAATGCGGTGAAAAAAACTGCTTGGTTTCAGATAGTTCCATGTTAAATATAATTTCCTAGTTATTTTTAAATAATGGATTTACTATGTTACAGTGTTTTCTGACTTTCCTTCTGTTGAGTTACTGTATATCTTTAAAGATAAAACACTTATTCTTTAAGTAATTTTGCTGTTTCTGCTATGTTGTTCTTCACTCAAAGTTCAATTTGAGAAAATGGAGTAGTGTGGAACATAGCATGTAGCAATTCATTACTGCAAGTTGCAGGGACCATGTTAGTCAAAATGTTGTTGGTTTCCTTTGCCATCTGGTATTTATTAGTCTTTGTAAGCCCCTCACTAATCCATGCTATCTTAAGGGTAATAGTAACTTGTTTCTTTGTATAGGGGTCCTGCATTCTAAAGGAAAAATAAGCTTGATTGCAGTTCTACACTCTAAAATCAATTCTGATACTATATAACGCCTTTGGACTTCTTACACCGACCTCCTCTGTCCCTAGCCCTTACTGATTAGGTTGGTAAGTATTACCTAAAAACCCTGCAGAAAATGCCCAGGTGAATTGCCTTGCCCTTCTACTCCTTAAGGTATAATTCTAGACTAGATCAGTCATGAGAGAATCTATTCCCATTTGCACTCTAGCAGAGAAACAATTTGTGTTTTCTGCTAGAGAAACACTGAGAATTTGAATCTATTTTCGTATCAATCTTTGAGTTCTTGTCTGATTCTAATCTTAGCCAGCCCCACAGCATCTAAAATTGGATCTGAATCCGATATTCACCACCCCAGTGGCAGACAGGGGGTAGGCTGTCTAGAATTGTTTCTTGAATTGACTCGAATCCCTACATTGGCTCAGGATCTTATTGTCTTATTGGGGGAAAAACTTACTTAGCTAGGACTAACAATCCCCTAATTTGACCAAGTTGAAATATTCTTTACCAAGGTATACACAAGTTAGATTGACTTCTGCAAATAAGGAAACAAGCAAGATAACATTCACTTCACAATGAAACAATAATCATGTTTTAGACCCGTGAGATGCGAGTAGGAGCGCATACGGGGTAGTTGTCTCCGAGGGGCGGCAAAGGAAAAGGATTAGCCATGTCGTCTTTGATCAGAAAGGCGATCAGCACCGCGAATGCCCCAGCAGCCATTGGTCCCTACAGGCTCTTACAAACATGGGTGAAATTCTGAAAGCAGCAAGCTGTGACTTCACGAATGTGGTAAAAACAGCTGTTTTGCTGGCTGACATAAACGACTTCAATACTGTCAATGACATCTACAAACAATATTTCCAGAGTAATTTTCCTGCAAGAGCTGCTTACCAGGTTGCTGCTTTGCCCAAAGGAGGCCATGTTGAGATTGAAGCAGTAGCTGTCCAAGGACCTCTCGTGACAGCATCACTCTAAGTGGGCCCAGTGTTATTTAGCCTGGAATTTTAATAATGTTTTTAAATTAACGTCTTAATTTTTACAGTATTTCTTGGAAAGTGTAAGGTTGACTGAAATATCTGAAGTTATTATGGAAATACCATATAATAAGGGGAATTGAACATGAGTTGAAGATTAATGATGAATCTAGTTACTGATGTTATAAATTACACTTCTGTAGCACTTATATTACTGGATGTGGGAAAAGAGACGCACATTACATAGTTACTCAGGAAAATAAAAGTAAAGGGAAATAGCATGTAGGAAAGATGAGTTACTATTCCTGAGAAATAATAAAGAGGACACTTAATTCAATTAAACTCTATTAGTTTAATGATGTGAACTATTTAGTTCTCATGTCAGATACACGATTCTGCTTTTACTTGAGTAAAATTAAAGCATTTAAGTTTGCATGGTAGAGGTAAAGGAGAAGAAACTGGACCAAATTTTATATGGATAATATTTTTCTAATGGAAATAAAATAGCATGCAGATTTAAAAACAAAACAAAACAAAACAAAACAATCAGGGTATAGAGATGTGTGTTTGTGTATACATGTAGAAAAAAATCAGTAGTCCATATCTTGGTTTTCTGGATCCACTTTTGAATTTGCCTAAACTTGTTAAGAATTTATGATTTCTATTTATAGATATCTAGGCCAGAAACCAGAATCACTTGTGCTTAAATACTATTGGTTATCTGTGTACAGTTCAAGGTTCCAGTATTCTCTCTTAAGCATTCCTCTCTTCCCCTTCCAACAACAACAACAAAAAATTGTGCTGAATTGGTTGGTTTCTACAGGTACTAAAGTCTATAAGGATCAAAAAAGCAGAAGAAATATGCATTTATATACTAAAAGATTTAAGATAATTACTTGATAAGCATGGTGATTCTATATGGATAATCTAGATAACTAAGAATTAAAAACTGAAATTTTTTTCCTGAATTACCCAGAATACTTGAGATTTTGTCATTGCTTTCATAGTTATACAAAATATATAATGACTAAACTGTTTGCTTTGGGTAGTATTGATAGACCAACTCAGAATTGTTTAATGACCCCAAACTCAGATGAAACATTAGTTACCAGACATTCTTCAAAAATCCAATGCAGAGTTACCATAGGATATGTTTCCTCATCTCAATTCCACCGTTAGCTTGATGTTGACATGAATATTTGTTTACTCATCTTTCACTCAAGAAACCTTACTGCAGGATAAAATTGTCAAGTAAGGAAGTTGATAAATAAGGAAACTATTTTAAATATAGCATAAAGTTATTAATTTGCTTTAAGGATTATTATTCAGGATTGGTTTTCCTATGCAGAAGTAAACTTCCAGTCACAAACGGAAATCTACTAAAACCTTCTTTCAACATATTAGTAAATAATGCCAATTATACATAAAGTGATTACTATCTGATTTATGTGTTGCTGTTTTCCATTTATTTTAGGTGTGGAAAAACTGGGGCTTTGATCAAGCAAATGCTAAAAAGGTATTATATTTATAATGTTTATAAACTCTCTAAGCATTGTTATTAGAAAATGGAAATCATTTTCCTTCAACCAGGGGTCACTTAGACCATCAGAGTAACAGGGAACAATTCTATCCTCAAGATCAGATAGGAAGACAGCATCACAGACTTTTCTGTTACCAAATAAACTTTTTTTTTTTTTTTAATAAATTTATTTATTTTTGGATGCGTTGGGTATTCGTTGCTGCACACGGGCTTTCTCTAGTTGAGAGCGCAGGCTCAGTGGTTGTGGCTCACGGGCTTAGTTGCTCCGCAGCATGAGGGATCTTCCCGGACCAGGGCTCAAACCCATGTCCCCTGCATTGGCAGGCGGCTTCTTAACCACTGCGCCACCAGGGAAGCCCCCAAATAAACTGTTTACACACTCCTTTCTACTCCTTCCGAATATCCTCAGTCCCTATTCTACCGTTTCTCCAGTCCGAAAGACACTAAAATAAGTTATCTCCCTTCATTTTTCTGGGACATAGGCCAAAAACAGGTAATTTTAAAATCTACCTAGCAATCTGAAACTAGGTCTACAACATTTATGAGTTCTGTAGTTGGAAATAAACTCTAGAGTACTCTTAACCAGAAGAATCTTTCTCTTAAAAATCTTCCTTTCAAGTGAGAGTGTAGCTCCAAGAATAAAGCTCCTGAAGGAAATGAGGGAGAGAAAGAAAGGGATACTACCTTTTCTAGACAAATTATGTGTCTTTGACAGTCAGTCATTGAGAATCCAGTCACCCTTGCATCCACTAACTTATGTAGGTATTATTTTCAGTCATTATATTTCTTTGGAACAAACATTGTCCTCGTGTTTTGCCTACTTATTTGCTACTTTTTCCTGATGGGAATAATGATGCTTTGATATTTGCTAAATTTTTAGAAGAATTCAGTCTAATTTTAAAGTCTACTGAATTACATCTGGAAGCCCAGAGTATACACTCTGAAATGCATCTCATATTCCTAAGACACAATTGTGTAAATTATTTAGTCTGTCATCAATACAAAGAGTTTATATTTCGTGCTGTTGTGGACTAGTTCATGGAAGAGTTCTCAGAAAGTCCAGAGAAAGTGAGGCTGTCCAAAAAGCCACACAAAAGCTTCTTGGAAGGAAATAGCCTGGATCTATGAGATAGTCTCTTTTACATACAAAGCAGTATCTTGTTGCTGTTGAATGCATTTAATACCAGGTGATTTTATAGCTGTTCTAATTCAGGATTTTCTGGTAAAGCAGTGGAAGACCTCTTGGCAGTCAACAATCAAAGAAAATAGCCATGAGAATTAAGGGGCAGAAAATAGCATAAAAAGACCTTTAACTCATATAAAATTTTAATCAGCCTTATATTAATCCAACTCACTCAATATGCTATCCCCAAATTTATCAGATACAGATACAATAAGATACCAGATAACGAATACCAGATAGAGTAAAATTATTGGATACAGAAAGCAGAGTATCTTTTCATTTATGTTTTCTTACTTGTCCCTTTTAGCCAAAGGGAAATTCTTAGTACTTGCAGTATGTTATTTTGTTTTGCATTCTGAACACATTTTCATTTAAACTTTGAGAAAGCAAAAATGTATGGGAGCTTTCCTGGGGCACAGTGGTTAAGAATCCGCCTACCAATGCAGGGGACACGGGTTCGAGCTCTGGTCCGGGAAGATCCCACATGCCACGGAGCAACTAAGCCCGTGTGCCACAACTACTGAGCCTGCACTCTAGAGCTCATGAGCCACAACTGCTGAGCCCACGCACCACAACTACTGAAGCCCATGTGCCTAGAGCCCGTGCCCCTCAACAAGAGAAGCCACCACAATGAGAAGCCTGCACACTGCAATGAAGAGTAACCCCCGCTCGCCGCGACTAGAGAAAGCCCGCGCACAGCAATGAAGACCCAATGCAGCCAAAATTAAAAAATAAATTTATTTAAAAAAAAAAATGTATGGAGGTAGAAGCCAATTACAAATACACTCTGGATCACATATCAACTTACAGAGATGTGAAAAGAGAGTAGGAGCAGAAGAACTACCTTAAAAATCAAAATTTAAGAGAATTGATAGCTATAGTCCAGTGCCTCAATCCATCAGTTACCTATTCAGAGCCGTTTTTGAGGAAGATTTGAGGATGTTTCTTATCAGTGAAAGGGAGCAGGGCATAAATAACACACATTTAAAAAAATCTAAAAACCCAGTACTACATAATTATAGTGCAGATTTTGGGTAAAATAGAGGAAGACAAGATAAATAAATACTTATCATTTGACATACGTGCCTCCTTTTTTCTATGCCTAGATGCAGTGATACTTAAATTTTTCTCTTTTCTTTGCGTATTTTAAAAAATATTTATTTGGTTGCGGCAGGTGGGCTCCTTAGTTGTGGCACATGGGTTTCTTAGTTGCAGCTCACCAGCTTCTTAGTTGCAGCATGTGGGCTCCTTAGTTGTGGCATGCATATGGGATCTAGTTCCCTGACCAGGGATGGAACCCAGGACCCCTGTATTGGGAGTGCAGAGTCTTATCCACTGCACCCCTCTTTGCATATGTTTTTTGTTTGTATGTTTTTTGTGTTTTTTTTTCCTTTTCCAGCAGTAAAAACATTTATACAAACATACATCTGTACTATAATGTGTGCCTATGTAGTATACAGATAGCTACATAAGTCTCCCAGCTGCTTTAGATAAAAATTCTTAGAGACCTACCTAGAATGGGGAGAATCTGAGAAAAATTCTTACCAGATACCCCTAGTCCAGCTCTAACTCTTGCTTCAATTTTTTTTTTAACATCTTTATTGGAGTATAATTGCTTTACAATGGTGTGTTAGTTTCTGCTGTATGACAAAGTGAATCAGCTATACATATGCATATATCCCCATATCTCCTCCCTCTTGTGTCTCCCTCCCACCCTCCCTATCCCACCCCTCTAGGTGGTCACAAAGCACCGAGCTGATCTCCCTGTGCTATGCGACTGCTTCCCACTAGCTATCTATTTTACATTTGGTAGTATATTTATGTCCATTTGCATATGTTTTAATATCTGCTTTTTACTTACTATCTGGTTAATGCTTCCCCATGTCATTAAATAGTCTATATAATTTTTAATGGCTGCAGGGACTGTGTTCCATCCTTAATATGTACTGTGGTTTAACTAATCCCCTATTGTAGGGTACTTAGGTTGTTTTAAGTATTTTCTATTAATACAGCATTGAACACCTGTAGATAAATCTTTCCATATAATCCTGATTATTTCCTTAGGATAGATTGCTAGAAAGGGACTTACTGGTCAAACAACATACATATTTTTAAAGGCCATTGATAGATACAGCTGAATTCTTCTTAGCAGCACTATGTTAAAATAATAAACATTTATATTAGGGTTTGAATGTACTCAAGTTCTGTGTCTCACAGCATTCTGACTTAACTCTACATTCAGTAACTGAAACCCAGTTGTGTAAAAGGGAAACAGAAGGTTATTAGTAATTCACAACATACATAGCATCCTTTCAACTGGGGGGGGTTTAAGGAGTACTATTGCAAATTACCCCTAATGTTCTAATTGTATAAATTTTTATTTATCAGTTTTTATTAAAATGAGATATAGTGCTCTAAAGCCTGTATGAAATATATTGATTGTGTAATTTTATTGTAGTGTTTACATCAAAATGAAATGTCAGTTGAGTACTGAACTTTCTACATATTGAAATGGTTTAATTTTTTTTACTTTTAGCCACATAAGGAAGATCCTTAACAGTTATTTCTCAACAATTATATAGTCAACTGATGTAACAATGGTACTAATATTGGGACGAAGACTAAACAGAGAGGATCTCGGAGTGCGTGATTCACCAGCAACAAAGCGTAAAGTTTTTGAAATGGACCCTAAATCTCTGACAGGCCGTGAGTTTTTTGACTTCTCTTCAGGATCATCCCATGCTGAAAACATACTGCAGATATTTAATGAATTCCGAGATAGTCGTTTGTTCACAGATGTTATCATTTGTGTGGAAGGAAAAGAATTTCCTTGCCATAGAGCTGTTCTCTCAGCCTGTAGTAGCTACTTCAGAGCTATGTTTTGTAATGACCACAGGGAAAGTCGAGAAATGTTGGTTGAGATCAATGGTATTTTAGCTGAAGCTATGGAATGTTTTTTGCAGTATGTTTATACTGGAAAAGTGAAGATCACTACAGAGAATGTACAGTATCTCTTTGAAACATCAAGCCTTTTTCAGATTAGTGTTCTCCGTGATGCATGTGCCAAGTTCTTGGAGGAGCAACTTGATCCTTGCAATTGCTTAGGAATCCAGCGCTTTGCTGATACCCATTCCCTCAAAACACTCTTCACAAAATGCAAGAATTTTGCATTACAGACTTTTGAGGATGTGTCCCAGCATGAAGAATTTCTTGAGCTTGACAAAGATGAACTTATTGATTATATTTGTAGTGATGAACTTGTTATTGGCAAAGAGGAGATGGTTTTTGAAGCCGTCATGCGTTGGGTCTATCGTGCTGTTGATCTGAGAAGACCACTGTTACATGAGCTCCTGACACATGTGAGACTTCCTCTGTTGCATCCCAACTACTTTGTTCAAACAGTTGAGGTGGACCAACTGATCCAGAATTCTCCGGAGTGTTACCAGTTGTTGCATGAAGCAAGACGGTACCACATACTTGGGAATGAAATGATGTCCCCAAGGACAAGGCCACGCAGGTAAGAAGACTGTTTACATATTAACTACAACATAATTAACAAAAATTTTTGTTTTTAAAATATTTTAAAACTTCCTGAGTGTAATCTTAGTGTAGTCATTTATATGTATCATCTGCATGTTGCTTTATATAATTTGAGATTTGTTTTGGATTACAAATCATTAGAATTTCTCTCCCAGTGAAGACTAGATTCAACAATAGCATTTTTCGTTACTGTTATTCTGAGCTACGAGATGGCATTGCAGAGGGTCTTTGCAGCTATGCATGTTTCAACATATTTCTTTAATTTCTCTTAACCTTTGTAGGGTACCAAATTTATTCCACTTTTTTTTTCCCTAAAGATCTTTGGATGTAAGGTAGCTAAAGACTTTGTTAGACTCTGTTGGACTGCCTCTACTTATAAAAAAACAATTTGTATATTCACAGACTAACCTTTTTCCTAACACACAGCATGAAATATAGAGGTGAAGTAAGTAAGCTGATATAGATTGAGGGGGTTCTCAGATGTAAAACCAAGGCCTCAGATCTTTTCTCATTGCCACAGTTACTAGATTTAAAACACCTATAGATTTTAATTCATAAACTGTAGAAAAATAATCTCTATGCCTTAATAATGGAAGGAATAGTATTAAACGTGTTTTACTGTGAATAAGCAAAAATTGGCTATTGTGAGAAATATTATAGTAAAGAATCTTTTTTTTTTAAAGGGCTTTTTTTTTTTTTTTTTAATTTATTTATGGCTGTGTTTGGTCTTCGTTTCTGTGCGAGGGCTTCCTCTAATTGCGGCAAGTGGGGGCCACTCTTCATCGCAGTGCGCGGGCCTCTCACTATCGTGGCCTCTCTTGTTGCGGAGCACAGGCTCCAGACACGCAGGCTCAGTAATTGTGGCTCACGGGCCTAGTTGCTCCGCGGCATGTGGGATCCTCCCATACCAGGGCTCGAACCCGTGTCCCCTGCATTAGCAGGCAGATTCTCAACCACTGCGCCACCAGGGAAGCCCCAAGAATCTTTTAAATATTTTTCTAACAAAGCTAACTTTTTTGGTGTGTGTGGTAAAAAACACATAACATAAAATTTACCATCCTAACCATTTTTAAGTGTACTGTTTAATAGTGTTAAATATATTCACATTGTGTGAAACTGATGTTTACTTTCCCACACCATCTCCACTTTTTCTATAAATTTACTATAGCGTAGCTCTCAAGCCACATTTTTGGCATTGATTTTGATTATCATTGTTTTGGAATGTGATTAAAATTCAGCATATTGTGAGATAACATGTCTTTAAAATCTACACTAGTTTGGATATAGCAATATTTAATCTTTCTTCATATGTAAAATGAAAATTATGATAAATGGTGCTTACTTCACAGGTTTTGCCATTGAAACTATTAAATGCAGTAATCCTTAAGCTTCTCAGCATAGAAAGTGGTACATAGGAAGTGCTTTAAAAATTATTGGCCATTATTATTTATATAGTGTAGTGTTGGTCTGACCCACTTTAAGAAAACTCCCAGTACTTGACAGTCTGAACTTTTTTATAAATTGGATACAATATTGAGTAACTATTTTTACAAAAATTAATGTAATATTTCTTCGTATTAGGGTTAGAGTGCATTTTCTCTTCAAAGTCAGGCGACTTTAGTTAAAAGTAATTGTTTTATAAGAAAGAAATATAAGGACTTCCCTAGTGGCGCAGTGGTTAAGAATCCGCCTGCCAATGCAGGGGACACGGGTTTGACCCCTGGTCTGGGAAGAACCCACATGCTGCGGAGCGACTAAGCCCGTGAGCCACAACTACTGTGCCTGCGTTCTAGAGCCTGCGAGCCACAACTACTGAGCCCGTGCACCACAACTACTGAAGCCCGCGCGTCTAGAGCCCGTGCTCTGCAACGAAGAGTAGCCCCCATTTGCTGCAACTAGAGAAAGCCCGCACACAGCAACGAAGACCCAACGCAGCCAAAAAAAATTTTTTTAATTAAAAAAATATATAAAATATTTTACTCCTAGTCTTTTAACAAAGAACAAAAACTACAGTTTTATTCTATAAAATATACTGATGATTTTTTTTAAGTTCTTCCTTTTAGGACTGTTAGAGACTTCGGCTGAGCCTAAGAATGTGAAAGACCAAGGTTCTTAAATGCATTAATTAAGAAAGCTAAACAGCTTTGGGGCTGTTCCAGAACTTTTCTGGGCAAACAGTGTCTTTCCAAGGGGAGAATCGTATATTTTTACAAACAGAATCCCCTGTGGTAGACAGAATGGTTTTGGGTCAAATAGAGTTAATAATATCTATCCCCCATATCTCCCATCTGCATAGGATTAGAATAGGGACCAAGGAATGTATGTTGTAGAATCAAAAGTCATTTATATTAAAATTATTTGTTTATAAAGATATGACCGGAATGAAATCAGAGTGCAGCCTAAAGGTAATTAGGCTTACATTATAACTAGAGAATTTTCTGATTTTCTTAGTTATTTGATTTACAAAAATATAATTTTACATCCAATTTTTAAGGGAACCAATCCATTTCATACAGTGAAACACATCTATATAAGATTATGATATATCACTTTTCTTTAGGAGGCCAGTAGGAAAAAAATCAAACTATAGTTTTATTCAATTTGCAGACTATTGTAAATATAATAGCAGATATTTATTTTATGTAAATTTTATATTTTATGTATTACGTGAGGAATCTGGAGGAATCCTTTATTTTACAACTCTGCCATCACCTTCTATCCTTTATGTTCTGTCTTCCACTTATCTGTTACTGCATGTTAGTACTAATCACTAGGAATTTCCTTATCTGAACAATATGTATTATTTATACAGGTTCTCATCTTTCTGAGAAGCTACAAACTTTGTAAGAGGAGTGATGTCTCCACTTCTTCAACTGCAGCTCACTCCTCTGACTTCTGCTCCAGTCAGTCTACTGAAACTCCTCTCAATCAGGTCATCAGTGACCTTCTATTTGTTATTTGTTAGCCTCTTTTCAGTCTTTATTCACCTTGATCTCTGTTTAGGATCTGACATTTTTAATTGCTTTAATCTGTCTTGAAACTCTCTTCCATTAGCTTCAGGAGTACAATTTCCCTCATGGTCCTCTTCTCCAGCTACTCATTTTCAATTTGATAGCTCTTTTTCTAGTGTTTGAAATGTTGATATTCCCTTGGTTAACCTCTCTTCGTCTTGCCTTGATAATTTCCTAGATGATCTCATCTATTCTCATGGTTTTGATTACCATGCTTGCTATTGACTTATCAAAACTATATATCCAACCCAGACTTTTTCATTCGTTCAATCATTCAGCCAATGTTTTTTTAAAAAAATTACATACATATAGTTATACATATATAAAATATATATATTTACTTGAAGATGCATCTTTAAAACAATAACATAGGCAAAATTAACCTCAAAGTTAAGAATAATTCTTTCATATTATTTAATATCCATTCCATATTCATATTTCCCCAGTCTTTTCCAAACTGTCCTTTAATCTGGATCCAGTCCAGGACTACTCATTGCATCTGGTTATTTCCATGAAGTCTTTTATTTCAAAACAGTTTCTTTTTCATGATTCTGACTTGTTCATGGTCAAGTTGTCCAGAAAAATATTCCACCTTCTGTGTTAGTCTGATTGCTTCCTTATGGTGTCACTTAGCTGCATTTAGCTGTTTCCTGGAAACTGGAAGTTAGCTTCAGCTCGATGGAGACAAGTTAAAATATTTTTGATTAGAATTCATCCTAGGTAATGTATATATCACATTGCATCACATTGGGAGACACAGCATATCTGGTGGTTCCACCATTAGTGATGGCAAAGATCAGCTCTGGATTAGGGCAGTGACAGTCCCATCCCACCACTGTGCAGTTAGGTTATACTCTTCACATCATCCAATATTTCTTTAGTGTTTATTGTGTGCCAAGTATTTTCCAGAGCTCAAGCCATACTGGATAGTCTACCTATATATACCCATGTGTCTCTTAAATGACAGAAAAAACCCCAAGATACATTATATTAGAAATGGAGTGTGATGGCAGGTTTCTAGGAAGAGGATATAGAACATAAGACCATGAAAACTTTGATAATCGGTACTGCCAGTTGTAAACCTTGGGTATATAAAGAAGAAATAGTGGAGACCAATCACGGAAGGAGTAAAGCTTAGGAATAGTTGTTTTTACTAATATATGTTATACAACTTTAAATTTCTGTACTAATGTATAATACTGTTTTTAATAAACACATAATGCAAGCCTCACGATGTGTCAAGAGTACTGGCTTCAGAATCAGATAGACCTGGACAAGAACCTAGCTCTAATAACTAGTTAATTCTGTGATGCTGGGCAAAGCACTTGAACTTCTCTATGTGTCAGTTTCCTCATCTGTAAAATAAGCATAATACCATCTACCTTGTAAGATTGTTGTGAGGGCTAGAACTGTCATATGAAAAATGCATAACCTAGTATTTGACACAAAAATGCTTAATGAAAATTATTGCTGGTTTCATGAATAATCAAAATACATTTTAAATTTGCGCTATACTTTTATAGAATAGGAAATGTGGTTTGAGAGACAGAAATGCTTGCTATCAAATGGTTTATTTTAAGTATAAATTGTTCATACCTATGGAAAAATATCTGCCACACTCCATTAATCAATAGAGATAGCTAAGATTTAATAAGTTCATCACTTTGAGTTTGGAATTGGTTAATTAAGTACTTGTCTCTTCTAATACTTTCTACTACCTCTTGTCTGATAATCAGTTACTATATAATGAAAATAGGAACCTGATTGCCGTAATGAGGACAAGGTTCAAGTTCTTACTGAATAAATCAGTGAGAAGACTAAGGTTAAGATTTTTTTTTAAGAAATAATATTTTAGAACTCAGTGTTCTGAATTTTTGTTCCAGTCCCTCTTAAGAGTGATAATCTACTATATCATCGGATGCATGGTTTACCATTTTTATACGTGTTAGTTCATTGTTATTTTGAATTCACTTTTACATAAAAGTACTGTATACATGCCTAAGTCTCCCTCTACCTGACCCTTGGTATATCAGTTCTCATCCCAAAGGATATCTCCCTGTTACCAGTTTTTTTAACTCTTTTTAGAAATATTCTTTGCATATAGAAGTGTGTGTGTGTGTGTGTATATGTACACATACGTCTCTACTGTTTTTTATACAGACGGTAGTGTACTTCTCTCACAGTTCCTGCACCTTGTTTTTATCACTTAAAAATATCTTGGAGGTTGTTCTATATTAGCACTTATAGGTCTTCATTCTTTTTTTTTTTTTTTTTACTCTTCATTATGGAAAATTTCAAATTCATTCTTTTTAAAGAGATGTACAGTGTCACATTTATGGATACCATAATTTATTTAATCCATCTCTTGGTGATGGACATTTAGGTTGTTTCTAGATTTTTTTCATCACAAACAGTGCTCAGTGAATATTCTTATACATGTGTCCGATAATTTATAGCATAAATTACTAGGAGTGGAATTGCTCAGTCAGAGGACATGTGCATTTTAAATTTTGGTAGATATTGTAAAAATTGACTTCCAATTTATACTTCATCTAAAAATATGAAAGTCCCTATTTCTTCACTCCTTCCCCAGCACAGTGTATTATTAGTTTTTGTAAATCTTTGCTACTCTGGAAAGTGAAAATTTATATCCCATAATTTTGATTTGCATTTCTTTAATGTGGAAGATTGAGCATCTTTTCCTGAGTTTGAAAACCATTTGTAGGTTGTTTTTTTCTGCAGTTCATTGAACTCTAGTGTATCAGAATCCTGATTGCAAGTAATTGAAACCAGCTCACCAGCCTAAGCATAGAAGGCAGATAGATGTATTAAAAGGGTACAGGAAGTCGTTATCTTGTAGAACCTAAGGGCAGAAATTCAACAGGACTTCCAAGAAGACTAGAACAGGCTATGGAAAAGCCATCAGAAACCAAGCTGTGCCCTCTTAACGCTTGCCTCTGTTTTTCTCTGCATGTCTGCATCATTCTCTCTCACTAGTCTGGTTGAATATGACCACTCATGGGATTTGGTTTCTATATTACAAGTTCAGTCACTCAGAGAGACTGAATCTCTCCATCTCATGTGGAGAGATAATCTCTGATTCAGCTCTACAGCCTTCTCTGAACAGTTGCCTGTGGCCTTGGGAGCAGGATCATGTAGCAGAAAAGTGATAGCAGAAATGCTTGTCCCATATGTAAGAGCAGACAACCCAGTAGTGGCTATTAATAGTAAGGTATGGGTTTTCTCCTTTGTTCTTTCTTAACTTGAGTCAAAAAGAGGGGGTGGAGTAATTTATGTTAATTGGAGATAACAAAAAATAATATCCATATTCCCATCTCCAAGAGGTAACACTGTGGCATTTGGCTTTATTCTTCCCTTTTATTCTCTAGGAATTTATTATTTCTTTTACAAAGTTGTAATCTATTTCATAGTCTGCTGTTATTTAATATATGGTAAACATGTTTTCATGACATGAAATCTACAGTGAACCATAGCCATCCCACCCACATTTGAACTCTTCCTGTTTTTTTACCAGTAAGTGAGATGAACATCTTTGTGGCTATATAAGCACATCTGTGATCAGCTCCTGATAATAAATTCTTATATAATTGCTTGTTTTTAAGAGTAAACATTTTGAATCTTTCACTCAGTACAACCATTTCTTTATAGAACCTGTTCTGTCTATTCCAGTTTCAGGTGGAAAGCCTTACCACACAGGCTGAAACTGTCCTTACTAAGTTTAGAAAGCCATAAGGTTTATGGCTGGCATAAGCCTCTTAAGGGGTCATTTATATTCATTTATATTGATGAACCATAATCCAGTGATTCCTCTAGGCTTAGAAACTTTTTTTTTTTTTTTTTTGATACAGTAAGATCAGACTGTTAGGGGCAGACTTAATGTTAATTATGAGAGACTGATTAACTCATTTATCTTTTAGTTTATATACATGTATTTGCAATAAGAAGTGGAACTGTCAAACAGACTAGATATTTTAAGTCAACCTTTCCAGCATATTCTCTTACTATGCGCAGGTTACCAGTTGGGAAGCCAAAGTTTTCAAAAAGGTTGTTTAGAATCCAAACAAAGGGATCTAGTAGACCTTTAGAACCAGAGTCTTCTCAGCTACTATGGCTTGAGAAAGTCTCACCCACCATAAAATATTCTTACCAAAAACCCAGTAATGTTCTAGTTAGCTTAGCTAAGGTTTCTCTTTTCCTTTAGACAGTAACTTGAATGGACACAGAAAATGTTTGCCTCTGTGATTATTATTTACTCTTTCATTCATTTGTTCATTCATTTACTTATTGCTTCTAGGGCAGACCAATCCCCTCTTTTGATATATAGTTAATATATTAAGTTTAGTAACTGTCATATCCTGCAGACTAGAGAGCCATTAGCTCTCTTTATGGCTTAAAGTATCATATCTCTATTTAAGTTCATTTTTTGGTGTGATGGCTTGGTTTTCAGGTATTTTTGAGTCTTGGAATGGTAGATAGACTAACACCTCCCCCTTCTCCCTTCCAACTTCCCACTATATGGAAACATTTCCTTTTGAGTTTTTTAAATATATTGTTATTTTTCTTATTAGCCAGGATCACCTTTTGACCCCTTTTTGTTGATGAAAGTTAGTTTGGCAGTTCATCTGTCTCTGGCATGTTTGCATTGATAATAAGTAGGTCTGTTATTTCAGCCAGCAAGTCCTTTATTTCGCCTTTTGAGATTTTTAACTGAACCTGGTAATTACTATCCATTTTACTGATTTGGTTTAGAATATTCTGTGGATTTATAATTATTTTATCTTTCACATAAATCAAAGAATGTGATCTTTTAATTTGATCTTTTCTCAAGTTTATGATAAAAGAGTGTGATGACTTTTTAAAAAATATTTATCAATGTAGAAAAAAGATAATTTGCTTGTCACACTTTCCTAGGAACAAATGGTGAGACGTAATACTAAAGCAGCAAATATTTGTTAGTTTGTCACAGCAGAAAATCAGAATTTTCATTTTAAAGGGTTACTAAAGTAACACTCACTCTAAAAAATAGATTGCATGGGTATCCAGAATTTTATTCATCCTGTACTATCATCTTGGCCGCTTTTTTATTCTAGTCACCGTTATCAGCTGCAGCAACTCATTTCCTTTACGGCAATCATCTTCCTGCCTGAGATAAGTATTTTTCTGAGCTCAAGAAATAAAAATAACTATTTTATTGAGTTAACAGTCTCTAATGAGAACACCAGACTTGCCTCTAATTAAGTTAAATGCCATTTGGTTGCAAATAAGACCTTCAGTCAGGCAAAACTACTAGTTTGCTGATCCTTTCAGATAATTACACATAGACACTAAAATAATCCCTTATTTAGTGAGACTAAATGCTTTAGCCATTAGCTTTTTGTGCTGTTTTCTCTTCTTGTTCCAAGGTACAAAACAGACAATATGTGTTTACTGGGCTAAGAAGTCTTGAAAAAGCAAGCAAGTTCAAGCAAAGGGAAAGTATAAAACAAGTAAAATGCTATAAGGAAAGTATAAAACAAAATTCTGTCAAAAGTCTATGTAATAATTAACTTGATTTTGTATTAAAACTATTAGGAGTGACTGAACCCTAGTGACAGTATTTAGCAATTTTTGTTTTGCTCAATCAGTAAATAAGACTTTGAGGAGTATCACGTGGTTTGTCTTAGCAGTATTTTAAGTAAGATTTTAGGAAATAATACCTCCATGGAAAGAAGGATAAATTAGTCAATAGTTATTCTACTAAGTGTCTGGTGCTATCCACTATTTACTTTTAATATTTTCATTTGGGAATTATTTGGAAAATAGTAAATATTATTGATAGTATTTGAGTCCTTCTGATAGTATTTTACTATATTCTAGTTAGGGTAATAGAATTTGCTGGGTTCCTAAAAGTAATTTTTATTGCATCTGTGAGCAAAATTCTTTTCTACAATATATATTTCTGATTTTACAATGGAAAAAAAGTATGCCTGGCATGGACTAGGTGAATGATTGTTAGTTGAAATAGCTGTGAGTAAGTGTAGCTAGAATATAGCAGCTCTGTTAAAGGGACATACCAATGTTGCTTTACTTTGTTTTTTTCTAGTGTAATTGTAAAACATCACTCTAAAACTACAAATAAGTGTTCTGATGTTGTCTTTTTTCCCTCCACATTTAAGTAAGAGAAGAGGCATTGTTAGCATTTTTCTTTGTGAGACTTAATATCATAGCAGTCATAAAATGCAATTACAAGACTTTTTCATTTCCATGAGTCTTATGAACAAAAAGAAAAGGCTTGGATAAGCTTTTAGTTTTTCCTGTCAGTATCTTTTTAAACTACAAAGTAAAAGAAGCCAGTAATTAACGTAAACTTTGGATTCTCTTAGTGCTTTTTTTTTTTAAATAAATTTATTTATTTGTTTATTTTTGCTGTGTTGGGTCTTCGTTTCTTTGCGAGGGCTTTCTCTAGTTGCGGCGAGCGGGGGCCACTCTTCATCGCGGTGTGCGGGCCTCTCACTATCGCGGCCTCTGTTGTCGCGGAGCACAGGCTCCAGACGCGCAGGCTCAGTAGTTGTGGCTCACGGACCCAGTTGCTCCGCGGCATGTGGGATCTTCCCAGACCAGGGCTCGAACCCGTGTCCCCTGCATTGGCAGGCAGATTCTCAACCACTGCACCACCAGGGAAGCCCTCCCTTAGTGCTCTTAAAAGTTGTCTTTTCCACTCCAAAAGTAGCCCATGCTCATTATCGTTTTGAAAATTTGTGTTGATATAAAGGAGGAAGCCACACAATCCAGAGAAAACCATCATTAGCACTTTGGTATGCTCTCTCCAGACACATTATTTACATAGTATTGATCAGACCTTCTGTACAGTTTTTCATCTTGCTTTTTTCCTTTAGCATTCTTTGTTATAAACTCTGTTAACATCTTTAGTGACCACCCAACACTTTGAATTGGATTACCTTAACTTACTTAACTTTAGAAAAATTACTTTTAGGGAATTCCCTGGCGGTCCAGTGGTTAGGACTCTGCGCTTTCACTGCCTAGGGCCCAGGTTCAATCCCTCGTCGGGGAACTAAGATCCCGCAAGCCATGAGGCACAGCCAAAAAAAAAAGTTTATTTTTAAAAATAGTGTCTGAACAAGTACATATACTTCTCTAAAGGGTACTTAGATTGTACTGTGAATTTGTTTTTTTAGAACTAACAATCTGATGAAAAAGCTCCATTTTCCTACACTTAGAAAAAGTGCATTATCTTACCTTGTGTGGTTATGCATATCTGAATTGCTGCAAGACTGCGTTTGAAAGTCATCCTTGATATTACCAGGGTTCCAGTTGAATTAGGTAGGCTCTTTGGACCACTTTATAACTTTTAAGGTAAAACTCATAGAAAAAAAATACCCATAGAAATTTTCTTTGGAAAGATGATATTACTAAATCCCTTGTAAATGTTCTCAAAGTGAGTAATTAGCAGGCTGTATTAGTTGGCATATACTGAGAGAATAAACTTAACAATTTACTTTATATAGTGTTCTACTTTCTTTATGACAATGGTATGCTTTTAGGGTTTTAAACAATCTTGAGGGTATTTTAATTTATTATTTTTGCATTCTTATAATAATTATTTTAGGTCAACTGGCTATTCTGAGGTGATAGTTGTCGTTGGAGGCTGTGAACGAGTTGGAGGATTTAATCTTCCATACACTGAGTGCTATGATCCTGTGACAGGAGAGTGGAAGTCTTTGGCTAAGCTTCCAGAATTTACCAAATCAGAGTATGCGGTCTGTGCTCTAAGGAATGACATTCTTGTTTCAGGTAAATAAAGAATTATTACAGTAGCTACTTTTAATTTAATCACAGCTTGGCCGTTTTAAACCATAACAGTGTCTCAAAAGAAAACAGTGAAAGTAGATATGCCCGCTTTAGGCAGATCATATTATACAACAAATAAAACTGAAAATGACTTTTTGCTCTTAAAGACAGGCACAAGATGATGCAGAATGATTTACAAAAGATTCTCCAGAAAATGCCTTCAACTATATCATATTTTTAAAATTTATTTTATTGATTTACAATGTTGTGTTAATATCTACTGTATAACAAAGTCATTCAGTTATCATATATAAATTATTTTTCATATTCTTTTCCATTTTGGTTTATCACAGGATATTGACTATGTTCCCTGCACTAAACGATAGGCCTTATCATATTTTAAATGCTCTCAAATGCATATAGAATATGGTACAATTTTTAAAACTTTTACCTGTTTACTTTGTTTTAAGGAACACAGTAAAGTATGCAAAATGAAAAGTACTCAGTTAATCATCTCTAATCCACCCATGTTTTCTGAAATTCTCCCCAAAGTTTATGAAATAGGATTTTCCTTAAAATTCTTAACTTGAACTTTTATTATAATATGTGATATGTTACCTCTAAAATCAAACAGACAATAAAGTGACAGACTTATATACAAAGTATAACTGCAGGATCTATAATCTGAAGTTTAATTAAGTTTGTTAATTAATTTGTTAGTTAAATAATTTTACCACCTTTGCAGGTTACTATATTACTACATGTTGAACAATATAACAACGCATACTTTATTTTGTACAATGGTATGCTTTTTAAAAAACTGGTAATTTTTTTTTTTTTTTGACTCGTGAATTTGTTTTTATTTTTATTGGGCTATAGGGGATCAGTTGGGAAATATCTCTGTAAGTTATGCCCTACTAGGGAAATGTCCATTCCAATTTTCCTGAGATAGCTAAAAAACTGGTGATTTTTAAAAATCTTTCTAGAATAATTCTTTTGTCCGGGTGCTTCTGTTGTCTGACTCTTAAATGAACAGTCTTACACATTTGGTAAGTTCATATTCTACATTTTATTATTTGGGGCATATAGTTATTACTTCTCAGGATAACAACTGACAAAGTTAAATCTGCTCTGTAGAACCATTTCCATTTTAAGTTTTAAGAGGGTCCTTGTTTCATTTATTGAACTGAATCCTCAAATTCTCGGACTGGGTGAATAACTCAGTGTTTTCATTATCTATGCCTTTGGCAAAGATCCCTTGGTGATATACATGTTAGTATGCGCACATTGTTTTGCATTTAAAGGTGGAAGAATCAATGGCCGTGATGTCTGGATTTATAACTCACAGTTAAATATTTGGATCAGAGTTGCTTCTCTAAATAAAGGCAGATGGCGTCACAAAATGGCTGTCCTCCTTGGTAAAGTAAGAGAAACCACTTTTTATTATTATTGCTGTTACATTTCCAGAATAAATACCACAGATGAATCCTTGATTTTACTCACCCTCTGGGTATTTTGGACTCAGATTGTATTTCCTTCCATTTCTAACCTCAATACATAAACTGAAGATATAAACAATTTGACACTGTACTTTTGAATGGATATTTTGTTCTCCCAACTAGGAATTTGTAGCAGTGCAGCACATTTCTCTTCTCAGGCACCAATGCAGTCTAAATGACTGAGAAGCATTGGAAAATAAAGGAGTTACATCAAGTACGAAAACAGGCCAATGTCTAATCCAAGCATTCTTTTTCCTTTTACTGACTTTGGCATTCAGGCCAAGATATATTTATGTAGAGTGATACTATTTTATCTTTTTTATTTGTACAAGTAGGGACAAAACAAATAAGTGTTAAGATAAACTCACCAACATATTTTAAAGCAAACTTATTATTGGCTGCAGCTAATAAATATGAAAAACATATAATTTGATTCTGGACCATTCACTGTCCTTAGGAACTTGAGAATCACTTGTAGACTAGTAACTTTTTTGAAGTTAAATCTAATATAAAAAGCTATTACATAAAGCAGATAAAAATACAGCTGTGTATCAAGGGCTAACTTGGACTCTTTAGCCCTTCCCTGCCTGTGTCTCTATCAGCTCCTCCAAAGCCACTTCAAATTAATGAGCGATCTAAATAAAAGCAGCATACTTGCTCGCACATTTTTTTTTGAAGTATAGATGATTTACAATATTGTGTTCAAGTGTACAGCATAGTGATTCATGTTTTAGGGGTGTTGTTTGTTTGCAGCTTATATTCCATTATAGGTTATCATAAGATATTAATATATTGCACATATATTTTTGTCTGGTCCCCTAGTACCCTCTTCTAAAAAGATTGCTGCCTCTTAAGCCCTCTCTTGAAGACATTTTAGAGCCACCAGTGAGAAAGCAGAACTGCTCTAGCTGGAACAGAGATAATGCCAGGAACCCTTCCTACTCAGCCACCCATCAGTTCTCATTCCCTCCCCCTATCTCCCCACAGAAGCGTCTTGAAATCTCTATACTATAGAATACTAGAACTTCTCAAAGCGCAGTTTGAAAGCTATTGTTAATTCCTAAGGGTATTGATCTAGTGTGTTGCTGCTGTCTATAAGACCAGTGAAATAATGAGGACTTTGAGATAGATGTAATGGAAATAAAATACTAATAGAGTATTTTCTAAAACCACTGGTTTGTTAGTACTTACTATATTATATACAGTTTTGGTAGCTATACCTCAAGGATGACAAAATATTACTGGAAAGGGGCAGCTAAAATAATTAAGGGGTTGAAAAGAGATGAGGTCTGACTAAAAACATTATAATTATTTAGTCTGAACATACAGAGGCATATGAAAAAGATTGATGTCTCAAATATCATATATGGATTGATGAACACAAATTTATTTGACAAATATTAGTATATTTGACTTGAAGGTGCCCAAAACTTGGAAGCACTAAGTCAAGAAATAAAAGGAATCCTTCCTACTTTATACAGCAAGTACTCAATTCATGGAAAACAGTTATCCCAAAAATTACAATATAGGCTGAATTCAAACATAGAAAGTTATTTAAAGTTGTAAATGCACTCTGTTAAGGAAACCTAGGATGATTTGGAATATAGAATCTTAGAGCAAGAAGGCATCTTAGAGAATATTTAATGTAACTTCTTTAGTTTACAAAGAAACTGAATCCAGAGAGATCGAGTCATTTGCCCAAGGTTGCACAGAAAGTGATAAAGCAGGGGCAAAAGCTCAGATTTTCCTAATCTAGAGGCCTTTTATCTTAAGGCTCACAGCATATATTTTTAGTTTATGCATGTAGGGGAATAGTAATAAAGTTTAATCTTCAAAATTATATTATGTGATAGGTACTATTATTGTCTACATTTTTAAATTGAGGAAATTCAGATGGAGTCTCAGAGAGGATAGGTAAGCTGCCCAAGCAAGGTCTTACTTGCAGTGGCAGAGCTAAATATGGACCTACCTCTCCTGATTTCAAAGCCTGTACCTTTAAGTACTACATTGTGCCACAGTTTCCATACCCCTTCTAGCTGCATGACCTTGAATAAGTTACTTAACCTCTCTGGGCTGCGTGGTGTTGGGAGAACAAACCCACCAACAGATAATTTTAACATAATGTGAGAAATGCAAGATTGAAATAGCATTGGCTGCTTAGGAAATTTGGAAGAGTACAGAAAGATAGATTTGTGGACACACTTGAATGACAATGTATAAAGTTTGGCCTTGACCCTTAGGCATTCATTGTTAAACTAGTAAAAGGAGTTGATGAGGTGTTTTAGGGAGATTAATCTGTGGTTTAGAGAGTACAAGAGTGGAGACCAGGAGATTGAGAGGTATGAAATGATATGGACCCCGAGGATGGTGGCAGTGGGAAACAAATGGAAGGGACAGATATGAGAGATGCTGTGAAAGAACGATCGGTAGAACTTAATAGTTAATTAGATATGGATGCAGAAAAGAGTTGATGATGACTGTTCATTAGAAGAATTATAGATGTTAAACAGGAGAGCATTTGTTTTTTTTAGGAGAGCTTCTATAGGTTAAAAGTTTCTTGTATATCTCATTATGCTTAATGGATTATTCTGCATGTAACTGATTTAATTAATGGCTTGTTGATTAGTTCATCTGCCCTACCTTCCTCATATTTGTGAAAAGAAAATGTACATGAAAGCCCTTTGAAATACACATTCTAGAGTTCATAATGTATCAGGTACTTTTCTAGGTACTGCAGGGACTAAATTAAAGAACAAGATAGGCCCTGCCTTCAAAGATCTCACAGTCTAGTAATCCTTACTTAATACTTTAGTTTCATAGCTTTTATTACTTTATAATACTCAAATATTTTCACCATCCATGAGTATGAGCATTTATGCTAAATCCTGTAACTCTCAGTGCAAGCAATATTGCTCCTAAGGGGATGAAGGTTGGTTCTTGGGCTGGTGAAAAAAATCATACTGTTTTGTGTATAAAGCACAGATATAATATATAAACAGATATGCAATATAGCTGTGGTATTAAAAATTTCATTGGAGGGGGCTACTATGAAAAAATGTCTAAAAAGGCTCCTTGGTGGTGGTGAGAGAATGATAATTTTTTTTAAAGGTCCAGAAACTGAGCTAAATATATTGCAATTACAGTTACCAAGGGCTTTTAAAGGGGAGAGATCCCTTAATTCTTTAGCCAACTAGTTAAAAATTCAAACTTTTGATAATTAAGATTTCTCCATGTGTTTTACGTATAGGTATATGTTGTTGGAGGCTATGATGGGCAAAACAGACTTAGCAGCGTAGAATGTTATGATTCCTTTTCAAATCGATGGACTGAAGTTGCCCCCCTTAAGGAAGCAGTGAGTTCTCCTGCTGTGACTAGCTGTATAGGCAAATTGTTTGTGATTGGTGGAGGACCTGATGATAATACTTGTTCTGATAAGGTAAGCCATGCTCTCTCTTTTTTTTTTTTTTTTTTATGGAAATTACCAATGATATACACAAGAAGAGAAACATGGAAGGCCTATCAAGTAGGTAGTTCGGTCCCTTAGTGTGAGGGGGCTTTTAAAAATTGTCTGGTACTTTATACTTTGGGAGGAAAACATTGAGTTTCAAGTTACTAAAGTGAGATCATAATATATCCAACAGTTTTCTGTTAAAAGTGTGATCCAGTCTTTTTGAGATGAGACTGATCTCAGCGTTGTACTATAAACCATTTTAAAACTTTTTACTGGTATAGTTTACAAAATCAAAAAATTATTCCATAAGACAATTGGGAAGTGAATTAGCAAAGGGTAAGACACTATATTGCTTCCAACTGGGTCATTTTCTGCATACTTTGAAAATATTCTTTAGAACAAAGAAAAGAAAAGAAAACCTCTCTAATGTAAACATAGGATGGCTCAAAGCTGCTGCAGTTCATTGAATTCCTGAGACAAAAGAACATGTGCCATCCTGACATCTGAGAAAATACCCTGTTTATTCTGCAAACAAGTGTCTAATGCCTAATTCATTTAGCAATAGTTTACTGAACTTTGTCAATCAATAAATGCTTTTTCTAAATTAAATTTTAATATAATGTCAAATGTTACATATTTAGAATTCATTAATTCAGAATTTGTGATAATTCAAAGTATACTGAATTGAGGTTCGCTGGTGTTCTTCTGAAGAAAGGACTCCCTAAACATGCAAAGAAATTATATTCAAATTGAGGCATACTTATCGTATATAACAGAATTTTGTTAAAATCTAAGACTTAATTTTAATGGAAAAAAAAGCAAACCTGCTAGCCATTCATCTTGGAAACGGTCTGTGTTTGTTTGTTACTCTATTCTGCTTGATAGTAATAAATTTCTATTTCTTTTGAGAATTTCATAATTGAGATATTTTACTCTCAAGCCAACCTCCCTTAATTATGTGAATTAATGGGATTTTATTTTTAATCATGTTTCTGTATATTGGCAGACTTTTTATTACGTAAATTTGCATTTTTGTTGAGAAATTTTAATTAAGTACTTCTATATATTATTAGGTTCAATCTTATGATCCAGAAACCAATTCTTGGCTACTTCGTGCAGCTATCCCAATTGCCAAGAGGTGTATAACAGCCGTATCCTTAAACAACCTGATATATGTTGCTGGTGGACTGACCAAGGCAATATACTGTTACGATCCAGTTGAAGATTACTGGATGCATGTACAGAATACATTCAGCCGACAGGTAATAACATAAAACAATCCAAAAGAAAAATCAATGTAGGAGAGACCAAGTACAGGACCAGTATGAATATACAGTAACTTCACTATTTATGTGTTTCACGTATGCTCGGATTATTTCCAAAAAAAAAATTTTTTTTTTAAATAAATAAATTTATTTATTTATTTATTTATTTATTTTTGTCTGCGTCGGGTCTTTGTTGCTGCCCACGGGCTTTCTCTAGTGCGGAGAGCGGGGGCTACTCTTCGTTGCAGTGCGCGGGCTTCTCATTGCGGTGGCTTCTCTTGTTGTGGAGCACGGGCTCTAGGCGCGCAGGCTTTAGTAGTCGAGACTCGCGGGCTCTAGAGTGCAGGCTTAGTAGTTGTGGCGCATGGGCTTAGTTGCTCTGCGTCACGTACGATCTTCCTGGACCAGGGCTCAAAGCCATGTCCCCTGCATTGGCAGACGGTTTCTTAACCACTGAGCCACCAGGGAAGTCCCTCAAAAATTGTTTATACTCTACATAAAGCATATGGTATTCTTGTTTTGAACTCCTTCCAGGGAATTTATTGAAATAACTTAACTTTTGTTTTTAATTTTTAAATTAATTTTTATTGGAGTATGGTTGGTTTACAATGTTGTGTTAGCCTCCACTGCACAACAGAATGAATCAGCCATACACATACAGGTATCCCCTCCCTTTTGGACTTCCTGCCCTGAAATAACTTACTTTTTACCATCCCATGGTAAAGTAGGTATTGCTCTTGGGCTGTTGGGTTTTTTTCCCCTTGACCTTTTTGAGACTCCTACTCCAGTTCTTATCCCTCTCTCTAGCACATTTCAGAAGAGAAGAAATTCTCTCAAACTGGTTTCTTTCCTTCTGCAGTTAGAAACTAGGTAATTTGTTGTTTTTGTTATAAAGAAAATGGCTGTACTTGGGTCTCTTTCATCCACACTGCACTTGTACCCTTGTACGGCCTCTACCCCTGCCGCATAAAGGCCTTCCCTTGGCCTTTTGTTTCATGGCTCTACCCTCTTTCCTTCCACCATCAAAATGCTTGCTGGCTCTGATGCTGGAAATCTGGCTCTACCTATACCACTCTAGAGATATTGTACTCCCAAAGGTCATTACTAATAATCTCCTGAGTCTCATTCATGTTCTCTTGTTTTTTTCTACCCAACCCTTAAATATGGGTATTCCTTGAGCCTCTTTTCCCTGCCCTTTTTCCAGTTTATACTCCGTTCCTGAGTGATCACATTTACTGCTCAGTACTGATGGCTTCAAATCTTATTCTCCATTAAAGCCTCTCTCCTGTGCTCCAGACTCAAATTTCCAACTGCCTATTTGATGTTTTCCATGGCGTTCCAAGACTTCAGACTTAAAACAGAATTCACCTTCTTCCCCAAGTTTACTTTTTCTGTTTCCAGACAACCTAGTGAATGGAAAAACTCTTTCTCCCTGACAACACTTCTGACACCAGATATGTGGGTTTATTCCCACACCAACCAATCTCTGTCTTCAGCTGGTGTCTTACAATTCAACTCAGTTTTGACATGACCTGAAATTTGCTTCAGGTTCCACAGGTTAAGGACTCAGTCCCACAAGACTGCCACCACTTCACATGCCAGTCACAAGTCTCAGGTTTTCACCAGTACTTCTGGCAAATCAGCTATAAATCAAGGCTTCCACAGCCCCCTCCTTGGGTTCAGTAATTTGCTCAGGAAAACACTTATGTTTACAGGTTTGTTATACGATAAAGTATATTACAAAGGACATAGATGAACAGCCAGATAAAGAAGTACCTAAGGTCAGGTCTGGAAGGGTCCTAAGCAGAGAACCTCTGTCCTCATGGATTTGAGGTGCACCACCCTCCTGGGACATGGATGTGTTTACCAACCTAGAAGCTCTCCAAATCCTATACTTTGGGGATTTTTATGGAGGCTTTATCATGTAGACATGATCAGTTATAATTCAGTTTCCAGCCCTGCTCCCCTCTCCAGAGAAGGGAGGGTGGGGTGAAACTTAAGCTTCTAATTATGGCTTGGTTTCTCTGGTGACCAACCCCCATCTAGGAGCCCAGCAGCAGTCCCTCCTTAGAACAAAAGACACTCCCATCAACCAGGAAATTGCAAGGGATTTAGGAGCTCTGTGTCAGGAACTGGGGGCAGAGGCCAATATGTATTTTCTATTATTTCACACCTAGAAACTTAATTTTTAAAATTTTTCTTGCTTTCTCTTAAATTCAATCAATCCATCATATCAGTTCTGTGTCCTCAAGAGTTTCTCCTATTCTTTTCCGTTCCTGTGGTTCCTGCTTTTGTTCAGGTTCTCATCAGTTCTTACCTAAACTAAAACAGTATTTTCTAAGTAGTGTTCCTTTCTCTAATATCTTGCTTTTCTAACCCATTTTACCACCAGTTATTTTCCAGCAAATCTAATTATGTCTCTTCTCTGGAAATGTACTGAATAAAATCTAAAAGTTTTCCCACTTCATTCTAGGTCTTCTGTTGTCTGACCTCTGCTTGCCTTTTCAGCTTCACTTTCTTCACCTTTACCCAAATTACATTAAGTATCTGTTGCTTGCATTTGCTGTCCAGATAGTATGTGTTCTTGCCTTGATTCATGTTGTCCTCTTAGCCTTTAATGCCTTTTCTACCTTCTCTATTTGTAATTCTACTCATCTTTCAAGAACCACTTCACAGTTACAACAAACTGAGGTTGCCCTGTTCAGAATTAATCTCTTGTTTTTCTGATCTGTCACTACACTTACCACCTCTATTATGCAAGTGATAAATTTCCTTATAGTTATATATGTTCATTTCTATACTGAAATTCAGTCTTCTTAAGGATACTATGTTTTCTAACTCATCTCATGTATCTTGCATTGATTGCTGCTTGGTAATTTTTTTTTTTTTTAATTTTTTTTTGGCTGCATTGGGTCTTCATTGCTGTACTCGGGCTTTCTCTAGTTGCAGAGAGCAGGGGCCAGTCTTCGTTGCGGTGTGCGGGCTTCTCATTGTGGTGGCTTCTCCTGTTGCAGAGCACAGGCTCTAGGCACGCGGGCTTCAGTAGTTGTGGCATGCGGGCTCAGTAGTTGTGGCTCACAGGCTCTAGAGCACAGGCTCAGTAGTCGTGGCGCACGGGCTTAGTTGCTCCCCGGCACGTGGGATCTTCCCGGACCGCGGCTTGAACCCGTGTCCTCTGCATTGGCAGGCGGATTCTTAACCACTGCGCCACCAGGGAAGTCCTGCCTACCCTTTTAATACTAATCAAATGAAAAACGATAAATCCACTGTAATTTCATGGTAGACAGCTATTTGAGTCAAAGGTTGTGGGTTTTTTAAATGCTTAGAATGTTGAATGACAAAAAAAGAACTGAAAAAATGAGCTCTTTTTTTCCAGTCCTAATGGACCCAGCCCTTTTCTCTGTTTTTACCTCGCCATTTCCATGCCTTTTGACTTTGCATAATTCCTAAATTCCACAACTTGCTATTTTAAACATATTTTGCTTTTTAACTTTCATCAGGAACATATTTTTTTTTTTACTGACCGATGAAGATCTTTTTTTACCCTTGTTCAGCGGACTAGGTATTTAAAATGTCGTTAAAGTTTAGAATAATAATTGAAAAGAAATCTGATTCTTTTTCTTTATTGTTGGCATTTTAACATTTAAGCATTAAGCATTATAAAAAATAATAATTAAGGAGAGGGGTATATTTTACAGTATTAAGATTGTGTTTCATTTAAGTCATGAAAAATAACATTAAAACTTCATGTATTAATGAATTATTTTTCTTACTAGCTGCCATTACTCTTGAGACTCTCATAGAGTGAAATATAAACTACTATGCAAGTAATTTCCTGATATGAATGAATATCTGTTCTGAAGGTTGCTTGCTTCATTTAATTCTGAGCACTATTTATGAAATGATGTTAATAACAAGATCCTATAATAATATAGTTTAAGAATCATCATCAAAGTGACTGTAAAGTTCAGTAGTGCAAGCCAGCTTGTACTTGAAAACTAAGGATGTTGTTTTTTATTGTGTTCAGAACTTTCAGAATTTATAGAAAGAGCTCATTGTGCTTTAGATGGAAAATGTTATAGTCTGGCACATAATTGGTACAGTTCATGGGTGGTATTCTACATAAAAGTTTGTCATTCATTGATGATAATGGGCCCCAAGTCAATATGGGTGTATATAAACTCTAATGTAGGCATTTAAAATACTCACTAATTCTTCTAGACCCAAAGATACTATTTTCTATTATAGAAATCTGCCAAGATTTAATTTTTTCTACAAGAGTGAAATTTATGTATAGCAAATCTGATCAAGTAAAAATGTTTATTGTACTCACTGGTAGAACCCATCTCATTGTTGGTTATGTGGAAACAGGATAATAATATGCAATAACTTTCTGAATTAAAGTGAAATTTAAATGGAAGAATAATTGACCTGCAGCATAACCAGATTCATGCAATAGTGAGACAATTTTAGTGTAATTTCTTTCTTTGAAGAATCACTGTTATCCTTGCAAGAGTATTTGTTTTATATAGTAATTGTATTATTGACAGAGAAGAGTAAAATTTAGCTAAGAGTCTCATTGCATGGAAAGTTAACTACAAAATGTTATCTGGGGAGTTGCTGTGCCCCATCCAAGGCCCCTAATAACAGTGCTTCTTTAATTTGGTTATAACTCTCATTCATTCATTCAACTTGTGGGTAATCCCATATAATGAATAATGTTCCTACCCCTTGATCATGTAATAGCCACTTTCTATAATGAAGGACCTTCCTGTAATAGGAGAAGCAACTCTTCAAGGATGTTTTTGTTCAACTACCATTAAGTTAACTAAAACCCTTCTCTCAGTCCACCACCCCCACTTCACCTCCCATATCTTGACCCCAATTAGTGACATATATTCTGTCTTAACACTCCCTTCACCCATGCAAATTTACCTAGTATTCACACATAGAGCAGGAGTTGGGCAAAAGGGAGCTTATTATTTCATGTCTCCTTTTTTGACTGTGTTAAAGCATGTCTTATTTTACTTTTCAGTTTGCTACCAAATCCCTTACCGTCAACAGTTAATTTTTTTTTTTTAATTTGGTTGAACAGGAAAACTGTGGTATGTCTGTATGTAATGGTAAAATATATATCCTGGGTGGAAGACGGGAAAATGGAGAAGCCACAGACACTATTCTCTGTTACGATCCTGCAACAAGTATCATCACAGGGGTAGCTGCAATGCCCAGGCCAGTGTCCTATCATGGATGTGTGACTATTCATAGATACAATGAGAAATGCTTTAAGCTCTAAAACCAGGATACCTCACCCAAGAAGCCACAGCAATCCAAGATGAGAGGTTTTAAAAACTCCAGAGTGGGAACTTGACATATCTCCTTTTTGCAATATGCACAGAAAAGTAAAAATAATAATTGTCGTGCCTTTCTCCCCAAAATATCAATCTTTCAAACTGTAATAAAGCCTTTTCTGTAATTGGGGAAAAAAAATTTGTTGTTGTTGAAGGTAATAGTGGTCTTTGCTTGGGCTTTGAGAGTGTACCTTTGTGAGTATTTGTAAGAAACCTATGTGGAGTAGGAAATAATGTCTGCCTGCATACCTTTTAGGAATTTGTGAATGGTCTCTTCATTTATGTATGTTTATCTGCAAGACTGTATATTCCTTATTTTGTCACATATATGTGTGTGTGTGTGTGTGTGTGTGTGTATATATATATATATATATATATATACACACACACACACACACACACACACATATATATATATAAAATTGCATGGCAAGTTTTCATTTAGTTTGACTCATATAATGCTTAGAATACTTAGAATCATTCTAAGGTGGAAAAACCAGTTTTAAAAATCTTTGTCACTAAAAAATACATCCAAATTGATTAATTTTATTGTGGGTTTTTTTCTGTAATTGATAAAAATGTAGTGACAACAATCTAAGTATCATAAAATACTGAGTTATTATGACTTCATTCTTAGAATTATTTTCTTATATTAAAGGTATTTCGGGGGGAGGAGATACAAAAGCAAGTGCCCCTAAAATGGAGATTAAAATTACATGTTAGTTCCTAAGAAAAAATCATCTAAGACCATTGAAGGGAAAATGACCCACTGTGGCTCTCAAAAGTATTTATATATCATCTCTAAATCCTCTAAGGGATGTGCCTTTTCTTGAACATGGCAGAAGAGTTGAAATCCACTTTGCAATATTATCTTGTGAAAAACAGGGACAGATTTTCTCCTTAGCCCAGTAGGGTTTGACCTCATTACTATGGTGCTTTGGGTGAGGACCTCTTCCTGGTTATCCTACTTTCCTGTGAACAGCTAAAAATCCTGGGAGTCTCTACTGTTAAGCTGCCCTTAAAGGATAAAGCAGGGACCACCTGTCTCAGTGGGTCCATATTTCTTTTAAAATTAGCTATTTGAAGAAACTAACAGCAGTAGTTGCAGTCTTCTAAGATAAATCTTTCATTTGGTACCCATTGTGTAAAATATTGATCAATATTCTTAAGCTTCTCTACATCAGATTGCCTTTGTCTAGATGTTTCAACTCCAGTTTATAAAGCTTACTGGTTTTCAGAGAAGAGTGTAAAACTTTTTCTAAGGCAAATGGAATGGCAGGAACTATAGCATAAGTGATTATTGATATTCCTGGGTGGACAGATATAATTTAAAACATTTTAGGGATGTTCAGGTAGCCTGCTGTATTTCCACTTCCCCAGGCACTATTGTTGTCTCACATCATAATTATATATACTCCTTGCCATAGGAGAAATGATGCAAATATGTGATTATAGTGTCACCAGATTTCTGTTAAAACCAAGGTAGTAATCAAAAACCTAACATTGATAAACTACTCTTTCTTTCTCATTTTAGAATGATGCAAAGATTTCAAATAAACCTATACAGCATCAACTTTTAATGCCTAGCTGGAATCTGAATTCTGAGGAAAACTCTAAAAAACTTAACAAATCTTTAAGGAATTTTTATTTTTCAGATCATAATTTGAAATGATGTATACCTTTTTGTGATAATTATCAAAGCAATTCAGAAACCAGTTTTCTACCATTTTAGTTGAAAGACAATAGTAGATACAATTGGGATACTTGTTTTAATTTTAGAGTAAACTTCTACTTCTGCATCATACCTTTTGTAGATAATGGAACCTATGTAGTTCAGAAATTCTTTGGGGTATATGAGAAAAGTGTTTTGTAAATGCTGAGAATTATACAAATGATACTTGTTATTTTCATGTGTATTTGTAAGATCATGCCCATCCATGGACACTTCACACAAAGAAGACTTTCTCAGCATAACCTGTATTTTAGTACTTTTGTCTATTATAAAAGTATTAACTATTTACTTGTATTTTGTTATACATTTATTTTTAATGTTCAGGTGTCTGTTGTAGTAAATTTGAAATGAAATCCTATAAAACAGAATTTGTTTAAACATGGACCTCATGCCAATATTGTTTAATTTTTTTCTCTACATAATTTAAAACTACATAAATTAAGTAGGCCACCAAGAACTTAGCTTGAATCCTATGAAATTAAAGTAACAATTTTTAAAGTTACCCAACTGATACTTTAATTTTCTTTAATTATTTATCTTCCTTTACTGATTTTTGATAAATAATGATGTTAGCATTGATAAAGTAATAAAGAATTTTAGGGTATAATTAGTATATCAAAAGGGATTTATCGACCAAAATGGTGTCAGATTATATTCATCACATAGTTGACAGATTTTCTTTTGGTGGGTGATGCTCGTATAAGCCTTTGGGTTAGTATGTATGTATATATTCAATACATGTGTGTATATATGTAGATAGATGGTATGCTCATCTACACACATACATACAGACATCAAGAATTTTATCAGTTTCTGATGATCAGAAAAAGGCACATAAAGTAAAAATTAGTTGACCTTATTAAATTCAATTCCAGAAGTATATTTTTTTAATTTGGGCATTTCTAGAATACTTTGTTACATATGAAAGTACATGATGAATATTAGTATGATGACTCATATACAGTCAGAATCTATATAATGCATACAGTTTTACAAGATCAGAAAACAAATTGACGGGAGATACAAGTTTGCTAAACCTAGCCATTGATATACCTCAGTGGGGAAGGAATTCAAAAGTATTTTTTGTGGGTCAACAGAAATGTACAGTTTTTTCTCCATGAACTTTGATCATTTTTCATGTGTTCCTATATGTGAGTGAGCTATAAAGTGGTCTAATTTTTACAACAAAAAGGCCTTCTTCCTTTTCTACTCTAATCTTCCCACTGACTTTACTGCACAGGTATGAAATGGTAGCCTATTGTATCTTCAGTAACCTTTTTTTTCCCTAGATGACTGAAATATAGGTATTTACTCCATTTAAACCAGGTGTTAAGAAAAAAATGATGTAAATACTCAGGGAGGGTATTAACTTGTCATTTTTGCCTAATTGGAGTGTTTAAAGTGCCATATCTAAGTAACTTTCAGTTCATGATTCTAGAGTAAATTCAGTTTGGTAAAGGGGCTTCACACATGGCAGTGCTTAAAGATTCATTTTTTTATATTTAGAAAGATGAAAATGTTTTGTGGACTGATAACATTTTCTCTTAGTGAATATGAATTGTTTATGTATCTCTACTGTCATACCCTTTTTGAAATGAAACTCAGGAAAAGACAAAGGTTCAATTATACTACTTTTGTCAGTGTACAAACCAGGTGCGTTTTTTTTTTTTTTTTCCTGTTGTCTGGATATGGCAATAGATTTTTAAAAAAGAAATGCTGTGAGAACCCATACATGAAAAGAGAGGGTTGAATCGTCAGTGTGTGCCTTTTGTTTCTTGAGATTTATATGTGGAAAAGACATCTTCTACTCCAGACTGTGTTTTCAAAGAGAAGAGATTGCTGTTTATGTGGTGCCAAGTGATAAGATAACGTCTCTTAAAGGCTTCCTGTGGACTGCCTTTATTTTCCTAAACTCAAGACACCAGTTAACCTCAACATAATTTTGGCCTTTCTTAGAATTTCTTGTGCATTATATTGAAAAGCAGGTTTACATAACCTCACCCCATTATTCCTTTTAGTTAAATAAATTCACCATACCAAGAAACCAGAATGGGGCAATTTGGTTGGCCTTTAAGGCAGTAGGTTTGACTAGCTAGCTATACTTACTGTCACATCTAATGCTAGTCATCAGAAACCGCTTGAGCCAGGAGTGTGAACTGATAATTCCAGAGACAGTTTCAACATACTTCAGACTTTTTAAAAATGTTTTTTATGAATGTTTTACATTTGTGTGATTGCCTTAGATATTAAATTTTTGTAGTGCTAAAGCTCATCATTAAAAAATGTTTTGAATACCAGTAGTTATAATTTATTTTATATATTGTCCCAAAGAAAAGAATTTGTTTTAATGTTTTCAAAATAACTGCATCTGAATTTGTTTATGTGCCTTAAGTTCTCTAGTGCTATTTCAACTTTTTTTTCAATCTAAATAAAGCTTACCTTAGATAAGTTTCATACTTGTTTCCTATAGAGTAAATTTCCCTTCTTGAATTTTTTAAGGAGCACCAGCCTTGTGGTTGCTTGGCAGAAAGAAAATGTTAAGAAAGGTTGTTGGGTGTTTGGAGTTTTATTATATTGGGGGACTTTTTTTGTTTGATGCCAAGGTGCTTTTTAAGATATTAAGAGAAACATATATCTTACATCTATTAAACCCTTGTAAACATCATTTGCAATATCTGCATCTAAAGTCAAAAAAGTAAATCTACTTATTTTTGTTTCATTCTTATGTACTGTCTGTTTGTTTTGTTTTTTCCTCTACAGGCTCTTTCATTTATCTTTCCTGAAAAAGTTCTTAGTCTTTCCTTCCCCAACACCCCTCCTCATGGTTTCTTAATCTAAATCTTGTTGAGAGTTTCTGGAGCTATCTAAGACAACACAATTATAGAGTTGAACAAAAGCATAATGTGCTTTACAGCTTGTACAGACCTGTGGCAGCCAAGTGTCTTTTGCTTTCAGATGCTCCAGAGTCTTCAACAGTGGGGAAAAAAAAAAAAAAAAGCTTTGTATTTCTTTGTTTTCAATTTAGTTGCAGCACACTAATACTTATATGTCTTGTTTAAATATACTTTGTGCATAGTTGTCGTTAATTTTTTAAAAGTTGTATCTAATAAAAACTGTCTTTTAACCATTATTACTTGACTATGGTTGTATTAAATTTTATTTACCAAAAACTCGTTGTTTTGTCTTACCTTAAATATATTCAAGTGGTTGTTTGAAAAAGGAGTGGGGGAAATTACAAATTAATATACGTATTTACTAGTGTGTTCACAAAGTAACTAGAAGGCTAAACAAAAAACTAAAAACATTGGTGTGTATGAGGAAATGGTGGCTTAGGGACAAGTAAAAAGGCAACTTCACTGCATACTCCTATAGAATTGTGTGTAATTATATATAAATATGCATATAATCAATTTTTTAGTGTGAACCACATGGAAGTGTTACTATTCAGAATTTTTTTTATTATGATTTTAATTTTTAATTATGAAAGTGATCCATAACATTTGCACTGTAGTGTTCTTTTGATTTGGCTCTCAAAAATACCCTTATAGTAATATCAAGAGTAAAGAACTTAAGAAATTTTATTGCAGGTGTCGAAGAGGGCACATTGTTTACTGCAGAGGCAGTGTCTGATTTTACATTAGCAAAAGTAAAATCTTGAAAAGATATGTTACAGAAGGACAAGCAATGCTTAGCTTGTTATGCTTAGTTTTTATATTGTGCCATCAAAATAAAATGGCAAGTTAGAGTGTGTCTTAAATAATAAATGTTAAAGCTGTTTTCATTTCACTTAATTCCTCTGTAGCCACACCTGGAAAGTGGATAGGCTTCATCGGATCTGATTCCAGCCTGTGCTCTGCCATAAAGCCATTTAACCTCTCTGAGCCATACTTTCCTTATGCTAGGAAATGCAGTCATAATACTCACTTGACAGGCTTGTTGGATAATGGGATGTATGTTGAAGAGTGAACAGAGTTCTGGCACAGAAGAGGAGACTATAAATGTTGATTCCTTTTCTATGCATTTTGTCTTCAGGACAAAAATGCAGTATGCAAAGTCAGGGAAGGAGTTGAAAGAATTAAAAGCATTTGTTAGCTTATATTTGGAAAACCATGGGCAATGGGTAGAGAATAGAAGCCTCTCATAATTTAAATTTTCTCTTCAAAAAATAACCTGTACTCTTAACAGAATGAGGGGGTAAAATAGGCTAAACCTGCCTTCTGCCTCTCTGCTATTCATTAACTGTTAATGGAGACTGAGAAAACCAAAAGGCATGATTTCCTCCTAATTATGTTGGGGTCTTTTATATTTTTTATATGATGTTTTGACATCTTTGGGGGACCTTGCTGGCTGGGGAGAGACTGCTCCTCCCAGAACTGGCTAATTCCTAGAGGCGGTAAACAGCTAGTCAGTGAGCCCAGCTTTCATATATAAACCAACCAATCTCCTGTCCAAAACTCCAGCCGCCTCCTTTAACTCTCACACACCAAACCAACATTTCCCGTGCCCTAAATCACCCTAGGGCCAGGTCCAGACTGCTAAGAACCACCCCTTGTGTCACCAAACCAGCTGGGATTATTCAAACTAGCCAACCCTAAACTGTTTACCCTGCTATGCCCATGGAAACCCCAGTAAAGGCTCTGTCCTATGCTTCCCCTTCATTTCTTTCTGCCCCCTGACTGACGCTGGTGCTTCCCCTGTGGCCCTGTGTGACACACTGTGCCTCTTGTTTCTAGGAGAACTGTGAGTAAGTAATACTGCACTTTTCTTTCAATGGCACTGACTGCTCCATGTTATCACCCAGTCACCTTTATAAATTAAGACTCAAAAGTCACATGCTCATTTTTATGTTTGAATAGCATGTTCAGCACAGATGTGCTTAATGTTTTAGTGAATAAAACCACCAATTCTGTTTTTTATACAAGAGCCTGTATATACCTTAAAACAGCATTTTTGAGTCATAGTTTGATAAACATAATCATCAATACATATGTAGCACAACCAAAGTGCCAATCAGTCCAAAGAGTCAAGGCTTTGAATACTCTCATCTTTTTATTTAGAGAAAAACACGGTTGTGTGATAAAGGAGGAAAGAGGATTTTTAAAAGATCATATTTACTTGCTTAACACACTCCTACTGAGATGTGGTGGATGATACCAAAGATAGTAAGGCTTTATAGGAATTCAGTGTCTGCAGGTGAGTAAACAGAGGAGGTGAAACAAAACAGAAAGCAACACTCCAAGAAGCTTTCTAGCATGGTGTGACAGCTATGGAAATGGGCCTGACTAGCCTCCAACCACAGGGAGCATAATTGACCAAATGATGCCCCAGCTGCTGGCTTTGAAATCCATCTTGCATTTGTGCTGAGCCCACACCTCCTACCAGCTGCTTTCAGCCAATGACTTGTAACAGGGATACTAAGGCACACATGTTCCCTCTGATGGTGGATTTGGGCTCCAGGACTCCCCTTCTGCTTTGTCCAACCTTCATTAGACTACATGGCAATGTAAGATGCTTCTATCCAACCTTCTTTCCCTCTCTCCTTCACTTGCTTCTGGGGTCTAATGGCTCTCTCAGCCTTCTCTCTCTCTCTCCCTCCCTCCCTCCACGTTTTCCCTCACAGGGCATTTTCTTGCATGTTTTTATTAAAATCCTTGCACATTTGATCTCATCTTAGCATCTGCTTCTCACAGGACTAGCATACGTGGCAAGTGGGAAAAAAATCCCTTGGGCATCATTGCCTTAATGATAAAGTTAGCACTGTGGAGTGATCCACTAAACCTGGTTTTCTGATAAGTCCTAGTTGTTACACTTAGACTAGGCTTGGTGGCAACATAATGTGAAAATAGGTTTTGAAGTCAGAGCTGTATTCAAATGCCAGCTTTAACATTTACTGCTTGTGTGTCTTTGGGTAAGATGCTCAAACTTTCTGGGGCTGCAGTTTCCCCTCTTCCTACTTAGGCTTGTTGTGAGGATTAAATTAGAATATAAAAGCATGTAATGTCTCAGCAAGCAGCCCTCCCCTGATTGCTATGTATTTCCTCACTTGACAGAAAGCTTCTGGAGAGCAGGGCCTATTTTATTAGATTAATTCCACAGCATCTTACCCAGTGCTTGGCAGCAACAGGAAAGAAGAGACCAAAGCCCAGTACTTGGCAGTGGTGCTTAATCAGGAATGGTAGTTCTTAACAGCTGAGAGATTCATTCGTTTATGTATTCATTTATTTATTTGACAAACACTGGCGTCCTTAATGTGCATCAGACAGAATGTTTCCTCTGGGATTACAGTAATGAATGTGTCAGTTCCTGTTCTCAAAGTTTATAGAATGATGGGAGAAGCAGACATATGAATAAATTCTATATATAGTATGATAGAGGAACTTACAGGATTCCAGTGACTGAGAACTGTGTAAATGGGAATAAAGAATCAGCACTTTCTACAGTAAAGAGATTGTATGGTCTTTTCTTTCTTTTTTTTTATTTTTAACATCTTTATTGGAGTATAATTGCTTTACAATGGTGTGTTAGTTTCTGCTTTATAACAAAGTGAATCAGTTATACATATACATATGTTCCCATATCTCTTCCCTCTTGCGTCTCCCTCTCTTCTTTCTAATTGCTGCCAAGAACTGGGAAAGACGCTGTGGGATTAATAAAACAGGCCCTGCCCTCCAGAGCTTTCTGTCAAGTGAGGAAATACATAGCAATCAGGGAAGGGCTGCTTACTGAGACATGGAAATAACATTACACTAATGTCCTAGTCTGTTGCATTTTCCGCTTCTCAGCTTGTGATTTCCATATACCTACCATTCATAAAATTGTTTGTTAGCAAATTTTGACCTCTGACATAGTTTTACTCTTTAATTTTGATTTCTGCCATTATCCTGGGTCATTTAAGCATATAGGACCCATCCCTTTGCTCTAGCCTCACATTGTTTTGACCTCTAGTCAACAGACCTTCACTCCCACTCACTCCAAGTAACACAGAAGGCCATTCCTCGGATCATTTCATCACCCAGAATTATTCTTCCTATGAAACCTTAAACTCCAAAGCCTTTCTGTCTTTTGCCACAGCCTTCCTTTCCTTCCATCTCTCTCATTCTGTGATTTTCCTTGTGAGCTTATCTAGATCTCCAGTCTTCTAACACCTCTTCCTGCAGGCCCCTGGGTTACCCACTATCCCTTCCCAGCCTGCGTTCCATCATCACAATGTCATTCCAACACTCACCAGCACTCAAAATTTGCTCACCCCTTTGATTTCCCATTCTGCTTATTCTCCTACTGCCTCCATGTGTATTATCCCAATGGTTGGCCTTCTCTGCTCCTACTCCCAAGCTATTGAACACAGGTAGAGAAAATCAGCTAATTTATACCTCTAAAATTGTGTGATCTCCAACTTCAATTGGGCAAGATACTCTTGGCAAGGCTTCAACTCACTCGCCACTCTCCTGGCATACTCCACTCTCTTCTCAGCAGTTGAGCTTGCTTTCTCCTTCAGAGACTTAAAAGGACATGAAGTAGAATCTCTCCTCCTATACTTCTTTCCTATCCTCTCTCTTCTTCAGGATTTAGGTGTCCCTCCTCCACCTGAACTCTGAATCCCACTCAACCAGCATCTTAGGGACTTCCCCCTACATCCTTCTCTGATTTTTCAACCTCTCTATGAGCACTTTCTCATAGCATTTAAACATACTCTAGCCTCTCCCATCTTTAAAATCCTTTCTGCAGCCCCAAGTTCCTTTCTGGCTCTACCCTCTTTTTTAAAAGTCTCTCCTTTGCCTCACTTCTTCATACACCGCAATCTGGCTCACATACTCACACCACTACAGAAATCACATTTGCCAAGAGCTCCAATTACATCTTTGTTGTTAAATTCTAAGTCCCTATCTTATTTAACAAATTTAATGCTCCTGATGACATTTTCCTATCTTGTCTATAGCCATACTTTTCCTTTTCCTTCTCTTTCATGGACTCTTCCTCTGCCTCTGCCCTAAATCCTCAATCATCAGGCTTTCTTCTTACCCTGCAGATAATTATCCTGGGTAATTTTATCCACCACTATGGTCCCAGTTATGACTATATTTGATGGATCCTAAATCTAAGTGTTCAGACAAGATACTTATATCCAAATGTCTTCTAGAAATTTCTGTATGAGTCCTTAATATGGGACTACTAGAACCTGAAACTCAAAAGCAGCTTTTTCCAAAAAGGTTCATCTTGTATTTTCCTTTCTGGTTAATAGCAACAAAATTGACTGAAACCTAAGAGTAATTTTTCCTATTATTCAATCATGCATTCAAATATTGAGTACATACCTTGTGCCAGGAACTCTTCCTCTTTATATCTAAATCAATCTATCTGTCTATCTATCCATCCATCTAACTTTCCATCCTCCCTACCAATGCCTTAGTTCAGGCCTTCATTATCTCTATGGAAGAGCCTTCTAAGTGGTTTGCCTAAGATCAAAATTCCTTGTTGGCATGAGACTGAAACAACACTATCTGAATAGGAAATTTATTGGAAGGTAGCAGAGGCTCACAGAGTTGATGAGGCAGCCAAGTATCCTACCTAGAAAATAGGCATAAACTGGGGCAGCTCTAGAGAGCTATGAAGCAGGACACACACAATTATCTTTAAGCAAAAATAATCTGGATAGAACATCCCTACCCATCCACCATGCTAATAAATTTATCTTTACCTCACTGACTCCTTGATTGAAATCTGTGGTGGAAACACTCAGCTGACACCAGTTCATGTAACTGACTGGCTGCTAAGGGCTAGTGGAGAGAGAGAGAGGGAGAGAGAAAGATCTGAATTCCTTAGGGAGAGGGAAGCTTTGTTTCTTGTCAAAATCAATACAATATGGAATTCCCCAAATCTTGGGTCGGATGGGGGAGAGAGGAGGAACGCTTCCTGGGCTTACCCATCTCTGTGCCTTGGTTTCCTTCTCCTGGAATGCCTGGCCTCCAGCTATCTCCCCTACATTCTCTGAAAGAGCTAGGATTCATTTCCTCAGGGGAGCTTCCGTGATCGCCCTATTCCCATCCTGTAACCAAGCAGAGCCCTATGGGGCCTTCCCAGAACAGGATCCCCTCCCTCATATCCTTCACCTGCCTTTTGTCTATAGATAAACTTTAGTCAAAGAATAAATTTAATCAGAGAAGTGAGAAAATGCAGAAAGGAAAACAGTCAAGCAAGACAAAATAATAGTTTAGCCGTTAAACAAAGTCAAGGACCTTTGGTTCCTTCTCAAGGGCTATGGATAATATTCTGAGCCATGTCCTCTGAGCTGTTTTGCAGATACTGAAACCCCCACCAGGTGGAAGAAGTTAACAATATGCTGCCCACAACACGTAGACCCTAGACCAGTTGGAACCGGGTTGATGATGTTGACTTCTGATCATCACCACCAACCAATCAGAAGAACGTCCACAAGCTGATCACACACCTCATCCTATCTTTAAAAACCTTTTCCTGAAACCATTTGGGGAATTCTAGTCTTTCAAGCACTAGCTGCCCTGGACTCCTTGCTTGGCCCTGCAATGAACGCTGTACTAGCCTTCACCACAACCAGGTGTCAGTAGAGTGGCTTTACTGCGTGCAGGCAAGTGGACCCAAGTTTGGTTTGGTAATAAGCCCAGTCTGAGTTAGATGGGCTCTTGTGTGCCCCCATTACCTCCTTGATATACCTCTGTGAGAGTACTGTTTACTTGATTCTTTACCTCCCTCTCCCAGATTATGGACTCTTCAAAATTAGAAACCATCTCTTATTTGGTGAGGTCCAAGAATCTAGCCAAGAATCCAGCCCAGAGGAGAGAACCAGCTGGGGTAAGATGCCTTAGTAGGTAGTTTTGGAAAGCCCAAGGTTACTTGAAAGTGAAAGGAGAGAGAAAGTGGTTAGAATGTAGAGTGCCAATGACAAATGGCCTGTTTTTTGTTTGTTTGTTTGTTTTTTTATAAATTTATTCATTTATTTATTTTTGGCTGCATTGGGTCTTTGTTGCTGCACGCGGGCTTTCTCTAGTTGCGGCGAGCGGGGGCTACTCTTCGATGTGGTGCGCAGGCTTCTCATTGCAGTGGCTTCTCTTGTTGCGGAGCATGGGCTCTAGGTGCACAGGCTTCAGTAGTTGCAGCACGTGAGCTCAGTAGTTGTGGCTCACAGGCTCTAGAGCACAGGCTCAGTAGTTGTGGCACACGGGCTTAGTTGCTCCGCGGCATGTGGGATCTTCCCGGACCAGGGCTCGAACCCTTGTCCACTGCATTGGCAGGCGGATTCTTAACCACTGCGCCACCAGGGAAGTCCCTGTTTTGTTTTTTGTTTTTTTTTTTTAAATGGCCTGTTTTGAATTTGCCTAGAACTAAAAAATTTCATCAATATGTGTTAAATCATATTTTTAATGATTTCCTGGCATCTTACATAACAGTGACTTTCCCTGATCTTATCATTAGTTTTTGGGTTTCTGTCTAAATCTAGGTTCAGCAATAACCCTCTCCTTGCTTCTGAGTCCAGATCAAATGCTACCTCATCTATGATGCCTTTCCTGATTCCCCAAACGGATTTATTTTTCACTCCTTGAGGGCAAGGACCAAGTCTGTCTTGTTAACCTAACTCTATCCCTAGGACCAGGCAAAGTGCCTGGCACAGAGTAGGTAATGAATATTTATTTGACTGATTATCACTATGGGAGGCAGAAGGGACATGTTGAAAAATAGAGGAATGGGGAAGTTATAAAGCCTCCAAATTTCTTTAGTGATTCCTGGTTTTGTTCACACCTACTGCTTCTCTCTTGTTCGCTAACCGGAAGTCCTGATGGGTTGTTACCCAATCTTTTATTCCTGACTTACTCTGCTACTGCTATCCTTAACCCCACCTCTACCCCTACCTCCACATCTGCTATGATCCCATTTTTTATCAAAAGTATATAAATTACTTCTGGAATAGTGGTGTGAAGATTTTCACAGACCCCCACCTCAGCAAAACAACTGTAATTGGTGAAAATTATTTTAAAAATAACAACATTTAAAGTCTCCAGAAATTATCCTAAGGGCGTATAATAAGTAAAGAAACATTTATTCAAAAAAAATCTGCTGAAACTTAGTAAGAACAGAGTCTGTAGCACTTAAGCCACTATGCACACTCTACCTCACTTTCCCTCCCAACTCAATATGACAGAAGCTACACTCCAAGTGGATGTGGTCAAGAAGATGGGGCTCCCCTGCTCCCAGGCAAAGAGGTCTCCGTGGGAGGGACAGGCCACCAGCATTTCGCATCCCCCCCACGGCTCCATGTTGCCTAGGCTAATTTCCAGGTGAGTATCGCTGAAAGGTAGAGGCACCTTTCCTCCAGCCAGCCCCTACTTGGATGGCAGAAGTTCCACACCAAAAAAGGCAGGTCAAGAAGACCAGAGCCTACGACCCCAGCATAGCACCCTGCTTGTAAAGCTGACTGACTTTATTTCTAACAGAGTGTGGAGATGTTCAAACTGTCCACCACAATAGTGGTAGACAGTTAAGAGAAGGCTGGTAGCTCCAAGAGATCAACAAACACAGGCCAGCTAGTTTACCAGTGAGAACTAGGGAAAGAAACCACTAAGAAGACCCCTCCTGGGATCAGAATAAATCTCAAAGACTGGCCTCAAAATCTAACCCTGCAAAGGAGTCAAAATTAAATTGAACTTCATAAAAGTTTAAAGCTTCTGTGCTTCAAAGGATACCATCGAGAAACTGAAAAGACAATCCACAGAATGGGAGAAAATATTTGCAAATCATATTATCTGTTAAGGGACTTGTATCTAGAATATATAGTGTACTAGTTTCCTGAGACTGCCATAACAAAGTATCACAGGCTGGGTGGCTTAAACAACAAAAATTTATTGCTTCACGGTTTTGGAAGATTTAAGTCTGAGATCAAGGTATCTCGATTTCTTCTGGGGACTGCGAGGAAGAAAATGTTCCATGCCGCTCATCTAGTTTCTTGGTATTTTCTGTCAATCTCTGGCATTCCTTAGCTTCTGCTACATCACCCTGTTCTCTGCCTTCATCTTCACATGATGTTCTACTTGTATGCATGTCTCTCTGTGTCCAAATTTTCCCCTTTTTATAAGGACACCCACCATATTAGATTAACCCCACCATAAAACCTCATTTTAACTTGGTTACATCTGTAAAGACTCTATCTCCAAATAAAGTCATATTCTGAGGTATCGAGGGCAAGGACTCCAACATATCTTTTGGAGGAGACACATTCAACCCACAACATATAGAGAACTCTTACCACTCAATAAAATAAAATTTAAAAACCCAGTTTCAAAATGGGCAAAAGATCAGAGTAGACATTTCTTCAAAGAAGATATACAAATGGCCAATAAGCAAAGATGCTCAATATCATTAGTTATTAGGGAAATGCAAATCAAAACCACAATGAGCTACCACTTCATACCCACTAAAATGACTATAATAAAAAAGACAGGATTTGGGGTTTTTGTTTTTTAGTTTAAATAAATTGAATTTTTAAAAAAGACAGATAATAACAAATGTTGACAAGGATGTAGGAAAAATGGAATCCTCATACACTGCTGCTGAGTATTTAAAATGGTACAGCCACCTTGGAAAACAGTCTTGCTGCTCCTCAGAGAGTCAAACATAGAGTTACCGCATAACCCAGCTCCTAGGTGAGTACCCAAGAGAAATAAAAACATATATCCACGCCAAAACTTAAACAGTGCTTATAACAGCATTATTTGTAACAGCCAAAAGGTGGAAGCAACTCAGAAGTCTATCAACTGATGAATGGATAAATAAAAAGTGGAATTTTATTCATCAATAAAAAGGAAAAGAGAACTGATACATGCTACAGCATGACTGAATTTTAAAAGCATTATGCTAAGTGGAAGAAGCCAGTCACAAAAGGCCACCTATTGTACAATTCCATTCATATGAAACACCCAGAATGGGCAAATCTATAGAGACAGAGGTTGGTTGGTGGTTGCCTAGAGATGGAGGGTCTGGGGGAAATAGAGAGTGACTGCTAATTGGCATGTGGTTTGTTTTGGGGTAGTGATTGCGCAATTCTGTGAATATATTTACTACAAACCATTGAATTGTATACTTTGAGTTAATTATATGATTTATGAATTATATCTCAATAAAGCTGCTATATTTTTAAAGTTTGTATAAACTCTTTCAGGAACCTCATCCTACCCAAAGTTGCTATTAGAACTGTAGTTGACAGTGAGAAAGAACAAAGGTTCTTCCTTGTTTCCAGTGCAGTTTTCTTCCTTGATTTCTAGAGACAATAGGACTTTGCCCCACTCAGCATCTCCTTACATGGATAGGGAGCCGACTTATGGATAGATAATTACAATACTATGTGTGAAGACCAGTAATAGGCAGATGATGGGTATAGTACGGAGCACAAGCACAGATTTTTGAAGCCTGACGGCCCTGGGTTTAAATCCCAGCTCTGCTACTACCAGCCTCTGTTTCCTCTTTTTAAATCGTGGACAATAATAACAAGCCATGGGAATGCTAGAGGAACTAAAGGAAATACTGTCATCAGAGCATCTATCACAATGTCTATCACAAGGCCCTGCACAGCAGTGCTTCTCACACTTCAGCTGCTGTGGGAATCATCTGGGGATCCTGTTAAATTGCAGATTCTGATTCAGTAGGACTGGGGTAGAGCCTGAAACTCTGCTTTTCTAACAAGCTCCCAGGTGATGGCCCTAGTGTTGGTTGAGGACCACCGGTTAAGTAGCAAGACTCTAAAGTACTCTGTGTATGAAGTGCCAAAAGAGTGTAGAGGAGGAAGCAGTAAATTAATTCTTCAGAAGGGAAGCCAGAGCTGGACTTTCCTTGAAGAACTGGTAGTGAGTTTGCCAGGAATGAGAAGGGGGATGTGCATTCCAGACAAGGGGAAGAGAATGATTGAGACCTTGACATAAGAGTGGCAGGTGACCTCAGAAATAACTTACGGGGACTTCCCTGGTGGTCCAGTTGTTAAGACTCCATGTTTCCACTGCAGGGGGAAAGGGTTCGATCCCTGGTCGGGGAACTAAGATCCTGCATGCTGTGTGGCCAAAAAAAAACCCAAGAAAACTTATGGAATGTGGTGAGCAGCAGCCAGAAACTGGGAAGCTAGGTTGTAAATGATTTAAACCTGACGTTAAAAAGTTTTAATTTTAGCCTAGGCCAGTGGTTCTCAAAATGTGGTCCCTGATCAGCACCATCCTCAAACTTGTTAGGAATACACATTTTAGGACCCACCCCAGACCTGTACTGAATCAGAAACTCTGGAGGAGTGGCCCAGCAATCTATGTTTAAACGAGTCCTTCAGGTAATGCGGATGCACAGTAAAATTTGAGAATTACCCCTAGGTAATGGGACCAGGGCACTGAGGTGTTTTAAATAGTAGAGTGAAGTGATCAGATGTGTTCTAGAAAGTTGACCCCAGCGGTTGAAACACACTAGATGGGGAGAGTAGGAAGGCAGCACAACCAATTAGGAGGAGAGGGTAGAAGTCCAGGTGGAGAGGGTGGGCACCTGGACCAGGGCAATGGTGAGGGAATAAAGGAGAGAGAGCTGACCTAAGAAGAATTTAAGAGATGGATTCAGTAACACCTGGAGACTAACTGGATGTGACCTGTGAAGGTAAACAAGGAGTGGATGATTCCAAAGTTTCTATCTCAGATAACTGAGTGGGTGGTGAAACTAATCAAACTAGTAAGAGAAAGGAGAAAAGTAAGCCTTGGATGGGGAAAAATGAGTTTAATTATGGATAGGCTGAATTTGCTTCAGGGCCATACAAAGGAAAATGTCTTAAATGCACTTGAAAATAATGGTCCAGGTTCAGGTTGGAGGCCCAAATTCATGATCTAGATTTGGAACTTGTTGGTATGTAAGGGGCAGTTGAAGCTGTGCCCATGGAGAAAATTATTCAAGAAATGAGAACAGAACAAGGATAGAAGCCACAGAAATCTCAGTATTCAGACATAGGCAGAGAAAGAGGAGCTGGGGGTGGAGACTGAGAAAGAGCTATCTGAGAAGTTGAGAATAGGAAAGAAGCACATTGAAGAAATCTTGTGTGTCATAAAGGAATGTGGTTGGCTGAAAATAACAGAAAGTCTGGCCACAAGTTGTTTAAACAAACAAATGATGTTTTTCTTACATAGCAAGTTGGCAGTCCAGGCCTGGTACCATCATAAAAGACCCAGGCTCCAGCTTTCTTTCTGTCCCGTTTTTAAGGTGTTGGCTTGAAACTCCATGGTTGAAAGATGGCTGCCGTACTTTCAGGCATCACATCCAAACTCAAGGCAGGAAGAAGGGGACAGAGAGGCTGACACAGGACTAGCTACAACTCTCCCCTTTCTTTGGGAGTCTCTTTTTTTATTCATTGAACTTGCGGTTTCATCTTCTTGGCTACAACTTAGTCACATGGTCACTCCTGGCTTCAAGGGAGGGTAGGAAATTGAGTGTTTAACTTTCTGGCTTCTATAGAAGAAGGCAAGGGAGAAAGGGTTGGGAGTGGATATGACATCTGCCAAGCTGTTGTGTATGCCACATCTAAAAGGAGAGTTCCAAGGAGAGAGACACGGTGACGAAGGGGGGCAAGGAGAGGCACAGCTTCTCAGCCCTATGCTGTTGCATAAATAAATCTTTTACACAAAATATAAATGTCAACACTGTACAACCAGTATAAAATTGAGTCAAAAAACAAAACAAAACAAAAAACAGCTTTCCCAGCTATCATTCCCAATATTATGATTCTTTTTTTTTAACTTTACAACAGACTGCCTGCATTTTGGGCTATGAAGATCCAAACTCATTCTATACACAAACTCTGACTACTGAAATTCTCCAGTTGGTGTTATCTATAGTGAATAGAATACAAAGCAGTTCAGAAAACTCTCTGACAGTTTCCCCTCCTTTTGTTCCTTTTATAATGTGAACAATTCTTCTCTAGGCACATTTATGACTGTTCTGACATTATCTGTTGCTCAGCTGGGGACACCAAACCTGGATGAGTTTACTCTGAACATATGAATAAGGCATTTTGTAAGCATAGAAGGAGAAACATAATGGCCATATAAAGTATAATAGTTTAGAGATGTTTGGAGAATAAAAGTTATTATGCAGGTGGTATGTCTCACTGCCAAGGTCAATTTATAGAAGATTACTCTTCCCAGCTAAAATCCCCTGTTCACTTGCATTGGAAGAATCTGAGATCTGACTACAGGGGCAACATCCCACAATCTGCCATTGGGTGCCCCATGGTAAAGGCCAAATAAGCCTCCCAATATCAGGGTCAACAGGAAAGCACTCTGGGCAGTAATTGATTTTCAAAACCTGATGTATATGCAATATTATTTGTTTTGGCTTCATCTAGGCCACCAGAGGCCTCTTATTATATTTGGGAATGAGGGCTGTTTACAGCCAGGACTATACCTCTTGACTGAGGGCATTTGCGGAGCATTTCTAGAACAGATGAGCCATAAAATAGGAAGCCAGGAAAAGATCATGATAAAAGCCACCAGAGGATAATATAAGTAAATACCATCAAGAAAATTAAAGTATATAAAAAATTCTGTCAACAAATTAATAAGCTTAGCACTAGTGTCATTATTTATCTTTAATAACAGAGAGATGTAGTGTAGAAAATCAATATAAAAACAATAAACAATAAATGAAAATATCACAGTATTGTATTAACTAGACACCTAACAGCTGATGAAAAGATATAAGGAAATGTAACCAAATTAAAATCAGAAGTCTTCAGTCTTTAAAGCTTGACCCAGAAGTTTAAGCAGGACTACTTTTGTACATTCCCCTTTTTACATTGTCTAGATTCCACCACAATCAAATCATATTACAGCTGAAGTTGTATATTTATGTTAACTTTACAAGTAATTTTCAGATATTTTTAGCCTGTGCCCAGAGATGACTTCTTTTTTTTTTTTAAACAACTTTATTGAGATACATGCTTTTGCTATGAACATTCCTGTACAAATTCAGTGTGGACATATGCTTTCATTTCTCCTGGGTATTTGCCTAGGAGTGTAACTGCAGGGACACATGATAACTCTGTGTTTAACATTTTGAGAAAATGTCAAGCTGTTTGCCAAAGCAGCTGCACCCTTTTACATTCGCATCAGCAATGTATGAGAGTTCCAAGTTCTCCTCATCTTCATTTTCATATGAAACAAATACAGAGAACCCAACCACTTCCAACCATAGGAAGTTTCCTTTCAGGGCAAATACCCATTTTTTTTTTCACACCAATGAAAATGTTTTGCATCATCTTCCCCATTCCCCAAGTCTGCATTTGTGGTGACTGCCCAATCCACACAGAGGAGAAGCACAATGCATGGTTTCTTTGTGGGTTAGGATGGGGTCCAGTAAGATCTTCAAGGGTGGGATATAGTTTTGTTAAAATCCAAAAAGGCCAACCAGATGTCTGGTTTCTTGTTTGGACCTGGTTGTGGACAATCATTTATTTTTAACAACCCGAGTGTAATTCCCAGGCACTAACTACTTTAACAGTTTGCTTGGCACTGTACGTGTGAGGTTCTCATTTTAGAAGTCTAATTAGTGACTGCATCCTGGGAGGGGAACCTCATGACCACAAGGGCTCCAGGGGTCCCTGTTAATCTTAGGAAGGGTGGTTGGTCTTCCCAGGGTGGAGGCCAGGAGGATACTTCCAGCCTGGGGATCTCTGGGGCAGAGCTTAGCAAAATTGTCCATCTGAGCCAGATTCCCCTCCCACTCTCAGACAGAGCCTGAGCCTCACCACCCTTCCCAGGCTTTCCTTGGTTATCTGATTGCTGCTTTCAGTCTGCCCCATCCCTCCCCTCCAGTGGAGCCCTGCAAGAAGCCGGGGGCTGCAGCTCCCAGAGTGAGCCTCCCTTCCAAATACCAGCTCCTTCTCCTGGGTCAGTGCCATCATTCCTAGAACCTTCTTGACTAACTTTAATAATTGTTGCTTTTCCTTTCATTAATACTGTACATTTAACATTCACCCCCACCTCCCTCCTCTCACACTTTTACTAAGGAAGGGACTGGTGAGCGATCGAAGCCACCCCACCCCCTCTTCCAGTTGAGAGACTGACTGTAAGACCCCAAACTGACATAAACCGTATTTTTCCCCCAAGACTTGAAACTAAGTTTAAGCATACTGTCAAAGTCTCCCAAGACCTCAGTCTCAGATCAACCTTATCTAAATAAAACTGTCTGAAATTGAAAAGTTAGTTATTTAACATTTTGTTGCCTTCGCTCTGTGTCATTTTCATCTTTTATACTTGGGAATGATAGGTCCCAAGTATATATCAGAAGCGTGATTGTTTCAGAAGCACGGAAACATAGTTATGAGTTTCTCATACGTATTTAACCTAAATACTAACCTGTTTTTATCAATTCTATCTGACCAGATAACATACAAACAGAAATTTCACAAATAAATAATTTTAAAATTCTTACCCATGGAAGTTAGATGCTTTTAATATTTTTAATATTCTACTTGGTATAGATAAATAATTCTCCAATATCAGAAAACAGCAGTGCAAATAAAACAATAAATGCCAACTGATGTTCAGACTGGGATGGGGTTTTGGGGGGACAGGAAAACAATAGGAAGTGGTGGGACCATGCCCTGCAGGTAATAGGGCTTTTCTAAATGGGATTGCAGCTTCCCAGCTGCACCCAAGGTGTCTAAGCCCTCAGACCCTGGTGCCAGATAGCCTGGGTCTGCAACCCAGCTCCGCCACTTCGTAGCTGTCTGATAAGTTACTCAACCTTTCTGTGCTTCAGTTTTCTCTTCCTTAAAGTATGAACCATAAAAATCAAGTTGTTACTTAGATTAAATTTGTGAAGTGCCTGGAACACTGCCCGGTTCATAGTGTTAGCTAGTATCTAATTATAGCAATGTGGGTCCAGGTTACCACAGCTTGATTTTTCTTTTTTGTTTTTTTAAATTTTATTTATTTATTTATTTATTTTTGGCTGCGTTGGGTCTTTGTTGCTGCACGCGGGCTTTCTCTAGTTGCGGCGAGCGGGGGCTACTCTCCGTTGCGGTGCGTGGGCTTCTCATTGCGGTGGCTTCTCTGGTTGAGGAGCATGGGCTGTAGGCACGCGGGCTTCAGTAGTTGTGGCTCACGGGCTCAGTAGTTGTGGCTCACGGGCTCTAGAGCACAGGCTCAGTAGTTGTGACTCACGGGCTCTAGAGTGCAGGCTCAGTAGTTGTGGCACGCGGGCTTAGTTGCTCCGCGGCATGTGGGATCTTCCCGGACCACGGCTTGAACCCGTGTCCCCTGCACTGGCAGGCGGATTCTTAACCACTGCGCCACCAGGGAAGTCCCTTGATTCTTCATAGAAGGGGAAATCCAGGTTATTATGTGATATTTCTCAACATTTGGAATGTTGTCTTGTATAAAGCAAAGTGTGACATTATGGGCTGTGACTGTGCAACCCCTCTGAACTGTGCTGTCTTTTCTCCAATCTCATCAGCCCTCAGAACTACCTGTTGACAAGGGTATGTTGACAGCGCTACCCACCAGTTCTCTGAGCCCCAGAATTGTGTGCACAGATGCCTGTTTAATGTCTTCAGGTAGATGTCCTAAACTTAAAATGTCCCAAGAATTCTTGATTCACTCACCACTACCCCCAACATAGAAAATCTGTTCTCCCTTCAGTCTCTCTCCTCTCAGTAAATGGCATCACCATCCACCATCTGCCAACTCTAGAAACCAGTCCCCCTCGGTTCTTCTAATCTTCTCCTTCCAGGCCCCCCTCCAGTGCAGGAGGCCTGGCCAAGGAGGGGCGTGAAATTCAATCTCCAGCTGTGGGCCCCATCGCAGGGCACCATCTGCTTGAAGGCTGGGGCTGCTTTTTCTCACTTTCCTGGTCTTCTCCCAGTTCATTACCAAGTCTCTCGCTATTTTCTCCACAATTCTTGAATCTTTCTGCTTCCCTCCATCTCCGCTGCCCACTGTAAGGTACCCTCATTTTTCACCTGGATGATCCATCAAATTGCTTTCCAACTGTGTAGCTGCTTCTTTGTTCACACACCCCTCCAGTCATTCCCCACCCATTTGCTAGGTCGAATATATTACCTTAAAAGGGCAAATCGAGTACATTACTCCCCTGCTTAAAACCCTTTGATGACTTCCTGTTGTTCTTAAGGTAAAGATAAAAATCTTAACACCACCTACCTGCATGATCTTGTTCTTGCCTGACTCAGCCCCAAACCCAGCCACTCTGCTCTTAAGTTACCTTGAACTTCTCTCACTTTGTCTTAGGCTTTATCGTGACCCGACAGCTCCTACTGCTTTCAGTTTCACTTAATATTTTTTTAAGGGAGGCTTTTTCTACCTCCATATTAAATTTGGTCCCCCTGTGCTGTGCTCTCTTAGCACCCTGCCCATTTGCTTCATAGAGCTTCTTTCTTTCTTTTTTTTTTTAATTAATTAATTTATTTATTCATGGCTGTGCTGGGTCTTCGTTTCTGTGCGAGGGCTTTCTCTAGTTGTGGCAAGTGAGGGCCACACTTCATCGCGTTGCGCGGGCCTCTCACTATTGCGGCCTCTCTTGTTGCGGAGCATAGGCTCCAGACGCGCAGGCTCAGTAATTGTGGCTCACGGGCCTAGTTGCTCCACGGCATGTGGGATCTTCCCAGACCAGGGCTCGAACCCGTGTCCCCTGCATTGGCAGGCAGATTCTCAACCACTGCGCCACCAGGGAAGCCCCCATAGAGCTTATTTCTGTTGCTGAAATGTACACACTGTGTGCGTATGTATACAAATCCGTAGCTGTTATTTCTCTTTAAATGATGAAAACTTTCTTGTGGGTTTTCATTCCTGTTGGGGAGTGGGCTAAATTTAAGCTTGCCATACTACTCAGCCATAAAATTTCACTCAGCCATGAAATTTTGCCATTTGCAGCAACATGGACGGACTTGGAGGGCATTATGCTAAGTAAGATAAGTCACACAGAGAAAGGCAAATACTGTATGATATCATTTATATGTGGAATCTTAAAAATACAACAAACTAGTGAATAAAACAAGAAAGAAGCAGACTCACATATATAGAGAACAAACTAGTAGTTACCAGTGGGGAGAGGGAAGGGGGAGAGGCAATATAGGGGTAGGGGGGAAAAAGGGTTATTATGGAATTACATGAAATCATGTGTGTGAAACTTTTGAAAATCGTAAAGCACTATAGCATTTAAAGAATCTTTCATTCAATTAAAAAAAAAATACTCTGGAAAAACAAACAAAAAGAACTTGCCAGTGAAAGTTATATGGTCTTAAACCATCTCATTTTGGGTAAATATTCAGTCAATGGAAAGTTGTAGTCCTATCAGAACTTACCCCTCCCCACTCTTGACTTCCCAAGATGGCCTGTGGGATCAAAGGGAAGCTTTGAGGGTGTGGCCAGAGGGCTCTCAGATCTGTGTGCAGAGCTGTGAGCCATAGCCTGGGTCCTCACTGGCCTTTGCAGCCATGTGCCTAGTCACACCTGGTCACCAGGGCCCTACTGGCATCAACTGCTGAGGTTGTTGGCTGTCAAGCTCATGATCTGTTGCTTCAGCACCTTGAGAGTCTGACGTCTCACCTTCCCACCCCGACTCCTTCATCCCTGCTCCTCTCACCAGCTGACCTGGGAGCACTTCAGCTCTTGCTGGGTTTTTTAGCTCTGCCCATCCTTGGGGTCTTAGCCACATCATTACCTGCCAATTAATCCACCCTAAGGCCTCTGGTTTAGGATCACCTGGCCCCTGGCACAGTGCCCATTGGCCTATCCATGGCTCTCACCCATGCTACTTTCTGCTTGCCTGGCAGAAGGCATAAGAGAAGTCTGGTTTTCTGGCACACCATCTGCAAATTGTGGACACCCAGCAGCACTATCTCAGATTCCTCTTTCTCACTAATGCTGCTGTCTGCTCCTAAGCCCTGATCAATGTGAGACTTCTGCCAGAATTGGGCAGCCTTCCAAGCTGGGCCAGGAGAAGTGGGCTTCTAGCCTCCTCCACACTCAGCTGGATATTTCTAAGCCCCTGCCTCAGGGTTAGACCCCCAAAGTAGGAGAATACAGACATGCCCATGCTGACCACTTACCCTACCTCTTTCTCCATGAAATTTATTTTTATCTCCCCGATTCCCATTCTCTCTTTGGGTTTTAGCTTAAAGCTAAGAGAGTCCTTTCCTGGCCTTTCAGATTCGATTGACAGTAAATTTCACAAGGGCAGAAACTGTTTTGTTCATTTCTGATCCTCAGTATCTAACATAGTGCTGGGCACACAGTGCCAGGACATAAAATAGAAACACACAAAAAATTTGTTGAACAAATATTGTTAATCTGCCTTTACCCTTAATAGACATTAAGGTCAGGAGGCCAACAGTGACATTTTATAAATCCCTCTATTCCCTTATCAGGCAGGGCTTTGGAGTAAGTTCCTGGCCCTACTATTCATTTATTCAACAAATACTTTTTGAGTGCATACTATGTGCAATGCACTGGGCTTGCAATTGGAGATATACGAGTAAATCCTTTAAAACATTTTTATTAAACACATCCAAAAACTTGATAACATAAACGTAAAGTGAAAAAAAAATTATAAAGTGAACTCCCTTTAAACCTTGGTAATTCCAATGGTAAATCGTTACGTAGTGAGGAAAACAGATTGGAGGGGGACAGAAATAGATACCTGGAGACCACATGGGAGGCTACAGTGGCCTTGGGCAGAGAGATGATGGGGTCTACTGTAGGGTGGTACAGGGAGAAGGAAAGAGAAGGTTGGGCTCAAGAGATATTTAGGTGGAAAACAGTACTTGATAGATTGTTACTCACTAGTTGTATGACCTAGATAACCTTTCCGAGCCTCAGTTTCTGCATCTGTAAAAATAGGTTAGTAATAACTATAGTTATTTGTATCCCTAGCACAGAGCACAAAGCTTGGTACAAGATGACACATACAAAAATCATAGCTACTGTTTTCCTTGCTGTAGAAGCTTCATAAATGCCGGCAGAATGAATATTCTGTCTTTGGGCTGGAACTCGCCATCTTTCTCTAAGGAGGAAAATAATATATGATGGTGCCTTTACCAGAACCGGCGCCCATGCTCCCCAGGTAGCGGGACAGAGCTGGGCAGTGCGGGCCAGCGCGTCCCCGCCCGGGGTGAGAGTCTAGGACAGCCTCAACCCCTCCCCGGCCCCGCCCACAACCTTGCGAACTCCGCCCCCGGAACCGCGCGCGTCGCCACCGCCCTTGCTGGTGACGTCCGGGCCAAACGGGTCGGGTGGGCTCTGCCGAGCAGTGTGCTTCCGCGGGCTCCGGGGTCGCTGGGGCCTCGTGGCGGGGCGGCTCAACGGGGCTTGGCCCGCTGCCTCCCCTCCCCCGTGCCCTCTTGCGGCGCCCGGCGGGGCCTGCGCTTCAGCCAGAGACCCGGAAAAAGGGTGAGTGTTGGCGGGAGCGGGATGGGACCGCCGGCCGCGCGCTCCGTTCTCCCGGGCATTGTCTGGGCGGGGGCGGCGCGGGCACGTGCGCGCCCTTCCCCCACCCCGCCGGACGCGCCGGCACCCTGGCTGAGGGGAGGGAGGGAGGGGGCGGGTGACTGACGAGGGGAGAGGATCCGAAGGAGGAGGCTGGATCCGGGGTGAGTGTGTGTGCCGGGGGAGTCTCCGCAGCGGGAACCCGGAATTTGGGTGTGTGAGGGGTGTCCTTTTTTAAGGGGCAACGCGCTCTCTGAGGGGATGGGGGTCGCCTGGGCCCCACTGGTGGGAGCTTTTAGCCTGTTAAACCTGGTGGCCTGCGATGGGATTGGAGACGAGATTTGGCCCCAGCACCGGCAAGTTGTGGATTTATCAGCAAGAATCCTGGAATCTTTCTCCAACCTGTCGGCTTCCCTACTGTCTCCTTCCACCGTGAAGGATGAGTAGGACTTAGAAAGGTTGGAGGATACTCTAGAGATGGTGCCCGGGTTAAAGCACCAGAGGTGTGAGACAGTGCGGGGTGGGAGTGAAAGGCTGCTTTGGTGGGTTGCGGCCAGATTGCAGAAGACAATGAGGTTTATCTCATAACCTTTTTTTTCTATTGTGAATGTAATTATGTTGAAAAATAGAAAGTAGAGGGAAAATATCACCAGTAATTCTACAACCCTGACACCTCATTCTTAGAATTTTGATATTTGTTTGCTACTGTTTTCTACTAAGCTTGTAACAGTTGCGGAGTTGTAACTACAATTTTCCATTCCCTTTTCTCCTTAACATGTAAGAATGTAATATTATGTAGTATTCAGCAATATAATTTCCTCTTTCTTAATAAGCAAGTAGTAGGTATTCATCATAGAAAAATTTAAAAATACAAGAAAAATGAGGAAAAGAACCCATAGTTTTACTGTCTAGAGGTATTATCATGGAGTGTATATTTTTGGTTTTGTATGTTCTTTCAAAGATAGGAGCAGGTGAAGCCGTTCTTAGGAATGGAGTTTTTATGAGAACCCTTTTGAAGGCTGTAAGAAGGAAAGTAGCATAATCTGCTGGGCGGAGGAAGAGGGCAAGAGCGGAAGCTAGAAGATCGGTTAGTTTACAGTACCTTGGACTAGGTCCATGATTGTGGAGATGGAGAAGAGTAGAAAGATTAACAAATATTTTGGAGGTAGAATGAACAAGACTTGGAAATGGATTGGTGAGAGAAAGGGAGAACTCTTTGCTTTCTGATACTTGTTTTGAGCAACTTCGAGTAGATGGCAGCATTCGCTGAGAAGAATGGAAGAGAGAAATTTGAGGTGGGAGAAATCATGAGTTCTGTTTTGGGTGTATTAAATTTGAAATGTATATTAGATATGAAGTTGGTATGTTGAGGAAGCAGTTGGATGTACAGGTTTGGAGCTTCCAGAAGAGAACCTAGAGCTGGAGATAAAAATTTGGGAGTACTCAGTATATAGATGATATTCAAAGTTATAGGACTACCTGAGATCACTTAGGGAAAGAGTGTAGATAGAGAAGTGAAAATTGAGTGAGCCTCAGACACTGTAACGCTTGGAGATCTTATAGAGGAAAAAGATTGAGCACAGGACAGAAGAAACAGCCAGCGAGGTAGGAGAAAAAGCAGGAGACTGGTGTCATGGAAACCACGAGAGAGAAGTTTCTGGATGATGGAGGCTTGGTCCGTCAGTGCTTCTGAGATGTTTAATGAGTTGCTCCCTTGGATTTGGCAACGCAGAGGTTATTAGTTTGGTCATTGGTATTATTATCCAGAGTTCTAGAAGTAGTAGGAGGTAGAAACAGATGGGAGTAATTGAATGGGAGTGGGGTAGTGAAGACAATGAGTGTGAATTAGAAACAAGTGCCCCTTGTTAAAGACACCTTATTTTCATCTCCCCCCAAACTAAATTTAATAGATGAAAAATTGTGTCTAATGTTTCATTCCTTGATTACTAGTATGTTTGAACATTTTTTCACATTTATTGGCCATTTGTGAATTTCTGTTCCTGTCCTTTGTGCGTCTTTTTATTTGTGTTTGTCTTTTCCTGATGGACTTTCTAATTGTCAAGAATTATCTAGATACTAAAAATATGTAGCCTGATACAGAGCTTACAGAATTTTCCCCCTTATGTGTGTCGCCATTCCCCACCCCCTGGGAATAAATGAGTTTATTACCTGTGCTCCATCAGGAAGGACATGGTTAATAATGGAAAAAGCATACTTACCATTTAACTCCTATGTATACTTTTTTTCAGGTGTAGTAAGATACACATAACGTAAAATTTACCACTGTAACCATTTTTAAGTGTACAGTTCAGTGGTATTAAATACATTTATATCATTGTGCAGCCATCACCATGATCCGTCTCCACAACTCTTTTCATCTTGTAAAACAGAAACTCTAAACTTCTCATTTTCCCTTACCCACAGCTATTGGCAATCACCATTCTGCTTTCTGTCTCTGTGATTTTGACTAGTTTGAGTACCTCATATAAGTGGATTCAGGCAGCAGTTGTCTTTTTATGACTGGCTTATTTTACTTAGCATAATGTACTGAAGGTTCATCCATGTTGTAGCATATGTCTCAATTTCCTTCCTTTTTAAAGGCTGGTTAATATTCCAGTGTATGTACATATCACATTCTATTTTTTCATTCATCTGTTGATGAACAGTTGAGTTGCTTCCATCTTTTGGCTCTTGTGAATAATGCTCCTAAGAATGTGGGTGCAGAGATACCGGCTTGAGTCCCTGCTTTCAGTTCTTTGGGGGTATTTACACAGAAGTGGAATTGCTGGATCATACAGTAATTCTATTTTTAATTTTTTGAGGGAGCGCCACACTGTTTTCCATAGTGGCTGCACCATTTTATATTCCCACCACCAATGCACGAGGGTTCCAGTTTCTTCGCGTCCTTGCTAACGCTTTTCTGCTTTTTGTTTTTTTTTTCTAAAGTAGCCATGCTAATGGCTGTGAGGTGATATCTCATTGTGTTTTTTTTTTAAATAAATTTATTTATTTATTTATTTATGGCTGCGTTGGGTATTCGTTTCTGTGCAAGGGCTTTCTGTAGTTGCGGCAAGCGGGGGCCACTCTTCATCGCGGTGCGCAGGCCTCTCACTATCGCGGCCTCTCTTGTTGCGGAGAACAAGCTCCAGATGCCAGGCTCAGTAATTGTGGCTCACGGGCCCAGTTGCTCCGCGGCATGTGGGATCTTCCCAGACCAGGGCTCGAACCCGTGTCCCCTGCATTGGCAGGCAGACTCTCAACCACTGCGCCACCAGGGAAACCCTCATTGTGTTTTTGATTTGCACTTCCCTAATATTAGTGATGTTGAATATCTTTTCATGTGCTTATTGACCATTTGTATATCTTTGGAGAAATGTCAATTCAAATCCTTTGCCCATTTTGAATCGAGTTCTAAGTTTTGTGTTTAGGTCTTTGATCTATTTTGAGTTAATTTTTGTACCTGGCATTAGTTAAGGGTCCAAATTCATTTTTTTGCACATAGATATCCAGTTTTCCTAGCACTATTTGTTGAAAAGACTGTTTTTTCCCCATTAAGTGGTCTTGGCACCCTTGTCAAAGATCATTTGAACATATATGCAAGAGTTTATTTTGGGGCTATTTTATTCCATTGGTCTATATAGCTGTGTTTATGCCAGTACCACGCTGTTTTGATTACTGTAGCTTCTAGTAAGTTTTGAAATCAGGAAGTGTGAGTCCTCCAGTTTTGTTCTTTTTCAAGATTGTTTTGGTTATGCAGGGTCCCTTGAGATTCCATATGAATTTTGGGATGGGTTTTTCTATTTCTGCAAAAAATGTCATTGAGATTTCAGTAGGTATTGCATTGACTTTGTAGATGGCTTCAGGTAGTATTGACTTTTTAACAGTATTAGGTCTTCCAGTCCATGAAAATGGGATGTTACCATTTATTTGTCTTTAATTGCTTTCAGCAATATTTTATAGTTTTCATTGTATATATCTTTTACCTTCTTGGTTAGTTCCTAAGTATTTTATTCTTTTTGATTCTATTGTAAATGGAAATATTTTTGTAATTTCCTTTTCAGATTGTTCATTGTTTGTGTATAGAAATGTAACTGATTTTTATGTGATGACTTGGTATCCTGTTACTTTGCTGAATTAATTTATTCTACCAGTTTTTTGGTGGAATCTTTAGGGTTTTCTGCATACCCCCCATATTAAAATTCCTTTATTCAATGGATACACTGTAATTTGCTATGGACTATTTCCAGTTTTTTATTATGAAGTTTTTTATTATATTCTAAATATATAGAAAGTGGAGAACTAATATTTAAGTTGTAGATCTGTTAAGTACAGCCCATGTATGATGTATATCACCAGTCTTGAGAGTATTTCCTTAGGATAGATTCCAAGAAATACTTGATCCTCCTCTTTTCTCATTCACTCATAGAGAATAGAATTCTTCATTGCCATCTCCTTAAATTGGCCCCCACCTCCTTGCTTTTAACTAAACCTGCCCCCCTTTCAGTCTGTTTTCTACACTGCCACTGAATGGAGGGTGAGGGTCAGCATTAGTGCACTTTTCCCTCATGGAAAACAAGACTTATGAAGCAGATTGTTTCTATAGCATCTGTTCTGTGGGAGTTAGAAAAAAAATTTTTTGAATGCTGGGGTGCACTTCATGGATGAATTGGAATTTATTTTGATTCTTGAAGGATGAATAGCATTTCAGTAAGCAGAGAGAAGTTAGGGATGAAATGTGAACCAGTTGGAAGGTAATTAGGAGAAGTTCAGGCATGTGAACTTTGATGACTGTAGGCAGGGAGAGGTAGAAGAACTAGTTCTCCTAACCAAGAATTGTTTATTCTGTTTATCTGAAGAGTGAGCTTGGGGTAAGTGTGGGGAGAGACCTGTTATGTGGTGGTAATGAAGGCTGGCGGTGACCAGAATGCCAAGGGGCAGGAGCTTCAACTTTATTCGTAATGTTTTTATTTACAGAGTTGTGGATATGTTGGTGATTGTTATTTATTTTGTTTTTTAAAACTAATTTAGTTTATTTGGATGTATACTTATTCATTGAGACATAATTCACATAAGATAGAATTCACCATTTTAAAGTGTATAATTCAGTGTTTTTTTTAGTATATTCACAAGGTTGTACAACCATTACTACCATCTAATTCCATAACATTTTCATGATTCCAGAAAGAAACCCCATACATATTTGCAGTCAGTCCCAGTTCCCTCCTCTCCTCATCCCCTGGCAGCCACTTTCTGTGTCTATGGATTCGCCTGTTTCTGGACATTTCTTAGAAATATAATCATGTAACGTGGCCTTTTGTGTCTGGCTTCTTTCACTTAATTAGCATGATATATTCAAAGCTGATCTGTGTTGTAGCATGTGTTGGTACTTTATTCTTTTTTATTGCTTAATAATATGTTGTATGATTATATCACATTTTGTTTATCCAATCATCAATTGACATTTGAGTTGCTTCCATTTTTTTCACTATTGTGAATAATGTTGTTATGAACATTCACATACATACAGGTTTTTATGTGGACATATGTTTTTAGTTGTTTTGAATGTATACCTAGGTGTGGAATTGCTAGGTCACATAGTAATTCTGTGTTTAACTTTTTGAGGAACTACCAAACTGTTTTCCACAGCAGTTGCACCATTTTACATTTCCACCAACAATGTATGAGGGCTCCCATTGTGTATTCTTTTTTAATTTTTAGATTTATTTTATTTATTTATTTTTGGCTGCATTGGGTCTTCGTTGCTGCACGCGGGCTTTCTCTAGTTGGGACGAGCGGGGGCTACTCTTCATTGTGGTACCTGGGCTTCTCATCGTGGTGGCTTCTCTTGTTGCGGAGCAAGGGCTCTAGGCCTACAGGCTCAGTAGTTGTGGCTCGCGGTCTCTAGAGCACAGGCTCAGTAGTTGTGGCGCACTGGCTTAGTTGCTCTGCGGCATGTGGGAGCTTCCCGGACGAGGGCTCAAACCCGTGTGCCCTGCATTGACAGGCGGATTCTTAACCACTACGCCACCAGGGAAGCCCACCATTGTGTATTCTTTATACATTTTTTGACAGTCTGTATTTAATAGCTGTGTGTGTATGTTTAAATTGCTTCACTGAGGTACAATTGGCATACCACAATCTGCACATATATTAAGTGTATAATTTGATAAGTTTTGACATATTTATGCATCTGTGAAAACATCACCACAATCAAGATAGTAAACATATGCATCATTCCCCCCAATTTTTCTAATGCCCCTTTGTGATCCTTCTGTCTCTCTTCCCCATACCACAACAACCACTGATCAGGTTTCTGTCACTATAGACTAGTTTGCATTTTGTGTAAATGTTACCATTGTAGTATATACTTTTTTCTTAAGCTGACTTCTTTCACTCAGCATCATTTTGAAATTAATTCATGTTGCTGCATGTATTGGCTAATTCTTTTTTATTTTATTTTTTTAAGTTTATTTATGGCTTCCTTGGGTCTTTGTTGCTGCGCACGGGCTTTCTCTAATTGCGTTGAGCGGGGGCTACTCTTCGCTGCGGTGCGCGGGCTTATTGCGGTGGCTTCTCTTGTTGTGGAGCACAGGCTTCAGTAGTTGTGGCACATGGGCTCAGTAGTTGTGGCACGCAGGCTTCAGTAGTTGTGGCTCGCAGGCTCTAGAGCACAGGCTCAGTAGTTGTGGCTCACGGGCTTTGTTACACTGCGGCATGTGGGATCTTCCTGCACCAGGGCTTGAACCCATCTTCCCTGCATTGGCAGGCAGATTCTTAACCACTGTGCCACCAGGGAAGTCCCTGGTTAATTCTTTTTTATTGAAGAGTACGTTCTATTGTATGGATATATCGCAATTTGTTTATCCATTCACCTACTAATGGACATTTGGGTTGTTTTTAGTTTTTGACTATTACAGATAACATTGCTGTGAACATTTGTGTTTTTGTATGGACATAGGCTTTTATTTCTCTTGGGTAATACCTAGGAGTGGAATGGCTGGGTCATATGGTAGGGAATTTTAAATTTTTTTTAAGAAACTGCCATGCTGTTTTCCAAAGTGGTTGTACCATTTTACATTCCCACCACCAATGCATGAAAGTTCCAGTTGTTCCACATTCTCGGTAGTTGTGTCTTTTAAGCATATAGAGAAGTAAGAAGAAAACAGAAAGAGACATAAACCCTTTTGGCATTTTCCTCCCCCAAATAATGCATGTACATGGTTAGAAAATTCAAACATTGTAGTCAGGAATAAAATGAAAAGCAAAACCACTACCCAGAGGCAACTGTTGTTAAATCATTTTTTATCCTTTCTTCCAGAAAAACCTACACAGGCATCTACCAGCATATTTTTAGGTTTCTCTGCTCTTTCCCCTAGTTTACACAGAAAGAATCAAAGTATACACACAATCTGCACCTTGGCTTTTTTTCACTTTACAATTTATTTTAGAGGTATTTCCATATCAACACATTCTTTTTAATGGCTACATTGCAGAACATTTTTGCTATATGAAAACATGAATATGTTCCAGTGCAATTGATATAATAGGGAACTATTTTGAGTATAACGTGAACTTCACATTCGCTCATGCGTGATTTCATCTGCAAGAAATGCTAGGTGAATGCAGAAAACTGCACCTGCTGAATTGAGCCATGGCAAAAATACACAAGCCACACGCAGGCACACACCTCAGACATCCTCCAGCAACCTCAGTTTGCTGTGTTATGAGCCACACCCATCCACATCTGGTGTTACACTTTTCTGTTGATTTCAGATTAGCCTCCTTACCACTTCAAGGTAACTCAGCAAGCTGTAACTTTTCAATGCCCACTTCCACAAGCAAACTTGAGGTCTTTTTCAAGGCAAACTGCCAAGTTTATTGTAGCACTTAGGTATTTCTTAACCATTTAATGTGTAAAACTGTGCTGCCATTTTTACAATATTAGATGCCTTTTTTTATTTGATTCCCTTTTTTTCTTAATGTCAGTGATAAAATTTTTGAGTGTTGGGCTCAAACCCATTTTTCCCATAAGCCTTGTGGTTTCTGTTATGCAATTTTATACAGCATGGTGATTTTTAGGAATGCATATGTCACATTATAGTGGAACGGATTTATTCCATAGTATGAATGTACATAATTTCTTTTAATTTAAGTTTTGTTTTTAAAGATTACAAAATACATCATATGTATATTAAAGAGCACATATAATAAGGAGGTACGTTTTAAAGAATAATAATAAAGTAGCAAATACCTACTTAGCTATCACCCAGCTTAAGAAATAGATCAGTGGGACTTCCCTGGTGGCACAGTGGTTAACAATCCACCTGCCAACGCAGGGGACATGGGTTCGAGCCGTGGTCTGGGAAGATCCCACATGCTGCAGAGCAACTAAGCCTGTGCGTCGCAACGAAGAGTAGCCCCCGCTCTCCACAGCTAGAGAAAGCCCGCGCGCCATCAACGAAGACGCAACACAGCCATAAATAAATAAATAAATAAATAAATAATTTAAAAAATACATAGGAGATCACTAATACTTTTGAACCTCCTTGTGTTCCTCTCGCTGATCATTTTATACCTTTTTTGAATATCTGAAATATTTGATTAAAAAATTAAATTTGAAAGTGTTAACAGTCCGTGCCTCTGGTCTTACTAATGTTGATTAGGAACTGGTCTTCCTAAGGTTGATTCCCCAGGTGACTGCCTTGCCCTCCTGCAAGTGTACACACAGCATGCACACGCATACTTGGGGAAGGATAATCTGTAAATAGATTTCTGTTTAAAGTTAATGTATAGTGGGTTTGTCATTGTTATTATTTATAATGCCTTTATTGAGCTCTAATTCACATACTATAAAATTCACTCCTTTAAGCTCATGCAGCTCAATATCAAAAAAACAAACAACCCAATCCAAAAATGGGCAGAAGACCTAAACAGACATTTCTCCAAAGAAGATATACAGATTGCCAACAAACACATGAAAGGATGCTCAACATCACTAATCATTAGAGAAATGCAAATCAAAACTACAATGAGGTATCACCTCACACCAGTCAGAATGGCCATCATCAAAAAATCTACAAACAATAAATGCTGGAGAGGGTGTGGAGAAAAGGGAACACTCTTGCACAGTTGGTGGGAATGTACAGCCAATATGGAGAACAGATGGAGGTTCCTTAAAAAACTAAAAATAGAACTACCATACAACCCAGCAATCCCACTACTGGGCATATACCCTGAGAAAACCATAATTCAAAAAGAGTCATGTACCACAATGTTCATTGCAGCTTTGTTTACAATAGCCAGGACATGGAAGCAACCTAAGTGTCCATCGACAGATGAATGGATAAAGAAGATGTGGCACATATATACAATGGAATATTACTCAGCCATAAAAATAAATGAAACTGAGTTATTTGTAGTGAGGTGGATGGACCTAGACTCTGCCATACAGAGTGAAGTAAGTCAGAAAGAGAAAAACAAATACCGTATGCTAACACGTATATATAGAATCTAAAAAAAAAACAAGGTTCTGCAGAACCTAGGGGCAGGACAGGTATAAAGACGGAGATGTAGAGAATGGACTTGAGGACATGGGGAGGGGGAAGGGTAAGCTGGGACGAAGTGAGAGAGTGGCATGGACATATATACACTACCAAATGTAAAATAGCTAGTGGGAAGCAGCTGCATAGCACATGGAGATCAGCTCAGTGCTTTGTGACCACCTAGAGGGGTGGGATGGGGAGGGTGGAAGGGAGATGCAAGAGGGAGGAGATATGAGGATATATGTATATGTATAGCTGATTCACTTTGTTATACAGCAGAAACTAACACACCATTGTAAAGCAATTATACTCCAATAAAGATGTTAAAAAATAAAGAGAGTAAACAATGTAAAAAAACAATTCACTCCTTTAAAGTGTAATACTCGCGGGATTTTTTTGTTTTTTTTTTTTTAGTATATTAACAAAGTTGCGCAACCATCACTGTATCTAATTCCAGAAGAATTTCATCAATAGGTAGATTTTTGTAAATAGGTAGATTTTCTAGATTAGGCAGTGTTGCTAAAGAAAAACCAATTTTCTGAAAAATATCTTATGTTTTAAGGTACTTGTTTTCTTTCTAGAATCTCAGCTCTTGATAGAATGGCATGAGACTTATCCCCATAGGAGTGACTGTCAGTTTGAAGGCTCCAGTGAAAAAATCCCTATTTAGTGAAGTGTGCAAAATTAGGCTTAATTTATATATTCTCAGTGACTGTGGCCAAGAGTTTGACACAATCTTGATCTGGTCCAGTTCCTTTCTTTCCTTTTCAGCCCTTATTTGTAGACAAGTCTTTTTTTTTTCCTCTTTTTGCTTCTCTTGGAAAGGAAACTTTTATGGCTTCACAACTGAAACAACAAGATTGTCATATGCGTCAGAATTATCACTTTAGATAATTCCAGTGATTTTTGTCTGAAAGTGGCTCCAAGGAAGTTAATGGAATGTTATATGGCCTACCTTCTGTCAACTTAAGAAGAACTTACCGTAAATACATCAAAACCTGTAAACTTCCCAGATAGCTCAGTCTGTCTACAAAGAGTATGTTTAAGAGCTCGGGTAAAGGAAGGGTAAACCTACCTAAAGCCAGCTCTCCAGTTGTTGCACTAATGGATAGAAGCAGGGCGTTCATAATTTAGAATAGCTGTTTGATCCTAAGCTCTTTTTCTTGTTACTTTGTAAGACTGGAGACAGAATACTGTCCTGAGTGGATCCTGGGACAGACCTTATATAGCAACTTATGTAGTGTTAAGCAGTTTTATTTATAATAGGAAAGTAGGTGTTTTTGGCCTGGAAATATATAATACTTAAATAATGAAACAGTTTTTTTGAGCTCAGCTGTCTAACTGTCCCATTTTGCTCACCTCTTTACATGTCACACTGGGGATGGCCACATCAACCGAGTGGATCACATCAGTTTGATGCAAATGACCAACCTCTATCAGCTTCCCACCATTCTGGTCCAGTGTAAAATTGTGGCTATTTTTATTTAAAAGACCTATTTTTTCCCGTACCAGGTGAGTTGAAGAAACAGTGATTGTGTTGGCCGACACAGGGCTCAAACCTGTGTCACCTGCATTGGCAGGCGGATTCTTAGCCACCGCGCCACCAGGGAAGTCCCAGCATACAGTATTTGTTTTTCTCTTTCTGACTTACTTCACTCTATATGACAGACTCTAGCTCCATGCACCTCACTACAAATAACTCAATTTCATTTCTTTTTATGGTTGAGTAATATTCCATTGTATATATGTGCCACATCTTCTTTATCCATTCATCTGTCGATGGACACTTAGGTTGCTTCCATGTCCTGGCTATTGTAAATAGTGCTGCAGTGAACATTGTACATGTCTCTTTGAATTATGGTTTTCTCAGGGTATATGCCCAGTAGTGGGATTGCTGGGTTGTATGGTAGTTCTATTTTTAGTTTTTTAAGGAACCTCCATACTGTTCTCCATAATGGCTGTATCAATTTACATTCCCACCAACAGTGCAAGAGGGTTCTCTTTTCTCCACACCCTCGCCAGCATTTATTATTTGTAAATTTTTTGATGATGGCCATTTTCTGACCAGTGAGAGGTGACACCTCATTGTAGTTTCAATTTGCATTTCTCTAATGATTAGTGATATTGAGCATCTTTTCATGTGTTTGTTGCCAATCTGTGTATCTTCTTTGGAGAAATGTCTGTTTAGGTCTTCTGCCCATTTTTGGGTTGGGTTGTTTGTTTTTCTGGTATTGAGCTGCATGAGCTGCTTGTAAATTTTGGAGATTAATCCTTTGTCAGTTGCTTAGTGGGGAAATACTGTCTCCCATTCTGAGGGTTGTCTTTTCGTCTTGTTTATGGTTTCCTTTGCTGTGCAAAAGCTTTTAAGTTTCACTAGGTCTCATTTGTTTGTTTTTATTTCCATTTCTCTAGGAGGTAGGTCAAAAAGGATGTTTCTGTGATTTATGTCATAGAGTGTTCTGCCTATGTTTTCCTCTAAGAGTTTGATAGTGTCTGGCCTTACATTTAAGTCTTTAATCCATTTTGAGTTTATTTTTGTGTACGATGTTAGGGAGTGTTCTCATTTCATTCTTTTACGTGTAGCTGTCCAGTTTTCCCAGCACCACTTATTGAAGAGGCTGTCTTTTCTCCACTGTATATTCTTGCCTCCTTTATGAAAGATAAGGTAACCGTATGTGCGTGGGTTTATCTTTGGGCTTTCTATCCTGTTCCATTGATCTATATTTCTGTTTTTGTGCCAGTACCATATTGTCTTGATTACTGTAGCTTTGTAGTATAGTCTGAAGTCAGGGAGCCTGATTCCTCCAGCTCCGTTTTTCTTTCTCAAGATTGTTTTGGCTATTCGGGCTCTTTTGTGTTTCCATACAAACTGTGCAATTTTTTGTTCTAGTTCTGTGAAAAATGCCATTGGTAGTTTGTTAGGGGTTACATTGAATCTGTAGATTGCTTTGGGTAGTATAGTCATTTTCACAATGTTGATTCTTTCAATCCAAGAACATAGTATCTCTCTCCATCAGTTTGTATCATCTTTAATTTTTTTCATCAGTGTCCTATAGTTTTCCACATACAGGTCTTTTGCCTCCTAAGGTAGGTTTATTCCTAGATATTTTATTCTTTTTGCTGCAATGGTAAATGGGAGTGTTTCCTTAATTTCTCTTTCAGATTTTTCATCATTAGTGTATAGGAATGCAAGAGATTTCTGTGCATTAATTTTGTATCCTGCTACTCTACCAAATTCATTGATTAGCTCTAGTAGTTTTCTGGTAGCATCTTTAGGATTCTCTATGTATAGTATCATGTCATCTGCAAACAGTGACAGTTTTACTTCTTCTTTTCCGATTTGGATTCCTTTTATTTCTTTTTCTTCTCTGATTGCTGTGGCTAAAACTTCCAAAACTATGTTGAATAATAGTGGTGAGAGTGGGCAACCTTGTCTTGTTCCTGATCTTAGAAGAAATGGTTTCAGTTTTTCACCATTGAGAATGATGTTAGCTGTGGGTTTGTCATATATGGCCTTTATTATGTTGAGGTAGGTTCCCTCTATGCCTACTTTCTGGAGAGATTTTATCATAAATGGGTATTGAATTTTGTCAAAAGCTTTTTATGCATCTATTGAGATTATCATATGGTTTTTCTCCTTCAATTTGTTAATATGGTGTATCACATTGATTGATTTGCATATACTGAAGAATCCTTGCATTCCTGGGATAAATCCCACTTCATCGTGGTGTATGATCCTTTTAATGTGCTGTTGGATTTTGTTTGCTAGTATTTTGTTGAGGATTTTTGCATCTGTATTCATCAGAGATGTTGGCCTGTAGTTTTTTTGTGACATCTTTGTCTGGTTTTGGTATCAGGGTGATGGTGGCCTCATAGAATGAGTTTGGGAGTGTTCCTCCCTCTGCTGTATTTTGGAAGAGTTTGAGAAGGACAGGTGTTAGCCCTTCTCTGAATGTTTGATAGAATTCGCCTGTGAAGCCATCTGGTCCTGGGCTTTTGTTTGTTGGAAGATTTTTAATCACAGTTTCAATTTCAGTGCTTGTGATTGGTCTGTTTATATTTTCTATTTTTTCCTGGTTCAGTCTCGGAAGGTTGTGCTTTTCTAAGAATTTGTCCATTTCTTCCAGGTTGTCCATTTTATTGGCATAGAGTTGCTTGTAGTAATCTCTCATGATCCTTTGTATTTCTGCAGTGTCAGTTTACTTCTTTTTCATTTTTAATTCTGTTGATTTGCATCTTCTCCCTTTTTTTCTTGATGAGTCTGGCTAATGGTTTATCAATTTTGTTTATCTTCTCAAAGAACCAACTTTTAGTTTTATTGATCTTTGCTGTTGTTTCTTTCATTTCTTTTTCATTTATTTCTGATCTGATCTTTATGATTTCTTTCCTTCTGCTAACTTTGGGGTTTTTTTTTTGTTCTTCTTTCTCTAACTGCTTTAGGTGTAAGGTTAGGTTGTTTATTTGAGATGTTTCTTGTTTCTTGAGGTAGGGTTGTATTGCTATAAACTTCCCTCTTAGAACTGCTTTTGCTGCATCGCATAGGTTTTGGGTCGTCGTGTTTTCATTGTCATTTGTTTCTAGGTATTTTTTGATTTCCACTTTGATTTCTCCAGTGATCTCTTGGTTATTTAGTAGCGTATTATTTAGCCTCCATGTGTTTGTATTTTTTACTGTTTTTTTCCTGTAATTGATATCTAGTCTCACAGCGATTTGGTCGGAAAAGATACTTGATACGATTTCAGTTTTCTTAAATTTACCAAGGCTTGATTTGTGACCCAAGATATGGTCTGTCCTGGAAAATGTTCCATGAGCACTTGAGAAGAAAGTGTATTCTGTTGTTTGTGGATGGAATGTCCTATAAATATCAATTAAGTCCATCTTGTTTAATGTGTCATTTAAAGCTTGTGTTTCCTTATTTATTTTCATTTTGGATGATCTGTCCATTGGTGAAAGTGGGGTGTTAAAGTCCCCTGCTATTATTGTGTTACTGTCGATTTCCCCTTTTATGACTGTTAGCATTTGCCTTAGGTATTGAGGTACTCCTATGTTGGGTGCTTAAATGTTTACAATTGTTATATTTTCTTCGTGGATTGATCCCTTGATCATTATGTAGTGTCCTTCTTTGTCTCTTATAATAGTCTTTATTTTAAAGTCTATTTTGTCTGATATGAGAATTGCTACTCCAGATTTCTTTTGATTTCTATTTGCATGGAATATCTTTTTCCATCCCCTCACTTTCAATCTGTATGTGTCCCTAGCTAGGTCTGAAGTGGGTCTCTTGTAGACAGCATGTGTATGGGTCTTGTTTTTGTATCCATTCAACCAGTCTATGTCTTTTGGTTGGAGCATTTAATCCATTTACATTTAAGGAAATTATTGATATGTGTGTTCCTATTACCGTTTTCTAATTGTTTTTGGTTTGTTTTTGTAGGTCTTTTCCTTCTCATGTGTTTCCTGCCTAGAGAAGTTCCTTTAGCATTTGTTGTAAAGCTGGTTTGGTGATGCTGAATTCTCTTAACTTTTGGTTATCTGTAAAGGTTTTAATTTCTCCATCAGGTCTGAATGAGATCCTCGCTGGGTAGGGTAATCTTGGTTGTAGGTTTTTCCTATTCAGCACTTTAAATATGTCCTGCCACTCCCTTCTCACTTGCAGAGTTTCTGCTGAAAAATCAGCTGTGAACCTTATGGGTATTCCCTTACATGTTATTTGTTGCTTTTCCCTTGCTGCTTTTAATATTTTTTCTTTGCATTTAATTTTTGATAGTTTGATTAATATGTGTCTCGGTGTGTTTCTCTTTGGGTTTATCCTGTATGGTACTCTCTGTGTTTCCTGGACTTGATTGACTATTTCCTTTCCTATGTTAGGGAAGTTTTCAACTGTAATCTCTTCAAATATTTTCTCAGACCCTTTCTTTTTCTCTTCTTCTTCTGGGACCCCTATAGTTCGAATGTTGTTGCATTTAATGTTGTCCCAGAGGTCTCTGAGACTGTCCTCACTTCTTTTCATTCTTTTTTCTTTATTCTGCTCCCTGGCAGTTATTTCCACCATTTTATCTTCCAGCTCACTTATCTGTTCTTCTGCCCCAGTTATTCTGTTATTGATTCTTTCTAGAGTATTTTTAATTTCGGTAATTGTGTTGCTCATCACTGTTTGCTCTTTAGTTCTTCTAGATCCTCGTTGAATGTTTCTTGTATTTTCTCCGTTCTGTCTCCGAGATTTTGGATCATCTTTACTATCATTACTTTGAATTCTTTTTCAGGTAGGTTGCCTATTTCATCTTCATGTATTTGGTCTTGTAGGTTTTTACCTTGCTTCTTCGTCTGTAATGTATTTTTTTGTCGTTTCATATTTTTTTTGTTTTTTTGATGGGTGGTGCTGTATTCCTGTCTTACTGGTTGTTTGGCCTGAGATGTGCAACACTGGAGTTTGCAGGCAGTTGGATAGAGCTGGGTCTTGGTGCTGAGGTGAGGACCTCTGGGAGGGCTCACTCCGATTGATATTTTCTGGGGTCTGAGGTTCTCTGTTAGTACAGCGGTTTGGACTTGGAACTCCCACCACAGGAGCTCAGGCCCAACCTCCAGACTGAGAACCAAGATCCCGCAAGCTTTGTGGCATGGTTAAAAAAAAAAAGGGAAGAGAGAAAGAAAAAAAGGAGCAGTACAATATCAAAGAATAATAAAATAAAATTAGAAAGATAAAAAATGTATTAGTAGAAATAAAACTATAATTGAGACAACTGCAACAAGGTAAAAGAAAACCGCAACAGAAAAAAGAAAAAAAAAGAGGGGGAACAAGTCAAAAGGAGGGATCACTAACAAAATATAAAGAATAAAATAAAATTAGAAAAATAAAAGATTTATTAGGAAAAATAAAAAATATAAAAGAGTCAAGAACAATGAATCAACAAGGTAAAACAGAAGCCCAATCTAAAAGAGGAAAAAAGAAAAGAAAACGAAAAAAAAAAAGAAAAAAGCCTTGGCTTTGGGGGTGGAGTTTAGGTGGGGGTGGAACTTAGGGGCAGGGTTTAGGGTGGGGCGGGACCTAGGCCGGTGAGGGCAGTGACATTTGAGCATGGGGCGGGGCCTAGGCGGGGCACCGTTCAAGCCTGGGTACGGTTCTCTGTTCAGGACCTGCGCAGAAACGGAGAGGCAGCACGTGGAAAGGAGGGCCTCTGGAATGTGGAGTTCCCTGAAGTTTGGAGATAGGGCGCTGGGTGAGGGTGTGTGGGTGGGGTTTAGGCCCCGCGCATTGGAGGGGGACTGAGTGTAGAGGTGGGGCCCTGGGTGGGGGTGTGGGGCGGGGCTTGGGTTCTGCACAGCAGGAGGGAGGCTCTGAGGACAGAGGATTAGACCCAGGAGCCCAGCAGGCTTCCTGGTGCATAAGTGGACAGGGAAAGCGCTGGCCCCGTTCCCTTCCCTTCCTCCGTGCCCCTCCCCCACCGTCTCCCCCAGGGTCTGCCCCATCCCGCTGGCCCCCTAACCGTTGGTGGGTCCCACTGGGTGTAGGAACTCCTCCCCTACCCCAGCCGCCCCTCAGGGGTGCCGGTCCTGGAGGTCCGGCCTTACCTTTGCTCCCCTTTCCCTCCCTCCCACTCCCTCAGGACCCGCCCGGCTGGAGGGGGCCTAGGTGGGCAGAGGATCAGGCCCGGGATCTCAACAGGTTCCTGGGGGTCCAAGTGGACAGGGCAAACCTGGCCACGCTTCCTTTTGATCCTCTGCCCTCCCAGTGCTTCCCCAATTTCCCCCTTCTGGCGTGGGATCCCTTCCCCTCCCCTAGCCGCCCCTCTGGGGTGCCAGTCCCCTCCTGCCTCCACTTCTCCTCCCCCTTCACTCCCCCCATGCCACATGTCCTATCCGGTTAGTGGGGGTTCCTCCTGTCCCCTTTGGTGTCTGTGGTCCCCCACTGGTGCCTGGTAGGTGCCCTAGTTGTGAGGAAACGGGCATTCCGCGTCCTCCTAGTACGCCATCTTGACTCCACCTCTCCTGATCTCTTTTTTTAAATTTATTTTATTGAAGTTTAGTTGATTTGCAAGTTGTGTTAATTTCTGCTGTACACCAAAGTGATTCAGTTATACGTATGTATACATTCTTCTTTTTCATATTCTTTTCCGTTATGGTTTATCACAGGATATTGAATATAGTTCGCTGTGCTATACAGTAGGACCTTGTTGTTTATCCAGACAGAAGTTTTAAATTTCTCACCATTCTGAGTTAACATGATGAAATCTTGTGCCATCCCAGTTCTGTCCCACCTGGGATGTGAATCATCCCTTTGTCCTGTGTATTCTGCCCTTTAGTCACTTAGTAGCCATCTTGGTATCACATCAACTGTTGAGGTATCAGTGCTTGTGTTCAAGTCATCCTTATTTTACTTTATAATGGCACCAAAGTGAAAGAGTGGTTATGCTGGCAATTCAGATATGCCAAAGAGAAGCCGTAAAGTGCTTCCTTTAGGTGAAAAGATGAAAGTTAATAAGGAAAGAAGTTGTATGCTGAGGTTGCTAAGATCTGCCTTATGAACGAATCTTCCATCCATGAAATTGTCAAGCAGGAAAAAGAAATTCGTGCTAGTTTTTTTTTTTCACACCTCATATTGCAAAATTTATGGCTACGGTGTGTGAAGAGTACCTAGTTAAGATGGAAAAGGCATTAAATTTGTGGTGAAAGAGAAAAACAGAAGACAGGGTTCACTACTGTTCTTTGTTTCAGGCATCCACTGGGGTCTTGGAACGTATCCCCCACAGATAAGGGGGGACTGCGGTAGACTCGGTTTTGTGTATAAGACCTGGCTTAGAATAACTAGGATGGAGTTTTGTTTTTTTTTCTTTTTTAACATCTTTATTGGAGTATAATTGCTTTACAATGGTGTTTTAGTTTCTGCTTCATAACAAAGTGAATCAGCTATACATATACATATATCCCCATATCTCCTCCCTCTTGCGTCTCCCTCCCTCCCACCCTCTCTGTCCCACCCCTCTAGGTGGTCACAAAGCACCGAGCTGATCTCCATGTGCTATGCAGCTGCTTCCCACTAGCTATCTATTTTACATTTGGTAGTGTATATATGTCCATGCCACTCTCTCACTTTGTCCCAGCTTACCCTTCCCTCTCCCCGTGTCCTCAGGTCCATTCTCTACGTCTGTGTCTTTATTCCTGTCCTGCCCCTAGGTTCTTCAGAACCACTTTTTTTTTTTTTAGATTCCTTATATATGTGTTAGCATACGGTATTTATTTTTCTCTTTCTGACTTACTTCACTCTGTATGACAGAGTCTAGGTACATCCACCTCACTACAAATAACTCAGTTTCATTTAAGATGGAGTTTTTGTTGGTACCAACTTAAATGAAAATCAGAACAAAATCTTCTCTTCTCCCTTTTAGATTTCCCTTGATCTGAGTCTTTCCTATAAATAGGCTACTTCAGATAGCTTGTATTGTGAAAAATAAGCATAATTTTGGGAAGAAGATTTTCAGTTATCAGTATCAATGGGAGATGACAGCTCTATGAGTAATCTTCAAATAGAGGAAAAAATTTAAATTGACACTGAAATATATATTTTGATTTTTTTGAAAGGACTTCTTCATGCCTAATGATTTTTGTCAGTATAATATTAAAATGGTTATTCTTTCTCAGCATGCACATTGGGCAGTCTTTGAGAAGCCTGGATGGTGTTGGAGTAGAAGCTGCTGCTATTTTTAGTTTGCAAAGTATAATTCATGAAATGGATCATATGAATTTGGATTACTGAAAGTCAGTTGCATTTATATATTTGTAAAGGTCCAATGTTAGACCTATGCAGTTCAAATCACCTTGCTTCTGGATCTCCCCAATGCTCCGTTTATTGCTGGTAATAAAACCTTCTAGTCACGATGCACAGTTCTTTTAATACTCTGCTGGAAGTGATTCAGTTACACATATGCATATATTCATTCTTTTTCAGATTCTTTTCTGATAAAGGTATTCCCAGAATATTGAGTAGAGTTCCCTGTGCTATACAGTAGGTCCTTGTTGCTTATCTATGTTATATATAGTAGTATTCGTATGTTTACCCCAAGTTCCTGATTTATCCCTACCCCCCACCTTTCCCCTTTGGTAACCATAAGTTTGTTTTCCAAGTCTGTGAGTCTGCCTCTGTTTTGTAAGTTAGTTCATTTGCATCAATTTTTAGGTTCCACCTAGAAGTGATATCATACAATGTTTGTCTTGCTCTGTCTGACTTACTTCACTTAGTACAATCATCTCTGGGTCCATCCATGTTACTGCAATTGGCATTATTTTCTTCTATTTTGTGGCTGAGTCATATTCCATTGTATATATATATATGTATCACATATTCTTTACCTATATTCATATGTTGGTGGACATTTTGGTTGCTTCCATGTCTTCGCTATTGTAAGGAGTGTTGCAGTGAACATTGGGGGGGGGGGGGAATACCCTGCTGGACTGGATTTGTATCTGCTTGTATTTGGAAATGAAAACTGGTTTCTCCTTTTCCTCTGAGGATGCCTTTTGGCCACATCTCCATAGGTTTAGATATATTGTTTCCTTTTTGCTGATAATTTTTAAATAGTCTTATTGAAATTTCCTTCTTTCATATCATAGTGAGTGTTTGTTAATAATTTCATATTTAATTTTATCAAAATCAGAGAATATAGCTGTAACATATCCTAATTTTGCAGTAATTGAGACTTTCTTCATATAACTTATATAATTTAATTTAATGAATTTTTCTAGCTATTTAAAATATTTTTTGTTGGGTTCAGAGTTGTATGTATATATTAAATCTGGCTTGTAAATTGTACTATCTATATCATCTGTATTTTTATCTGTTGTTTTCTTGATCTTTTAAATTTCTGAGAGACATGTTCAAATTCTCCTCTTATGATTGTGATTTTCTTAAATTCTTGTATTTCTGGTTTGTTTTGTGTTTTGTATGTCTTGACATGATGCTGTTTGATTTATGGTTTATGACATATCTTTGCAATTGTGTCTTTTAATGGTAACATAATCTTTTTTGTATTAAATGGTTTTTGCCTTAAATTATTCTCTCTGCCAGTAATCTTGCCATGTATGCTTTTTGTTTGCATGTGTCTGTGTGTAATATCTTTGCATATCCCTTTATTTTAAACATTTAGCTATAATACCTTTGAAGGCATAGCAATATCAACAAATAGATTTGTAAGTATTATAGAAAGAATGATGAAAGCTAGTAGTTTGTTTCCTGTGGGTATGTATATTTTGGCATGTATTTTAGTTATCCCTTCATTTATTTATTCAGCAAATAATTTATTGAGACCTTCCAGGAACTTTGGAGAGGGAATATGGGGAGAGCTGTGTTTGGTAGTATGATCAGGGAAGGCCTTCTCTGATAAGGCGGGCATTTGAGCTGGCATCTGGTAAAGGTAACCTGGGGGAAGAGCATTCCAGGCAGAAGGAACCATAAGTCCAAAAACCCTAAGGAATGATTGAGGTGTTTTTGAGGAATAGAAGGAAAACCAAGGCTTTCTTAGTGGTGCAGTAGTTAAGAATCCGCCTGCCAATGCAGGGGACACGGGTTCAAGCCCTGGTCTGGGAAGATCCCATATGCTGCAGAGCATCGAAGCGCGTGCACCATAGCTACTGAGCCTGTGCTCTAGAGCCCGTGAGCCACAGCTACTGAGCCCACATGCCACAACTACTGAAGCCAGCACGCCTAGAGCCCGTGCTCCGCAACAAGAGAAGCCACTGCAATGAGAAGCCTGCACACTGCAACGAAGAGTAGCCCCCGCTTGCCACAACTAGAGAAAGCCCGCACACAGCAACAAAGACCCAACGCAGCCAAAAATAAATAAATGAAATAAATAAATTTAAAAAAGAATAAAAATAAAAAACATTTTAAGAAAAAGAAAGAAAATCAGTGTGTCTGGATCTTAATGATTAAGGATGGAGAAGCAGGCAGGGACCAATTCATGTAACATTTTATAGGTCATGTTAGGAAGTATGATTTTATTCTAAGAGTTATGGGAAGCCACTGGAAGATTTCAAGCAGGAGAGGGCATGTTCAGATATGTTTGTATAGTCCTTTTCTGAGCTGAGCTACAGTTTACATACAGTGAAATACACAGATTTTAAGTGTACAGTTGGAATGAGTTTTTAACGATTGCATGTACCCGTGTAACCTACACCTTTATTAAGATAAAAAATATTTCGGGGCTTCCCTGGTGGCTCAGTGGTTAAGAATCCGCCTGCCACTGCAAGGGACATGGGTTCAAGCCCTGGCCCGGGAAGATCCCACATGCCGCGGAGCAACTAAGCCCGTGCGCCACAACTACTGAGCCTGAGCTCTAGAGCCCGTGAGCCACAACTACTGAGCCTGCGTGCCACAACTACTGAAGCCTGCGCTCCTAGAGCCCGTGCTCTGCAACAAGAGAAGCCACGACAATGAGAAGCCCGCGCACCGCAACAAAGAGTAGCCCCCGCTCAGCGCAACTAGAGAAAGCCCGCGCACAGCAACGAAGACCCAACACAGCCAAAAAAAAAAAAAAAAAAAAAAAAAATTCGGTGGGCCCTGGTGCAGACATGGCCAAGTCCAAGAACCACACCACGTACAACCAGTCCCGAAAATGGCACAGAAATGGCATCAAGAAACCCCAGTCACAATGATATGAATCTCTTAAGGGGGTGGACCCCAAGTTCCTGAGAAATATGTGTTTTGCCGAGAAGCACAAGAAGGGCCAAAAGAAGATCCAGGCCAACAACGCCAAGGCCATGAGTGCACATGCTGAGGCTATCAAGGCCCTCGTAAAGCCCAAGGAGGTCAAGCCCAAGATCCCAAAGGGCGGCAGCCACAAGCTCAGTCAGCTTGCGTACATCGCTCACCTCAAGTTTGGGAAACAGGCTCGTGCCCGTATCGCTAAGGGTCTAAAGCCTTAAGGCTCTGCCGGCCAAAGGCCAAGGCCAAGGCCGCAGCTGCAGGTACAGCTGCAGCTCCAACTCCAGTCCAGCTCAGGCTCCCAAAGCTGCCTAGGCCCCCACAAAGGCTCCAGAATAGAGGCCTTTATCTACCAATGTGAGGGCAGAAGGACTGGTGTGACCCCTGGGCTGCTGTCTGCATGGGACTGGTGTCCTCCTGTGCTATTTGTACAAATAAACGGGGGAAAAAAAGATATAAAATATTTCTGTCACCCCAGAAAGAGTCTTTATTCCTCTTCTCAGTCAGTCTCCACTACCAGCACCCCAACTACTATTCTGTTTTTGTTCACCATAGATTAATTTGTGTGTTCTTGAACTTCATGTAAATAGGATCATTCAGTTTATGCTCCTATTATGTGTCTGGCTTCTTTTACTTACCATAATGAAGATTTATTCCTGTTGTTGGTTGTATCGGGAGTTCATTGGTTATACTACAATTTGTTTACCCATTCTCCTGTTTTGTTTTTTGTAGACATTTTTGACATGTCTATCTGGCTAATAGAGGAGAATGGATTCTCTCATTCACATGTTTAATAAAGGAGCACTAGTTGTCTTATTTACAGACGGGAAAATATTTTGTTTGAAATGAAAACTACAGAAAGGACAGGGCTAAAGAATTATAAAGTCATTATTAACATGTTAGGAGCATCTGTCTGTATGGAAGCAGATGGAAGATGATTGTACCTGCTGCTCCCCATCCCCCCTCTTAAATCAGATAGGAAAAGTCATCTTGAGTGAAAGCACGAAATACAGTGGTTCTGATGAGATTCAAATGCCATGAGGATCACAGAATTTTATATTGAGAAGATACCTCACTTAGTAAAGTTTCCAGGAACCTTATTTATCAGATTTTATTCCTTTACCCAAGAGTTGGCCATGTCTTGTATGATGTGGTGTTTGCAAGACAGGGTTCCAGGACTAGATTCTAGGTCTTCTCTAACATGAGAACTAAGACCTTTTACTAAGAATTTCTAGTGACTCTATATTACATAATTTTTGTGTTTAAATTGTACAATTTTTCTTTAAAAATTATTTTTCTTTTCAAAGTATAGAGCATTAAAAAGTTTTGTTTGTTTTTGGTATTTAACCTTTTTCAAAAACTTAGACTTGTTTATGTTATTTGAATGGGTGTGATACAGAGTGGTTTTGCTTTCTTACATTGTATTACAATACATGAGGGGAGGGGAATGTGTATTTTTAAAGTTTAAATTGACAGTGTTTACTTTTTATAAAGAAGCTATTTCAATGAGAGAACATTTTTAAATTAGAGGAATCAGCATTACATACATTTCTGTATTTGGATTTGGTCCCATGGTATGGAGAAAATCCTTTCTCCCAGACAAATTATGAACAGTAACTGATTTTCTTTTTTAACAGTTTACCACGTCAGTATTCTTTTCAATTTCATTTGATTCAAACCCTTAAGAGGATTAGTAGTACATTTTGTTTCAAAGTTGAACCTGACAATATCTAACAACTGTTCATATTTCCTTTTCATAAATCTCAAAGACAGACAAGAAGAATCCAAAACTTACTATTACATGGATCATTTGTTACACATTCCACATACTTACTTATTACATCATGGTGAGAGCATGCCTTGGCAGATGTGCCTAGCCTTAGGTAGCATATACTTGAATGTGGCATGTATGTCCTTTAGTATTGTTCTTGGTAGAACAGAAGCAGACCTCAATTACTAAAAATGTTCAGTACAGACCTAAATCTTCCTCAACATGTTTATCAGGAGGAGCTCAAACCTATGCCCAAAGATGACAGGAAAGGCTTTATTACAGGGGCTGCATGAAAATGTGAATTACCTTGGCAGCATAAGTTAATTCATTGGTGGTTTCTTTCTTACCCACCCCACCCCCTTGCACCTCCAAAATCTTCTCTTTTTTCCCTTCTATTCTCTCAGTTTTAGAGCACAAGTCAAAAGAGAATTTTGCTTTATCCCTTAAGTGAGGGTAAAACAAAATACTGTTTTCTTCAAGAATCCCCAACCTTTTGGGGGAGGAGCCACCATTACTCCTGAGAGTACTTGGGGAGAGAGGGGTTGTGGGAAGAGAATATGGAGATTATGAAGTCCGCTGAATGGATGAGTGAAGGTGATGCTGGATTCACTCATTTTTACAGATAATCTAGTAAGACTATTGGTAAACTGTAGAAGACAGGTGGTCACTGAGGAAATGGTATGGTGCAAAGCAGATTGGATATCTGCTATGATGTATCTACTTCTGATACCAGGTTTATCTTGATAGTAGGAGGTTTTGTTGTTGTTGTTCTTTTTCTATCTGCATTAAAGAAAAAGGAGTGAGGTTTATTGATTTTTTTTTTAACATTTTAAATTTTATTTATTTATTTATTTATTTATGGCTGTGCTGGGTCTTCGTTTCTGTGCGAGGGTTTTCTCTAGTTGCGGCGAGCGGGGGCCACTCTTCATCGCGGTGCGCGGGCCTCTCACTATCGCGGCCTCTCTTGTTGCGGAGCACAGGCTCCAGACGCGCAGGCTCAGTAATTGTGGCTCACGGGCCTAGTTGCTCCGCGGCATGTGGGATCTTCCCAGACCAGGGCTCGAACCCGTGTCCCCTGCATTGTCAGGCAGATTCTCAACCACTGTGCCACCAGGGAAGCCCAGGTTTATTGATTTTTAAGAAAGTATTATTTATGTAACTGCCCAAGATTTTTTCAGGTTGTCTATAACTAGTTGCCGACCAAATGGAGAAGGCTAAAAGAACAATACCCTACTCTCACTTTTTATAAGCTTTAAAACAGAAAATAATAGTTGGATTCAGGACTTCTCCAAAAATACTCATTTATATTTTAAATTAGAGCAGGTAGGTAATGATTGTGAACAAACATTAAATGGCTTGATTTAGGATGTTTATAAATGCTGGGGGGGGGCAGGTAGGACATTTTAAAACTTAGGGCCATTATACAAAATAACAATTATAAGAAAAATGTTCTAGATCCAGGATTTACATACATATCATTACATAATGAGTCTCTCCCAGCTGAATCAAGTGAGTCTACCTCAGAGATGGGTGAAAGAACTGGACTAAGAGCTGAGAGGCTTTTAAATTGTTATTTCTGTTTTAACTTTGAGTGAATAAAAAAATAATTATTTTTGAGTTATATTTTATTTTCATTAATTTTATTTTAAAACTGTGTATTACCTCAATAAATACATTTTGTGTATTTTTGCCTTTGGTTAGGTAAATAATCTCCATCAGTGGTAGAGGAGAGGTTTGGAAATTAGGGAGCTCTTCTTGTCTTTTCTGTCATAGATCAATCTTCTAAGGGGCAACTCATCTAACCTCCCTGGACCTGTTTTCTTATCTGTCAGTAGACCCTCGCTGCCCAGTAAGAGACCCACTAACCACAGGTTGTTATTGAGCCTTTGTAATGTGGCTAGTCCAAATTAAGGTGTACTCTAGGTTTAAAAGACTTAGTACAAAAGTAAGAATGTAGAATATCTTATTGCTAATTTGTTTATATTGATTATATCATTGGAATGATAATATTTTGGGTACATTGGTTAAATAAAATGTATTATTAAAATTAATTTCACCCATTTCTTTTTCTTTTTTTAAATGTGGGCACTAGAAAATGTTTATTTCCGTTTGTGGCTCACATTATGTTGCTTTTGGATAGTGCTGATCTGTACAGCATTTCCTAAACTGACCATGAAATATTAATAAGTGCTCAATGAAACACAGTTTGGAAGAGGAGCGGTGTCCAGTGGAACTTTCTGCAGTGATAAAATGGTCTGCATCTCTGTTGTCCAATTTAGTAGCTACTGGCCCTGATGGCTATTGAGCACTTGAAATGTGGCTAGTGTTCTGAAATGTAGGAAAAGGAACTGAATTTTAAATATTATTTAATTTTAATTAACTTTAAGGAGCCACGTATGGCTAGTGGCTAATGTATTGGGACAGTGCAGATCTAAAGATTTATGGGACGGTTTTGTTTAGAGACTTGTATACCTAGGACTTGTTTACCTTATTGCAAGCTTGTTAGTTTAATATAAGTCTATACAGTTTGTGTTTATTATGAATAATAATAAATGATCAGTAACAATAATATTTATTAAGTACTTGTTATATAGCATGTACTATGTAAATACCAGAGAGAGGATTTGTATAATAAATTATTTACTGAGGATTTGTATAATAAATTGTTTACTGAGTTATATTGCTCGTATTCTGTAATATATTTGATGCATTGTGGTTTCCAGGATATTGTGGGCTTACCATGTTTTCATCAAAATCTGGTTTCTTTTCTTTCTATATGAGGTCCCTTCTGGGAAAGCCTGGCTCCTTTTGGAAGGTCTGAACAATGTGCTGCCTTGTTAAAGGATTTTCTTTTGAAAGGGAAACGCATGCTTTGTAACAGATGATGATTTTTTTTCAGTGAACTTTTGAAGTTAGTTATGTTTTTAGCTTTAAAAGGGATGTGTGTGTATTTACACAGACTTATAAATATCAGTATTATGTAATATTTATTCCTTTTGTATGTGTGTACACATATAAGTATTGATATCAAGCAGTGTTATTAATTAATGTATTATTGCTTCACAGTGAAGAACGAATGTCATCATGTCTGGAATCAAGCGAACAATCAAAGAAACTGACCCTGATTATGAGGATGTATCTGTGGCCCTGCCAAATAAGCGGCATAAAGCAATTGAGAATTCAGGTAGAAATTCACTTGCCTTAGGAAATTATTTCTTTGTTGACATATGCCTCCCTATAAGATTTATAGGAACTAAAATGAAATGCATGTCCATTATTGTGTATATTTTGAAGAGGTTTGTGAGAGGGATTAGCTAAGTGCTCTGTTTAGTAGTAATATACCATGTGTGGCATAAAAGGCTGGAACATAATCAGGTAGACTGTGAAAGCATCAGTAATGAGACAGGCTCTAAGTTTTAGCTATCATTGTATGTTAGGTGTAATCATAAAGTCTTAGCAATGTGTGTACTACAATGTGGTATCATGTGAGATGATTATAGGTGGTACATGAATTAAGGTTTTTTATTTTAATAGTTAGTGTTAATGTCTATAGAAAAGATAATGGTCTTATCAGACTTGCAGTTTCATGGCTACTGCTTAGGATAAGGCTAACTTTTTTTTTTTTTTTTTTTTTAATTCTATTGGAGTATAGTTGATTTTAAATGTTGTGTTAGTTTCAGGTGTACAGCAAAGTGATTCAGTTATATACATACATATAGTCATTCTTTTTTAGATTCTTTTCTCATATAGATTATCACAGAATGTCGAGTAGAGTTCCCTGTGCTATACAGTAGGTCCTTGTTGGTTATCTATCTTATGTATAGTAGTGGGTGTATCTTCATCCCAAGCTCCTTATTTATCCCTCCCCCCAAGGGCTAACACTTTTTAAAAATACTATTTAATGGCGTTAATTAGATGTTTCACATGGTTCTCAGATGTGGTAGGTAACTTGAAGGTGGGATATGAATGATGGAAATTTGGGAAACACTGATCTCTGCACTTAGCTGGTGGTGGCTTAGTTAAGGCTCAGAGGCATTAAATTACTTGCCCAAGATCATTTAATTAGTTGAAGACCAGATCATCTGTAGTTACCCAGAATGTTTTAAGCTGTCTCAAAAAAAGTGGCTATATTTGAGTTTCTAATACAAAATATTGCTAAAATTCATTACTGTTTATTTAAAAAATAAATCTATGTAAGTTATTACAGCTAGATGAAGAAGGTCTCAAAGTCATAGATAAGGTGCTGCAGCTCCACAGAGATCAGAGCCCCAAGGTTAAGTGGTGAAGGAAATTCCTGTCTGTGTAAGTGCAGTCAAGTCATATGTACCCCACAAAAGTCTCTGTGTACCGGAAATGATCAAATCCAGTTCCAAACAATAAAAACATTTCACTGAAACTTTTCTCTCCGTTCAGTTGTAATTTTATTTACAAGGATATATCATTTGCTTTCAATAACAAGTCAGATAAATATGAAAGTATCATGAAACTTAAATTCATTATTCAAATGCATCACATGGCGTATCTTTTTTGTAATAAAAATAAGAAAAGGGAAAACTTACTGTTTTAGGAAACATCGTAATTTCAATTTAAATCTAATGTAAGTTCCCAAATACGTAGCCTAAGCAGGGACAGTTTTTTGTTACTAAGTGCCAATTTGCCGTTCTTCTTCTTGGTGTCCATTCTCAACCTAATTCCTAATAAAGATTTTATTTTTATTCTTCAGAATTTTTCTCAAAGTAGGTTTGGTAGGATGCTTCCCTTTTCTTTTCTTTTTTTTTTTTTTTTTAATATAAATTTATTTATTTATTTACTTTTGGCTGCATTGGGTCTTCGTTGCTGCACACGGGCTTTCTCTAGTTGCGGCGAGCGGGGGCTACTCTTCGTTGTGGCGCGCGGGCTTCTCATTGCACTGGCTTCTCCTGTTGCGGAGCACGGGCTCTAGGCATGTGGGCTTCAGTAGTTGTGGCACACGGGCTTCAGTAGTTGTGGCTCGCGGGCTCTAGAGCGCAGGCTCAGTAGTTGTGGTGCACGGGCTCAGTTGCTCTGTGGCATGTGGGATCTTGCTGGACCAGGGCTTGAACCCGTGTCCCCTGCATTGGCAGGTGGATTCTAAACCACTGCGCCACCAGGGAAGTCCCAGGATGCTTCCCTTTTCTTATATGGTTTTATTTTGTTTGGCTTTAGTTTTCCTTATTTCATGAAAGAGATAATTTAGAATTGCTTTTTTCTGAGAAGCTTATGATAAAACAGCCTGCATTGATAACAGTCTCTGACTTTTAGCCTCCCCTAAGATTATCTGCTGGTTTCTAAATATATACAAGGTTTATATATACAAGGATACATACAGTAATACTAGAAAAAACTCTTTTCATCAGATATGAGGAAAGCTTAGTCATTTGCTTCAATGCAGGCATATCCACAAGAATGCTTATACCAGCACTAGTTTTATTTATTTATTTATTTATTTAACATCTTTATTGGAGTATAATTGCTTTACGGTGGTGTGTTAGTTTCTGCTGTATAACAAAGTGAATCAGCTATACGTATACATATATCCCCATATCTCCTCCCTCTTGCGTCTCCCTCCCACCCTCCCTATCCCACCCCTCTAGGTGGTCACAAAGCACCGAGCTGATCTCCATGTGCTATGCGGCTGCTTCCCACTAGCTATGTATTTTACATTTGGTAGTGTATATATGTCCATGCCACTCTCTCACTTCGTCCCAGCTTCCCCTTCCCCCTCCCCGTGTCCTCAAGTCCACTCTCTACATCTGCGTCTTTATACCTGTCCTGCCCTAGGTTCTTCAGAACCATTTTTTTTTTAGATTCCATATATATGTGTTAGCGTACGGTATTTGTTTTTCTCTTTCTGACTTACTTCACTCTGTATGACAGACTCTAGGTCCGTCCACCTCACTGTAAATAACTCAATTTCATTTCTTTTATGGCTGAGTAATATTCCATTGTATATATGTGCCACATCTTCTTTATCCATTCATCTGTCGATGGACACTTAGGTTGCTTCCATGTCCTGACTATTGTAAATAGAGCTGCAGTGAACATTGTGGTACATGTCTCTTTTTGAATTATGGTTTTCTCAGAGTATATGCCCAGTAGTGGTATTGCTGGGTCATATGGTAGTTCTATTTTTAGTTTTTTAAGGAACCACTATACTGTTCTCCATAGTGACTGTATTAATTTACATTCCCACCAACAGTGCAAGAGGGTTCCCTTTTCTCCACACCCTCTCCAACATTTATTGTTTGTAGATTTTTTGATGATGGCCATTCTGGCCGGTGTGAGGTGATACCTCATGGTGGTTTTGATTTGCATTTCTCTAATGATTAGTGATGTTGAGCATCGTTGCATGTGTTTGTTGGCAACCTGTATATCTTCTTTGGAGAAATGTCTATTTAGGTCTTCTGCCCATTCTTGGATTGGGTTGTTTGTTTTTTTGATATTGAGCTGCATGAGCTGCTTGTAAATTTTGGAGATTAATCCTTTGTTAAGTTGCTTCATTTGCAAATATTTTCTCCCATTCTGAGGGTTCTCATTTTGTCTTGTTTATGTTTTCCTTTGCTGTGCAAAAGCTTTTAAGTTTCATTAGGTCCCATGTGTTTATTTTTATTTCCATTTCTCTAGGAGGTGGGTCAAAAAGGATGTTTCTGTGATTTATGCCATAGAGTGTTCTGCCTATATTTTCCTCTAAGAGTTTTATAGTGTCTGGCCTTACATTTAGGTCTTTAATCCATTTTGAGTTTATTTTTGTGTATGGTGTTAGGGAGTGTTCTAATTTCATTCTTTTACGTGTAGCTGTCCAGTTTTCCCAGCACCATTTATTGAAGAGGCCGTTTTTTTCTCCATTGTATATTCTTGCCTCCATTATCAAAAATAAGGTGACCATATGCCAGCACTAGTTTTAAATTGGCAGTCTAGTGGCATATTTTACGGGGAGAAAATGACGTGGGTGATCAAGGGTCCAAATTTTCTCTGCAATTTTTTTTACACCCCAAAGCATGGGTGGTGATTTTTTCATATTACAAACACAGGATTATTATGCAAAATCCCAGGTTTTTCAAGCAGTCATTCGACTCTTCTTTTTTTATTCTCTTGTAATCAAACTACATTTCATATCTGATGTTTTTAACTCTTTGAATTGTATATTACCCTGAGTAGTCAATTGCCTTCAGAGACATTTTCTTTCCTTTTGAATTCTTTCTTTGCTGGTTCCTTCAGGTAGTTGTAATCAGAAACTGCTGAATTGCATGCTAGATCCTAACTTCCTGCCTTCTTATGAACTGCTCTTGTGTCACAGACTACTTCTTCTTCTAGCTAACTCTTTACTTTCTTTTTCCTTGGGGTTATGGTTTTTCAGAAGTCACCACGTATTTCTCTCGGAATCTTCATGGGTTTCTTTTTCTTTTTTGGTAATTTTATTTTATTTTATTTTATTTTTTTAATTTATTTATTTATTTTTGGCTGTGTTGGGTCTTCGTTTCGGTGCGAGGGCTTTCTTTGGTTGTGGCGAGCGGGGGCCACTCTTCATCGCGGTGAGCGGGCCTCTCACTGTCGCGGCCTCTCTTGTTGCGGAGCACAGGCTCCAGACGCGCAGTCTCAGTAGTTGTGGCTCACGGGCCCAGTTGCTCCGCGGCATGTGGGATCTTCCCAGACCAGGGCTCGAACCCGTGTCCCCTGCATTGGCAGGCAGATTCTCAACCATTGCGCCACCAGGGAAGCCCGGTAATTTTATTTTGATGTGACTTCAAACAGAAAAATTGCAAGGAGAATTTGTATGTCTTTTGTCCAGATTAATTCACCAGTTGTTTACATTTTGCCTCATTTGGTTTATCATTCTTTTCCCCCACCCTCAATCCATACACACACATACTACACAAATGCATGTATGCACGCAGGTATATATGCACATCATTTTTTCAAAATCATCTGAAGATACATTAGACACTTGTAAACACTTGTGTATTTCCTAAGGACAAATTTCTTATGTAATCACAGTACAATTATCAGAAGCAGGAAATTTTAACATTTTACATTACATTATCTAATCTCCTGTCCATATTCAAGTTTTACCAGTTGTCCCAGTATTTTATAACTATTCCCCCTCTCCAGGATCACACAATGCATTTAGTTATTATATCTCTTTAGTCTCTTTTAATCTCCTCAACTTTTCTTTGTCTTTCTTGACTTTAGTATTTGAATGTATAGGCCAGTTATTTTGTACAGTGTCCTTCAATTTAGGTTTGTCTGATGTTCGCTGTGATTAGATTCAGCGTTTTTACCAGGAACGCCACAGAGTGGTGGAGACTTGTCAGTACATCATATCAGAAAACATGCGAGGTCAGTTTGCTTGAGTATTTGGTGATGTTAACTTTTCATTATTGATTAAGGTGATGACCATTAGGTTTCTCCACTTCAGAGTTACTGTTCCTGGGTTTCTTTTGTTGCTTGCTGACTTGAATCAAGGCGGCAACTGATTAATTAGACCTTGGATTATTGTATGTTCTTTGTGCAGCTCGAGATGCTGCTGTGCAGAAGATTGAGACTATTATCAAGGAACAATTTGCACTTGAAATGAAGAATAAGGAACATGAAATTGAGGTCATTGACCAGGTATAATGATGTTAAATTAAAAATAAAGGAACAGAACTATTGAAAAAAAAACTACATGTGATGAATTTTTAAAAATCTGTTGAGATGGAATTATGGTGTATTTTTCCCCTTTGCTGTTCTTTTAAAAGGAGCTTTCTCGTTTTTGGGAAAAAAGACCTGTGCCTTTTTTTTTTCTTTAAATGACATTGCAGAAAAAGATAAAAAAATCACTTGAAATTCCATCCCAAAAGATAATTCCTCTTTGCTTTTGTGCTCAATATCTTTGTGGACATTTCTCAATGAATATGCATATATACATACAAATACATATTAATATGTCTATATACTCTTGCAAACATCGTATTTTGTCATTCTTTTAAATATTTTGCCAATCTGATAGGTGGAAAATGGTCATTTCTATTTGTCTTTCTTTGATTATTAGAGAAGTTGAACCTTTGGGTTCATTTACATTTCTTATGAATTGTTTGTATATCTCTTCTGTCATTTCCATTTTTAAAAGTAATTAATTAATATTTATTTTAGCGACTAATTGAGGCAAGAAGGATGATGGATAAACTTCGTGCCTGCATTGTCGCAAACTACTATGCTTCTGCAGGACTTCTGAAAGTTTCTGAGGTAAGTTGTCCTCATATGCAGTCATTTCTGGCCACCCATATTGTTGTGTGAAGAGAAATTAGTCTTGATGTGAAATCCCTGCCTTCAAAACATTTCTTATATTGACCTTCCGAATTTAAGAAGCCTAGCCTGCCTTCCTGGGAATATACGTAAATTTATCATTGTGTTCAACCATATCTTTTAATTATACCTCTCTACATTGTCAATAATCGTTAAGTAACATTTTTTTCTTTTTACTTAATTGTTCTGTAACTAATTGTTAGCACTGTTGCTAGGCTTTGCAGATACAAAGATGAGTGTGACCCTGTTCTAACTTGCCTTATTCCTCTTCATTTGATTATGGATGGCTTTGGAATAAATTATAGATCGATTCATTTTTCTCTGACCTTTTACTGCTAATGAATGACAATTGTTAGTTTCAGTAGATTGACTCTATTCAAGAAGCCCTGATTTTTTTCCCCCTTTTTGTGAAAATTTTCAAATATATAGAGAAGGTGAAATAAGCACTTGTTTATGCATCACTTAGCTTCAGCAGTTTTAACATTTTGCCATGTTTGCTTTATCTATCTTATTTTTGTCTAAAACATTAAAAAGTAAGTTCCAAGCATCGTGACACTTCATCCCTAAATACTTAATCCTAAAGGATCGTCTTCTGTGTAGTCACAATACCTAAGAGAATGAGTCCCTCATATTATTTGATAATCAGTCCATATTCAGATTTTCCCAGTTGTCCCCAAAATATCTTTAAAGTTGGGGGTTTGTTTTGTTTTTTTTTTTTGGACAGGATCCAGTCAGGGTTCATGGGTTACATTTGGCTGTTTTGTTTCTCTAGTCTCATTTTATCTAGAACAGTTCTCCCACCTTTTTTTCCCCTGTGATATTGACTTATTTGAAGAGACCAGGCCATTTATGTTGTAGAATGTCCCACATTTTGGATTTTTTTCCCCTTGGGTTGTTCCTTCATTCCTTCTATTTTTCTGTAAAATAAGAGTCAAGTCTAAAGATTTGATTAGATTAAGGTTGAGTCTTTTTGGAGATAGTACTTCATAGGTAATGCTGTATACTTCATATTGTATCACATTAGGAGACATAGTATCAGGTTGTGCTACTGTTAGTGATACTAAGTTTAGTCATGGTTAATGTGATTACCACTAGATTGCTCCAATTATAAAGGATGGGGATAAGATTGAACTGATACAGAAGTATTTCTTCTTGTTTGACGTTTTGATAATTTCAGCATAAGTTTTGTTTTTTCTTAAGTTTTTTCCAGTTAGAATTAGATAATTCTCCTCTTGGACAGTACTGGCTCAATGAGAATAGTGGAAGGGCTGCAGGGAGCATAGTAGCATGCTGCTTTGCATCATTCCCTGTGGTTTTTACAGATAAGAGGTACCTGCCATGTATAGGCTTTTGTGTCATCCTGTGGAGCTTTAGGGTATTAGGTATCTGAAGCATTATTTGAGTTTAATCTTAGATGGTAGATAGTTGTTTCTTCTACTGCAGGAGTTTCCATATTACATTTTAGAGTCTGAACTACTTTGCTCGAGCTACCGTAACAAATTACCACAAGCTTGGTGGCTTAAAACAACAGGAATTTGGGACTTCCTTGGTGGCGCAGTGGATAAGACTCTGCACTCCCAATGCAGGGAGCCCAGGTTCAATCCCTGGTCAGGGAACTATATCCCACATGCATGATGCAACTGAGAGTTCGCGCATGCCACAACTAAGGAGCCCATGAGCCACAACTAAGGAGCCCGTGTGCTGCAACTAAGGAGCTGGAGAGCCTTAACTAAGGAGCCCACCTCCTGCAGCTAAGACCCTGCGCAACCAAATAAATTTTAAAAATAAATAAATAAATACATAAAGGAACCAGACTTTAAAAAAAACCAAAACAAAACAGGAATTTATTATCTCATGATTCTAGAGGCTAGCAGTCCAAAATCAAGTATGTTGGTGGCTAGGCCATGCTCCCTCTGAAGACTCTAGGGAAGAATTCTTCCTTGTCTTCTCCTAGCTTCTGGTGGTTGCTAGCAGTACTTGGCATTCCTTGGCTTGTAGCTGCATCACTCCAATTTCTGCCTTTAACATGGACTTTTCCCTTTGTGTGTCTTCTCTGTTTCTTTCTGTATCCAACTTTCCCTCTTTTAAGAATACTAGTCATTGAAGTAAGGCCTACCGAAATCCAGTATGACATCATCTTAACTTGATTACATCTGAAAAGACTGTATTTTCAAATAGTCACATTCACAGGTCTAGGTGGACATGAATTTTTGGGAGACACTGTTAACCCAGGGCAGATTCTAAAGTCATCTGTCATATGGCTTGCTATTAGATTCAACAAGATGGACATTGCAAGCTAGCAGCTGCCTGACATAGGACTGTAGCTACTCTGAAGAGCTGGTTATTCATTTAATGTTTTGATGCCTTTTTTTTAAACCATTAGCAGTACTGAACTGTGCTATTTGATAGTCTAGAAATGTACTGATTTTTATCTTGTTATATTCTGATTGGGATTTATTTAAGGATATTTAGGTATATTTTTATCTTTTAGGATCTGCCAATTAATTATTTTTAGTTTGCTCTAACAAAATACATTTATAGCTCTAAAATAAACCTTTATTATTGAAGTACAACAGCTCTGTTGCTTTGACTCTGAAACACTAGTCTCTGGCTCCCTTTTACTTGCTAAAACAATTATTTTTAATTTCAATTAAGCAATTTCTAAAGCTGGGCTTCCTAGGAAGTAATTACATTATAACAATACACTATTTTATATGCAAGTAACAAAACACAGAAAAATACCCTAGGCAGGCTTCAGTACTGGACTGAGGACAGACTATATATCATTATTAATCATTTTAAACTATTCTATACTACATTTTATTCCTATGTGGGAACCATTTTACATACACATTTTAAAAAATCTTTATATTTCTTACAGGAATGTTTTATTTAGAGCAGTTGATGTATTTGTATCAAGCAATGTGAGGTTTATTTATTATTAAGTCAAATCTGACTTTCTATGTGTTACTATATATTATATATTTTTTTATTTTTTAATTTAATTTATTTATTTTTGGCTGTGTTGGGTCTTCGTTGCTCTGCGTGGGCTTTCTCTAGTTGCGGCGAGTGGGGGCTACTCTTCGTCGCGGTGCGTGGGCTTCTCATCGCGGTGGCTTCTCTTGTTGCGGAGCACAGGCTCTAGACATGTGGGCTTCAGTAGTTGTGGCACATGGGCTCAGTAGTTGTGGCTCACGGGTTCTAGAGCGCAGGCTCAGTAGTTGTGGCGCATGGGCTTAGTTGCTCCGTGGCATGTGGGATCTTCCTGGACCAGGGCTCGAACCCATGTCCCCTGCATTGGCAGGCGGATTCTTAACCACTGTGCCACTAGGGAAGTCCCTATATATTTATCTTTACTTTTCATTTACCTTCTGAGGACTTGCATCTTTAGCTTTTATTGTTAGGACCTTTGCATAATTATTTATCATTCTCTAGTTTTTTTTTTTTTTTTTGACCAGGATTCTTTATTTATTTATTTATTTATTTATTTATTTATGGCTGTGTTGGGTCTTCGTTTCTGTGCGAGGGCTTTCCCCAGATGCAGCAAGCGGGGGCCACCCCTCATCGCGGTGCGCGGGCCCCTCACTATCGCGGCCTCTCCCGCTGTGGAGCACAGGCTCCAGACGTGCAGGCTCAGCAATTGTGGCTCACAGGCCCAGCCGCTCCGCGGCACATGGGACCCTCCCAGACCAGGGCCCGAACCCGCGTCCCCTGCATTGGCAGGCAGACTCCCAACCACTGCGCCACCAGGGAAGCCCCATTCTCTAGTTTTTGTTTTGTTGATTTGGACCACATTAAGGAGTTTGGACTTCATTTTATGGGAGTGGGGTGATTTTGAAGGATTTTAAGCATGATTGGAAATAGATAAGCGTTTTCGGAAAGATCAAACTTTTGCCTACTTTTTTTGGTGGATATGATTAAAAGTTTGTTTTGCTTACCCTCATTTTTGCAGGGATCAAAGACATGTGATACAATGGTTTTTAATCATCCTGCTGTCAAGAAATTTTTGGAATCACCATCTAGGTCATCATCTCCTGCCAATCAGAGATCAGAAACACCATCAGCCAATCATTCAGAAAGTGATTCTTTATCTCAACACAATGACTTCTTATCTGATAAAGACACTAACAGCAATTTGGACATAGAGGAAAGACTCTCAAGCAACACAGAGCAGAGACCAAGCCGAAATACTGGAAGGGTATAGTTGGATGGATGGGAGGGAGCCAAAAGAGAAGGGAACCAGTATTTATTAAGAATGCACATATTATTTCATTTAACCTTCATAGGAACCATAGGATATAAGTTAATTATAGCCCTTTTAGAGATGGGGAAACTGCGTCTCTATGAGGTTTAAGTTATATTTGTTCACAGGTATCAGAACTGAGAATTAAACTTTTGTCTTTTTATATTTGTCCACAGTATCAGAACTGAGAATCAAACCTGTGTCTTTTTGATTTTACAATTCAAGGCTCCTGTGTACCACACAACTCCTAGATGCCATTCATGTAGATATGAAAGAAATTTTGAGGAGTTGGCAGTACTGTGACCTTACCCAAGGTCTTTCCACTCTATCATGTTTATTCTCTCAAGAGCAGTGGCTCTTCATCAGTTTCCTCTTTGAAACTTTATGTTCTAAGATGCTTTAATAACTGGAGGAAATTTGAAAAACAATAAGTAGAATTGAAAACTGTTTATTGCTCTTTGATCCTGTCAGTTTGTAATTTGAATTCCCATCTCAAGCTGCTCTGAACTTCTTGGTGTAATACTTGGCTCTAGAATCCTTACTGGATAAGACCAGTGGTTTTTCTCAGCCAGATGTTCTGTGATAGAGGAAATTCCCAGGCTGCTTTCCACATACTCAGACATCAAAGATTTGATTATTTTGATAAAATTAAAAAATGTTTCTGATTACAAATTCATATATGTTCATTTTTGAAAATTTTAAACTACAGAAAAGTAAGAGAGAGTAGAAAAGTCATTCATAATGCCACCATCCAAAATCAGAACTCTTAGTGTTTGGATTTAGTTGTCTCCTTCTAGTATACTTTCTGGGGAAATACTGCATATGTTTTTCTTTTTTTAATTAAAATGAATTTAGGTCACACTAGTCATAGGATTCAGAAACCTACTATCTTTTATGTAATATGCATGCTCATGTTTATGTAAGATATTTAGTGTTTACTGTGTACCAAGCATTTTTCTAAAAACTGTACAAAACCATCATCTGAGATAGATACTATTATCATCCTTATTTTATAGATGAGGAAATAGAGACAGAAAAGTTAAGTAATTACCCAAGATGACACATCTAGTAAATGTAAGGGCCAAGGCTTAAACACTGGCTGTCTATATCCATAGTCAAACTTTAAATTAACCATTATGTTTATGTTACTGCTTATTGAAAAATTTGTAATAGTACAGAAGATTGAAAAGAAAGTAAATTCCATTGACCCCTTTCCCCATTTCCATTTCCCAGAGGTAACTGTTGTAGTAGTTTCTTGTGTATCCTTCCACATCCTATTTGCATATACAAAGCAGCTGTTTATGACTGTTACAAACACACACACATATGTGGAATTACAGTGTACAAACTTTTTCTATAAACTAATGCAAAAATTATAGTAAAATTATTCTTTCATGCTCTGAGAGCAGCCACAAAGCCAGAGAATTTTGTAATTTAAAAAAAATTGAGTTAGTCCATTCATACCTTTTATGATTTTGTGGTTTCTGCCTATTGAAAATTGTCTAAATTGAAAATGAAACTTGATTATGATTTTTTCTAGGATACTTCTGGTATTACTGGCTCCCATAAAACAGAGCAGCGGAATACTGATCTTACAGGAGATGAGACTTCACGACTTTTTGTAAAGAAAACAATAGTAGTGGGCAATGTGTCCAAGTGAGTATTCAGTTGAATTGTCCCATTTTCAGTCATCCATTTTTGGTAATACTCTGGCATACTCTTATTATCATAGTATTACAGTAAGTATAGGCCTCAAGGATTCTTTTTCCCAAACGCTTAGTTGTTTTAAAAGTGAATGAAAGTCCAGAGACTTGAGACTGCTTCAGTGTGTCTGCTAATCTTTGATGTAGGATAAAATTGTGCTTGGTAAAAATTTTGTAGACGTGAACTTTTATGCAAATGGTGTGTTTTATTAAGCCTATAAGTGTGGATAACTTTGGAGGAACTTTTGACTTCTTCTGACGTAGTTCTATCCTTAGCGGCCTTACCTAATTCCTAAAAATGTTTATTTGGTTGCCCAAATTGAAATGTTTTAAATTTATAACAAAAGGTTGTAGAGCAAGTCTTGAAGACAGAATTCCTTCAAGCTAAAGGGCTATCTCTTTAACAGTATGATCTCATGCTGTCTTATGGAAGCATCATCATTTTTGCCGAGTTATCTAGGAATGGATAAAGACATCATAAATCTTCAAACAGCATAAGAATGTTATTTCCTCACAAAGCCTTATTTGCCCTTCTCCTCACTAGGCATATTTCCTCTATGCTCTCTTGTCATTTTTATCATATTATATAGTTATTTCCTATTTTCATATATTTTTTCAAATCAGACTGAATCTCTTTTGGGTAGACAGTATATCTTGTTTGTTTTTGTATCTTGCAGTAGTTGGTGTTCAGTAAATATTTGACTGATGAATGAATCAGTATATTTATGAAAACTGTAATTGGATTCAGTTACTGAAAATAAAGGATTCAGAATTAAAGTAAATATCTGGGGAGGGGGAATCAGATCTTGGGGGAGTCTTCCAAGTCCCAGTTAATGGACCACTGATAACAAATAAGAAGTACATTAAAAATCTCAGGATAATAAAAACAAAGATTCTCAATGGTCTGTGTCGTAGTATTTAAATAGAAGCATGAAATATGACTAAGGCAATTAGGTTTCTGTTTCATGGATTATTTTAGAGTTAGCATGCATTCAGCTAAGGGGACTCATATGAAGTGTTGAGGTCTCAACTATAGTACAAGACAGGTCAGCCCAGAAAAGGCCAAAACTAGAAATTCATGTAGACTCACCAGGCCACCAGAAGATTGGGGAGAAACAGTTATTGACATTGTCAAACAATTATGTCTGATTTGTAGGTTTTGGGGTTTAAGACCAGCTAGAACTTAAAATACTGGTTAACCGTGGATTTTAAGTAGAGAGGAATGATTGGCATGAGAATTGTAAAGTCCTTGTTTGTTCTGGAAGAGGATAAAAATATCGATTTACTTTGGACGTTGTTAAGAGTGCTCGTTAGAATATCTAAGATAACAATGAAAAGAATAGACATAGAGATTTAAACTTTAAAAGTAGTAAGGGGTTGGACTTCCCTGGTGGCGCAGTGGTTAAGAATCCGCCTGCCAAATGAGGGGACAGGGGTTCGAGCCCTGGTCCGGGAAGATCCCACATACCGTGTGCCACAACTACAGAGCCTGTGCCCTAGAGCCCGTGAGCCGCCCACAAGCCACAACTGCTGAGCCCGCCTGCCACAACTACTGAAGCCCGCGTGCTGCAACTACTGAACCCCGTGCGCCTAGAGCATGTGCTCCACAACAGGAGAAGCCACCACAATGAGAAGCCCGCGCACCGCGACGAAGAGTAGCTCCTGCTTGCCGCAGCTAGAGAAAGCCTGTGTGCAGCAATGAAGACGCAACGTAGCCAAAAAGAAAAATGTAGTAAGGCGTGAGGAGAATTGAATGAAAAAAAGGGGAAAACTCCCCTGATTCCAAAGGAAGGCAAGCAGGAGCAGGAGAAGGGATGTGGAAAAGAAGAAAAAAAGAAAAAGACAAATAGTATAAAATAATTTAGTAGCAATAAATCTAAATGTATCAACAATCATAAAAAATGCATATGGATTTAATTAATGAAAAGAAATAGTTATACTGAGATAAAATAACATCTTTATGCTAATGCATTTGAAAATTTAGATGAAATGGAGAATTCCTAGAAAAACACAACTTAAAATGACTCAAAAAAGGAAAAACCTTGAATAGTTTTAGAACTACTAAATTTAATTATTGATTTTTAAAACATTTTCTTCACAAAACCAAATTAAACCATGAGGCTTAGATTGCTTTAAAGGCTGAGTGAACAGCTAATTCCAATTGTGTAGAAAATCTTATGGGGAAAAAGAGAACATTTGTCAGTTTACATTATGAAGATAACATAAGTTTGTTAACAAAGCCAAACAGGGAGTTCATAAGAAAAGGAAAATTATAGGACATTGACACTCATAAATATAGAGGCGAAAGTGCTGAACAAAATCGTTAGCAAACTGAAGTCAGTAACTATAGAAATGATAGTAGTTCATGACCAGGAAATGCAAGTTTGGATTAACATTAGAAATTAATAAATATAATAAAGGACATAAAACATGACCACCTCAGAAGATGCAGAAACATTGACAAAATTCAAAGTCTATTTGTGGTGAATCCTCATGGCAGACTTGGAATTTAGTTAATCAGATAAAGAATATCTCAAAAAACCTTCAGCAAATATCATACTCAATGGTAAACAATTAAACGCCTTCCCCTTTAGGTTCAGAACAAGGCAAGAGATGCTCAGTATTACTACTCCTATTCACCACTGCACTTGGAGATACTAATAGAGTCATAATACATTAATAAATATGAGGATTAGAAAAGAAGAAACAAAGTGTCATTATTAATAGATGATATAATTGTCTACATAGAAAAATCTAAAACAATTTTTCATAGTTTTAGAGTTACTAAGAGAGCTTGGCAAGACTATTGAATTACAGTATCAATACACAGAAGTTGATTGTGTTTCTGTATGACAGACTTAGAAAACAGTTCTAAAAAGATGCATTTACTATAGCAATAAAAAATACAACATAATAAATCAAACAAAAGATATGCTAGCCTTTCATGAAAATGAATAAAATTTTATTAAAACACATGAAAGAACTAAGTAATTAGGAACTTCTCTGGTGGTCCAGTGGTTAAGACTCCATGTTCTCAATGCAGGGGGCACAGGTTCAATTCCTGGTCGGGGAACTAGGATCCCACACACCACAGGGCGTGATCAATAAATAAATAAATAAATAAATAATTAGATCAGTATACCATGTTCAGGATAGGAAGGCTCAATATTGTAAAAGATACCGCTTCTCCCTAAGTTGATATGTAAATATTCTGATTAAAATCCCAGTAGCGTTCAGGAAATTCACAGGTGGCTTTTATTTGTGAAAAACCAAAGGGTCAAGATGGGACATGAATACTCCTAAAGAAAAACTAGGTTAGGCAACTTGGCACACTGCATTGCTAAGGATAACCATAGACATAGATGAATGTATAGAAGTCCATGACCATATTTTACAACAAAATGTAATAAGGGGGCCTTGTGAAATAAAGACAGAGCCTCAAAAGGGAGGGCTAAGGATTCTAGTTTTATCATGGTCAGGACTTAAGGGAATGGCTTGTTTTGGCTTTTAAAAGGCAAGAGACCAGTTGCATCCTTCCTGGCAGGAATGAGTAGGAAACAGAAGAGTTCAAAGTTCTAGCACTTTGAAACCTGAATGAAATCAACCCAAAGGCTAGAGGTTTCCTAACCCAGGAATAAAGTATGCCAGTTTATTTCTACCTAATGTACCCACTTAGCAGGAAAAGCAAGATTGATTTTTTTTAATTGCATGGTGATAATCAGAAAACAAAACAAACTTCAAGGGAATGCCCCTTAGGCCAAAAAAAAGTTTAAAAGAAAAGGGTTAACTGCAAAGATTCACTTTGGTTAGCTGATATAGCTGTTAAATATTGAATGAATTTTAGGGGTTTTTTAAATTGAAAAGTTTCTCCCACCCTTATCCCCTGGCAACCATTTTTCTACTCTACTTCTGTGAGTTTGACTTTTTTTTAGATTCCGCATCAAAGTGATACCAAGCAGTATTTGTCTTTCTCTGTCTGACTTATGTCACTTAGCATAATGCCCTCAAGCTCCATCCATTTTGTCACAAATGGCAGGATTTACCTTTTTTCTCAGAACTGAATATTCCCGTGTGTGTGTGTGTGTGTGTGTGTGTGTTTGTTTGTGTGTATGGTGTGTGTATGTGGTCATATCTTTATCCATCCCTTTTAAAACATTTTTTTAAATTGAAGTATAATTGACCTAACAACATTATATTAGTTTTAGGTATGCAACATAGTGATTTGATATTTTTATACATTGCAAAAGGATCACCACGATAAGTCTAGTTACCATCTGTCACCATAGCTATACATTATCTGTATATTACATGACTTATTTATTTTATAACTGGAAGTTTATGTCTCTTTATCTCCCTCATCTATTTCCTTCATCCATCAACCCCCTCCCCTCTGGCAAACAGCAGTTTATTCTCTGTATCAATCTGTTTCTGTTTTGTTATGTTAGTTTTGTTTAGATTCCACATAGAAGTGAAATCATAGTGTTTGTTTTTCTCTGACTTATTTCACTTAGCATAATACCCTCTAGGTCCATCCATATTGTCACAAATGGTGAGATTTCATTCTTTTTTATAGCTGAATAATATTCTATTGTATGTATATACTGCATCTTGATTCCATTCATCTGTTGATGTATGCTTAGGTTGCTTTCATATCTTGGCTATTGTAAATAATGCTGCAGTGAACATAGGGGTATATTTATCTTTTTGAATTAGTGTTTTGCATATATTTGGAATTTCCAGAAGTGGAGCTGCTGGATCATGATAGCCATTCTGACAGGTGTGAGGTGATATCTCATTGTGGTTTTGATTTGAATTTCCCTGATGATTAGTGATGTTGAGCCTCATTTCATGTGTCTATTGACCATCTCTATGTCTTCTTTGGAAAAATGTCTATTCAGGTCCTCTGTCCATTTTTTAATCAGGTTGTTTGTTTTTTTGATGTTGAGTTCTATGAGTTCTTGGTATATTTTGGATATTAACCCCTTATCACAGATATGTCATTTGCAAATATCTTCTCCCATTTAGTAGGCTGCTTATTTGTTTTGTTCATAGTTTCCATCAATGTGTAAAAGCTTTTTAGTTTAATGTGGTCCCATTTGTTTATTTTGGCTTTTGTTGCTCTTGCCTGAGAAGACATATTCAAAAAGATATTGCTAAGACTAATGTCAAAGAGCATACTGCCTATGTTTTTTTATAGGATTTTTATGGTTTCAGGTCTTACATTTAAGTCTTTAATCCATTTTGAGTTTATTTTTGTATATGGTTTGAGAAAGTAGTCCAGTTTGATTCTTTTGCATGTTGCTGTCTAGTTTTCCCAACACCATTTATTGAAAATGCTATTTTTTACCCATTGTATGTTCTTGCCTCCTTTGTTGTAGGTTAATGGACCAATAAGTGTGGGTTTGTTCCTGGGCTCTCTGTTCTGTTCCATTAATCTATGTGTCTGTTTTTATGTCAGTACCATACTGTTTTGATAACTGTAGCTTTATAGTGTATATCCATTCATCTCTTGACAGACACTTATTTCCTTGTCTTAGCTATTGTAAATAATGCTGCAGTGAACATAAGAGTACAAATATCTCTTTGATATCCTTTTTTATTGTCTTTGCCTATATACACAGAAATGGGGTAGTTTTTAATTTTTTGTGGACCCTCCATATTGTTTTCCATAGTGGCTGCATTTACATTCCCACCAACAGTGCATAAGGGTTCCCTTTTCTCCATATTCTCACCAACACTTGTTATCTCTTATATTTTTGATGATAGCCATTCTCATCTCAGTTATCATCTCAGATGTGAGATGATAACTCATTGTGGTTTTGATTTGCATTTGCCTGATGATTAGTGATGTTGATCACCTTTTCATGTACCTTTTGACCATTTGTACGTCTTCCTTGGAAAAATATTTATTTACTTCCTCTGCCTATTTCTGAGTCAGGTTTTTGTTTTGTTTTTTGCTATTATGTGAGTTCCTCAAATGTTTTGAATATTAACCCTTTATCAGGTGTATGATTTGCAAATATTTTTTCCCATTCCGTAGGTTGCCTTTTCATTTTGTTGGTGGTTTCCTATCCTGTGCAAAAGCTTTTTAGTTTGTTATAGTTCCACTTGTTTATTTTTGCTTTTGTTGCCTCTGTTTTTGGTGTCAAATCCAAAAAATCATTGCCCAGACCAATATCAAAAAGCTTACCCCTTATACTTTCTTTTAGGAGTTTTATGGTTTCAGGTCTTAAATTTAACTTGTTAATCCATTTTGAGTTTACTTTTGTGTATGGTGTGGATAGAGGTTCAGTTTCATTCTTTTGCACATGGCTTTACAGTTTTCCCAATACCATTTATTGAAGAAACTATCCTTCCCCCATTGTATATCTTATCTCCTTTGTCGGAAATTAATTGACCAGTAAGTGTGGGTTTATTTCTGGCCTCTCTATTCTGTTTCATTGATTTATGTGTTTTTATGCCAAAACAACACTGTTTTGATTACTGCAGCTTTGTAATATAGTTTGAAATCAGGAAGTGTGATGATGCCTACAGCTTTGTTCTTCTTTCTCAAGATTGATCTGGCTATTCAGAATCTTCTCTGGTTCCATACAGATTTTAGGATTGTTTTTCTATTTCTGTGAAAAATGCCATTGGAATTTTGATAGGGATTGCATTGAATCTAAATTGCTTTGGATAGTATGAACATCTTAACTATTAATTCTTCCAATTCATGAGCACAGAATATATATTTATTTGTGCCTTGTTCAGTTTCTTTCATCATTGTCTTATAGTTTTCAGTGTACAGGTCTTTTACGTCTTTGGTTAAATTTATTGCTAAGTTATGTTGTATTTGATGCTGTTGTAAATGAAATTATTGTCTTAATTTCTCTTTCTGATAGTTTGTTGTTAGTGTATAGAAACACAACTGATTTTTTTTTTTTTTTTAAATGAAATGAGGTTAAGGATTTTTTTTTTTTTTTTAAGACAATCAGATGTTTTTATTTATTTATTTATTTATGGCTGTGTTGGGTCTTCGTTTCTGTGCGAGGGCTTTCTCTAGTTGTGGCAAGCGGGGGCCACTCTTCATCGCGATGCGCGGGCCTCTCACTATCGCGGCCTCTCCCGCTGCGGAGCACAGGCTCCAGACGCGCAGGCTCAGTAATTGTGGCTCACGGGCCCAGTTGCTCCGCGGCATGTGGGATCTTCCCAGACCAGGGCTCGAACCCGTGTCCCCTGCATTGGCAGGCAGATTCTCAACCACTGCGCCACCAGGAAAGCCCCACAACTGATTTTTTATGTTGATTTTATATCCTGTAACTTTACTGAATTCATTTATTAGTTTTAACAGTTTTGTGGTGGAATCTTTAGGTTTTTCTATATATGATATTATGTTGTGTGCAAATAGAGACCATTTTACTTCTTCCTTTCCAGTTTGGATGCCTTTTATTTCTTTTTCTTGTCTAATTGCTCTGGCTGGGACTTAACAGTACTGTGTAGAAAGACGTGGCAAGAGTGGACATCCTTGTCTTGTTCCTGATCTTAGAGGAAAAGCTTCCAGCGTTCACCATTTAGTACGATGTTAGCTGTAGGCTTGTCATATGTGACCTTTATTATGTTGAGTTATGCTTCCTCTATACCCAGTTTGTTGAGAGTTTTTATCATGAATGGGTATTGAATTTTGTCAAATGCTTTTTCTGCATCTATTGAGATGATCATATGATTTTTAGCCTTCATTTCATTAATATGGTGTGTTGCATTGGTTGATTTGTGTATGTCAAACCACCATTGCATGCCTGGAATAAATCCCACTTGATCATGTTGTTGATACTTTTAACACGTTATTGACCGGGGGATTTTTGCAGAAACTAACACCTGTGGCCGATGGTTTGTTATGTAAGTGAATATTGAAACACCTGCGTTAGAGTAAATATCAACAACGTTTTTTGCACTTAATGTATTTATTTGAAACTTTGTACATGTCTTACTAAAGCATTCTAATATTTTGTTAGAGTGTGATAGGCAGTATAGCAGGCACCTCTGTGCAGGGGAACAGAATATCTATTACAAATATACCATGTTTCAGTGCACTTTCCCCTGGAATAGCAGACTCTACACTTTCTGGTGGCATTTGTTTTTGGTCCTGTGGGTATTATTTCCTCTCGAATGTATTCTTTTATTTTACCTGATAGTTGACAAGGTGGATCTTTGCGGCGCACTGTTCTAGAAACGCCACAAGAAGGACCAGGTGTGGGACTACTGCTATATTCACCAGAATGGTCAGTTCCCCATTCTCTAGCTACTGCTAACAAAAATTGCTTGTAAGTCATTTTATTCTGTGCATTAAGGCTGCAAGAAATTTTAAACGCATTGAATAAAACTGCAATTACTCAAATAGAAACCTACTTTCTTATACCATTTTCGAGTTCTCCAGAGGATATTGAAGTTTACCAGATATTGTTTGGATCGATCAACTCCTTTCATGTATTTATTATACTCTAATATACAGGTGGGCTTAGTTATCTGATGGCCAGTCCTCCGTCTTCTTTTCCTGTAGTTGCTATGGAGGTGTCATGAATAGTTGTCACCATGCGGATTAGCCTCTTGTCTTTCCATATAAGAAGAGTCACTTCTCCCTTCCATAAGAATGTCATTTCTCCCCTCTGTAGATTTTTAGATTTCTCCTTTAATTGGTTTGGTAGACCACGATTCTCTCTTATAGTCCCACAAACTCTGGTTTTACTTTTCAACAGTATTTCAGATGTGGACACACTGTTGTAATAATTGTCTTGGTAAATATGGTGCCATGAACCAAGATAAGGTTGTAGGACCGATAATATTGTTTCTTGCAGTTTCTTTCCTTCACCCATGTAAATCTCAAAGTTGCATATATATCCGGTTTCACTTTCACTCACCATCCTGACCAAAATTCCATATTTTGTAAGTTTTCTGGGATTATAGGTTTTGAATCTGAGTTGTCCCCTCCACTTTATCATTGCCTCCTCAAGTGATAGCTCTTGTTTGGGTATATAGATCGATTGAAATTTTGGTAGAAAATAATCCAAAAGAGGTTTAACTTTTGAAATTCTGTCTATAGGAAGTGGAGTTTCTGAGTTATCGGTAAAGTGAAGAAATACCATTATTTGTTCGAACCTTCTCGTCATAATCTTTGGAAAGATTGGTGTTTCGGGATCAGTCAACCAGTATTCTTTCCAGTGTGACTTTCTTATTTGTCCCATCAAAATTATTAATCCAAGAAACTTCTTCATGTCACTGTTGGTTACATCAGTCCATTTTAAAGCCTTATCATACTTTTTATATGATTTTTCATTCTGTTGGTAATACAGGTTTGTTTGAGAAGCGACCAACTTGAAAAAGTCATTACCAAAAATTAATTCTGTTATTTCACTAACACTTTGTGGGTTATTACATTCAGTAGTTACACCTGATACACCTGTAAAGTCTTCTAATTTTCGTGAAGTGTTGTCTTCAATCCACTCTCCCGTAGAAGCAAAGGAGCATTCTCCAGCACCGTGAGTTTCATTTTCACTTTCCGTATCAGAATCAATCACTAAGGTTTTTTGTCTTTTTGTTGGTCTAATATTCGCATCGTCTGAATCAGAACTATATTCTGAAGAACTGTCATCTTCTGAGGCACTAGTGTATATGTCGCTGGGACAGTCAGAGAAAGTATCTATAAAATTCACCGAAAAATTCTTCTTCACTCAAAATTTTGTGATGCGTCATTTTTGAAAATTTTATGGTAATAAACTTGCGTTTATAATATACACAGGATTGGGACAGAAACCTAACAGAGCAAAATGTGAATGATAATGACAGTCATAAGTTGTATAATGAACCCTTGATCAATTTTAAGCTCTAACAACTTCGCACGGTGATGTTAATTGTATCACTCTGTATTGATATGTCTCCGGTCAATAACGTTTGGGTAACAAAAGACGCATTAATACCTCTCTGGTCAGTAATGTGTCATTGTACTGTTGAATTCTGTTTGCTAATGTTTTGTTGAAGAATTTTGCATCTACTTTTATCAGGGATACTGGCTTGTAATTTTCTTGTAGTATCCTTATTTGGCTTTGGTATCAGGGTAATTTTGGCCTTGCTAAATGAGTTTGTTGAGTGTTCCCTCCTTTTCTGTTTTTTGGAAGAGATTGAGGATTGGTACCAATTCTTTAAATGTTTGGTAGAATTCACCCTTTAAAGCCATCTGGTCCTGGAATGTACTTTTTTGGGAGGTTTTTACTAATTCAATCTCCTTACTAGTAATTGTTCTGTTCAGATTTTCTATTTCTTCACGATTCAGTCTGGGTAAGCTGTATATTTTTAGGATTTATTCACTACTTCTAAGTTGTCCCGTTCGTTGGTGTGTAATTGTTCTCCGTCTCTTATGATCCTTTGTATTTGTGTAGTATGAGTTGTAACATCTCCTCTTTCATTTATAATTTTATTTATTTGAGTCCGTTGTGTCCCCACCCCACCCCCGCCGCTTTCTTGGTAAGTCTGGGTAAAGGTTTTTGTCTATTTATCTTTTCAAAAAACCAGCTGTTAGTTTCTTTGATCTTTTCTACTGTGTTTTTGGTCTCAATTTATTTCCACTCTGATCTTGATAATTTCCTTCCTTCTACTAACTTTGGGCTTAGTTTGTTTTTTTCTTTCTAGTCCCTTATGGTGTAAAGTTAGATTGTGTATATGAGGTCTTTCTTTTTTCTTAATGTAGGCATTTATCACTGTAAACTTCTTTCTTAGAACTGTTTTTGCTGCATCACTTAGGTTTTGGTGTGCTCTATTTCCATTTTCAGTTGTCTCAAGATATTTTTTGATTTCTCTTGATTTTTTTTTTCACCTATTTGTTGGTAAGTAGCATGTTGCTTAATCTTCACATATGTGTAAATTTTCCTATTTTCTTCTTGTAATTGATTTTTAATCTTGTTTTAAGTAGTAGTTAATTGGTTTGTTAGGAAAAAAGAATTTGAGTAGTTTTTTTTTTTCTCTACTCTAGGTACATACCTCCTGATAAGAGAGAAGAAAACGACCAATCAACCCACAAGTGGATGGTATATGTCCGAGGGTCTCGTAGAGAACCCAGCATTAATCATTTTGTCAAGAAAGTTTGGTTCTTTCTTCATCCCAGCTATAAACCAAATGACCTTGTGGAAGTTAGGTGAGCACACTTGAGTTATTAAACCTGAGAAGTACAGATTTACTGAAGTGGAAGGAAAGTGATTTAACTTGAGAACACTCCCTTGAAATTCTTGTGTTATTAATAATTTACTCCGCTTCGGCTTTTAGTCACAGTATAGTTTTAGCTGTGGTTCCCTCTTGCAGATTTCTGTCTCACTGAACAGGTACCATCCCCTTCTGTCAGGTTGTTACCATATGAATTATATTAGCTGATTCTGCTCTCCTCTGGAAATAGCTTAACTTGTTTATATAGATACAATGTTACTGTTTTTTATGATTATCAAAATATAATAGAATTAAAAATATATATATATAATAGAATTAAATAAAGGTTTCTGAAATTACAGAAATATTTAATGTTGAAAGTTCTCCATGATCTCACCTTCTCAGAAGTAACCCTTAATGATATTTTTCCTGTATATATAAACCTAGTATAGTTGTTGGGGTTCTTTGTTGTCATTATTATTTCACAAAGATGGAATGATAATATATATATTGTTCTGAAATTTGTTTCATTTAGGTGTATTCTTTACATCTTTATGTGATGTTACGTATCACATATATATTCATTATATGAATGTATTGTAGAAGTGGTTGTGGGTCTTTATCAGTGAAATCTCCTGTATCCTCAGCTTTCGTCAGAACATTCCCTCCACTCCTGACTCTTAAGTAAAACATGGCTATCTCCTGAGAACACCACTTCTCCCAAGAAAACTTTCAAGTGGCAGCTGTTTTTTCTCTCACGCAGCATGTACCATTGGGTCTAAAAATGGGGTGCATGTCTTTCTTGCTCATATTTGTGGCTTCTAGACCACCTTTTCCCTTCTTCTCTCCAAAAACCTCAGCTCCTTTGAAGCTTCGTAAGATCTGCTGCTCCTCCTTGTCGCAGGCATCTACTGATTTCCCAGTCAATCCTCTCTTTCAAAAACAGTTTTAGCACCTGGTGTACTGATTTTCTGTCTAGCAGTGCTCTTTTTTTTTTTTTAAATATTTATTTTACTTATTTTTGTCTGCGTTGGGTCTTCGTTGCTGCTCACAGGCTTTCTCTAGTTGCGGTGAGTGGGGCTACTCTTTATTGCGGTTCACAGGCTTCTCATTGCGGTGGCTTCTCTTGTTGTGGAGCACGGGCTCTAGACGCATGGGCTTCAGTAGTTGTGGCACGTGGGCTTCAGTAGTTGTGGCTCGTTGACTCTAGAGCGCAGGCTCAGTAGTTGTGGCGCACGGGCTTAGCTGCTCTGTGGCATGTGGGATCTTCCTGGACCTGGGCTCGAACCCATGTCCCCTGCATTGACAGGCGGATTCTTAAGCACTGCGCCATCAGGGAAGTCCCTCTAGCAGTACTCTTGCCCTCATTCTTAAGGGCTTTGACGTGCAGATAGACAATTCGTCCAAAACCCTGGTCTCCCAGTTCATTGATAACCTCACTTTAATAATAAGGTTATGGTAGTGATATACCATAGAATCTAAGCTGAGTAAGGAGAGAAGGAGATTACATAAGAGCAGTGATGGGTAGTGCAAACTGGTGTGGGCAAGAAATGGAAATCTCTGTGGGGGTCAAAGGAATGGAGTCAGAAGATAGGAGTTGTTGGTCAGAAAGTCAAATACCTGGAAATGAGATATTTTTGTAGCTAATACAGAACATTTATCTTCTTCATATGGATAGTTACGCATTTATCAGTTATCAGATGATCTGTCCTTTAATACACACTAAATTCTGACATAAACATGGATCTGATGCTAGATTCTGTTAATGATTTTGATTCCTGTACTAGTATTACACTATTTTTTAAAATTAGTTAATTAATTAATTTATTTATTTTTGGCTGTGTTGGGTCTTCGTTGCCGTGTGCGGGCTTTCTCTAGTTGTGGCGAGCTGGGGCCACTCTTCATTGCCGTGGGGTGTGTGGGCTTCTCATTGCGGTGGCTTCTCTTGTCGCGGAGCATGGGTTCTAGGTGCGGGGGCTCAGTAGTTGTGGCTCGTGGGCTCTAGAGCGCAGGCTCAGTAGTTGTGACGCATGGGCTTAGTTGCTCTGCGGCATGTGGAATCTTCCCGGACCAGGGCTGAAACCTGTGTCCCCTGCATTGGCAGGCGGTTCTTAACCACTACGCCACCAGGGAAGTCCCTATACTATTTTTTTTTTTTTTTTTCCTATACTATTTTAATTGTTTTGCTTTATAGTATATTCTGATGTCGGGTAGAGTATGTTCCCCTGATTATTATTATTCTAAAGTTTTTGTCTTGGTCATTCTTGAGTATATATGTTGTTCGAGATTAGTTTAGAATCTCTGTCAAGTTATGGACTGAAATTGCATTGAATTAATGATTAATTTTCACACTTTTTATGATATTGAATCTTTCTGTCTTGTCTATCCTGGAGAATCAATCAGTGTAAACAAGATTTTTTTCTTTTAATGTTTATAAAACTTCCTTTATTTTCTTGACATATTTCACTGGATAGAACCTCAGAAAAGTGTTGATACTCTGTTTTTTTCTAATGGTAGAGTTTGATAGAGGAGCAATTACATTCTTAGGCTCTCAAACATTAGTATTGAGAAGGCCTTGTCTGTGATTTTGTTTCAGTCTATACCTGATTCATGAAATCTTTCAGAAATACCTGATACAGCTCATCTAGCCTCACCTGGAATTCCACTGGTGACCTAGACTTGTTTTCTTTGCTAGGAATACCATCTTCCTATTGTCTGTCTTCTTCACTTACACACACGTGCACATATGCATATGTACACGCACACACTGTCTTTCTTAAGGTCTGCTGTTTATGCTTCAAGACATAACTCAGGTTACTTTCTCAGTGAATCCTTCTTTGCTCTACTTTCTTACAGGGGTTAAAATACAGTAAATGATTGTTTACTTGAATTCTTGGGATAGTAACAATATTTTATAGTTTAAGATAGCTTACAGAGTAACAATATTTTCTGAGTTTAGATATACTGACTCCAGATAAGTCCAGTATTTTAATACACATATTTTAGTGAGTTTGGTAAGAAGTAGTAGATGAGTTTAAAAAGTACTTTGTCTATAAAAATATAAATAATAAAAAGAATATATGTTTTGATGTCCAGACCAGCAAGAAATTCCTTTATATAGTAAAAACAGCAACAAAAATACTGTTTTAGGAAAACATTTTATTTAATATAAAGCATGTGAATCAGTTAAAATGTATTAATCATATTTTTTATTGACGATAAACATCTGATTTAACAAAAATGGGATTAAAAACTCATTACATAAAACCCTAATACTTAATGATGCAAATCAATGCCTATTTTATTTCTCAGTTCTCATTCCAGGAATTGGAATTTGTGAAACACACTGAGTTCCTTTAAGTTTTAGAATATATCATGCAGTAATATATGAAATTGTATTTATTAAGAAATCTTTACTAATCTGCAGGTAAAGGTGGCAAATCACACTTATCAGGTTGTATTGTAACAGTCTGAGGAAATCCAAGGAAAAGATCATACATATAGCTCCTCTTCAAATTTCTCTCTCATCTTATACATCTGGAGTATCTTCTGTTAATAGTAAATGAACTTTATTTTCTGAAATTTATGAGGCTTCACATCATGGAAATAGCCTCTGACAATTATTTTCTGTCTGGTCCATGCCACTCTGACAGTATTGCATAACTGGCTGTGGTGGTATATCTGACCAGTTAGTTTTTCACAGCTTGTGAATTGCACCATTACTACATACCTTTCCCAAGAGCATACTTTCCCATACTTTATTAGCTACTGGGTTATGATTTTTAAATAGTATTTTAAAAGAGATCCTTGCTTGTGTGCTTCTGGTGTTTAAAACTCCTGAGAAATAATTTGTTAATGATTAACCACATCTCTGTGTTTTTATAGCAAGTAATGTATATAAGTTTATTATTACACTTATTAATTTACATGTATGTCTCCCTTACTAGATTTAGAACTTCTCGATGTTTGGGGCCTTTTCTTAATTCTTTCTCTCCCTGTGATCTAGCACAGTGTCCAGCATGTAGTAAATGTCATTTCTTGTTGAGTGAATTATTGAATTCATGATATGAGCCATTCCATTTGTAGGTGGCTGTGTTTGTTTGGAAGTTTTTAATTATATTGAGCAGAGACCTAACTTCCTTTAACTTCTAAACAGTACACTTCCCGTTTGTTTTGTAACACCACACAGAATCAGTGTAGTCCCTTTTCCATGTAGCTGTTGTTCAGATATTTTGAAAGCAACTCTTAGGTCTCTTCTATTCTCCTCCAAGCCAAATATCCACATTTGTTTCAGTTGTCATTCGTGTGACTTTGTATTATGTTCCTCTGCCATCCAGGTTATATTCTCTGACACACTCTGGTTTGTCTGTATTCTTAAAATATTCTTCTTAGAGCTAAACTTTAAATTTCAGGTAGGACAGAACATTAACATGTGTCCTAGATTTAATTATAACTCTGTGTTCTTTACAAGGCTTTTAAGATGTTTCTTGTGTCAAGTATCTAAAGAAACGTGATGAGTAGGCGAGATGTTTTCAGCTGCCTTGAAACTGGGGGATAATCTTTATCTCTGGACCAAAGCACATGTATGTTCATCGTGCACTCTGAATCTCCTCGTCAGAGCACATTACCTGATGAAGAGCATAAGTAGATTCTGTTCCTATAGACCATCTGTTTTCCATTTGGTTCAGTTATTCCTTAGCCAACTTCTTAAAAGCTGTGACTGTAAACTTTGCTTTTAGGCACAAGATAGTCACTAAATGTATGCTAGGCTCAGGACTTGATACAGGGATTGCAGAGATGAAGAACACATGGTTACTTGTATCAGTAGAATATTCCTGCCCTTGGTGCGTGAGAGGCTAGAGTGTGCTCGGCCCCCAAGGGAATGTCCTAGTGAGCCTCTTCAAAACGTTTGTATCATTAAAAAAAATAAGCATGGGCCCTGGAGTTTAAATCTCAGATTCACTACTTATTTGCTGCATGACCTTGGGCTAGTTATTTAGCCTCACTGTGTCTCAGAGGGGATATTTCATATTGTGATTCAAAAATTAGATAAGTTAATAGATATAAAGGGCTTAGAACAGTGGTAGGATCATAGTAAACAATATAAGTGTTTGCTTCTGCTGCTGTTATAAGGAACAGAATGTGTTTACCCTGAAAAGAAGAGAACTTAGTGGAATGTTTTGGTTTTTTTGAAGGTCATGTGGAGGAGGAATTTGTGATTGCAGAAGGCATACTAGAAGTAACATGCAGGAGGAAGATGAAATATTTTTATAACAGAGCTCTTTAGAAATGTGATAGAGAGTGTTATTAAAGTAATGAATTCTGGGGCACTAGAAGTGATCCTAAAAGACTGGCTGCCCATTTGAATTATTTGGGCGAGGAATTGTGCTTCATTCTGTATTTTTAGGAAAGCCATTTTTAAAGCCTAGTATTCTGTGGGTTGTCTTCTTGGTTATTGATACATTTCACCCTCTATGAGGAGTCTAGAAATATAGAAGTCTATTTAGGGGAAGCAGTCCCTTTTTGTGTGAAATACATATGTCTTTTGAAGTATAACATTTCTGTAGCTGTCTTATCTGTTGGTAGGTCTTGGATTCCTTTTTTGTTCCAAAAATATGGTTAGGGAGGAATTTCCTGTGAAAAAGCATTGTTCCTTTTTCCTGATTTGTCTGTCTTCTGTCTTCCCTGGCAGCAGTCCTTCCTGTCCATTCACTAGAGTTTAGCCTATGTACACAAATTGAGGAGCACAGCTGATTTACTATATCCTTTGTAAGAGAAATTCAGCATACAAACTATGAGATTGACGAATATTGCAAAATGAATTTGGGCCATCCACTTAGCTTTACTGGAATTTAAGTGACTAAACTAGTCATCAATAGAATTTCTCTTAATTATTCTTCTTAAGTCCACCATGTCTGTAGGCCCCACTGTATCTCTGGCTTTGGATTCCTTTTCAAGCTGCTGTCTCAAGTCAGCCTTCTCATTTGACCCCAAGCCTGTCTTTATTGCTGTCTGAACCTATGCTGACATCATGGCTACTTCTCTTACTAACTCAGCTGGTTTCTTCCATCCAGGGCACTGTGTTTCTTTGCTTTCTTTTCTCTAGTTTGTAATACAGCTGTTGCTTCCTCTACTTTCCAGGCTGCTCTCATACTCAGGGATTTTTCCTGCTTTGGGCTCTCCTGGTAGCCTCTGGTTTTGTGCCTGATGATTCATATCTGTTCCTAGACTCCTCTCAGGTTGTGTTCTTGGACTCTGCCCTTACTGAATTCATGTCCCTCCTTAGTTTTCCAAAAGCACATCCCACTGACAGTCCTTTCTCCCTGCAATCTTGGCATTCTCTCTCATTACAGGAATTCCAAGCCATTGATTCATAATGAACATTTTCATTTTAAAGCATTCTCTCTTTCCCCCATTAACTTAAACCATATTATTCTTGAGTACATGAAGGTCTCAATTAAATTTTTAAACTTTTTATTCTGGAAAATTCCAGACATATATTGGGTTGGCTAAAAAGGTCCTTTGGTTTTTAAGTAAAAATAAAAGACACATTTTTCATTTTCACCAAGAACTTTATTGAACAGTGGATTCACCGTTTTGTTCCACTACCTTCTGCCATTTTTCAGGCAACTTCATAATTCCATCTTTCCAAAACTTTTTATCTTTTTGAGCAAAGAACTGTTCTAGGTGCCTTTTACAGTCTTACAGGGAATTGAAATTTTTTCCATTAAGCTAATTCTGTAAAGACTGAAATAAATGGAAATCCAAAGGTGCAATGTCTCGTGAATACGGCGGATGAATCAGAACTTCCCAGCCAAGCTGTAACAGTTTTCGCCTGGTCATCAAAGAAACATGCGGTCCTGTGGTATCCTGATGGAAGAAGGTTATGCGTTTTCTGTTGACTAATTCCGGACGCTTTTGGTCGAGTGCTGCTTTCAGTTGGTCTAATTGTGAGCAGTACTTGTTGGAAATAATCGTTTTGTTTTCCAGAAGGCGCTCATAATAGAGGACTCCCTTCTAGTCCAACCATGTACTCAACATCACCTTCTTTGGATGAAGAGCGGCCTTTGATGTGGTTGGTGGTGGTTCATTTCGCTTGCCCCACAGGCAAAGCTTCCATTCCACATTATTGTACAGTATCCACTTTTCATCGCCCGTCACAATTTGTTTTAAAAACAGACTGTTTTCATTATGTTTCAGTAGAGAATCGCATGCGGAAATATATGGTCAAGAAGGTTTTTTTGCTTATGTGGAACCCAAACATCAAAGCGATTAACATAACCTAGCTGGTGCAAATGATTTTCAATGCTTGATTTGGATATTTTGAGTATGTTGGCTATCTCCCACGTGGTATAACATTGGTTGTTCTCAGTTAATGTCTCGATTTGATTGCTGTCAACTTCAACTGGTCTACGCAACCGTGGAGCATCGTGCAGCAAGAAATCTCCAGCATAAAACTTTTGCAAACCACTTTTGACACATTTTGATCAGTCACAGCACCTTCTCCATACACTGCACAAATCTTTTTTTGCATTTCAGTTGCATTTTTATCTTTCTTGAAATAATAAAGCATAATATGCCAAAAATGTTCCTTTTTTCTTCCATCTTCAATATTAAAATGGCTACACAAAAATTCACCAATTTTGATAAGTTCTTTTTTAAATGCACGCTGATATGACAGCTGTCACAATACAATCTAACAAAATTGTTTCAAATGAAGTTAAAGACAACTAAGCGCTACTAGAACGATCTTACTGAAAAAAATGAACGTACCTTTTGGCCCACCCAGTACAAAGTAGAGTATATTGAATCCTCACGTACCCAACACCAATTATCAAGAGCATGCCGGTCTTTTTCTCATCAATCTTCCTTTTTATTCCCTTCACAAATTACATTTTGACTGCTGAAAATTCTCTAGTCCAATTAGCATTCACACACATTCCTCTCTATTCACTAAAATTATATAAAGTCATATATAATTTGTTAAGTCTTCTTAGTAGATAGTTTCAAATAAATTGTCACTTTCAGATTGAGCATTCATGATTTATTTTGTTTTTGCCAGAGTGGAGGAATAAATGATTGTCTTGGGGTAGGGAACGTACCTCGCAGCCTATGTCTATCAAGTAGCAATCAAGGATTCTGGCTTTAATACTGCGACATCCATCAAATCACCTTAGTTCCCTGTCTGTGAAAATAATGACACTGGATTGTATGGTATAAGTGTCTTAACTCTAAGTATTCAGTAGTTGAAAGTTTAATGTAGGTTTGAGTTGAATTTTTTATGATTTAGCATTTTAGCAAAATTCAGCATATTGATTTAGCATCAAGTGAGGAAATCTAAATAATTATTAGAAACATGTGAAGTTCTAACTTAGCCATTATGGGAAAACTGTTCTTTCTAGAATGAGAGAGTGAACATGGACTAATATATTAATATCTGCTTTTCCCTAGAGAGCCTCCTTTTCACTTGACCAGAAGAGGCTGGGGTGAGTTTCCTGTCAGAGTTCAAGTTCACTTTAAGGACAGCCAGAACAAGCGGATAGATATCATACATAATCTGAAGGTATTGTAACAAAACATTGCTCCCCAGAAATGAAGTATCTTTTTTCACCTCCACTTGAAGTGGTGGGTTAGGCCTCTGAGAGAAGTGGCCATGGATAGTGGGAGCAGGATAAATCTTTTTGAGTGTGTTTTGCTTACTGCTACAACACTTGCCTTCTGAAAGCTGGGGAAGGGGTCACTTTACAGCAGAATGTATATTCTTCAAAAAGATGAACTGGTCAGATAATCAGAAGAATCTCTGATCAGAGATCACTGGTACTGTGTTACCTGGGGCTAACAAGTAAATGAAATCTTTTTCTTTTTAATCTGTATTTTACTTTTTACATTTTAATTTTCTGTAAAAAGAGGCACAAATAATAAGCCTTGTCTATTTATCTCTTAAGGATAAAGATAGAAGTGAACATATTTTAGGAAACATTAAGTACTGTGGAAGGTTGTAATACTTTTGAAATCCTTAACTGATATATCCAGATGGTTTATTATGTAACCATTACAAATTTTATTTTAAAAAGTGTTTTTTATACATGGGAAAAACTACCATTATAGTAAATGAAAAGCATAGAGTATAAAACTATGTGTATATAGTATGAGGTCAACCGAGATTTTAAATAGGTAGAAAAAACACAAAAGAAATACCCTAAAAAGTTGGAGTAATTGAAGTAACGACATTGTGGGCAGTTTCTCCTGCCCCTTTTTTCTGTGTGTGCATGTGTGTGTTTTTCTTTTCCAGTTTTATATAATAAACATTTAACTTTCATAGTTGGAAGACAGACCATTTTTTTAAAGTGCCCCACATCCCTCTCTGTAGTAACCTCGTGTACATTTTCTCTCCGTAAAATATAATCCTAATATTGAACTTCTCCCAAAGCGCCCTTACTTTGTGATTTACCACATTATTCCCATTAATTGTCCCCAAGTGAATCTGAGTACATTTTCAGAATTCCTGTTTTGTTCCCTTTGTTCCACAAACGTACCTTTTTCAACCTTAAGGCCACCTGAGATTTGTCCTCCATTGTTGGTAAACAGCACTAGTTAACTTCATGTTTAAGTTATTTTCTAGAGATTACTGTAAAACAAGATTGCCTTATAACCTCAGAGAAGAACTGAAACCAAATAAAGAACATATAGCCACTTTGTTCGGAGGGGCAGGATATGTTCCCACTTACTTAGAGGAAGGTCTGAAATAGTTTTGCTTTCCTCTTAACTTATTTTAAGCACCGTACATACCATCTTATATTGCACTGGGCCCAACCCTAATCCCTAAAATAAAGGGAATTGTTTACATAGTTTTTATACATATTTTATTGTCCTTATCACTTAGAGTTCCTGGTGAATGAATGAGACAGTTTTAAAAGTATTTCTTACCAGATTTTCCTTAATTTTACTATTTATTACGTGTTGATTGGCCTTGAGAACTTAAGCACCTCTGTTGTGACCACTGATCTTTATTTATTATGGAGTATCATTTTTCCTGCAATTTCTTTGTTAACTCTCAGAACCATCTTTGATTCTTCCCTCTGAGTTCTAAATATTTGTTCACTTGCAGACCATTACTCTTTCTTCATAATTTTTCTTATAGACTACCCTTCGCCCTTTCCACTCTTAGTAGGCTATTATTATACTCTGTCTCCTGATTAGCTTCTTTAATGCTAATCTATCTTCTTTCCCCTCAGTCCATTCTGTACACCGCCATCAGATTAGTCTTCCTAAAACAGGAGAACCATTATGTTGTTCCTCTCTGAGAAGCTTTGACTGAATTCCTGTTATTCAGATTCAGACTCCCCTGCCTACTATTCCAGGCTCTTCACATTTTGACTTGACATACTTACCCTAAATTATCTCACACTAATCCCCTGCCTGAACATCCCACTCCAGCCAGGTCAGTCTGTTCATGTCCCAGAAATGCCTTAGGCCGTCTCTTAAGTCTTCTTTTATGCTCTTGCCTCCTCGAATGCCTGTGTGTATTCTTTCCATTCTTCATGTTCCTGTGTAGCTTTTCCTGGCTATTAAAGTCCATAGCGATCCCTCTGTATTCTGAAATTCTGTAGTACATAACAATCTATATTTGATACTGTAATAATTACATTATATACTAAATACTCAGTGTTAAGAGTTCAATAAAATTTAAAGTTTCTGGGATGAAATTCACATATCTGCATCCCTGACAGGTAGTCATCTAACCTCTCCTCAACCATCACTGGAGCACAGTAATTCCCAAAACAATCCGTTTATCCATTTAGTAAATAAACTTTTAAAAGCTTCTTTCATAAATTTACCTAAAACTGCCGCCCGTTCCTCCCCCACCACCCCTTCTAACCTTGATCTCATTTATCCTAGTTTGATTTCTGGAATAGTACAGAACAGGACTTTGTTTTGTTTTGTAAGAACTCTAAAAATGTTTAATGATAGTGTTTGTGTCTCTCCTTAAATCATTTCTTCCTCAGCCAAAACCTGTTCTTGTAACATTTCTTGTATGCTGTGCTTTCTTTCCAGTTTCTCTTGTCATTTTGATAATAGTTCTATCAGTGTCTCTCTCAAAATGTGGTCCCAAGAATAAAACATAGGCCAGTGCAGATTACAGAGACTTAGTCTATGCTCTGGATCTATGCTCTGAAGAATATGCAAAATGGATGTAGCCTTAAAATTGCCCATATCTTTTTAACAGTCATACTGTTGGCGAAGGTTTAAATGTTAAAACTCCAGATCTCTTCCATGGGGCTACTATAAATCTACCCTCTATTGCCTTTTCTATTATGAACACTAGGTCTCATGACTGAGTTGTCTTCTCTGTGTTGGCTGCTAAGGAACTCAGCCAGACTGAAATCTACTTCTTGCAAGCCTTTAGAACTTTCTATTTACTAACCTATCCCTGGCTTCATTTTTTCCCCCATCTTTCCTTTCCTTTTCTTTCCTTTCCTTTTCTTTCCTTTCTACCCAACTTAACCATTTTTACCTATTGATCTTACTGTATAAGATTTATATGGTAAGCTGCCACAAATACTTTTTTTAAATTTTAATTTTAAATATAAATTAAAGTATAAGAATAAGAACCTAACCTCTTTGTATGTAATTGTAAACTTTTTTGTTTATATTATTAACATTCCCTCAATTTATACTCCTTTCTCTCCTCTAAAGTAAATCATCCATGAAGCTAATGTACTGGTAGTTATTAGTATTGCCTATATTGCCTAAGTTTTCATTCATTTTTTGCACAAGTGCTTAGTAAATATACCCTAAGTATATAATTGTGTCATCACACTGCATGTATATTTTTATAGTCTGTTTTTATAATAACTACCTATATGTCTGAGGTTGTTTTTATTTATTTTACTCAGTTTTTCTCTCAGAAAATTGAGGGTTTTTATTGACATGATGAATTTATACGTTATGAAAAAGTAGATCCTATGATATGAAGACTTGCAGTGAAAGGGGTTTTAGATAAGACTGTATCCTAAGCTTTTTAAGTAAGCGTAGTGAAACTTAATACTCTTTTGTCTTTCAATAGCTGGACAGAACTTATACTGGCTTGCAGACTCTTGGAGCAGAGACGGTAGGTTATTTTCCTACAGTATTATTTGGGAACAAGTAGAATGAAAATTGATCTTCGTTTTTAATTAGGAAAAAAAAAGAATGCTTAATTTTAAAAAAAGTTTCTCTCCCCCCTTATTTACTTATTTATTTTTAAATTGTGATAAAACATACATAAAATTTACCATTTTAATCATTTTAAAGTGTGAGGTGGTATTAAATATATTCACATTTTCATGCAGCTGTCACTACCATTCATCTCCAGAGAACTCTTCATCTTGGAAAACTGAAACTACCCATTTATAATAACTCACCCTCTTCCCGCAACCCCTAAACCACTCTTCTATTTTCTGTCTCTATGAATTTGACTACTCTAGGTACCACATAAGTGGAATCATACAGTGTTCTTTTTTTTGTGTGACTGCCGTATTTCACTTAGCATAATGTTCTCAAGATTCATCCACGTTGTAGCATGAATCAAAATTTCCTTCCTTTTTAAAGGCTGAGTAACATTCCGTTGTATGTATGCATCACATTTTGTTCAACCACTTATCTGTCAGTGAGCACTTGAGTTGCTTCCATCTTTTGGCTATTGTGAATAATGCTGCTAAGAATGTGGGTCTCTCTGTTCGAGTCCCTGTGTTCAGTACTTTGGGGTGTATACCCAGAAGTGGAATTGCTGGATCATACAGTAATTCTATTTTTAATTTTTTGAGAAACCACCACACTGTTTACCATAGCAGCTGCATCATTTTACATTCCCACCAACAGTGTGTAACGGTTTCGATTTCTCCACGTCTTTGCCAGTGCTTGTTGTTTTCTGTTTTTTTGATACTATCCAGGGAGTGTGAGGTGGTATTTCTTTGTGGTTTTGGTATGCATTTCTGTAATAATTATTGATGTTGAGCATTTTTTCATGTGTTTATCAGCCATTTATGTATCTTTTTTGGAGAAATGTGAATTCAAATCCTTTGTCCATTTTAGAATTGGGTTGTTTGGTTTTTTGTAGCTGAGTTTTAGGAGATGTCTCTATATTCTTGAGATTAATCTCTTATCAGATATATGATTTACAGATATTTTCTCCCATTCTGTGGGTTGCCTTTTCACTCTGTTATCGTGTCCTTTGATGCACAGAAGTTTTAAATGTTGATGTAGTCTAATTTATCTGTTTTTTCTTCTATCTGTACGTTTTGTATCATATCCAAGAAATCATTGCCAAATTCAGTGTTATGACACTTTGCCCCTATATTTTCTTCTGAGAGTTTTATTGTTTTAGGTGTTATGTTTAGGTCTTTGATCCATTTTGAGTTAATTTTTGTATATGGTGTAAAGTAAACTTCCACCTTCATTCTAATGCATGTGGATCTCCAGTTTTCCCAGCACTATTTGTTGGAAAAACTGTCCTTTTCCCAATCAATGGTCTTGGCACCCTTGTCAAAAATAATTTGACCATGTATGTGAGAGTATATTCTATTCTAATGGTCTCTTTGTCTGTCTTTATGCCAGTGCCACACTGTTTTGATTACTATAGTTTTGTAATAATAAATTTTGAAATCAGGAAGTATGAGACCTTCAACTTTGTTTTCCCACCCCATCCTCCCCCTCCTTTTTTGGTATTCATGATATATCAGCAATAGCCATTATGATTAGAATTAGCTAAGTTAAACCTTACTCTCTTTAGGGAAATGTGCTGTCTTATGCCAGAAGATATTTATTGAGCACATACTATATGCTAAGCACTGGTTCAGGTACTGAGGATACAAAAATGAACAAATGAGAGTAGCTACTACTCTCAAGGAGTTTTATTCTTGGTTGTATTGAGAGTGGGGAGAAGGTATATAGTAAACATAAAAGCAAATAAGATAATTTCACTTACAAATAAGTGCTATAAAGAAGAGAGTAGCCGGAGGACAAGTTGGGTGCTTTAGCTAGGTTGGTTAGGGAAGGCCTCTCTGAGAAGGTGACATTTGATTGAGACCTAATGGTGAGAAAGAGGCAGTCATGCTGAGATTGGGGGAAAGAGTGTTCTAAGGTGCAGAAACACTAAATGGAAGGTCCCCAATTTTATGATTGGTTTCATTGAGTTATCTATTAAGCCAGATTAGATTACATTCTGGGATAAATCCTTTAGTTATTGAGATTGAAATTGCCTTTGAAGTATGAATAGAAATCATTTGCAACGTCTGTTAGAGCACCATGTTTTGAGACAGGTTTGGGGCTTTCTGTGACATTGATGATGGATTCATGAGCCCAGTTGTTGCCCAATCATGTAGGTAGTGGATGTTGAGCTCCATCGGCATTCTCTTGGAGAAGACTCCGTTTATCCTCAGTCCTCTGAGTCAGACATCTCAGATGCCCCACCATCCTTGCCTTTGACCATTCCAGCCCCTGTGAAAGCGTCCTCACCAGTAAAGCAGTCACATGAGCCAGTACCTGATACCTCTGTGGAGAAAGGTAGTATATATTTTTCCTTGTATGGAAATGCATTTTTACCTTGTATAGAGCAGTCATTATGGCGTGTTCCTTTCCATCACTTGATGTTGAACTGCTGTCTTCAGCGCCTTATGAGTGTATGGAAAATAAATTTTGCATAAGTAGGCATGCTGCTCTTCTACACAGACCTATTATGAAAATAGCCAAGCCCATACTCTTCTCAGAAAAATTTTTTTATGCAGTTTTATCGACATTTTATAGAACACAAAACTCACTGAAAAGCATTACATTTTTATTCTTTGATGAATATAATGGTTTCCTCTAATATGTTACAGGAAGACTTTCTTGTTTGGTCCCTAATTGTGTGAACAAGAAGTTCAAATATTAGTATCTAATCTTATTTAAAATACAGTATAAGACTTATCATCAACAAATGTATTTTGACTATGGCATTTTTTAATTTAGTAAATATATAAGTATATAATTAAGTATTTAAGTGTTTACTTATATAACATATACAAATACATATACAAATACGATATACAAATTGATTCTAAATGGTGTTAGTTTGATCTGTAAGTCTACGTTTAATGTGATGTTAATATTTTAGTTCTTTTATAAAAATCTCAACTTTATTTCTCTTAAGTTTCAGTTGCATCTTTTTTATGGACATTTAATAAAACAAGACATCATTAGATTAAGCTAATGCTTTCTTTTGAGTTTTTCTTCTTCTCTAAACAGTTTGTCAATTCATATATAAAGAATGGGAGAACATAATGAACTTGTAAATTTTATTATATAGCGTTAGCTAATATGTTTTCTAATTTTTTAAAAGAAGCATTTTAATGAAACATGATTCTAGGCATGATATTTACATTTCACCAGAAAATACATAAAGCAGTGTTAAATACCAGTCAACTGTATTTATTTTACTACTGGTAAATGGCTTAAATGGTTCTTGAAATGGTGAGGGATTTCAAAGTGGTTGATGACTTATTTGCCTGTTTCATTTCAAGAAGGATTCCCAGCCAACACTGAAGCTGAGAGACACACTACATTTTATTCTTTGCCATCTTCATTGGAACGAACACCCACCAAAATGACAACATCCCAGAAAGTTACCTTTTGTTCTCATGGCAATTCAGCTTTTCAGCCAATAGCATCAAGTTGCAAAATTGTGCCACAAAGTCAGGTTCCTAATCCGGAGTCACCTGGAAAATCCTTCCAGCCTATCACCATGAGCTGCAAGATTGTCTCAGGTATACATGGTATATATGAATTTGGTGTGTGTAAAAATTGTTGGAATGACAAAACAAAGTACTATGGCTTTTTTTTTTTTTTAGTTTTTCTAAGCAGGGTTTTTGTTTAGTTAACAAGCAAGCTAATCACTGTTGATTAGCAAAGCAAAAGTGTCACAAAACAAAAACAAAAGTCATTCATATGGAAACAATTTTTGAATGAGGAAAGAAATAAAATTCAAAGCAGTCAAATTTTCATCTAGAATCAGCACAGGTAAATTGTTTGCTAGGATGTATGTTGGAAACTAAGGTAAGAATTAAGTTTGGGAATTATATATGGAAACCAGAGTGACTAGTAATAGAAAAAATTTAGATGCCTTTTGGTTTGTAGTTAAGCTTCAAGGGTTGGTTTGGGATTGAGATATCTTTTATACTCTATAACCACACTAGAAATTTACTCATTCCTATGATCAGTAGGTCGTTCTGAGGTTTCATTTTCACTGAGGTTGAATTGTCCATTGCCTCGTGACAGTTTATGTTAGGTAAACTTCTAGTAGAAATATGCTTTATAGTTTTGGCTGTGCCACCTCAGAAAAGACATGAAAGTGAGTCAATAGAATACCTAGGCAGGGGGAGACTTCTGTATAATTCTTAAATGAAGGGGGTGGGGGGAGTCTTCAGTGCTAAAAATAGCTAAGCAGAAATATGATCCAAGTCCTTGAAATTGATGAAAGGTAAAGAATGTATAATTTTACCTACCAGTTAGAAGCGTTTTGGAACTTGCTGCTTCAGAGGTGGAATAGGCTGAACATATATATAAATTGTTTTGAAGGTTAGAGAAATTCATGGATAACAGATTTGATCAATAACTGTTGAGGATGTTTAATGATGTATCTGTCGGTAACTTCTGAGAGCTATGGGAACACGAATCTCTGGATTGTGGCTGTGACGTGGTATTGAGAGAGACTTTTGTTTCGGTGGATGAATTTCATATTTTCCTATTGGAAATTCATTGCAAATCAAGACTTGGTTCCTAAGTCTAGCTGTTCACTTGCCTCCCTAACTTCAGTTTCTTCAAGTGTGACCAGTATTATAACAACCTGCCCAAGTTGTTGTTACCTGGGGATGCAGCAGTTCCACACATACGTAAAGCACTGTGTTTTGAACTTTAATGTGCCTGCTGGGGTATCTTGTTAAAATACTGATTTATTGATATATGCGGTAGATCTGGGGTAGGACCTCCGTATCTGTTTCTAACAGGCTGCCTGCTGCTGCTGGTCCATGGATAAGCATGTAGAGAGTAAAACGCACTAACCCCTGGCCTCAGCTGCTGCTGCTCTCAGCATCTGAAACTTACAGGCCCATCCTCTTTTCCCAGCTTGTCACCTTTGTACTGGTGGCCCTGCCCCTCCTCCATTTTCTTTAGCGTCCTCTTAGATGGGCTGAATATATCTATTTTGTTTAGTTTATTTTGTTTCTCTTTTTTATTAATAAAGGTTCCCCTATATCAACCCCAAGTCCATCGCCATTGCCTCGAACCCCAACTTCCACTCCAGTCCATGTGAAGCAAGGCACTGCCAGTTCTGTTATTAATAATCCTTATGTTATCGTGGACAAGCCAGGGCAGGTTATTGGAGCCACCACTCCTACTGCAGGTGTGTGTTTGAACGGAACAGTATTCGTGCAATCCCCAAGATTTGATCTTTTTTAAAGGTGAAATCCTAATGTGACTTAGTAGCCATATAATGGGAGAATGAAATCTTCAACCATAACAAGAGGAGGGAATACATAGGAGTGTGTATATATACATATATATATATATATATATTTTTTTTTTTTTTTTTTTTTCCCAGTGCTGTTTCTCTGAGGGAAGATTTACTTCTTGTAAAAGTTATATTTTTAGGAATTTACTTAAGTTTTTTTTTTTTTAATTAAGATTCATAGTGAACCATAATTAATTTTCTAAAAAAGAAAAAAAAAGAGTGGATTTTATTCTCATTTAGAAGACATTCTTTTTAGGCAATGTGATTAACTTTTCCAAATTAAGCTTTAGAGCAAGAATAGCTTTGTGAGCCATATATATTTTTCCCCAGTGAAATAAAAAAGTGATCTTTACTTTTCAGTGAATAAGATAAAACTTGCATGTGGGAGGGAAACTGAACCCTGTTGTTATTTAAAACAAAAAACTAAAAACAAAAAAAAACTCTAATAGGAAGAATAAGAAGTCTTTGGATTCCCCGTGTTTATCATCATAACCTCATACAAATAGAGAGCTTTTCAGGTTTCTTTGAGGTACTTTCACTAACATTTTATTTATTCCCTTCAATTAAACTGTTTAAACACATGCGCCTCTGTGTAAACTTTCCTGTAGCTTTCACTTCTAATAGAAATATCGAAAAAAGAAATAAGAGAAATGACTATTAAGTAATGAGACTGATTTTTTTCTAACATGTTGGATTTTAACACAGATTAATGTGTGTTGGGCCTTTCCAACTATTTTTTTAGAAAGTTATGTTCTTTAACAATGATTATAATTGTGGGACTCCTTTAAAAAATGCTACTTTCAGAGATTCCCTTTTGAGTACACTTAAGGATGCCAAGTAGGTGTCTTTTGAGGATGTTTAGTTTTAGGAATCAGCCAAAGTCTCTGCAGGCAAGTTTGGTAAATGGAGGAGGTGACCAAGTACCATTTTTAGTCTTGACTTACTGTTGACTGTAGATAATGTGACTTATTTTGATCAGACCCTAAAGGCAGTTGTACTGATGGAGTATAAAGTGTTTAATGTTGTCAGCATTTTGGAGTAGGTATAACCTTCCAGTGAAACTACTTTGAAGGAAGTAGCATTCAGTTGAATGCATACATTTTGGCACATTGTGAAATAGCCAACACCATTATGTTACAGTATATCTTTCTATGTAAGTGCAGAATATATAATGTCTACTTACTTTACTTATTCTTCTACACTTGCTTACTAGCTTCTTGTCCCTTTGTAGGTTGGTGAAGTGGTCAGCTTCACAGGATGAATCCTTAAGTGTTTTTTTCTATAATAATATCATGGTTGTGAGTTTTCAGCCCTTCAAAATGAACAATAAATAGTGGGGAGAAGAGGAGGGTGGTGGAAAATGGCTTTAAAATTCCATTTTGTAAATTTTACTTTGTTTATACTTTATTTTTAAATCAACCTTGCTTATCAGGAAGTCCTACCAGCAAGCTCTCTACTGCCTCTCAGGCCTCCCAAGGAACAGGTTCCCCGATTCCTAAAATTCATGGAAGTAGTTTTGTAACATCTGCTGTCAAGGTAATGCTCTTATTGCACTTTGCTAGTTTCTAAATGTGGTACATTCAAGTTGAGCCAGAATTTGCAAGTGATAATGCAGATTTCATAAAGTAGAATCTTCAAGCTAAGAAGTATCATAAAGATCAAGTAAGTACTTCAGACTCCCCTACCTTACCTATGATTTGTTTTTGACAGCTTTGTTATACGTTTTTCTTTACAAAGTAATAATTCGTATCTTTCCACAGTGTATTTTCCCCCTCCCCACCTTCTTCAGGGTAAGAAGTCTTTTGAAATTTACAATTCCAAATATGATCTGACTTGTTCAGATCATAGTGCTAGATATCTGCTCACTGTTCCACAGAGACAGTCACTGCTTTTGGCTTAGTTATTCAGCTTATTTGTTATTGTCTTGGCTACCTTAAGGCTAGAGCCTCTGAGGTATAAACTCCTGTTTGAGAATTCCTGAGAATTCAAAGATCATCTCTTACATGACTGGTGCTAACACAGTGTTTCTTATATCTAGGCACTTAATGGTGATGATATTGAGTAGTTTCCTGATCCAGGGCAAGGTTTCTCTCTAATGCAGTGTAATCTGTGAGCGCTGTGTTCTATGAATGCCTCAATTGTAAGAATTCCGTGAAGGTCTTAATTCTCTACCAGTGTATTTTTGCATGTTTGTTGATGACATTTTCATTACATAGTTAAGCAGTGTTCTTAACTTTGTTTCTTGCCCCCAACATTTATTTATGGAAAATTGCCTCTGAGACTTGCCTTTTGTATTTGAGGATTAGAGACAAATGACAGTAATTTTGAATTTTGACCTTTGCTATCTTTGTATTTGCTAATTGTTCAAGTTCTTTTCGTTGTATTGTTTTTAAAATTTTTAGTGAAAAATTTCCCCCTGCGTCCTGGGTATTTATTCCAGAGTAAGGATAACAGATCAAGTTGCAAGTACTGTTACAAGGGTGTGGTATACTGAAACACTGTCACTGCCTGTTACATTCATTTGTTTATTTAGTGTCTAGACATTAGGGATAGAAAAGAAATAGAATACAGTACCTATCCTTTAGTAGCATCTGGCAGGGGACTGGACATGAAACCAATGAGTCAACCAGATATTAGCGGTAGTATGATAGGAGTCTTTCCGGTTTCCAGTGGGCACAGATGAGTAGGCTCTTGCCAGTTTATAGCCTTACTTTGAATTGTCTTTTCAAGCAATAGTAAAATGCAGGTGTAGGGACTCAGAAGACCCCAAAGAGTTTTGGGCTTTTTGTTTGTTTTTGTTGCTAGGGAATGTCACAGGTTTGTATTAAATATGTGACTAGAGTGAAATCACTCACTTTATCCTAATTGTACAATATGTATTTTTACAAACACAGCAGGAGGATTCTTTGTTCGCATCTATGCCACCTCTTTGCCCAATTGGGAGTCACCCTAAAGTTCAAAGCCCCAAACCTATAACTGGAGGACTTGGAGCTTTCACAAAAGTAAGTATTCATGAGAGGATTATCCCACAAGTGGATAAGCTCTTGTTACAGAATCTTTTTGTGGCATGTTGGAGTTGATTGATGCTACTACCCCACAACATGGAACTTTTTAGTATGTCTCATCTCTAAGACTGGATCCTACTTCTGAGACATGCTTCCATTTATTTAGTGGTGTTCACAGGGCAGCCCTTGGAGTCTAGCAAGATGGGAACTTTCTGGTGCCGTTTTGCCACCAATGTCTAAAACAAATGACGAGGTTGGTTTGCAGATACACTGGATCAAGTCCACATCCTACTTTTGGTCCCTTTACTAGCTATCATGGGCTATACTTAAGCAGTATTTTTACCCTTCTAGTGGAGTCATTGTTTACATACAGGGCTTCATTAATTCATTAATTCCTGCAGACAGAGTAAATTCAAATATTAGTAGCATTTTTCATGGGCTGTTTATTCATTGTCATTATCATGTTTGTTGCAAGGTAATCATCAAACAGGAACCTGGTGAAGCCTCTCATGTACCAACAACAGGAGCTGCCAGCCAGTCACCACTCCCTCAGTATGTGACTGTGAAAGGGGGTCACATGATAGCTGTGTCCCCTCAAAAACAAGTCCTAACTGCTGGAGAAGGGACTGCCCAGTCACCAAAGATTCAGCCCTCTAAGGTTTGTGTTGGGTAAGGATGGGGAAGTCAACGTGTCAGTGAACGTTGTTTGCCTAAGTAATGGACACGTGCTGAAAAGGGTGACGGTGTTGATGGTCCCGGGAAAACCTGTGGATGAAAGCCCTGTAGGAAAAGCAGATAAGTCGGTGTTTAACCCACCTGTTCTTGTCATAGTCATTAACGAGAGCAGGGACATGGTTTATAGAGGGCCCAGGGACAGTTCAAGAGGTGAAGGGATGCCGTGTTATCTCTCTGGCAGTGAAGGTGATTGACGTCATGGACATAACTTTACACTTGATTCAAGTCTAACTGACAGGATCGAGGTCCACTGTTTTACCTGTTTATTTCTGATAGGAGACTGCTATAGTTTGCACCTCTGATGTCTTGACTGTGTGATCTGTTAAATGATTCTTGGCTCTTTAGAGAGTTTATTTTCTTTATAATTTGGAGGTTTGGGGAATTTACATATTGGGAGAACTCTAAAACAGAGATACATGTTTCCCTGCATCCGTTGTACTTAGGAGTGCCAAAGTATATCATGCTCTTATTTGTATATTATCTGTAATCCTCAAACAACCTTGCAAGGTGGATATTTTCACTGCTATTTTACAAATGAGGAAATTGTGGCTCTGAGAGGTTAAGCAACATCCTTGAGAGCATACAGCTAATAAGTGACAGAGAATTTGAACCCAGGTCTAGTTGACTCCAAAATTCCCCATTCCAGAACTATTAAAATTTGTGAGCCATTGTCTGTAACCTAAGCATGCTTTTAGAACATCCAGAGTTAAATTATCTTACTTTTAGGGCAGATATATCCTAAAGCTATTAAGAGTACTATGTGAAGCGCTTGCTTTTCAACTTTAAAATAGGTTTTAGATATTTTGGTTAGTCTAGATGGCTGCATATAGAGCGAGTTAAAAATTCATAGTCTTATAGGTGGTTCTAAAATATGTAAGAGTTCATTAACCACTTTCCCAAACTTATCTGCTCATAAGACTCAACTGATGATTAAAAATATATAGATACTAAGGCCCCCATCTCAGAACTTCTTTGTGACCCCAGGAATCTGGATTTTTAACAAACTCTCCTACTGACTCATATGATTAGGCAAATTTAGGAGCCATGGAACTACAGCATCAAATTTGACTTTGGGGCTTCCATAGCCAGAATCACTAAAACAGGCAACCCCCAGCTACTTCCTGATGCTCCCTCTGTTGTTTTGGCTTCAGGGATAAGCATTTTGTTCAAGTCCTTTCGTGAATTGGTTATTGTCATCTGGTCTTCGTACTCAGACACATCCTGTATGTTGTTTAAAATCTATTTTGCTTCACCTGGAAATACATGGTATTACTGATTTAGGCTTTTGAATCATGATAGCATTACTGTTTATGCTCAGAAGCTCTGAAAAGTTTCTGCTTTTTGCCACTTTTGCATTTTGCAAATCTACTCACCCCGTAATACTGAACAACTGTATTGGCTTTCTTGTCACATTGCCACCTACCTAATGGCAAGGTAGGACCAAGAGAAAATGGGTGGGTTTGTGCTAGAATGCCTTAAGTGTAAAGGTACCTGATAAGAAAAGCCGCAGAAGAGTGTGAAAAAACTACAGAGAAGCAGAACATGAGACAAGACATCTATCCCAGAAATCTAGTACATGCTTTGGACTTGAAATAAAGAGCTGTCTGCAAGTACAGGGTGTCCCTGGTTATTGCTGAGGTGCAGTCAGAGAAAAGTATGCCAGAAAACAGAAGTGTGAACAGAATGGTACTGTTTACTTTCCACACAACTTTGGCACAATAGAAACACAGCTTATCTTTTTCATAAAAGTAGAGAGCGGTGCTGCTTTTGACATGAAAAGAGACAGCTGAGGAATTGGTGGTTCATATGGGAAGGAAGCAGTGTGGTGTAGTTAAAAGAGCATGAGCTTGTTACACATCTCAGATCTCAGCCACTCATTACTTGTGTGAGCTGGGCAAATTTATCTCTCTCAGCCTTGTTTTTTTCATCTAGCAAAAGGAAATAATACCCTTTGCCTTTCAGTGCTGTAGGAGAATTAGAGATCATTGTATATAGAGGACCTAGCACAGAGCAGGTGCTAAATAAGTGACAGCAGCTAAAGTTATGTGAGGACGAGTCCTATGTATATATGCATGAGTACCATGTAATAGTGACTATCATTGAGAACTAAATCGTTAAGTGGCTGTATTTTTCAGCATCTAGAGGGAAAAATCACATATACAGACTCCTCACCTTCAGGTTGCTAAAGTAGATTCTGACTTGCAAAGGTCTGTACAGGGCACAGGGAGGGCAGGAATAGAAACACCACATCAAAGCATGAATCAGAATTAAGTATTTATAACAGTACAGAACAAAGGTGAAACTAGAAGGAAATTCAGAATGCGGAGAGCAGTGCTGTGGGAGGGGAAGAGGAGAACAGTTGGTAGGTGATTTCAGGTTCTAGGCCAAAATGTATTTAAAAAAAAAAAAAACTAATTTGGGGTTACAGTGTCCTACTTAAGAGACTTCCTTGTGGTGTCATAGACAGCTGTGCATAGGGTTTTCCCCAGTAGAATGCCAGACTTCCTCATTCTCCTCAGTGTTTTAGAATAAAGGGGGGTTGTTTATCTTGTGAGCAGTTTGCTCTTGGTGGACAAGCTCTGCTAGTAAAAACTGCCCTCCTGTGGCCAGCATGGTTATGTTTTATTTGGCTCTCGGAGGGATTAGGTGTGTCATATTCTGGACATTTTGAAGCAGTTGAGTGTGAGGATAGAGGTTGGCACAAGGAGGGAAAAGCAAGTCAGATGCATGGGATTGGAGGAAAGAAATTAAAATAGGTACATGTATGTATTATTTTCCTTTTTTTAAATTGAAGTATAGTTTGTGTATAATATTATATGTTACCAGTGTGCTGTATAGTGATTCACAACTTTTAAAGGTTAAATTCCATTTCTACTTATAAAATATTGACTGTATTCCCTGTGTTGTACAGTATACCCTTGTAGCTTATTTTATACCTAATAGTTTGTACCTCTTAATCCCCTACCTCTATATTGCCCCTCCTCCCTTTCTTTTCCTCACTGATAACTACTATTTTGTTCTCTGTATCTGTGAGTCTGCTTCTTTTTTGTTATATTCACTAGTTGTATTTATTTTTAGATTCCACATATAAGTGATATCACATGTATATATTATTTTCCTTTAAGAGCTTTGTTTTCTTTATTAATTTAGGAACATGAAAATAGATTATGTGTAATTTAGCTTATGCAAGGGATTATTAAGTGTGATATATTTAGGAAATGTAAAGACAGACGTCTTAGAAAAAAGTTCAACTACTATACCAAATTCCCAAACCAGGAGCTTAAATAAGTTTACTTCTCTCACACATAAAAGACTGGTAGGCGGTCCTGGTGTGTTGGTTCCACAGTCATCAAGAATCTAGACTCCATCTCGTTGCTCTGTCATTTTCAAAATTTGGTTTTCAGCTTGTGGGCTGTGATAGCCACTTCGTCTCATGCCACCATGTTCACATTTCTGGCCAGCAGGAAAAGGGAAGGGAAGAGGGTTTGGGGAGAGCATAACCAAAAATTTGCACTCATCACTTCTGTTCACATCCCTTTAGCCAGAAATGAGATGTCAGACCTAGGTGTGAAGGAGTTGGGAAATATAGTCAGTATTCTGTGTGGCCATGTCCCTAGCTGAAAATCGGAGGTTCTGTTACTATGAGAGAGAAGCAAAGAATACATATTGGGGTTCAGCTGGCAGTTTCTGCCATACCCTAAAAATAATTTTCTGGATTAAAAAACTTTTTTTTTTATCAATGCAGAGAAAAATTCTTGATTAGTAAGAAGAGTTTGTATATCTCCACATCTCTAGGGGGAATGAGTGTGCCCAGCTCTGTAGCTACAGTAACACTCCATGTTGCCTATATAATGAGGCTCATACAGTCAGAATAAAGAGATTTGGATAATCATCAGGGATTGTTTTAACCAAGGCAGGGTAGCTGGGAGTTTTCTCTTCTCCATTCTAGATGAACTTATTTCTCCCCCCCACCCATTGGTTCTTTGATTGTTTTGTTCCTTTCTTTCCCTCCTTCCTTAAACTTACATAAAAGTGCAGAGACTATTGTAGTGAATCCTACATGCCCATTATTCCGTTTCAGCAGTTACCAGCATTTTGCTAATCTTCTCCTCCTAGAATATTTTAAAGCAGATATGAGATGTTATCTATGTATTTTGATTTCTGTTTGATTAACTGGACCTTAAGATCAAGGTCCTCTGCCCTGGCCAAATGCTGAAGATAGTGACAGATGTTTATCCTTTGGCTTTCTGTCCTGAGTCTCCACGTAGTCTCATAGATCACCATTCTTCAGTTCATAGTAACAAGTGTTGTGCTGGCTGCAGCTTTCGTTTACTGCGTGCATCATGCTGGCTAGGCACTTTATAAACTTATTTTCATTTATGCCTCATGATCTTATGAGATATTTTATAGATGAGGTATCTAAAGCTAAAGCTCAAAGAGGTTAAATAACTGTGCAGCTACTAACTGATGGAACAGAACTGGGAAAGCGGGTCTGACTGCTTATAAAAACCTATACTCTTTCCTCTGTGATACACTGGTTTATAACAATTGATTAGGGGACCATTTTCTTTACATCAGCCATATTATCCAAGCACATGACAAGTGTATTTTACTATGTTCACATTCTTTGAAAAGGAACCATGTATGATTTAGTGATTATTTAACTTAAAAATCCCATTCATCAGTTATATGGTTTGTCATTTTGTTCTACCTTAAGTAATGCTATTATTTTTTAATTTGGAAAGATTCTAAAATTTCAGTAAATACAGAGAATAATATGATCAATATCCACATATCCTCCACTGTGAATTAACATGTTCATATTTAATTCGACATTTTTTTCTCCAAATAAAATATGACTGATAAAATTGCGGTCCACTTTGTTCTTCCCCAAAACAACAGTCATGAATTTGGATGTGTAGCTTGACAGTCCATACTTTTTATTACATAAGTAATAGCCATAAGTAACACGTAGTGTTGTGAATTTTGAAGATTTACATAAAAGATATTTATACTCATATTTTTCTGCAACTCCCCTTTCACTCAATATTTGTACTTGCAAAGTCTGTTGATGTTGATATATATATAGTTCCAGTTCATTCATTGTAACTAACAAATGCTATTCCGTCGGTCAGTCTTATACCACAGTTTATCTATTCCTCTATCTATAGACATTAAGCATATTTCATTTTGTAGACATTAAGATTACTTACAATTTTTTGGAATTATTTGTAATTACAAATAATGCTACCTTGAACTTTCTGTGTATGTTCCCTTGAGCACATGTCTAAGATTTCTCTGGGATATATCCCTACCAGTAGAGGGTGAATTTTCAATTTTAGTAGATATCCTAGTACTTCTCTGGAGTGGCTGTACAAATTTACCTTTCTACCAGCAGTGAACAAAAGTGCCTGTTTCCCCATATCCTCTAGCCAATTCTTGGTATTATCAGGCTTTAAAATTTTCCCCTCCAATCTGATGGTTGAAAAGTACTTTCTTCTTTATCTTTTTTGCCTTTAGAAAGCAGATCTTTTCCCATTCTTAAAAAAGAATGTAAAAGTCTTTTTATCTAGTTTCTGGTGAGAAGTTCTTTTTATGAAATAAAGAATTGGGGAGTGTGAAACACTGCCCCAATTTTCCATTAATTAAGTTGTTTCTTCTAATTGAACATTGTACTATTGACCTTGTTTTAAAAGAGCTCCGAAGTATTCTTTTACTTGAAAGAATTTACGGTATTTTCAGAACTAGGTATTTCTAACTTTCATTCTTTGGGTGCTGGGATCTTTTTTTTTTTTTTAATTAAATTAAATGTTTTTCTAGCTTACACTTTTTCTTTTTTAATGAAATGTCTACCTTTAAGGAAAGATTAGAAGGTATAGAAAAAGGTAACTTTTCTTAAAAATAAGTTGGAAGAGGTGTCACGTGTTTTACCATATAATAAATGACGTGAATTGTTAGATGTTCTAGTGATGAAGAAATATTGCTTCAGATGGGGATAACACAGAAGGGGTTACTGAAGAGGTGATATTTAAAAGTATGTAGTGGAGTTTATAGTTCATATATGAGAATGTTTATTGCAGTTTTTTCATAATGTGAAGTTTAAAATTACCTAAATAGTCACACAGTAGTGAAATATTTACTTAGATTATGGTATATCTATTCTAATACATTATTTTTTGGTCATCTCAAAATGTTTTTGAAAAATAACAACAGTGGAAATGGTTGTAACATGATGTTAAATTTAAAAATTATAAAACTATATGTATCCTAATCTTTGTTTCAAACTGTACATTTAAAAGAATCAGAAGTAAATACTACATTAAAAATATTAAGAGATTATTTCTGATGAGTATTTTTTAAAAAAACACACATATTACTTTTTATAAGTAAAATAGGTTATAGATAGTAGCTGGGGTTAAGACAAAAGCTGTAACATTTTATTGTAATAACATCCAGACTGTGAGAAATACTGCTGTTCACATCATAGGTAGCATTCCTAGATGATTGAATTAGACTCCATGTGTTGTATCTAGGGGTTTGCTTTTGTTCTTTGCTGGAACAGAGTGACTGTGCTGCTCTCAAGGGACTATAAGAAGCACTGCTGGGTTCTCCTCTGTTTTGAACAGGTTGTTGGGGTGCCAGTTGGGTCTACCCTACCTTCGGCAGTGAAGCAGGCAGTGGCAATCAGTGGTGGCCAGATCCTCGTAGCCAAGGCCAGCTCGTCTGTCGCCAAAGCAGTTGGTCCAAAGCAAGTCGTGACCCAAGGAGTTGCCAAGGCAATTGTGAGTGGAGGTGGAGGAACCATTGTCGCTCAGCCGGTGCAAGCCTTAACCAAGGCTCAGGTCACTGCTGCTGGTCCTCAGAAGAGTGGATCCCAGGGTTCAGGTAACTGATACTAATCGGGGGCCCTTTCAGCAGCAGCCCCTTCCAAAACGCTCTGTGCTAGTGATTTTATTTGCTATTTGGTTCTCTCTAGGAACACCTAGTATGTTGATGTTATAAGGAGTATATACAAACATGTTAATCTTTTTCATGTAACATTTTACATAGAGGCCTGTAAGGCTTTTGCTCTAAGTTGTGCGTGCGTGTGTGTGGGTATGAGCAAGAATAGTAAAAATAGAGGGTATTTCTTGATACTGCTCTCAAGTCTGAAGAATAATTCTCATTTGTCCTTATTTCCACCTTGCGTTCTATTGCAGACTTAGTCTTGGTATGGTCATTTGCCAGCAGCATTTTGAGATACTTGACTAAGGCATTCTCTACTAAACAAAAGTTTAAATACTTTGAATGTGTTTTAGTCCTTAATGTGTTGTTTCTGTGAGTGCATGAAGAAATATACCTCAGGCATTTGATATTTACTAATTTTTAAAGGTCTTGATGAGGCTAAAGAATGGTAGCAGTGAGTTGGGAGGGTAGAAGGGTAGTGGAGGTCCAAAATAAAGATTTCAGAGGTGAAGAATTGCTGCTGATGACAAAGTTCTTTTGTGGCATTAAAATTGAGTGTTTGAGATGGACCAGAAGAAGTGATCTTTGGAGTTTGGAAGATATAGCAGCTGAGAAGGCAGAGAATTAAATAAGTCATCTATAGTGTTGTCACTGAGAATGACAGCCTTTAGCATAGAGCACAATACTTTGAGTCTGGAGTCCGCCTTCAGCTAATGAGGGGAAGTGACTTGGGAGTTCAGTAAATGAGAGCAGAAAAGAGAGGGAGATGGTATGGCTAAGTAGGAGCCTCAAAAGAGGCAGGGCTTTTTTTTCTCCCCCTCTGGAATGAGTGGTGATCATGGTCTGAAAGTCAAACTGGAGAGCAAAAATGTTCCTTTCTTGGTCCTAGCCCTCTGATATTGAGGTAAGACAGAAAACAGCCCGTAGCTAGGGGGGGTTCTGGGGGAGTCTTATCTTCAGAGGACTGATGGGTTTAATTACCACAAAAAGAGATAATGTTCAAGGAGGTTGATGTTCTAGAGGGTGTAGTGATCACAGCAGGAATTCCTGGAGTGGGGTGCATGGTGAAAGAGTCAGGGAAGGAAGAAAGCATGAGGAGATGGGTTCAGATCAGGGACCGTGAGCCGTGTGGAGATGGGACTCTGGGTGCGGGTGGCAGAGAGGTCTGCAGTCCTGGCCTGGCTGCGATGCACAGTGGTGTAAGATGAGATTAGTTCTGGTCATGATGAAGAGGGATGGCCCTCAGTTTAATATCAGTCCCTGATATTGGGTGCAGCTTGCAGGGTTCCTGCCTCCCAAAGCTTTGCACAGTGAAGTGGTCCTGAGGGGGACTACTCTAGCAGGCGGGAGGAGGCTGAGAGTCCTTTCCCTGTGGGACTCACGTGGTTCCATAGGCTTCAGTTCCTGGAGATTCGAATACAAAGTAACTGCAGAAAGTTTTCATGTTTAGAGGTTTCACAGCCATGTGCATCGAGAAGTAAATTCTAAGCGGTAAGTGAAAGCTGTTTGACATAGGTGAGACTTTTAAAAGATGAATTATAGTTTCATAGTATATGTGCCAGTTGTTGACTGTAGCATTTTTTAGTTCTTAGAAAGTGAGGGAGACTAGAAGTCTTGTTTCATATCAGTAGATTCATCGTTACTAGAAATTGACTATAAAGGGGCTTTAAACAAATGAGAAGCAAATGTGTATTCATCCATAGAGAGGGTGATTATTTTATTGATTGTCTAAACAACACTACTTTTGAGAGTTAAGAGTCACTATTAATAATTATAGTGGGACATAGGTATAAATTGTAACGGCAAACCAGGACATATGGTCACTCTATTTATATACAGATATAAATTTCTTTATAGTTTGTAGCAGGCTCTTCTAGTATGTAAATATTTTAATTAGCAAGATAATGAAAAATGTCAGCCTTTAAAGCATTGTGCATCTAGGAAGCAAACTGTAGAGTTTATTGTTTGCTAGTGTTTTTGAATAAGTATTTTATTACTCTGTGTATGTTTTAATTTTAGAGATAGCATTGCCCTCAGTTCCAGTTTATCTTAATGTTTTTCCTCTTTCTTTTTTTCCCTTTATTCCCTTTACCATCTTAGTAATGGCGACGTTGCAGCTACCAGCCACTAATTTGGCCAACTTGGCAAATTTGCCTCCTGGCACTAAACTCTACCTTACAACGAACAGCAAGAACCCTTCAGGAAAAGGAAAACTTCTGCTGATCCCTCAAGGAGCCATCCTGCGGGCTACCAACAATTCTAGTTAGTCCATCATTAAATCATTTGGTTCTTGGGTCTCTGGGTACGTTCATCTCATCCACCTGAGGGGCAGTTCTTACCTGTTTCAGGAAGCATTTTCATAGCTCTGTTTGCTCAAATGGATTTAAAACATACACACATTTTAACTAGAAGTGGGTTTAAATAATCATAGTCTTAGGAGGTGACACTGTTGTCTTGGATTTATCTGCTCAGAGTCTGGGTTTGGGAACAAATTACAGTGAAGAGGTATGGCTATTGAGGCTGTGTTGGGAGAAAGCTGTATATGTGAGCTGGGAATAAAGAAAAGTTCTTCCTGTCGGTGGTATCTGAAAACTGGTGACACCTGAGAAGATTGCTGGAAGCCTGTTTTTATTTTGAAGGGGATGGGAGTAGGATTGGAATCAAGTGTCTCTGCTTGCCATTATTTAGATGTGCGTCTTAAGTTTGCTAGGTTTGGAGATGGCAAGAGAAATACAGGCTCAGCCTTAGTGTGTAAGACGTAAAGCCCCAAGGAAATTAGGTGGTTTATCTAGGCTTATATAAACTTTTGCTTTGACATATAGAGAAAAACAATTTGGGTAGTGTTGAAAAGGAAAGGGTAAGAGGAATTATTTCCATCTGAGTCAGAAGCATAGTTGGTACAGCAGTTAGGTTCATTTGAAATTAGTCACTTGCCAAAATGCAGTGTTGTAATTGTAATCAAGCAAGGGCTGTGTGCCTGTGGTACAGAAAACCATTTCTGACAGTGGGAGTTTGCAGCAAAGTAAGGGTTAATTGCAGGGCAGCAAGCAAGGGAGTGGGAAACAAGTCTCAGATCCACTACAACTTGGTCTTTGAGTTCAGGGTTTTTAAAGGGGAGGAACAAAGAAGCTGGGGTTAATCATCATCTTGTGATGTTTCTTAATCATAGTTTTGGGAGTCAGGATGTCTCTGGTTTACATTTCTCTGGCCAGGTGGTCCATGGCTTGGGGGTCTATTAGCTTATCTTGCCCTAGGGAAACAATCTTGAGTTTTTACCTTAGCGATGTTATCTACAACAGCAATTTTAGTACATTAATGATGTTGTTAACAGCGGCAGGTTTAGTCATCTGACTCTGGTTGATTAATGTTCAGTTAGCACAGAATTGAGGTCAGAGGGGACAAGAAAGGGAATAAAGTTTTGGATAGAGAGATTAATCATAAACTCAGCAAGGGAATTTGGTTTTAGGGGGGACTCAGTTTCAAAAGCTAGTCAGCCATTTTGTTTACTGACTGTAATGGGCGATTTCCACTCTTACCCTGGTGTTTTTTCCTCATACCTAAGCAGTGGTGTATCAAAAATTTAGATATGTAAGAGAAAGACAATGTAAGTCTTCGAAAATTCATCCAGAGAGCTACTTAGAGTTTAGTTTATATGTATAATGTCACCAAAAGGGAAGTAAAAAGGGTACAAAGGCTTTAAAGTGGAATTTGAAAAGCAAAGAAGACCTGTAGTCGTTATAAATATGAGGAAAGTCTTGGTTTTTTCCAGAGCAGGGGGGAAATGGAAAAGAGAGAGTACTGCAAAATTACACTAAATTCCAGCAGTTTCACTGAAATTGAATCAGATGCCAGAAAGTTTGGGAGCACTTCTCTGAGCACATTTAAGTGTTGGTTAAAAACACTTGGTTAGAAAATGTATCTGACTGTCGATCTCTCACAACTAAGCTAAAACACTTGCAAAGATAAGTTCTTCATTGTAGTACAGTACTCAGAGCTGAACTAGTCAACCATCATTCAGTCAAACGTAAATATATTTCAGTCTTCAGCGTTAGGAAGTTCTCACTCTTGTCACGGACTTGTATATTACAAAAAAAGGAGGAAAGAAGGAAAGGGAAGGAGTGGAGCCCTAAGGGAAACATCTCTCTGGGCTCATCTGTTTTTTCTCCTAAGCCTTCTCTTAATACTTTGTCATTGGTTGTGTTTTCAGACCTCCAGTCTGGCTCAGCTGCCAGTAGCGGTGGTGGCGGCAGTGGCAGTGGAGGAGGAACCGGAGGAGCCCAAAGCCCTGCCGGCCCTGGAGGGAGCCCTGGAGGGATATCCCAGCACCTGACGTACACATCTTACATCCTGAAGCAAACCCCTCAGGTCTGGTCATTTGTGACTGGTATCTTTTAAATCAGTTATTTAATGACTGCCTTTAAATATAGTGGATTTACCTTTACAGCTCTGGGATCAGGCATCAATACTAACATTTTAGTCATGTTATAAATCTGTATTATTTTGGGTTTGCTTTGTTTTGAGAGAAAAGCGAGTGGAGATTCAGAAGGACTTACGTAACTTATCCAAGATCTCTCCGCTAAGCCTAGTGGTGGGGTTTGGATTTAAACCCAGATCTTTCTGAAAGATTTTTGCTATGCTGTTGCCTCTCATGGATTTGGAATAGTATTAATGTGCAGTTGAAAATTTTCTCCTAGACATAACCAGAGAGATAGTATCAAGTTATGGTTTGGAGTTCCATTGGATTCAAGATTAGGAACAGGTTTCTGCCTTCTTTCTTTCCCCTTGTCGCTGGTCTTGGCTCCTCTCTAAGGAAGGGAATGGAATTTTGGTTCTAGATGTTCTTAGTGAGAGAGTGGATAGTTATCAGTCTGAAGGATTAAATCCAGCTATGAGGGGACTAGATTGTAAAACTTGAGCTTCCAACAACCTGCTCTGTAACTCCAGTGCAAAGTTTGAGAAGTGGGGATAACTATTGGTAGTGACACTGAGAGCAGAGCTATTCTTTTTAATCATTTTGATGAGTTGTAGAATTGAAGGGTAGCATTGTCGCTTATAATATGGGATCTTGTGATTTAAAGAATCAGAGCAAGTCATTTGAACTTAAAAAATTACTGATCAGGTCTTTATTTGTTGGTAATTTAGGGCACGTTTTTAGTTGGCCAGCCATCACCCCAGACATCTGGAAAACAGCTGACTACGGGGTCAGTGGTCCAAGGAACACTGGGAGTCAGCACATCCTCTGCACAAGGACAGCAAACATTAAAAGTCATCTCTGGACAAAAAACCACTTTGTTTACCCAGGTAAATACACACACACACACACGCACGCAAATATTTACAGCTTGTCTCTTTCCACAAAGAAATTATTGTTACCTAAGAAAATAAGCAATAAAATAGTATAGAAAAATAAGAAGAAAATCTTAAGATTTGGGAAAATATAAGTAGAATGAGAAGATAAGACCAGAGAGTTGTTTAGATACGCAAACAGTAATGTCCTGTATATTTAATAAAATTTGCCAAAGCAAAATGAGAACAATGATCAGTTACAAAATTCACACCATTTGTGAGAGGAAAAAAAAATAGCCACATAATATTTTCTTAGAGGAAACAAAGATTTTCTAGACACTTCACTCTAAAATTTCTCTGGAGGGACTTCATATAGGAGATTCTGAATAGTGTTATAGGTGATTTCAGCCACAATATCCATATAGTAAGTAAATGCTATAGGGAGTTTGGTGTATGTTTCTACAGCTTCTTTAGTATAGGCGGAAGAATAATGACAGGGAATTTTAACTGGACGAGGGATATCATAATCATCTGCAGGAGAATCTATAGCTAAATCTCAAAAACTTACCAAATGAAACAAAGTGTAGAAGGATACAGACAGTGTGGATATCAACAAATAATGCACTTTTTATGTCTGAATGTAGATCAGCAGTTCTCAAAGCATGAAATGATATTGGACTTTTGTCAAATGCTTTTACTGTGTCTATTGAGAGGATCATATGGTTTTTCTTTTTTAGTTTGTTAATAAGGTGAATTACATTGATTGTTCAAATATTAAACCAACCCTGCGTTCCTAGAATAAACCCTACTTGGTTGTGATATGTTATCCTCTTTTAATGTATTGTTGAATTGAATTTGAATTTTATTTTTTTATAGTAATCTTTTATTTATTTATTTCTGGCTGTGTTGGGTCTTCGTTTCTGTGCGAGGGCTTTCTCTAGTTGCGGCAAGCGGGGGCCACTCTTCATCGCGGTGCGCGGGCCTCTCACTATCGCAGCCTCTCTTGTTGCAGAGCACAGGCTCCAGACGCGCAGGCTCAGTAGTTGTGGCTCACGGGCCTAGTTGCTCTGCGGCATGTGGGATCTTCCCAGACCAGGGCTCGAACCCGTGTCCCCTGCATTGGCAGGCAGATTCTCAACCACTGCGCCACCAGGGAAGCCCTGAATTTGAATTTTTGCAAGGGATATTGGTCAGTAGTTTTCATTGTAATTTCTGTCTGGTTTTGGTATCAGAGTAATGCTGGCCTCATAAAATGAGTTGGAAACTTCTCCCTCCTCTTCACTTTTTGGGGGGAAGAGTTTATGTCGACTTGGTATTATTTCTTCCTTAACTGTTCAGAATACACCAGTGAAGCCGTAATGGCCTGCAGTTTTCCTAATTGGGAAGGTTTTTAACTACAATTTCAATTTATTTAATAGATATATTGATAAGACTGACTATTCACATCATTTTGTCTTAAGGAGGTTTGGTAGTTTATATCTTTAAAGGAATTTTTTTTTATTACATCTAAGTAGTCGAATTTCTTGGAACAAACTTGTTCGTAATTTTCCCTTATCCTTTAATGTCTGTAGAATCTTTGGTAATGTCCCCTTTTTCATTCTTGACTTTGATAATTATGTATCTTCTCTTTTTTTCTTGATCAGTCTAGCTAGAAGGTTTATCAACTTTATTGATCTTTTCAAATTACCAGCATTTGGTTTCCTTGAGTACTAAATTCTCTTTGGTCAGATGCTCTTTGCTGTTTTAAACAGGTATGAGGCCCCAGAATTCTTTAGGCAGTTCTTTAAAATCTTAGCTAATTTCTTCTAATCCGCTCATGTTGCAGCCAGTGCAGTGACTTTCTTTCTGTTCTGCCACAGCTAAGATGTTTGCTGTTGCCTTTTATTAAGGTATAATTTACATAGAATAATGCACAGTTCACAAATATGCTGCTCAGGGAATTTGGACAAATGTGTATGCTCTTGCAAGCACTATCCCCATCGTGATATAGAGCATTTCCATCGCTCTAAAACATACCCTCATTTCTCTTTCCAGTTTTTTTCTATCACCATTTTTCTGTCTCTGTCACCATAGATTAGATTTTTTTTTAAATTATTTATTTTATTTATTTATTTTTGGCTGAGTTGGGGCTTCGTGGCTGCACGCGGGCTTTCTCTAGTTGCGGTGAGCGGGGGCTACTCTTCGTTGTGGTGCACAGGCTTCTTATTGCGGTGGCTTCTCTTGTTGCAGAGCACGGGCTCTAGGCGCACGGGCTTCAGTAGTTGCGGCACGCAGGCTCAGTAGTTGTGGCGCATGGGCTTAGTTGCTCCACAGTATGTGGGATCTTCCCAGACCAGGGATCGAACCCGTGTCCCCTGCATTGGCAGGCGGATTCTCAACCACTGTGCCACCAGGGAAGCCCCATAGATTAGCTTTTGTCTGTTCTTGAACTTCATATCAACAAAATTATATAGTATATAGTCTTTTATGTTAGCTTCTATTGTTGAACAGAATGTTACTGAGATTTACCCATGTGTGTATTGATTACTCTTTATTTTTGTTATTTTTCTTTATTTTTGGCTGTGTTGGGTCTTTGTTGCTGTGTGCGGGCTTTCTCTAGTTGCAGCAGGCAAGGGCTACTCTTTGTTGCAGTGCACGGGCTTCTCATTGCAGTGGCTTCTCTTGTTGCAGAGCACAGGCTCTAGGTGCGCGGGCTTCAGTAGTTGTGGCACGTGGGCTTGGTAGTTGTGGCTCATGGGCTCTAGAGCGCAGGCTCAGTAGTTGTGGCACACGGTCTTAGTTGCTCCGTGGCATGTGAGATCTTCCCGGACCAGGGCTCAAACCCGTGTCCCCTGCATTGGCAGGCAGATTCTTAACCACTGTGCCAGCAGGGAAGTCCCCTTCATATAGTTTTAATTAGCAAGACTTTCTTGGGGATGCACTATTTGGGGGTGTGTGTGTAGGTAAGGATTAAATTGTGCCTATTAACCAGGGTAACTTATTACTCCAATCCATTTTATTTCTGCAGGCGGCCCCGGGGGCACAGGCATCTCTAATGAAAATATCTGATAGCGCATTGAAGTCTGTGCCAGCCACCTCACAACTCTCAAAGCCTGGAACCACAATGCTGAGAGTAGCAGGAGGAGTTATTACAACTGCCAGTTCCCCAGCTGTAGCCCTCTCAGCAAATGGTCCTGCGCAACAGGTGAGGAGTAGCACGATAGTGGAAAACCATAATGAAGCATAAAAGCAGTAAAAATGTAAGATATTCATCAGGCACACTATTGGGCCATATTGCTTTTTTAAAAATTCAAATATAATTCACATACCATAAAATTCACCATTTTATTTTATTTTAATTTAATTAATTTATTTATTTTTGGCTGCGTTGTGTCTTCGTTGCTGCTCGCGGGCTTTCTCTAGTTGCGGCGAGCGGGGGCTACTCTTCGTTGTGGTGTGCAGGCTTCTCATTGCGGTGGCTTCTCTTGTTGCAGAGCACAGGCTCTAGGCAACTGGGCTTCAGTAATTGCAGCATGCAGGCTCAGTAGTTGTGGCTCCACGGGCTCTAGAGCACAGGCTCAGTAGTTGTGGCGCACAGGCTTAGTTGCTCCGCAGCATGTGGGATCTTCCCAGACCAGGGCTTGAACCCATGTCCCCAGTATTGGCAGGCGGATTCTTAACCACTGCACCACCAGGGAAGCTGTATAGTGAGTTTTTAATAAAGCTCATATTATTCCATTTTTACATTCTGAGATTATGTCCTCTTATGGGGGGGTGTTGAAATATCCTTTTATAAAGTGATATAATAGGTGGTGAATTTTTTTAATGTGGTAATCCTATGATACCTCCTTGCTTTAAAATTTAAAAAATTTCCTGGTCCGTGAAATCTGAAAGTGTAGGAACCACCAAACTAGAGAGGCAGTCTTTTTAAATGGCATGACATTGAATAGGTAGCTAATAATAGCTAATAGCTAATATTTATTGGGTATGCTACATGGCAGTCACTGTTCTAAGTTACAGTACTTTCTTCTTAATATCTATTATTTCTGGTCCTGTGGGTTAGCAGTCGGAAGGAACAGCTCCCAGTTCATCGTCTACTGTGACTTCTGTAATGAAAACTTCTGGGCAGCAGCAAGTGTGTGTGAGCCCAGCCACCATGGGACCCTGCAAGGCTGCTGCCCCCTCTGTCATCAGTGCTACGTCCCTGGTGTCCACACCAAACCCCATCTCTGGAAAGGCCACAGTATCAGGTCAGTTGTACCATAATATTATTTCTCGCTCCCTTCTTTGGGCTAGAGTATTTGTGGAAGGTCTTACATAATAACAGTTTTTAATAATAAATTGTTAAAAATCATTAATTCGGCAGCATTTTCCATATAGCTGCCTTTTAGATGAATTACTCTTATTTAAAATCTAGGTGTAAATTTTCAAGTCTGAAATGTTTTTATGGATTGAATAACAATTCTTAACTGATATAATAAAACATTAGCCATCTGGAACTCTTCTGGGTATTTATCAGCAGTTTTGCATGGAACTCATGGTAAAACATCATACATCTCTTTTTGCTTTCATAAACAAAGTATATAAAATTAAATTAGCATTGTTGACTCCAAGACATGATTTTTTTAAAAATAAATTTATTTTATTTATTTATTTTTGGCTGTGTTGGGTCTTCGTTGCTGCGCGCGGGCTTTCTCTAGTTGCGGCGAGCAGGCGCTACTCTTCGTTGCGGTGCGCGGGCTTCTCATTGTGGTGGCTTCTCGTTGCGGAGCACAGGCTCTAGATGTGAGGGCTTCAGTAGTTGTGGCACGCAGGCTCAGTAGTTGTGGTGCACAGGCTTAGTTGCTCCGCAGCATGTGGGATCTTTCTGGACCAGGGCTCGAACCCATGTCCCCTGCACTGGCAGGCAGATTCTCAACCACTGTGCCACCAGGGAAGCCCCAAGACATGATTTTTAGCAGTAGTTATTATATTGGGTAGTGTTAGAATGACATGCTTGAGCTTTGGTAAGATGTATCCTTTCTCTGTGCCCACCCTGAATGGCCCTGGAAGAGTGTGCCTTTTACTTCTTTGGGTAACATAGAGCACAAATCCTGGAGCCAGATTGCCTAATACCTACCTCATAAAGTTGAGACGATTAAATGAGTTAATATAAAAATGCTTAGGATACCATCTGACATGTAGTTGCCATTATATAAATAATTGCTGCTGTTATCATTTTTAGTGTCATCGTTGTTGTTAGTCCACATTCCCTTATCTGCAATTCTGAAATCCAAAAAGCTGTGAAAACCAAAAGTTTGTTTATTGTTGTTTTTCCCCATAATGAATTTTAGGGCGAAATCTGACCTCCATTGACAGGCTGTTTATACTACTTAATATGAGTATTCATCTTTTGTCACAAATATTAATGTGTTTGATTACATTGTACTGTCCCAGATGTCAGGGGCTGATATAATATACAGCATTACTTCTCAAACTTGAAAGGTCAACTTTGTTTTACTATAATCTAGTACAGACAGATACTTCTGGAAAATACAATAAAAATATCACAGCAAAGTTAAACTGTTACAGAACTTTTGAACACTCAGTATCTGTATTGCCTTGTTGCAGATTAATTATAGTTTACCAACTGGCACTGGTATACAGAAAAAGACTGAGTATCGCTAATATATATATGATATATATATCATACACACATGTATATACAGACACATACACAAACATAAATACATACACACACATACCTTAGTACCTTTCCATAAAGATTGTGGGTATTCTTCCCTGTTACTGCATGTAGTTTGGTAAAATAAAAGCACAGGCTTGTGAGCTTTTTGGTCTATAAATAAACCATCTTAACGACTCTTGGGTATTTAAAAAAAAAAAAAAATTGTGGATATTCTTGTTGTTGTTCTTATTATTATCACTAGATTCCATACATGAGTCTAAATCAAGTCCCTATGTTTTGTTTGCTTTTTGGGTAGAGACCAAAAGATTAAGGCTGGTTTATTTTTCCCATGATTTCTACCTCCCAGTTAAAATCGACCAAGTTTTTATGTGGGGAGTGCTTGTTCTCTGCTAACTGAATGTTTAGAGGTACTGTGTTAGCACTGGAGTAGAAATTGTAGAAATAGAAGGAATTACTATTTTAAGAAATGAATGCCCTCCTTTTTTCTGATTTTTAAATGAAGTCTCTTGCTTTAAGTTCTAGTTTCCTGAGATACTGCTGATGAAACTTTCTGTATATTATTTTCATAAGAGAATCAAACTGTTTTCTACTGACCATTTTGTGTGTGTGTGTGTGTATCCTTTTTTTTTTAATTGAGGTATAACCTTTAATTTTTCAATTAAATTTTTTGTGTGCATTACAAACTGTTTTGAACAAGGTTGCCATTGTGACTAGAGCAGAGTAAGCAAGGGAAAGAGAACTAGGAGGTAAAGTCAGAGTGGTGGGGGCCAAATCACATAGGGCCTTTTTAGGTCATTGTAAGAACACTGATTTTTACTTCAAGAGAACCCATTGGGGGGTCTTCAGTTAAGGAGTAACACGAGCTGCCTTTTCCTTTTAACAGGTCACTGGCTACAGCATTTAGACTAAACTATGGGGCACAAGGTGGAAGCAGGGAATAGACCAAGAAGTAGACACTAAGAAAGAAACTTCGATGATGTATTAGGGAGCCCTGGCAACATGAGACTAAACGGAGTTCCAGAAAGAAAACAGAAAATAATGGGAAAGAAATGATCCAAGAAATGAAACAGTTTATCCCCAAATTGAAGGGCATGAACTTCCAGGTTCAAGAGGCACAGTGTCCAGCACAATGAGTGAAAGATGGCTCACATGAAGGCACAGTTTGTTCATGAAGTCAGAACACCAGTGACAAGGAGAAGATCTGAAAAGCTGTCAGAAAAATAAACAGAAAAGTTTAGAAATTACATTATCATTGGGCTTCTCAGTAGCAGTGCTGGAAGCTAGAATATTGCTTTTCAAAATTCTACGGGGGAATTCTTGTAGTCTAGAATTCTGTAGTTGGCCAGATCTTTACTGAGTATGGGGGTAGAAATATTTTCTGACAGACGTTTCAAATGTATTTTCTATGACCTTGTCTCAAAACATAACTAAAATACATGTTTCACCAGAGTGAAGAGGTGTAGACCAAGAAAGAGGACAAAAATAGAGAGGAAGGCAAAGGGAATTCCCAGGGTAACTGTGAAAGGGCACTTCCCGAATGAAGGCTTTGCAGCAGGCCTAGAAAGCAACAGTCCAAATTGGAGCATATCAGAGAGTCCCAGGAAGGATAGCTCTTATTTTAAAAATGGAACTGTAAATTATTTAGGAGGTTTGACCATGTGGAGAACTGTATAAAGGGTGATTTATAGCATTTTTGAAGGACATGGGAAGACTTTAGTAAGATGTTGAAGGAGAACTAAATAAGCAAATGAAAAAGAAGGAAATTATTAACTCCAGAAAATGAGATCGAGTCATAGCATCATGATATTCTTTGGATCGATAGAGACCAATATTGGAGGAGAGGGAAGAGAGGGTATAAATGCCTTACAATGCTTATCTACCTTAATAGTAAGTCAGTGTGTAACATCAAAATGAATCAAGGCCTACAGTATACACATTCTTTTAAAAAATGCTGAGATAAATATTAAAACACCAAAAGGGTTAAAAGTGTATGCTACTGGGGAACCAGATGAAGACAGGGAGGTGGAGCAGAGGATGGCTATTTTTAGTGATATGCCTTTTAGCACTTTTTAACTTTTCAACTGATGAGCATGTAATGTTTTGATAGAAATAAGAATTTTAAAAATGCGAAGAAACCAGGTCATTGTTGTACTCTTGGAGGGCACATCTCAGTTAAGGAATTACTACTTGACTGATCTAACACTCATTTATTCCGAAGAACGATTTTCTTGTTTATTTAAGGCTTTGTTCTTGAAAGTATTTAAGACTATTCCTTCTCTTAACTCAAGCTAACTGCATTCCAGTGCCTTAAAGTATCTTTAGCCTCTGTCGCTGTTTTTTTTAAAAAAATATTTTATTTATTTATTTATTTATTTATTTGGCTGCATCAGGTCTTAGTTGCAGCGGGCAGGCTCCTTAGTTGCATAATGCGAAATCCTAGCTGCAGCATACATGTGGGATCTAGCTCCCTGACCAGGGATCGAACCCGGGCCCCCTGCATTGGGAGCTCGGAATCTCAACCACTGCACCACCAGGGAAGTCCTGTCTGTCGCTGTTTTTAAGTAGTTGTTATAATATGTGTTTGTGTTGTATCTTGTGTACTCTCTTTTTGTCACTTTTTTACTGGCTCTCTGAATGTCTAGAATAGTTTTATAATGGAAATGGGAGTATGGAAATTCTTTTAAAGCAAAGTGGGAGAGGATGACCCTTTCTAAAATAAGTGGAGAATATCTGGTTTGAAAAATAAAGGCTGCACAGAGATAGGAAATTATAAGATATGGTGAGTAGACAGACTGAAGTATTAGATATGTAAGGTTGTTGTGAAGGAGATGCAGATAAATTAGGACCAGATTAAAATGGACTCTGAATGCTTTGACTAATTTTAGGCAAATCCAGAGCCAGAGAAGGTTTTTAAGTAGGAAAATGACAGTTATCCAAATCAAAATACAAAATTTTACATCCAGTTTGTACATATCACAGCTATATACAAAACAAATAAATTGTCATAAAAAACAAACATGGAAAAGAACTATCTCAAAATGATGATACTGGTTGTCTCTGCAGTAGGACTCTGGGTGACTTTTCTCTTTTCTATTATTTCCACTTTTCCAAAAATTTGTGTATTACTTTATGATAGCAGGGTAAACATAAATCATTATTGTCGCATCATTGCTTCATTGAGAAATCAGCTGCATCCATTGCCTCATGCTTCCAGCTCTTTCTTTATTGAAAGGGTAAATGTCCTAAGAATGTCCTCCTGTGAGAAAATATGAATGCTGAAGAGGGCATGAACTTCAAGGAAGCATCTGATCTTCACCTTGGCCTTATCTTCCAACTTATTTTAGGATTGTTAAAGATTCACTCCAGTCAGTCCAATCCCCAGCAGGCTGTCCTGACAATCCCCAGCCAGCTCAAACCACTCAGTGTAAACACATCTGGAGGTGTGCAGACTATACTGATGCCTGTGAATAAAGGTGAGTTCTTCACCTGTGGATGTGGTTGTCTCTGGGTCTGTCTGGTGGGAAAGTCTGTATTCTGTCACTTGGTGGCCGCTCCTCCCTTTTTTAGCCTGCCCTTGAGCTGTCATCATACTCCCTGGCACCACCTCTAGGACTGAAAGTAAAACCCAAATGATCCACTGATTTCTAAATAACTGCCCATTTCTTAAGTTGAGTAGGGGGGGTACATTTTAAGTATTTATAAGAGTGCAGGTTAATTGGATTTTTATTTTCTGAGTTTAGTGACAAGCCCCCATTTCCACAGTTGAAGATACCAGCTCATTTACCCTGGTACTAATAGTAAACAGCCACCTTGTCAATCACTGTATTAAAAAAGGACCATATCTGTTGTACTGAAATTGTTTTTGTGCTAGTAGTCTACAGAGGGGCTACCACCTGGGAGTTAGATCATTTTCATTAAAATAATTTCTGTATTTCTTATATCCTCCCCTCCTTTTTTGCCTGTTAGTGGTTCAGTCATTTCCTACCAACAAATCGCCTGCCATTCTGCCTGTAGCTGCCCCAACTCCAGTTGTCCCCAGCTCTGCTCCAGCAACTGTTACAAAAGGTATGTAGTTTCCCACAGTATATTTGCCCAGAAGTTTTGTGCAAGACATTACTGTAATATGACTCCCTTGAATTTCAGCATCCATGAATCAGTCACTTCAAAAATATGTAGAGTGTTTATATATAGACTTGACATTAAGGGAAATACAGAGATGTGTAAAGCATCATTTCTGCCCTCCAAGAACTTATAATCAGGTTGAAGAGAGTTGCAATAGACAGCAAGCAATGACTGATACATGCAGGGTAAGTGATCTGGAAAATGAATGCTGAAGTATTTCAATCTAGGATGTCTGGTCAGGGAAGCTGGGGGTGTGGAGGTGGGTAGCACTTTTGTGTAGCACTTTGTATGGGACACGGATTATAACCTGGACTTTAGAGTGAAACATTTTTAGCTGTGGAGGGGTCAAGGGGCATGCCAGATTAAGGGAACAGTAGAGACAAAGACTCAGAGGGTTTGTTTGGGGGAGTAGACCAATTAAAGGGATTCATCTGGGGTATGTAGTTGCGGTAAAGGAGCTGTAGGTAGGGCCAGACCTTGGCAGCTGGCAGTGGGGACATTTCTGACTGTTGAGTAGGTGGAGGTAGTGCAGTGGGTTAACAACACATTTTGACATTTGTAACATCTACAGTAATGATAGCTACCATGTGTAAGAGCCTATAATGTACTAGGCACCATGCTAGCTGCTTTATATATATATCACTAATTATCACAGTACTTTAGGACAGCTATTACGTCCATTTTGCAAATGAGGAAACTGAAGTTTGGAGATACTAAGTCCATACTTCCCAAGTCTAGAAAACTAGAAAGCAGTGAAGTCAGAATTTGAAATACTTTTCAGGCATGCCAGGATCTCATAATAGTCTTGTGAAGAGATGGATTTGGAACTTAGAGCATGACCATCTAAAGCAAGGGTTGGCTGACTGCAGTCTGCTGCTCATTTTTTAATGAGCACATGGCCATGCCCATTCATTTACATATTGTCCATGGGTACACTGCAACCTCAAGAGTTGAGTAGTTCTAGCTGAGATCATATGACCCACAAAACCTAAAATATTTACTGATTCGTTCCTTATAGGAAAAGTTAGCTAGTCCTGATGAAAGAATTGATACTAATCTAGACCACCGTTTCTTCTCAGCAGTAGGTATATATCATAGACCTTCCTCATACAGATTCTGATTCAATTAATTTTGGACTGGGGCCAGAGCATCTCTGTTTTGATTTTAATTGAGGAAAATTTTGTGTAGTGAAGTGCAAAGATACTAAGCATACCATTTGATGAGTTTTGACAAATGCATAAACCCAAGTAACCAATATTGCATTCAAGCTATAGAAATTTCCATCACCTTGTGCCCCCTTCCAGTCAATTCCCATCCCGTATAGGCAACCACTGTTCTGATTTCTATTATGATAGATTAGTTGTGTCTATTTTTAAACTTTATGTGAATGGAAGTACATACATTCTTTTGTGTCTGATTTCATTCACTCACTGCAATGTTTTTGAGATTCAACCATGTTGTTGGTGAGTAGTATTCCACATTGTAGGGATGGATGGATATACCATAATTTGTTTATCCTTTCTCCTGTTAGTGGAGATTAGGGTTATTTCCAGTTTGGGGCTATTATATGTAAGTCTCAGCATATGTTTTCATTTCTCCAGTAGAATAGCTATCCCAACCTGAATATGCTGATAATATAATTTTGTAATTGTTTGAGTGCCAGATTAAAGTGAGTATACTTGCAGGAATTCCCTGGAGGTCCAGTGGTTAGGGCTAGGCTCTTTCACCGCCATGGCCTGGGTTTAATCCCTGGTTGGGAAACTAGGAACCTGCAAGCCATGCAGTGTGGCTAAATAAATAAATAAATAAAGTGACTATACTTGCACCTATAGAACTGGAGTATCTGAACTTTTTCTGAGACCTTCCTTTTGTTTTTTGAAGTCTTGGAATCACTAGGGGTTGGGGGAAGATGTATTGCTAACAGTGAAATTAGCAAGGTCACTCAATACAAGTCTATATACATACTAAAGCCATTTTGATTTCTGTATAGAAATTAACTGCTAACAACCCAGTAAACATTTCTGAGAGAAATTTAAAAGATCTAAATAAATGGAGGGATATACCCTTATAAATATAATAAATTATAAATAATTATAAATATATTATTTAATTATATTAATTTACTGAAAGACCTGATATGTTATTAATCCTCCCCCCAAATGACATAGATTCAATACAGTCCCAGTCAGAATCCCTACATTGTTGTTTTTGTGCTTGTGCAGAAATTGACAAGCTAAATCTAAAATGTACATGGGAATGCAAGGCCTAGAGTAGCTAAGACAGTCTTGAAGAACAAAAAGCCAGGGGACTTGGGCCACCAGATATATATATACTATAAAGCTACAGTAATTGAGATAGTGTAGTATTGGTTCAAGAATAGACAGAATATAGGGGTGGGGCAGTGGGAGGTACAAACTATTGGTTGTAAGATAAGCTCAAAGGATGTATTGTACAACACAGGGAATATAGCCAATATTTTGTAATAACTGCAAATGGAAAATAACCTTTAAAAATTGTTTAAAAATAAATTTTTTTTAAAAGAACAGAATAATTGAACAGAAAAAAGAGCCCAGAAATAGACTCACACATATATAGTCAACTGATGTATGACAAACTCAGTAGGGAAAGGATGTTCTTTTCAATAAATAGAGCTGAGTTAATTGGATATATCCATTTGGAGAAACAACAAAGCTTGGCCCCTGCCTTACACCATAAACAGAAATTAATTTGAATTGGATCACAGACTAAATGTGAAGGTAAAACAATAAAGCTTCTAAAAGAATATGAGAATATCTTCATGACCTTGGGCAAAGAACACACAAGAAAGCTAGCCGTAAAAGAAAAGATTGATAAATTAAACTTTATTAACTCTAGGAACCTCATTTTATTAGAGGGACAAAATTAAGAGTGAAAGTCAAGCCACATCCTGGAAGATAATTTGCAATTGATATATCTGACAAAGGAGTTCTGTTCAGAATATACACAGACCTAAAAATCAATATGAAAAAGACTGACACTAATTTTTTTTAAAGAGCAAGAAATGTAAACAGGTACTTCACAGAAGAGGATATTGAAATATCTCATAAGGAAATGAAAAGTTGTTCAACCTCATCAGTCATCAAGGGAATGCAAGTTAAAACCGTAGTGAGATACTATTCTATCACCAAAATGAAAAGAACTGACATTACTAAGTGTTGGCAAAGATGTGAAGCAACTGGAACTCACACACACTGCTCATGGGACTACAAATGGATATAATTACTTTGGAAATCAGTTTGGCAGTTTCTAATAAAGTTAAACATATATCTGCCCTATCAGCAGATACACTGCTAGAAAACGCATGTGTATATCCACCCAAAGACATATACAAGCATGTCCATTACATTGTTATTTTTAATAGCTAAAAAGATGCTGACACAAAAGGGTAGCACAGTATGATTCCAGTTATATGAAATTTAAAGTGGACAGAAGGTGGTTATCTTTGGCAGGAAAGAATGCCAAAAGCGTACGGGGGCCAGGTTGAGGACTGGAAATACGCTATTTTGATTGGAGTGATGGGTACATGGATGAATACGTAGGTAAAATTTATCAAACTGTACCCTTAGTATTTGTGCATTTTATGCAAGTTATGTTATGCATCAATAAAAAAGGGAAAGATGCACTAGGAGATCTCATTTGTAGACCCTTGCTTTTATGAAACTTGAAGGATGTTGAGTAGGAAAATGACACTAACATGGTCCTTTAGGCAATTTTTCTGGTGCTCATGTACAAAATGGGTTGTTAGGGAAGAGATTGAAGGCAGGGACGCTGATACAGAAGCAGCGAGTGTGTGTTCACAGTATTTTGATCAAAGAAGACTGAAAGTAAAGGAAGACAATGCTCCTGAGACATTGCTCTCTTCCATCAGTAGATTTGGTGATATTAAAAGCTGCATGTGATTAGCTTGGACTTTTCCAAGCACAACAGATCTGATTTTTGCTTTTTGCCCTGTGTCTTAGAACACTAAGATAATGCTAAAAGTTGATAAACTTAGCTGGAGAGGTGATAAGCAAAAGGATATTAGAACTTAGAACAGGCCAGCATTGTATTTTAATGTGGCATTGTTCAAGTGTGTGTGTGTGTGTGTGTGCGTGTGTGTGTGTGTGTGTGAGAGAGAGAGAGATCTCACATAGCACTGTGGTTAGCCCTCTAAGGAATATCTAAAAAGCCACTTTATTGCCCCGCCTTGTCATGAGACCCAGGCTAACAGTTCTCCCCTTGTCTGCTGATCCTGTGATGATAGGCGCCGTCTCAGCGCCCTGGCCATGTCTCTGCAGCAGCTGCTGTGGCAGTGTCCTCACTGAGTTTCCATGCAAGAGCTTTTGTTTCTGCCCGCACGTGTCCTTCCGTCATTGAACCCTAACAGCTCTCTCATTGTTGCTCTTCCCTTGTAGTGAAGACTGAACCAGAAACACCTGTGCCAAGCTGCCCCTCTCAGGATGGTCACACAGCAGTGAAAACAGAAGAAAGTTCTGAGCTGGGAAACTATGTCATTAAGTAATTATTTCAGTCCTCTCTAAGGGAGTTGTGCTTTCGGTGTGTTTATGGTACTTTTAAAAAACCATCCCTGAGACAGCTGCATATGTGTAGAGTTGTGTGTATGAGTTAAGCCCTTTGATGGGTGGAAACCTGTCCGTGTGTGGTGAACAAGTATTACCATTTGCTGCACAGCTCAGGAGTCTTCATTTAACCCCTTGACGTGACCTCCGAGCAGCACTTGATTTGTTGCCTCAAAAGCCTCTGGTGCAGTTACAGATCCCCCTCCATTTGAGCTTACCAACACGAAGTTTCTTTGCTGAATCTTTGGGTATGAAATTTTTCATGATGTAATTACCCAGGTGTGTATACATTTTGTGTCAGAGTATCCACACACCTGCCTAATCTTAAACAGCTGCCTTTTCATGGCCCATACAGACTCAGTGCTTCTTCTAAAAATACTCCCTGAGATTTTCTAATTTCCGAATTGGGAACCCACCTCTGCATATTTTGAAGTATCTCAAACTGCTGGGAATGGTAGAAACTTAGCCACTTTCACATGACAGGTGACAGCATGAACTGTAATAACCCTACGATAGGCATTGTATGATAGAATTCCCTACTCTAGTGACAATCACATTGCAAAAAGATTACGTGGCTATTTAATTTTAAAATATAGATAAAATGAAATGTCAGGTTTGCATAATTTGTCATTCTTGGGGTTTCATCTTAGTGTTGACTTTTTAAGCATTGAATGCTCTTCATTTATAAAGGCGGCTATGCATAGAAGGAAGGACATACCAATATAGTTGGTTTAAGTTTTAATTCCCTTGGAAAGGAGAAGTATATACATAAATTCATGTGTGTTATATGCACATACACACACACACAGTTAGAAACTGCTCTGTGCATTCCCTACCTTAATTTTCTTTTCTTTATCCTTCTCAGGATAGACCATTTAGAGACTATCCAGCAACTCTTAACAGCAGTAGTAAAGAAGATCCCTTTAATCACTGCAAAAAGTAAGACAATACTGAATATATGGATGCATTTTTTTTTTTAAAGCTGTGAAGTACTTGGGATATTGAGTCAACTTGAATCACTTGGTGTTGTAATTAATACTGACATTGTAGTTATCATAGAAGGTTTTAGCTACAGCTGCAGCTCATTTGCAGGGTTTTAGAATTCACAATATCTTGGTCAGTTAGTCTTACTATTCTCACGGTTTGATCTGCAGAAGGAATTTTTTTATCTTTCATCTAACACTCACTCTGTAGAAATGCACGACTGTCAAGACCTCCTGCAGTGAAGTCTCCTCTATCCCTGCCCATTGTCAGCAAGACTGAACAGTTTGCTTCTCAGCCCCAATTGCTCTGACAGAATCAACAGCCCTCACCAAGGGCATGACCGACAGCCTGTGGATACTTAGGCGTCGGCTCTCGGGCAAGATCACCCGCGAACATTTAGAGGGAAGGGATGAAGCAGATTATCATTTACATTCATGGGAATATGAAAACAATAGGCCAAGTACAGACTACCTTATTTTTTTCGAGCTGTAATAGCAAAGAAATTATTTCTTTTTTTCCCCTTAAAGGGGTCATTTTGAGGTAGCTCAAAGTAAACTCAGTGGTTTTTCTAGCCCAGCAGGAAAAAAAATTTTTTAATCTTTTTTAAAAAATTCAGATACAAATACAGAATATTAGAGCTGAAAGGCAGTTCAGGAACCATCTTTCCGAGTGGTCTCATTTTACAGTTAAGAAAACTGAAGCCCAGAGAGATGATATAGGTTGCCCAAGGCAGCTTAGTGAATGGCAAGGCCAAGGCTAGATCTCAGGTCTCCTGTTCCCAGTGGAGTGCTATTTCCACTTATTTTAATAGGTAGTCTACTGCCATGAAGCTTTCTCTACCAGAGAAGCTGCTTTCCCAGGGAGGGCTGTTGTTTTGAGAACACACGAATGAGTGTGTTACGTTGCATCTGAACTTGCCTGTTGAGGAACATAGCCAATAAAGAGGTCTAAAGAAACTTTTGGACATGCTTCCAGCAAATAAGATTTTATTTAAATCATAACTTTATTCAGAGTTTGCTGGATATGTGCATTCTAGGTGAAGATGCCAGCTGTTTTTCTGCAAAATCTGTGGAGCAGTATTATGGCTGGAACATTGGGAAAAGGAGAGCTGCTGAGGTAATCCCATGTTTGCTGCAGGCCACCACTGAGAGCCTATTAGAGAAAATAACCAAAACACATGTGCATTCTGGCTGCTTCCATAAACCTCGTCACATGGAGCAATGATAAATTTTGCAGCATGTTTTGTTAAATTTTTTTTTTTTAACTTTATTTTTTGGCTGTGTCGGGTCTTCATTGCTGCACACAGGCTCTTCGTTGCGGCGCCAGGCTTCTCTCTAGTTGTGGCATGGGTTTTCTCTCTCTAGTTGTGGCGCGCAGGCTCTGTAGTTTGTGGTGCTCGAGCTCAGTAGTTGCGGCGTGCGGGCTTAGTTGCCCCGTGGCATGTGGGATCTTAGCTCCCCTACCAGGGATCGAACTTGCGTCCCCTGCATTGGAAGGCAGATTGCTTTACCACTGGACCACCAGGGAAGTCCCTCGTTAAATATTTGATGGTAGAACTTTTTCCTTAGTTAAAATCTCATTCTCCAAAGACATGTAGCTAGCCTTTGAAAGATCTACTTTTTCCTGCATTGGTAAAAATTTCTAAAAAATTTTAAAGAATTATATTAAAATTAAGTCAAGTATTTATTACTCAGTGTGGTAGCAACTGTGCCAGATAGTAAGGTTATAAGAGGAAGTAGCAGGTACAAAGGCATGCTTAGGAAGCTTTGAGAAAGTCAGTGTGATGAGTTTGGGTAAGGCTGGGAAGGGTGGGGAAGTGGGAGAGATCACAGGTTAAGACCAGGTGAAACACCTTATAGGCCAAACCTAGGAATTTCAGTTTTATTTTATAAGCATTAGGTAAGAGTTCTTTTACTTTTTTTAAAAACTGAGGAGTAACACCATCAGATTTTTTTTTCCTTAGAAAAAAATGATTCTAACAAGTTAGCATGGTAGTGTAGAGTTGGGTGATTTATTTGAACACGCTAAGTTGAAGAATTCTCCCCCTCCCCCCTCAATTTGTTTAAGTGGCAAAGAGCGATGACAATGCGAAAAGTCTTACAAGAAATACTGGAAAAGAATCCAAGATTTCATCACCTGACTCCGCTTAAAACCAAGCACATCGCTCACTGGTGTCGCTGCCATGGCTACACCCCACCTGACCCCGAAAGCCTGAGGAGCGATGGGGACTCGATCGAGGATGTGCTGACCCAGATTGACAGCGAGCCAGGTGAGCACTGGTGGGACTCGGAGCACCATCAGCAGCCGAGAGGTGTTTCCTTGGAGCCCACGGTCACCTCTCAGCCTCCATGGTTTTCGGGCCACATCAGCCCCAGCAGTTTTCAGTGCTCTTTCCTTCAGCTGAGGTGGAGGGACCTGAGGACTCCAAGAGCTGCCTCAGAGAACAGGAGCCCACCCTGGGTGTCCCGCCCACCCCCCAGGATGGTCCCTACAGAACTATTTGTGCCCAAGTGTCCCGAGTGTTGTGCCCCAGCCAGGAATGTGCTGGCCCGTGACGTGCAACAGGAACACACTGTTCATTCAGGAGCCCCCTTCCTCAGCATCATTTCTCCTTTGAAGACCTTCTTGATCTAACTCCTTTCTTTGTGGTAGAAGTGACTTCTTCCTTTGTGACCTTATAGCCACCCTCACACAGACGAGTCTTCTCCCTGAAGATGGGGACGATATCTTATTTGTTACTTTATCTCCAAAACCTAGCCTGGAAGTGCACTGTGCTGGAGGCACAGGTTTAAACAACTAATAATGTTGCAGATAAAATTAATTGTTTTATGATAAAGACACAAATAACTGAGCTATATGTGGGCAGGGGTGCAGGGGAGCTGGGTATACAACACATATGGGGAAAATATTTTGAGTTTCACCTTAATGAATAAGGAGTGTTTTCTCCTCTCAAACCCGTTTCTGTAGAAAAACAGATGCTCCACCTCCCAGTCTGAGGGAACCTGGAGCACAGGGAGGGTCTGGGGGGGATCCCTTAAGACTTAGCACAAGTCCCATTTTCTCCATGAAGCTTTCCCCAGAGCCCTAACGCAGGGTGGCCTCTCCTTTCTCTGATCTCCAGTGGTGTTTAATATCAGAACCTTGAGGGTTTGTCAGATTTATATCTAAGCTTTTTGGAGAGCAGAGACCATGTCGATTACTTCTGTGCCTCACCCGTAGTGTATGTAAAGCACAATACTTTACCTGTACTAGGCTCTCTGTTAATATGACTGATTGATCTGTGAGCATCCTGCCAAAAAAAACAGAGAAAGCCAGGAGCTGGATGCTCTACCTCCATCCTGCTGGCTGCCCTTAACTCCCATCTTGTCCCAGTCTGGACCTCACTTATTTATCTATAAAGTGAAAGGGATGCACTAGAAAATTCCCAGAGCCCCTGCTGGCTTTAAACTTCTAATACTCTTTGTTGGGCTTTGTATAAATCAACTTATTAAAGACTGGATGCATGGTATACACTAAAATGTTAGTAGTACTTATCTCTAAGCAGAACATGGATGATTTTTAATTGCTTCATTGTGCCTTTCTAAATTCTCCAGATTTAAAATTTGAAAAAAAATTAGTGAAGTGGGAGGATGGCCTCGTTTTTGGTGGCATAAGTATGAATTATGTGCTGTTTTGACTTAGAGTGTCCTTAACAGCACATATGTTTTAACACAAGATGCCTGTCTTGGTGCTTGTCTCCCTTATGAATTACTAGTTCTCATAATTATAGATCCATAGAATTTTAGAACCAGAAAGAAGGTCAGCTCCCTTGATACTTACCCTTCTTCTCTGGGTCTCAGGCTATTGGTCCCTTGGAGATGGAAAGTCCCTTTCTTTTGTCACCACAGCTGTCATAAGACTGATTACCTCTCATTTAGAGTGCCCGTCATCATTCTCCTCTGCTGACAACCTCTGCCGGAAACTGGAGGACCTGCAGCAGTTTCAGAAAAGAGAGCCAGAGAATGAGGAGGAGGTGGACATCCTCAACCTCTCAGAGCCGTTAAAGATAAACATCAAAAAAGAACAGGACGAGAAACAGGAAGAAATGAAATTCTACCTGCCACCAACACCAGGCTCTGAATTTATTGGTGACATCACGCAGAAGGTAGGGGACTAAGGCCTGTGCTGCTGGATCCCTAACCAGGTGCAAGGTGCTCGGACGTTCAGCCTTAGAAACTGATACCAGACTTTCTGGTGAAGCAGGTGTATGACTTCCTTCTGCCTGGTAAACCTGGGCTCTGCTCTCTGGGCACCTGCCTTCCTACATCAGGGCCCTTGGGCAGGAAAATGAATTACATGTATAGCGAGGCTGCTCGTTGAACGTGAAACTGAAGCAAAGGCAGCTAGATGTAGGCAGTTTTTTACTTTTCATCTCCTCTTTTCTCATTTGCTTCAGTAGAAGCACCTTTCCCTCATGAGGCATGTCATAATGAGCTCTCCCTGACACTGTAATAGCTCCCAAGTGCCCTGCCAGGGTGTGGACGTGGCACTCAGTGCCCTTATGGTACAGGAGAGAATTATCTACCTACCTCCAGTGGAACGCAGCCTTGCTTCAGCATCTGCCTGCTGCACGGCTGCTTGGGATCCAAGTGATGAAAGACTAGTTTTTTTTCACCTACAGAAGGAGATGACAAATGGGGCCGTTTCCAAGTATATCTTCATCACCTATTGCAAATAGGGCCTCAGAGTCTGATTCCAGGCTTTCCAATATGTTGCTCCCACTGTCAGAATTCATGGCAAATCCTACGTTCTCTCATGAAGGAGATTTGGGGGTAAGAGCAGGATTATAATACCATTTTTAACAATCCCTTAGAAACATGGAGTGGTAGGATAACAGATTTTCTGGTTGTTATATTCTGTGTTACTTCTCCGTGAGTTTTGTCCAGAATGTTTGTGGAGTTATTCTTCCACCCGGACATCATCTTGGGTATCAGAAGCGTGCTTGTTTTTCACGTAGACATAGGAACAAATGGCTTTCTTCTCCTCTTCCAGATTGGGATCACCCTGCAGCCTGTGGCGCTGCATAGGAATGTGTATGCGTCGGTGGTGGAGGACATGATTTTGAAGGTGGGTGCCTGTGGGCAGCAGAGGGGCCGTGAGCTGCCGTCAGGGGCTGAAGCGCTGAGGGGCCAGCCAGGCAGGACAGCCTGGATGCCAGGCTGCTTTGAGTAAGACAAGGACAGAAATGGAACAGAGATGACAGGCTTTACGATTTCTCAGCTTATTCGGGCTTAAAGTTTTCTCTTTCTTTTCCTTCTGATTTTTAAGTGAATTAAATTGTAGTTCTACAAGAGTTTCTGTGCTGATGTCACTCTAATGATATCTTTCAGTGCCATTTCAAGTGCTTTTTAAGTAGCCTGAGGTGAGAGTCAGAGGTCTCAGTGCTTAAGGAGGTGACTCACATATCACAACAACAGAAACAGCCACAACTGTCCCATCCCTCGGTGAGAGGATGACAAAACCAGGTTCCTTACCCAGCCGGATCCTAGCTCAGCAGTTCCTTTCCTGGTAGATCTCCTCCAGGAGCAGGGATACCTCACAAATAGCCCTCACCTGTTCTCCTTAAAAATAATGTCTGATTAATGAAAATTACCCCCTTCATAATTTCTCAGAATCATAGCCTCTGTAATTGTGGGCTATTATTTGTGGTCTATTATTCGAACCTTTAAATTTTTCCTTAAGGACTTTTGATCCTTAGATACAGCTGTTTCCAAGTTTAGGGTATGGGATGGGGTCAGCTGCATCCCTTCTTGCCAGCAAGCAGGTGGCCCTTTTGAGAGTAACAGCATCTTCTGTTGTAGGCTACAGAGCAGCTGGTCAGTGACATCCTGAGACAGGCTTTGGCGGTTGGATACCAGGCAGCATCTCACAACAGGTACCGTTATCTCTTTAGTTGGTGGTATCAGGCTGACAGATATTTCTTCACAGTTTAGTTGCCCATCATGATGTTTTAGACCTAAGTCAGTTCAGTAGGAGGTGTCAGTGCTTGGGACATTCTCAGAGGCAGACAGACTTGGGGGTCTGCTTGGTTGTTTTGAGACAGTCTCGTGGTTGTGAGAGGTCTGTATCTTCCCCGTCTCTACTGCATAGACCCTGTTCAGTAGGACTCTGATATGTTACAGGGCTGAACAAATACCAGTTCGTTGCCATTGAAGATAATAGCAGTGTTTCTTTCGTGTCAGATTTAGGGCCAGGCACTGCATATATTACCTAATTTGTTGTTCATTTCAGAACTCATACTCCCTTTTTAGAAATCAGGAAACCGGGCTCTGAAAGGTAATCTTGCCTGGCTTTCCCAGCGAATACATGATAGAACCTAGAGTTAAACTTGGATCTCACTAGCTCTATACCCACAGGCTCACCAGTGCTCTTTGCAGCCTCTCTAATTGTCATTGATTGGGACGCTGAATTTTGCTCTTTTCCTGGGCCCTGAAAGAATGATAGACAGGCATTCCTTTCAAAGGAAACAAATTTATTTTATTCCGTTGTGCTTAAAGGCTGTCATAAATTTATATAACTTTAACAGAATACCTGAGGACATGAAGAGACCTAAATCAGAGGAATATGATTAGGTCAGACTTGACAGGAATGTAACACATCAGGCAGTGTAGAGAGGTCTTTACGAAAAGTGGGGAACAAAGGAGTTCTAGTAATGCCGCTTCTTATCCTGCTGGAGATCCAGGAATGGGCGGAGTGCCTCTGCAGCCCCTGCTCGCCTCTATGGTCCCAACTGTGAAGACACAGAGTGACCTGAGTGCTTTTGATAAGAACATTGAACATCACACTTGGCCTGCCATAACTCCCATCTCCCATCTTTCCAAGAGATGGGCTCTGTGGTGCATTGAGTCAGCTTTCATTCGGCTGAGACTGAATTACAGCAATAACATTCTGTTCTGCTTTACTTCCTTTCTCTTTTCTCAATCCCCAGTCTTTTTTTTCTTCTTCTTCTTAATCATTCAACCACCTTCTTGAAATCCATCTCATGCCTGTGGTAGGAAGTCATATTTGAGCCCTAAATAGGGCTGACCGGGAAGAGGGTAGGCCACATCTCCACCAGAGTCAAAGGAATTAGTGGGAAAGAAGAGGGGGAGAGAGAAGGCACCTGGCCGCTCCCCATCCCCAGAGTGGCCCTAAACCATGCCTATCACTCATCATCATCCCCATCTGCTAGAGCCTGTGCATGGGATGGTCCTTTCGGTAACTTAATTGATTAAATTATTTAGATATTTGAGAGAATCACTAACATCTTTGTTTTTTGGACCAGGATTCCCAAAGAAATTACAGTGAGTAATATTCACCAGGCCATTTGCAACACTCCTTTTCTGGACTTCCTCACAAACAAACACATGGGGATATTGAATGAAGATCAGTAAACAGAATGAAGATGCCCCTAGGAAAGCAGGATTCGAAGTCTTGAACTGTGATGACTCTTCTGTTTGGGAGAGAAGGTCGTTTTCTGTGTGCCTCAGAGTATGATGGCTACTAAACCATTGCCTCTACTTAGTAACACCAGTGTTCAGTCCCAGGTCAAATCCTTTTAGAAGAGAAGTTTGTTTCCTGATTCTAGAGTGAAGCCATGAGTGGATGCATGCTCTGTCAGCTTGTATCTGTTCCCTCTCTGTGCAGGCTCCATCAGGGTCTCAGAGCAGGGTCAGGCCCCATGTATCAGGCCCTTCTGTCCTCTGCGTGTTTTCCAGGGGGCACCTTGGGCCTGAGTCTCCCTCCAGGAGGCGGAAAATGAGTCTGGCAAGCTAGAGATTTCACCCATTCTGTGGGCTGGGGTTACAGGCACCCCGCCCAGTTACCCTGATAACATCTGGAGGAGGGCTGGGCTTCGGCACTCAGACCCCGAGGATCGGCTCAGGAAGCAGTGATGCTGTGCGGAAGACACACAAGCCTGGGAGGCTGCAGACTGAGAATGCTTCTTTCATGGAACACAGGAGCATTACTACAGCCAGTCTCAGAGCATTGTCAAGGGATGGACAGATCCCAGCATAGGTCAGGAAAAGGTTTGACTACAACCGAGAAGCTCTTAGCCATAGACAGCACCCACAAAGCCCGGGCACTTGGCAGACTCAGGCCAGCTTTGAGTGTGTGCCGGGCAGAGAGCTGGTTCCTCACCATTGGCGTGGTCTGCAGGAGCTTCCGCTGCTGAATCCACGTTGAGTGGCCGGTGGGGAGCAGCCCCTTGGACAGTTCATCCTATCCAGTGGATTTGGTGTCTTGTTCTTCTCTGTCAAGGAGTTTTTCCCAAGAAGAAAAGTGTTTTAAACACTTGTGAGTGCCTTAAAGGTAGAGAAAGGACTGTCAAAGCCAAGACACAGGGATGTCAGTGCTCAGAAGCAGTGAGAACAGATTGTCATAAGCAGAGGCCATCTCAGTGGGAGGCAGAAGTGGACGGAAAAAGGAAAGTTAGCCGTGCCCTGCATGATGTCCAGTTTCATTATAGACACTTTACCCCAATCTTCCTGACAGTCTGTGTAGAAGTAAAGAATTTATTCTCAGCAGTTAGGAATCTGCTCCAAGAAAAACTGAAAGCTGTGAGTCAGAGCCAAAGAAACTTATCCAAGCAACATAATTCATGTTTTCATGAATCCTCTAGATGTTTGAGTCAGGAGAAGGCAGGGAGGCAACTACGAGAAATCTGCCCTTCTTTTTTCAGCATCTGAGGACTGCAGCTGCAGAGGGAAATTACTCAGTAAGGCAGAGGGCATGTCCTGGCTTAGTAATAGAACAGTTTAGTAGTAAAGGCTCAGATATTCCAGACATAAAATACTCCAGGCAGGGTTAATGGGCAAGTGTAGACTCACTCAGCAGTGGACTGCGACTCAGAGCTAAAGGGTGAAGATTTGACCCAAATGAGAACAGAGCCAGTTACTACAGGTGTGAAAGCCTCAAGAAATGATCTTTTTGCAAAAGAAATAGTAAGCGATTTAACAGTCCCCATATATGTTAATGTTGCAAATGTATTTGTATCATAATATGTAACATAATTGTGTAACAAAAATATCTACAATAAATCTTTCAGTATTTGTGATGGGTTTTTCTGAGTTTGGAGCACTACACTTTGGTAGGGTTTTTCTTACATTAGGTCAAAAAGAGCTGGGATGAGGCAAAGGTATAGGTGTTTGTGTACTTGAATTAATTCTTCCACTTCTTTCCAAAAAGAATTTGCAGCTACTTAAAATAAGGATTACAGTTATATAAAAATCGAAAAAGTTTTGGAAAAATGCATGTTGGTCCTGGCCATAGTGGTTTCTGACAGCTTGGAGCAAAGGAAAACTACCTGATTGATTGAGCTCAGAGCCTCCTCAAAGCCAAGGCAAAGAGTAAAACAGCTCCTGTTGTCCAATCAAGAAGCACAATGGTTCGTCTGGCAAGAATGGGTCTGTGCTGAGGCCAGAAAGAAGTTACTCCTGTGACCCAGTCCTGCTGGGACCATCTGCCATCACAGTGGCTAAAAAATTACAGCAAGTGCAGAAATATTTCAGAAATGACTATTATTTATATCCACCCTTAATAAGAACTAAAAGCTTTGAAAGCTTTGGTTCTTCAAAGGTAAGAAGTTCTTTGGGGAGGAGGCCCTGTGATACAATCCAAGTATGTAGCTTTCTTGGGACCAGGCTTCACTTAGTGTCAACCTTTAGGGAGTTGAGTGGTCTGGAGGAAGGAGACTAGGGGCATTGATTAGGCCCCCTTCTTGAATGTTATTTGTGTCAGCCACGGTTTTGACAGGAGCCACGGGACAGTGTCACAGTACCTTAATCGGGGGCTCCCTCTTAACTGACTGAAGGCACCTGTGTGAGTGAGGCCAGCGGAGCTGATCCTGCTCAAAGGGTCCCCTGTTGGCCCAGGGTGGGCTGCATGGCCAAGGTTCTCTCAAAAGCTGCTTTTTGGAGTTTGGCAAAAAATCCTGGAGTTATTACAAGGATGAAAGTATTAGCGTTTGTAATGGGTTTTTCTGAGTTCGACTCACTACGGAGCTGTCAGTCTTGGTCTAAATGACTGTGGGTGAAAGGACCCAGGGGCTTCCCTGTGGTTGGGCCTCCTCACGGCTGGTCCAGGCTGCTACTGCAGTGCTAACTTTGGTCATGGAATAATTAATTTGAACTCTTTCCTTTGGCTAAAATTACCTAACAAGCAGATTAAACTGCTTTTTAATTTAATATAAAAATGCTAATTATATAGAAACTTTTAGCAAATATTGTAAGGTGTAAAAAGTTTTTAATTATCCATAGTTCCCCATCTCAAAGATAGCCACCATCAGTATTCCAGCGCGTTCCTTTCGGTCTTCCTCCGTTTGTGTCATACATATGACCTAGGTGAGTTGGGACCGCGTGGTTGAGGCTGTTACCATCTCAGTTGCTTCTGAAGGCGACTCCGGTAACATAATGTTAAGGCCTTATTAAGACCTAGTGGGAGGAAGCTGCTGCTTCAGAATCCAGATCTAATAATTAATGAAGTCTAGTACGGAAGGCTGTTGGGTTGGGGTGTTTTTGAAAAGCTGTTTGTTCCTGGGTGTGCAGGATGCCTTCCAGAGGTCAGGCCTCTCCCAGGCGGTGGTGCTCCCACCGCTGCTGCGGTGCCAACGCTGCCAGCATGGGAGCCTGCTTTACCCCAGCTCAGTGAATGGGCTCTTGGGACAGGCTCTGGGGGAGGGATGGGCATGGCTGGCTATGCAGTGTGACACAGGCCGGGGCTACTGAGAGGGCCTGTCAGTGGCATCAGATGGACCAAAGCTGCAGATGGGAGTAAAGCAGGCTCCCGGGAAGGGGTGCTTGGGCAGGAGAGAATAAGTACAGCAGCTGTGCTTTGTTGGCCATTTACTGTACTAAGCACGCTGCACATAAACACATTCTCTTGGCGGGGTGGGGAGGGGAGTGGCATTACCCATACTTTGCAGATAAGGAAACAGACGCTTAAACTGCTCCCAGCTAGTGAGTGGAGAAGCCAAGATTTGAGCCCAAGACTAGCTTCAAAGACAGTCCTTTTACCCTAGGCTCCTGGCGGGGTTGGGGGGATATGGGTAAGTGTAAAAGAGGAAGTTCGTGGGTTCTGTTAAATATTACTACATACGACACCAGTGCGACTGCAGCCCAGGGTCAGCGTTCTCAGAATCTACAAGCCTCCAAGGGAGAGCAGCAGTAGCCATGGCACATTCAGTCCTCTAAGAGGAGATAAAGGAAGACATGAGAAGGCGTTCGTGTTTATAATTAATTTAAAGAAATAAGTTAAACTGAAACAGTATGTTTGCGTTTTAGTAAAATCTGAGATTGTAACCATTAATCTGTTTGCTTCTCACAGAATGCCCAGCACGCAGTCTCTTTTCCCTTAGAAGCATCTAACGTGCAAACCAATGAAGTCTGAAATAATAGAACCCTTTGTGTAAGCATATGGTTTTGCTTTTCCCTTTAAAATGATTCTCTCAGAGCATTTCCTTTGCTGGAATGTGCCAGAGCTGGGAGCTAGTACCTCTGAGGGGACTGACAGCCCCTTGCAGCCTGAGCTGGAAACAGGGCCCCGCCTCCGCTCTGAGCTGCTTCTAAAACCTGAATGCCACCTCCTGTGGTGAAAGTAAATGCTCACCTGGCTAAGCCACCTGAGGGCTGGAAAGGGGTAAAGATCCAAAGGGAAATCCTTGAGCTTCCTTACCAAAACTGTCCTTAGCTTGTGCCTCTAATCTCTAAAAGGAACACAAACTCCTTCAACTGTTTCGAGGACTGCTGTGCAAAGAGGGGACCGGGCTAGTTCCAGGTGGCTGCACTGGCTGGAATTTGTCGAGAAAGTCAGGAGAGGGCCTTCCAAAAACAGAATGAGCTGCCTCAACAGCTAGTGAGCTCCCTGTAATGCGATGACGTTTTCAGGTCTTTCGGGGAATGAAGCTAATGCCACCCTTCTCCCAAAGCAGCTCCCAGTTCTTAGTAGAGTAGTTCCCATCTAGTCATCAATACGTTAAGGGAACAAAACTGGAGTCAGTAATACTAAGGTAAATGTCATTCACTCAGTACTTCACTCGTGCCAAGAAATGTTTTGTTAAAACCAGGGTCATCTTGGCCATAAAGAAATTGTCTTTAAAACTGAAATCCTATGATGATTGATATTCTGCTTCTTTGGGAAACTCCTTCCTGGTTACTTAGCATCATCATGAGTCACATGCAGGTGATAACCTAAGAAAGATTTCTTCTACAGCCTGAACATGTGGGGCCGTTGGTGGGACTATCCAAGGACACCACCTTGGGTTACCATAGGTTATAAAATTATCGTGCAGCCTGCAAAAACAATAACGTGGACATTACTAGATCTTTCAAGGACCTGTTATGTCCATATTCCTCAGCCCTCAGCGACCAATTCAGTTCACAGAATTGATCAAGTTCTTCAGATTTAAAAAATGAAGGGTGGCCAAAAGAGGCAATTAAAAAAGATCTGAAGCCTTCCGCACACGTCTCTGAGGCCCAGAGCTGAGCTGGGTGGTGCTGTGTCCCTCTGTGCCTCTGCTCTGCCCGTGGCCTCGTGCAGCTTGGAGAGGAAGTAGTGCCCCACGGTGAGAACGGAGGACCCTCCCCCTCTGACAGCAGGGGCCGTCTGGTCCTGAGACCTCACCCCAGTCCCCGGGCAGTGGGTTCTGATCCTCTGTGGCTGCTCGCTTCTCTCCGTGGGCAATCACACGTTGAGGATCCGGGGAGCTGAGGCCTGAAAGATGGCTGAGGGGTTAGGGGCGAACTTCTTCCTCACCTCAGGGACCTGGAAAATGAAATGTGGCCACAGATCAGTGGGCCTTTCCCTCGACTTTCCCCCTCCCCGCAGCTCCAGGAAAACAATCCCCTCCTCTTCGTCCTCGAGAGTTGGGACTGCTAACCTGAAGGGGTTCCTGCGTTAGTGGACATTGGCCAGATGGAGCACGTGGACCTTCGTTTCTCCCTGAAGCCTCCTTTGGGTTGAGTCAGGAAGCTGAACAGCCCCACCTCCCTTCCAGCTCCTTACACGAACGCCGGGGCTTGGACAGCTTGTCACTAGGGGTCAGTGGTCAAGGGTAAGATTGGGATTTAGAAGGGAGGGGACACCCTGCTCCCCAGAGAAGTCAGCACTAGGGGGACACACACGTGGCTAACGACAAAGCAGCACCTTGGCTTTCTGTTCGCGAGGGACAATTGGGTGCTCAGACACCACTGTCCCTGGCATAATGCCATCCTACACCATCCAAACCTGACTCCTAGTCCCTAACCTGGAAAAAAAGCCTCTGTCCTCACACCCCCTGCAGCCAGGCACCCAGCCCCTCACCCTGCAGCACCAGCTTCAGACTGACCTGGAAGCCAGCCCCGGGGCTGCTGTCCCATCCAGAGCTGTGGGTTGTGATGACTGCGGCGGGTTTCACCTTTGTGGATCTCGATGGCTTCACTCCAGTCCAAGCCTGGAATTCCTGTCTGGAACAGAACACATCACAACCTTGCACAGGGTCACCCGTCCCTTCCCCTGACCCTTCAGAGGCCTCGGCCCTTGCCCTGTGCTTCTGGAATATTCCTGACCAATGTCCACTGCTGAGATGCTGCTCTGGCTGCAGATGTTCCTTTCTCCCCTTACAAAGGCAGAACTAGCAGAGGAAGTGTACCCCAGACAGCTCCACCGGAAATTTTCTCTCACGTTGCTGGGGAGCAATAGGCACAGGCTGCACGGGGAGTAAGCAGAGAGCTCAGTCAACAACTGGATCCTACTCATCCCGAACCGCGAGCTCCCGGCGTGTGCTGGGCCTCAGAGACAGCACGTTCCAGCCCTGCCCTCCAGGGCTCCCTATCTTGCCTCCGGGCCACTTGAAGGGGCCCTAGAGGCCCAGAACCAGCGAAAGTCGCTTGCCTGCAGCCCACATCTCTGGTGGCCCTTATGTCCAGAGGAGGTGCCGGACCGGACAGCACACTGCACGGTCCTCCACACCTGGTTACAACTGAGGAAGAAAATGAGGCTCAGTGTTATGTTTAGTTTTTAATAACTTGTCTTATTAACTCCTGCAAAAGAGTATAAATCATAGTGACCATCTCAAGAAACTAAAGACAGCCTGGCGCTGTGGCTTTTGTATGGCGCTATGCCCGCTGGCACTGATGCGCGGGAGCAGGGAGGGACGGTGGTCTGCACAGGGGGTAGGTGTTGGCTACTTGGAGGGAAGTGACAAGGCTGGCACGGCCTAGCTCCAAGTGCTCAGAGTAGCATTCTTTTGACAAAGACTTAATTCCTCAATTCCTCTTTAAAAAAAAAAGACCTATTTTAATTCTATCAACTCCCCTACTAAATGGCAGAGACCTCCTGTGCCCACAGGAGCCACTGGCCAAGGTGATGTTCTGAGGAAAAGGGTCCAGATGGCCAGAGGCAGCACCCACATTTGGGCTGGGTCCACGCCTATCTCACCTCATCCACAACCCTGGCCAGGTTTCAGGCCTTGAGGTCAACAAAGCAGCCTTTTCTCCTTAGCAGCACAGCTGGGCACCACTGGGCAAGACACGTGTGCAGGGAGCAGCTGTGTCTGTGGTCAGCACTTGGGTACCAGGAGGTGAATTGGGCCAAGGCCCTATTGGATAACTTTTGCTTCCAAAGCTGCAAGGTTTCAAAGACCAGCTGCCCGAGCCATCTGCTACTCTGTTTCTCCTGGGGAAGCAGGTCCTCCCCTGGGTGTGCCCTTCTGTTCCCACACTGAGCTGAGCCTTGGGTCTGGCAGCCCAAGCCCGCTGCCCCAGGGTGGCTGCAGGGGTCCCAGAGCAGGAAGTGACCAGAGCCAGGGGCTAGAGCAGTGCCTATGGCTGCTTGTGGGGCAGGCCTGCTGCTGGAGCCCAGGTGAGAGGGGGGCCGGCAGTGGGGATGGAGAAGGGATGTTGAAGACAGACTCGGCAGGGCCTGGTGACTGCCCAGGAGATGAGGAGGGCAGGCTAATGGCCTGCCGAGGAGATAATACCAGGACTAGCTGAGTCCACTGTGCCTCCCCTCACCAAGCAGTTTCCACCACTGTCCACCTCATGTGAGCCTCAGCTGGACCTTGAGGGCCGCAGTCCCTCCTGCTGAGGGGCAGGGAGCCACCCAGGGCACTGCAGAGCACCCAGACTGAGGATCCTGAGGCCTGGGCTCTCAGGCCAACATGGCTTCAAACAAATCCCTGAACTTCCCTAAGCCTTCCCGATGGGCACTTGGAAAAGTGGGAGTCAAGTCTGACACTTTGACTGTTGGCCCTTTAACTGACTCACCCGGGAAGGAAAGAGGGATGACTGGGCCAGGGGTGCTGACACACCAAATTCTGGAGGGGAGGCTCTGGGAGGAGCTGGTCATGAGGAAGGACCCAGGCTGGCAGTGGGCAGGACCCGCTGCCCATCTGGGCGAGTGAGTGACGCAGGTCAGTTCTCACCTGGAGACCAAGGGCCAGGCGAGGCAGGACCTGCTGGGGTGGAGAGGAGTATCCCTGGGCTCTCTGGATCTGTTCATTTCCTTTGTTTTGTAAATTTCTTTAAATAGTTCGCTTAGGTAATGTGCATCTTTCAAGAAGGTAGGCGGGATGGAGTTGCTCATTCCAGTAGTAGAGCTGGGAGATGGAGGGTCCCTGAGGTCAGCTCGCACGGTGCTGGGGGAGCCAAGTTCAGCAGTGGTCCTATGTCTCTGCCAGGTGACCCAGGCAGCTAAGCTCTTGCTATTTCTGCTTTACAGATGAGGAAAGGGTCAGAGGGCCCAAGTGACCCAGCAAGTTTATATACCAGGAAGGAGAGCCCTAGTGAGTCCCAACTCTTGCCCAACTCAGTACTTTTCCACCACTGCCAGACACAGGTCAAGCAACTAACTGATTCAGAGGAGGCAGCATCTTAGGGGATGATAACCTATTGGGGGCACAGATTTGGTCTCTGAGGCAAGACACACTTGGGTTCTGCTCTGCTCTGCGTGACCTCGTGCCAGCCACTCAAGTTCCTCGTCTATACAATGGGGACAGCAACTTATTCCAGGGCGTTATTGTGAAGTCTTGGGGAGATAATCTGTGGGAAGTCCTAAGCCTGGTGCCTGGTACGTGCCAAGCAGAGAGTAATAACTAGTACCTTTAGTATCACTGGAGCTGGAAGGACCCAGCAGGACATTCAAACCTGCCATCTGCTCAGCAAGGGTGAGGGACGGCTTCTAAAAGTCCAGCCTTTGCTTGGACACTTCCAGTGAGCAGGAGATCAGCACCACGTGACCTTACCCATTGCAGTCAGTTCTACTTATTAGAAAGCGCTTCCTTCCCTAAGCTGAAGCTATCTCCCTGCAAGTTCCGCCCCCATCTGTGCCTGGAACATCAGCCACTTGAAGGCGCTGCACACCCAGGACCTCTGGCCTTCCAGACCTGTCACCATTCAAGGCCCTTCCAGCTGGTTCAAGGCCCTTCCAGCTGGTTCAGGGCCCTGTCGTGCAGCAGTCGGCATCGTCCACTGCCTGGCTGGGGCCCCAGTGCTGCGGCTCAGTGTCTGCCCTGCCCCTGACACCCCTGGCTGCATTTCTGCAGCTCAGCTTGAGCACATGTCCCTGAACACAGGACCCACCCTGAAACAGCCACTCCCCATCGAGTTCCTTAAAACCTGCATGCCCGTGAAGGAACCTCTGGGGAGATGGAATGTTCCACATGTCTGAATTATGGTGGTGATGCCCAGGTGTATACAAAAAGTCATCCAGCTGTACACTTATAATGGATGAATTTTACTATATGGAAATTATACCTCAATACAGTTGATTTTAAAAGTAATAAAATTGAAGGGGAGAGTTCATACCTTTTGGCCCTTAATTCCACAGGTAGGAATTCATACTAAAGAAATTACTGTATAAGCGAAGATTTAGCTACAAGAATGCTGATCAAAGGAGATTTTTTTCTCTAAAATTTTTTGTTAAACGTAATACATGTACTTTTTTTTTAGAGCAGTGGTTCAGGGAATTCCCTGGTGGTCCAGTGGTTAGGACTCTGTGCTTCTATTGCAGGGGGCATGGGTTCCATCCCTAGTCGGGGAACTAAGATCCTGCAAGCCATGTGGTGCAGCCAAAAGAAAAAAACAGAAAAACAAAGCAGTGGTTCAAAAGGGCAGAGTGAAAAGTCCCTCAGTCTCCTTCCACCCCTGGCAGCATCCACAACTCCTTCCCCTTCTTCCTCTCCCTAAAGGTTACCATTTTCTCACACATCCATGTAGAGACATCCTATGCTTATTTCAGCAGATATGTATGCATCAATAACCCCTTTAAAAACACAAATAGTAGCAGATGTATCGTTCTGCATCTTTTTTGACATCTTCTATTATCAGTACATTCTGGGCTTCCCAGTAGCCCATCCCATGGCAGAGCTATAATTAACCAGTCCCCTACATCAGTAGGACAATGGAACTGTTTCCATTTTCTGCTGTACGTTGTTGACACGTACCTTATACTCCTTAGCTCCCACCCCATGTTCAAGGTTACCTGTAGGGAAAATTTCTGCAAGTGAAGTAACTAGATCAAAGGAACAGTGTTTTTAATAGCCCCAAATTAGAAACACCCTAAATATTTAACGACATGAGAATAGGTTAATATTTGGACATATATATCAATATATGGATAATGTATATCCATAAGATAAAATACTGCACATCCATTAAAATTCATGTTGTAGAAGAGCATCTAGTAACACGGAATGACATCCACGATACGTGAAAAAAAAAAAACACGTACAGTTACAAATCTAACTACGCAAGAATTATAAACAGATATGCACTCAAATGCATGTTAAGGATTAGAAAGAACTACAAGTTTGGGGTAGGATTAAGGGCATACTCATTTTCTATGCTGTAATTTCCGTAATTTCCAATTTTTCTGATCACTGTTGTAATAAGGAGAGAGAAAGCCCTCAGTTGCCCAGGGGCAGAACATAGGCCTGTCCTCAGTGAAAGCCAGGTCAGCTGCCCTCAGTCACTCAGTGGCATCTCTAGGGGACCACCCACTTGGAAGCTCTGCATTTGGTCCTCACCACCAATGCCCCCACAGAAGGCGCTGCCTCAGGCAGTTGGCCCGCGAGCACCCCTCCTATGGCTAGGCCCACCCGGTGGAAGTAAAGGGGAAGCGGATTTTAACTCGGTCGAAGGCAGGCTTTCTGACAGGACTGCCCGAGAGGGCAGCGAGTGAGGTAGTGAGCTCGCCGCCACGGAGGTGCTCGCTCGCTCACTCCGAGTCTGATCGGGGAGCATCGAAGGAGACGCTGGCAGTGCCAGGAACCAAAGGGGATGACCTCGAAGGCCGCCCGCAGCTCTCGAAGTCGTGTGGGATGGGGGCTCCAGGCGCCTCCTCCCTCCCGCCCACCCTGGTCCTCCAGGCTCCCCAGCTCAATCTCCTGGGACCAGGGGGTCTGCGTACGATGCGCTCTCCTGCCCCCAGCCTCATACCTGTACGATGTGGTCGCCGCTGCAGCCGCATCTGCGTCGCCGACGGGGAGCACGTAGACCCCCCGGCTGTAGGGCGCGGGGGGCTTGATCCTGCGCCCGCCCGCTCCCGGCTCGCGCCCCAGTGTTGCATCTCTGGGCCCCGCGGGCGCCGTCCACACGCCGAAGTCCCGCTGGTACTGAGTAAGCGGCACGTCCCGGCCGGGGTCCCGCGCGCTTGCGGGGGACGGGCCCCTGCGCGAGGTGGCACCGCCCAGGCCCGGCTTCTCGCTCTCGAGGTCGGAGTAGCTGTGCAGGGTCAGTGGCACGGCCACGTCGGATCGGTCCAGCTGGTTCCAGCGCCGCGCCAGGCAGCAGAGGCGGCTGATGCAGGGCCACGCCATGCCGGCCCCGGCGCCTGGCGCTCGCTGGACTCCCTGAGCTCCGGGCCGCTCCGCCCCCGCCCGCGGCCCCGCCCTCGCGGCCCTCCCGGCGCCGCCGCAGCCCCGCCCCCCGGCCTGGGGTGGCCACCCAGGGAGCGGAGGGCTGGGCGACAGCCCTGCGAGGCCAGGGCCGCCTGTGCAGGGCTGGAGCGGGGCGCCGGTGAGGGAAGAGGGTAAGGCTGGAGGGGTGCAGAAACGGGGCTGGGGTTGGAGGAACTGAAACGACCGGAGGCACAAGTGTCCAACTTGAAGAATGTCTAATTTAATCCAAAGTTCCCTAAATGCTATCTTATAATTTAGACCTGGCTTCGCAGAGGCCGAGGGCCGGATGGCGACAATTCCTAGCTGATCGCCCTCCGCCAGCACCCAGGCTGCAGCCCGCCTCCCGGAGGGTCTGTTGGACCCCGCCGACAGGGGACAAGCCGTGGCTACCAGATTACCAGATTTGCGCGAGGCTGCAGCGCGGAGCTCGTGGGCACGCAGGGGGGAGACGCGCGATGAGGGGATCACAGGGAAGACTTGGGGCCGCGCTTCCCATAGAACGTGGGTTTGAATTAGCCGTTATGATGCCAAATTTGGGACATCCAATTCAGCTTCCACTGAGAATTGGCATTAGCCCTCAATTGCTATTTCCTGAGGCCTAAAATCCCTAATTTTAAAGCATGGCCATAAAGGCTTGCTTATAAAGCTGCCACAAATCTTTGGCCACTATGCTATAAAAGTTTCTCTCCCTCCTGTGCAGAGCTAAGTACAGGTAATCCTCCAGGCTATAGGTCAGTTTAATGCAGGACAGGGTATCAAACAGCTCCCTGGCCACATGCAAAGGCTTCCTGAATATTTGACACTAGCCCTCAGTATGCACTGCAGACCAATTACTAGTAACACTGTTGAAACAGCATTAATTACCCAGTGCTCCATCTCAAGCATATACTTGGACAGTATCCAGCCTGCACCTCAGAGGGAGGACTGCAGTACAGCCCTGGCCATCAGAATACAGATTCCTCTCCCAAACCACTGCCTATCTTAGCTCGAAGGCACAGCAAAGTGACACAACGACTGCCCGAAGTGGCAGCAGTTCAGCTGCCTTGGCCAGGCCATGGCCCAAGAGGCAGCAGCAGAGGAGCCTGCGTACCGTGAAGACACTGGGAGATTACACACCTGCTCAGGGTACACTGGCTTTGTGTGACTTATGTGTGCCAGGCCCTGCCTGGGTCAGCCACCTGGGAGACCGGTGACTAAAACACTCCGTTCTGCAGAAAAAAAAAAGCAGCCCTTCTTGTTTTGATTTCTTCATTCACTAAACAACAGTCAAAGAGCACTTACAATGTGCCTGGAATAATGCTGGGTGCCTTCAGGAGGTTTACAGTGCAGTGGGTGACAGACGTGGAAACCAGTGTAATAGAGCTAGCCTTCCAACAGCGGAAAGAGGGCCAGGGGCCTGGACTCGCCGCCCGTCGTGAGGGAGGGTAGTGGGGTCGGGTGGGAATGCAGGGTCCAGGGGCCAAGGGTTCAGCCACGGGCAGCAGAGGCTGGGCCACGGAGGGCCTTGGTAGCCACACTAGGAGTTTTCATAGGTGACAACAGGAAATGACTAAAGTGTTTTTAGCACTCTGTGGCCTTGTGGAGAAGTACAGGACATTTTAGAGAGCAGCTGGAGAACAATCATAACAACAGTCCAGGTTAGAAACAAGGGACTGAACTTAAGGCACTGGGAGTGGAGAGAAGGGGCTGGATTCTAGAAATGAGAGGTGAGAGAGGGAAATCTAGAATGACCCCAGGTTTCCGGCTTAAGCCAGGAGTGATATTTGATGTGCCTGCGTAGCGGGGTCCGAGGACCTGGAACTATGCCTGGGACATAGTTCCATACTGTCTACAAAGTAGACATATGTACTGAGTGACAGCTTAGAGATATTCAGTGGGTCCAGAGCTCAGAAGACATCCTCACAGAGATAACTGAAGCCACAGAAATGGAGAGAGACGAGACAGCTAAGAGTGCACTCCTGGGACCCCACACTTCAGAGGACAGTGGAGGTGGCACAGGCTGAGAGGCACGCTAGCCAGGGAAAGCACGGCCTTGGGGTGCTCACGTGTCAGCAGAGAAGCCAAGATGAGAAAGCAAGATACCCCAGCGGGCAAACAGGAGAGTAGGGACAGTTGCCAAAGCCATGGACAGTTAGGCTTGTGCTTCTGGAGCTGGGCGCTGACCTCCCAAGGCCTCTCACAGGTAGGTAACTTGACCTTCCAAACGTTCCTTCTCTAAACATCACAAAGCAGAGAGAGCAGACATGTCTTTGTTGCCTGTTTTCCGGATCTGCCCACAGACGACATGAATTTCATTTTGGACTCCATATGGAATGTCCATGTGATCTCAGCCTCCCATCCCATCTCTGAAAAACACTTCTTGTCTCATCTGTAAGTCACAGGGTTCTTAGCATAACTACATATTTAGAAATGTCAAAGCACAGCAGTGTGACCTTGGGCAGTTCCCACACATCACCGCCCTGGTTCCTTACTGGCAAAATGAGGGCTGGGTTAACAAAAATTCTCTCTCCTTAAAGTGACATTAGTCTAGACTATTCTAAACTAGAACAGAGTCCCCTGCCTGGCAAGAATGACCGGTACTTTGCAGCAGAGAAGAGTCCGGCTTGGTGGGAAAAAGAAGAAGAACCACCATAACTGGACAATTCCTATGTGCTGGGCACATGCTGCCATTCAGCTCTCAACACCGTGTGAGGTGAGCATGGCTCCCTTCCTTGTCATGAAGCCAGGCACTCTGTGCCCGCCACCAGGCAAGCCCGGCCCTCTCCAGCGCAAGGTGCAAAATGTGGTATAACCTTTTGAGATCAACCAAAAGACTCAAAAACTCTACTATAAATCCTTTCAAGAAAAACTTTTAAATTCTCAAATCACATTTCCTAGAAATAATTCTCAATCACGAGGACAAGTGAGTTCCACTACAGTGAAGCTATGATGATGACCTCTGTCTGCTATGTCAGTAAGATGCTCCACTTCAAAGAATGTACATTTTCCAACATAAGATGCTATTAGGCTCAGATTCAAGTCTGAATTTATCCAAGATACTTCCTTCTAATTCTTAATTTAGCTACAATTTTAACCTAGAAAGCAAAACCTAAAAGTAGCTTTCTGTATATGCCACTCACTGCCACGAAACATTACCTACCTTTTTGGGAAAATTTAGAAAATATTGCAGCTGTTATTTCAGACCCATGCCAGAGAGAAGATGCTCTTAACTTTTACCTGTCAACCAAGCAAGGAAAGGGGTAGGTAAGTAAGAGTAAATATTTAGCAGAGGTGCTAGAAGGCCAACATTAAAAAACAAGCGCCTCTGAGTTCCAATCAGACCTTTCCATGTACTCAAACTATGTTAAATATAACAACGAACAGCAAGATTCCAGGGCAGCATTAGTGCTCTTCAAAAGAGACATATACCCGCTGTTTACAAACTAGAGATATAAACCTTTATTTCACAACTTTGTCATAATTCATTTTCTAATGAGACATGTACTGGGGACATAGTTTAAAATACTGCGAAAGCTAGATGCTCAGTGTCTTCCAGGCAGGAGCAAAGATGTGGTCACTCCAGGGCCGATGCACTCCTAGGGCTTCAGGCAGCATGGACCAGTCGTACCAGTATTGTCCAACCCCAGTTTTACTTAGAGCCACCTCCTTTTTTGGGGCCGTTAGTCCTCATTTCATGCCAAATTTTCACTAGAGGCTCCCTGTTCTTCCAAATGAGTTCATGACCATAAGTAATATACCATCTGGGGAAAAGAAAAACAAACCAGGTCCAACATTCAAACAGTATGACATACAAATGCCAAGTACTATGATGATATCAAGCTGACATTTTAAAAACTGAATGCCACTGTCATTTACTATCCAGCATATTAAAATAGCTGATTAATTTATTTAATGTAGATCAATGACTTACCTTTAATATACAGAATACATAAAAGATGGAAATAGGATGGGACCACGTGTGACTGCTCCAAAACTGTAAGTACTTCACACACACTACTTTTAATTCACCACAACCCTGCAAATCAAGTATCACTTTTCCCATTTACAAACATGAAGAAATCAAGTCTGAAAGAAAGTCATTTGCCCAAGGCGCTAACAGCTTCTAAGTGGTCAATCAAGCACTCACTTGCAGGTCAGAGTGATTCTAAGCCTGGACTCTTTTTATTATGTCAAGTGTAAGAAATGTCAGAATTAGAATTAACTAATAATGATGGCTATACTAATTTAAATGCCTCTCCTTCCTCACCTTCAGCCTGGCTACACAAAAGGATCCAAATTCTGCCCACCTTTTAAAATACAGCTCCAATCCCCACCCTCCCGTTAAACAATGCCTAAAAGCAGCCTGAAGCACTGAGCCGAGGAAGCTGAAACACTGAGAGGTTTAGCAATTTAACTTGCTCAGGCTGCACAACTAGGAATCACCAGACTGAGACTAGAACCCAAATCTGACCCTGTAACCTGTGCTCTAACCGCGGGGCTGCACTTCAGCCTCTCGGAGCACCTGCTTAAGCTGAGGAACACACAGGGAGTGAGACCAGAAGCCCACAGGCCCGGGGTCTGCAAGACCAGGAGCTCTACCCGAGGGCAGCACAGGCTGCAGGAGGAGCTCAAAGGCACCTGCCTCCCCGGGGAGCTTCCCTGGAGGAGGGGGATTTGAATGGCTATTTTAAAAAGCTTTTGTTATTGAAACTTTTATTTTTGCCCTGGTTTCCCCAAACAGATTTCATGTTCCCTGAGGCAGAAACTAGATTTTGTTGATCTTTCATCTTAGACACCTGACTGAAAAAATGCTCTATTCAACTTAATTGACATCAGAATGGCAGTTTAATATTTTAACATTTTTTAAATGTTTGGAGCATGTATTTTTTTTATTACAAAGGGCTTGAATTGTACCTGAATCTTAATTCTCACTAAATATAGTTAAAATTTAATCATAAAAAGTCACCATTAAAATTTTGAAAAATGATCAGTAAATTTACAGAAAGAAAAAAAGCATTTTAAAAACATGCAAATTAATTAACAGGCATGTAACAAAATTCTTTTGGGCTTAGAGTGAAGTTCTCTGGTGAACTTAAAACAAGAGAAAAAGGATCACCCTATGATTCAAATGCAATTATAAAACTCTTACAAGAAATGAAACACTTGTCGGGAACTCTCCATTAGTAAAGTGTCTTCTCAAATCTTTTTAACCTACTTATTTCAAGCAAAGAGTCAAACACTTTAATCTTACAGGTACATTGTTTTGATTATACTCATAAGTTCAAATGTAATTGGGTCATTCGGTTAAATTAAAATTAGGAAAATATTTCAAACTGACTAATTTTTGAGGTATCTTTTTTTGTTTGTTTTTGGTAGCAGCCTCACAGTCTAGTGCTCAGTCTGAAACTCCAGCTCTGCAATGACTCACCGTGCGACCTTGGATAACTCCCTTCTTTAAGCAGTTTCCTTTCTGTAAGTTGGACTACCTCACAGGATGTTAAGAGTATTAAATTACTCCTTAGCGCAGGCACACAGCAAATACTCAATATACATTAGCTATCATTACTGCAGCAGTACAAGGTGAAGACCATAAAATGTGGTCAGGGACATAAAGTCAAAGCAATGTGCAGGAGGTTACCAACAGATCTTTACCTTTTCTATCATCTTTAATCTAGACTGAGGAATGTTTACCATTAAAGATATTAGAAAAGATGAATTCTAGATATGACCAAGATCTAGTATATGAAAGGAGTTGAAATTAGAAACAGCAAAGAGAAAGGATTCCTCTGCCTTTCAGACTCTAGACTTTAAAATGCATTTGATCCAGTTTTCAGAACAGAAAAAGTTCATCTAATTATAGTTGAGAGGAATAAAAAACTGCTGGGGAAAAGATCCTTTAAGTATACATGGAAGGAGCCAGGTAAATTTAGAGTTCATAAAACAAAACCCCCTTTTTCATCATCAGTCTTTATGTTTCTCATACTGTAATACCAGGTCAGTTTTTACTATTTATAATGGGCTGCTGTTAAAGCTCGAACTCACACATGCTATTCTTTAATCATCACTGAAAATTATAAATGGCATAATGGCATTTAGTTCCACCGCCTACTGGGCAAAACTGCTCCACTTAGAATAGATTTTTCTTTTTTTTTTTTTTTTAATTAAAAAACTAAGGTTTCCCATTGTTGTGAAATAAAGTAAAAACCAAATAAGGGTAAAAGGCAACATTATGCAAGAAAACAGAGGCCATCAGGGATCCAGCATATCAGACAGACAACAGCTCTGCTGAAGGGCCTCTCACGGTCAGATGGACTCCAGGAGCCCTGAGGAAGTCCTATGATGGCATCGCTACAGCACTACTATGTTTTAGGCAAGAGTCCACTGCCTGAAGCACAAGTGGGAGATCTTGTAACCACAATGTAACTGTAATCACTGTGGTGTGACAGAGGTGGGGAGGGCTTTGGATCTGGGTTTAAATCTCTGCTCTGCTACTTAAGAGCTGTTTGACCTGGGGAAGATCACTTCTGAGCCTCAGTTTCCATCAGTGAAACAGAGGTAATAATTATATAACGCAAGGTAACTAGCTCAGTGCCTGCAACATAACAGATGCTCAATAAGTAGTCAACACGAGTTTATGACATCTGGCCTATACTCCAGTCATGCAGCAGGCACCTGCACACTCATCGCAAGCAGAGGACCAGTTCCCCCCACTCAGGGTGTCTGCCCAGCACTGGTGAGGTCAGTGGTAGCCAGGTAGGGGAGCAGGGTAGGGACTGGGCAGGGGAGATGTGGCTTGAGAGTGGGGAAAGGAATACAGCACAGACTAGGGGGCTGGGCAACAGTCTCCAAGAAGGACTAGGAATTTTGACAGTCATGAGTTCAGGTAACTTGAGGTTAAGGGGAGGGTAAAGGCACAGATGGTCTCCCTCTACAAATGACCGAGGCAGGGGCAGGGCCAACAGTCTCACGTTCCCATCTCATATGGTGAAGCTGCTCAAGACCAAAGCAAACCATGTTGCGATTTCCTTGCCCTCCCAACCCCACCTGCCCTGCTTCCATCACAGAAGTAACTGCCTTATTCTGCCTTCCTTAGGGGTGGGGGGAGGGAGATGAGCTGAGAAAGCAGTGTAACAGTCAATCATACTCAAACTTACATTCCAAAGAGAGCTCCCCCAAGATGTGCAGCATGATCAAAAAATTTCCATCCCAGGATCATTCCTGCTGTATCCATGGCAATAATGGCTTTTAGGGCCTGAAAGCCAGCAAAAGAGAACAGAACTGATACAACTTTGATTCCTCCAGCATTGACATTTCTAATTTAAGGGCAAGAATTCAGTCAATGTAAAAATATCACCACTGTCCCCAGCACTTCACTTCATAAAAATACTCACATTCCCTGCCGTGAACGTGAACATTGGAAGGAAGATAATGGCGAGCCTCCCTTCTGGGATCTTAGTGCAGACAGCTGCAAGGACAGTCATGATCGCGCCCGACTGCAAATTAACACATTGGGGGAAAAGTGAAACTCTCATTGTGCAACTGCTCAGTGACTACAATGTCTAACGCAGAAATACTTTTTCCAGAAAGCTTACAAGCCACACATTTCTAGGTGAGCACAAAGTTAAAAAGCTTTCCATTACTAACGTACAAAATATCAGGCAAAGGGACTCCAAGTCCGTGATACGGTAACCACCTGGCAAGGACTGAACTACAGGCAATAAGATGTAACAACCAGCATGTCAGCAGTTAATGAACTTCAGGGACAGTGTTATGTGTGTCACATGCATCATTTCATTTAATGACTAAAAAAGGACTTCTCAAACTTCAACAAAATTCCTCGAGGGACTTCCCTGGTGGCGCAGTTGTTAAGAATCTGCCTGCCAATGCAGGGGACATGGGTTCAAGCCCTGGTCCAGAAGATCCCACATGCGCGGAGCAACTAAGCCCGTGCGCTGTAACTACTGAGCCTGCGCTCTAGAGCCCATAAGCCACAACTACTGAGCCCGTGTGCCACAACTACTGAAGCCCGTGCGCCTAGAGCCTGTGCTCCACAACAAAAGAAGCCACCGCAATGAGAAGCCCACGCACCGCAATGAAGAGTAGCCCCCAGTGGCTGCAACTAGAGAAAGCCCACGTGCAGCAATGAACACCCAACACAACCAAATAAATAAATAAATAAATGAAAATTTAAAAAAAAACAAAACAAAAACTCCTCGAACCAGAGAGTGAGCATGAATTTGCCCAAAGAAACCAACATGTGTGGAATTTCTCCCAAATTTAATGCTTTACCATAAATCACGTGAAATTTGTATCCTACTTCATTATAACACTAAACATTTTCCTTAAAACGTTTGACAAATGTTCTGCTCCAGGAAAGCATGCCAAATTTATCCCATGGCTCTGCATGACCCGCCCCCCCGCCCCGCACAGCATCCTCCGAAGGGACACACATGCATCCGCCTGCTTGAGAAGCACTTTCCCCAATAGCCTTGTATTTGAGAATAAAAATCGAAACTTAAAAACCTTATGACCAGTAAGTCAACCATTTCTTGTTATAATTGAAATTATAACTGCTGTATAGTATTATCGTCTATTGTGTTTTTCCACATTGCTACATAACCTTCATAATTTAAATTGATAATGGCTATGAAATATCTCCTGGATAAATTATAATTTAACTAAACTTTCTTAATGTTACACGTGTTCCTAATTCCTCTAAATGATACAATACTTGAGAAATTGGATCATAATCCCTTGTTTACATTAAATCTCACGATAATCATTCATTCAAATACTTGAGTCCTACCAGGCACTATGCTAGATGTTGGGGATACGGAGGGGAACAAAATTGACAGTCCCTGCCTTAATGGAGCTTACAGACTGGCATGAAAGACATAAATGAGTAAAAACAACAAAATATAATCAGTTATGATGGGGAAGCACAGCAACTGCCAAACTGTTTTCCAAAGTGGTTTTAGTGTTTTACTTTCCTACCAGCAGTGTATGAGATTTCCAGTTCCTCCACATCCTCACCAACACTTGGTATAGTCAGTCTTTTAAATCTGTAATATAGGTTTATAGTGATACCTCAGTGTGGTTTTTATTTTCATTTTCCTAACAACTAATGATGTTCATCTTTTCATTTGCTTATTTGCTATCCATACATCTTCTTTGAAGTGTCTGTTCAAACCTTTTGCCCATTCTTTTTGAATTTTTCTTTATATAGTCTGGACACAAGTCCTTTATCAGACTTCTGACATGCAAATATTTTCTTTTAGCATGTATCTTGTCTTTTAACAGTGTCTTTAGAAGTGTAAGTTTTTAACTTACATGAAGTCTGATTTATTAATTTGTGCTTTTTGGTCTCTCAACTATGAAATCTTTGCCTAAAATAAGGTCACAAAGAGTTTTTTCCTATGTTTTCTTCTGTAAGTTTTTAATTTAGGTTTTACATTTAGGTCTGTTTCACTTTGAAAAAAACTCCAAAATACTCCTGAACCAGATTCACCAATTTTTAACATTCTGCCACATTTCACTTATCATTTTTTCTTTATATCCGTACTTTTTTTCCTGAACCATTTGAGAGTAGGCTGCATATGTCATACCCTTTTACCCCTAAATACTTCAGTGTATATTTCCTAAGAACTTGAATATCTTTATATATCCTACAATACAGTTCTCAATTTCAAGAAATCTTATACTGATATACTATACTTTCATTTAATCTATAAACATATTCCAGTTTTATCAATTGCTCCACTAATGCCCTTGCAGCTGTTTTTCCCCACGTACTGCATTTAGTTGCCATGTCTCTTTGGTCTCCTAAAAGCTGGACCATTTCCACAGCCATTTTTTAAAAAGGGGGTCCATTTTCATTAAAAGCCTCTGACTAAAAAAGGTGAAAATAAAGAATCTCTGCATGGGGTAGGCTAAACATTTGTCTAAAAAGCAAGTTGTGGGAATTCCCTGGTGGTCCAGTGGTTAGGACTCTGCACTTCCACTGCCGGGGGCCCAGGTTCAATCCCTGGCTGGGGAACTAAGATCCCGCAAGCCACATGGTACGACCAAAAAATAAAAAAATAAAATGTCATTTAAAAAAATTAAAAAGCAAGTTGCAATTTATTCAGACACATATATGTTTAAATTTGCGTAAAGGTCACTTGGAGAAAATTTTAGAAGGAAAATGGAACTGCTTCCTATCTTTAAAATAATGTATAATAAGTACAATAAATTATAGTCACAAAGAAACTGGCTTTACATAGAAATGCACAGCTAATGAGAATTTTATTTAATATTTAAATTTATGTAAATGAGGACTTTAGATGGAGAATATAATCATCTATGGAGAAGCAATTTAGAGGGTACAGGATTTTAGTGCTCTTCTTTCAATTCAGCTAACCAAATTATATTTGTTTCATTTTGGGGAAAAGTATAATTTTATTGGTTTTTTTCTCTCAGAAAATAAGGTCTCAACTTGATTTCTTCTGGGTTTTGTTGAGTTGAATTTTTAGGTTTTATTTAAAAATCTAGGATATTCAAGTTGCACATCTTAAAGCCTGAAAGGTGAAGGGTTACTCTCTAACTTTCAAATTCTCAGTGACACTGACATCCACTCTGCTTAATACAGTATATGCTGGTAGATTATAGTGGCAGATGTTGAAGTTCTAGCCAAAACAAATCTTTCAGAACAAATATAAATTTGGCCAGTATAACATGTTGAACCCTAGAGGAACCATGACCCAGCAAGTTTTGTGGGGAATCCCATCTTCTGAGGTAGTGCTGATATCCTTCCTTGAAAGCTGCTGTGATACATTAAGGACGTGGAGTGGGGAAACCAGCAAAAGAGTGAACCAATTATGGAGGCTGTGTGTGCATGTGTGTGTGTCTTCACAAGGCAGCGATTGCCCTGTGAAGGGAAGTCAGGATTTCTGAAGAACCTCGTGTGTTACTATTGCAGACTTACATAGGAGCCAGTTTGGTAAATATACAATAACAGACAGCTGATCTTAAATAGAGACTACAGAATTCTGACTCCTAACCTCCACTGCAAAATTAACATGTATCTCCAACACCCAGCCTATCCCTTTTAATATGTAGCTGACTTTGTTTCCTTGTTCTTTCATTTTTTTAGCCTAAGCCCTGGGTTGTCTTTGTCCACTTGCCTGAACTCATGTCTTAGGTTCTCCTTCTGAGGAATATTAATGCTGTCCTTCCACCTTGTAGCTTCCCCAACCCATTCCTAGGAATGCAGCATGAGCTGGTTTCCCTGTTTAGGCTGACTGGCAACTATATATTAAAGGGCTGCGGACTTCGGGGATGCCTGGGACTCATAAGTCTTTAAAGTTTTAGTAACTCCTAAAACGTAAGATAATCCTTTATTCTGAAGCAACTCTTCACACAGAAGACCCTAAACAGTTGGCGATTAAGAGAGGTAGATGCTATTTTCCAGAAATAGCCTTTTTAATATAAAAAAGTAGGGACCTTTCCTTTTAATTATAGGGGCAATCAGAGTCAATTATAGGAGCACCTTTTAGAAATTTTTCTCTTAGGTGTTTTTTAAATATCCTATTTTGAAATAATTTAAATCTTACAGAAAAGTTTGCAGGAATGGTACAAAGGACTCCCAAGTCTTTAAACATAAAAAATAAAAGTTGGGTTTACTGAAGTATAAGTGACATACAAAAAACTGCACATGTTTAAAGTTTATAATTAAGTTTTGACATATAAATACCTATGAAACCATGGCCACACTCAAGATTATGAGTGTGGCCAAAAAGTTCATCATCCCCAAAAGTTCCCTGATGCTCCTCTGCAGTGCGTCCCTCCTGCCCCCCCCTCATTCCTAGGCTACAACTTCTCTACTTTCTGTTAAGATAGATTCACTTTGAGTTTTATATTGATGGAATCACACAGCATATACTCCATTTTGTTGTTGTCTGGCTTCCTTTACTCTGTATAGTTATTTTGAAATTCACCCATGTGGTTGTATCAATAATTTATTCCCTTACATGGGTGAATAATATTCCATTGTATGGTTATACCATAATATGTATATTCATTCATCTGATGGACATGTGAGTTTTTTCTAGTTTTGGCTGTTACCAAAAAAGCTGTGAACATCTGTGTACAACCCTTTGTGTTCTTTCATTTCTCTTGGGTAAACACCTAGGAGTGAAATGGCCAGATCATATGGTAAATAGATGATTATCTCCATCTAAAGCACTCATTACAGAAATTTAAATATTAAAGAAAATTCTCATTAGCTGTGCATTTCTATGTAAAGTCAGGTTTTTTGTTATTAAATTTTATTTATTTTAATTTCATTTTTCCTCTGACTTTATTTTTTAACATCTTTACTGGAGTATAATTGCTTTACAATGGTGTGTTAGTTTCTGCTGTATAACAAAGTGAATCATCTATACATATACATACATCCCCATATCTCCTCCCTCTTGCGTCTCCCTCCCACCCTCCCTGTCCCACCCCTCTAGGTGGACACAAAGCACTGAGCTGACCTCCCTGTGCTATGCAGCTCCTTCCCACTAGCTGTCTATTTTACATTTGGTAGTGTATATAAAGTCAGTTTCTTTGCGACTATAATTTATTGTACTTATCATATTATTTTAAAGATAGGACGCAGTTCCATTATCCTTCTAAAATTTTCTCAAAGTGACCTTTATCTACGCAGATTTAAATATATTTATGTGTCTGAATAAGTTGCAACTTGCTTTTTAGACAAATGTTTGGCATACCCCATGCAGAGATTCTTTATTTTCACCTTTTCTAGTAGGAGGCTTTTTAAGAATATAATAAAAATGAACCCTTCCTCCTCAGAAAAATTCATACATATTTTAGACATAATTTCAGGGACTCATGAACCCAAACCCATGTAGACCCTAGAGGTCTGGTTCTTTGATTAGAGATAAAGATCTTTTATTCTCCCCTAATAATTTGTTTATGTATACTGGTTATGAACTTGTAATCAATATGCACATATAATATTTTTATTTATTTCATAAGTAAACAATTTTCATTAAGTACTTTTCTTTATCAATATATAATCTTCATGTATCTATCACATAAATTTTTTTTTTAACACTATGAATTTTAAATGAATTTGCTCTAAGAGGCCTTCTGCTTCCACAAGCTACATATAGCTAAAAACCCTGGGCATTATATGGAAAACAAATATAAGATGACTCTAAAAGACTGAGAAAGGAAAGCAGCCCAGCTAGGAACCTCAGGATCCAAGGAATGACACAGTGGTGAGTTCCCCGGGTTTTCTTTTGGCCTCATGCTGCTCAGACTGGGCTCTGGAGAAGCTCACAACCTGGAAACACCAATGAACTCAGACAAAATAGGCCTGTACCAAAAAATGCTCTCTCTAGCCAAAGGACCAAGAAAGCATAGCCTAGCAAGACACAAAACTTTTAGACAATAACCACTTTACTCCAGCCAAACACCACAGAAACAACTGTGGCCCGATCCCCATCAGCAAAAGCTGAGTGGAGAGCCTGGACTTCCAGCCTTACAGACTGTAATGAGGCGTCCCACCGTCCCTGACAGGGTGGTGTCAGTGGAGGTCACACAGGCAGCAGTAATAAGGCACTCTTCCTCCTCCTAGCCAGGGCTGTATCAGTAGAGGTCTCCTGAGGAGCCCAAACTCCCTGCCCTGCAGCAACAAGAGCTCTTCCCCACCAGTGTCAAAGGAGACTGAGTGGGGAACCTGGACTGCCTCACTCACCTGGCAGTAGCAATCACAGCACTGTCAGAGGCGGCCTGCTAAACAGTAGATTTAATTAAGATTAAAGTCTCATAACGTAATATCCAAAATGTCCAGGTTCCATTTAAAAATCACTCATCAGGGAATTCCCTGGTAGTCCAGTGGTTAGGCCTCGGCACTTTCAATGCCATGGCCGAGGTTCGATCCCTAGTCAGGGAACTAAGATCCTGTAAGCTGTGAGGCGTGGCCAAATAAATAAATAAAATAAAAATAAGAATCACTCATCATACCAAGAACCAGAAAAATCTCAACTTGAATGAGAAGAGACAATTAATAGATACCAACATCAAGATGACACAGATGTTAGAATTATCTAACAAGCATTTTAAAACAGCCATCATAAAAATGGTTTAACAAGCAATTACAAACATGCTTGAAACAAGTAAAAAACAGCACAGAAATAGAAAGGCTCAAAGAAATAGGAGATATCAAGAACAATGTAAACTTTAGAATGAAAAATACAATAACCTAAGTAAAAACACTGAATGGCTTGAGCAGAATGGAAAGGACAGAAAATAATCAGTTACCTTGAGACAGAATAGCAATTACCCAATCTGAACAACAGAGAAAAAACAGTCTTTAAAAAAAGTTAATGGAGTTTCAGAGACCCATGAGATAATAACAAACTATCTAACATCATGTCATGAGAGTCCCAGAAGGAGAAAAGAAAAAGGGTGAGGCTGAAAAAGTATCTGAAGAAATGGCTGAACATTTCCCAAAAGACATAAACCTATAGATTCAAGAAACCGAGTGAACCACAAACAAGATAAACACAGATATCCATGACAAGACATATAGTCAAACTTCTGAAACTAAAGACAAAGGAAAAAGTCTAGAAAGTAGTGAAAGAAATGACACCTTACCTATAGGGGAAAAGCTATTTGAACAACAAAGAATTTCTCTTCAGAGACTATGGAGGCCAAAAAAAGCGGCACATTTTTCAATTGCTGAAAGAACTGTCAGCCTGGAATTTTATATCCAACGAAAATATCCTTCAGAAATGAAGGGTAGAAAAAAAATGAAAGGGAAATCAAAACATTCTCAGAAAAAAAACTTGAGAATCTGTCACCAGCAGGCCTAACTGGCTAGTGGCTAAAGGAATGGCTAAGAGAAGTTTTCTAAACAATTAAATGATATAAGGAGGAAATCTGGAACATCAGAAAGAAAGAACAATGGAAAAAGTAAAAATTGGGTGTAAATACAATAGACTGTCCTCCTCTCTTGGAATTTTCTAACTTATGTTTAATGGTTGAAGCAAAAATTATAACAGTGATATTCTAAATGTATGTAGAGGAAATATTTAAGATGATTATAATTTGGGGAAGGTATGCAGACAAAAAGCAAGGTAAGGCTCACTTCACTCAAACTGGTAAAATGATACCACCAGTAGACTGTGGTAAGTGATATATATAGACTGTAGTACCCAGAGCAGCCACTAAAAAGTTATACAAAGAGATATACTCCAGAACACTATAGATAAATCAAAATGGAATTCCAAATGAATCTGCACTAGTGATCATTTTATTTCACTTGCAACCTTGTAAGAAAGAGACTGAAGGTACTTTCCTAAGCACAAGAATTCAGTTTATGTACAAGTTAGACCAGTGATAAGTTAAATCAATGAAGTTACAGCAAGCAGGTTATCATAATGTTGGTGAGCAAATTCAGCCTATGATAAACTATTTACAAACACAACCATACAAAATCTATGGGATGCAGTAAAAGCAGTCCTTAGAGGGAAGTTCATAGCAATACAGGCCTTCTTTAAGATATAAGAAAAATCTCAAATAATCTCAAATCTAACCCATCACCTAAAACAATTAGAAAAAGAACAGAAACCTAAAGTCAGCAGAAGGAAGGAGACATTAAAGATCAGAGAGGAAATAAACAAAACAAAGATTAAAAAAACAATAGGACAAAACCCAATAAAATCAAGAGCTGGTTCTTTTAAAGGGTAAACAATTGACAAATCTCTGGTCAGGTTCACCAAGGAGAAAGGAAAGAAGACCTAAGTAAACAAAATATGAAAGAGGAGAAATCACAACTGATACCACAGAAATACAAAAAACCATAAGAGAATACTATGAACGATTATATGCCAACAAACTTGACAATCCAGAAGAAATGGACAACTTTTTAGAAACATACAGCCCACCAAACCTGAATCAAGAAGAAATAGATAACTTGAACAGATCACTAGACATGAAATAGAATCTGTAACTAAAAAAACTCCCTGCAGACAGAAGTCCAGGACCAGATGGCTTCACTGGGTAATTCTACTAAACATACAAAGAAGAACGTGTACTGCCCCCTCTCAAACTCTTCCAAAAGACTTAAGAGGAAAGAACACTCCCAAAGACATGCTATAAAGCCACCATCACCCTGATACCAAAACCAGACAAAGACACTACCAAAAAAGAAGATTACAAGCCAATATCTTTGATGAATACAGACACAAAAATTCTCAACAAAATATTAGCAAACCGAATCCAACAACACATAAAAAAGGTCATATACCATGACCAAACTGGATTCATCCTAGGGTCACAAGGATAGTTTAACATACGCAAATCAACCAATGTGATACACCACCACCACAAAAGAAAGGACAAAAACCACATGATTATCTCAATAGATGCAGAAAAAGCATCTGATAAAATTAAACACCCATTTGTGATAAAAACCTTACAAAAATGAGTATAGAGGGAACATATCTGAACATAATAAAAGGTATTTATGACAGACCCACAGCCAATATAATACTCAACGGTGAAAAGCTGAAAGCATTCCTGCTAAAATCTGGAACAAGACAAGGATGCCCACTCTCACCACTTCTCTTCAACATAGTATTGGAAGTCCTAGCCACAGCAATCAGACAAGAAATAAAAGGTATTCAAATTGGTAGGGAAAAGGTAAAACTGTCATTATATGTAGATGACATGATACTATATATAGAAAACCCTAAAGACTCCACACAAAAACTACTAGAACTGATAAACGAATTCAGCAATGTAGCAGGATACAAGATTAACATACAGAAATCGGTTGCATTTCTTTACAATAACAATGAAATATCAGAAAGGGAATGTAAACAAACAATCCCTTTTAAAATTGCATAAAAAAATAAATAAAGGACTTAGGAATAAACCTCACCAAGGAGGTGAAAGACTTACATGCTGAGAACTACAAAACATTAATAGGGGAAATTAAAGATGATTCAAAGAAATGGAAAGATATCTCATGTTCTTGGACTGGAAGAATTAATACTGTTAAAATGGCAATACTACCCAAAGCAATCTACAGATTTAATTTGATCCCTATCAAATTACCCATGACATTTTTCACAGAACTAGAACAAATAATCCTAAAATTTACATACAACCATAAAAGACCCAGAATTGCCAAAGCAATCCTGAGGAAAAAGAACAAAGCAGGAGGCATAACCCTCCCAGACTTCAGACAGTACTACAAAGCTACAGAAATCAAAACAGTGTAGTATTGGCACAAAAAGAGACATACAGCTCAATGGAACAAAACAGGAAGCCCAGAAAAAAACCCACACACCTACAGTCAATCTTCAACAAAGGAGGCAAGAATATAACATGGGAAAAAGATAGTCTCTTCAGCAAGTGGTGCTGGGTAAGTTGGACAGCTGCACGTAAATCAATAAAGTTAGAACACACCCTCACACCATACACAGAAATAAACTCAAAATGACTTAAAGACTTAAACATAAGATATTATACCATAAAACTCCTAGAAGAGATCATAGGCAAAACATTCTCTAACATAAATCGTACCAATGTTTTCTTAGGTCAGGCTCCCAAGGCAATAGAAATAAAAACAAAAATAAACAAATGGGACCTAATCAAACTTACAAGCTTTTGCACAGCAAAGGAAACCATAAACAAAATGAAAAGACAACCTAAGGAATGGGAGAAAATATGTGCAAATGATGCGACCGACGAGGGCTGAATTTCCAAAATATACAAACAGCTCATACAATTCAATAACAACAACAAAAAAACAACCCAATCGAAAAATGGGCAGAAGACCTAAACAGACTTTTCTTCAAAGGAGAACTACAAATGGCCAATAGACACATGAAAAGATGCTCAACATCGCTAATTATTAGAGAAATGCAAATCAAAACTACAATGAGGTACCACCTCACACCGGTCATAAAGGCCATCATTAAAAAGTCTACAAATAAATGCTGGAGAGGGTATGGAGAAAAGGGAATCCTCTTATACTGTTGGTGGGAATGTAGATTGGTGCAGCCACTATGGAAAACAGTATGGAGGTTCCTCAAAAAACTATAAGTAGAGTTGCCATATGATCCAGCAATCCCACTCTTTGGCACACACCCAGACAAAACTAATTCGAAAAGGTACATGCACCACTATGTTCATAATAGCACTATTTACAATCGCCAAGACATGGAAACAACCTGAATGTCCATCGACAGGGGAATGGATAAAGATGTGGTGTACACACACACACACACACACACACACACACACACACACACACACACTGGAATATTACTCAGCCATCAAAAAGAATGAAATAATGCCATTTGCAGCAACATGGATGGACCTACCAATTATCATACTAAGTCAGTCAGAAGGAGAAAGACAAATGTCATATAACTTATATGTGGAATCTAAAATATGATACAGATCAACATATCTATGAAACAAAAACAGACTTACAGATACAGAGAACAAACTTGTGGTTGCCAAGGGGAAGGCAGGGTAGGGGAGGGAAGGAATGGGAGTTTGGGATTAGCAGAGGCAAACTATTATATATAGAATAAACAACAAGGTCATACTGTATAGCACAGGGAATGAATATAATAATAACCAGTAACTAGTAAGAAATTCAATTTTTAAATGAGATTGATATGCATAGCTCTAGCTAAACTCCTTACCAAAATCTAGTCAGTATTCTCGCTCCCTTGTGCCACTGATAACTGACAAATATTCTTTAACAATCTTCACCTTTCAAAGGCAGTTAAGACCAATACTTTATATTTTCTATCACAATTTTGTCAACAGTATTTTTTTCTCCAGATTTCTCATTAAAAATACCATATACCTGGTGATTTAGTTTTCCTTCATTTTAACCAAGAATGAATGAAAGTATTTGAGGATAATAATTTTATCCTGCCATGGCTCTATAGGATTTTGATGACTGAATAGAAACCACCACTTCCACCTTTCTTACTACATGTTCCTTACTATGCTAAGCACTCTAAACACACTTGCATTGCAAATGAGAAATAGGTATGTTATCCCCATTTTATATGGGGAAGCAGGTTCACAGAGGTTAAGTAATAAGTCCTGGAAATCATGAGTAAGTGGCAGAGCTGGGATTCAAACTCAGTCTAATTCCAAATGCCATGCCACCACACTCTATTCATGAACTTCAGTTTCCTATCTGTAAAATGGGAATACCACTTGTCTGAGGGCACATCAAAATGCCTTCCCAGATCCTCCGAAGTAATGAGAAAAGTCTTCCCACCCTCAGAACCCCCAATGTCCTCTAGAGACTACTCAGCCCTTTCAGTGTATATTAGATGTGTATAATGTTTTCTCCCCAACTAAACTAAACTTGAAAGTCAGAGACCATTTCTGATTCATCCTGGTGGTCTTCACTGCCTTCACAAAACACGTGCTTAGTTGGCAAATGAGGTAGAATTTGAGATATATAAATTATATTGACATCAAATTTTATATAGAAAACAAACATTCCACGAAGACAAAAAGGGGGGGTGGGATTAAGTTAAGAAAGCATAAAGGTCATAGGACAAGATACAGGCCTCATTAGGAAAATTAAGTAGACACAAATCTGAGGAACACACAAATTATGGAATGGTTATTTTACATAAGGATTCTTTTCCAAAACTGAACCTTCTTACAGTTTCTTTAAATGTGAAATTCCCTATTTGAATACATTTAAGTGCATTGAATACATTTAAGTGTATTTAACTATGCACAAATTGAATGTGTAGTTTTTAAAGAAATATTATGTAAAGATTTCCATGTGCCTAGAAATCTGTCATTAAACTCAAAAGAAAACACAATTGTAATTTTTTAAAATCATCCAGAACATAACTGAGGACAGGAATTCTGATATCTTGCTCACTGGATGTATCCTCAGCCTCTAGTAAGTACAGCGCCTAGCAGTCTAATCTGCATAGCACTCAAATATTGACTAAAGAGGAGGACACAGTATCAGATTCAAATCTCTAATTACTTAGAATTTTCCAATGCTAGATTAGGCTCTCCAGCTTCTGGGGATTGCATACCCACTATTTTGACTACTCCTCATGATATATACTCTGTGCCAGTTAAGTATATATAAATGACCAATGGTTAAAAGCTATAGCCTGAAATTTACAAGGCTTTACAAATGTATAAATTCTAAATTAGATGTAGATTAGTTAATAGTATTGTTTAAATATGAATATTTTGGCGTTGATAGTTGTACTGTGGTTCTGTAGTTAAAAATAGTAGGGTTAAGGGTATATAGGAACTCTTTGTACTAATTTTGCAACTTTCTTGTAATTCTAAAATTATTTCAAAATGCAGCGAAAAATTTTAGTTAGAAATACTTACTGCACCAAGTGATGGTCCATATCTTCCTGTGGCAACTTTACACACATAACTAACGAAATTGGAAATAACACCTAAGAAATAAATCACATTTCAGTAATTTTAGTGAGGTATAAAAATGGCTTCCATTTCTGACCTCCACCCCACAGAGACTAACAATGTTGGGTTTCTACCCAGGTCACTACAAGGTGCAGGCATAAATACTTATCCTGCCTGTCGCTTCAGATATATTATAGGGAAAGCAAAGTCTGACCCACTGTACCACTTACTGAGTAACATAGGGTCATTCACTTTACCTTGTAGTTATCATTTTCCTCATCTACACTGTATGAAGAAAGACTAGTTCCCAAACTCACCAACTGTCTGGGAATTCTCTGGACTGCACTCTAAACACTAAATCAGAACCTCTGGAGTGGGACCAGGGAGTCTATATTTTACCCAGCTTGCCAAATGAATGTGCTGCAGATCTAGACTAGATGATCCTTTACAGGTCCCTTTGGCACCAATGTCATCTGAACTGAGTACGGCTAATTTTAAAAAACAACTTTCTATAGAGCAGGAATTAATGGCACTTGAAACAGACCCTTTGTACCTACAACAACATTAGTGCTCAGGGAAAGAACTACACACTTACCTTATTAGGCCAAAGACACTGCTCAGCTTCTGTTTTGAGGACTAGATGCACGTGAGTATTTAATTAACACTGATTAAGTACCCACTCGGGGCCTTGTGGTAGGTGCTTTTATTTTATCCCTTCTACAACCCCATGTCATATGAGAGTAAGTAGTATTATCCTCAGAGAGGTATAGTCTTTTCTGCAACATTACACAGCTGGTAAGCAGAAACAGGATCTGAACCTAGGTCTTCCATCTCCAAGCTCAGTGTCTTTTCACTACACATATCTGCCAGATATACTGTTTTTAAATGAAGGGATTTTAGGAATGAATTTTTACACTTTATGGTTATAATTAAGTACATTTTGCAAACAGAAAGTAAAAAAAAATTTTTTTTGAGATAAGTAAAATATAATCAACCAACTGCCAATTTAGCAGCATCTAGGAACCTGGAATCCTACACTATCATTTACTAGTGAAATAAGGAAATGATGCTACCTCCAGGATGACTTGAGTGGTTCCATGCTAATATATGCTTGCAACAAAGAATGAACTCATTCTTGACAATCTTATTGGATAGCTAATCGAAAGTTTTCTGAAAACTGAACACACTTGGGAAATGAGCGTAAGGTTATTTAACACAGATCTAGATGATTGAGGCATCCCGGAACTCTGGGAACCACTAATCTATAAAATGGTGGGCCTGAGCTAAAGAAACCAAGGCCTAGGGAGATAAAAATGACATGCTTAAACACTACACCAGTTTGTATCCTTCTCTATATACAATCTGAGAAACAAATACATACTGAGCACTTACGGTATATAGAATATGGCTATAATCATTCCCTTTGTCCCTTCTCCAGATAGGGGAGAATACTTATACTCTGAAAGGTCCTAAGATGAAAGCTTATTACCTGCAGATAAGTACACTGCCATGAACTGCTCCTGACCGAGAATGTTCACTATGCTGGAGGAGAAGCTCCACAAGACATACATATTTGCTGCCATGTGAAACAAGGAGAAATGACTGAACGTTGACAGCAACATTGGAGAACAAAGGACCTCTACAAGAGAAAGAAAAAGTCTTGTAACTGTGGAACACACAGCCAGTAAAAATGATCCATTTTAGACTTTTTCATTATTATTATGACACAAACATGCGAAACAAACCAGAGCTAGTTAAAAGATTGGATAAGATGGTTTAAGACAGCTTTTTACCACTTGAAAAATGCTATCTTAAATCTCTTTTCTACTTAGTAAGCAACCAATAAAGATTCTCAGGTCAATGAAAGCAACTTGTCCTATAGAAAAAGTTAGTTAGAAAAAGAATTAGTAAATTATTTCAATTACGGAAATAAAATTGTATATAATAGTCTCTTCAAAGAGTAAACTTGTAGCGATCACGGATCTTAAGTCACTAAAAAATATTTAGATATCTGCTATGTGCAAGGTACATTTTAGGTGCCTCGACACAGCTGTAACAGAAATGAGGTTCCTGTCCTCCAAGAGTTTACAGCCTATCCTCCAGATTTTGCTTACAATTATTGACAAGTAAATCATCTTTTTTATAGCACTTCAATTACCATAAAGCATATTTCTTCCATTTTACCTCTACCTCAAAATAAAATCACACAAGTTAGACTTACTTGAGGCTGGACTGGATGTGAAATATCTGATCATCGTCCGCTGTAGAGAAGGTACTCTCCACAAACAAAATACGAAAACATTTGCAGCTATGATACCTACAAAATAAACATTTATAATTTAGGGAAGTTAAAAATAAAAGCAAAGAAAGTCTGATCAAAAGTCCACCCGAGGGACTTCCCTGGCAGTCCAGTGGTTGAGACTTCGCCTTCCAATGCAGGGGGGTGCGAGTTCAATCCCTGGTCGGGGAGCTGGGATGCCGCATGCCTCGCAGCCAAAAAACCAAAACACATAAAACAGAGGCAGTGTTGTAGCAAGTTCAGTAAAGACTTTAAAAGTGGTCCACATCAAAAAAAAAAAAAAAAAAAAAATCTTAAAAAAAAAAAAAAAGTCCACCCAAATAAGATTTTCTACCACATTATTTAAGAGTATTATATACTTGGGGGGGTGGGGGGAAGTAAACTAAGAAAAGTAAGTGAAATCAATGTTTCTGAGTATCAAAACTGTCACAGGTTGGTAAAGTCAGAAAATTCCTGGAAAATGCTCTAGGAGCTAACTTCCTTCACTCAGATCCATATTTTACTCCTTCAGAACAGTTCACTCTTCTCAATAAATAATCAGATCTATAATTATTGTTTGAAAATGGCCAAGGCAAAGACAGAAGTAATGTACAGAATTAGGTTCTTGGGCCAAGAGTCAAAAAGCTACATAATATCGCTTCTTTTTCCACAGGGAATGGTATGCTTCTTTAACTTCTGGACAGCTTGTGGAAACACCTATGGATCATCTATATAGGGACTTCCCCGGTGATCCAGTGGTTAAGACTCCGCACTTCCACTGCAGGGGGCGCGGGTTCAATCCCTGGTCAGGGAACTAGGATCCCAGGATCCCACATGCTGCTCGGCACGGCCAAAAAATTTAAAAAATTAAAAAAAAAAAAGTCATCTGTGAAGATGAAGATCCACATGTCTGAGAAAAAAACTCATTAGATAAGAATTCAGGAATAGTCTGGAAGACTTTTGCAACTGCTTTTGAAAATATGTCTACATGTGGGAGTTGGGTGACTTTTATTTTTCTGCAAAAACTGATGTTGCTAGAACTACCACTAAATTGAGTAAGTTTATTTACTGATAAAATGTGACTAAATAGTTAATTCTAGGGAAGAAATTAAGTTATTCTTAAAAACTACAACCTTTAAAAAGATACATTAATTTTAGGTACCACAACTCCTTACACATAGTAGGCACTCACCTACTTGAATTAAAGAAATTTAAACATGTATTCACTCATCCTGTCTCTTTAGGCAACAGGCAACTAGCCCTTTCAACTTCTTCAATGAAAATAAGAACTGATTCCAGCAACATTCTGGTAAAATAATTTATTTTAGAAGATATTCACTGTACAGTCCCTGCCAGCTGCTACATCTTGGAGTTTTCCTTTGGCTCCCATATTTGTGCACTCTGTAAGACTCTCAGCTATCCACTGGCATTCCTAGTCTCTCTAGTTTTTGCTCTCCTACTTAAGAGTTAGAATCTATGAAAAATGGTAGTTTCCTTTCCAAAGACATTCTTTCCCATTTTAATATCTGAAATCAGGATGCATCTTACAATTGGTAGTGTGTCCAATGAACTGGTAGTATCTTTCTTCATAGCACACTAAATGGTGTTTTACTGCATTTAACTGAACTGATCCTATCAATTTTATCAGATGCCCTACTAGTGAGGACTGTGACTATGATTATGACAGCTATTTTACTATCTTTCTTTTTAAAAAATTTTTTTTATCTTTCTTTTTTAAAAAATTTCTTTCTTTTATTTTTGACTGTGTTGGGTCTTCGTTGCTGCGCACGGGCTTTCTCTAGTTGTGGCGAGCGGGGGCTACTCTTTGTTGCAGTGCGCGGGCTTCTTATTGCGGTGGCTTCTCTTGTTGTGGCGCATGGGCTCTATGCACACGGGCTTCAGTAGCTGTGACATGCGGGCTCAGTAGTTGTGGCACACAGGCTTAGCTGCCCTGTGGCATGTGGGATCTTCCCAGACCAGGGCTCGAACCCGTGACCCTCCATTGGCAGGTGGATTCTTAACCACTGCGCCACCAGGGAAGCCCTATTTTACCATCTTTAGTAAATAACTACAACTCTTTCCAAGATGATGTGAGAAACAGTATTTATTTTTTTTTAAATGGGGGAAAGGGATCATAAACAAGGCAAGTAAGAGCACTGTGTGTACATCCCAATGAGGAATCTGGAACCCTGGGCAGGGAAGGTGGGCAGAGCCTCCTCAGCTGCAGGAACAGACCTCAGGGGTTTATCATAACAGGAAGTGAGCAGTGATTAGTATTGCCTGGGGTTCTTTCGTTTCTTTTGCCGAGTTAAACATCTTTACTCACCCAGAGACTCTTAGGTCTAGATTGTTATACACAGTGTTTGGTATCTCAGGGTAAAAAAGACTTGAGAATAGTTTGGCCCAGATTTCCATGGTCATAAAGATAAGTCAGGGCTTTGCAGTTTGCTCCAGTTATGGTTCACTGCAAAGAAAGCAAGATGGGGCCCCATCCTGCCTGCCGAAAAATGGCAACTACTCTGCCTACTCTGCCAGTTCCACAGGCCACTTCCTGAAACCGGTGACATACAGCACCCAATTCCAAAAACTGCAAGCACTACAGCACTGTAGAGAAGTAGAGAGCATCTCTGGCTGAAGAGATTACAACCAGGGAAAAGACCTGAAGGGAAAGATAACCAAAGATATCAAGGTTAACAGTAGCCAAAGAGTTAACATTGCCAAGTTTTCAACCAAAATGTAAGAGGCCTTTTTGGTAAATTTGACAGAATATTGGTACTGGAACACGCTGCGGTCAAACCCCTCACTTCATAGACCAGTGATCTTCGATTAGGCAAAACCCATCAGTAAACAACTGAACGTATATACCCAAATTATGTACATGAACAACTATAATTCATTATAAAATACACTAACAAAAAAACAGAGAAAGTAAAATGCAGATATTTTCTTCCCTGGTTATCCCATTTTGAAGGCCAATTATAGATGAGAAAACTGAGGCTCTAAGAGGTACAAGTTTTCAGAGAGCCAAATTCAGTGGTTAAGCCAGAATTCCTAATGTAGTGCTCTTTCCACTAGACACAGAGACATGGGTAGCCAAGGGGATTTCTTTTGATCTTGGTCACTCTAGGACTTCAGATACCAGACAAAGGGCTCCTTATATGGGGAACAGCATAGGTTGGTCCCCAGAGGCAAGTGACCAGGAGGTGTGACAATCGTAGGCCTACTGAGGAAGCACTGCACACTGTCTGAAGGTAAGGGTGAAGGAGCCCAGCAGGACTGACTCTGTCCTATTTACACTATAACCTGGGCAAGAGGCCTAATCTCTCAGCCTCAGTTTCCTCTTCTGTAAAATGGGGGTAATAAAATCAACCTCGAAGAGTTGAGTGATGATTAAATGAGAAAGCATGATTACATGTAGTGATCACACAGAGACGACTCAATAAATGAAAAATATGGTAGAAAGGGAATGGCCTTTTCAGGTCTGAATCCTAGGTATGTCACTCAGAAGCTTTGTGGCCTGTGGCATTTCACCGCCTTCATTTCAGTTTCCTCATTTGTAAAATGAGGATAATACTTGCTATACATCATAAAGGTTGTAGTGAGGCTTAAATAGATAGTAGATGCACCTAGTATGTAGATGCTCAAAGAAAATGGTTCCCTCCCCTCCTTCCTTCTCCTTTGAGAGGTAGAACTGCTTAGGGTCTCTGTTTGTATCTCCATTTAGGAGTGTTACTTGCCTCCTCCTGACTCAATCATGTCTTGGACCAGCTTGGCACTATTGATTTGGGAAGGTCGCTGCTGCCTCAGTGCCTACCTTTACCAAAAGTGATGCACTGGATTCTATCAGCAAGAATAATGGAGTAAAGACCACCAAAAGTTCTGTCCTTCATAAAAGCAATGAAAAAATTGGCAAAAAATGTTAGAATCTACTGTTTCAGAACTCTGGTAACTAGCCAAAGGCTTGCTGCAACCCAGCATTTTTTTAAGAAAAATGGATAAATCTTGATAAGAACAGTGAGCTCTGAGGCATTTTAACTTGCCCTAGTGCCACCCCCCACTTTCCAGATATGTTAGCCATGAAAATACACTTTCCCTGGCAGCCCCCAGAGATAACAGAATGGAGCTGAATCTCTTTCAAAGCCTCATTCCCAAAGAATTATCGTCATCTGACCTATCTGATAATAGTTTCTTGGAAGACCCCACTTGCAAGGATGTCTGTATTTGACCTGCCTGGGAGCTTAAGTACAAAACTCATTTCCCCAGGGGGCGTTTGTCAAAAGCAATTACAGACAAGTGTTTAAGTTTGCAGCTGCCTGAGGTGATGGATAATAGAGACTAAACAAAAATCTTAAAATGAAAATATGAGGAATGATATGTCCATAGGGGCTTACAAAACCTCCAACATATTTCTGGGATCTAGAAAGCCACAAGAAGAAGACAAAGTAGACTTTAAGACAGTATTTGTTACTAGAGACAAATAATGCTATTATATAATGAAGAAAGGGTCAAAAAAAAAATCTTGATATCCATGAAGAAGATATAACAATTACAAACATATATGCTTCTAACAGTAGAAACCCAAAATATATGAAGTAAAAATTGACAGAACTTAAGGGAAAAATAAATGACTCAGTAATAGCTGGGAGACTTCAATACCTCATTTGTAATAATGGATAAAATTAGATTATCAGCAAAGATGTAGAAAACCTGAATACTATAAACAAACTAGACCTAACCGACATCTATAGAATACGCCACTCAAGAGAATACAGTCTTCTCAAGTGCACGTGGAACATTATCCAGGATAGACCATATGTTCAGCCACAAAACAAGTCTCAATAAATTTTCAAACTGAAAATTTCAAAACTGAAATTATAAACAGTAGGTTCTCTGACAACAATGGAATAAAATTACAAGTCAATAACACATTTGTAAAATTCACAAATATGTGGAATTAACGCACCCCCTAAATAACCAATGGGTCAAAGAAGAAATTGCAAGGAAAATTCGGAAGTACTTTGAGATGGATGAAGACAAAAATATAACATACCTGCTATGAACTGAATTGTGTCCCCCGAAGATTCATATGTTGAAGCCTTAACCCCTAGTGGGATGTATTTGGGGACTGGGCCTTAGGAGGTACTTAGATTTAGAGGAGGCTGAGGTGGGGCCTTCATGATGGGATTAGTGTCCTTATAACAGAGATACCAGAGAGCTTGCTCTTTCTCTCTCTACCTGCCATATGAAGACACAGCAAGGTGGCACTCTACAAGCTAAGAAAGTTCTCACCAGAAACCGACCATGCTGGCACGTTGATCTTTAACTTCTAGCCCCCAGAATTGTGAGAAAATTAATTTCCGTTGTTTAAGCCACCTGATCTATGGTATTTTGTTATTGCAGATCAAGCTAACTAAGACAATACTAAAACTTACAGGATACAGCAAAAACAGGGCTCTGAATTCCTACACTAAAAAAGATCTCTAAGCAATAACCTAAGGTTCCACTTTAACAAACTAGGGGAAAAAAAAGAGCAAAGTAAACCTAAAGCAAGCAGAAGGGAATAATAAAGAGTTTGGATAAATGAAGTAGAGAATAGAAAAACAGAGAAAACTCAATGAAACTGAAAGTTGGTTCTTTGAAATGATCAACAAAATTGACAAACCTTTAGCTAGACTGACAAAGAAAAGAAGAAAAGACTCAAAATCACTAAAATCAGGAAAGAAAGCAGAATGATACCACTTACCTTACAGAAATAAAAAGGATTCTAAGGATACTATGAACAATTGTATAGGAACAAATGAGAACAACTTACATGAAACTGACAAATTCCTAGAAAGACACAAAGCACTGAAACTGACTCAAGAAGGAATACAGAATCTGAATAGGCCTTTTTTTATAGGTAAAGAGATTGAATTAATAATCAAAAAACTTCCGATAAAGAAAAGCCCAAGACCAGATGGCTTTACCAGTATATTACTTCCCCAGAGCTGCTATAATAAATTACCACAAACTCGGTGGCTTAAAAGAACCGAAATGTATTCTCTTACAGCTCTGGAGGCTAGAAATTTGAAATCAAATGGTCAGCTGCGTCATGCTTCCTTATGAAGACTCTAGGGAAGACTCCTTCCTTCCTTCTTCCTAGATTCTGGTAGCTCTTGGCATTGCTTGGCTTATAGCAGCATCACTCCAGTCTCTGCCTCCATCTCTTCACAGGGCCTGCTTTTCGGCGTGTGTCTTTTTGTCCTATTCTCTTGTTATAAGGACACAAATCGTTGGATTTAGGGCCTACCTTAATCTAGTATGATCTCACTATTTCAATTAAGATAATACTGAGTTTCTGGGTTACCTTATTTCAAATAACACTCTGAGTTTCTGGGTGGACATGAATTCTGGGAAACACTATTCAACTTACTACAACTGATGAATTATAGCAAACATAAAGGAGAATCAACATCAATTCTTTTCAAACTCTTCCAAAAAACAGAAGAGAAAGAAACATTTCTCAACTCATTCTATGCAGCCAGTATTACCTTGACATCAAAACCAAAGACATCACAAGAAAACTACCAATATTCGTTATGAACACAGATGGAAAATCCTCAAGAAAATACTACCAAATCAAATCCAGCAGAATATAACAAATTATAAACAATGACCAAGTGGAATTTATTCAGAAAGGCAAAACTGGTTCAACATATAATAATCAATGTAATACTCCATATTAACAAAGTTGGAAGACTCACAATTCCCAGTTTGAAAACTTAAAGTACAAAGCTACAGTAATCAAGCCAGTATGTAATAAGGATACACATATAGACCAATGGAATAGAACTGAGAGTTCAGAAGTACATCCATACATCTATGTCAACTGGTTTTTTTTTTTACTGTGGTCCCAAGACAATTCAATGGGAAAAGAATAGTCTTTTTAACAAATGGTGCCAGAGCAAGTAGATATCCACCAGCAAAAGAATGAACATGGACACCTTCCTCAAACTGAATACAAACGTTAATTCAAAATGAATCAAAGACCTAAATGTAAAAGCTAAAACTATAAAACTCTTAGAAGAAAACATAGGTGTAAATTTTTGTGACCATGGATCAGGCCACAGTTTCCTTGATATAACACTTAAAGCACAATAAAATAAAAAATGGATAAAATGGATTTCATTAAAAAGTTCATGCTGCAAAGAACACTATTAAAGTGATGACAGCCCATAGAATAGGAAAAAGTATTTGCAAATCATATATCTAATAAAGGTCTAATATCCAGAATATATAAAGAACTCTTACAACTCAACAAAAAGACAACTCAAAAAATGGACAAAGTGGGACTTCCCTGGTGGTCCAGTGGTTAGGACTCTGCGCTTCCACTGCAGGGGGCGTGGGTTTGACCCCTGGTCAGGGAACTAAGATCCCACATGACATGTGGCGCAGCCAAAAAAAAAAAAACGGACAAAGGATTTAAACAGACATTTCTCCAAAGAATAAATGGACAACAGCAAATGAAAAGATGCTCAGCATTACTAGTCATTAGGGAAACGCAGTCAAAACCATGAGATACCACTTGCCACACATTAGGATGGCTATTATTAAAAAAAAGAAAAAAAGGAAAATAACAAGTATTGGCAAGGATATGGAGAAACTGGAACTCCTGTATTGATACATTGCTGGTGGGAATGTAAAATGGTGCCACTACCGTGAAAAACAATTCAACAGTTTCTCAAAAAGTTAAACACAGAATTACCATATGATGCAGCAATTCCATTTCTAAATATATACTCCAGAGAATTGAAAGCAGGGACTTAAAACAGACTTATACTGAATGTTCTCAGCAGCATTATTCACAATAGCCAAAAGGTGAAACAAACCAAATGCCCATCAACAGATGACTGGATAAACAAAATGCAGTGTATACATACAATGCAATATTATTCTGCCTTAATACAATGGGAAAAAGACAGTCTCTTCAGCAAGTGGTGTTGGGAAAGTGGGACAGCCGTGTGTAAACTGATGAAGTCAGAACACTCTCACCACACACAAAAATAAACTCAAAATGGCTTAAAGGCTTAAACGTACGACATGACACCATAAAACTCCTAGAAGAGATCATAGGCAAAACATTCTCTGACATAAATCATACCAATGTTTTCTCAGGTCAGTCTCCCAAGGCAATAGAAATAAAAACAAAAATAAACAAATGAGACCTAATCAAACTTACAAGCTTTTGCACAGCAAAGGAAACCATAAACAAAACGAAAAGACAACCTACAGAATGGGAAAAAACATGTGCAAACAATGCAACTGACAAGAGCTTAACTTTCAAAATATACAAACAGTTCATACAACTCAACAACAAAAAAACAAACAACCCAGGGACTTCCCTGATGGTCCAGTGGTTAGGATGCAGTGGTTTCACTGCCGAGGGCCGGGGTTTAATCACTGATCAGGGAACTAAGATCCCGCAAGCCACGTGGCGGGGCCAAAAAAAAAAAATCAAACAAAAAGCAGAAGACCTAAATAGACACCTCTCCAAAGAAGACATACAGGTGGCCAGCAGACACATGAAAGGATGCTCAACATCGCTAATTATTAGAGAAACGCAAATCAAAACTAAAACTACACCGGGAGCTTCAAGATGGCGAAAGAGTAAGACGCGGAGATCACCTTCCTCTCCACAAATACATCAGAAATACATCTACATGTGGAACAGCTCATATACAACACCTACTGAACGCTGACAGAGGACCTCAGACCTCCCAAAAGGCAAGAAACTCCCTACGTACCTGGGTAGGGCAAAAGAAAAAAGAAAAAACAGAGACAAAAGAATAGGGACGGGACCTGCACCAGTGGGAGGGAGCTGTGAAGGAGGAAAGGTTTCCACACACTAGGAAGCCCCTTCGCAGGCAGAGACTGCGGGTGGCAGAGCTTCGGAGCCACAGAGGAGAGAGCAGCAACAGGGGTGCGGAAGGCACAGCGGAGAGATTCCTGCACAGGATCGGTGCCGACCAGCACTCACCAGCCCGAGAGGCTTGTCTGCTCACTCGCTGGGGCGGGCAGGGGCTGGGAGCTGAGGCTCGGGCTTCGCAGGTCGGATCCCAGGGAGAGGACTGGGGTTGGCTGCGTGAACACAGCATGAAGGGGGCTAGTGCGCCATGGCTAGCTGGGAGGGACTCCGGGAAAAAGTCTGGACCTGCAGAAGAGGCAAGAGACTTTTTCTTCCCTCTTTGTTTCCTGGTGCGTGAGGAGAGGGGATTAAAAGCACCGCTTAAAGGAGCTCCAGAGACGGGCGCGAGCCGTGGCTATCAGCGCAGACCACCGAGACGGGCATGGGACGCAAAGGCTGCTGCTGCCGCCACCAAGAAGCCTGTGTGCAAGCACAGGTCACTCTCCACACCTCCGCTCCTGGGAGCCTGTGTGCGCCCCCCACTGCCAGGGTCCCATGATGCAGGGACAACTTCCCGGGGAGAACACACCGCGCGCCTCAGGCTGGTGCAACGTCACACCGGCCTCTGCCGCCACAGGCTCGCCCCGCATCCATACCCCTCCCTCCCCCCGGCCTGAGTGAGCCAGAGCCCCTGAATCAGCTGCTCCTTTAACCCCGTCCTGTCTGAGCAAAGAAAAGACGCCCTCAGGCGACCTACACGCAGAGGCGGGTCCAAATCAAAAGCTGAACCCAGGAGCTGTGCAAACAAAGAAGAGAAAGGGAAATCTCTCCCAGCAGCCTCAGGAGCAGCGGATTAAATCTCCACAATCAACTTGATGTACCCTGCATCTGCGGAATACCTGAACACACAAGAAATCCCAAATTGAGGAGGTGGACTTTGGGAGCAGAAGATATATTTTTTTCCCCCTTTTTCTCTTTTTGTGAGTGTGTATGTGTATGCTTCTGTGTGTGATTTTGTCTGTATAGCTTTGCTTTTACCATTTGTCCTAGGGTTCTGTCCGTCCGATTTTTGTTTTTACTTTAAAAAATTTTTTTCTTAATAATTATTTTTTATTTTTTATTTTATTTTACTTTATTTTATTTCACTTTATTTTATTTTATCTCCTTTCTTTCTATTTTTTCTCCCTTTTACTCTGAGTCGTGTGGATGAAAGGCTCTTGGTGCTCCAGCCGGGCATCAGGGCTGTGCCTCTGAGGTGGGAGAGCCAACTTCAGGACACTGGTCCATAAGAGACCTCCCAGCTCCACATAATATCAAACGGCAAAAATCTCCCAGAGATCTCCATCTCAACGCCAAGACCCAGCTTCACTCAACGACCAGCAAGCTACAGTGCTGGACACCCTATGCCAAACAACTAGCAAGACAGGAACACAGGAAAATAAGAACTTATCCAGGGGAAAGGAACCAAGATGGTGGAGTACAAGGACGTGCTCTCACTCCCTCTTGCGAGAACACCAGAATCACAACTAGCTGCTGGACAATCATCGACAGGAAGACACTGGAACTCACCAAAAAAGATACCCCACATCGAAAGACAAAGGAGAAGCCACAATGAGAAGGTAGGAGGGGCGCAATCAGAGTAAAATCAAATCCCATAACTGGTGGGTGGGTGACTCACAGACTGGCGAACACTTATACCACAGAAGTCCACTCACTGGAGTGGAGAGTCCACTCACTCTGAGCCCCACGTCAGGCTTCCCAACCTGGGAGTCCGGCAACGGGAGGAGGAATTCATAGAGAATCAGACTTTGAAGCTTAGTGGGAATTGATTGCAGGACTTCGACAGGACTGGGGGAAACAGAGACCCCACTCTTGGAGGGCGCACACAAAATAGTGTGCGCATCGGGACCCAGGGGAAGGAGCAGTGACCCCGGGGGAGACTGAACCAGACCGACCTGCTGGTGTTGGAGGGTCTCCTGCAGAGGCGGGGGGTGGCTGTGTTTCACCGTGGGGACAAGGACATTGGCAGCGGAGGTTCTGGGAAGTGCTCTTTGGCGTGAGCCCTCCCAGAGTCTGTCATTAGCCCCACCAAAGAGCCCAGGTAGGCTCCAGTGTTGGGTTGCCTCAGGCAAAACAACCAACAGGAAGGGAACCCAGCCCCACCCATCAACAGTCAAGTGGATTAAAGTTTTACTGAGCTCTGACCACCACAGCAACAGTCAGCTCTACCCACCACCAGAGCCTCCCATCAAGCCTCTTAGATAGCCTCAACCACCAGAGGGCAGACAGCAGAAGCATGAAAAACTATAATCCTGCAGCCTGTGGAACAAAAACCACATTAACAGAAAGACAGACAAGATGAAAAGGCAGAGGGCTATATACCAGATGAAGGAACAAGACAAAACCCCAGAAAAACAACTAAATGAAGTGGAGATAGGCAACCTTCCAGAAAAAGAATTCAGAATAATGATAGTGAAGATGATCCAGGACCTCGGAATAAGAATGGAGGCAAAGATCGAGAAGATGCAAGAAATGTTTAACAAAGACCTAGAAGAATTAAAGAACAAACAAACAGAGATGAACAACACAATAACTGAAATGAAAACTACATTAGAAGGAATCAATAGCAGAATAACTGAGGCAGAAGAACGGATAAGTGACCTGGAAGACAGAATGGTGGAATTCACTGCTGCGGAACAGACTAAAGAAAAAAGAATGAAAAGAAATGAAGACAGCCTAAGAGACCTCTGGGACAACATTAAACGCAACAACATTCGCATTATAGCGGTCCCAGAAGGAGAAGAGAGAGAGAAAGGACCAGAGAAAATATTTGAAGAGATTATAATCAAAAACTTCCCTAACGTGGGAAAGGAAATAGCCACCCAAGTCCAGGAAGCGCAGCGAGTCCCATACAGGATAAACCCAAGCAAAAACACACCGAGACACATAGTAATCAAACTGGCAAAAATTAAAGACAAAGAAAAATTATTGAAAGAAGCAAGGGAAAAACGACAAATAACATACAAGGGAACTCCCATAAGGTTAACAGCTGATTTCTCAGCAGAAACTCTACAAGCCAGAAGGGAGTGGCATGATATACTTAAAGTGATGAAAGGGAAGAACCTACAACCAAGATTACTCTACCTGGCAAGGATCTCATTCAGATTTGATGGAGAAATCAAAAGCTTTACAGACAAGCAAAAGCTAAGAGAATTCAGCACCATCAAACCAGCTCTACAACAAATGCTAAAGGAACTTCTCTAAGTGGGAAACACAAGAGAAGAAAAGGACCTACAAAAACAAACCCAAAACAATTAAGAAAATGGTCATAGGAACATACATATCGATAATTTCCTTAAACGTGAATGGATTAAATGCTCCAACCAAAAGACACAGGCTTGCTGAATGGATACAAAAACAAGACCCATGTATATGCTGTCTACAAGAGACCCACTTCAGACCTAGGGACACATAGAGACTAAAAGTGAGGGGATGGAAAAAGATATTCCATGCAAATGGAAATCAAAAGAAAGCTGGAGTAGCTATACACATATCAGATAAAATAGACTTTAAAATAAAGAATGTTACAAGAGACAAGTAAGGACACTACATAATGATCAAGGGATCAATCCAAGAAGAAGGTATAACAATTATAAATATATATGCACCCAACATAGGAGCACCTCAATACATAAGGCAACTGCTAACAGCTATAAAAGAGGAAATCAACAGTAACACAATAATAGTGGGGGACATTAACACCTCACTTACACCAATGGACAGATCATCCAAAATGAAAATAAATAAGGAAACAGAAGCTTTAAATGACACAACAGACCAGATAGATTTAATTGATATTTATAGGACAGTCCATCCAAAAACAGCAGATTACACGTTCTTCTCAAGTGCACACGGAACATTCTCCAGGATAGATCACATCTTGTGTCACAAATCAAGGCTCAGTAAATTTAAGAAAATTGAAATCATATCAAGCATCTTTTCTGACCACAACGCTATGAGATTAGAAATCAATTACAGGGAAAAAAACGTAAAAAACACAAACACATGGAGGCTAAACAATACGTTACTAAATAAACAAGAGATCACTGAAGAAATCAAAGAGGAAATCAAAAAATACCTAGAGACAAATGACAATGAAAACACGACGATCCAAAACCGATGGGACGCAGCAAAAGCAGTTCTAAGAGGGAAGTTTATAGCAATACAAGCCTACCTAAAGAAACAAGAAAAATCTCAAGTAAACAATCTAACCTTACACCTAAAGGAACTAGAGAAAGAAGAACAAACAAAACCCAAAGTTAGCAGTAGGAAAGAAATCATAGAGATCAGAGCGGAAATAAATGAAATAGAAACAAAGAAAACAATAGCAAAGATCAATAAAACTAAAAGCTGGTTCTTTGAGAAGATAAACAAAATTGATAAGCCATTAGCCAGACTCATCAAGAAAAAGAGGGAGAGGACTCAAATCAATAAAACTAGAAATGAAAAAGGAGAAGTTACAACAGACACCGCAGAAATACAAAACATCCTAAGAGACTACTACAAGAAACTCTATGCCAATAAAATGGACAACCTGGAAGAAATGGACAAATTCTTAGAAAGGTATAACCTTCCAAGACTGAACCAGGAAGAAGCAGAAAATATGAACAGACCAATCACAAGGAATGAAATTGAAACTGTGATTAAAAATCTTCCAACAAACAAAAGTCCAGGACCAGATGGCTTCACAGGTGAATTCTATCAAACATTTAGAGAAGAGCTAACACCCATCCTTCTCAAACTCTTCCAAAAAATGGCAGAGGAAGGAACACTCCCAAACTCATTCTATGAGGCCACCATCACCCTGATACCAAAACCAGACAAAGATACTCCAAAAAAAGAAAATTACAGACCAATATCACTGATGAATATAGACGCAAAAATCCTCAACAAAATACTGGCCAACAGAATCCAACAACACATTAAAAGGATCATACACCACGATCAAGTGGGATTTATCCCAGGGATGCAAGGATTCTTCAATATACACAAATCAATCAATGTGATACACCATATTAACAAATTGAAGAATAAAAACCATCTGATCATCTCAATAGATGCAGAAAAAGCTTTTGACAAAATTCAACACCCATATACGATAAAAACTCTCCAGAAAGTGGGCATAGAGGGAACCTACCTCAACATAATAAAGGCCATATACGACAAACCCACAGCAAACATCATTCTCAATGGTGAAAAACTGGAAGCATTTCCTCTAAGATCAGGAATGAGACAAGGATGTCCACCCTCACCACTATTATTCAACATAGTTTTGGAAGTTTTAGCCACCGCAATCAGGGAAGAAAAAGAAATAAAAGGAATACAAATTGGAAAAGAAGAAGTAAAACTGTCACTGTTTGCAGATGACATGATACTATACATAGAGAATCCTAAAAATGCCACCAGAAAACTACTGGAGCTAATCAATGAATTTGGTAAAGTTGCAGGATACAAAATTAATGCACAGAAATCTCTTGCATTCCTATACACCAATGATGAAAAATCTGAAAGAGAAATTAATGAAACACTCCCATTTACCATTGCAACAAAAAGAATAAAATTCCTAGGAATAAACCTACCTAGGGAGACAAAAGACCTGTATGCAGAAAACTATAAGACACTGATGAAAGAAATTAAAGATGATACCAACAGGTGGAGAGATATACCATGTTCTTGGATTGGAAGAATCAATATTGTGAAAATGACTATACTACCCAAAGCAATCTACAGATTCAATGCAATCCCTATCAAATTACCAATGGCATTTTTTACGGAACTAGAACAAATCATCTTAAAATTTGTATGGAGACACAAAAGACCCCGAATAGCCAAAGCAGTCTTGAGGGAAAAATACGGAGCTGGAGGAATCAGGCTCCCTGACTTCAGACTATACTACAGAGCTACAGTAATCAAGACAATATGGTACTGGCACAAAAACAGAAACGTAGATCAATGGAACAAGATAGAAAGTCCAGAGATAAACCCACGCACCTATGGTCAACTAATCTATGACAAAGGAGGCAAAGATATACAATGGAGAAAAGACAGTCTCTTCAATAAGTGGCGCTGGGAAAACTGGACAGCTACATGTAAAACAATGAAATTAGAACACTCCCTAACACCATACACAAAAATTAACTCAAAATGGATTCGAGACCTAAATGTAAGACCGGACACTATAAAACTCTTAGAGGAAAACATAGGAAGAACGCTCTTTGACATCAATCACAGCACGATCTTTTTTGATCCACCTCCTAGAGTAATGGAAATAAAAACAAAAATAAACAAATGGGACCTAATGAAACTTCAAAGCTTTTGCACAGCAAAGGAAACCATAAACAAGACCAAAAGACAACCCTCAGAATGGGAGAAAATATTTGCAAACGAATCAACGGACAAAGGATTAATCTCCAAAATATATAAACAGCTCATTCAGCTTAATAATAAAGAAACAAACAACCCAATCCAAAAATGGGCAGAAGACCTAAATAGACATTTCTCCAAAGAAGACATACAGATGGCCAAGAAGCACATGAAAAGATGCTCAACATCACTAATTATTAGAGAAATGCAAATCAAAACGACAATGAGGTATCACCTCACACCAGTTAGAATGGGCATCATCAGAAAATCTACAAACAACAAATGCTGGAGAGGGTGTGGAGAAAAGGGAACCCTCTTGCACTGTTGGTGGGAATGTAAATTGATACAGCCACTATGGAGAACAGTATGGAGGTTCCTTAAAAAACTAAAACTAGATCTACCATATGATCCAGCAATCCCACTACTGGGCGTATACCCAGAGAAAACCATAATTCAAAAAGAAACATGCACCCCAATGTTCATTGCAGCACTATTTACAATAGCCAGGTCATGGAAGCAGCCTAAATTCCCATCGACAGACGAATGGTTAAAGAAGTTGTGGTACATATATACAATGGAACATTACTCAGCCATAAAAAGGAACGAAACTGAGTCATTTGCTGAGACGTGGATGGATCTAGAGACTGTCATACAGAGTGAAGTAAGTCAGAAAGAGAAAAACAAATATCGTATATTAACGCATGTATGTGGAACCTAGAAAAATAGTACAGATGAGCCTGTTTGCAGGGCAGAAGTTGAGACACAGATGTGGAGAACAGACATATGGACACCAAGGGGGGAAAACTGCGGTGGGGTGGGGATGGTGGTGTGCTGAATTGGGCAATTGGGATTGACATGTATACACTGATGTGTATAAAACTGATGACTAATAAGAACCTGCAGTATAAAAAAAAAAACAAACAAAACAACTAATACTAAACTTACATTGGGTTATTTGTATGGAAATATGTGAATATAAATGTTTCAGAAATTACATGAAATTTCTAAAACTCTTATATGTTCTGGTATAATGTTATGTCATAATTCTAGTTATTACTTTAAAATGTGTATCTCAGAAATAACTAAATTTCCTTGTCAATTGCATTATTATGAACTTTCATCAAATCTTTAACCGTGGTCATTTTTAAGTCTTTCGTCATATACAAACAGTTCTGGGTGTACTGTGATGCTTTTACAAATATGTTCCTATAAAAGGGTTTCATCTTCAAGGAATTCATGGAAAAGTCTCTGACAAGTACAGGTTTCTGGTAACTGACTGTACTGCTGAACTGAATGAATAAGCATTTTCAGAACTCTAATGAAAAACTGATGAACTCATAAAAGTGCTAACAAAAGATCAAGATGAAAAAAAAATTAATTACATGGGACTGAGTGAACTGATGAGGATGATTATAATTTTTGTGACTTTCTGTCTGAATTAAAAAAAAAAAAAATCCCACAAGGACTCAGAAGCAAAGAATATACAAATCAATTTTCACTGCAAAGTAAAGGAGCTATTAGAGTGGAGGATTACTGGACTGAATGTCAATATTATGACGTAGCATGAGTGTGTTTCGTGTTTGGTAATTGCAATCATTGTTGCTTTTGTTGTGGTCATCCATTTACAATGCTTGGTGTCAGTCTATTTATCTCTTGTAAAAATAAAATACAGTGTGTGTGTGTGTGAAGAAAAAAAAAAAAAAGATAGGAACACAACCCCATCCATTAGCAGAGAGGCTGCCTAAAATCATAATAAGGCCACAGACACCCCAAAACACACCACCAGACGTGGACCTGCCCACCAGAAAGACAAGATCCAGTCTCATCCACCAGAACACAGGCACTAGTCCCCTCCACCAGGAAGCCTACACAACCCACTGAACCAGCCTTAGCCACTGGGGACAGACACCAAAAACAACGGGAACTACGAACCTGCAGCCTGCGAAAAGGAGACCCCAAACACAGTCAGATAAGCAAAATGAGAAGACAGAAAAACACACAGCAGATGAAGGAGTAAGGTAAAAACCCACCAGACCTAACAAATGAAGAGGACATAGGCAGTCTACCTGAAAAAGAATTCAGAATAATGATAGTAAAGATGATGGAAAATCTTGGAAATAGAATAGAGAAAATACAAGAAACATTTAACAAGGACCTAGAAGAACTAAAGAGTAAACAAACAATGATGAACAACACAATAAACGAAATTTAAAATTCTCTACAAGGGATCAATAGCAGAATAACTGAGGCAGAAGAACGGATAAGTGACCTGGAAGATAAGAGAGTGGAAATAACTACTGAAGAGCAGAATAAAGAAAAAAGAATGAAAAGAACCGAGGACAGTCTCAGAGACCTCTGGGACAACATTAAACGCACCAACATTCGAATTATAGGGGTCCCAGAAGAAGAAGAAGAGAAAGAGAAAGGGACTGAGAAAACATCTGAAGAGATCATAGGTGAAAACTTCCCTAATATGGGAAAGGAAATAGTTAATCAAGTCCAGGAAGCACAGAGAGTCCCACACAGGATAAATCCAAGCAGAAACACACCAAGACACATATTAATCAAACTATCAAAAATTAAATACAAAGAAAAAATATTAAAAGCAGCAAGGGAAAAACAACAAATAACACACAAGGGAATCCCCATAAGGTTAACAGCTGATCTTTCAGCAGAAACTCTGCAAGCCAGAAGGGAGTGGCAGGACATATTTAAAGTGATGAAGGAGAAAAACCTACAACCAAGACTACTCTACCCAGCAAGGATCTCATTCAGATTTGATGGAGAAATTAAAACCTTTACAGACAAGCAAAAGCTAAGAGAATTCAGCACCACCAAACCAGCTTTACAACAAATGCTAAAGGAACTTCTCTAGGCAGGAAACACAAGAGAAGGGAAAGACCTACAATAACAAACCCAAAACAATTAAGAAAATGGGAATAGGAACATACATATCAATTATTACCTTAAATGTAAATGGATTAAATGCTCCAACCAAAAGACATAGACTGGCTGAATGGATACAAAAACAAGACCCATATATATGCTGTCTACAAGAGACCCACTTCAGACCTAGGGACACATACAGACTGAAAGTGAGGGGATGGAAAAAGATATTCCATGCAAATGGAAATCAAAAGAAAGCTGGAGTAGCAATTCTCATATCAGACAAAATAGACTTTAAAATAAAGACTATTACAAGAGACAAAGAAGCACACTACATAATGATCAAGGGATCAATCCAAGAAGAAGATATAACAATTGTAAATATTTATGCACCCAACATAGGAGCACCTCAATAAATAAGGCAAATGCTAACAGCCATAAAAGGGGAAATCGACAGTAACACAATAATAATAGGGGACTTTAACACCCCACTTTCACCAATGGACAGATCATCCAAAATGAAAATAAATAAGGAAACACAAGTTTTAAAAGATACATTAAACAAGATGGACTTAATTGATATTTATAAGACATTCCATCCAAAAACAACAGAATACACATTCTTCTCAAGTGCTCATGGAACATTCTCCAGGATAGATCATATCTTGGGTCACAAATCAAGCCTTGGTAAATTTAAGAAAACTGAAATCATATCAGGTATCTTTTCTGACCACAACGCTATGAGACTAGATATCAATTACCGGAAAAAATCTGTAAAAAATACCAGCACACACAGGCTAAACAATACACTACTTAATAACCAAGAGATCACTGAAGGAATGAAAGGAAATCAAAAAATACCTAGAAACAAATGACAATGAAAACACGATGACCCAAAACCTATGGGATGCAGCAAAAGCAGTTCTAAGAGGGAAGTTTATAGCAATAAAATCCTACCTTAAGAAACAAGAAACATCTCAAATAAACAACCTAACGTTACACCTAAAGCAATTAGAGAAAGAAGAACAAAAAACCCCCAAAGTTAGCAGAAGGAAAGAAATCATAAAGATCAGATCAGAAATAAATGAAAAAGAAATGAAGGAAACAAGAGCAAAGATCAATAAAACTAAAAGCTGGTTCTTTGAGAAGATAAACAAAATTGATAAACCATTAGTCAGACTTATCAAGAAAAAAGGGAGAATACTCAAATCAATAGAATTAGAAATGAAAAAGAAGTAACAACTGACACTGCAGAAATACAAAGGATCATAAGACATTACTACAAGCAACTCTATGCCAATAAAATGGACAACCTGGAAGAAATGGACAAATTCTTAGAAATGCACAACCTTCCAAGACTGAACCAGGAAGAAATAGAAAATATGAACAGACCAATCACAAGCACTGAAATTGAAACTGTGATTAAAAATGTTCCAACAGACAAAAGTCCAGGACCAGATGGCTTCACAGGCGAATTCTATTAAACATTTAGAGAAGAGCTAACACCTATCCTTCTCAAACTCTTCCAAAATATAGCAGAGGGAGGAACACTCCCAAACTCATTCTACAAGGCCACCATCACCCTGACACCAAAACCAGACAAAGATGTCACAAAGAGGGGCTTCCCTCGTGGCGCAGTGGTTGAGAATCTGCCTGCCAATGCAGGGGGCATGGGTTCGAGCCCTGGTCTGGGAAGATCCCACATGCCGCGGAGCAACTAGGTCCATGAGCCACAACTACTAAGCCAGCGCGTCTGGAGCCTGTGCTCCGCAACAAGAGAGGCCGCGATAGTGAGACACCCGCGCACCGCGATGAACAGTGGCCCCCGCTTGCCGCAACTAGAGAAAGCCCTCGCACAGAAACGAAGACCCAACACATCCAAAAAAAATAAAATAAAATAAAAAATAAAAATAAATTAAAGTAACTTCCAAAAAAAAAAAGATATCACAGAGAAAGAAAACTACAGGCCAATATCACTGATGAACATAGACGCAAAAATCCTCAAGAAAATACTAGCAAACAGACTCCAGCAGCACATTAAAAGGATCATACACCATGATCGAGTGGGGTTTATCCCAGGAATGCAAGGATTCTTCAATATATGCAAATCAATCAACGTGATACACCACATTAACAAATTGAAGGAGAAAAACCATATGATCATCTCAATAGATGCAGAGAAAGCTTTCGACAAAATTCAACACCCATTTATGATAAAAACCCTGCAGAAAGTAGGCATAGAGGGAACTTTCCTCAACATAATAAAGGTCATATATGACAAACCCACAGCCAACATCGTCCTCAATGGTGAAAAACTGATACCATTTCCACTAAGATCAGGAACAAGACAAGGTTGCCAACTCTCACCACTATTATTCAACATAGTTTTGGAAGTTTTAGCCACAGCAATCAGAGAAGAAAAAGAAATAAAAGGAATCCAAATCGGAAAAGAAGAAGTAAAGCTGTCACTGTTTGCAGATGGTATGATACTATACATAGAGAATCCTAAAAATGCTACCAGAAAACTACTAGAGCTAATCAATGAATTTGGTAAAGTAGCAAGATACAAAATTAATGCACAGAGATCTCTAGCATTCCTATACACTAATGATGAAAAATCTGAAAGTGAAATTAAGAAAACACTCCCATTTACCACTGCAACAAAAAGAATAAAATATCTAGGAATAAACCTACCTAAGGAGACAAAAGACCTGTATGCAGAAAATTATAAGACACTGATGAAAGAAATTAAAGATGATACAAATAGATGGAGAGATATACCACGTTCTTGGATTGGAAGAATCAACATTGTGAAAATGACTCTACTACCCAAAGCAATCTACAGATTCAATGCAATTCCTATCAAACTACCAATGGCATTTTTCACAGAACTAGAACAAAAAATTTCACAATTTGTATGGAAACACAAAAGACCCCAAATAGCCAAAGCAATCTTGAGAAAGAAGAACGGAGCTGGAGGAATCAGGCTCCCTGACTTCAGAATATATTACAAAGCTACAGTAATCAAGACAGGATGGTACTGGCACAAAAACAGAAATATAGATCAATGGAACAGGATAGAAAGCCCAGAGATAAACCCACGCACATATGGTCACCTTATCTTTGAGAAAGGAGGCAAGCATATACAGTGGAGAAAAGACAGCCTCTTCAATAAGTGGTGCTGGGAAAACTGGACAGGTACATGTAAAAGAATGAAATTAGAACACTCCCTAACACCATACACAAAAATAAACTCAAAATGGATTAAAGGCCTAAATGTAAGGCCAGACACTATAAAACTCTTAGAGGAAAACATAGGCAGAACACTCTATGACATAAATCACAGCAAGATCCTTTTTGACCCACCTCCTAGAGAAATGGAAATAAAAACAAAAATAAGCAAATGGGACCCAATGAAACTTAAAAGCTTTTGCACAGCAAAGGAAACCATAAACAAGACCAAAAGACAACACTCAGAATGGGAGAAAACATTTGCAAATGAAGCAACTGACAAAGGATTAATCTCTGGGCTTCCCTGGTGGCGCAGTGGTTGAGAGTCTGCCTGCCAATGCAGGGGACACGGGTTCGAGTCCTGGTCTGGGAAGATCCCACATGCCGCAGAGCGGCTGGGCCCGTGAGCCACAACTACTGAGCCTGCGCGTCTGGAGCCTGTGCTCCGCAACAAGAGAGGCTGCGACAGTGAGAGGCCCGCGCACCGCGATGAGGAGTGGCCCCCACTCGCCGCAACTGGAGAGAGCCCTCGCACAGAAACAAAGACCTAACGCAGCCAAGAATGAAATAAATAAATAAATTTAGGAAAAGAAAAAAAGGATTAATCTCCAAAATTTACAAGCAGCTCATGCAGCTCAATATCAAAAAAACAAACAAGTCCATCCAAAAATGGGCAGAAGACCTAAATAGACATTTCTCCAAAGAAGATATACAGATTGCCAACAAACACATGAAAGAACGCTCAACATCATTAATCATTAGAGAAATGCAAATCAAAACTACAATGAGACATCATCTCACACTGGTCAGAACGGCCATCATCAAAAAATCTACAAACAATAAATGCTGGAGAGGGTATGGAGAAAAGGGAACCCTCTTGCACTGTTGGTGGGAATGTAAACTGATACAGCCACTATGGAGAACAGTATGGAGGTTCCTTAAAAAACTAAAACTAGAACTACCATACGACCCAGCAATTCCACTACTGGACATATACCCTGAGAAAACCATAGTTCAAAAAGAGTCATGTACGAAAATGTTCATTGCAGCTCTATTTACAATCGCCAGGACATGGAAGCAACCTAAGTGTCCATCAACAGATGAATGGATAAAGAAGATGTGGCACATATATACAATGGAATATTACTCAGCCATAAAAAGAAACAAAATTGAGTTATTTGTAGTGAGGTGGATGGACCCAGAGTCTGTCATACAGAGTGAAGTAAGTCAGAAAGAGAAAAGCAAATACAGTATGCTAACACATATATATGGAATCTAAGGGAAAAAAAAAAAAAGGTCACGAAGAACCTAGGGGCAAGACAGGAATAAAGACACAGACCTACTAGAGAATGGACTTGAGGATATGGGGAGGGGGAAGGGTAAGCTGTGACAAAGTGAGAGAGTGGCATGGACATATATACACTACCAAACGTAAAATAGCTAGCTAGCTAGTGGCAAGCAGCCGCATAGCACAGGGAGATCAGCTCGGTGCTTTGTGACCACCTAGAGGGGTGGGATAGGGAGGGTGGGAGGGAGGGAGATGCAAGAGGGAAGAGATATGGGAACATATGTATATGTATAACTGATTCACTTTGTTACAAAGCAGAAACTAACACACCATTGTAAAGCAATTATATTCCAATAAAGATGTTAAAATAAATAGACAAATAAAAAATAAAAAAATAAAAACTAAAACTACAATGAGGTACCACCTCACACTGGTCAGAATGGCCATCATTATAAAGTCTACAAATAACAAATGCTGGAGAGGGTGTGGAGAAAAGGCAACTCTCTTATACTGTTCGTGGGAATGTAAGATTTTGCAGCCACTGTGGAAAACAGTATGGAGGTTCCTCAGAAAACTAAAAACAGAATTACCATGTGATCCAGCAATCCCACTCCTGGGCACATATCCAGACAAAACTGTAACTCAAAAAGATACATGCACCCCCTATGTTCACAGCAGCACTATTCACAATAGCCAAGACATGGAAACAACCTGAATGTCCATCGATGGATGAATGGATAAAGAAGACGTGGCACATATATACAATGGAATACTACTCAGCCATAAAAAAGAATGAAATAATGCCATTTGCAGCAACATGGATGCAACTAGAGATTATCATACTAAATGAAGTAAGTCAGAAAGAGAAAGACAAATATATGATATCACTTATACGTGGAATCTAAAATATGACACAAATGAACCTATCTATGAAACAGAAACAGACAGACATAGAGAACAGACCTGTGGTTGCCAAGGGGGAGGAAGCTGGGGGAGGGATGGAATGGGAGGTTGGGGTTAGCAGATGTGAGCTTTTATATATAGAATGGATAAACAACAAGGTCCTCTTGTATAGCACAAAGAACTATATTCAATATTCTATGATAAACCATAATGGAGAAGAATATTTTAAAAAATGAATGTATACATATAACTGAATCACTTTGCTGTATAGCAGAAATTAACATAACATTGTAAATCAACTATACTTCAATTTAAAAAAAAAAATGAAAAAACAATGCAATATTATTCAGCCTTAAAAAAGAATGAAATTCTGATATGTGCTAAAATGTGGATGAACCTGGAAAACAGTATGCTAAACAACAGAAGCCAGAGACAAAAACATATTTTATAATTCCACTTACATGAAGTGTAGGCAAACTCACAGAAACAGAAAGTAGAATGGTGGTTACCAAAGGCTAAGGGGTAGGGGAAATGGGAAGTTATTGTTTAATGGGTACAGAGTTTGTTTGGAATGCTGAAAAGTTCTAGAAATGGACAGTGATGACGGTTGCACAACACTGTGAATGTACTTAATGCCACTGAATTGCACACTTTATGGTATGGCTAAAATGATAGATTTTATGTTATGTATATTTTACCACAATAAAAAAATACCAAAAAAATTGTAGTTGATGATATATTAGAAAAAGACAAGCAATAAATAACAAATGGAATCCTCATACACTGCCTAAGGGAATATAAAATGGTGCAGCCACTTTAGAAAACAATTTGGCATTCTTCAGAAGGAAAACAGGGAAAAGTGGATATTCACACTCAAAAGAATAAACTTGGACTCTTACCTTACACCCTACACAAAAATTAACTAAAAATTGATTAGAGGCCTAAAGGTAAGACCAAAAACTTTAAAACTCCTAGAAGAAAACAGGGGAAAAGCCTCATAACATTGGATTTGGCAATGATTTCTTGGCTATGACACCAAAAGAGCAAAAATAGACAAATGGGACATCAAACCTAAAAGCTTTTGTGCAAAGGACACAATCAACAGAGTGAAAGGCAACCTACAGAATAAGAGAACATATTTGCAAGTCATCTATCTGATAAAGGGTTAATATCTAGAACATATAAAGAATTCCTACAACTCAACAACAAAATTCAACCTGATTAAAGCGAGCAAAGAACTTGAACATTTATCCAAAGATGATATTCAAATGGCCAACCAACATATGAAAAGATGAGCAACACAGCTAATTAGAGAAATGCAAATCAAAATTACAATGTGTCACCTCACACCCATTAGGATGGCACCCTTTTTTTAAAAAACCATAAACAGAAAATATCAAGTGCTGGCAAGGATGCAAAGAAATCAGAACCATTGTAGGATTGTAAAATGGTGCAAACACTATGGAAAACAGTATGGAGCTTCCTCAAATAATTAAAAATAGAACTACCATATAGTTCAGCAATCCTACTTCTGGGTATATATCCAAAAGAACTGAAAGCAGGGACACAAAGAGATTTGCACGCCCATGTTCCTAGCACACTACTAACAATAGCCAAGAGGTGGAAGCAACCCAAATGGCCATCCAAGAATGAAAGGATAAACAAAATGTGGTGTATACACACAAAGGAATTAATTATTCAGCCTTAAAAAAGGACGGAAATCTTGTCACATGTTACAACATGGATGACCCTTGAGGACATCATGTTAAGTGAAATAAGCCAGTCAAAAAAGACAAGTACTGTATGATTCCACTTATATGAGGTATCTAAAGTAGTGAAATTTACAGAAACAAAAAGTGGCATGATAGTTACCAGGAGCTGGGGAAGGGGAGAAAAGGGAAATTGTTGTATAAAGGGTATAGAGTTTCAGTTTTACAAGACGAAAAGAGTTCTGGAGGTGTTTCATAACAATGTGAATATACTTAACTCTACTAAACTATACAGTTAAAAATGGTTTAAATGGTGCATTTTATGTGTTTTCTACCACAGTTTTTAAAAAGTTAAACAGAGTACCATATGACCCAACAATTCCACTTCTAGGTATATTAGCAAGAGAAATGAAAACATATGTCCACACAAAACATATATATGAAAATTCATAGCAGCATTATAATATTAAGCCAAAAAGTAGAAACAAATGTCCACCAACAGATGAATGAATAAATAAAATGTGATGTATCCGTATAATGGAATATTATTTAGCCATAAAAAGAAATATGTATTGACACGTGCCACTATGGATGAACTCTGAAAACATTACACTAAGTGAAAGAAGCAGCCACAAAAGGCCTCATATTTCTGTGATTCCATTTTTATGAAGTGTCCAGAACAGGCAAATCCACAGAGAAAGAAAGTGGGTGTCTAGGGCTGAGGGGAGGAGGGGAATAGGGAGTGACTGCTAAAGGCTATGGGGTTTCTTTCTGGGTAATGAAAATGTTCTGGGAGTAGGTGATGGTGATAGTAGCACAACCTTGTAAATATAATAAAAACCACTGAATTGTATAGTTAACCCTTGAACAACATGAGTTTGAACTGCACAGGTCCACCTTATGAAGATTTTTTTTTAAAGTAAGTACTATGGTACTACATGAGCCATGGTTGGTTGAATCCACGGATGCATAACAGTGGACAGAGTGTTGACTATAAAGTTATACACAGATTTTCAACTGTGTGGAGGGTCAGCACCCCTAACCTCTGCATTGTTCAAGGGTCAACTGTGCTTTTAAATGATGAATTTTAGGACATGTGAATTATACCTTGATTTAAAAAAAAAAAAAGATACACTGATTTGGGAAGCACTACTGGGGGTTCAGTAACTTCAGTCTATTTTCCTCCTCCAAGGAAGGGGGTACAACCTCTTTCTCTCTTTTCCTAAAAAAGAAAAAAAAAAGACTATCCCAGTTGGAGTCTAATAGCTAAGTACAGCATCCCTTCTGTTTCTGAGGTGGGCCAGCTCACCCCTCCACAGCTCCTCTATCTGAATGAACCTGGCCAGTCCAGACAATGACAAGCACACACACCCACAGCAGCCAAACAACTGAGTTCAAGCGGTCCTCAGGGTCCCTGGGAGCCAGGACTACAAGCACTGGGATCATTCCATCGGCCTCACACAGTGGCTGTAATTTCTCCTCCTGGGGAGTATCCACAAAACAAGTTAAGGACTGATTCCACAGCTTCCTGAAATCGAGAGGAAATCCAAAGAGACTATCCATCTTCCATCCTCCTATGAAAGCAAGACTAAAGACAACCTAAATATTCATGAATAGAAGACTTGTTACAATAGTGTTCATTTGCATGGACTACTGCAATGCCATTAAAAAGAATGATCCTGGGGTGCTGGTAATTTCCATTTCTTGATCTGCGTGCTAGTTATGTGGATGTGCTCAGTTTGTGAAAATTAGTTGTACATCTGACATGTGCATGTTCTTCTATGTATATTATACTTCAATAAAATATTTTTAAAAGCATACAATAGACCTACTTGTATCGATATGGAATGTCCTTTAAAATACTACGTGAAAAAAAATAAAGGTGTAGAGGAGTAGAGGAGGTGTGGAGGTGTAGAGGAGTATGCATCACATGCTACCGTTTGTGTTTAAACCATAGTTAGATACAGATATAAATGTCTATATATAAACAGGTGCTTTGGAAGAATACACAAGCAGCTAAAAAGGCAATGGTTATGGGGGTGGAACTGGACGTCTACAGTGAGAGAGATTTATTTTTTTATTTTATATATTCTCTATTTTAATGTTACCATGCACATTTATTCATTTTACAATGACAAACTATAAACCGAGTAGCCGAAAACGTCCCTCTTTCTTCACTGAATGCCAGCCTGCTGCCTTGGGACAATTTGCTGCAATTTGGTCTATGAATCAGCACTCAGATACCTGAGATGGGGGAAGGCAGTGTGGTTTATCAGAAAGGTAATTAGTGGTGGTTTGCTATAGCAGAAAGTGAATGGATGTAATAAAACGCATATTATTTGAACTAAGGAGTTTGTTTCCCATCTCCAGCCTTTCTAGCTGTGTGATCTCAGACAAGTTATTTAACCTCTCTGAGCCTCACTTACCCCATCTGAACAATGAGGATACCAGTAACAGGGCTCTTAAAGACTTCCCTGGTGGCACAGTGGTTAAGAATCCACCTGCCAATGCAGGGGACACGGCCCTGGTCCGGGAAGATCCCACATGCCGCAGAGCAACTAAGTCCGTGCGCCACAACTACTGAACCTGCGCTCTAGAGCCCGCGAGCCACAACTACTCAGCCCGCGTGCTGCAACTACTGAAGCCCACATGCCTAGAGCCCATGCTCCACAGCAAAGAGAAGCCACTGCAACGAGAAGCCCATGCACCGCAACGAAGAGTGGCCCCCGCTCGCCACAACTAGAGAAAGCCCACGCGCAGCAACAAAGACCCAACGCAGCCAAAAATAAATAAATAAATAAATTTATTTTTTAAAAAGATTAATAATAAGGATTAACAATAATATGTGTGTCTGTAAAGTACCTAACATAGTACTTGAAGCCTAGCTGGCTCTCAAGCATTAGTTTTGTTATCCTTTCCCCAGAAATAACTAAAACTATGACGAGTCCCTCATAGGCATCTCTAAAAGCTAGAAATGTAGGGGAAACACTCGCCTTGGGGGTTGCCTGGGACCTCTACTACAGGCTTAAAAGCCTTGCAGAGCAAGGCAATACAGGAGACTAGCTGAAATATAAAAGTACCAGGGACAAGCCTAACTTTGATGAATGCTACTTGATGCTCCCCCTTCATCCTACAAACACCAAGTGAACTTATAACAACTTTTTCAGAGCAATGTGAAGTTTGGGGAGATATGTCTGTGTAACAATTAAGACAAAAAAAAAAAATCCCTAAACCAGGTAAGAAAAAAAAAAAAAGATTAAGGGATTAAGACCAGTTCTCTGGTAGATCTTGACAAAGTGATTTCCAGGGACAGACTGAGCTAGAAGAGTCAAAAACTAGGGACTCCAAAACTGCTATCAGCTCTAAGGAAGGGAGGTTTTTCACCTCACCACTGGATTCCACCTTAAAGATAAAGTAAATTACAGGTATCTCTTATGATTTGAACTGTTCTTATCCAAACCTAGGACTCAAAAGAGATATGGATAAATTTGAGATATCCCTTGTTACACCTCAAGCTCAGGAAACAAGTGCATTTGGATAAAACATTTTGCTGTCTGAACTTGCTATAACCAAAATCTTGCCATCCAAATCCATGAGCACATTAGGTTCAGACAGCAAGGAATTCTTACATGAAATGTTTGCTGTAAAACTGCGAAATCTTTAACCTGCTACAGCTTTCAAGCTGCCAGTGTCTAGGCGTGAATACTACAGAGCAAAGAAGCACACTAGTCTCACAGAGCTTTGAAACTTTCTAGGTCAGTGGCCTAAGGACTTGTCAAGTTCTTTCAAAATACAAAAAGAAAAACACTCAGAGAACAGCTACAATCCAAGGAAAATATGGCACAGAATGAATCTGTCACCCCATCCTCAATAAAAGCCAGGAGCTGAGCCAACCTCACTTAGAATCAGCCTAAAGGAAGCAATCGAGGGGCTAAGCAAGGTCAGTGGAATGAACTGGCACCTCTGAAAAGAGACAAGATATAACTAAAGCACAAGTTTATTAACCATTGAAATTTTAGTATATAGCTGATTATAAAGCACCACCAACAAGTGTTGTGAGGCTAGATTCACTGCTACCAGAATAATTATTTCCTGAAGGAGGAGTCTGAGATGACACTGAACAGATCAAAGAGCATTTCCTCAGCCTTTAAAAGTCACTTAGCTGGGCCTTCCCTGGTGGCGCAGTGGTTGAGAATCTGCCTGCCAATGCAGGGGACATGGGGTTGAGCCCTGGTCTGGGAAGATCCCACATGCCGCGGAGCAACTAGGCCCGTGAGCCACAACTACTGAGCCTGCGTGCCTGGAGCCTGTGCTCCGCAACAAGAGAGGCCGCGATAGTGAGAGGCCCGCGCACCGCGATGAGGAGTGGCCCCCGCTTGCCGCAACTAGAGAAAGCCCTCGCACAGAAACGAAGACCCAACACAGCCATAAATAAATAAATAAATAAATAAAAATTAAAAAAAAATAGTATATCTGTAAATTGGGTAAATTAAATACATACACCTAAATCTTAAAAAAAAAAAAAAAAAAAGTCACTTAGCTAACCTGACAATAAGTATTTAAGGTCTTTAGCATGACCATTCACATTTATGTGGTTCGAAGTACTTTATACTCAAGCTGCTAGTTACACTGCAACGTCATCTAAGGGAAAGAATTCTGATTTTTAATTATCTCCAAATACCAACTTCTCTGAATAAACCATTTCCTGGCATGAAAAAGGTTTTAAATTCTGGTCCCAGGTTTCCTCAAATGTTAAATGACAAAATCTTCACAATCTTCAAAGAACACTAGGTATCAACTAATTGTGAGATACTTTGAAAATATCAAAAGAAATCAAAACTTTGCTACCCTAAGGAAAGGTTATTAATTTTCAGAAAACAAGCAAACAAACCAAAAATCCCAATTAATTCCAATGGAAACATGTGTTATTACAGAGCTATTTTTGAAGTTATCATATTTATTAAGACCTCACTGACTAATCAATTATACAGTATGGCAATATACTTCGAAAAATCTCAATCTTTTGATTCAAGATCTCATCGACTTTCATTCACTCAATAGATTTTAATTGAATGCCTTTACTGTGTGCCAGGTATGTGCTAGGAGCTATAGCAAAATGAAAAATCTCATCATTGTCCTCAAAGATGATACATGTACAATTATATAAGGCAGGCTGTGTTATAAATGATTAAAAAGTGCAATGAGTTCAGAAAAAAAGCACTTCCTGCAGGAAGCAATGTTTAAACCATAAGCTTGAAGACAGGATCAGGTTCCACCAAGGAGACAGAAAAATTAAATCTTCCAGACATAGTCTGAATGAAGAAACATAAGCACCTTTTCTCCACTTAAGTAGGTATAGAAAATTAAGAGTACCATTAAGTCTAACCATATTTAAGGAAAAGCAGTATTTTGCTATTTCTCTAGGAAGATTTTTTTCCCTATCTGCACAATTGTTAAAGAACATACAAACCCATTTCCCCAAACTTCTCAAAATAACTAAGTCCATAATATATTGCACAAGTGTTACCTTGAAGAGCCAGATCTGTCTTCCATAAAAATTTACAAAAAAAAACAAATTATCATGGTGATATACATGTTATGCTTACATTTAAAGAGGATTTTATAAACAGCATGGTGCAGAAGAGAGAAAACCGGCTTTAGGATGAGACAGACCTGGGTTTTGAAACTCAGCTCTTACTTACTAGCAGTGTGACCTTCGAAAAGTTCCTTCTCTGAAAGCCAGTTTCCTTATCTGTAAAAAGGGAGATAACTACCCTGTAAGCAACCCTGTGAGGTACAGAGAGAATATGTATAAAGCATGCTGCATAAAGAGGGTACTTAATCAATGTCCCCTTTAGTTACTTTAATGGGAAAGTAACAATTACTCATAACCTATTTCACAAGTTAGGATTTTACAACAAAGATAGATCATTTGATCAATATCATACTAGATCAAAATTAGAAAATAACTGACCCAGAGCCTCATGTATACCTTTATGCCACACTACTTTCAAACCATTACATTAGCCTGAAGGTACAGAAACTCTGTCTTCTAAACCACTGATGAGCATGGTACAAAAGCCATTGACTATGACATACTGTACCTTTTGGTTTGATTTCTCTTCCCTTGAATGGCTAAAACGTGTAAGCTAACACAAACCTGTCACAGTCCGCTGGCCATCACTTAGGTTATTCCACCACTTGTTAATCTAAAACAGAAGAAAAATTGCATATCACCATATGGTAAATAATTTCAGGCTATGTAAATGAAATGCAAGAAAGAAAATTCTTTGTGCATAAATGAAAGAGTCCTCATCTATAAAAATCTCTACTGAACAACAGACATAACAAATATGTGGTAGAGTGGAAAACACAGGTGTTTTATAGTCAGACAGCCTACATGCTCTACACAAAGACACTGATAAGCTCTGTGACCTCAAATTACTTCTAAACTTCAGTTTCCTTATACATAAAATGGAGACAGTAACAGATATCTAGCAGTACTGCTGTGAGGAATATCAATAACATAAAGTACCTAGCACACTATCAAGTGATTGTTCACGAAGACCCAATCTAGTTTTAAAATTCTAACCAAGAATATTTTCTACTAAAATTGCCTTTTTTCTTTTTAAAGGTGTAATACTAGATTGAGGTTTAGAAAAAGACAGAATCCTAATCTTTTAGGGACACACCTTGAAATTTTTATAGATGATATATGCCTAGAATTTGCTTTATAGTAATCAGTGGCGGGGAGGGAAGGGAAAGAAGGGGAACTAGATGAAACAAAGTTGGCTATGTGTCAATAATTGTTGACATTGGATGATAGGGGTTCATTATACTATTCTCTTCACTCTTTTTACTTTACCTTTGAAACTTTCCATGATTAAAGTTTTTTAATTAAAAAAAAACTATGTTCTAACTATGAAACTGAACCAGACTTTGTACACTAATACAGAAAGAAACCCAAGGTAAAGAAAAAAAGTTACAGATCAACATGTATTTGATTCATGCACAACAATGATTCCATTTTTGTAATTCAGTTGACCCTTGACCAGCAGGGGTTTGAACTGTACTGGACTTATATGCAGATTTTTTTCAATAAATATGTACTACAATATACTACACCATTCACAGTTGGTGGAATCCACAGATGTGGGACCGCTGTTACAGAGGCCCAACTATAAAGTTACAGGCACATTTGCCACTGTGTGGAGGGTCAGCGCCCCAACCCCTGAGTTGTTCAAGGTCAACAACAATTAAATGTGTGTGAACTCTCAGACCTTACTCACTGCATATGTAGTAGTGGGGCACGGGTTCCCAGGACTTTCACTTTCCATGTTATATTTATGTGTTATTTCAATTTTATTCAACATGGATTTTATATTTTATCTCTTATCATTTAACTACTTTAAACAAATCCATCTTTGGATGAAGATTATGTATATTGCATGTGTCATTTTCACCATTCCAAGGAACAATTTGGGTAGCAAAACTTTATAGTGCAGAAGCCTGTAGCTTTCAAGGGATCCAGGACTGTGGAATAGGTCAGTGTTACTGTCTTCTCAAACATATTGTACTGAATAAAAACCACTGCTCATTATTGCAGGTTTTACCTGCAAATATTACATCCATTGTTCTTCTGACATAAAGCCTCTCTAGAACTGGTAGGGCTCATGCTTCTTGTGTCTATGGGGAAACAAGGAGGAATGAATCCTTCTCCCTACTTAAGAGGAACCTTCAACTGTCATTAGGAAAAAGAAAACCCAAGGCTGCTCTCTCACTGGCCAGGAATAAGAAGTTCCTAGGAAGGAGAAAACTGAAGAGGATATCAACACTCTCTCCAAATTGGAAGAGCAGTGTGTCATAAAAAAATACGGAGATGCTTGAAAAATAAATGGACCTGGATCCACAAATTAGCCTATGGTCTCTGCTCAATAAGTACTGGCAAATGAAATAAAATATATGCTTTATCTAAAAGGCAACATTTTAAGAAAATCAGTTAGGTGGAAGGAAGGCCATCAACTTGCATATGAAATAATGAAAAGTTCTAAAAGCTCTATATTTGTACCCTTTTCTTGCATCTTGATCCCCTGAGCACAGTTAGAAAAAACATCAACAGTGGTTATTTATCAGAGATATATAAACATCATGTCACTGAGAAGCTTTTTAAAACCCACATAGTATCTTTACCCCTCAAGCATAAAACTCCCTGTGATTCTAATATGTACTCTAAAACAGTGGCCCTTAGTAGAGCTGGAAGAGGCTCCAAAACATTAATTTTTAACAACTATCTGTGGTGATTCTTGATATGTGGGTAGAGGGACAAACTTCTTGGAACACTGTTAAGTACAACGTTGCCAGACATACGAAACATTAACACTTACTACAATGAAATGATTCTAAAGAATATTAACTGCAATGACTTCACATCTACTGATCTAATGTTGCCATTGACTAAAAACACTTCATAAATAACCAGACTTCAAAAACTGATCAACTAGAACAAAAAAAAGGCCATGTTTATCTTTACCTCCTTTCTGAAGTCTCCTTCCTTCTGTGGTCTTATGCTATCCAACCAATCAGCTTTTATACCATCAAAATAACTCTGGACCCTGGATTTCAGTGATTCATACTGCCAAATGGCAGCTGATCCAAATGCACAGCCTGTAAACTATATAAAACAAATACATTACAAAAAAAAAATTTTTTTAATAGATCTATACATAGTTCCAAGGATGATATTTCATTTTCATTGCTTTTTATAAACATAAGGAACATCTGGCACACTGAAACTTACTAGGTGAAAAGAACACTTAATTGTTTCCCATTTTATTAACGCTACAGTACCCTGGGGCCTGTTTACAGTTAGAACTTTACCAATAAAATTCAAAATATCAACTCAGTATCACTTGCATTGTTATACCAAATAAGAGACCCATGAGTTTCTTCTCCAGGGCTTACATAAATGCGCCATACTCTAACAGCAATTATTAAATTCATGTTCTATTGTAATCATGACCCCAGATCCTTTTGATCCCACTCCACTTGTCTTTAAGGAGCCCAAATAGGACAAGTAGTATTGATACTTTAACACTACACCTGCAGCAAGGGAGGTAACTCCTAGTGACATGAGCTCTTACCCCAACAGTAAAAAACAAAGGCTTTACAAGAGTCCTTATAGGATAGGGAGAAGCATAAAAGGCTGTTTCTTCTACAGGAGGAATCAAAGCACTTCTCTTGTATGTTTCACTACTTGTTCCTGTGTCTGATCTTCGAGGTTCAACCCTCCTGGGTGCTTTTCTGAATCCACATTTTTGCTGAATAAAAAAGTTAAACCTATAGGGGAAAATAACAGATTAGAAACAGAGCTGCAGGGATGCGGGTTCGATCCTTGATTGGGGAACTAAGATCCCACATGCCTCAGGGCAACTAAGCCCACGCGCCACAACTACTGAGATTACGCACCTCAATGAGAGAGCCTGCGTGCCGCAAACTAGAGTCCTCATGCTCTGGAGCCCGCGCAACACAACTATAGAGCCCACACACAACTATAGAGCCCACGCGCCCTGGGGCCCGCGCACCACAACTAGAGAGAGAAAACCCTCACGCCGCAACTAGTAAAAAGCCCGAGCGCAGCAACAGAGACCAAGTGTGGTAATGAAAGATCCTGCGTGCCTCAACGAAGACCCAGTGTGCTGCAACTAAGGCCCGATGCAGCCAAAAAAAAATAAGGAAAATAAATAGGAAGGAAGGAAGGAAGGAAGGAAGGGAGGAAGAAACAGAGCTGCATCTTGCAAACATCAACCTCTACGAGCCTCCCCAACTGACGTGCATCATCACCATTTCAGTTTATTCTCACTACCCAGCCCCAAAGCCACCAAGACTCCTACTCCCAGGTAGGATTCAGTCAAAACAATGAACTGTGCCCTTCAGGAAAAGGAGAGACATAAACTACAGCAGCTTTACAGGGCATCTGTTTGGGCCGTTACTGTGTATCAATCAACAAAATAATTTGTATCCATCCCCCACACAGTCTGCAATCCTGTAAAAAGCTGGAGAACTACAAGTTGTGGTTTGAATTACCACAGAAGAGCTTTATTTTTTTTTTGAAGTTTGGCCAAACATTTAAATCAAATAATGATTTTCCTTTTATAAGTACTAACCATTACAAATTGGCGGATTTTCCCCACCTTGCCCCCTATTTACTTCACTACCAGTTTGGGGGACAACGAACTAGATGTTCTATAAAGGTTTTTCTTGTTTGAGTCCTTATAGCTTGACCTCCTCAGAATATCTGACGCTACTGATCACACCTGTCAGTGCCTGTAAGGTTGCATTCCCTGCTCTTCAAACTTGCTTTCCTAACGGCTTTCCCCTTTCTCCTATCCCGTAAAGACAGATATGCTTAAAGGCTCTAATAGTTCCTTTACACATTCTCCATTCAAACTGAACCCATATAAATTTGTGAAGCATTCTTTTCTTTTGTAAAATAGTAATTTCCCCCAGGTAGACCATGTAGAGGCCCCTTCCTGTTTGTTCTCACTGTACTCTAATCATACTATATCCTTCTAGACTCATAAAACTCCTGTCTGCCAGTCAGACAGGTCTTCTCACCTTTGTAACCTGGGCCTTGAAACACTTTGGTTGAATAAAAGAAAAAGTTCATTTCTGTGGCCTGGATGACTTCTAAGCAATAAATGATTCAAATATATGTCTCTAATCCCAGCCTCAATTTTCTTGTCTTGTATTTCCAACTATATATTGAATAATTCTACTTGGATATGCTCCCCATTACTTTAAAACCAATATATTCAGAAGGGAATTCATCCCCCTCTACAAGCTCCATTTTCTGACTTCTTTATTCTTTCAGTGGGCCCACAGTTATCTTAATCACTAAGATTAAAAATCTAGAAGTAGGGGGCTTCCCTGGTGGTGCAGTGGTTGAGAATCTGCCTGCCAATGCAGGGGACACGGGTTCGAGCCCTGGTCTGGGAAGATCCCACATGCCACGGAGCAACTGGGCCCGTGAGCCACAACTACTGAGCCTGCGCGTCTGGAGCCTGTGCTCCGCAACAAGAGAGGCTGCGACAGTGAGAGGCCTGCGCACCGCGATGAAGAGTGGCCCCCGCTCGCCGCAACCAGAGAAAGCCCTCGCACAGAAACGAAGACCCAACACAGCCAAAAATTAATTAATTAATTAATTTTAAAAAAAAATCTAGAAGTCATTATGGAGTTCTCTCTCCTTAATTCTTACCATCTAATTTAAAACCAAATCTGTCAAATATTTTTTTCACTCCTAATCTAGTCCCGTACCCCATGCCTAAACTACAGCAACAGCTGACTTAAGTTCAAACATTTTAACATGTTTCATGTTCTTCTTTCCTCATATCACTCTTCCACAAACATTCAACACTTCCTCAAATGCCCTTAGAGGGCCAACATTCTCTCCCTAATTCCCACACAATCCCTTAGTTCATCCCTTTTGGCCTGGAATACTCTACCATTTCCTAACAGATCTCACTGCTTCTAATACTGCCCTACTCCAATTCATCCTCCACATTTTATTAAGCACAAATATATTATCATTCCCCTGCTTTAAATCCCACAGTAAATTTTTCATCACCCCACCAAACTCAGCAATGCTACTCCTTTGTTGCGGTACTTACTTCCCTTTAACTTTTTCGTGCCCTTCAAAATTCAGTTCATTTATTTCCTCCTCCAGGAAGCCTTCCTAAACTCTCACAGGCTGGGTGTCTCCTTTGTACTCCTAGAGTCCTAAAGCATCCTGTACATACTCTTATACTTGTCTCATTTATTGCCTGTACCATAACTAGATTATCACTTCTGTATTCATTTTATCTCCACCACCAAGGCCAGTTCCTAATAAAGAAAGGGTCAATAATTATGTTAGAAGAAAGAAGGGGTCAAGAATGATTATTGGTTTCATTCTGAATAACTGAAAGGAAGGTGGTACTATTCACTAAGACAAGGAAAATCAGAGGCACCAAAATAGGAAACTGGAAAATGAGAGATGAATAATTCCATCTTGGGCACTGTTTAAAATGCTTGCAATCACAGCAGCTCAGTTCTAACAGGTAAAAACTGGAACTTAAATGTCCATCAACAGGGGAAAGGATAAACTGTGTTATATTCATACAATGGAATAATACAGTGGTCCCTCAGTATCCATGGGAGACTGGGTCTAGGACCCCCTGCGGATACCAAATTCGGGATGCTGAAATCCCTTATATAAAATGGCATAATACAGTGACATTCCCCATCCACAGTTGGTTGAATCCACGGATGAGGAACCTGAAGATATAGAGGGCCAACTGTACTACTCAGTGAAAAACTACTGATCACACATCACGGATGAATCTCAAAAACACTGCTGAGTAAAAGAAGTCAAACACAAAAGAGCACATAATGTGTGTGATTCCATTAATGCATATCAAGCTGAAGAACAGGCAAAAATAATTTGTGGTGATCAAAATCAATAGTGGTGGACTTCCCCGGTGGCACAGTGGTTAAGAATCCACCTGCCAATGCAGGGGACATGGGTTCAAGCCCTGGTCCAGGAAGATCCCATATGCCGCAGAGCAACTAGGCCCGTGCGCCACAACTACTGAGCCCACGTTCTAGAGCCCGTGAGCCACAACTACTGAGCCCGCGAGCCACAACTACTGAAGCCCGTGCACCCAGAGCCCGTGCTCTGCAACAAGAGAAGCCACCACAATGAGAAGCCCATGCACCACAACGAAGAGTAGCCCCTGCTTGCCGTTAACTAGAGAAAGCCCACGCGCAGCAACGAAGACCCAATGCAGCCAAAAGTAAATAAATAAAATAAATAAGTTTAAAAAAAATTGTAACCCAATGTTGTTGGTTTCTGGTATTCTTTTTTTTTTTTTTTTTTGGCCACGTCTCGTTGCTTACAAGATCTCAGCTCCCCAACCAGGATTGAACCTGGGTCATGGCAGTGAGAACCTGGAATCCTAACCAGTAGGCCACATTTTTTTCTTTTCAGACCAAGAAATATGAAGGATGAGATTTCTTTATATCTTCAACAGCTTAATACTCCAGGATATGTACTCAATCAGTTCTTCTACAGCTCATCAACTCATTTACAATTCTGAAGCACAATGCTTGAAAAGGAATACAAATACACCAGGTTGGGAATCTGGATTTGACGCAAAGCCAGACCTTTTGCCTAGAATAATATTTACCTTGAGAATCTCAACAGAAGTTAAGTGTGGGACTGAGGACACCAAGAACAAATTGGCCCCAGATGCAGTTCAGATGCAAAATACATGTTAGAAGTACATATACTGGGAATTAGAGTTAGACATACAGAACTGGTTGGATAGAATTAAGTATTATGACTTAGCTCACTGAACACCTATTCCTTTTACCTATGGTACATTCACATGCTGCAGGGAGTGGAAAGCTAAAAACTATTTCCCAGGTATCCTTTTGGTTAGGATTCGAGATGTGATCAGGGCCTGCTAATCAGATACATCACCACAACACATGAAATCAGAACTGAGTTAAGTGAGAAGGCAGCACACGAGGCATCAATTCTGCTAGTGAAAATAATGGTGGAGACAACATAGTTCTTACTTTGGTTAGCAGATCCTGATCTGGTAGCAGCTTCCCCAGTTGTCTCATTTATTATTGCTTAAAAGAGTTGTTTAAAAGAAAAAGAATATCTGACAGTGACCTATGTGGCCCTATTTTCTATCGAGCCTTTTACAAAATAAGTTTGGCAAACCCTGTCCTAAACTGCTCGTTCATGAACCACTTTGAATAGCAGGAGCTACAGTCTAATCCCTCATCCTTCCAACAATATTTCTACTTAAATTACAATGGTTATCTACAGGTTAATCCAATCTGACTAGAATTTTAAAAATAGGATTTGTAACCAAAGTATTCCAATACAAAAGTTTCACTAGGACTGACAGTGAGCTTTTTTGGCTCATTCCTAGCATCCACACCTAAGGGTACCCTGCAATTTCCAGCCACTTGGTTTGGGGAGGCACACCAAGCTCCTGACTGGCTTAAGCCAACCTACACATCCCACATCCCTGGCAACTTTAAGGAATTCAAAGATGAACATGTATCCCAAGTTAGGCCAATCCAGTCCAGTGAAATTCAAATTTCAAGATTTTGTTTGTAATACTGGGGAAGAGAATCTTTTCTGCTGGACTTGAACCTAAAAGTATATAGCCCCAAGAGCTGCTGACAGCCATCTTACAACAAGGAGATAGCATACTGAGAGCATAAAGCCAACGTTTAGGAAGCAGAGCCAAGCCATGGAGGAAAACGGAGTCCTGGTGACAATCTGAAACACTGCATCTTGCCTCACCAGAAGCCAGGCTCACCTCTGGACTTTTTAACGATATAAACCAATAAATTCCCCTAATTATTAAGGTCAATTAGAGCTGCGTTTTCTGTTGGTACAAGAATGCTTTTAGATGTAATAAGTACTTCATCACACATTATATGACAACGTACATTCTCTGTCCTTAGGGAGCTTTTGTTTTACATTTCTTAAAAGTAAAACCAACCAGGAAAAGCATGATAAATGTCTCCAATTGCAAATGTTTGATATCATATTTAAAGGCCTAGGTTCTTAAGCTCTAACCATTCATATGGGTAGGTAATATGGAAAAATAAATGACCTGAAATAAGTCTGGAAAACAAAGGAAGCAACACAATAAAATGCATGGGGGTGGGATGGGAGGAAAGAGTCACAAGAGGTATATACCAACTCATGAGGACAGCCCTGCCTTTTTGCTCTGTGCTTTGGTCCTTCTGCCAATAACTAGTGATTTGTGAAAGCAATCTAACGTGCTCAAAGTGGGAAGATCTTATGAATGTTTGAGTTACCACCAACCACACAATTGTTATGGTTCCATTTTTTAATATCCCATAACTTTTAAATAGAAAAGTCATGCTGCAGGGACTGGAAAGCTAAAAACTATTTCCCAGGCATCCTTTTGGTTAGGATTCAAGATGTGATCAGGGCCTGCTAATCAGATACATCACCACAACACATGAAATCAGAACTGAGTTAAGTGAGAAGGCAGCACATGAGGCATCAATTCTGCTAGTGAAAATAATGGTGGAGACAGCATAGTTCTTACTTTGGTTAGCAGATCCTGATCTGGTAGCAGCTTCCCCAGTTGTCTCATTTATTATTGCTTAAAAGAGTTGTTTAAAAGAAAAAGAATATCTGACAGTGATAGTCTGTCAGATATATAGTCTATATATCTGTTGCCTTAGTGGTGAGTGAGATAACACAGTCTAGTGAATTGTTTTCAACAGTGTGAGGATAAAGACAATGCCACTTAGATATCGTGCAAGTCAGCACTAATGTCTATGTCACTATAGATTTGTGTGAATAAACTGAGTAGAAGTGGCCTAATGTGCAAATGGAGACAAGACGTGTCCAAGCACACACACAACAGACTCATCCCACTTAAAAGAAAATAGTTGTATTTAGGGGAAGGGGCATAAACTCTTGCATGCCACAATTATTTTCTTAAAACTCATCTTGAGTTAATACATGGTGAATTAAACAGGGAAAATAATTGAATATACCTGATTTACTAATTTGTCAGGTATTTAACCTAAATATATCTTAAGATTGTTATCCCAATCTAAAAGATTTAAGCTCCGTGTAAGTCCTATAATCAACTATTTTCTTCTCTTAGCTAGTTCTATACAACTGACAAATTATGCAGGCTTCTTTCAGGCCTAAACTATTTTTCAACAGTGCTGCCAACAGTTTGATCATGGTAAAGTTTCTGAAAACCCTAAGTGAAATATTCTCCTTTTTCTGTAAAGAGCCAGACAATAAACATTTTAGTCTTCGTGAAGAACAACTTAAATCTCTGCGGCATATTGTTTCGTTTTGCAACCCTTTAAAAACACAGAAACCATTCTTGGCTGGTGGGCTGCCTTGGGCTTGCTACTGTTTGCAGAAATTTTGAGGAATATCACCACCTGCGGTTCTTGTAAGAAGAAAAAAAATGCAAATTCTCAGCCACACTTCAGCCCCATTACATCAAAATCACAAGGACTGAGACCAGACCTCTGCTTTTTAACTGTATCCATGACTTCATTCCTCCACATACTAATTTTAGAACCACTAGAAGTGAAAGCAGACCTAATAAAGTTATATACAAGGAAACTCATGCTGTTTTCTAGAGGCAAGTAGACATATATTCTATTATATTTCAGGCTTACCTGCAATCTCTGGTAATGCACATTTTTCAGTGTCACCACAAAAAATGTCAATTTCAAACTTTGCATATAAATGACAAACTTTAAAAAATTGTGATGCTCATCTTCAACATCACATGATTTTTTTTTAAATGGCCTCATTAACCAAGTTGTTAGTTCTTTTCCTTTCCCTTCCTAACACAGATCTTGAATATTTAACACCTGTTGCTTCCTAATAACTGTATTCACTTTTCCTCTCCCTCAAACCATGCAATTTCGACTGGGATTTGGAGTAAAGTGGAAATGGAATCAGGACCACTGAAATCAACCACCACCTCCACCTGACCTCATTCTCCATCTCCTCAGGAGTTTAAGATTAGTGCCTGAGGCTCCATGTTCCAGTGTATCATGAAGTTAAGGTACAATATAAGCCAGTTTTCCACAAATCTCTGATCCTACACACATGCAGTGCTTGTTTAGAACTGCAGGTTCTTTCACTCCCTGCCACCCCCTGCCCCCCAGCACCGGGCAAGATGACAGGAAGGACTGGGCTAGGGCCTGGGAAATGCAGTCTACAAACACTCCAGGTGATTTTAAAATTAAGGATGGCTCCACCATACTGGAGCCTCAATTATTTACCACTGGCTAATCCCCATGCTGATAAACACTTCATGTTCCTTGGTACTATCAGTCAGGTGGAGTCCAGGCACACATCTAACCAAGTCAGAAACTGGCAGAGCTGAAATTCTGTTAAAGAACAGGAAGAAATTTCAGAGCCAAATACACATCAGAATCTTAGTTCAGGGATTTCTCTCTTCTCTCAAATTTAGAGTTGAATTACTCTAATGCAAAAGCAGCAAATACTGATAGACCGTACTCTTCACACAACTTCTACTCGGGAAAAATTGACTTTTCTTTCCAAGTCATCTAGAAATCAAATACTCCACTTCCCAATTTCTTTAACAAAAAGTCTCTCCTACAACTCTGCAAGAGGCAAAGTGATGCCCTCCTCTGACTCCGTCTTCCCTTATAAAGTTCTCTAAACGATAAAGAAGGTAATTTGTAGTAAAACAAAGGTTTTATAAAGACTGACAGAGAATAAAATCTCAGCCCTGCCATTCTACCAGCTGTGTTAATTCTTTACTTGCTCGCGGGATGCAATCAGCCCTCACAGATTACTTCTCCTTCCCGACACGTCCCTCCGGATGGGAAAGGGGCCACCGCGGGCTCACGGAGAGCTGGACCGGGGCTGGTCACTGTGCACCCGGGCAGGGTGGCGCGGCGAGAAGCAAGGACTGAACGGAGGCGAGGGGTAAAGGGGAAGGGAGAGAGGAGGGGCTGGTGAGGAGAGAGGGTGAGCCGGGGGCAGCATAAGAGACCCGCACGGCCTCCGCCCCTGAGGATGCGCTGCCGGAGCCGAGAGCACGAGAGGCGAGAAGCCCCGAGAGGCCACCATTACCTGCGCCCGAGCAGCCGCGGCTGGGCCAGGGCCGCAGTGAGCTCCTCGCAGCTGCGGCCGCCCGCCGGCGGAGCCCACGCCTGACCACAACCCCAGCCTCTCTGCGCCAAGCCTCGCCACGCCATCTTCCCAACCTCTGCCCCACCATGGCCCGACCTTACCAACCCCTGCCCGGAACCACTTCCGGGGCGAAAGGAAGAACCATAGAGTGCCGAGGGGCAGCCTAGCGCGCCCCCGTGCGGCCGATGCCAGGCCGGACCAACCGGAGGGAGAGGGACCAACCGGAGGGAGAGGGACCCGCCGGCCGGCAGCAGTCCGGCCGGCAGCAGTTCTCCCAGCAGCGCCCAGCCTGGACCTGGGAGGGGCGTGCGAAAGCGGCCAGGCCTCCATCCTACTGACCCTAAGGAAAAAGAGGGGGGAAAACGAATTTATTGAATGATGCCATGTACCTTTACCTAAGTTAGTGTTTAATCCTCGCAAAACGCTTAAGATAGATGTTATTACTGCTTTTTTTTTTTTTTTACCGTGGTCCGGAGGCCCAGAGAGAAGTGAGTGGAGGAACCAATATTGCAACCCGGTTTTTCTTAAATTACTATTTTTTCTCCCCACCATTTCACGTTATGATACACTGAAGAGGATGTGCCTTTAACAAAAAGTCCAAGCGTGACATGAAAATCTAGATTCTAGATAAAATTCAAACTTCATGATCAGCCCTTGCCTACCCATCAGCTTTATTTCCTGCCACTCCGTCCTTCCCTCTGACCCTAGCTGCAGTCGTACTGAAACATACGCAGTTTCTGAAAGGCACTACTTTTCCAGTCCCTACTTCTCCCGAGTTCATATACCATCCTCACTGCCTGAAACACCTTTCCCTTCTCTGCCTGCTAACCAATTTGTCCTCCAGACCAACTTGAATCGTCACCTCCTCTAGGAAACTGTAGGAAAAAGTTTTCCTCCAACCTCTTAAGATCCCTGGCCAGGTCTGAAAGGTAGTGACAAAGACATTAACAGGAGAAAAGCACACAAAGTTTATTGATTTTTTTACATGTACATGGGAGTCTTTGCAAAAGAATGAAGACCAGAAGAAGTGACCAGAGCAGGAAGTTTTTATACCTTTTCTACAAAGAAACAATTTGTGAAGAATTGACAAGACAATGGGGCTTAGACTAGGAGTAGTCCAACTAGGGCTAGGTAGTCCTTATCTTCCTTAAGTAGGAAGATGAGAGTTAGGTTAACAAAGCTTGTTTGCAGATTACACCAGTGTCTCTTGTTGAACAATAATAATATTAATAATTAGTATTCATAATAATATCGCAGCTGCAAAGAGCAAAGACCCTTTATTTAGGGTCTCAAGAACTGCAATTCAGAGACACAGATCAGGGTAAAACCAAAAGAGTGTTCCGGGGAAGAGAAGGAATCAGGGGCTTATAAAGGCAAAAGCCACAAGGTTGTTCAAGAATTAGAGGGTTCCCTGGTGGCCTAGCGTTTAGGATTCTGGGCTTTTACTGCTGTGGCCCGGGTTCAATCCCTGGTCAGGGAACTGAGATCCCACAAGCCACACGGCCAAAAAAAAGAGTTATGATGGACTCTCAGGCAATCCCTTAGGGCAATTTTCCTTAAGGGATAGGCTCTCACCAGTTATTCTAGGGTAAGGGTCAAATAAGTAGGTAGGCTGTCATGAGTTAATTTTAGGGTAAGTCGAATAATTATCTTGAGTTTCTGGAACACTGGATAGATATTCTGGATGCCGGTGTTAAGACAGTAAGTGGTCAAAAGGCCAGATTCCATCCAGGCTGAGATGTGCATAAGTCACATTTCCTCAATGATCTCCCAGCTGTATTTTAGAGGGCTCTCTTAGCAACACTGACTCCATTTTGAGTTTACTTTTACACTGGTCTCTAGTCTTTGGGCTGATAAGAGTCTGTCTCCGTGAAAGGAAACATTTATTTCCTGCCTTTAGAAAGAAAAGGGGGAGCTTTTTCCGCATTTACTGCTTCTTGATTGCCTTCAGCTCAAAATAACTTTTATGTCAAAGAGTCATACTTGGGGGTGACATTTTGGTTTCCTTTAAGGCTTTCCTCTTAGACCTTCACGCTGATTTAGATGACCTTCATCTGTGTTTTAATACTGCTTTATGCATATCAGTATAATAACACCACATTCATTCCATAAATACTTATTAAACACCTACAGTATGCCCAGCAATGTACTAGATCTGGGATATATTTTAGAAGACACTATCTCTGACCTCACAGAAATCCTACTCTACAGGGGAAGAAGGGACCAAGTAAATAAACAGGCAATTACAATACATCGGAAGAAGTGCTATGGTCAGAGAAGCAGAAGGCTCTCTGGGGGTTTAGAGGAGGGGAAAATAATGCAGTCAAGGGATAAGGAACGGGAGGCAGGGGAGAAGGCTTCCCAGAGAAACTGATGGTAGTTACCAGGAGAAGAGAAGGGCTGAAATGTTCTAGGTAGAGAAAGTAGCATTTGTGATGTCTTCCAGGGTGTGACTTCTTTGAGAAACTAAAATAAATTAACTTTGGCTTTGTCATAGGTGTCAACTATGAGATTTGATTTTACCCTATTTGCAAGCTAATTAGTTTGGATGCTGGCAGAAAACAGGAGACTCCTGGGTCAGAAAGAAAAGACTTTATTACCCACAGCACAACAAGCATCATGTGCACCGTGTTTGCAGGGGCTCCCCTTGTTCTCCAAGCCCTACAGTAGCAATGCCGTGGGCCAGATGGATGCTGAACATGCAGTGGTTTTGCATCTCAACTGAAGAACACTGAGCTTGGGGTATCTACCATTTTAATAGCATTTAAAAAGAAACAACAAGGCCAAAATGGAGTCACCTGTGCTAAGCCCCACATCAGCAAAACAAGACTTAATACGTAACCTAATTGCATTTTCAGCCTCTCCCAGGAATGTGACCTTTAACCAGTCAATCTGGAATTACCTGGTCAGCACTAGTCAGGTAATCTGCCTGATAGACCCACAGCTTCCCCCAAATGAAGGTGACCTTGCCTGAAACAATCCACTCTTTTGCTAGAAGCTTTCTTTTTCCTCCCCCTTCTGCCTATAATAAGCTTCCATTTCGGACGGGTCCTGAGAGCTCCTTTCTAACTGCTAAGATGGGATACTGTCCAATTCATGAATCATTAAATAAAGATCTAATTGAGATCTTCAAATGTACGCAGTTGAACAAAAGTGGTAAGCAAGCAAACAACCTTGAGATAAAGGCATTTTCTTCCAGAGCAAAGGGGCATATTTCCTTATAGCCTTGCATCTTAGTCTACTTGGGCTGCCATAAGAAAATACAATAGTCTGGGCTTCCCTGGTGGTGCAGTGGTTGAGAGTCCGCCTGCCGATGCAGGACACACGGGTTCGAGCCCTGGTCTGGGAAGATCCCACATGCCGCGGAGCAACTGGGCCCGTGAGCCACAACTACTGAGCCTGCGCGTCTGGAGCCTGTGCTCCGCAACAAGAGAGGCCGCGATAGTGAGAGGCCCGCGCACCGTGATGAAGAGTGGCCCCCGCTCGCCGCAACTAGAGAAAGCCCTCGCACAGAAACGAAGACCCAACATAGCCAAAAATAAATAAATAAATAAATTAATTTTTTTAAAAAAAGAGAAAATACGATAGTCTGGGTGGGTTAAACAACAGAAATTTCTCTCACACAGTTCTGGAGGCTGGAAATCTGAGATCAAGGCACTAACATGGTCAAGTTCTGGTGAGAGTTCTCTTCCTGGCTGCAGATGGCTGACTTACTGCTTTGTCTTCACATGGCAGAGAGACACAGCAAGATCCCTGGTATCTCTTCTTTTAAGGGCACTAATCCCATCATGGAGGCCCTACCTTATGACCTCATCTACACCTAATTATCTCCCAAAGTCCCCATCTCCAAATACCATCACACTGGGGATTAGAGCCTCAACATACGAATTTTAGGGGGGTCACAATTCGGTCCATAACACCTTGGAAGATAGAGATTAGTACCACTTGACAGAGCAAGGGCATGCTTACTGCCCATTATAGAAGTTTCCAGTTCCCTAAACTCAGCATTCCTCTCCTATAATGCAACCCCCTCAGTGTGCAGGTGTCATTTAGACTTCATTGCATTGTCCCTTGGGAATTGGAACCCAGGGAATCAACACAAAAATGTTGATATTCTGGCTAATGCTATTGCTCTAATAAGTTGTACTTCATCTTTGACCCAAGATTCTGTGTTTTCTACCAGCATCCATAAAACTGTGTCAGGCTAACTTGTTCAGAGCCCTCACAGTTCTTTTTTTTTTTTTTTTTTGAATGTGTTGGATTTGAGGCTGCTGCTTTTTTTTTTTTTAATTTATTTATTTTATTTTTATTTTTGGCTGTATTGGGTCTTCGTTTCTGTGCGAGGGCTTTCTCTAGTTGTGGCAAGCGGGGGCCACTCTTCATCGCGGTGCGCGGGCCTCTCACCATCGCGGCCTCTCCTGTTGCGGAGCATAGGCTCCAGACGCGCAGGCTCAGTAGTTGTGGCTCACGGGCCTAGCTGCTCCGTGGCATGTGGGATCTTCCCAGACCAGGGCTCGAACCCATGTCCCCTGCATTAGCAGGCAGATTCTCAACCACTGCGCCACCAGGGAAGCCCGCCCTCACAGTTCTTGATAGGGATATGTGAATTCGTCATTTCCTAGGGGGAGCTTCTCTAGCTGCTAACAAGAATTTTGGTGTGGTCATACGGTTGATGGCTGAAGAGGAAGGAAGCTGGAAGTCACTAAAGATGAGAAAGCCTAGAAACAGAGTCCTGGAATGTTGACTGGGCTACTCACATAAACTTGGTGTCACCAGGATGACAGCAGGACTTGGAGAGGAATCCTGAGACTTCAGTGAAAGAGAAGCAGTGACCAGAAGATTAATAGTGCTGAAGAACGGCTAGAAATAGAGGACAGAGTGTCAACAGAGGATAAATACAAGCTCCAGGTGATCTGTGGACAAGTGATTTGAAAGAATCATTAGGGCATGAGGAGGATGTGGTCCACCTCCAGAACCCAAGGATTCTGAGGTGGGGATGTGCTGGATGTTCTCTTCTTGCCCCTCCAGATCACTCCTGTATCCTGCTCCAGGCCCCTCAAGACTAACCTTTATTGACCAGATCAATGGGCTCCCCTGCCCTCTGGCTTTCAGCTGGACTCAGCCAATTGCAGGCACCAACAGGAGATTGGAGCATGGGAGGAGAAAGGCACTTACTCCATCCACTCTCTTCCTCCTTGATCCACACGGGTTGGCCTCTGTGTTCTGTTATTAAGCTCTCCTCATTGCTTTGAGTGAGGCTGCTATTTCTGGCAAGAACCTGAACTGACAGAGGAAGGACAAGCAGCCTCCACTCAAAGTCTGCGGCAGAAGCAGGGTCCTCAGGGGACAGCCAGGAGTCAGGATGAGTGGAAAGGATCTATGGAGGTGTGCTGACTATAATCCAGGCACAGGAGTATTTATTATTATTTGCCATTTATTGTGCACTTAGTATGTACCAGGTACTGTGATGGGTATTTTGCATGCATTGTCATATTTAATTTAATCTTAATATCAACCAAAAGAGTTAGCATTATTATCTCCACTTTGCAGGTGAGAAAACTGAGGCTATTGATAATCTGACACTTTGACTCATTTCTATGAATTCAGATAACTTCTACCTTGTCATTTTGATGATTAAATGACTTTGTATGTGTCAGGTGGCCAGGTGCACATTGTTGAAACTCAACATATAGTAGCGAGACAGCAGAAGCAAGAAGAACTACAATCCTGCAGCCTGTGGAACAAAAACCACATTCACAGAAAGATAGACAAGAGGAAAAGGCAAAGGGCTATGTACCAGATGAAGGAACAAGATAAAACCCCAGAAAAACAACTAAATGAAGTGGAGATAGGCAACCTTCCAGAAAAAGAATTCAGAATAATGATAGTGAAGATGATACAGGACATTGGAAAAAGAATGGAGGCAAAGATCGAGAAGATGCAAGAAATGTTTAACAAAGACCTAGAAGAATTAAAGAACAAACACATAGAAGAATTAAAGAACAAACAAACAGAGATGAACAATACAATAACTGAAATGAAAAATACACTAGAAGGATTCAATAGCAGAATAACTGAGGCAGAACGGATTAGTGACCTGGAAGACAGAATGGTGGAATTCACTGCCGAGGAACAGAATAAAGAAAAAAGAATGAAAGAAATGAAGACAGCCTAACAGACCTCTGGGACAACATTAAACGCAACAACATTCGCATTATAGGGGTCCCAGAAGGAGAAGAGAGAGAGAAAGGACCAGACAAAATATTTGAAGAGATTATAGTCAAAAACTTCCCTAACATGGGAAAGGAAATAGCCACCCAAGTCCAGGAAGCACAGAGAGTCCCAGGCAGGATAAACCCAAAGAAACACACCGAGACACATAGTAATCAAACTGACAAAAATTAAAGACAAAGAAAAATTACTGAAAGCAACAAGGGAAAAATGACAAATAACATACAAGGGAACTCCCATAAGGTTAACAGCTGATTTCTCAGCAGACACTCTACAAGCCAGAAGGGAGTGGCATGATACACTTAAAGTGATGAAAGGGAAGAACCTACAACCAAGATTAGTCTACCTGGCAAGCAGCTCATTCAGATTCATGGAGAAATCAAAAGCTTTACAGACAAGCAAAAGCTAAGAGAATTCACCACCACCAAACCAGCTCTACAACAAATGCTAAAGGAAAGTCTCTAAGTGGGAAACACAAGAGAAGAAAAGGAACTACAAAAACAAACCCATAACAATTAAGAAAATGGTGAAAGGAACATACATATCGATAATTACCTTAAACATGAATGGATTAAATGCTCCAACCAAAAGACGCAGGCTCGCTGAATAGATACAAAAACAGGACCCATATACATGCTGTCTATAAGAGACCCACTTCAGACCTAGGGACACATACAGACTGAAAGTGAGGGGATGGAAAAAGATATTCCATGCAAATGGAAATCAAAAGAAAGCTGGAGTAACAACACTCATATCAGATAAAATAGACTTTAAAATAAAGAATGTTACAAGAGACAAGGAAGGACACTACATAATGATCAAGGGATCAATCCAAGAAGAAGATATAACAATTATAAATATTTATGTACCCAACATAGGAGCACCTCAATACATAAGGCAACTGCTAACAGCTATAAAAGAGGAAGTCGACAGTAACACAATAATAGTGGGGGACTTTAACACCTCACTTACACCAATGGACAGATAATCCAAAATGAAAATAAATAAGGAAACAGAAGCTTTAAATGACACAAGAGACCAGATAGATTTAATTGATATTTATAGGACATTCCATCCAAAAACAGCAGATTACACTTTCTTCTCAAGTGCGCACAGAACATTCTCCAGGATAGATCACATCTTGGGTCACAAATCAAGCCTCAGTAAATTTAAGAAAATTGAAATCATATCAAGCATCTTTTCTGACCATAACGCTATGAGATTAGAAATAAATTACAGGGGAAAAAATGTAAAAAACACAAACACATGGAGGCTAAACAATACATTACTAAATAACCAAGAGATCACTGAAGAAATCAAAGAGGAAATGAAAAAATACCTAGAGACAAATTACAACAAAAACACGACGATCCAAAACCTATGGGATGCAGCAAAAGCAGTTCTAAGAGGGACGTTTATAGCAATACAAGCCTACCTCAAGAAACAAGAAAAATCTCAAATAAACAATCTAACCTTACATCTAAAGGAATTAGAGAAAGAAGAAGAAACAAAACCCAAAGTTAGCAGAAGGAAAGAAATCATACAGATCAGAGCAGAAATAAATGAAATAGAAACAAAGAAAACAATAGCAAAGATCAATAAAACTAAAAGCTGGTTCTTTGAGAAGATAAACAAAATTGGGAACCGTTAGCCAGACTCATCAAGAAAAAGAGAGAGAGGACTCAAATCAATAAAATTAGAAGTGAAAAAGGAGAAGTTACAACAGACACCGCAGAAATACAAAGCATCCTAAGAGACTACTACAACCAAATCTATGCCAATAAAATGGACAACCTGCAAGAAATGGACAAATTCTTAGAAAGGTATAACCTTCCAAGACTGAACCAGGAAGAAATAGAAAATATGAACAGACCAATCACAAGTAATGAAATTGAAACTGTGATTAAGTCTTCCAAAAAACAAAAGTCCAGGACCAGATGGCTTCACAGGTGAATTCTATCAAACGTTTAGAGAAGAGCTAACACCCATCTTCTCAAACTCTTCCAAAAAACCGCAGAGGAAGGAACACTCTCAAACTCATTCTATGAGGCCACCATCACCCTGATACCAAAACCAGACAAAGATACTACAAAAAAAAAAAAAGAAAATTACAGACCAATATCACTGATGAATATAGATGCAAAAATCCTCAACAAAATACTAGCAAACAGAATCCAACAACACATTAAAAGGATCATACACCATGATCAAGTGGGATTTATCCCAGGGATGCAAGGATTCTTCAATATACACAAATCAATCAATGTGATACACCATATTAACAAATTGAAGAAGAAAAACCATATGATCATCTCAATAGATGCAGAAAAAGCTTTTGACAAAATTCAACACCCATTTATGATAAAAACTCTCCAAAAAGTGGGCATAGAGGGAAGCTACCTCAACATAATAAAGGCCATATATGACAAACCCACAGCAAACATCATTCTCAATGGTGAAAAACTGAAAACATTTCCTCTAAGATCAGGAAGAAGACAAGGATGTCCACTCTCGCCACTGTTATTCAACATAGCTTTGGAAGTCCTAGCCATGACAATCAGAGAAGAAAAAGAAATAAAAGGAATACAAATCGGAAGAGAAGAAGTAAAGCTGTCACTGTTTGCAGATGAGAATCCTAAAGATGCCACCAGAAAACTACTAGAGCTAATCAATGAATTTGGTAAAGTTGCAGGATACAAAATTAATGCACAGAAATCTCTTGCATCCCTATACACTAATTATGAAAAATCTGAAAGAGAAATCCATTTACCACTGCAACAAAAAGAATAAAATACCTAGGAATAAACCTACCTAGGGAGACAAAAGACCTGTATGCAGAAAACTATAAGACACTGATGAAAGAAATTAAAGATGACACAAACAGATGGAGAGATATACCATGTTCTTGGATTGGAAGAATCAATATTGTGAAAATGACTATACTACCCAAAGCAATCTACAGATTCAATGCAATCCCTATCAAATTACCAATGGCATTTTTTACAGAACTAGAACAAAAAATCTTAAAATTTGTATGGAGACACAAAAGACCCCGAATAACCAAAGCAGTCTTGAGGGGAAAAAAACGGAGCTGGAGGAATCAGAGTCCCTGACTTCAGACTATACTACAAAGCTACAGTAATCAAGACAATACGGTACTGGCACAAAAACAGAAATATAGATCAATGGAACAGGATAGAAAGCCCAAAGATAAACCCACGCACCTATGGTCAACTAATCTATGACAAAGGAGGCAAGGATATACAATGGAGAAAAGACAGCCTCTTCAAAAAGTGGTGCTGGGAAAACTAGAAAGCTACATGTAAAAGAATGAAATTAGAACACTCCCTAACACCATACACAAAAACAAACTCAAAATGGATTAGAGACCTAAATGTAAGACTGGACACTATAAAACTCTTAGAGGAAAACATAGGAAGAACACTCTTTGACATAAATCACAGCAAGATCTTTTTTGATCCACCTGCTAGAGTAATGGAAATAAAAACAAAAATAAACAAATGGGACCTAATGACACTTAAAAGCTTTTGCACAGCAAAGGAAACTACAAACAAGATGAAAAGACAACCCTCAGAATGGGAGAAAATATTTGCAAATGAATCAATGGACAAAGGATTAATCTCCAAAATATATAAACAGCTCTTGCAGGTCAATATTAAAAAAACAAACAACCCAATCCAAAAATGGGCAGAAGACCTAAATAGACATTTCTCCAAAGAAGACACACAGATGGCCAAGAAGCACATGAAAAGCTGCTCAACATCACTAATTATTAGAGAAATGCAAATCAAAACGACAATGAGGTATCACCTCACACCAGTTAGAATGGGCATCATCAGAAAATCTACAAACAATAAATGCTGGAGAGGGTGTGGAGAAAAGGGAACCCTCTTGCACTGTTGGTGGGAATGTAAATTGATACAGCCACTATGGAGAACAGTATGGAGGTTCCTTAAAAAACTAAAAAAAGAACTACCATATGACCCAGCAATCCCACTACTGGGCATATACCCTGAGAAAACCATAATTCAGAAAGAGACATGTACCACAGTGTTCACTGCAGCTCTATTTACAATAGCCAGGTCATGGAAGCAACCTAAATGCCCATTGACAGGCGAATGGATAAAGAAGATGTGGTACATATATACAATGGAATATTACTCAGCCATAAAATGGAACGAAGTTGGGTCATTTGTAGAGATGTGGATGGATCTAGAGACTGTCATACAGAGTGAAGTAAGTCAGAAAGAGAAAAACAAATATCGTATATTAATGCATATATGTGGGACCTAGAAAAATGGTAAAGATGAACTGGTTTGCAGGGCAGAAGTTGAGACACAGATGTAGAGAACAAACGTATGGACACCAAGGGGGGAAAGTGGCAGGGGGGTGGTGGTGGTGATGTGATGAATTGGGAGATTGGGATTGACATGTATACACTGATGTGTATAAAATTGATGACTAATACGAACCTGCTGTATAAAAAAGTAAATTAAATAAAATTCAAAAATTAAAAAAAAAAAAAGCTATCGGAGCAGTTTACTAGGTGTAATAACAGGAGGCTTGTCTTTTCTCCCCACTACCACCTCTGGACTCTTGGGCTTATGAGATATATTACAACATTGTCCTCTGATTCAAAGCTTGTACTGCATCCTGTAAGATAGAAGCCCATTCTTAAAAAAAAACCAAAACAACGACAACAAAAACGTATAGCAGCTATCATCGTGAGATAATAATTAGAAACTGAAGTGGAAGCCCATCCACAGGGGGAGGGCGCCTCTTATCATCATTTTCATTTTAGGGCCATAAATGAAGATGTAGTGCTTATGTGTGTGTGTGCATGGGGGAAAGAGATCTCCATCAACATCAGCTGAGCACTTATCATGTACCAGGCTCTATGCTGAACACTGGCATTCACAACAGTCCTAAGGGAGAACTCCTATTATCATTCCATTTGACAGATGAGGAAATAGAGGCACACAAGAGTTTTATTGATAGCAAAACTGAGATTTCAACCAAGGTCGAAGCCCATGTGAAAGAAAGCTTCCTGGAAAAGTTGGCCTTTGAAAGGAGTAACATGCAGGGGGTCAGGCAGGATCAAAGACAGGAGGCTGGATGGGGGTGGGGGTGGGTGTTAGAGGGTGCTGCAAGCTTGAGATAGTGGCTCCAATGCATGTTTTTCACACCACGAAGCAATTCTGACATGATCTACCTGGAGATTCCACAGGTTATGGGCTAAGTCCCACAGGACTGCTCCCATTCCCCACTTCTGATGCCAGTCACAAATTCAGGGTATCACCGTGCTTCTGACCAACAGGCTATAGGCACTCCTGTCGCTTGGGAAATTCCAAGGGTTTGAGGAGCTTTGTGCCCGGAACAAGGGACAGAGACCAAATGCATTTCTTATTATACCACAGGGGCTCTAACAGGGAGAGAATTGACAGAGGATTAGGAGAGTGAGGCAAGAAGTAGTCGAATTAGGGCCCACTTTATTTTCTCCACACTAGAGCCTGCCTGGGTCACAAAAGGCTGCCAGCCCTGGGAGGGGATCACCCAGGCAAGAGAACCCTAGGCTTTCTGCTGCTTTCTGGGACCCTGCTTGCCCAGAGGGTCCCACTCTGGACTCCCCAGGCCCTGGGTATGGTTCCACACAGAAAATGAGGTGTCTGTGAGAAAGCTTCAAGATTTCTAAAAGCCTATAAGAGAATATTACTCAGCCATAAAAACAAATGAAATATTGCCATTTGCAGCAACATGGATGGACCTAGAGATTATCATACTAAGCAAAGTCACATAGAGAAAGACATATATATGATATCACTAATATGTGGAATCTAAAAAAATGATACAAATGAACTTATTTACAAAATAGAAATAGACTCACAGATATAGAAAACAAACTCATGGTTACCAACGGGGAAAGGGGGAGGAAGGGATAAATTAGGAGTTTGGGATTAACATATATACACAACTATATATAAAATAGATAAACAACAAGGACCTACTGTATAGCACAGGGAACTATATTCAATATCTTGTGATAAACTTTTTTCACAAAAGAATCTAAAAAAGAATATATATATATATATACACACACATATATAACTGAATCATTTTGCTGTACACCTGAAACATTATATGTCAACTACACTTCAATTTAAAAAAAGAAGAAAAAAAAAAACCTAGAAGAACTATACATTTGCTTGCAAAAAGGCCAGAGGCTAATTAATACAAGTTTCCTCATTTCTGGCTGGAATTTTCCCAGCTCAGTGTAGCAGCTGCGGATGAAAAAATTAATAGTCGATCTAAGAAAGAAATGGAAAATTTTATTGGAACCAACCTGAGGATTCTAACCTGGGAGACAGTCTTTCAGAAAGCTCTGAGGACTGTTCCACCCATTAGAGGTCAAAGCACAGTTATGTAAGTTTTTGAGACAAATATACATCAAATGACGTATTACTGACAATTTACACAATCCAGATCTGCACGTATAAAGCGAGTAGTGGGTCATGTGTCATCATGGCCCCTTACGAGATTAAGAAGGAAGGTTATCTCCTAAGGAGGTCTGGTTAACGCAGATGCACGACACACACTAAAGCGGAGGGAGGAGGCCCAAACCGGCAAAGAAAATTTTTGTTTAAATTTGTTCTTGTCTTGCCGTAAAATATGAATTTTATTTCATCACAGTGATGACTGATATCCTAGTAATTAGAAATGTTGGTTCATTCTGTCCACTGAAAAAACACACAACTTAAGAGCAGTGAGTTTCAGTTTTATTCAGGGACTGTACTGAGGACTGTAGCTCGGGAGACAGCCTCTCAGAGAGCCCTGAGGAACTGCTCCAAAGAGGTAGGGGAGGGGCCAGTATGTATATGAATTTTTTGGTGGAAAATACATGTAGTTAAGCATAAAAAAGTTTACTGCTAATCACAAAGTTAATGATTTTAGTGCTTATCTATCTATGCATAGGAAAATGCAAGAATCTGGGGGTCATTGAAACTCTTCCTGAGGTAAGCATTTTAACTATCTAGGGGCCTTTATACCCAAAATACAGAACGCTTCGTCCTGTTTTTTCCATCCTGAATTCCCCTCAGAGGGCATTGTCATGGGTGACTACACTACCACTGGTAAGTGGGTTGCGACTTAACCCTTTGTATAAGGGGATGATGAGTGACACCCTTTGTTTGTTTGTTTTAATTTTTATTGGAGTATAGTTGATTTACAATGTTGTGTTAGTTTCAGGTGTATAGCAAAGTGAATCAATTATACATATACATATATCCATGCTTTTTTTTTTAGATTCTTTTCCCATACAGGCCATTACAAAGTACTGAGTAGAGTTCCCTGTGCTATACAGCAGGTTCTTATTAGTTATCTATTTTATATATAGTAGTGTGTATATGTCAATCCCAGTCTCCCAATTTATCCCTTCCCCTGCCCTTATCCCCTGGTAACCATAAGTTTGTTTTCTACATCTGTGCTTTGTTCTATTTGTTTACAATTCATAGGTACATCTTTTAAATAACTCAAAGGAGAAAGGTAAGACATTTCTTTCTTAGAAGTCAGATTTACTGAGATATGATTTATACACAATAACATTCACTCTTTTAAGTATACAGTTCAATGATTTTTGACAAACACATACAGTTGTGTAACCATCACCACAATCAAGATACAGAACATTTCCATCATCCCAGAAAGTTACCTTGTGTCCCTTTATAGTCAACCCATAACCCTACTCCTAGACCTTGCCACCAGTTATGTTTTATGTCCTATAGTTTTGTCTTTTCGAGTATCACAGAAATGGAATCAGATAGTATGTTTTGTTGTGAACATATATTTTCATCTTTTTTGGTTAAACACCAGGAGTGAGACAGCTGGGTTGTATGGTATAATGTTAATTGTAGCAGGAATTCCCAAACTGTTTTCCAGTGTGGTTGTACCATTTTACATTCCCATCAGCACTGTGTGAGAATTCCAGTACTTGGGCTCAGGGCTTTGTTTTCAGCAATTCAAATAGGTGTGTAGTGGTATCTCATTTTGATTTTAATTTGTATTTCCTTAACACAAGTTATTCTTTTTTAATAAGCAAGACTTGTCTGGAGACATGGTGTTTTAAACCTTGGGGCATCCTAATTTGCTGGCTTTGCCTGATACAGAGACTCGGGAAGATCTTTCCGTCCTGTGTTGGCAGGGACGTGCACTTCTTACATCCAGTCAGTAGAGGGCAGGAGAGGACAGAAAATAAGCTTCCCAGTTTTTGGACTATCAGGGGCCAGCATGGATAGTATTTGGATGCATTACTGTATTTATAGTTTTTCTCAAATGCCTCTCCCTCTGAACCTCTTTAGCTGCTACCTTGTGAGGCTTGACTCCCCAGATTAATCTTGTGAAGTGATTCAAGGCCAAACCTCTTAACTAACCTTGTAAAATCCTAAGAACTGAGCTACCAAAACTGAGCCACCTTTGTAGAGTCCTTAATACGTCTACTCTCCAATGTCACTCATCAGAGCCTGTGTTAGGGGGAACCACAGGCAGCTGAGTTGGTGAACCTCTGTTCTTCTTCAACTTTTCAGGAGCCAAAAGAGACTAAGGAAGGTCTTTGTCGGGGACAAGTCTCCAGACCGCCCCCGCCCCCTGCCATTGGCCACACACCCTCCTCTCCAGGACCTGGGTTGGGGCAGTTCAGACGGGGCACGGCACAGATCTTCTGGGGCCGGGGCTGCCGAGTGCCCCCAAAGATGTACTCCAGCCTGAGCCCTGGGCTCCCCTCTGGCAGTTGGAACCAAAAGGTCCTGAGGAGGGTGGCAAACATCAGGAAGAGCTCCATCCGAGCCAACTGGTCCCCTAGGCACACCCGATGCCCTGGAAGCAGAAGGAAAGGTCAGAGGGTGGCAGCTGTCCCTGTGCCTGTCCCGTCACACCCACCAACCATGACCCAGTGCTCTGTCCAGTACCTGCAGAGAATGGCAGGAAGGCGTCATTGACCAGGAAGTTTCCATCCTTGTCCAGGAAGTGGCCAGGGTTGAATTGTTGGGGGTTCTCCCAACACTCAGGGTCATAGAGCACAGAGGCCAGGTTGGGCAAGATGATGGTGCCCTGCAGAGAGGAGCTGGTATGGCTCAGGGAGCTCAGCTGGCCCAGCACCCAGCCCTGATGCTGGGCTGATATGAGCTCAGAGAACACTCGGTGTGCACAGGAGAGTTGCCTGGGACCAGGGGGCCTCAAAGAGATTCAGCAGACAGGCCTTCACATCAGTGAAGTTGTTGGGCATTATGCTCTCCTGGCTAAGGGGCACGCACCTCCATCCTAAAGACTCCCGGCCCAGGCTAGAGACTCAGCTTCTGCCTCCCAGGAAGAGGGTCAGTGGCTATTGGGCATGAACGGAGGGGACCAAGTTCTGCACAGGGCAATGAATACTGGCGGTGTGTGTGTGTAAGTGTGTGTGTGTGTGTGTGTGTGTGAGAGAGAGAGAGAGAGAGAGAGAGAGAGGAGAAATGGAATGGCAGACAAACAAAGTGAAAGAAAGACTGAGTAACAAGGCAGAGAGAAGAAGAGACAGAAAACTTCAATCCTTAGGATTAGGGAGAGGAGAGAGTGACCTCTAACCCTAACCTAACCCGAGCCCTCACTCTACCTCAAAGAAGTGAATAACTGGAAAGAGAATCAGACTGAACAGATGGGAGCAGAAAGGAGCCAAAGGCTCCTGTTGGTGACTTCTGCTCCTTATCACGTGGGCCCTGGGCTGACCAGGAAGCCTAAGTGGAACCAGGATGGGGTTGGCTATGGACCCGGGACCTGGGAGTGTAGCTCCAGGTGTTCTGAGGAAGGCCTCATATCCTGTGGCTCAGTAACCAACACCAGAGAATTAAACTGGTCACCCCTGTGGGGACTAGAGAACTGGCCACAGGATTCTCAGTTTTGACAAAGGCATCTTGAAATTAAAAATGAAAAACTCAGCAGTTTGAAGCCTGCACCAAAGAGAAGCCAGTGAAGAATGCAGAAGTTCAGACAATGTAAATACTTTCAGAAGGCACTTTTCTTTTTTCTTCTTCTTTTTTTTTTTTTTTTTAGTTGCTCTACTGAAGCCTTAAGGGAGGGGCCTGACCTTAGCCATCCAGACTGACAGGCACCCAGACCTCTTTACTCCCGTGGCTTTAATCAGAGGTATTGGGAAGCACATGTTCTTGCTGCTGCCTGAGTGAGCTGTTTGTTTCCTAGTTATTGTCCTGGGAATTTCCCTCCATTTTCACTACCAGGGATGAAGTAACCTCTGCATTACAACAGTTCTTAATAATCACCTTCAGATGCAGAGGCTCCTGGCAAGATGCTCTTTTCCCTCCAGAATTATTTATATCCTGTTCTGGGTAATGTTCTGGACTCCTTGCAAAGTGATTAACTGATATTAATTCATGGGACAGGCTCAGACCATAGCCTACCCAGCACACAACAAGGGCAACCCTCCCTCTCCTCCAAATTATAGAGCCATCTGCCTGCTGGATACCTCCTGGGGATTCTATCCCAACTTCTTCCCAGTAAATGGCAGCTTGGAGTTTACAATTAAATAGAATGTCTGAAGAGAGACAGGCTTGAAGTGCCACCTCTGTATTAGGGACCATTGCTGTTGTCGCTGTCACTCGACTGATGGAATGGTTAAGAACCATTTAGGAATATCTGTAACATTTAACGATCTACTGTCAAGCTTTGATTCTACTTTCAGGAGACGTCTCTCGCCCAAGTTGGAAAAGCTCAATATTGATTCCAGGCTGTTAATGGTTCCCTGGAGCTCTTATCACAGAACACCTCCTAGAATCAAATTGGCAGGAATGGGCTATTAATAAGGAAATTTCTAATCCCAAATGACATAAAACAGAGCTGAACCTTAGTTCCCTCCTTTTTAACTTGACCTAATTTGGAACAACTCTTGGACAACCAGGGCCTGGGGCCTCCTACCAGGATAACAGCAAAATGAGTTGATGACATGGTCCTATCCTCACAATTAAGGAGACATTTGTCTAACCTCTGAACTTCATGGCCAAAAACTGTCAAGGACTGTTCAGTATTAGCCAATCTGGCAGATCAATAAATGCAAAACACCTCCTTCCAACATGCTGATTCATTTACCTTCCTAAAGAGGCATTTTTGGAGCAATATGAACGGCAGGGAGTATGGTAGAGCAAAAAATTTGGAATCAGAGGGCCATGAATTCGAAACTCAGTTAAGTACCTTACTGTGTGTTTGGGACAGTTACTTGAGCTCTCTTAAGCTATCTGTTAAAAAAAAAAAAAAAGAATAACAGTAGCAACAGCATCTAAAGGACAGGGTTATTATGAAGAAAAAAATGCATGGAGACAGGAATCTTAAGTCTGATCAAATTAATAAGAATTTAATAATCACATCCTGGCAGGGCCCTTGCTGTCAAGTCTGCCCTGAACCATGGTTGTAAGAGTTGAACAAAGATTCTCATGATGGAAAAAATTGGGCCCCCATACCTTCTATCCCCATTGTTTTCATGGTGTACCACCTTGTACCGTTGAGGCTTCCACCAGAGACAGGCTGGAGCATCAGTGCTGAGCCAAAGTCCCTTTCTGAGGAAAGTCTTACACAGCGCACCTCCATGCATAGGGCACCAAGATGAGTGACTCTTTCATCTTCATTAAAATGGCAACCTTGCCACCTACACAACTGTGCTACATTTCCTTTAAAATGACACCCCACTCCCAAAATGATTCTTGATGCCTGTCATTCACTTCCCATAAAACCATCTCCCCTTGAGGGTAGGCTGGCTCTAGTGACTCACTTCTAGCAAATAGAATATGGCAAAAGTGATAGGATATCACATCTGAGATTAGGATACAAAAAGACTGTAGCTTCTGTCTTCTCATTTGCTCTCTCTAATGGAGGTCAGCCGCTATGTTTTGAGCTGCCCTATGTAGAGGCCCAATGTTAAGGAACTGAGGGTGGCCTCCAGCCAACAGCCCAGGAGAAACTGAATCCTGAAGATAGCAATGCAAGTGCTCTTACAGTGGAACCTCCCCATGGAGCCTTCAGATAAGACTGCAGCCCCAGCCAACAACTTCATCATAACATCATGAGAGACCTTGAATCAGAGGCATCCAGCGTAGCTGCACCTAGATCCCTGACCCACAGAAACCCAGATCCCTAGCCCACAGAAGTGCTGTTTTTGTAAGTTGCTAAGTTTGGGGGTAACTTATTACATAGCAAGAGAGATAGACAACTAATTCAATAAATATCTTTTATCTAGGATCTGCATGGCAGTCAGTCATTGTGAGGACTGAATGCTGTAGTGGACTCAAAGCCCTTAGCACACAGTAAGGCTTGGCAAAGAGCAGGAATTATTACGTTATTATCCAGTTCATGTCAGAAACCTGCACAGAAACCTGTTTCAAGCTGAATCACCAGAGAGCTACAAACCTGAACTCTATTTTTTAACTCCATGCAGAAATGTATTCATGTTAAACTTTCATTGTTTAAAATGCGTTGAAGATAAGAAGAAGCTACCATATGAAAGACTATTTCTGTACCTTTAAACTCCTACTGAAGGCACCACCCAATACATTGTCCACTGGCCCTCAAAAAGGTATTATGATTGATGATCTTCATAATAACTTCTTGAAGGGTGATAAGCCAAAGTTTTCCTGATACAGGCATGCTTCCTTTTATGACATAATGAGAGTCATACCTAATTGGGATTTCCTTTTTTGACTTGATCCAGGGAAGCTCAGACTCAAGTTTTATGTACATATACAGTGGCTGTTCTTGACCTAAACAGTCTGATTTAACTTTATTCCTCTATCTCTCCTTATTCAGTACTTGTTCTCTTAACCTAGTCATAAAATGAAAGAAACGAGACAGGCATTTCTACTAGAAATCAGTTCTAAGGATATAACACAAAATGCAGACCAAGCCTAAGGCACATAAATTGCAAATAGGCTCAATGTTCACCAATAAGGGTTAAGAATTACAAAACATCCATTTGGTGGAACATTATGCAGCCATTTAGAGTGATGTGGAACAGTGGTTTTCAAAATGTGGTCCCGGGACCCAAAGCATCCACACCACTTGGGAACCTGTTAGAAAGGCAGATTCTCAGGCCTCACCCCCAATACTCTGGGAATGGCTCCCAGCAATGTACATTTTAGCAAGCCGTGCATGTGATTCTGGTGTACCTAGAAGTTTGGGAACAAGTAATGTAGAAGAATCAGAATGATATGTTAAGTGAAATGAAGGATTCAGAGTTATATATTCAGCATAATCACAGCTATGTAAAATATATGTGGACAAAAAAGATTGGAAAGAGGTGCATTAAAATGTCTGCAGGGGTTACTTCAGAACATTTAAAAATATCCCTAATTGAGTGTATTCTTTCACAATCATAACTCTCCATCCGGAATGACATAGACAGAGATGAATGGATGGATGGACAGATGATTGACTGAGAGTTGGCAGACAGGCAGAAGCTGTAGCAGGTGGCTGTGCTGGGCAGGCAGCCCAGCGAAGGGTGCTTTCTGCAGGCACTGGATCGGGCATGAGGTCACACTGGGGCCACCTACCTTGGGCACGGGGTGGCCGTGCACACGGGTGGAGGTCACGCACTGGCCCAGGGCACCTGCGGTCACGACGCTGCTGAGGCGCTGCACCTCGTGGAGGACGGCGCGGGTGTAGGGCAGTCACTCGCGGTCCTCGTAGTGGACGGCGCGGGAGGTGCCCAGCACCGCATCCAGCTCCCGCTGCACCCTCTCTACAGGCGGCTCCGCGTGGGTCCCGGGAGGGGCTGTAGCCCGACCTCTCCACCACGCCCCACCGTCCTTGTCCCCACCCAGAGACAGTCACCAAGGTTCGTCGCCCCTAGGTTGCCCTACCCCCCTCAGCCACCCCTGGTCCCAACAGTGGCAGCCCCTCTCTGAGGCAGAGCTTGTGAACAAGATTTTGCTGGATTTGCTCCTCCAAGGGGGACTTGAGGGAAGGGCTAGGACCCAGATTTGAGCACCCACTATGTGCCAAAGTGTTCTACATACAAAGAGTCCTATGGGGTAGGAACTGTCGTCTCCACTTTACAGACAAGAAAACTGAGGCTGTGACAGGACAGGTACTTTTCTGAAGGTCACAAAACTAGTGGAACCAGGATTTGAACTTAGGTCATGGCCAGTTTGTCTCTGAGAGAACTCTAGCCACCTTTTTTTCCTTTGTGATCTTGAGTGACATTGACACAGGGCCTGGCACTTAGTAGGTGCTGGATCATTACTGAATGGGTGAAATAATGTTGCCTCATTTCACACTGTTCCTAAGTGGTTGAATTACTTACCCAGGATCACTCAGTAAGTAGCAGGGTGGGAATAGAAGTCCCCATTCCCCAGCCCCTCCATCTGATTCAAAGCCATGAACACCTCCTACACCACAGCAGTGAGAGCAGGACCCACCCCTGGGGCCACAGACCAAAGACAGTGATGGGGACAGGTTCCTTCAGCCCAGAAGCCCACAGCAGGGGTAATGGGCATGGGGCAGTCAGCAGGGTGTAACCACGGCCCCCTTACCCTGGTTGGCTCCATGCTGGACCATGTAGATGAGTGCCCAGCACAGGGTAGTGGCCGTGGTGTCGGTGCCTCCCAGAAACAGGTCGACCACCATCTGGATCAGGTTTTCTTCATTGAATGTGGAGACAGGGTCGTCCGTGGCCTGGTGGGTGGGGGATGAGTGGTGGGGAGAGCAGCTCCGAGTCTGAAGCGCTCCTCTCACAGAGCCCTGGCATCTCCCTGACTGAGGCCTGGCCTGTCCCTAAACTTGTGGGACCAGAACTCCTCTGGGGTCAGAAGGGCCTAAGTCCCAGGACTGCACTGACTTTTGAGGGGGGAACTGCCCTGACATCAGCCAGGTCCCCTGCTTCCCACCCTACCCATGTCTGCAGGAGCCAGCGCTGGCCTGGGAAAAGATAGGGAGGGAAAAACCCAAATGGCTGCTGCTTCAGGGTGCTCTGAAAAACTGAGGCCAGGATAAGGAACTGAGGCCGTGGCCTTGAAATGAGATGCAGCTGGGAAGACAGCTTCCTCCGTCCCTCCCTCCCTCCCTCTGCAGCTGTTTCAGGCCCACCTTAGTGATCTGGGCCAGGTAGCAGCCGATGAAGTCCTTGGGGGCCTCAGGTGTCCTGAGTTTGTGTCTGCTGATCTCCCGGCAGATATAGCCCCGCACAGCCTTCTGGTACCTAAACATCTCCTGATGGGGGCCTGGGAGGGGGCGGAAGGCCCAGGGGAACAGATCATACAGCTGTGGGGGAAGAGGCCCACCCAGGGGCTGCTCAGGTGCTGACCCTGAGTCAGGGCAGCTCAGGATGGTGCTGGGGGCACCAAAGTGGTCTGGGACCTCTGACATGGGCATCCCAGGACTGCTCGTCATCTGGAAACTCTCCACACTCCCAAAGTAATCTAGACAGTAATGAAAGCGGTAGTAGCGGAGACCGGATCCAGGGCTCAGCTAGGATGTCGCAGGCCCAGATAGCTGTATTTAAGTGGATTTAACCTGTCTCTTACTCCCTGCCCACGCTTCCATGCTCAACCACAATAAAGGAACTTTGATGCTGTGAATCGTCATTTTGCTGAGCAGAGGCTGCCTGAGGAACCCAGAATCAGGCCCCGTGGCCTTCCTCCTGCCTACCTGGCACCCTCCCTGCTATGCCCTGGCTGAGGCCCCTGCCTGCCCTGGGCCACCAGCTGTCCAATGGTCGGCACACCTGCCTCCCCGAGGGCCAGCTTACCCTGCGCCAAATGGTGCTAACAAAGGCCAGGCCAAAGTCGATGGCTTGAATCAGTTCCTGGAAGAAGGGATCCTCCAAGAGGAAGCAGCGGCCAAACACAAGGGCCCCAATGACTCTGGCCGTGGACGTGACAATGTGTACCCGAGGGTTGAAGGGTCTACCTGAGAGCAGAGGGGAAGGGCTCAGGGTGAGGAGGCGAAAAGAGCACTGCCCTGAGTGTTCATCCAGTCTGTATACGGTCACTCATTGCATCACTCATTCATTCCCAGTCTTCAGTCATTCACTCAGCAAATGCTTACAGAGCAACTTCTATGAGCCAGGCTTGGTGACAGGCACTGGGTTTGCAGGGAGAGGTGTGGGAGACAGACCCATTTAAACACACTAGAACGTGGGGCGGGTATGTCCCAGCTGAGAACAAAGGATGCAGGGGCCAGCTGTGCCTGGGATTTGGGGAGGTCTTCTTAGGCAGGTGATGTCAGCCAGGTCTGAAAGGAGCAGTGGTTTCTCACAGGGAGGGAAGGGGTGTGGATTAGGACATTCCAGAGGGGGAACAGCATGTGCAAAGGGTCTGTGGTGTAAAAGGCTCGAGATGTTGAGGGAGGACATTTCCCCACCTGTAGAGAAGGGCTTCAGGCTTCTCAATGGACTGGACGTTCCTGGGCCTGTGTCTGCCCACTTGCCCACCTTACAGAAACTCCTGATTTATTGATGTAGCACAAATCCCCTACTGGATCCGCAAAGGGTCCACCCCTTTATACACACATTCCCCCCCCACCCCGAGGGCTCAGCCTCCTTGCAGAAGTGTGCGTGTTTGTTGTGGAGGGATTAGGGTGGGCCTGCCCCAGCCCGCTCCTCACCCTGCTCCTGGTGGAAGGCCTCTGCCAGCTCTGCCGCCTCTCCCTGAAACTGCAGCTCCAGTGCCAGCTTGCCTAGGCCTAGCTCCCGAAGCGTTGCCAGGCAGAAGCGTCTCTGCTGCCTCCACGTGTGCCCATTGCTGCAGATGACCCCTGGGCCCGGGTTGGGGGACAGTCAGCAGCCCGTCCCAGCCTCCCAGGCCAGGGCCACCTGGCTCTCACCCAGGCAGGGAGAGCAGACCCCTGGGCAGCCTTCCCAATCAGCTCGGGGCTGGTGCTCTGACCGAGGGGCATTTGGAGGTTGTGTGGTCCGTGAGCCTGGTGCCATCAAGGTGGGCTCAGCTATGCCCTCCTCCCAAGCTGCCAACCTGATTTTGCCTTTAAGAGTCCCCACAAGAAATGGAGGAGGAGATAAAGAAGGGAAGGGAGGACAGAGCCTGGAGGGGAGGAGGCGGGGGGAAGGGCATTTGCTGAGCCAGGCGCTGTCCTGGGCACTCTTGGCTGTGGGGCTCACTTAATCTCCCCCACATCCCGGGAGGCAAGAGCAGTCACTATCCCCATCTAACAGATGAGCACACTGAGGGACGGAGAGCGAGGCTGCCTCGCCCGGTCACAGAGCTGGTTCCTTCCCATGCTCGCCCCTCCCCTCGCACGGCGGTGTTTGAGGAGACCCGAGCCCTCCTGGCAGATTCCTCCCTGCTAACAGTTCTGGGTCACCCCAGCAGACTCCTGAGTGCGGTCTCCATCCAGCCACCCCGTTCCCAGCAGAGAGAGCAGCCTTGCCTCTTTCTCCAAACAGGTCCCGGAAGAGCGGGGTGAGGGACCGGCCTGAGAACTGCTCCGAGTTGGAGACCAGGGCTTCCTTCACCACCCGGAAGCCGCTCAGCACCACCACGGGCGTCGGGCCCACCCACACGGTGAACACGTTGCCGTGAGCCTGGGCCAGCTGCGGAGAGACAGGGTCCCAGGGCTGCAGAGAAAGCTCAGCTGGCCCCATTCCCCGGCACCTTCCTCTTGGCATGAATCTCCACCTTCTCGCACCCAACACTTACCTCAGGTGCACCTTCTCAGTGCACCCGCCACCCCATTCGTCAGACAAGCCAAACCCTTGGTTCCCACAGCCAGCACTAGTGCCAGCTGGGGTCACATCACAGGCTCCCTGAGCACCTAGAATAGTCAGGGCCCAGCACTTACACACATGGCGTCTGGTTTGGACCCCAACGATCCTGGGAGGTGGGTATGCTCTACCCATTTTACAGATGATAGTCAATTATAACTATACTTTCTTCAGGGCTCAGTGTCCAGTGTGGCCTTTACATATATTACTTGAGTGCACTTTCAGTATAAGTGTGCGAGGTAGGTATCATTATCTCTAGTTTATGAAAATGGAGGCCAGGGAATTCCCTGGCGGTCCAGTGGTTAGGACTTGGCGCTCTCACTGCCAGGGGCGCGGGTTCAATCCCTGGTCAGGGAATGAAGATCCCATAAGCTTCACAGTGTGGCCAAAAAAAGAAAAAGAAAAAGAAAAAGAAAAACAAAGAAAGAAAATGGAGGCCAAAAAAGAAAGCAAAAGACCAGGGCTTCACACCCAGGTCTTCCGACTCTCAGTGCAGTGCTTTTCCTACTACATGAGGAGCCTGGGGATCATGGTCATCTAGAATCTTCAACCAGAATTTTATAAAATACTTAGTCAACATTGATGAGAGCTGAGCATTGTCATGGGGAAGGGAATTGTCTCCTGCCCTCCAATTCTCAGCAATAATTCAGCTCTGGCCCGCATTTCAAACCCTCCACTCAGGGCAACAAAACCCTCCCACTGGTGGGATCCACCCACCCTAGAAGGGGGCTTGGTGTAGCAGTGCTACTTGAGTGTGCCCTCGGGGGTCCCATTCTCCCCAGTTCCCATCCTAAGTGGCTTTTCAGAAAATTCCTTCCAGCCACAAACAGGGCTCTCCTGGAGCAGAGTCCTGTTGAAGAGTTTTCTCCACCTCATTACATTGGCAGTGGAGCTCTGCCGCAGAATCCTCTTGGGTGACCTCTGTGCAAAGTTTTTTTTTTCTTTTAAATTTTTATTTATTTATTTATTTGGTCGCTCCAGGTCTTAGTTGTGGCATGTGGGATCTAGTTCCCTGACCAGGGATCGAACCCACGCCCCCTGCATTGGGAGCGTGGAGCCTTAGCCACTGGACCGCCAGGGACGTCCCTGTGCAAAGTTTTTACATTCAATGTTTGCAATCTCCCAACAACCCTGCATTTGACAGATGAGGAACCTGAGGCTCGAGGTCATAGAGCAAGTGAGTGGCAGGTGCAGGATTCACCCCCCCACGCGTGTCTGAGCCCAGTTCCTTGCTTCTAGTGTCCCTGGGCTGAGAGGGAGGGTCCGTGTGCCCACCCCTCTGGAGGGCCTCCAACTCAGGATGGATTCCCTACCTGGAGAAGTGTCTCTGGGTGCAGCTGAAAGCTTAGTTGCCATAGGTTTCCAAGGTTGGGGAAGGGGAAAGGACCAGGAGGAAGGCTGGCTCCTTTCCCAGTAGATGGTGCCAAGTTTCAGGAGAGGAAGGAGACAGCCAGTAAAGCCAGCCCGCTGAGCAGGGAGAACATCTCGGCCCTGCACGTCCCTCACCCCTTTGCCTCCAGCCCTGGGCTGCCAGTGCGCTCCAGCCTTCTCTTTAGCTCTGTCCGGCCACCCTCCTCTCCAGCGCCATCTGACCTCCGCTGTTATCCCAGCACAATCAGGCAGTGTCATGTTGGGAGGCAATCCCAGGAGTCTTCTCACAGTGGAGTAAATCCACTTGGTCACGCCAGTCACACCCAGGCCCGGCTACTCAGCAGGGCCACGGGGCCCCGGCCTGGGACAGGTTGGGAGAGCTTCATTCCCAGAGCAGCCTCACCTCTGGCCCATGGAGCTCAACCCCAGTCAAGGTCCTCTCGGCCTCTTCCTGCGAGTCTCAGCCGACCGCCTGGGTCAGCTCGGCGGGGATGGGGCAACCACTGGCAGTGGCGGTGTCTCCCCTCGGGATACGCTATTCTGGCTCAGCATGATGCAGACTGGGCTCATCTTTCCTGCTCCCCTCTGCCCAGGTGCTAAACAGTCTCTCTGGAGGCCTCACCAGCCTCCCAGTCACCCCCATCCCTGCTCCAGCCTCTGGTCAGCTTGCACTCTTCACCTGCCCGGGATCCTCGTGTTTGTCAGTTGTCACATTCTGTAGCCTTTACTTTTATCTCAGCTGCCCTGGAGCCAGATTGCTGAGTCGAAATCCTAGTTCTCCCCTTACTAGGTGAGGACCTTGGGCAAGTTATTCAGCCTCCCCCTGCCTTGGTTTTCTCATTTGTACAATGGTGATGATAATTTTAGGCACTGCCTCAGAGAGTTGTTGTACCAGGTGTGGCGGGAGATAAATGGTACACTCAAGTTGAGTAAATTGAAGATAGTTTAAGAGAGACTTACAAAGGTGTGTGGGCAGGAGTTAGTGGAACCACAAGGCACGGTGCAGTGCTCCAGGGTAGCCACGCGGGGGAGCCCTGCCTACTCAAGGCTGAGAGAGGAGAGGGGCATCGATTAACGAGTGTGGAGTTTCAGTTCAGAAAGATGGAAAAGCTCTGGAGATGGATGAGGGTGATGGCTACACAACAATGTGAACGCACTTAATGCCACTCAACTGTACACTTAAAAATGATTAAAATGTGGGAAATTCCCTGGCGGTCCAGTGGTTAGGACTCCTTGCTTGCACTGCGGGGGGCCCAGGTTGGATCCCTGGTCGGGGAACTAAGATCCTGCAAGCTGCACGGTGTGGCCAAAAAAAAAAAAAGATTAAAATGGTAAGCTTTATATTGTGTATATTTTACCACAATTTTTTGAAAAGCCAAGGGACAGAGACATCAGCAGAGGAGCCTGGAGCCCCTAGTTTGGTGGAGACCCACCAGTGACTCTTGGTGGATCATTGACAAGAGCTCTGGCCTTCAGTAGTGAGATGCAGCTGGTTTATGGCAATCCTGCAGAAAATAAATACCTCATCCTCACTCTGCTCTACCCTCTGATGTCTGTAATGTAATGTGCCTCCCATTGGTCAAATCCAATTAGAAGCTGGAAGGCAAGAAATCCCGTAGAAAATGTAAAATGATGCAGCTGCTTTGGAAACAATCTAGCAGTTCCTCAAATGGTTAATCATAGAATTAGCACATGATCCAGCGGTGCCACTCCTAGGTATATACCCAAGAGAAATGAAAACATATGTTCACACCAAAATGTGTACACAAGTGTTCATAGCAGCATCATTCATAACGGCCAAAAATGATGAATGGTCCATCAACTGATGAATAGTTCTCAGACTTCACTCTGCATGTGGAAACCCTGCACTAATCTCTCCATCCACACAGTCAGTCCTTCCCCATCTCTATGCCTTTGCTCATGTAGTTCCCTCTGCCTGGAGGCCCTTCCCCCATGTCTCCTCCTCTAGAAGTTCCATCTATCTTCAAGGCCTCTCTCACCTGGATGTGTTGACAAGGATGCTCCCCTCACAGGGCTGTTGGGAGGATGAGCTGAGACAACATGAGATGAAAGTGCTTGTGGGTAATGTACATGCTGGTACAAATACTGCTGCAATTTCCACAAAACTGCTGGCTTCTGCTTTTTATAAGTTGCCTTCCCCTCTCCAACATGTCATGTTCCTTCTTCCTCAAATTGTTGCTTAAGAGCCTACTTCTCTAGCCAACCTCACCGGTCTCTATCCACTACCTCCAAACACCCCAACCGTCTCCCACAGTGGTCCTTGCCTTGTTCTTGCCTTGGCTCTGTTAACTATGTGGGTGTCCACTCCATCTCTTCCATGATATGACAAGGTCCTAAGGGCAGGTGTCATGTCTCCCTTTCTTTCGGTTTCTCCAACAGTGTCACCCAATCGCTCAGAGTCCCAAGGTGCCATTAGGTAATGTGGACTTACTAACAGAAGGATCTGGTGGCCCCCCAGGCCAGTCCCATGGCTCACTTTCCTCTGTGTGAGCACACCAGTGTCCGCTGCATGAGAGCTCCTCCATGGTGGTCCTTCCACACACGTCTAGACTTCTGCTTTACCCCCTTCTCTCCCCCACCACAGTGTGGGGACCTTGGAATATCTCACATGTAACCTAGTACACCGTTGCAGCCTTTGAGTTAACTCAGATGGCTTTGGTGGTTTGGGCACATGAGGATGGTGTTCTGGGGATGGCCGGGGTGGGTGGTGCTGGCAGTCATGAGGGTTTTAGTAGAGGCTTTTGCACCGATGCAGGGAATTGGGCAGTGGCTGTGATGGTGACTCTGGTTTTGAAGATTGTCGTAGGATAGAAAGATGGGTCGGTCATCTGTCTTGTGACCCACTGACCACATTTCATTCGGGTCCAGCTACATTCTGGGTGTCTTGGCTAGGTAGGAATGTTTCTCAGAGCCTCCTCAAAATCAGATATAGCATTTGAAGCCTTTTCTTTAAGACACAGAAATTTATTCCCCTAATGGGAGACTTGCCTGGTCAACATTCCTAAGTGTGTTGAACTTTGACAAACTTCCTCCCCTCCCTCTGGCTCCTGAGGGTGGGATGTGGCTCCTGGAAGAGAGACACACACAGCACACAGGGCCAGACTGCAATCAGATTCCAGGGATGGCAGGTCCAGGACCTGGAACGGAGGCCCCAGGGCACTAACCCCCTCCTCGTTGCTTGGCCAAGGCCCTCAGTGTTACACTGTGAGGTGTGGGCTCCCCAGCAAGATGGTGGAGGTAGGCCGCATGGTTCCCACCTAGAGGGACGTCCCCATGCAGAGTGTCTGATCCTGTGGTAGCCCACCCTCAAGTCGTACCTTCAGAGATGGTCCCCTTATGATTCCAGCCACCATCACCACCCAGGCCATGGGGCTCCCTGTTTCCTTTTTAGAATTCTAAGCCAAGGGCGGACAAAGCTCAGACCCCTATCTCTTATTCCTCTAGGAACAACTCAAATCAACTAAAGATGTCTTGGCTGAGCACCTGCCCTGTGTGAGGTATTTGCCTATCAAATTCCTAAACCTGTGCTTTCTATGACACTGTGATGGATGTTACTATAAGCAGCTAAGGTAGGGGATCCCCGGAGAAAGAAAACCAAGCAAGCCTGGCTTTCTGGACATAAAAGAAGCCATTTTTGGCCTAAGCCATTTTGTGATCTAAGCCTGGCCACAATGCTGGCCCTTGATCGTTAATAACTAATGATCTTAAGGGAACAAAAGAATGCAGAAACAAACAACTGTTATCAGGCAAGAGAAGTAAAAGTAGCAAAGGTAATATCGGTTGTCAAGACTCCCAGTTCTGTTACGACGGTAAACATTAGCCTGAAGGGCTCAACCACCAGATCAACTGGAACCTAAGGGATGATGATGTTGACCTTTTCTGACCCTCGTGACTTCAATCAACTAAAGCTTGGACTCTGTAGACCGCCCAGGCCCCTTTATGAATATGCATCTACACTTAGCTTAAAACGCCCCCAGGTTTGCTGTTTGGGGAGAAGCTGCTTTGGGAAAGATCCCAGTGTTCTCCTTACCTGCTGCGAGTAATAAATCCTTCTCCTCTCCTGCTCTTTGGCTTGGTTGCATCTTTTGGCTCGACACCCACCAGGAGGCGAACCCAGTTTTTGGGTAACATTATTGCTTCTGTTTTACAGATGAAGAAAGCAAGGGTGAACTGATTTGCTCAAGAAAGTGGTAGGGCTACAATTCTAACCCAGGTTTTCTGTCTCCAAGTTCAGTTTTCTCTTTCCACAGCTGCCTCTCAGCTGGGACAAGCCAACATACTCAAAAGGGAGTTTACTAAAGGCCAAGAGAAAAACAAAAGTGAGAAACCCTGAGCCAGTCATGCTTCCAGAGATTCTGATGCAGCTATAGAGGCCTCCTTCATAGGGCCCAGGCTGGTCCCAGGCCTGGCTTTGCATCCTGTCTGATGCTGCACCCAGGAGCCCCTTCTTCGGAACTGAGATGCCTTTTCCACTCCTCCTTTCTCTCCTCTCCCCCATCCAGGGGGACCCCCTTCTGTGGCCCCTGGAGAAACAGTGGCTATGGACAGCATATCACAGCCTCAACCAAGGGGCCTGTGCCCCAGGCAGGAGGTATTTTCCAAAATAGACTGCTCCCTGCAATGTGATGGATTCCAGATAAAAGGCTGCTTCCTCCCACCTCTAGATCTACCCAAACCTGGGCCTAATCTGTGCTCACTTCCACTCCACACCCACTCCAGCAAGGTTTGGGCTATCTGTAGCCCCACCCCTACCTCTCCCTCCACTCTGAAGGAGACAAAAATAAGGAGGTACGGAGACCACTAGAGATAAAAGAAATAAGAAGAGGTGAGGGAGGAGAGGTCCCTAAATTTATCTCCGTACACATGAACAAAGAGAGGGACTTGTACTTCTTACATTTGTGTTGAATTTGCACAATGTGCCTTATGCCTCCTGGGAGTGAGTGGGAAAATATACAGGTGGCCTCCGGACAGTAAGATGAAGTCCCCAAAGAACTGGAGCTATTTCTGGGGAAGATTGGGAGACCCACAGATCCCTAACTGAAGGAGGGTCAGACTCAGAGACCATACCCAGGCAACCGGGGCAACGGCCGGCCCTAAAGGACATGTCATGCTTTGCACATTATAACATTAATTGTGCCTCTTTCATTCTCCAACGTATCCCAGTTTGACCGCTCCCCATGAACACCCTACAGCCTCCGACTCCGAAAGTCTCCAGGCTTTGCAGGCGGGGAAATGATGATGTGATGTCTCACTGTAATGAGATCTCGGCATTGAGAATTCTGCTGAGCGTTCCAGTTCCCACAGGGAGTGGCTCTCTTTCAACCCCAACTTGAGAGGGGGAGTGGGGCCACAAAAGACACTCCCACACGCCACTGCTGTGCCCCAGGAGTAGGATCCCAGGGCTCAGGAGGAGGCTTGGTGTCTGAAGAGCGCGGCAGAGGGCAGCCAACACCCTCCCCAGGCACACGGGCACACCCACACCCAACACCTTCTGCCTTCACGGAGCTCCGGGGATAGTTGAATTATTCATCAAACCAGAACGATGTTTTCATTATACTCAGCCTATTCCTCTTATGCAAACAAGATTTATGGAAGTTTTTTATTAAAAATATTAAATATATTTTTTAACAGTCAAAAGGAAAGACCCAAAATCTTATGGAGGACACTGGAAATAGACGGAGACAAACATACTTACAGTGCCTGAGCTTAAGAATAAGAGTGGAGACACCACGTGTTCCAGAATCCCCATTGAGAAGCAGAGAATTTTCCCAACAGCAAATTCTGAAAGGGATTTACTGTGTGGACTATTATCTAGTAGACAAAGTTGTCAACAGAGATTTTCTGGAAGATGAGCAGCAGCTTTCCTCATGGGTCCATTTCTGAGAGTGACTCTAATACTGACCAAGGACAAAGAATTGAAACCAGAGGAGTGACGGTCTCTCTGTAAGTACAAAATGGCTCGCCTAAGGTGGCGTGATTTACAGGGAGAATCCGATCATACCTAGGAATGGGTAGTATCACATCTCTTAGTCAAACATTGTTTTGCTTATCTAACTGTGAATGCCAGCAGTTGTATCACATGGTGGGTGGCCAGGACCGAGCACCTACAATCTTGACCAGCTGCCAGGCTCCCAAAGGAAATATCCACCAAGGATGCTCTAGGCAAAAAGCCTTCCACTGATTGCTTCAAGGCTTTGCCCTCTGTGAGGCAGCTTGGTGGGTTAGTCTGGACAGTCTGGTGCAGAGAACTCCTGTGGCTGGTCTCAGGGAGGCCCAAGGCCCAGAGGCTTTTTGGCCTTTTAGCACCAGCCCCGGGCTCACATCCTTATATTAGACCTTCAGACCTTTCCACACTCAAGGTGAGAACTCATGACCCCAAGGTAAAGAACACCACCGACAGGAGGAAAGGGTGTCTGTACAACCCAGGCCAGAACGGGTCCAGGCACCTCCCCAGTCATGAGAGAGCCTGGCTGCATGGAACAAGAGCAGAGAATCACAGAGGAGGAAGGAGGGAGAGAAAAAGAGACAGCTACAGAGAGCACATTGTTTCAGTCTCTCTTCTTTTTCAGCCATGAGCTTCATGTGTCTGTTTTTGGTCTCCAGTGGCCAGCAGAGTGCCCAACACTTAATGGATGCTCCATAAATATTTTTGGGGGAAAGGAAAAAATCCAGAGGAAGCTAGAGTCCAGGTATCGGGAAGCTGGGAGGAAAGAGATAGTTGGGTCAATAACATGGGAAGGAGAAGTGAGAGCTTGGAGGGAAGGCTTCTCTCATAGGCCCATGGGGATGAGGTAGGGGAGGACCCCAGGTGGGCCTGTTGACACATTTTCTGTCATCAGTGGACAGAATGGCCCCAGGACCACAGCCCACTAGATTCTTTGTCAAGGACACAAAAGGTTCATCAGGACAGTGTCCCTCAGCCCCTAGAACTGTTCTGGGCAAGGTGAGTGTCTTGACCCCAGCAACTGTGTACCCACAGTCCTCCCTGGCTGGCACTGGGCCACTCCTGGGTGGGTGATGGGGCTCCTCTTCAGGAAGGCGGCTGTGCCATAGCTGTGGGAGACTAATTCCAAGCTCTGACAGTTCTCACTTAGGCAGCAGCTGGCTTGGTCTTCCTATGCTGAGTCCACTGGAGGGGGTGGGTGGGAGTTTGCCAGAGCCCAGGTCAGAGACAGCAGCAGGATAGGGAGACGATCCCAGGAAAAGAGGTGACCCCCTGCCTCCAAATACACACCATCTCCCTCATGGGAGCTAGGAGGGATGGACACAGTTCTGGAGCTATGCTTCAAATGAGGTTACCAGGACCCAGGTTTTTCAGGACATATTTGTTGATCCACATTAATCAGAACTGAAGCTGGAAGAAATCTTAGAGACCATCTGGTCCAGCACATGCATTTATTCCTGAAGCAACTGAGGCTGAGGTCATGAGATGCAAGAGAACCACTAGAAGTCTAGAATCAAACTGTCTGGGTTTGAATTCTATGTAATTTACCACGTACTGGATGTGTGATCTGAGAGAACTTAATCTTCATGGACCTGTTTCTTCATCAGCAAAATGTGTTTAATAACACCTACCTAGTACAATAATTGAGAAAATTAAATAAGGTCATATTGCAGGCGCCTCCACAGTGCTTGGCACACAGGTTCTCAGATAATATGAGTACTCTCTTTCCTTGTTGAAGGTGACAGCACTGATAGGTTAGAAAGCTTATTAGGTTTAAAACCTTAATTAAAATACAACAAATCAATACCTATTATGAAATAGACATGAGGATTTTATGAGACTAGTATTTTGTTTCTATACCTGTAAACAGGCTCCAACGGGTCACTAATTTCCTGCAGCAGAGGTGGCTAGATGTTCACCAAAGCTGTTTTGTCCTCAAAGCAGTTTTCGCCTCCTGGGCATACAGCTAGACATTGCCCAGCCTCCCTTGCAGCTAGGTGCAGCTACAGAAGTGAGTTCTAGCCAGTGGAATTTGAGTGGAAGCAATATATACTATCTTTAGGTCTGGCCCACAAAAACTTCCTGTTCAACATTCCATGCTCTTTCTTCCCTGGTTTACTAGCCCACACAGAGGATCTGGCTGAGGACTTCAAGCCTAGAGGTTGGCAGAATGACCAGAAGGAGAAAGCCTGGGTTCACGAGTGACTCTCACTCCCCCCCTCCCAGCACCACACTGCTCTGTGACAGGGGTGGGGTCATTGTGATAAGCTGCTGAAAGCTTGGCTTGTTACAGCAGTTAGCACACTCTATCTACTTGGACTCAGGGAATTATAAGCTTTGAGAGGACAGAATGGTGATGTGGAAATTGCCTTTAAAAATCAAATTTAGGGACTTCCCTGGTGGCGCAGTGGTTAAGAATCTGCCTGCCATTGCAGGGGACACGGGTTCAAGCGCTGGTCCGGGAAGATCTCACATGGCACGGAGTAATTAAGCCCGTGCACCACAACTACTGAAGCCCGCGCACCTAGAGCCCACGAGCCACAACTACTGAGCCTGTGTGCCACAACTACTGAAGCCCACGCGCCTAGAGCCCATGCTCTGCAACAAGAGAAGCCACCGTGATGAGAAGCCCGCACACCGCAATGAAGAGTAGCCCCACTCGACACAACTAGAGAAAGCCCACGTGCAGCAAGGAAGACCCAAGGCAGCCAAAAATAAATAAATAAATAAATAAATATTTAAAAAATCAAATTTAAAGACAACATGGAAAAATGAAAACTGAAACAACCTAAATATCCATCAAAATTGGATTGTTTAGAGACTTTCCTGGTGGTGCAGTGGATAAGATTCCACGTTCCCAATGCAGGGGGCCCGGGTTCAATCCCTAGTCAGGGAACTAGATCCCACATGCATGCTGCAACTAAGAGTTTGCATGCCACAACTAAGGAGCCTGCATGCTGCAACTAAGGAGCCCATGAGCCTCAACTAAGGAGCCTGCCTACCACAACTAAAACCCAGTGCAACCAAATAAAAAAAAAAATTGGATTGTTCATATAAAAAGCACATCAAAGTCATCTTCTCAGTGAGACTGGACAGCCTCTCTATAATTTTACCCTCTGGTGCCCTTCCCTGCTTTATTTTTTTTTTCCTGGTCCTTATCATTATCTAATATTCCATATATCTTACTGACTGCCTGTTCTCCCAATAGGATGTTAAACTCCATGAGGGCAAGGATGTTCTCTGTTTTATTCACTACTATACTGTCAGTTCTTAGAACAGTGTCTGCCTTATACTAGATGCTCAGTAAATACTTTTTGAATGAAACAAATAAGTGAATCTCTACAAGAAAATGCTATAAAACTATTAAAATCATGTTTCTGAAGAATATTTGACATGAGAAAATGTTCATAATATATTAGTTGAGATCATACAAGTTGTATATGTAAGTTATCCTAATTTTATTTTTAATGACTTTTATTTTATTTTGGCTGTGCTGTGAGGCTTGTGGGACCTTAGTTCCCTGACCATGGACTGAACCTGGGGCCATGGCAGTGAAAGTGCCAAGCCCTAACTACTGGACCACCAGGGAAGTCCCTGAATTATATTTTAAATGAATAATGCTGTTATGTGTTTTAAAAAAATGCCTGGAAAAATATAGATCAAATTATTAACAGTGGTTGCCTTTTTTGCAGGGAGTGATTAAGATGCATTTCTACTCTCTACATTTTTTATGTTTAAGTGCTATTTGGATTTCTAACAAAAATGCATACATAGTATTTTTGATAATGTTTTAAAAAAGAAAAAAATACATGTTTAGAAAAAGCTATAAAGAATACAACCAGGCATGAAGAACCTAGGGGCAAGACGGGAATAAAGACGCAGACCTACTAGAGAATGGACCTGAGGACACGGGGAGGGGGAAGGGTAAGCTGGAACGAAGTGAGAGAGTGGTAGTGTATATATATATGGACATATATACACTACCAAATGTAAAATAGATAGCTAGTGGGAAGCAGCCGCATAGCACAGGGAGATCAGCTCGGTGCTTTGTGACTAGCTAGAGGGGTGGGATAGGGAGGGTGGGAGGGAGGGAGACGCAAGAGGGAAGAGATATGGGGACATATGTATAACTGATTCACTTTGTTATAAAGCAGAAAATAAGACACCATTGTAAAGCAATTATACTCCAATAAAAACGTTAAAAAAAAGAAAAGAAAGAATACAACCAGGGACTTCCCTGGCGGTCCAATGGTTGAGACTCCATGCTTCCACCACAGGGGGCGAAGGTTGGATCTCTGGTCGGGGAACTAGGAACCCGCATGCTGCGTGGCGCAGCCAAAAGCAAACAAACAAACAAAAAACCTGTTAAAAAAAAAAGAAAAGAATACAACAAGATAACACTGGCTATTTTTGGGTGATGGATGCCTCAGTAGCGTTGTGAAACTACCCCAAAATGTAATGACTTAAAAAAATTTTATTTTGCTCAGGAATTTGGGGACAGCTCAGGCTGGCCAGTTCATCTCTGATTTACGTGGCATCAGCTGGGATGTCTGGGGCTGGAGGTTTCACTTCCAAAATGGCTTCTTCACTCACATACACTCTCTCATCCTCCAGGAACCCTCCATGTGCTTTGTAAATCTCACGGTATGCTGGTCTCCAGATAGCTGCACTGCTGACATGGTGGTTGGCTTCCAAGAGGCAGGAAGTGTGAGCTGCTAGGCCACAAAAGGGCTTTGTGCAGAACTGGCACAGCACCACCATATTCTGTTGGTTAAAGTAGCCACAGAGCCCACGCAGATTCAAGGGGGTGGAGAAACAAGACTCCACCTCTTGATGGGAGAGTAGCAAGGTCACATTGCAGGAAAGCCCATGAGATGGGAGATGCTGTTGCAGCCATGCTTGTAAAACACACTGCCATGGTAGGGTTCAGGCAATTTTGGGTTTCTTCACTGCATCTATCTGCATTTTCCAAATTTTGTGCAAAAAGCATGCATTACTTTTATAATAAGGAAAAAAAGTTATTTAGAAAATATGTCTCATGACCATGCAGGCAACCATCAGTGCAAGGTAAGGTTTCTGTGTGCCCCTCACCACCCCGTGACTCATTTCCTCTCAATGCTAGGCCCTATTTCTAGGTGATCAATCAGGAAAGGAGCTGTCACATCACTAAGCCACACCTCAAATGCCGACCAGGGATTGAACCCGGGCCCACGGCAGTGAAAGCGCTGAGTCCTAACCACTGGATTGCCAGGGAATTCCCGAGAAATCAAATTCTTTTTTGTCATGACCACAAAGAAAAGTCTGTAACACTGGCTTCTATTAACAAATATTCATTGAGCATCCACGTATAAGGCATGATTCAAGAGTCAGCTAAGTAGTGTCATACTTATTAAGCACCTTCTGTATGTAAAACGTAACACTTAAGCCAGGAGTTATAAGGTATACAAAATATACCTTATAATTAAAGGTATATTTAATAAGATGATTTACTGCCTTCAAGTTTATATTCATGGGCTGAAATATAAGGAAATAATCAACCATAATATGCAGAGCAAAAGGAAATAAACCTTAAAATAATTTGTGAGCAAAGTGTTGTAGTAACCCAGAGGAACTTAGTTTTAAGAGAAAGGCTTTGTGGAGGACATAGCATCTGAACTGAGTTTAAGAAAAAAAAACACATGGCTTTGTTTGACAAGAGAGGATCAAGGGATTCCAGGCTAAGAAAATAGCAGACTTAAAGGTGTGAAAATATTGACTTGTTTTTGGAAATATTGAGTAGAAAATGAGGGTTGGAGCCAAATAATGGACACCCTGACTGCCAAACTCAGGAATATAGGCCACTCTACAGGCAAATGTCCCCTGAAGATTTTTGGAGGATAAAGTATTTGATCCACTTGCATTTTGGTTTGCGTTTTGGCAGTGGTATATACAGTGGTTTGGAGAAGGACACTGAGGCAGGAAGAGGCTGTAACTATGAGGCTGTAACTACAATATTTAAAAAAAGAAAGGTGAGTCTAAATTAGGGCAGAAGGAGAGAAGCGGGTGGTAGTGGTGATGCATAGGACCTGGAAGTGGCTAAATTTACTGGGAAGGGGCAGGAGAACTGAAATAACTCAAGGCTTCTAGCCTGAAAGACTTAAGGAAGTCAGAGGGGCTATTAATTAAGACAGGGAGCACTGATTTGCAAGAAGCTGTTTGAGGGGCCTGGGAGATGCACCCAGCAGGCAGCGGAGCTTGGTACTAAAGAGAGAGGTCAAGCCCACAGTTGAAGGTTTGTGTTGGTGGGAGTGAAAGAATCCAGGCAAGGAGAGCAAAGGGAGAGGGCAAAAGGCAGGGAAATGCCTCCTTTTAAGGGGACAAAGCAGGTTACAGGGGTGGGAGGAGACCCAAGAGATGAAAGAACAAAACTGAGGGAGGGGAAGTTAGTGTCATGTGCAGCAGTGAGCTTGACTAGGACAACCACGTAGGGCTCCTTCTGCTGACCTTGTTACTCTTTTTTTTTTTTTAAATTTTTATTGGAGTATAATTGCTTTAGACTGTTGTGTTCATTTCTTGCTGTACAGCAAAGTGAATCAGTCATATGTGTGCTTATATCCACTCTTTTTTAGATTTTCTTCCCATTTAGGTCACCACAGAACACTGAGTAGAGTTCCCTGTGCTATACAGTAGGTTCTCATTAGTTATCTATTTTATACATAGCAGTGTATATATGTCAGTCCCAATCTCCGAATTCATCCCACCCACTTCTTCCCCCCTTGGTAACCATAAGTTTGTTCTCTACATCTGTGACTCTATTTCTGCTTTGCAAATAAGTTCATCTCTACCATCTTTCTAGATTCCACATATAAGCAGTATTATACGATATTTTTGTTACCCCTCTTGGAGGGTAAATCCAGTGCATCCAAAAAAGTGGTTGCTTACGTTGGTGCCGTCCAACAGAACTTTCCACAATGATGGGAATGTTCTGTCTGCGCTGTCCGGTACAGTAGCCACAGGCCACGTGTGGCTACAGGAGCAGTTGAAATGTGACAACTGAGGAACTGAATTTTTTTTATTTATTTATTTTTTTAATTTATTTTGGCTGCGTTGGGTCTTCATTGCTGCACGCAGTCTAGTTGCGGCGAGCGGGGGCTACTCTTCCTTGCGGTGCGCGGGCTTCTCATTGCGGTGGCTTCTCTTCTTGCGGAGCACGGGTTCTAGGCGCACGGGCTTCAGTAGTTGTGTGTGGCTCACGGGCTCTAGAGCGCAGGCTCAGTAGTTGTGGCACACGGGCTTAGTTGCTCCACGGCATGTGGGATCTTCCGGGACCAGCGCTCGAACCCGTGTCCCCTGCACTGGCAAGTGGATTCTTAACCACTGCGCCACCAGGGAAGCCCTGAATTTTTAAGACACCGGTTTACAAAAAGGGCTGGGTTTAAGATATGATTTCTGATGACTCAGCAGAACCAATACCAAATAGTTTAATGCCGCTTTCTTGGCTGCATTCAACATGAGATATTGAGAAACTCTAGCATGAGTACCCTTTCGAATGGGCACTTAATTCTCAATGAGTTAATCTGAATGAATTGGCTGAAAGGGCCATTATATTGTTTGAATTGCTGAGAACCCTCAACGAACTTCATTTAAAATGTATTTCACCACAACCATCCATCTTACCGCATCCCTTCCCACTCCCCCCCCTCTTATTAGGAGCTTGATTTGATGACCATGCCCAGGAACACAGGCTGGAGGGACTAAGGCCCGCCGCAGCGATTCCAGGCAAGCGGGGCTCCACGCCCCTTGCAACCAACCAGCTCTGCTACTGGTCCCTCCCATCTGTCACTCCACAGCTGGATATTCAGATCCCAGGCTCCGGGACTCCGAAGCCATTCAAAGACAGCTTGTTCCCCTCCCAGAGAATTATTTTATACACCAAGAGTTTTAGAAAATCCAAAATAATTTTATTCACTTTTTCAGATTTTTGCCTCCACAAGGTGTTCAGCAAACATGCTAAGGCGACAGAATGTCTAGTTGGTCACGACATGCAACGCTGACCATTGGACGGATGACAGCAGCGACCACGCCCACCTGAGCTACTGGCCCCAGAGCACAAACGAGGTTTGCGGGGAACACACCGAACCACACGGCACTCAGAACCTGAGGTAGGTCTCTTTACAGTACAAAAAACTTCTACACCAGTGTGAGACACTGATGAGCAAGAGCTGCTTTAAGTCACAGACTCTGGGGAGAGGAAGAGACTCTGCGGCGACCACAGGGAGAAAGGGGAACAGACCCACAAAATCCTGAACCCTGTCACTGAACTGTGGGCTCGTGGGGCAAATGAAGGCAAAGGAAGAAGTACCACCGGGAAAAGCAGCAGTGGGCTCCAGGGTTCGGAACCGACGGGTTGAGGGGCCGGAGAGCTCTGTGCAGTGGCCAGCGTTAGGAACCTGAGGCAGTGGGACACTGGGAACAGACTCGATGCTTGTTGTGAAACAGCAGCGAAAAAGAGGAAAGCAGGAAGGACACTCCCCCCTCACCGAGGAACGTCTCGGCGACTCTCATTTCCGACGGAGGGAGTGAAGAGGGGTCTGGGACTTCGCCCCACTGCTCTCCCGACAGAAACAGTGAAGTGACAACAGGACAGAAAGCAGGAGCCCTGAGAATTCACGGTGCTCTGCGTGGCCTCCAGTGGCCCCCGCTCCACCCCGCCCTGGAGTGGCTGCTGGGGAGGCGACAGGGGGCCCACTGGAGGGCCCGCTATTGCCACACGCCTTCCTTTTGGATACCCAGAAAACCTGGCACCATGAAAAAACCAGCTGGGGAAGAACATATGCTACCCTTCCTATAGTCTAATAGTGAAACCAGATTCTAGTGCAGCAAACTGTACAAAAATGATAGAAAGGAATCTGCACTGTTCTTAGCACAGTGCTTATTTTAATATAAAATAAACGGCTTACATTTTCACTGGAAATATAGGCTATGTACAGAATTATATATAGATATAGCTACACGTATAAAGCTTCATTATAGGCCTCTGATACATATATAATAACGGTTCCCTGAACCTTTTAGAGTGCAATTAAGAACAAAAACTAAATTTTGTTTACATGAATATGGAATAAATACAATAATCAAAATATGACTCTCCTTAAAAGTGAAACACACAAGCCAATCCTGAATTGCTGTGCTAAAGATAAAATCGGGAAAGGCAAGGTTTCGGCAGGAGGACACGATGAGGGGCCCGCCCCAGGCAGGGAATGGCAATGCTCCAAAGAAAAGAGACTTGGGCGGTGGCGGGAGGAGTTAGCCCTTGACGGCGATCTTGTTCTCTGCAGCAGCAAACATGGCATAGAACCGGGAGCTGTCATTGGAAAGAAGGACCGATGGGGTGTCGAACTCCACCACCTGTAAAGGAAGGAGACGGTATCAGAATATGACTCGGGGACACATGGGGTGATTTAGAGGATCCACTGCTCAGGAAGGGGGGCAAAGCCCAAAGACCCCTGAGGATGGAATCAAGGTGGCAATTCAACTAGCCCTGTCATGCCCAAATGGGTTCATTTTTTTTTTCAACTAACCAGGGTTTAGTTAAGAGAAAGGTTAAAGAGAAAAACCTCCAGACCTCCTTCACATACATCTCAATTCTTTCAGCCTTGGGTATGAAGGAATCAATCAACAAGGTCCTATAAGCTGCAGGGGAAAAAATTGCAGCTCAAGTCAAAGGCATACCAGGCAAATGTCATCTTGTTGTGCAAGCTGATCTGAACCTATGGATAGAAAAGGAACAGCTCAGGATGCCTAGTTGGCAGGGGGAAAAAAGGGAAGTGAGTATAAAGTCAGTATAATCAACTCAGACAATTATCCATTCCTGTGATGGACTTCTAGGCGGCCACTGGAAATCATATTTCAATAGAAAATGAATGATGTGCTGGCAGAACCTGCCTCCCATGAGAGAGGACACATACTCTCCCAGCCTCCCTTGCTGCAGGGCAAAGGCATGGAATACAACTTTGGCCAAGGAGAGGAAGGGGACATCTCCTAGGGTGCTTCTAGGAAAGGTTGTCCTGCCCAAGAGACAGGCATAAGGACAAAGTGTTCTTCCTTAGGACTGGCTGTGTGAGGGTACGACGTTGGGTGCTAGAGCAGACATCCTGCACCATAAGGGGAAAGGTAGACACTGGCTCTACTGAGGGATAGGCAGATTATAAGCAGATCCATATGGGAGAGGGAACAAGAGGAAAGGGCATTTTAGGTAGATGGAACTGTATGAGTAAGACACAGAGGTGAAAAAGCTTAGGGGATTCAAGATTGTTTATAGCCAACAGCATTGCAAGGAAATAGCAGGAAACGAAGAAGGCTGGGGGGCCAGATTGTGGGAAAGCTGGGACCAGCAAGAAGTTTGGCACCACTACATGACTGTAAAAAGCAGACATATAGGGACTTCCCTGGTGGTGCAGGGGTTAAGAATCCACCTGCCAATGCAGGGGACACGGGTTCGAGCCCTGGTCCGGGAAGATCCCATATGCCGCAGAGCAACGAAGCCCGTGCGCCAGAACTGCTGAGCCTGTGCTCTAGAGCCCGTGAGCCACAACTACTGAAGCCTACGTGCCACAACTACTGAAGCCCACGTGCCTAGAGCCTGTGCTCCGCAACAAGAGAAGCCACCGCAATAAGAAGCCCGCGTGCCACAACGAAGAGTAGCCCCCACTCGACACAACTAGAGAAAGCCCGCGTGCAGCAACGAAGACCCAACGCGGCCAAAAATAAATAAATAAATAAATAAATTAAAAAACAAAAAAACAACCAAAACAAGCAGACATATAGTGGCTGGTCTCAATAGCTTTGGGAAATTCTTGTGCATGTGAGTGAATTACAAAGTACACGTGCTCTCTGACCTAAGTCAAAATGTTACTGTTTACAAGCAACAAAAGAACAGGTAGTAAAGCATAATGAGAACCCTATAAGAGTGCTCCCAGCTCAATCTCTTGACTGGGAGGGCTGCATCCCACCCAAAAGGAACCAGACTACAGTCATTATGGCTGCTTATCTGAATGCTCAGAACTACTCTAAGAGGGCCATCTGCCCAATCTTGCCAGGGGCCAGTTTTCCTCCCAGACAAGGCCACGTGCCAAGCCAAGGTCTCCTGGGGGCTCAGTACCTGTCCCTGGGCCAGCACCATAATCCTATCAGAGCCCAGGACTGTATGTAGGCGATGGGCAATCGTCAGCATGGTGCAGTCGGCAAATGCTTCTCGGATGGTCTCTTGGATCAGCAAGTCTGTCTCCGTGTCCATGGCAGCTGTGGCTTCATCTAGAATCAAAATCTGCCAGGGAAGAGAAGAAAAAGAGGGATCCGACCAATTCCTTAAGCATTCTGGTTAATCTAGGTTTCACTAAAATGTACTTTATGATTTGAATTTTACACCGTATATTGTTTTTTCTAAATAGGTACACGCATATGTAAAAATACTGTTTTGCTTAGAACTGATATAACTTCAAACCCCTATGTTTGCCTTGATTTCCATGAATGAAAGGATATATGTGAAATACTGATCTAACAAAAGACTCACCCCACTTGCTCTGTAACTCTAAACACGTACAGTAATCTTTCTGGACCTCCCTTTTCCAGTTTTAAAATGAGGGGACTGGATTTGATGACCTGGATATGTCTTCTACTCAGTGGCTAGAAACAAGCTGCCCTTGGAAATTGAAGGCTCAGGGAAGTTAAAAATAAAAACAAACAAGCAAACAAAATATCCACATACCCAAATCATGTCAAGGTTAATTTAGAAACATCTCTGGGCACACTCTTAAGAAATGCCACTGGGCTCGGAGCCAGGAATGCCTTTGGACCTCAGGCCACAGGCAAAAGCTGTTCTCCCATCTTCCTGCACTTCTCTGCTGATCCCCCCTCCCTGCCACCCACCAAACTGCCTTACCTTACAGTGACGGAGCAAGGCTCTAGCTATGCATAGGAGCTGCCGTTCCCCCACTGAGAAGTTATCCCCATTCTCCATCACTTCAGATTCAAGTTTCAGAGGTAGCTGAGCAATCTAGGGAGAAAGGAAGTAGAGATTAGAAGGCTAAAAAAAAAAAAAAAAGTAAAATTTGAATGTAGAAGAAAAAAAAAAGAAACTAAATTTTGTCAAAAATCCAGTGGCAAAAATAAATTATTCTGAAACAGATGAAAGAATTATTAGCCCAGAACCTAGCTCACCTAGAAAAAAGGTACAGGTGTGATGATCACATAGTAGGACCACATTTTCTAGGCCATTCCATATTTCAGCTAAACTATGCTATTAGTCTCATATCATCAAAACGTCTCAGAAATTCCAATATTTTCGTCCCCAAAGCCTGTCATTTTTGGTTCTGAAAATATGGTCACGCAATGAGAAATGGGGTAAACGAAATTACTCTCTTTCTGAAGTCCAAAGCTGTAGGCCCATGGCTGTCAAACCTTTCTTTCCATAAACTATAGAACCTATTCTTCAAGTGAACTTGTTTGAGGAAGCCCAATATAAAGGTGATGAAGGCAGAGCGGATCTAGTTGAATTAGCAGAAGAGATCCTGGGCTTGTGTGCAGGAACGCAAGAGACCCTACTCCAGGCCAGGGGTATCTGTAGATTGTGGTCCCTGGAGGGGGCCTGCTGAGTTACCCTAAGAGGTCTGTGAATCCATACACACACTTTCTCCATAAGTGATATATCTCTTACACATATATAGATGCTTCAAAAAGATGTTGTACTGTTACAATTAATAAGAATAGAACTTGATTTTAAAGCATTACTGAATTCTGAGTGGTTGTCATTAATATCTTCTAAATTAATGGATAGTAAAAAGGGCAATATGACCATGGGAGGGAGCTAAGGGGGGAGGTGAGGGTCGGGAGATAACAACCTTTATGCCCTTTCTGAAATGCCTGGGAAGCCCTGCTCTAAAGTGGGCTGCACAGCGGCAGCCAGAGCAGGCTGGAGAATGACCACAGCATCACTGTGTTTCCAGCCCTGAAATGCCAGCAAAGCTCTCCGTCAGTTCTTTACTTACACATTCTTTCATGTGTGTCCTTTCTAGGGCATCCCAGATCTGGTCTTCAGTGTACTGGTTGAAGGGATCCAAATTTGACCTAGTGAGAAACATAACAGGAATTCTCAGGGATCCAACATGTACGTGACCATGCTGCAAAGGCTGACTATGGTAAAGGTCTAGACATTGGGGCTCAAACCCCATCCAGCCACAGGGGGAGGCTGAGATGGGAGCGCTGCTGCCTGCCTGTCGCAGGAATGAGCCTCCCTTTCTTCTTTACAAAACTTTATTATTTTTATTACGTAAATGATACAAGTTAGTTATAGAAAAATTAGGAGATACAGACATACAAAGACAAAACAAAAACTAATGTATGTTTAATGACTTCTTATCAGACTCTCAGAAACAAACACTGTTAGCACTTTGGCATAGATCCTTCTAGATTTTTTCTATGCATATACATGTTAAAGTATCTCTCTCATATGTATAAACTTAGAAAAACGCCCTCTTTCTTCTTGCTGCACCAGGGTGAGAGCCCTGCCACTGAGCAGGGGTCTCAACAGCTAGCTGACCAGGAAAGGAGCCAATCCAGCAGGAAGGCAGAGGAGAAAGCTGAGCATAATGGGGTCAAGAGGAAGGATTTTACTGGCACCGAAAGCTAGTTTGGGGACTATTCTTGCTTACTGTACTAACAGTATCCACTTCAAGGACATCAAGATTGATACCAAAAGAACAGGTCTAGGTATTTCTGGAAGAGTTAAAGACAGGAGAAAAAGCTCTTGGTCATGGAGGATGAGGGTGAACAGGTGGTGATGAAACAGATATTGGGTGGAAAGTGGGCTGTTGCATTAATTTGGGGTGTCTTGTCTCAACCTAAACGTCGCATTTGTGGGTCTAGTAATCTGAAAGGTATTAAGTATAATTTGCTTTGCTCATAAATTATGGTTGGCATATAGGAAATAGAAAAATCTTTGGGAGAACCTTAGCCTTGATCCACACTCGTCTCTGTGTCTGGGGAGACTAATCCCAGGCGTGCAAATGCAAGCAGGTCATTATCGCAGAATTCTGCCCGAGAGGAGAGCGCAGGCAGGCACACGCCATCTCTGGACTCCTGGGCAACTCTCTAACTGGCCCTGCTCTCTTGTGCCCCTTTGCACGTGTGCTTCCCCCGACTTAGAACATGCGACCTCTCCCCACCTTTTTACTTGAGAGGCACTGGTAAAACAAGGGCTCTGGAGCCAGACTGCCTGACTCCTTCACAGCTTCTATCAATGACAGCTGTGTGACCTTGGCCAAGTTAGCCTAACTACTCCATGCTTCAGTTTCCTCAACTGTAAGACAGGGATAAAAGAGCACCTCCTCAAAAAGGTTTGTTTCGGGGACTACATTTCACATGTATAAAGCACTTACAGCAGTACCTGCGGCAGGACTGGCAGTGTGTATGTGAGAGCTACGATTACTGTGTTATTATTATCATTGTTCTTATTCCTTGGCTGTGATTCCTTCTTGTCCTTCAGCTCTCAACTTAGATGGGGTCTTCAGGAAGTGTCTCCTGACCCTTCAAGCCTGGACTGGGGGTCCCCCTGCTCACCACTATAATGGCACTCGTCACTTTGTTCACTTGTCTCTCTCCTCCATTGGATTAGAATCCTTGTCTGGATCTTATTCACTGTTGTAGCCCATGTATACTGTCTAATATTTTTTGCAAAAAGAAGAACTTATTCCTCCCATCCTTATTTGAGTTCCTGATAACAGACATTAGTATGTCACAACTTAAGTATTTTCAGTAATAACAGAGGCAGAAGGCAGCATGGTGGAGGGCAGGTGTGTGCACACATAGGATCTGGGCAGACTGGGTTCGATCCCTGCTCTGCATGGGATCATCTGCATGACCCTGGACAAGTTAGTCCTCAGTCTCCTCATCTATAAAATGGGGAGATAGTGACATGACCTGGTAGGTTGCTGTGAACATTAGAGCTGTGTAGATACAGTGCCTGGAACACGGCAGACACTCGATAGCTGGTAGCTGTTAAACTGACAAGGGACGTGGTCACTTTAGATGCCTGGTTGCACTGCTTGGTGGTTTTGACTCTTATATTTGATGCATTTTTCAAGTGGACACAATAATCCCAGGATCCTGAATACCAGGATCTGAAATAGTTCTGATAAAGTCCTAGCCGTGAAAGGTCTAGATGGGGAAGACATTCTCTGCAGGCATGCCATCTAGGAAGAGCCCTCTCACTTAAAGAATGATGGTCTAAAACTGAAATGGCAAAGCATGGGCCTAAGTCTAAGGAGAAGCTCGCCTGCTTCTAATCAAAAAGAGATGCTGAAAGCACCTGATGTTCCTTGTCCCTCTAACACTCTGGAGTCTGCCTGAGCTTGCCTCAGTGTTGATGAGATCTGTGTCTACGGCTCTCTCTCCAGCTGCCTTGTACACTGATACACCAACAGATCAGGGTGAAACCTGTGTTCTCCATCCCAAGTCTGAGGGATAAAAGGTTAATCACATTTTTGTTTGGTTCAACACAGACTGGTGGGAATTCCCATGGGGCAAGATTAGCACAATCCACCCCCCCCAAAACAACAACAAAAAGATTAACACAAGCCTCTGAGTGACATTTATCTAGATGGCAATGCAAGTTTTCACAATAAAATATTCTCTCTCCTTTTGTGTCTAATACGGACTTTCTCATATTTTACAGCAGGATTCCTGACCTTAGGGCTCACAACAGGTGTCTCACTTTTGAACCATAATGCTCAGAGCTCTTTTTTTCTTTTTCTTTTTTTTAGAAACAAGTTCCTCAGAGCTCTTTACAAGAGTCTTTGGAAGTCCTCATCAAACCTAGACAGAAGGGGCACCCGCCCAGTGGGAAATCACAACTGGTTCCATACAGGGGTCACGTCCTGCTTTGCCTGGTCTCTTGCTCCTCACCCTCCACCTTGGTCTCTGTACAGCTGCCCCACAGGACTGCACGCTGGAGAATGGCCTCTGCCCATTACAGGGAATCAACTCTGACCTCGGGCAGTAGGACCTGAAGTCGGTCCACATGTGGTTTAGTGCCGGGCTGCTCTGGATCTGCATCCTACTCTGACTGTGATTCCCACTTAGCGTCACGGGACCCTATTGAGCTAGAATCTCCCCCTGTCGGACAGTTCTGCTAGGTCAGTTCCTGTTGTGTCTCCATGTGCCCAGGTTCCTATCTTGACAGCCTGCTCAGGCTCCCAAGTTTTGGGGCCCCACCTTGCTCTGGTTTTATCCGTGAGCTCCCTGATTATAAATATCTGCCTTTTGGGGTCTCTGAACAAGGCCCAGTCGCCACTGCTGTGGTCTATTTGCCAGAGAAAAATCCATATTACCTAAGGCTGGAATTCCCAGCACCAATAACTTGATAAATTGCCACCTATGGTTTGATACCTCACTTTCTGGATTTCTGGTTTAGCCCATCTCCTACCTCTTAAATCTTCCCTTTCTCTACCTCTTCCTGGAAGGAATGTGTAATTCTAGGTTTTAGATTTTACCACTTGTTCAGATTCCTCCCATGTCTGCTGAGTTGAGTCCTTTGTACAGAGTTAAAGATCTCAACAAATATATGTTCAAGATTGAAGGGTCCATAATGTTGGTTTCCAGGAAAGGAATGTATAGAGTTCCCCTAGACTTAGTCTAGGAAGTGTTCTTTAATACTGTACAGTGATGCCTAGTGTCATGGGTTGAAGAGTATCCCCCAAAAAGATATGTTGAAATCTAACCCTCAGTACCTAAGAATGTGACCTTATCTGGAAATAGGGTCAGTGTAGATGGTATTGGTTAAGATGAGGTCATCCTGGAGTAATGAAGTAGGGTGGACCCTTAATCTAGTAGGACTGATGTCCTTATAAGAGAGCCACATAAAGACAGAGACACAGAATGAGAGGGCCCATGTGACAACAGAGGCAGAGACTGGGATGATGAGTCTACAAGCCAAGGACACCAAAGACTGTTGGCAAACCACTAGAATGTACTAGAGGCAAGGAAGGATCCTACCGGTTTCAGGGGGAGCATAGCCCTGTTGACAACTTGATTTCATACTTCTAGCCTCCAGAACTGTGAGAGAATAAATTTCTGTGGTTTTGGGCCACCCAGTTTGTGGTACTTTGTTGCAGCATGCCAAGAATACAAATACATCTAGTAATTCATCAGATACCTCTTACGAGACAAATAGTAAGTACACAAGAGTGTACTGCTCACTGAGCAGCTGCCCCATCAGACTTGGCAGACACATAGAGGGGCTTGGCATTCAACCCCGCCCAGGCCCATCACACCAGCTGAAGGAGACTCCCAAGACTAAGCAATGGGTTCCAGATATGTAAGGAATATTTACGTACACCAGCAGGTGGTAAACATACACATTAAGGCAGACCAGACTGATCTCAACAGGGAACTCAATCAGGAATGAAAAAAATATATATACCCTCAGTAGAGGGGCCAGACGGTCCTGGTCTGACCCACAGATACAAATGAAAGCAAAGTTATGCATCCACTGCATCAAGTACTCAGCTGGGTAGATGGAGAGTAAGAAAAGCATCTGAGCATGAAGGCACTTATTTTTAACAGTCAGAACTCCTGGAGTCCTATGTTGCTCAAAGTGCATTTTCATCTTTGGTTCTTTATATGTTATTTTTAGCAGTATTCTAAGTTTACCTATTGACTACTACTGAATAAGGTCAAGAGTATCTCCCGGGGTGTTTGAGGATACAGCAATCCCCTCCGGGCACACAGAAGACACCATGCTGAACCACATCGTCCTCTGTCGGTGGTGGGTGCCTCCCTGCAGCCTCAGCCTCAGGACAGGAGACTACGGGACCCTCAGACCTTCGTCTCTCAGGAAGTTAAAGGAAAACTCAAAATAGTTATTCAGAAACAAGGTTTGGCTTTTAGGTAAGAGTAGAGTACATGAAAAAGACTAAAGAGAACAGCGGAGGCTGTGTGAAAATTTTTTTCAAGAAGGGGTACAGAGGCTGTGCAAATCTGAAAGCAGATGAGATTTTGAAGATGTCAGAAAAAGAAAGGTAACTAATGGTCAAGACCCCTGCAGCAGCAGGCGCAACCCTAGTTTTTGGAGAAAGAGATTACCTCTCGAGGTAGTGATTAAGGGGGCTGTGGTGATAACTTCAGAGACAATACAGTGAGCGGAGTGAGGGAGAGCCCAGGCTCTCAGCCAGACAGCCCAGGTTCTTATCTTTGGGCAAATTATTTAACCACTCTGGGTTTTAGCTTCTTCATCTATAAAATAGGCTTAATAATAGTGCCTACCTCATTTGAGTTTTGAGTATTTGATGAATTAATACAATTTAAATGCTTAGGACAATTCACCGCATAATAAGTCCTCAATATGCTTAGCTACTACTATTGTTGTTGTTGTTCTTTAGAGCAGCAATATCTGGCACCAAAGGACCTTTTTCTTTCTTTTTTTTAAAGACAATTTTTTTTAGAGCAGTTTTAGGTTCACAGCAAAATTGAGAAGAAGGTACAGAGATTTCCCATATACCCCCAGCCAGAAGGACTTCCACAAAAGTTAGATAACATCTAGTGTTCTTCATATAGTGATCCTAGACTTAGCATTACTTTCTGACATTGAGATTAGAAGCTTTGGGGGATTCTCCGGTTCCACTAAGGGACTAAGACGTCAAAAAAAGTAAAAGAGGGTCCCTTAAACAACAGAATAATTCAAAGACAAATGAAAGACCTTGAGATTCTAAGATTCTGCTTCAAATCTGGAGCAACTTCCATTCCCTCTAGAGCACTAGGTGCTTCTGCTTGAAGGTGTCTGGGCCCAGAATGAACCAAAGCAGAGTGGGTCAGTTGTGGGCTCAGTTGTTTTTGTTGTGATTTTGAGTTGAGAGCTTGAAATATTCCTCAAAAGCAGAAAGAAAAAAAAAAAGTTAATGGGCAGTTGGAAAAGGAGAGAGAGCATCTGAACAGGAAGAACTGAGAACACTGCCTCTTGCTAACGAAGGGATGCCAGGCAGAGGTGCTCCAGGTGATGAGAAGTGCTCACCCCCCACAAGGAGACTGAGACTCAGAGACACGCTAGAGTGACAGCTGAGGACAACTAGTCTCACTAAGGGGCAGATTAACCACCAGCCAAGGCAGGCTGCAGACAGTCCACAAGGATGGAAAGCATTTGAGCAGGAGCTGGTTAGGGCAGAGGCAAAGAGATAGGCTTCCTGAGACCAGGAAGCACAGGTCCTCTGGGGAAAGAAAAGTACTGCCAGGACCACGAAAGAGGGAAGGTCAACAAAAGTGTTAGGGCTGGATGAGAAGGGACCTCTCTTCCTGGAGCCAACCATCAGGGCAAAAGGCAGGGGAAAGGCACTGGCCACAGAAACACAGGCCCTACAATTCAAACCCAAACAGTTGGATGAGGGAGGGCTGGATGAGCTATTGGAATGGACTGAGGTTCTGGCTAACCTAGGGAGGACTGTGCCCCTAAATGATCCGGTCTATGATTTATTTATATTTGTATGCAGAACAATTCAGAAATGTTTAACTTGCAAAATTCTCTGAGTTCTGTTTGATTTTGGTTTTACCTTGACTTCCCTCTAAGAGCTCCTGATATGTTTTAACTGCATGTCGGTATCTCCAGGAGAGGTATGCACCCCCAATGCTGGTTAAAGGCAGTGGAGAGACAGTTTCCAAATTCAGAGTCTCCTGGAGATAGCTGAGGAAGCAGCTGATCTACCCTGCCTTTGCCTTGGGAAACTCATTATAGGCCTTCTAATTTTCTAACAAAAGCAAAAGAACACCAAAAGCTGGATATTCTTTTAAACCTATGAGAAACCTGAGAGGATAAAGCGAAGATAGAAGGTCTGGGATTTAATTTGTCCTCACTACTGACTTAAAAAGTCAAAATTACAGCAGGTAGAAAGTGAAACTTATATGATTTCCTAGGTTTGCACAGCCGACTAACCAAACAGTGCTCCGAGCTCAATTACTAAAAACTCAGTCAACAGCACACCAGCCACTGAGCTTGTCCATCAAGTGGCAACATATCTCTGGAGTTGATAACAAATGGCCCCATCTCCCACGAAGGCTGTGCTTCCACAGTGTTCTACAAACAGCAGCCAGCAGGTCAATTCTTAACCATTAACTCCAGAAGCCCGAGTCACAGACCCAAATGAAGTGCTGTAAAAATTTGAAATGAACACTGATACTTCTCGGTGGCAGCATATTCAAGGGAAGTCTAATGTTTAACATGCCTTATTTCCTAGTTCTCTTCTTTTTTTAAAATTTATTATTATTTTTTACATCTTTATTGGAGTATAATTGCTTTACAATGTTGTGTTAGTTTCTGCTGTATAACAAAGTGAATCAGCTATACGTATACATATATCCCCATATCCCCTCCTTCTTGCGTCTCCCTCCCACCCTCCCTATCCCACCCCTCTAGGTGGTCACAAAGCACTGAGCTGATCTCCCTGTGCTATGTAGTTTCTTCCCACTAGTTATCTATTTTACATTTGGTACTGTATATATGTCAATGCCACTCTCTCACTTTGTCCCAGCTTACCCTTCCCCGTCCCCGTGCCCTCAAGTCCATTCTCTACGTCTGTGTCTTTATTCCTGTACTGCCCCTTGGTTCATCAGAAACTTTTTTTTTTTTTTTTTAGATTCCATATATATGTGTTAGCATACGGTATTTGTTTTTCTCTTTCTGACTTACTTCACTCTGTATGACAGACTAGGTCCATCTACCTCACTACAAATAACTCGATTTCGTTTCTTTTTATGGCTGAATAATATTCCACTGTATATATGTGCCACATCTTCTTTATCCATTCATCTGTCAATGGACACTTAGGTTGATTCCATGGCCTGGCTATTGTAAATAGAGCTGCAATGAACACTGTGGTACATGTCTCTTTCTGAATTATGGTTTTCTCAGGGTATATGCCCAGTAGTGGGATTGCTGGGTCATATGGTAATTCTATTTTTAGTTTTTAAAGGAACCTCCATACTGCTCTCCCTAGTAGCTGCATCAATTTACATTCCCACCAACAGTGCAAGAGGGTTCCCTTTTCTCCACACCCTCTCCAGCATTTATTGTTTGTAGATTTTTTGATGATGGCCATTCTGGCCGGTGTGAGGTGATACCTCATTGTAATTTTGATTTACATTTCTCTAATGATTAGTGATGAGCATCCTTTCATGTGTTTGTTGGCAATCTGTGTATCTTCTTTGGAGAAATGTCTATTTAGGTCTTCTGCCCATTTTTGGGTTGGGTTGTTTGTTTTTTCTTTTGTTTTTTTTAATTATTAGCACCTTTAATTATTATTTATTTATTTTTTTGGCTGTGTTGGGTCTTCGTTTCTGTGCGAGGGCTTCCTCTAGTTGCGGCAAGTGGGGGCCACTCTTCATTGCAGTGCGCGGGCCTCTCTTGTTGCGAAGCACAGGCTCCAGACGCGCAGGCTCAGTAGTTGTGGCTCACGGGCCTAGTTGCTCTGCGGCATGTGGGATCTTCCCAGACCAGGGCTCGAACCCGTGTCCCCTGCATTAGCAGGCAGATTCTCAACCACTGCGCCACCAGGGAAGCCCCTGTTTTTTTGATATTAAGCTGCATGAGCTGCTTGTATATTTGGGAGATTAATCCTTTGTCAGTTGCTTCATTTGCAAATATTTTCTCCCATTCTGAGGGTTCTCTTTTCGTCTTGTTTATGGTTTCCTTTGTTGTGCAAAAGCTTTTAAGTTTCATTAGGTCCCATTTGTTTATTTTTGTTTTTATTTCCATTTCTCTAGGAGGTGGGTCAAAAAGGATCTTGTGGTGATTTATGTCAAAGAGTGTTTTTCCTATGTTTTCCTCTAAGAGTTTTATAGTGTCTGGCCTTACATTTAGGTCTTTAATCCATTTTGAGCTTATTTTTGTGTATGGTGTTAGGAAGTGTTCTAATTTCATTCTTTTACATGTACCTGTCCAGTTTTCCCAGCACCACTTATTGAAGAGGCTGTCTTTTCTCCATTGTATATTCTTGCCTCCTTTACCAAAGATAAGGTGACCATAGGTGCATGGGTTTATCTCTGGGCTTTCTATCCTGTTCCATTGATCTATATTTCTGTTTTTGCGCCAGTACCATATTATCTTGATTACTGTAGCTTTGTAGTATAGTCTGAAGTCAGGGAGCCTGATTCCTCCAGCTCCGTTTTTCTTTCTCAAGATTGATTTGGCTATTTGGGGTCTTTTGTGTTTCCATACAAAGTGTGAAATTTTTTGTTCTACTTCTGTGAAAAATGCCATTGGTAGTTTGATAGGGATTGCATTGAATCTGTAGATTGCTTTGGGTAGTATAGTCATTTTCACAAAATTGATTCTTCCAATCCAAGAACATGGTATATCTCTCCATCTGTTTGTATCATCTTTAATTTCTTTCATCAGTGTCTTGTAGTTTTCTGCATACAGATCTTTTGTCTCTTTAGGTAGGTTTATTCCTAGGTATTTTATTCTTTTTGTTGCAATGGTAAATGGGAGTGTTTCCTTAATTTCTCTTTCAGATTTTCCATCATTCGTGTGTAGGAATGCAAGAGATTTCTGTGCATTAATTTTGTATCCTGCTACTTTACCAAATTCATTGATTAGCTCTAGTAGTTTTCTGGTAGCATCTTTAGGATTCTCTATGTATAGTATCATGTCATCTGCAAACAGTGACAGTTTTTCTTCTTCTCTTCCAGTTTGGATTCCTTTTATTTTTTTCTTTTCTGATTGCTGTGGCTAAAACTTCCAAAACTATGCTGAATAACAGTGGTGAGAGTGGGCAACCTTGTCTTGTTCCTGATCTTAGAGGAAACGGTTTCAGTTTTTCACCACTGAGAATGATGCTGGCTGTGGGTTTGTCATATATCCTAGTTCTCTTCTAAATGATGATTTAAAAAATTAAGAAAAATATGGTTATTTTTCCTGAGTCAAAATTATAAGGTTAATTTTATTCTCAAAGGCATTCCTGTGGCCTCTAAAAATAGAGAGATTTATGGGAAGGAAGAGCAGATTTGGCAACACCTCTCAATTTCTTAATTTTAGACCTGAGTCTTCAATAAGTTTTAATTCTCTTTAATGTTGCTTGTTTGACCTTGTTATCTCAGTACCCAAAGGGAATGACCTCCTCATCAACAGATCCAGTCTATGCTGTCCAAATTCATTAGTGCTTTAGAGAAATGCCAAAGTAAACACACCCAAGAGCGTTCACCTCACATGAATGCAGGTGAGAAGTCAGTTTATCCACCAAACCTCCTTGAATCAGTGGGTTCAAGTGCCACTTCTGAAGAAAGGGGGGGGGGTGTGGAGGCCTAGTTTTAAAGACAAGTTTGAACATTGCCTGTGGTTATTTGAAATTAAGTTGGTACCATTTTTTTTTTTTTTTGGAAACTGCTAAAAATTAAAGAGGGAATGGCAATATCACTTTTAGAGTGATTTAAAAAAAGGAGTCGTATCTAGGTCAACTGTATAGTTAAAGGTGTTTTTATTTAGAAGGAGTCAACTTAAATAGAAATGGACTCAAATTATGGAAACACATTGTTTTTAGGAGGCAGAAGCTTCAGGCTAAAGGTAGAATAAAGCATAGGAAAAGATAACGGGGTTAAACATATTTCCTTCTTAGTTATTTTATCTTTGGCAATCTGGCAGATTTCAGAGACAGGCATCATTCTAGAGTAAGAACCAAAGGCGGGGGAAGATACTGGAAGATGAAAAAACGTGAGGAGTAATAATGCCTGAAGACCATCGTGAGAACTGTGACTTGGAGTGTACCTAGAAGAGAGTACAGCATGGGGAGGACAATGATGGCTGCTACCACGTATAGGATGCTCGCCCTCTGCCAGCCTCTGTGCTTGTATAAAATTTGCACAAATTTATTCAATCTTCACAACAACAGGGCTTAGTAGTATCCCCATTTCATGGAGGAGAAAACAAGCTTAGGAGTGGTTAACTTGTCTAAGACACAGAGCCCAGATCTCTCTGACTTCTTACCACCACGTTGCAGGGCTTCTGGGCCCCACTTAGCTAATGAGATGGCTTGCACACTGGAGCTGCCCCTTCTGTGATGGGGAGCACGTGGTGTCGTGGGAAAGCGCTACATCAGAGGCCACTAGATCTCAGTCCCCGATGGGGGCCCTAACATGCCCACCTGGCCTGAAATGTGGCACGAAACATGTGGGTGCTGAGCTCCTCACCTGACAGTGCCACTGAAGAGCACCGGCTCTTGGGGAATGATGGAGAGTTTGCTCCGGAGGTCAGCAAGCCCGATATCACTGATTCTCACTCCGTCGATCTTGATGCAGCCTCCAGATAACTCCACCAGACGGAAGAGGGCCATGCCCAGAGAGGACTTCCCTGATGAGTCAGAAGACGGGCAGAAAAGTCGTTCAATTAGCAAATTCTGTGAAGACAAAACTGGTTTATTCTCAGGGCAACATCATCTATTTTTCTATTTCTGTTCAATCATTATTTCAACTGATTAACTCAGATAATGTATAAAATGATAGCCAGAAACAAAAACAAAAACAAAAACCAATGAACTTTCCTGGGACTTCCCTGGCGGTCCAGTGGTTAAGAATCCACACTTCCACTGCAGGGGGCACGGGTTTGATCCCTGGTTGGGGAACTAAGATCCCACATGCTGCGTGGTGCAGCCAAAAAAACCCCCCAAAAAACAATGAACTTTCCTGAGCTACCAAGCATACACATTTACATCACACAGCTCCAGCCTGAGAAGGAGTGGGAGGGACCGTTATACTCTCAAGAGAGTAAAATGGAGAAACGCCTCCTTTTCACCTTAGGAACAGGTACACAGGGTTAATGCTTCTCAGGCAAAGTGAGAACAGACAGCAAGGAGCTAGTGGCAAGTCAGAGGACAAACTGTCTTCTCTCTCTTCTGTCCCCTTATCTTAGCTGAGAGAGAAACAAGACAAGGCCTTGCATCGCCGTGGCAGCTGGGAAATGGAAGAAGTTCCCGGCTAAACATACAAGGGAAGGTGGTTTGGGCTTGAGAAAATGAGTGGCTATAGATTCTCTACCACAATAGGAAAATGCGGTAGAAAAGCAGGTTTGAGGGATAAAATAGCGAGTTCAGTATCACAGTGATAAGCAGAACAGCTTTGCTTAATTGACTCTTTTTTTTGGCTGCATTGGGTCTTCGTTCCTGCGTGCAGGCTTTCTCTAGTTGCGGCAAGCAGGGGCTACTCTTCGACGGTGCGTGGGCTTGTCATTGTGGTGGCTTCTCTTGTTGTGGAGCAGGGGCTCTAGGTGCACGGGCTTCAGTAGTTGCAGCACGCGGGCTCAGTAGTTGCGGTACATGGACCCTAGAGCAGGTGGGCTTCAGTAGTTGTGGCACATGGGCTCAGTAGTTGTGGCACGCAGGTTTTAGGGCACATGGGCTGCAGCAGTTGTGGCACGTGGGCTTCAGTAGTTGTGGCACGTGGGCTCAGTAGTTGTGGCGTGCGGGCCTAGTTGCTCCACAGCATGTGGGATCTTCCTGGACCAGGGATCGAACCTGTGTCCCCCTGCATTGGCAGGCGGATTCTTAACCACTGCGCCACCAGAGAAGTCCCTTAATTGACTCTTCATTTAAAAAATGATACAAGTGATTCAAGCAGATTTAACATCAATCTCCCATAATCTCACTACTGCTTTTTTTTTTTTGGACACATTTACTTTTAGTTTTTTCCTCAGAGTTGAGATCATACCAGAGAAATAATATTGTAACTGCTTTTTCCACTTAACATTACCTAGCAAGCACTCAATCATATTATTACCTTTTCAAGACAGAGTTTTAGTGGCTGCAACGAATTCCATCGTGTGGCTGTACTCTTACCTAATTAATCAGTCCTCTAATGTTGTACATGTAGTTTATTTAAAACTTACTATACTAATGCTATGGCAACCTGGTCAGTGCTCAAACTGCTCCTATCTCACACGATTTCCTTGAAACGGATTCTCAGAACTGAAACTACTTTGTCAAAAAGATATAAATATTTTAAAAGCTCAGTGTTCTACCCCACCAAAAAAAAAAAGTTTGACATAGTCCTGTCTATCTACCATTCTGCAAGTCAGACCCATAGTTTAGATGCAGAACCACAGGTTTTTATCTGTTAGAGCAGTTTTCCTAGTTCTTGACCCTCCTCCCCTCCTCTGGCTCCATGTTCTGAAAGACCTCTCATGGCAGCCTTGTGACTGTCTATTCAGAGGTCAGTAAGGGCACAAATACCTGCCTCACCCCAATGTTTGCAGCCACAGTCCTGCTGTTGAGATTTGACCCCCGTCAAACAACCTGTGGGAACCCAGAACGTCCATCTCCCTAAGGCAGGAGTCCTCAGGCCCATCTACCAGAAACGAGTTGGGAAACCTGAGTCCATGTAGCAGGACAGTTCTTGATGAGGCCTCTTTTCCTGGAACTGGCTTTTTCAGGACTGGAGGATCTGGTTAGTGGCCCCTCACCCAGGTAGAAGGGAGGAGGTGGAGGCCCTCCCCAGTGCCGTGGCAGTGGTTCAGGATTTAAGCTGAGAAAGGAATGGCGCTCAGATAAATAGGTTAAGTTGTTCCACTTTAACAAAAGATCTCAGACTAGACTACCTTTGTACTGATGGAACGTGCTGGTAAAAAAGGCAATGAGGGGGCTTCCCTGGTGGCGCAGTGGTTGAGAATCTGCCTGCTAATGCAGGGGATACGGGTTCCAGCCCTGGTCTGGGAAGATCCCACGTGCGTGGAGCAACTGGGCCCATGAGCCACAACTACTGAGCCTGCGCGTCTGGAGCCTGTGCTCCGCAACAAGAGAGGCCGCGATAGTGAGTGGCCCCCGCTTGCCACAACTAGAGAAAGCCCTCGCACAGAAACGAAGACCCAACACAGCCAAAAATAAATTAATTAAAAAAAAAAAAAAAAGGCAATGAGGTCCTCACAGCAGTTACAACCACGGCAGAGAGCCAGGGCCTATGACACAGTCTCAGAAGAAGCTTATTAGGATTACAGTTTAGACTTTGTAAGTCGGGCTATTTATAATTATTTTATTTTTGTTTATGTCTCATCTGTCACTACCCGTGGTTTAATAAAGTCTTGGTGAAAATTTCGGTCTGTCTTACCTATGTTAAAGGGAAATCACAGGAAGGGAGGTCAATCAGAGCTTTCAGGGGAGCAGTGCACCCCTGGGGGCCAATGTAGCAGAGGGAATTCGAGGGAGAAAGCAAAGAGCCGTGGGGACATTCACCCTCCTTGGCTGGGCATTCTCTTTCCAATGCACAAGCCTAGAGGCAGTATCTTGTTCTGACATGAAATAATTCCTTCAAAGAGGAAGCAGCTTTTTCTTTTCTGCTTAGCAGGCTCTTTAAAGTAAATTGGCTAGAAAAGACTCTTTTTTAATGGCAAGAAAAAAAAAGCTAAAAGAGTTTTGATGCCAAGGAAGCATGGAACTCAGAAAGCTAATGAGAAGTGACTCAGAGAGACCTCTTACACAAGGGTGAACAGGTTAGTGAAAGAAGACAAGACTCAATCTTGAAATGTTACTCAGGAAGGAAAGAGGGAAAGAAACACATTATTCAAGTCTTGACTCTAGAAATCTAAGGGGCATATAGTAACACATTTCTAAGAAGAAGAGTGAAATTAAATGCCTAAAATGAAGGCCTAGTCTCTATTTGCAACTGATGTCAGATCAAGAAAATAATTTCTGTCTTCAAAGGAACATAGGTTCCTTACTTAGAATGATGTTGGCTTCTGATACATAAGGCTATACAGGCAACACATCACAAAGACCTTAAATTTTTTGTATATTTTGACTTCATAGAAATAAGGATGCTCACTGCAGTGCTATTCATAATAGTGAAAAATTGATAACAACCTCAATGCCCTTCAATTGGAGCAGGGTTAATATAAATGATGGTACATCCATAAAATAGAATTTTATATCATGCTGCATAGAAATCATGTCATAGAATATTAATTGACATGGAAAATATTTGGTAATTTTAAAAGCAGGCCATGAAACATTGTGTATAAAAGGACCTCATTTTTGTAAACACACTTGTTGATAGAAAAAGCCTAACAAGATATCCACCAAAATGTCTGCAGTAATTATCTCTGGGTAATGGAGTTATGGGCGCCTTTCCCCTTTTGTACTTTGCTATATGTTCCAAGTGTTCTGCACTGAGAATGTATACTTTTATGATTAGAAAAAGCATTAAATGTTATGAAAGCAGGGTTGAAAATAAGCCTAGAAAAGTGGTTTCAGAGACCGAGACACTACTGCTCATCTAACAGGAATCTGATATGAAGGGATGAGACTGGTATTCAATAAACAGGAAATCATGGGCCCCAGACTCGATTCTGGTAGGTTCAAATGTTTCTCCAGAGAGGACATCCTTACCCGATCCCGTCCGTCCCACGATGCCAATCTTCTCCTTAGGTTTGATGGTGAAGGACACTTTCTTCAAGACCAGGGGGAGATTTTCTTGGTACCTCATCTCTGCATTCTCAAAGGTGACCTCTCCTTCCTGCGGCCAGTCAGGGGAGGGAGACTTGTTCTTAATTCTGGCAGGTGCTTCCAAGGAAAGAGTCTGGGGAGACAGAAGTGGCTGGTTCAGACTGACTATAGATTCTGGGGGAGCTGCAAGGCCTTGTCACAGAGAAGTAAAACCAGGACACCTGTAGCAACCACACAGAGAAAGCTGCCGCTCTGTTCCCTTGCTGTGAAAGAGTCCCCTGGCAGTGAATGCTCATCACCAGTACACTAGACAGAGACAGAGTACAGTGGTCTCTACACTTAGCAGTTTACAATGGCTACTAAGCAGCAGCTCGGGAAGGGCAGTGGCTTTCAAACTGCCTTCTGTCATAAGGAATTCTTCCACAAAAACCTTCTTGGAGGGACTTCCCCGGTGGTGCAGTGGTTAAGAATCCGCCTGGCAATGCAGGGGATGCGGGTTCGAGCCCTGGTCCGGGAAGATCCCACATGCTGCGGAGCAACTAAGCCCGTGAGCCACAACTACTGAGCCTGCATTCTAGAGCCTGTGAGCCACAACTACTGAGCCCGTGCACCGCAACTACTGAAGCCCGCGTGCCTAGAGCCCGTGCTCCGCAATAAGAGAAGCCACCGCAATGAGAAGCCCGCGCACGGCAACGAAGACTAGCCCCCGCTCGCCTCAACTAGAGAAAGCCGCACAGCAACAAAGACCCAATGCAGCGAAAAAAACAAAAAAACAAAAAAACACTTCCTTGGAGGCCAACGTGAGGCATGAGGCCTTCCATCCCTCTTCAAGCACAGCAGTTTTTATTGGAATTTTTTGAAAATATTCCCCTTGAAACAGGGTTCCATCATTTGAAAACCACTGGCCTGAACCCAAAGGAGGGAAAATACATTCATTGAACATTAATCAGACCCTGGCATCCTGCCTTCTCAGTCAGTCCAGGAGAGACAGACTCTACTCCAAACTCCACCACTAATAGCTGCGTGACTCAGACATATCACTTCTTCACTCTTTGTCTTAGTTTCTCATCTGCAAACTGTGGGGAATAGATTAGATGATTTTGGAAATCCATTCCAGCTTTAAAATGCTGTGTTTAATACAACCATTGGGTAATTTTTGTCATCAACAGTCACACTTCACGATGCTTTAAAACTCTCTGGTGACTAGTCATGGAGCTTATAGCCTCATAGGGAAGTAATGGCCAAAGACTGCAGTGCTCTGGCAGGCGGGGGTGGAGACTGAAGTCTAAAACTCCGTGTTGGGACAGGCATCCAGGGTGGGGACTGGCAGTGGGGAGCCAGTCCTCAGGAATATGACTGGTTTGTGCAGAGTATACTCTGTACCACGGCTGACCATCACCCTGACCTTTCGAGCAAGAGACTCACACCAACAGTGATATTAAATCAAACACTACACACCCACATGTACACCCACAAATTGTCCACAGACCAGAGCACTGGGCCAAGAGACTCATGTATAAACATGAAGAACAGCTTTTAGCAGATTTATCAGATAGCCATCCGCCATTCTTTCTGATAACAATTATTTATAAGTTTAAGGAATATCCTACGACTGATGAGTTGCATTGCCAAAATAAATCAGCAGGGCATGTCTCTACTAGAAAATGCAGTTTACATAATATACTCGTTCTCAGTGAAAGGCTAGTTTTTTAAAACTATGTTTGTAAGTCAACGTTCTAGTTGGAACTTGGAATGTATTCATTATCTGTAAATAACGATATAAATGCTAATAAAGTCTCTGGGCAGTTCACAAAATAGGTAACTCCTGAGAAATAGATTAAATGTGAGAATCCTAACTACTCAGGACTCTGCTTCTCTCTACAGAAAATTGCTTTCGAGTTCCAACTATGACACCAGCAAGACACTGCCCCATGGCAGGACTGCAAGGGTTACTGGGGAAAGGTGGGAAGAGCTAGATCATCTCAGTACCAACTCAATTAACTGGTTTCTGAACTGTGAATGCAGTTTAGAATTAGCTACGGAGCTTTTAAAACTTCAGAAGTCTGGGTCCTATCCCAGACCTATTGCATCAGAATCTTCAGAGATGAAGCCCGTGTTAGTCTTTGCCTCAAGCTCCATATGGGATTCTGATGGCCTTCCCTGGTTAAGAACAAGTAAACTAGACTAAGACTTGAAATAATACATGGTTTTAAATAGTGTAAGGAAAATGTTACATTAGTCAGCTTAACTGAATTAATGAGATCAGTAATACTTCGGGGACTGTCCTGGTGGTCCAGTGGGTAAGACTCCATGAGCCCAATGCAGGGCGCCCGGGTTTGATCCCTGGTCAGGGAACTAGATCCCACATGCACGCCGCAACTAAGAAGTCCGCATGCCACAACTAAGAAGCTCGCACACCGCAACTAAGACCCTGTGCAGCCAAAATAAATAAATAAATAAATAAATAAATAAATAAATAAATAAACAAACAAACAAACAAAAGGAATGCTTTGGAAATTAGCTGATGAACATAGGTTCTCAATCAGGCACAATTCACAAATATATTTAGAAAATCTTAAGATATTCTCTTCTCCACTCCACACATGCTGGAGAGACCGCTGCCTCTCCTGTGGGACAAGATAAGGCAGAGAAAACAAGCATCCTCCTAGGACATTTACTCGAGGCTGTAAAAGGGTAAAACTGTTCCATGAAAAGTCAGATTGTAGCAAAAGGCCTGTAGTAGCCTGACCTTGATGTAGTGGTTGATCCTCTCAACTGAAGTGAAGCGAGCTTCTGTCTCAGATGCCAGTCTGACAGTAAACTGGAACAGTCCTGTTAACTGATAACAGAAAACAAGAATCCAAGAGAGAATTTACTATTAATACACACCAGGCCAACGCTAGAAAACCTCCTTCATCTAAGGGATCACAACTCAAGTTATAAGAACTAACTGGGCACATGCAGCAGCTGGTTTTAGGGACCGAGTCATTCTCTAAATATTTAAGACAATGCCTAATAGCACCCAATCAACTGCAATTCTCAGTGAATGCAGGTGGCATTGTGGTACTGCTGGCACTAACTTTCCTGTATCCGAGGGCTTTCCGCCCATCTTTAAATTTCCAGTAATTCAACTGTAGCTGAATAACTGCTGTGCTTCATACTTGTACCTACAGCTGATGTAGCAGTCACAACAAATGGAGATCAATATCAACCTGTGCGCAGCAGGGAGAATGCTTCCAGCAAGGTCAAATAAGAGGAATGAGGCTGGGCCAAAACTGAACGCAGAGCCCCTGTGTGCCTCAGACTGAGGACTCTGAAACACAGTATATATAACACAGATTCTCCCCCCACCTCTAATAATCAAGGAAGTCTGCATAACATGGACAAATATCTTTGGGTATCTGTGAAGATACGTATCTCTTCTTAGGTTTCTTCTGGCTACTTATTTTTATCTTTCCAATATAGAAAGATGTCAAATGTATACAAGAATAGAGAGGAGAGTATAATGAACTCCCATGTATCAAACATCCATCTTAAAAAATTATCAACTTACAGCCAATATTGTTTCATCTATACCACCCCATCCTTCCGTATTATCTGGAATCAAATCCCATATAGGCTATCATTTCACCCATAAATATTTCAGCTTATAGCTCTCTAAAATATAAAGACTCCTTAAAAACAACCATTGTCACATCTTAAAAAGTTAGTAACAATTCTTTAACATCTTCAAATATCTAGTCAGTGCTCAAGTTCCTAATTGTTCTTTGAGCTATTTGAAGACCTTCAACCATCCCTAGGGGCCAGAAGGGTTTACATATGTAACAGTATAGGGAAAATCAGGGGCCTGAAAATAAAACACACAGAAGAAATGTATTGATATATATTTCTTAGAAGACTAGGAAGAGGCCAGAGGTGAAAGGGTAGTGAAGACAGAAACCTACAATTAAGAAACCATTTTCAGAATCATATTTATTTAAGAAAAAAATAGCACCTATTTCATAGACACATGCAACAGAGTTAAATCCTTTTATTCCTATACAGTCAACCTTCAGTATCCATGAGGGATTGGTTCCAGGACTCCCGCCAATAAAAAAAATCCACGGACGCTCAAGTCCCTTATATAAAATGGCATAGTATTTGCATATAACCTATACACATCCTCCTGTATCCTTTAAGTCATCTCTAGATTACTTATTATACCTAATACAATGTAAATACTATGTAAATAGTTATAAATACAATGTAGAAAATAGTTGGGCAAAAATAAATAGTTGCCCACCTACAGTAAATTCAGGTTTGCTCTTTGGAACTTTCTGGAAATTTTTCCCCCCAAATACTTTTGATCTGCAGTTGGTTGAATCTATGGATGTGGAACATGTGGATGTGGAGGGCTGACTGTATACCAGTTCAGAGTGTTACTGCCAAAGCAGACGGGGAAAAGCTCTAGGAGTCGGAAGTAAAACAATGGCTTAGGGTAGAGCCCCCTACCAGCTCTCTCCTAGGCCAACATACGAGCAAGAGGACGCCCCCATCCCAGAGACTAACCTGGACAGCATAGGAGATGGCAAGCCCCGCGTAGGCCGGGGGAATCTGCCCGTGCATGAGAACAATCATCAGCCCGGTGGTGGTGATCAGGGCAATGCTGATCAGGTCCAGCCGCACTGCCAGCCACCGCATCGCACACGTGAACAAGAAGAAGGGACTCTGGTTGTTATCCAGTAGCTCCTGGTACCTGTGAGGAAGACAGAACACCTAATAGGCAAATAAAGTACCACACAACCCTGGTCATGGAGGATGCCAAAGCTCTGGTGAGTTATTGGGTGGAGGACTAATACTGAAGTACTACTGTTTGTAACCAGGAGTGTGAGATGGAAACTTAAGGAGTGCAGAGTATTCCAGGCTCCACAGACAGGAGGACACGAGGGTTTTCTAGTTTTACCCTTTCAAAGAAACGTGTTAAAGATGCTAGGGAAAGATATCTACTTCAACAGCATAGGGAAAGCAGGAGGGAAGGAGATCAAATAAAGAGGCTGCTTAAGCTTTAGAAAAATGTTTTAGGTCAGGGGTCATTTTCTCAAAGAAAGAGAGGTTACACAGGTAAACTGCAGAAATGGCACAAGACCAGAAAAAAAGAAAACCTTGGACCGAAAGTGGAAATTGTCTGCTGACACACTTGTTTCCCAAGGCCATGGAGCAAAGAACCAGGGGCAGTGATTTAAACCAGAGCAAAAAGACCTAGACAACCTTTGTCACTGCAGGAGCAAGACACCACTGTCACCAGGGGGCCTAGAGAGCAGATCACGCCCCACCTGAAGGTCTGGCACCTACACACAACTAGAACTCCAGAGTGGGAGATCTGGGTGGGCAAATGTGCTTTGCTTTAAAAAAAAATCACTACCCTCCTTACAATAAGATATGTGCACTTTAGAGAAAATTAAGAAAATGCAATAAAAGAGGAAAATGTAAAATTCCAGTACTCTCACCACTCAGCTAAAACCAGAGTTAATATTCTGCTGCATTTACTCCCAGCATTTTTTTCAATGCACTCACATTTCTGTGGGTATGTACATACACACGTACACGGTCAGCATATTTTACTTTTTTTCACTTAAAGTTAGGATGCATTTTTCTGAATTGTTTAACTAGTTAGGATGCATTTTTCTGAATTGTTTAACTAAACCTTTCTATTTTAGAGTTCCTTTTTAACATTAATTACTTAATTTTTGGAATGAATAATATACTCTACAGGACAGAATATTCACAAGGTACAAAAGGTTTTATCATGAAAAGTTGGTCTTTCTCCTGCCCTCCTCCAGCTACTCAGTTCCCCCTTCCAGTGGCAACTATTAGTTTCTTATGTGTCCTTTCAGAGATATTCTAAATGTTACAGATACAGACACATAATTAAAAGGAGCACACAATACCCGCCCATCTGTACCTTGCTCTTTCACTAATATACCTTGGAGATGATTCATTATCAGCACCTAGAGAGCAGTCTCTTTTTTTTTAGAGGCCATATAATATTCCACCACATGGGGACAACACAGCTTATTTAACCAGTCCTCTACTGAATGACCTTTAGTCTAATTCAATCTCTTGTTAACACAAATCTCCACAATGACTATATATGTACAAAAATTTCTCATACAAACAATACTCAACAGCTAAATAAAATGTCAGTCTACTGTCAATGAATGTCTTTTACTGTTCAAAAGATAAAAAAGTACAAAAAAAAAAAATAATAATAATAAAAAAGCAAAACTCTGGGACTTCCCTGGTGCAGTGGTTAACAATCCACCTGCCAATGCAGGGGGCACGGATTCGATCCCTGGTCTGGGAAGATCCCACATGCTGCAGAGCAACTAAGCCCGTGCGCCACAACTACTAAGCCTGCGCCCTAGAGCCCGTGAGCCACAACTACTGAGCCTGCATGCCACAACTACTGAAGCCCATGATCCTAGAGCCTGTGCTCCGCAACAAGAGAATCCACCACAACAAGAGAAGCCACCACGGACCTCCTTGGTGGCGCAGTGGTTAAGAATCTCCCTGCTAATGCAGGGGACATGGGTTCGAGCCCTGGTCTAGGAAGATCCCACATGCCGCGGAGCAACTAAGCCCATGCGCCACAACTACTGAGCCTGCGCTCTAGAGCCCGTGAGCGACAACTACTGAAGCCTGCAAGCCACAACTACTGAAGCCCACACGCCACAACTACTGAAGCCCACGTGCCTAGAGCCCGTGCTCCGCAACAAGAGAAGCCACCACAATGAGAAGCCTGTGCACTGCAACGAAGAGTAGCCCCCGCTCACCGCAACTAGAGAAAGCCTGCGCGCAGCAACAAAGACCCAGCACAGCCAAACATAAAATAAATAAAATAAATAAATTTATAAAATAAAAATTAAAAAAATAAAAGTAACCATTCCAAAAACAGTAAAAAAAACAAAACAAAAAAACAAGAGAAGCCACTGCGATGAGAAGTACGTGCACTGTAACAAAGAGTTACCCCCGCTCTCCACAACTAGAGAAAGCCCACGTGCAGCAGAGAAGACCCAACGCAGCCAAAAATAAATAAATAAAATAAATTAATTAAAAAAAAAAAAAAAAGCAAAACTCCATCAAATATAGCCATTCAGAACTGAAAGCTAACAGACTCCAAATCTGTGTTTCTGTCTTCCCATTTGCTCAGAAGGGAGTTCCACCAAGCAAGTGAATCTTAATCAGAGATCATTAAATTACTAATACTCTTAGTAATGAGCTTTATAATCCGGAATTCTGACCTTGAAAGCCTTCTTAAACTCTCATTAAATGCTGAGATGCTGGCTCCCCATTGAGCCCTCGGGCCCCCATTGAACTAACCTGTGCAGAAATTCCTGCCCTTTGTTGTAGGCGTGGATGGTGGCAAGGCCCTGTATGCTGGATGTGATGTGGGAGAGGAAAGGTGACTGTGTGATATTGTCCAGACGCTTCAGCTCTCGGATCAGAACCCTGGAGAGAGAATGTGTTCTGTGTCAGAGGGGTAGACTAGCAACTCTGGCTTCATCCTTTGCCCTGGAAGACATGAAGACTTCCTGTTTACCTGGAGACAATGTGCAGAACTGAAAAGAGGATGATGAGGGGCCCCACTGCCACAAGGAACCACGGGAAAACTCCCGCGATCATTCCAACACAGAAGAACACAAGGATGACGTTCTGGATGAACATCTCAGCCTGGAACGGCAGGCGCACATCGACTGGGGAAACCGTAAAGGAACATGTGTCAGATGCTGGGATCCACTAACAGGGAAAATGGAATTTTAAATTTCCCCAAATTTTTAAAAAACAAAAAGAGGCTCCCTAAAATCCCTATCTGAAAGTTGTGATTTTTGCCTTTTAAACAGTCCGATCAAAGAAAAATCTGGAAACCCGGTTGCTCTAATTTTTCTTATCCCAAGAGCATTTAAGTGATCTTTCTCCCCTGTGCCCTCTTTTTGGTTCTCTATGCTGCCCAACCCCTTTAAACATTTCTTCCACTTTGCAAAGTAATATATGCTTGTTGTAAAATATTTGGAAAATAAATATGCAAAAAAGTTAAATAAACATAGTCTTTATTCTTACCAATATCAATGAACTGCTGCTAACATTTAAGAAATTTTTCATCACGGAAAATTTTAAACATACACAGAAGTTGAAAGAGTATAGAACCTCCAATAGTTCAATCAACATTTTCTTCACCGTTTTTTGAACATCTCCTCCCCCCACCTATTTTCATGCAAATCTGAGACATGTTGATACCACTGATTTTTTTTTTCCAATCTTTTTTCCACTTGTCTGTGTGCATGTGAGTTTAACAGAAGTGGGATCATGTCATGCATATGTGTATCACTGTTCTGTGTATCAGTGATGGTTTTGATCCCTTGTTACCTCTGGCCACGGCTTTACACTGGCCTGTCAACATCTGAAACAAACTCCTTCTATGGAGGCAACACAGTACAGTAGTTAAAAACATTAGCTCTGGGATCAAAAAGATCTGGGCTCAATTCCCAGCTTGTTATTTAATAGCTGTGTGATCCTGAGCAAGTTGTTTAACCTTTCTAGGCATCAGTTTTTCCATGTATTCAGTGGATGAAACGATATCCACACCTCACAGGGCTGCTGTGAGGATTAGGATAACGCATGCAGAACATTCAGTACACTGCTTGTTACACAGTAAGCCCTCAATAAATGTCAGGCAGCGTCACTATCATTATGGGCTATGGGAGTATAGTTGACCCTTGAACAACGTAGGGGTTAGGGACGCAGACCCTCTGTGCAGTCAAAAATCCACATATAACTTACAGTCAGCCCTCCATCTATGTGGTTCCTCATCCATATTTCCGTATCTGCGGATTCAGCCAACCTGTCGTTCAAGGGTCAACTGTATTTAAGTTCTGGTGCTGGCACAGTCCATGAAGCATCCAGCATCCAGCAAACCTGTCAGAGGTTGTAGGTGTCCAAGAACCTATGCACTACCCACAAGTAAATATGTGTTTTGGACTCTGAGATGCCCCTGTCCAAAGCCTCTATGCTAACTCAGTGCTCTGAACTGGTTTTCAGTTTAAATAAGATCAAATAAGAACTCAGACAAAAGGTGAAAAAGCAGATAGGTCCTCAGCCTAAAGAGAGGCTGCAATGTGGAGAAAATGCCAAAACTAAAATGTTCCTGACGCTAACATCGACAGCCACTGTGCTCTGGCTTGTGCTCCAGAGCACAACAGAGAGAAGCAGTGAGAAATACCTTCATCCATGTCTTTGGAAAACCTGTTGAGAATCCTCCCAGTGGGCGTAGTGTCAAAAAACTTCATAGGGCTTCGAAGGATCCTTCGGAAAAGCTCGTCATGGAGCCGGGAGGAGGCTCGCAATGTGCCCTGAGGGGCAGAGCACAGCGTGATCAGAGATCCGGGACTCAGGCAGGCTCAGCTCCCACTCCACGGGTCGCCACTCCACAGGACACCGACGCCCAAAGCCGGAGAAGGGCAAATGGCCATGGAGGAGGGAGGTGGCTAATAGGAGAAAGCTGAGGCTGATGGGATGCAGGTCACTTCGGCGAGGGCCGTCCTGCTTTAAAGGAGCTCCCCGACTCAGAGTAAACCCGAGAGATGCCAGGCGGGGTCCTGACCACACAGCCACTGGGGAGAGGAGGAGCAGAGGCCCCCACCAGTGCATACCTTGACAAAGACCACTCCGCGAATGGCTTTCAGGATCAGCATGACTGCCATGGAGAGGGCGTAGATGCTGGCATAGTGCTGCATGAGAGGATTGTCCTTCATGCTGCTGCTCACAGACGTCCTGTTTTCCTGAGTCACTGTGGTGTTCTGTTTGGAGGCAAGGGTCTGTGAGGCAAGACTCCCAGGGACTGCCAAGAACCCCGCGTCAGGGCCATTCTTGGCTCAAGGGAGGGTACAGGACAAAAACTCCGGGACCTGGTTGAGGCAGACACAAGGCAGACTTTGCCCCGCTCCCTCTCTCTTTTCTAAGGACGACAGCAGACAGCCTACAGTTTGCTACTGATAAGCTTTACTGCTCCGTGAGTTGGTCAGGGAGCAATTATCTGCTGAGGTTACATTAGGGACTCATCTCTTATCCTGGGTAATCCTTGTTCATTGCTTCTTTTAACTGAAAACTAGAGCAGTTTCCCTAAGGAGAGACAGGGACTATGGAGAGACGGCCACTTTATTAGACATATAATTTTCCCATTAATGAGGAACCTTACCCCACTTCCTTGCTTGATCCAGTAACCCAACCACCAGTTGCTGAAGGCGGTACTGCCCACGTTCAGCATGAAAAGGGACAGAATGACCAGGAATGCCAAGGGGCCCCCAGCAGCCTGGATGTAGACACCATATACTGACCAGGGCACGGAACCCTGCCCCTTCTCTTCCATTTGCACAAGCTGCCCTAGGTAAGGAAAAGAGAAACACGAACTCAGAAAGGAAAGGCTGCTTTTCAAAACTAAGTCACCTGTAGAAGAGCAGAATCAAAGGGAGCCTACAGTTTCACAGAGGTCTAGATGAGAATTATTTCCCCTTCATCAGGAGCATTCATTTATCCATGTAACATTTACTAAGCACCAACTATGAACCAGGCCCAGGATGAGGCCCTGGAGCGGTAACGGAGATTAAGACCAGGTCCCTGCCCTGGAGATCTGGCTCAGATCATCCTTCCACAGTCTAGTAGGACAAACAGGTAAATAAATACACAATTATAATAAAATGTGCGAACTCCAACGCTAGAGCTATTTGCAGGGCAGCATAGGAACATCCAGGAAATGCATATAACCTACTTGCGGGAGCTGTGACGGGCTTAGCAGGGAGTTTTCCGGGAAGACTTTCTATGCAGTCCATATTGCGTATTTTTTTTTTTTTTGGTCTGCACCACGTGGCTTGTGGGATCTTAGTTCCCTGACCAAGAATTGAACCCAGGGCCTCAGCAGTGGAAGCGCCAGGGAATTCCCCACACCGTGTCTTGAAAGGTAAGCCAGAGTCGGCCAGATGGGGAAATGATGGGCACAGGTGTGGGGAAACAGCAAATCGGTATACACAGATATCCAATTCAGCGTGGCTGGAACATTCTGTGCGCCTAAGGAGTGGCAGGAGATAAGGCTGATTAAGTAGGCTGTGGTCAGGGGATAAAGGCATTTGAACTTTATTCTTCAGACAAGAACTTCTCAAGAGAATGGGCTACAGGGGTGTAGAGATTTGACTCCCTGGCCCTGCTGTGCACTAGATGGGCCTGGGATGGCCAGACCAGCCACCTCAGGCAGCCTCTACCATGCATCCCAGGGGCTCAAAGAAATAGTGGCATTTTTCTGTGTGTGCCAAATCAGGAAAAAGATTAGAAAATGCTGCTTTGACATTGGGAGGCCACTGAAAGGCCTCAGGCAGGAAAGTGAGTTGGCTGGTTTTTAACTAGATCTCTCTGCTGTTCGTGTGGAGGACAGATCTAAAAGGAGGCAGCTGTAACAGTCTGGGTAGGAGATGATAAAGGCCAGAACCAGGGTCATGGCAATGGGGACGGAGTTTCAGGAGGTAAATTCAGTAGGACGGAGTGACTGGCTATGGGAGGAGAGAAGAGATTCCAGGATATTTCCTAGGGGCTCCCTGGGCTGGTCAGGTGATTGATGCTGACAGGAGAATACAGAGAAACGGCCCCACAGGAAGCAGCCTCCCCTTTATCATATATGATGTGTAATTACCTTGGAACAAGCCACACATGCCTTGAGCACTTTGTGATGTGAGTCTCCAGGTTAGTGGCTATGTAAATAAGGACAAATGTCCCCTAAAGACATTCTATTTCTTTTATACTGTCTATGGCAGGAACTGACAGATGTCTCAGGCTTCTGTGCTGTGTTTGCTTTGTGTGTGTGAGAGTAAGGCATCTCAAATCACACCGGAATTCAAAAGCTCATATGTGGCTAATTAAAAGAAAGACAAGAGGCAGGGAGTGGTAAATCAGGATGGTCACCTCCTAATACCAAATGCTTTAAGAACAAGGAAATGAAAAAAGCAGTGGAAAACCCAGGAAAGGTCCTGGATTCAACATGTCAGGTGAGGAGGTGACACAACAGAAAGAACTTTAAAACAGGACTGCATTTTTATTTATTATTATTCTTATTCTTTGCAAACTGATATGCAGCTTAAAGTTCACAAAAGTGAAAATGCCTAAGGTATTGCATATAGCTTTTCTAACTCCCAAGATTTGTTTCAGTTGATAAGATAAAGGGTTTAAAAAACAGGACCAAGGACTCTGGATAGGAAAATCAAGTAGGAAAAACCTTGGCTGTAACTCTTCACCACAGCCCTGCTGCAGTCTGCTTGGGACAAGCAGAGGAGTGTATCATTGTAACAGGGGAGGTTCTGAGGATGTAGGCATTCTTAGAGCTGGCATGCCTCTGCATTGGTTGGCATGACTTTTAAAGAGCAGAGATGAACCCACGATTCAATTTTTGCTTAGTCAAGATGACTCAGCTATGACTACCTACACCTCACCCCACCTTGCATAGGAAAAGAAGGCATAGGATTAAAGGACATTCTTGTTGCCTTGGTCGGCTTAAGCAAACACAAGGTGCCTCATGGTCTCCCAACAATCATACAAAAATCTGGTATTCTAGAAATATAAGGCCAGGCGCTCTACAACACACAATGCTATCAAACAGCATGAATTACCACATGGCGTAATTTCTGATAAACTTTAATGACACACTTTCCACCATCTTTCTGTGCTGCCAAAATGGTGCTCATGCACGTCCTGGCTGGCTGATGCTCTCAAGAGCATCATCAATGGGAAAAAGAGAGGGAAACGTCAGGCTCTTATCAGGCCATGCTCCAAAGTCATCACCTGGTTTCTAACTGTGATGGTGAAGCATGGTTATATTGGCAAATTTAACTGACAATCACAGGGCTGGGAAAACTGCTGTGAACTTAAACAAGTGTGGAGAGATCAGCCCCAGATTTGATGGGCAACACAAAGATGTAGAAAAATGGCAGGTCCCATCCTGTCAGTTTGGTTTCACTGTACTGACAACCTCACCTAGCATCATGGACCATGAAAAAGCAAGTGTGTGAAAACACACTGGAGGGAAAACCATGGGATCCTTTTTCTAGGGATGTAATACATATATGCAAATAAAATGCGTCAATGCTTCAATACATATGTGCAAATAAAATGCTTCAGTGGAAATAAAAACCAAAAAAAACTTTAATGACAAATCTCAGAAAAGTTCATTACCTTCCTCTGGCTTCACTGCTTTCTCCTTCTTTACTGATCCTGTTTTAGGACACTTGTCTTGTGTTTTCTTCTGTGAACCACTGGTTTCCTTTTTAGAATTAATCTTAAAAAAAAAAAAAAAAAAGAAGAAGTGTCTCCGTCATCATGATATGGCCATTCAGACAAATGTCCAAAGGACATGTTAGCGAATCATCCACCGAGCTGCTGCTCTTATTGAAAAGAGACACATCCAGCTTCTTAAAAGTTAACCTCTGTAACTTCCCCAACTCCTTAAGTCTTTGAGCTGGGTTCCTACCATTCCACTGACACTGCTCTCCCCAAAGTCACTAAAGACCTAAACTCCAAACACAGTAGCCTTTATGCTGTTCTCATCCATTTCAACTTGCCCAGAGTATTTGATCTGGGGTCACTTCCATTCTTTCCATCTCTGATCCCCACGTCACTAAATCAAATCATAGATCTACCATGGGACAAACTCCCACTTCTCAGCCTGCTTTTGCAGCACCTCCACATTCTGGCCCTAGCCTAGCCATGCCTCACATCACACTGCCATTTCCCACTTCTAGACTTCTGTCCACGCTGGTTCTTCACTTTGGATGCTCCTCTCCTCTCCCAACTCAACCACAGTTGTCCCCATTCAGATGGATTCAAATCTTAATTCTCCCTGAGGCAACTTAACACTCCTCTAGAATAAAGTTCACCCTCCCCTGCTCTCCCAGGCACTTGTTAGTACTTTCACAGCATGTTGCTACATACGTGACCTAGTGTTGTTACATATGTCCCCTGTACGAGCATAAAAGTATTGGTCTTCCCTAGAAGACTGTGAGTCCCTCAAGGACAGAGATGACATCTCACTCATGGTTATAACCTACACAGGGCCCAGCACCCAGAACTGCCCATAATAGGGCACACTGGGACTTAACAAAACATTCATCAAATTGAACCTGAGATAACAGAAACTACTTAATGTTCTCCTTTCCAAGTTCCTCTTATATCTTTATACAGGAAATTCTCTATACATAGTTTATTCCATTTAATTCTATGTCATTGTCAGCCTCATGACCCCCGTTTGCTCTCCAACTAGGTTTTTTAAATTGACAGTGAAAAAAAAATCAGAAAATAATATAAAATTTAGAGCCACATCTGGAACATAAGATAGGACTCTAAATTTTACATTTACCACAGTGCATGAATAAATGCACTCTCTAAAGAGAAAATTACTATTTGTTGACCACTGACTGGGATAAGAACATTACATATTATTTCAAATGCACCAACTCAAAGAGGCAGGTGCCACCCCCATTTTTAAGATGAGGAAACTGAGGCTCAGGAAAGTGAAGTGATATACTGAAAGCACGCTCCTCCACTCAACATGTTCCCTCTCGATATTCCTCTGCTCCTTGGACATTTCATGTTTTAGCTTCTCTCCCTCTCATTTTCCCCTCCATGTGTACAGTGAGGAGGAAATAATCTGAAGAGCCCAAAGTACCGTGAGAGTCACAGGGAGAGATCATAAAATCCAAATCTGGATCAGGTGTCTCTATAGCAGTTACTGATGACCCTCGCAAAAGGCCTAAAACACATCATGAACAATGAGTTGTACTGAACCTGAAATCAAACAGGATGATACCCAAACACTGAAAATAAGAGTCCCAGAAAAGGTCCCAATAACGTTTTGCTTTCATCCTACTCAACATCAAAATGACCTAGCAGCTAAGAAGCGGCTTTTAGCCCAGCCTGAGAGAACTCCTAGGACCCAAGGCGACCAGAGGATAAAAAGGTCAATACGAGAGCCAGCTCTACATATGCCCTTGTCTTTGCCTAACTCAGAGCCCAGAGGGGGCGGCCAGCTTTCCGTGTTGCTGCAGGAGGCCCGGCAGCGTAGCAGAAGGAGCACTTTGGAGTCGAACTGACCTTTCCAGCAGGCTGTTCAACCCTTCTGAGCCCCCGTTTCCTCGGCTGTACAACTGGGGGATAATCATATCTGGCCGCAGAGCTCTGTTAAAATGGCTGAACAGGATGACAGCTATAAAGTGCCTAATCCAGGAACTGGGACACAGCTGGTACTAGTTAATGAGTGTCAAGTCGGCAGCCAAGACACCATGGATAATTTTCAAATGTATGCAGTATTTAATGTCTCTTCTCTGCCACCTGATTCATTTGATTATTAAGAAAGGAGCTTCCTAATGTTTCAGTCAGGATTTGATGGAGTTTAGGAAACTAAGTTATGACTGAACAGCAGCACACACTGAGCCCACGTCCTTCTCCTTGTCATTGCCTTGCTGATAAACTCTCAGTGACAGAAGACCTCGGTTCTCTAACCCCACAACCCTGCCCTCGTACAATAGAACCAGTATGCGGACTAAAACACAGCAATCTGGTCACCAGAGAACAGGGCCCCTGCCAACAAGACACGGACAATGAGTTCAGCTGAGATTTCTCCATCACTCACTACGGTCCTATCTCTCTTGCTGGAAAGACACACACACACACACACACACACGCACACCACGAATCTTACCTCAACTGGGGGTGTCTCTCCCAGCAACAGGTTATTAAAAATGGTAGCATAATCACCATTTAGATTCATCAGTTCCTCGTGGGTGCCTCTTTCTGTAATACAGCCCTCTTTCATGAAGATCACTTCATCACAGTCAGCCAGGTACTGGAGACAAAGTCAGGGACAACATAGTGTGGCTGATATTTGTGCAAATACATCCAAACGCCTATACCTTAGTTCAGCGGTTCTCATCTGGAGGTGACCAAGCCCCCCAGAGGATACTTCGTAATATCTGGAGACATTTTTGGTGGTTACAGTTCGGGGGGAGGGGGTACTACGGCCATCTGGTGGATAGAGGCCAGGGATGCACAGGACAAGCCCCCCACAAAAGGGAGCTCTCTGGCCCCCAAACCCCACTGTGCTGAGACTGAGAACCCCTGCTTTAGTTTGTCCTGCCTCGTGATGTAGTTCAAAAACCAGTTCCTCTAATTTTTGACATAAATCTGCTGATGAAGCCACACAAAGGTCTGCATTAAACTTCACATCCCTTCCCTGCACTCAGAAGTACATACAATTACAGTCTTTCTGCGGCAGAATGGGGGGTTAGCCCCCCAAACTTGACAACATATTCAAAGCAGACGGTAACATCCTTGAGCTGCTCTCTGAAGTGGCTGCTGGTCATGGAATGAGAGAGGAAGAAGAGCTTGTTTTCCCTAAACAGTTCCCACTTGCGTATAGATGCTAACACAACCCTTTCCAAACTGTCTCATACCCAAACTCCATTTTCAGTCTACTCCTCTCAGCCCTTTTACTTACTGATTTACATGCAGAAGCTAACATGCTCCAAGGATCTCTGATTCAGATGGCCATCTGATATAACAAACTTTATTAGTACAACGGGACAGGGGGCTGTTTGCTGAGGAAGTGAACACTCATGATTCCAGGGACCTCTAGGAGCCCCACAAAGGTACCTGGACCAAGCCCACCTCCCTGTTTCTGATTTCCCAAGCCAAGGTGGGGAGCCTGGGGAAGGAAGCACCATACCTGTAACTGGTGGGTAATGAACAGAACCGTCTTGGACTTGAGGTGCTTCTGGATAGCACTGTTGAAGATGTGGTTGCCCACGTGGGCATCTAAGGCACTGAGGGGGTCATCCAGGATGTAGATGTCTCGGTCACTATACAAGGCCCGGGCAAGGCTGATCCTTTGGCGCTGCCCACCACTCAGGTTGGCTCCTCGCTCGCCAATCTATAGGAGCCCAGAAAGCACAGGAAGCCTCCAGCTCAAGTCCAGAACAATGCTCAGTGATCACCCCAGTCACCTCACCTCTCCTCCACCCAAACCAGCTTCTTCTCTTCACTTCCCCACCTGGATGAAGTGCCGCCATGTCCTCCAGGGCCCACACAGAACTGGGGGGGCATCAGCCCAGATGCCTCCTCCTCTCCCACAACCATCTGGTTACTAACCAATCCTGTATCTGAGCCTTGCCACGCCCTCTTGATGCCCCGCTACAATCCATTCTCCATGGGAAGAAAGACCTTTCCAAAACACAAAGCTGACCATGTCCCACCCTTGCTTAGTCCTAAAGGACATAATCTAAGCCCCCAAATATGGCAGACAAAGCAGGCCCTTTACCACCTGGCTTCCCAGCAACTCTCAGCCTCCACTGTCAATCCCCCTTCCATACCCTGGGATCTGAGCATTTTCAGTTGTGTGTCTATTATGAACACACACCACCACTGTCATGCCTTCTCCTGTACTGTGTCTGCTCAGTTCTGGCGTCCTCTCCTCTGTGAAGCCTCTCCTCCCCCTCTCCACTAACACCCAAAAGAAAGGGGACTCTTTCATCAGCCTATTTTGTGCCTATTTGTCGGGATGTCTCTCTCGATTGTAAGCTTTTTGAGGACACAGACTATTGTCCTTTTCTTTTATATTCCCAGTGCCCCCAGCAGCTTCTGCACATGTAGCCAGCATATAACAAGCACTTAATAAATGTTACTAAATAAACAAATGAAAAAAAATCAATTGTCAAACGGTAACTGGCTCTGTATCTTTTAAAAACCTTATCCTTAAAAAAAATTCAATTAATTCAGAGGTTTTCAAATAAGAACATGTATGAGAATTACCTGCAGGGCTTGTTAACACATATTGTGGAGCCCCACCCTTAGAGTCTTGGATTCAGTAGGTCTCGGGTGTGGCTGAGAATCTGCAGTGATGCTGCTGATCTGCTGCTAATCAGGCGACCAGGATCTGAGAACCAGTAAACTAATCAAACCATTCAAATCTGGTTTGAGGGCTTAAACTGAAGTCAGCTGAATAAAAGAGTCAGCCCCAGAGACCTCCAGGGCAGGTCATGGGAGGTGAGTGTCAACACTGAAGGCACTAGCCAGTTCCAAAGACAAGCCTCTGGGAACTGTTCCACGGCAGAGAGGCAAAGAAAGGCGGGTTTGTGCTAAGGACTCTTTCTTTCTAGAGGGAGAGGCCTCTCTAGAGACCATATGTGAGTAAGGAAGTTGGCAGAATGAAGTTCAGGAGAAGAAGCTGAACAGGCACATGCTTGACTTTGGTTTTAAAAATGAATAGGGTAGAAAACATGAATTCTGAACCAACAATGGGATTTTGTTTAAAATCCACATGACATGAAATATTTATATGCTTAAAACAGGTAGTGTTCATATTCCTGCCCTAAGGACCAAATGCTTTCCTAACATAAAGTCCCAGAGAAAGTAAAACTCCCATGTAGGTTCTTCTCCCATGCATTTAAGATGCACTCCTAGGAGGTGGCTCTGACATAGCCCTGCCACCTATCTTCCAGAATCCTCTCTGCTAAACACCCTGGCCCACCAGGGACAGAAGACTTGTACCTCCGTCAGGTCACTGTTGGGAAGGATGGCCAGGTCAGGCCTCAGGCAGCAGCTGTTCAGCACAGAGTTGTATCTGAAGGACACAAAGAGACCCAGCATCAGGGACACGGTTGGGGTAGAGCCTGCTGACTCGGGCTGCCTGTGTCTCACACAGCCAAGATGAAAGCATGACAGAAACCAAACATTCCTTGCCTTTCTTCATCAAATTCCTTCCCAAAGAGGATGTTGTCTCTCAGAGTGGCATTGAGGATCCAGGCCTGCTGCGCCACATAAGCGAAGGTTCCATTGACTGCAATGCTGCCCTCTAGAAGTGACATCTAGGGAAAGAGACACCATCTAATGGCATCACAACGCAAAACCATCACCCTAAGCCAGCAGAACCCCCGACATTCCACAATGGAGTTGAAAATCTTGGCAATTTCCTTGGATGCTTTTTGAACCCAAATCTGGACCTCACCTTTGTTCCACAGAGAGCAAAGCTACAACAGTAGCTACAGCAGTCAAGAAAATCAAAGTTCTCCTTGCTTACGTGTGATGGGAGCCCAGCATAACCCATGACTTGAATGAACAAATACTTCATTCAGCAACCCATAAGCTACTTTATTATCCTTTTTTCCTAACTGCAAACTGTTCTAATTGAAGGAAGCACAAGCAGAATTCCCCTGGGGAGTATGCTGTAAAGATTTAGAGCTAGTCCCTGCCTCAAGATGAGCGCAGGTCCACTCATCCACAGAATTAATACAGGCTGTTGGCTACGTCAGCTGCTTCTGTAAAATGAGGACCAGAGGGGGAAAAAATTCCAGTTAGACATCAACTAGTATTATTGAGTATCTACACAATGATGACAGACCCTCCCCTCCAACATGAAGAGACTACATGATGAGCCATGTGCTTTAAATTGTGTTTTCAGTTGCAGTGGTCGACATGAATCGATTTACCCATTTTATGCTCTTTCAGTGTTCCTTTTGGAACTAACAGTAGAGGTTTGTCTTGGGTTAGGAATGCTATAGCTTGAAACAGTTTCATTAACCAATCTGCACATACAAGTTTGTCCTCTCAAACATGGTAATGCACAGTGTACACACACAGGCCATAACACAGTACCACAACTGCCCCCAAACAGGTAAGTACACTGATAATGCACTCAAGTGTTCAGAAACCCCCTGAGGGTCTAACTGTGGAAATCCAGCTCTCTCGGCTGCTACAGTACAAACACCCCACACTGCAGACCGCCAACAAAGAGTTACACTCTAAAGAAGCAGGGCTGACCGGTATTCCCAGACTCTCTGTCAGAGAGAAGGCTGTCAGGATTTGATCCAGAAGCAAAGACCCACTCATTTTTCAATTTAACTGCTGCCCACTAACCCTCCTTCCCCTTCACTCCACCTGTGTCTCTCATCACTGGCCCTGAAATCTGGCTGATGATCAGAAATTACATAGGAGGTCTCTGGCTTTTTACGAAGACCAGTGGCTGAGCCCAACCACTGTACAGCCTCATAAAGCAGAAGCAGGTGTGGGTGGGAAGCTGCCCCTCCCGATGATTTGAATACAGGCTTCCTCAGACCACCCCGGGCACCACTGCTCTAGAGGAGAGCCACAACTCCACCAACTGTGACAGTGATGCCGAACAGGACCAAATATTCCACAGGCTGGATGCTACAAAACAATCTTCCCCGGCCCCTTCTCCCATTTGTTTAATTTCCTCAATATGGACAAATGACTCAGAGGACTTCATCCATCAGGAGGAATAACCTTAAGTTTATCCTCATCTCAACCAACAAGTCAAGCTAGTTTAATCCAAATGCTGACAGCCCTCTTCCGGGCCCTCTGAGCACTATTCACTCACTGCCTTGTGCTGTGCTTGTGTGTCTACAAGGCCTAGCACCCCAATCAGACCATGGACACTCCTTTTTTTTTTTTTTTGGGCAGCGCCGCGTGGCATGCGGGATCTTAATTCTGCGACCAGGGATCAAACCCGCGCCCCCTGCAGTGGGAGCACGGAGTCTTAACCACTGGACCTCCAGGGAAGTCCCAGACCATGGACTCCTTGAGGGCATAATTCTTTCAATGGTTAGGCTGAAAACGGAGTGGGTCTTCACTTCTAGATCAAATCCTGAAGGCTCTCTCCCTGACAGGGAGGCTGGTGAGGCTGGTCCATTTGTTGGCAGTCTGCAGTTTGTCCATCCCTTACCTCTGACATTTCCCAACACACTGTCCGGCATACCTATGGCACTCAGTAAATACATGCTGAATAAAAGAAGGCAAGAGAAACAAATGACTCCAGCTGGGTGTCAATCAGTCATTCAGCCCCCTTCCAGATACAGTGCTGTTGTTAAGGCATAGGAAAGTGGGGGGAACAGGCAGGGGGTGGGGTATGATACAGACCTAGGGTCATTTTGTTTCCACCTTTCCTGACTCTCTTCAGGAAATAAGTTCATTTGTCCTGAAACTCTGGCTAAGCAGAATCCAGAGAAAGCAGAAAATGCCAAGGACAATAACAAAATCTTACCTGGCCTAAAATGGATGAAATGAGAGAGGTTTTTCCACTTCCCACACTGCCACAGATTCCAACCAGTTTACCCTGGACAAAGCACACGAGAGAGGAAGGTCATTAAAGCACTACTGACCATTCATCTCTAGGACTTCGGACTTCTTTGAAGAAAAAAATGTTAACGACAGTCCATCACTATGGGAATGTCATCCTGAGGACCCAGCAAGTCACTTACCTCTTTTCTCCCTCATCAGCCACCCACGTCATAGGGTTTCTGTGGGGATGCACTGAGGTAACAGATGTGTAAGCCTTTTGGAAAAATTAAATATGCCACAGACATTAAGGTATCCCACATCACTTTTAGAAAGGCCTACTTCCTTTCCTACTTTGTTGGTAACCCATGCTTTTTGATAACTTGTTTATTTTTATTGTTGTTTTTGGAAGAGAGGACAGGACTCTTGAAAATGACCTAATTTTCATTTTATTTTATATGATTTTTTTCTCCAGGGTCTATAAATCATTTTCATAAAAATTATGTGCACTGTGCACTGTTGTTTCCATTTTTCTACAAAACACCTCCAAGAATCTGAGGGCATATTTTTACCATTAATCCCACATGAAAGTGGAAAACCAAGCCTGTGATTAACTGAATATCCTCAGGCAAAATGATGAGTTCTCCATGGGCAGTGTTAAACGTTTCCAAGAACAGACAGATGATTTTAACAGGGCCACTTGTTCAGCAACACTCTGTTGCCTCAAGACTGGCAGCGAGGAGAGGCATGGAGAGTGGTGGTGTGGAAAAAGCATGGATTCTGGAGGCAGACAGGTCTTGATTTGAATCCCAGCTCCACCAGCACTTGCCAACTGTGTGGAGTTGGTCTTATTACTTAAACGAATACTGTCTCTCTAACTGAGCTTTGAGCAACTTGGAAGGAGCCATCCTTGCAGGACCAAACACAGTGTCTGGTACTTAATAAAAGTATATTGGACAAAGTTTTTGACATGGTTCAGGAGGTTGAGAGATTACAGCCCGGTCATGATGAGGAGACCAAGTCACAGGCTCAGACTCTGCTCAGGTCGGTCAGGTTAACACAGAGAAAATGCTGTTCCGATGACTAAATGGTGACTAAAGATGTCAACAATGAAGTAAGTGCCTGGGGCACAGAAGACATCAGGCAAATATTAACTTCCCACCTCTTCCCTAAAGAGGGCAGCTGGGGGAATTGTGGTATCTCTTCAAATAGCTAAAGGTCTGTCAAGTGAACATGGGCTGGAAAGGGCAGAAGCAGGATCAATAGATAGAAAGGAGAAGAGTAAATTTCAGCTGATTACAAGGAATAATCCTCTAATAGAGCTGATCTGCAATGTGATATAGTTGCCTCAATCAAGATAATTGTTATTAAATAAGGAGCCTGCTGTTAAAAGTTAATTGAAGTCTGGACTTCCCTGGTGGCACAGTGGTTAAGGATCCGCCTGCCAATGCAGGGGACAGGGGTTCGAGCCCTGGTCCGGGAAGATCCCACATGCCACGGAGCAACTAAGCCTGTGCGCCACAACTACTGAGCCTGCACTCTAGAGCCCGTGAGCCACAACTACAGAGCCCGTGTGCCACAACTACTGAAGCCCGTGCGCCTAGAGCCCATGCTCCGCAACAAGAGAAGCCATCATAATGAGAAGCCCGCGCACCACAACGAAGAGTAGCCCCCGCTCGCCACAACTAGATAAAGCCCTCGTGCAGCAACGAAGACCCAACACAGCCAAAAATAAAAAAATTAATTAATTAATTTTAAAAAAAGTTAATTGGAGTTAAAAAAACTGACTTGTGTGCCCTCCAATGATGAACCATGCTAGTTGTTTCAGGTGGTCTCATAGAGGACCATCTCCCCCAGCTCTTGTCTATAGCTTCCAAGAGCTGGGAGCTTTTTGTTTTCCCTTTAGTCCAGCTCTGGATCTGTGTAACAGGCCTCACACCGCATTAGAACCCCCTAAGCCCACTTCCAATTAAGTAGATAAACATTCTTTACCACCTCCATTACCACCACCCTTGGTCCAGAAAACTCTTATGTTTTTCCTTGGTTCTCCTCACTTCCCTCCTTGTTTCCCTACATATTCTTCTGAATCCAGAAGCTAGAATGATTCTATTCATACGTAAGTCAGATCACATCACTCTTCTCCTCCAAACCCTCTAACGGCTTCTCTATCCATTCAGAGTAAAGCGGAAATCATTCCAGGAGGCTCTGGCGCCCCAAGCCTCTCTGCCCTCAGCGCCCTCCCCTCTCTCCCATGCTCACTCTGCTCTTGTGACAGGCACACTGCACACTCCGGGCCTTCGTGCTTCTGTTCCCTCTGCCTGAATGCTCTTCTTCCTCCACGTATCCATGTGGCTCGCTCCTTCAAGCCTATGCTCAAATACAGGCATACCTTGGACATATTGTGGGTCTGCTTCCAGACCACCACAGTAAAGCAAATATCGCAATGAAGCGAGTCACACGAATGTTTTGGTTTCCCGGTGCATATATAAGTTATGTTTACACTATACTTTAGTCTACTAAATGTGCAATTACATTATGTCTAAGAAAAACAATGTAAATACCAATTTAAAAACACTTTATTACTAAAAAATGCTAACCATCATCTGAGTCTTCAATGAGTCGTAATCTTTTTGCTGGTGGAGGGTTTGAAATATTTTGAGAATTACCAAAACGTGACAGAGACATGAAGTAAGCAAATGGTGATGGAAAAATGCCTACAGGCTTGCTTGATGCAGGGTTTCCAGCAGCCTTCAATTTGTAAAAAATGCATTATGCCTGTTATTACTTTTTTTTTCTTTTTTTGGCTGGGCCGCATGGCACGTAGGATCTTAGTTTAAGTGAGGCCTTCCCTTAAGAGGCCTATTTAAATTGACCACACCTGCTCCCCGCCCAGCAAGCACTCTATCCCCTTTCTTCGTAGCCCTTTTACTTGTTTACCATCTATCTTTGCTCAGAAGAAGGTAAACTCCAGGAGGGCAGGGATTTTGGCCTATTTGGTTTTTTGCTGCTCTATCCACAACTCTATAACAGTGCCTGGCAGGGAGCTGGCACTCAAAAATGGAATGAGTAGATATATATACACCTGGGACCCTCTGGATGCTGCAGCCCTCAACATGGCGCTGGCTCCCAGTCATATTCTGTATTTTAAAAGCCTTGAACCTGAAGTGTCTACGGCAGCCACTCTATAGGAGGACCTGTGGGAGACTCTAGTCTTGTGTTACCTGGGCCGTGACATCATATACCATAACGATCCTTTACTTACATTAAAAAATAAAGTTACAATAGAATTGCTGAGGACAGCATCACTGAGAGTACCTACTGTATGTCAGGTTCTGCGCTATGCACAGCCCAGTGCTAACAATAAGCTCACACAGAGTTACAATAACTAGAAATAATTATTACAGCTCACATACAACTAAATCAAACCTATTCCGGGCAACATTGTGGAAAACCCGCTCGAATGCTTCATTTCCTTGCTTATAAAATGAGTTATCTCATGAGAGCAGTTGTTATTCATTTCTACTGTTAAATGCCTAAATATCCCTTCTAGAGGTGGAACTGGCCAGATTTGCTCTTTAGTTCAAAACCACTCCCAGAGAGAAAGCCCTTTGCTAAAAGGACCGGCAGCTGCCTACCCCGGCCAGAACAGACACCTGGTAGATGGTTACCTCTTCAATTTCCAAGTCGATGTTGTACAGCGTCCTCTGCAGGCGGAGGGTCCCCAGGTGGGTGTGCTTGCCCTCTTCCTCCTCAGGACTGGGCCGCTCGTCACTATCCAGGAGGAGGTGGCCCTTCTGCTCTGCCAGCACCGCCTGATGCTCAGTGCGCTGCAGCTGCCTCACCTTCTCTTTCTTGCCCCTGGCAGCCCTCTTGTCTTTTTTCGTTTTGGGGGTCAGCTTGGGTGAGTTCTGGAGACTGGAGTGGGAGGGGTCCCATGCCAAGGTGGCATTTTTCATCTCTATCGTGATGTGAGGGCTGGCTGGTTTTTTCTTTATCATGTGAACCTCTTCCATTAGAAACAAACTCTGATAGGAGTTGTGAGAGAGGTGCAAAGATGAGACACTGGATCAAGACCAGGGAGACAAGCCTAGGGCGTACACTCACGAAGCAAAACACATCAGGCTATACAGTGGAAGGAAGCTGAAGGGCAAAAGGTAGCTCATTAGTGTAGCTCAGCCTCAGGCCCACGGAGAGGTCACGGGAGAGTGGGGACACCCTCGGGATGGACAGGGGCTTACTTAACTGGCCCAACACTCGACGCTACCAGTTACATCCTAAACTACTCTTTCCTTTTCCACCAGTCTAATGTGGACCAAGGGCTATTTAACTGACTGGTCTGCAGCCCCCGTTCTCACTCATGAGTTGCTGAGTAGCAGGTAGTAAAATGCAAGCAGGGAAACCAAAGGGCGGGCACGCTGCCCTCCTGCCCAGACCCTCGTCACTCTGTTTGCCTTCCAGACCACTCCTGCAGAACCCCCAAGCCTAGGCACTTCCCTCACGCACATGTCAGGGGGAGAGGCAGAGCTGAGATTGTGACCAGGCCTAGCTCGCTCCGGTTAGAAAGGAGTACCTAAGGTTTTATTGACGGCGGAGTACATCTTCTCGCCAACAAGTTCTCATGTCTTCTAAGTCCTGCCTCGGAACTTGTGAGAATTCAAACAAAGGGCTTGCGTGGAAGGGAAGGGTATCTCCCTCAGAAACATCCTTGGGAAGAAAGAAAGACTCTTCCCTCCCATTCATTCCCCAAGTCCCACTGAGTTATATCAGGGGAAGAAAAATGGAATGCTTGAAAAGCTAAGTGTCTCTGAAATTAGATCTGAAACACTGACCATAATAAACCTCTGCCCAGGACCAACATGTGCCCATGACTTTCAACCCACTTCTGACACCTCCCTTAACCCAGTGATCTTCCCTATAGGGTGCTATCCCGGTTGGATTCCCAGTACGATTAAAATTTTTTTTAAACATTAGAAAGTCTTTAGAGAAAAGATGACTTTTAATGGCAGGACTCTTTGCTTAGTTACCAAGAACCCCTAACTATTTTAAAGTTTGCAGGTGCTATTAAATGTACCATATAATCCCCTTGCCTAAGAGCAAGCTCTTTCTCCTAAATCCTAAACTCCTAAGCTTGATCTTTGCATCCCTAAATTGCCACGTCTCCTATCCATTCCCAATCCCTGATCTTCCCAGAAATGTCATGTTTCTAAATCTCCTAGATAATCTTCACTCTTGGTCAACCTTTAAAAAAAAGTAGTTTTTTTTTTAAAGTTCAGTTTTCTGAAAAGAGCCATTGGTTTCATTTGTTCAGAGCCTCCCTGAGAGACTGGGCTGAGAGTAACATGCCAAATATTCTGCCCACCTTCACAGAGCGAAACCATATGCTGACAGAATTCCTATCATTTCTCTCTCCTAAAGAGTTACTAAATGGGTCTTGTAGGCCTCATGCCTATAAAAACTAGGCTAGTGCCTCTGGCTTGCACAGCTCGTCCACACTTTCCCTTCCCACAGGCTCCCTGCAGCCCCGCACCCCTCCCAGGAGGATTTCAGCTTCAGGTCACTCTGCCTGGACATGCTGAGGCACACAAGCGCCCCACACACCTAAATTTATATCTACTTGGATTTGCACCTGCCAGGACAACAGAATCTTAGAGATACATAAACCATAAAACTCAACTTTACATCAAAACACTACTCTCACTCACTGAAGCAATCAAATCAGAATGTATCTTTTGAGCAGAAGAGGGGACTACTCATAGGGTTGCCGGATAAAATACAGGATGCCTAGTTAAATTTTGATTCCAGATAAACAATGAATAGTCTTTTAGTATAAGTACGTCTCATGCAGTTATTAACTGGGGGACCTGTGTTTTTATTTGCTAAACCTGGCAACACTATACTGGTGACTGTCTTATCAGAAAAGTTATAAGGTGGCTTCTCACTGCCTTTCTAAAGTTATCATCCTCCCAGAAGTGGAGGCGGGGGGAAGGAGGAGACTGCCAAGAGGAATTAGCTAGAATGCGACTCATTCTCATGAGGCATACAACAGAGCTGGGGGTGATTTTGCTTCTATTATTAACTCCGAAGCTTCCTGGATAGAGGAAGGATCTATAGCGTGAAAAGCCACCTGCTAAAACAGGTTCTCACTAGTAAGTTAAAAGAAGAGAGCTCTCGAGAAATAAGGGGGTTGGGGTGGTGTGTGAACAAATCTGTACTATAAAATCCTATTCCTTCGTCCAAAATGCCACCAAAGCCATTCACTAAAAAGGACAGAGAAACAAATAGGGGGACAAATTTATGCTCAAAACATCTGCCTTAGGGGTGGACATTCTGCTTATCACAGATAATTTCAACTGATCTATCTTCAAGCTCACAGACTTTCCTTTGTCACCTGTATTCTGCTACTAAGTCCATCCAATATATTTTCAAATTTTGATTAATATATTTTCTTAGCTTAACATTTTTTTATTTGGTTATTTTCTATATCTTCTATTTCTCTACTGAGATTTCTATCTTTTCATTTCTGAAGTCTTTTTCTGATAATTCCAACATTTGGGTCATCTCAGTATCTAGACTTTCTTTGTATGCAGAGTAATTTTGGATTGTATCCTGGGCATTTTGAATATTATATCATGAGACTCTAGGTCTTGGTTAAATCCTATATAAAATGTTGCATTTTTCTTTTAGGAGGAAATTGATCCATTTAGGATGAATTCTTGGTCTGCTTCCTGTGGGCTGTTAAAAACAAGACAACAGGCCCCAAATGGAGTCACTTATGCTAAGCCCCACGTCACCAAACTGAGACCTAACTATAGTTTCAGCTCTCCCAGAAATGGAATATTAAACAAGTCAATCAGGAATCACCTGATCAGCACTAGTTAGGTAACCTGCCTGATAGACCCCTGCCATCCCCTAAAGGAAAGTAACCTTGTAATAACCAATGCGATTTTCTGCCTAGAATAACTTCCTTGTTCCTGCTCCCTTCTACCTATAAAAGACTTTCATTTTGTACAGCTCCTCGGAGCTCCTTCTAGTTGCTAGATTGGATGTTGCCCAATTCATGAATCGCTGAATAAAGCCAATAAGATTTTTTTAATTTACAAAAAAAATCTGCCTTCTTCAAAACTAGATATTGTGGGTTCTGCAAAATAAGGCTCTGATTACAATTAGACCATTTCTTTTCACGTGGCTCTGGATCTTGGCCTTCTAGCAGCCAGGCTGGGGAGAGGGAGGGCTTGGGGCTAGCGTCGGGGGGCACATTCTTGAGGACTAGCTTTCTTGACCAAACAAAATTCACCTGGTTAACTGTAAACAAGTAAAATATAAATAAATCTTGGGAAGCTATTCTCCATTCTTCTTAAGAGGAAGACCCAATTTGTTTTCTCCTGAACACCTAAGGTGATGGTATCAATCCCTCAAACACCTGAGCTTCAAGCCTTCCAGGTACTGACCTTGCTTTTGTACTGCTCTCAGCAGCCAAGAAGTATTAGCAGGAGCTACTCTCTGCAGTGGCTTTGTCAAGAGAGTCCAGCCACACAGGTGCTGGACTTTTTTTTTTTTTTTTTTAAGTATTAACCACTTTCAAATATCTATCTCCCTCCACCCTCCCAAATATATCTACCTCTTGTATCATGTATTTGTATTATTCTGAAGGCACAAAAAACACAGTCAAGGCACAATCAACTAACCACCTGCAAGGAAAAAAAAACCCCTGATACGTACTTAACTGCAGTTCTCAGTATGATCTAGTCTTATGACTATTCCCATGTCACTGCATTACCTGTATCATGAGTGGCAACCACAGGGCAGGGAAAAGCATCAAAAAGAGCTTATTCCCGACAGTATTTTGGTAGAGGTCGATGTAGATGTAGATCAAGGTGAGAAAAAGCTGACAGCCTTCTGATAATTCTAACTGCCTAGGTTTGAATCACTTAAAGACCCAGTAAATTATAACATATATCCATGTTAGGTCCAGGCAGAAGCGACTAGCTCTGAAGGGGAACACTGAAATTTTGGGAGCCCAGAACTAGGCTGTCTACAAAAGGTAAAAATTCATATTTCTTTGAAAAGGTCCCCTGAGTCTCCTCCACTGCCCCCTTTCTTACCAACTTGCCGAAAGGCTAAAGGTGAAAAAAGCCAAGTGCAGCCAGCCCATGTGGCCCATTGGAATAAAGGCAGCAGTTAGTTTTGCCACGGCTCCTGACACGGAGGAGGGAAGGGAGCCACTTACCTTAAATCTGTCGACAGCAACGGATGCTTCTGAGAGGGACTTTACTGAGAACGGTGTAACTTTCAAAGCAAAAGTCATGGAATTGAAGACAGTCACCACTGTGAAAGCCTGAAAATAGGAAAAGAGAAGAAACTGAGCCTGATGAGGTTATGCGACTAAAGTAACACGACATCATCAATTTCCTTTCAGGTTTAAGGAGGGCTGTAACTTGACTGTCAAATGGTGGTACGAGTCAGATATATTTCAGATATATATTTTTTAAGGTAGAGTTTTTATGAGACCTCTAATTAAAATTCTCAGTGAATCTGAATCAAACAATGACCTGTATTTTGAGAATTAAAACCCAAAGTTGTAAAACAACCCATACACTTATTTGTGCACTGGGGCTAAATCCCCACTCTTCCACTTCTCAGATTAACCACATGAATGAAAAAAATCCAAATCTAGTAACAAGAGAACCAGAGCATCTCTATATGTGGTTATTTCTAAAACGTCCCCAAGCCCTGAGGGCTCACTGACCTGTGCTGCTGTCAGATCAAAGCCAAGGGTCATGTGAACAGAGAAGGTCACAACACTCGCGATCACCATCACAATGGGAGCCACACCGACGGTGATGCTCTGAAAGTACCCGGCTTTTTCCAACATCCGACGTTCCTCCTCTCGGATTTCTAAGAATAAAAGCAAGCCAGTTTCTAAAAATCAAGTCGAAAGAAACCATGGGATATTGCTCCTCTGTCACCAAACAAGACTTGGTAGGTCTTCAGCCACCGTTGGTTTTAAAACGACCCTGTAACATCTATGATGCAAAAAACTAGGTCAATATGGCCATCAATTACAATCACAAAAGCTTGAGGTTTGAAATGGATCAAGTCACAGGAATGAATTTAACAGAAAACAGTCACTACTTCTCAGTACAATGATCATCTTCTGCCTTAGTCTAACTCTTTTTGCAAATTTCTTATGTTTAGAAGGAATAAACACATTAATCATATCTGCTAGTGGCAGTTTTGTTTGCTTACCTGGTTGTTTATTTCTAGGTTAGGTACTTATAAGAAAGACTATACAATGATAATGGAGAATTAAAAAGGAACTAAGATTTACTAGGGTGCCTACTGTATGTTGGTGCTAGAATAGAGGCTTTCACACAAAGAGCAGTAAGGGTGATTGGAAGAAGATGAGTGAAATACAATTTTTGTAAGCAGAATGATTTTTCTTAAATATTTATAAAACTGACAACCTTATTAACAGAGCAACCATGGAGTACAAAAGACCAGGGAGTAAGAAGTATGACAATAAAGCGGTGAGGTATTTTCAAAAAATTTTCAAACATAAAAGCAATTTTTCTGGGAGACTATGAACTGACCTTTAAAGGTATTACCACTGTCCCAAACACTGGGAAATATATTGAGAGCCAGCTCTCAAGTCATACTTTTAAAAAATTCAACTCATTGCTTTAACATGTATCACATAACTTGCCCAAGTCTACAATGAGCAAGAATGCTCTTTTCAAGCTAAAACACACAGGTAAAGATACCAAAGTCAGGGGCTGAAGGATGACTGGAGTCTCAGAAATAAGATTATAAAACTGAGAAAATTAGAATCTGAGAGCCGGAAGGGACCATCATTGGTGACCCTGCCAACAGGCTTGGCAGATGTCCTGTTAGCACCCAACTGTTCCATTCTACTGGCAACAAACTCACTACTTAAAGAAGGAGCCTAATCCACTGCTGGACGCTTCTGACCACTCATAATTAAAGTTTATGAAGTGGACACAATGTTCCTGAAGGTTTAGTCAACAAACCAAGCAGTGAAAATAAAACAGCTTCCTTGATCTGAACACTGTATTTCTATGCAACCCAAAACTGCACCAACTTTTAAACTTTTTTTTACTTTTTTATTTTTTGGCCACGCCACGCAGAATGTGGGATCTTAGTTTCCCGACCAGGAACGGAACCCACGCCCCCTGCGGTGGAAGCGCGAAGTCCTAACCACTAGACCGCAGGGAAGTCCCCTGCACCAACTTTTTAACTGGATCATATTCAGGTTAGCTCACTGTGAGATTATGGTCAATGAACAGCCATATCTTTTTATTTAAATTAAATTTAAATGTAACTATGTCTTCTCATTTGAACTCTAAAGTGCCTTTAAATATTTATTTATTGATTGATTGATGGCTGTGTTGGGTCTTCGTTGCTGCGCGGCTTTCTCTAGTTGCAGCAAGCGGGGGCTGCTCTTCGTTGTGGTGCGCGGGCTTCTCATTGCATTGGCTTCTCTTGTTGCAGAGCACGGGTTCTAGCCACGTGGGCTTCAGTAGTTGTGGCACATGGGCTCAGTAGTTGTGGCTCGTGGGCTCTAGAACGCAGGCTCAGTAGTTGTGGCACACGGGCTTAGTTGCTCCATGGCATGTGGGATCTTCCCGGACCAGGGCTTGAACCCGTGTCCCCTGCATTGGCAGGCGGATTCTTAACCACTGTGCCACCAGGGAAGTCCCCTAAAGTGCCTTTAAATATATTTTTCTTAAATTCACCTTTTTTAGGGCCCAAGATTTCAACTTTTGTTGAGATCTTTTGGAATGCCCAGCTAATGTGCTAATTATTCCTCCAAACTTTGTGGCATTTACATACGACATGTTTATGTCTGCACTGAATTTACGGATCAGGATCGGGGCAGGCACTGAGAACCTTGTGACTCAACATAAATCAATTATTTGAAAAGAAACCAAATTAAAAAACCCCTGTTAGTGAGTGGCAGAGCGAGGCCCAGAGTGCAGCTGTCCTGACCTCCAGCCTAGCCCTTCTCCCAGCACTACCCCCAGGGTCTCACACCCACCTACCCGTAGTGCACGTGCACCCACAGAGCAGTGGGGGCAGAAGTGGAGCTCTCAGCGGTCACTTGATACTGTTTTCCACGATGTCCTCACAGCCAGACCAGAAAATTATGGGCTGGATGAGAGTATAGATAGGGGGCTTTGAAACTGAATGAATTACTCATAACCAGCTGAGTTATCTTGGGAAAAATCACAATTTTCTCAGGTCTCAATTTCCTCATTTGTGAGATGAGGTTATGGGTGCCAGTCTCTAAGATCCCTATCAACGTAAAGCTCATAGACTATTATAAGAACATAAGGTATTATGATCCTATGACATTAGGATTCCCAGTAGCTAATGTGCTCAGGAAGCACAGAAGCCAACATCCTTCTACCATATACACATATGAAGTCTTTAAACTCACTTTGTACACTCTGAGAGAATGCTTTGACCCAGGCATACATTTTAATAAATTTAATGTAGGTGAGGACTTCATTCATCTTCTGGACACGGTCATCTGTGATGGTCACACATTTTCTCCTGAAATATGCAGTGATCCGTGATACAAACATCTGAAAGAAAAGCGATGTCATGCCAAATCAGAGCTTATTCAGAGTTAGAACTGTCTAGTCTTTCTGGGAAATAAATCCTCTTAAGATTATTATAAATAAAGTGAGCATCCCGTAGTTGTACTGCTTTTTAATAAAAGTGGTCTATTAAATGATAATCAAATAGTATTTGACTCTTATCCTTTGGAAGAAAGTTAAGACAAGTAAATATTTGTCTCAGAGTAATCACAGATATCTATGCTACCAAAGGGAAGCGGGAGAGCCATATCAGTTAGCATCACCTTGAGGTGGCGTGACTCAACCTCTCCTGTGTTACCTGGGGGAAGCAGGGTTCACCTGCTGACCTCCTTCACTCACACTCCCTCTTTTTAAATCTCACTTAGGAGCTACTGCCTTTATTCAAGTGACATGTGACGTCCTCTGAAGTCAAAATGCTGCCTGTATGGACTGAACACTGTCTAGCTCTTTTTAGACATTTCCAAACCAGGTACCTGCTTAAAGGAAATTTCCAATCAAAGATGTGATACCTCGGTGGTGCCTACTATATATAGCCCAATGGAAGTAACTCATCTGAGGAGAAGCTGCCAAAATACGGTAAGGAGGCTTACTCACCATTGCAGGATAAAAGAGGATAAAAACAGCTGATCCCAGGAAGCCTGTTGGTCCCAGAATAATTACATTATAAATCATGCCCAAGATGGCAATAACAGGTCCTCCAGCCAACAAGCTGCCAACGGCAGCTGCCTCGAACATCCTCTGTCCATCGTTGGAGCACAGGTTGATGAGCTACGAGACACAAAGAGCAGTGAGTGGACACTGCGAGGACGCAGGCACTGCCTGAGGAAGAGGAGGGACAGAACGGGGACCCAAGGGAAGGAAAGAGCTCAGGTTGGGAGCTTTCTCTCTGCCCTGAAGCAGACACCCCTCGCTCACCTCACCCACGGACTTCTCCTTAATGTTCTTCAGCTTAAGGATCTTCTTAAACGCCATGGTCAGGATGGCCCCCCGCAAGCGGACCCCAGTTCGGTAATTCAATGCCCACGTCAGTGCAAGTGACCAAGAACGCACGATTTCTGTCAGGAGGAGGCCCAGGACTAACAGCAAGCTGTACTGGAGGTCAGACTCTGTGTCCTGGGTGTACTCCAGGAGGTGTTTCACCATGAAGGCCTACAGGGAGAAACACACACCACAGTCAGCTTCTCCACGGCACTCACACGCCACGCCACAGTTTTATGTTAGGTTAGAAAGAGGAGGCAGCTCCACTGTACAGTGACAGGTGCCTAAGCAGAGAAAGACCTTCTCGGAGGACCAGCTATTGCTGACGGTCCACCTGCAGCTATTTACGCAGAGCAATTTGCAGGAGGTAGGTCTAATTTGAAACTTTCTTCCTTCAGGACACCACCAAAACCCATACTCTTTCTAATGTAACATAAACCTGTCCATGAGCTGAAATTCATTCTCAACACACGGTCATTAAAAAGTATATATTTGACCTTATTCCAGTATCTCCACACAATGATACATTTCTTTCCATGAAATTAAGTCCCTTTTTTTTTTTTGGATCGTTTCAAACGTGCTTATTTGATAAAAAGGAACAGTGTACCTACAGTTGGACTGGGGAAGAGTGAGAAGTGCATTTGCAAAACATTCCTGAAAATAAACATCAGCAGTTTAATAGTACAGAAGAGAGCAAACAAAGCAAGACTATTCCAAATCCAGAGACCCTCCCAAGGGCCCTCCCACACTCCCCGCTCCCTCCCAAAAACAAAAACATGTTACCTCAGGTAGCACATGTCTAACACCACCTGCAGGGAGGGAAGGCAGCAGCCCCCAAGAACCACCGAGTGCCACCTCCAGCTCTGAGGTCCTGCAACGCCGGAGCACACACTCACACGAGGCACATTCAGCAACAGGATTAAATACCAGGAAGTGGGAGGTAATGTACTTTTATTGAAAATGAAAAAAATAAAAAATACCATCTTCAAAGAGCATCTCACAGACACTGTACAACAGGAGGAGCATTGCGGTAACATACATGGGAACATACAGAGTCGAGTTATACAGGGCTAGCCAGCCAACAGGTCTGGCCTCGACTGTTGTTTTAACTACACACAGTGGAAATTACAGCATAGAACCAATATCTGTTTCCAGAGTCCGGAGTAGCGCATCAAGCTGACAGCACTTAATCTGTTAGGGCTCCTGAAGTTGCAGTTAGTCTGCAATAGAGGAGATTCTCCAGGAATAAAGACCTTGCTGCTAAGGAAAGAGAATTAAAAAAACAAAAAAACAAAACTGGAAACTCCCCAAAGAGTTGACTCTGCTTAAAATCACTGGTGCTATTGGTTCACTAGGCTGTGAGGAGTGACCTCTGCTCCGGAGGGAATACAAAAATCTAGGCCTCAAGGAAAAACGGGTGGCATCCTTCAGAGTCTTTTCGAGTCCTTGCAGCTAAAGTTGATCTTGCCAAAAATGAAACAAAACAAACCACAACAAAAGAAAGCCAAATCAATCCCCCTCCCCGAAGGAAGAAAATAAAATTAAGGAGAAACCCATTCACCCATCTACACCGATCCTTACAGCAAAGGGTACTGTAGCTGGAAACCAGCGCTTGAATGACAGACAAAAATGAAGGCCAGAAGCAATTGTCCTGAAGCAGCTAACGCTGAATTCCAGAACCCAGACTCTCTCTGGGTAAATCGGTATTTCTTGTTTTTCCTGAGAGGAAATTAATATCAGATGTCGACTAGATCCTAAGAGATTCCCACCAATCAGATTTATGTCAAGTCTCAGTAAATAACCTGATCAAATAAATAGGAGATTTCAGATTCCAAGAACTATTGTATCCCATCTCTCCCCTCCCTCGGATTTTTAGGTTTTATATCCATTGCTTGGGTCACCACTGCATACAGCTGGGTTGTTGGTTTACTAGCAAGAAGATTGGCTTCTTTTCCAGTATGCAATCCAAAATGTGGAACTGAGTCACTGAGTGGCAGGGTCAAAACCCCATTTTCCTCACGTGAAGCAACTCAGTAAGATGGCGGTGCAGTAAAGCATTTTCTCACACACCTCGGCACTGACGGAGCAGTCTCCAAAGGAAGGCGTGAAAGGACAGCAGGTTGTAGTTTGGGGTTCCTTCCTTCCCATACCTTTATTGTGCCATTTTTCAGCACCAGGTAATAGCATTAGTACCTCCCAGAGAGGAGGAGCAGGGGGAAGGTAAAAGACAAAATGAATGCTTACACTATGCAAAACTTTCAAAGGGGAGGGAAAAGAGGAAACAGCAGATTAAAGAACTTCCAACACATAGGGGGTTTTTAAAAAACAATTACATTTCAAACCATTTTGTATGGAACAAAGAAAAAAAAAGGTTTTCATGAGAAATCTAACCAAAATTTCGTTTTAAAAGGTTACAAATTAATCATTTAAATTTAAACAAACTGGGAGATAACTCGAGATTGTCAGCATAGTTGTCTGGCTGTGGAAAGCATTCCCAGTGAATAAACATTACCTTACCTGAACTCTTGGCGAGAGATTCTGCCCAGCTTGACTCTCTCATTCTGACCGCAGAATACAGCCATCCTGAAAATTCTAAAGAACAGCTTCTGTCACTGGTTCCACTACAGAGACACTCCCCCCAAATCCAGATCCTGACAGCATCAAGCAAGCTGCAGCTGGAGAGAGGTTGGAAGGGTGGGAAACTTACCTCTCTAGAGGCTTTTCACTGTCCTTTCCCCAAAAGGCCCGTGAGCAGAGTTAGCATTCACCAAGAGATAGCACTGCAGGAGGGAGCCGTCTCTTGCAGATCTACAGGGCGGATGCTAATTCTTTACACACAAATCATAGGTCAGGCCTGGTCTTTTAAAACTGTTTTAATCCAAGAAGGCCACAAATCATCTCTGCAAGTTTAGCAATTTGGTCACTCATCGTAGGTCAGGACCATACCCTTAGAGATTCTGGCTCTCCATTAACACTATGGTGACCCTTGGACACCGTGCACAGAGCACTGGTCCACTGGCATCACTGAAACCTTAGATCACCTTGATCATTAATGTCCAGCCCCAGCTGGCCAGCAGTTAAAAAACAAAACAAAACACAATCACTTGATTGTGTTTTATTTGCTCATTTATATGGCTACCAAGGTTCAGTGAGACCTGAGGGGAGATTTAAAAAATATATGGTATCTGGGGAGTCAGATCTTACGTAGATTTCTGTAAGAACAGACTAAGCCAGTTTGAAAGCCTTGCCATATTAGAAAATGTGCAAAAATCTAAAATGCATGTTCTTCCAGAGGATTTAAATCCACAGGTGGAAGGTATGCTCATTGCTAATACTAATCTCAAACCCGATCCTTCAAATTTCCAATTAAAAAGAAATTTGTCAGAATTAGAGCTCCAAAAAAAGAAGTTTTCATTGCTTACAATTTGAAATCTTTTTTTATTAATTAGAGACACTGTGGATGGAACCATTGCTTTCTTGATTGTTCTAGGGGAAAATCTCCCGAAATAACACAGGCCTTAAGGTGCTCTTCCTCAAGAGGGTGGAGAAAAGGAAAAGCGTGCTGCTGTTTTCCTATTAAAGGAAGGCTCTCAGCTTTCCCTGGCATCTAGAAGAGTTTACTAGAGATTAGTATTCCAGTGCGCTGTGCCTTAAAAGAGAGATAAAGGAATATGCAGATGCTCAAGTGAGTGACTGTAAGGCCCCCAAGCTGAACAAGCATAAGAAACTTTTTTTCCCAAGTAAAAAATTAAAATCCCAACAATCTATGGAATTTTGGGGGGGAGGTGGGAGGAGCCAATTAAATTCTTGCATTGGCCAAATGGAATCAAGGAAGCCTGTATACTGTGCTACCCAGCTGAAAGAATTCTTCCAAAGATCAGAGCAGCCACCAGCCCTGTAGTGAAACAATGACAGAAGCTCTTCTTGGGGGAAGCTGGTCCTATGAAAACGTTTGCCATTTTGGTCAGTGACATGATATTCAGTTACATGGTCCCTCTTACTTAAAACTTATACAAAAATATGTTAGTTGGTCAATTAATAAGAAACCCAATACCAGAAAAGTAGTGTTCTCTGCTTCAGAAAAGAGATCAAAACTTTTAAAAGGCATCAGACATTAAAAACAAAAACAAACGAACAAACAAACAAAAAAACATAAAAGAAAAACTGCAAATTACTTTTACCTCATCACCATGCACCTTAGGCCCATACTTACCAAAACCATGAACCTCCAGCTTACCCACACACGGAAAACGCACAGAATAAGGAGTACTACAGCTCCAATGCCTCAAGGCAAATATGTAGAGAACAGATTTAATCAAAGTCTCAAGTGTAAGGCAGCACAGCAGGTGTAAGAAACAGGCGTCCAGAAAACAACGTGACCGTCACTCTTCTCCCCTACTCTGCTTCAGCAACACTAGGAAAACCAGGGCTGCCACCCCAACACCTGCCACACAGTTTACACTGTAAACCAGAACTTGAAATGGACTTCAGGTTAGCCTCTAAGAACCTCAACAGTCCTCCAGCTTCTTGAGGGCTCATGTGCCACAGAACCGTCAAACATGTGACAACTCTGCCCCCAGACCTTCAGTGTGTCACCAGCACCAACGCAACAGCCTACGCCACACAACACTGCTCACGGCACTGTGAGACACCTTTCCCGAACCAGGACTGTCGTTTCGTGTCGATATGCGGCAAAGCAGCACGGCCCTGGGCAGAGCTGGAGTCATTCAGCTTCACCCCCACCCCAGGGAAGCAAGCCAGGTCCGCTTCTCCTCTGGCAACGCGGCCCCCTCCTCCTTCCAGTTCTCACAAACCACCATTCACCCCAACATCAACTGCGCCCTTGCAACAGACCTGGAGGCATCTCTAAGGCTGCTAACTAGCCCAAAGGTGAGGGCGACCCCTGCAACAGAACAAGAAGGTTACAGCTGGCCATGGCTGGGGCCCTGGAGACTGTCAGGAAGGATGGTTAGGACTTACTGGTCCACTGAAGCCAGCCAGCTGCGTGATCATCAGGCACACGATGGAGAGGATGAGCCTGGTGCGGCAGAAGGTCCACACAACCCTCCGGAGGGAAGCAGCGTCTGGCCCAACTTCATGCAGCTCTTCTTGCCACAGTCTCTCTAGTCTTAACAAGGGCACATGTCCTCCGTCACACATCTCCCCAGGGAATACACACACCGCCCCACCCAGCCTCCCTCCTGCCACCATTCACACCAGTCTCTCCTTTCAAGTTATGTACAGTCTTCACCTTCTGGGGAAGAAAGACCTTTCCTGGGTAACTACATATTTACCCTGTATAGGGAGCCTCTCAGGATTCAGAAAATGATGAGAACGAAAGTCTTTCCTTCCACCCAGAAAAATTATCCCTGAATAGAATCTGCCTGTGGATAAGAACTTCCTTCCTCAAGGGTCCCCAACCCTTTCTGAAGGATCCTGTGGTAAAATGTAGAGTCGTAACTAGATTTTAATCATGACAATCGGCTACCACAAAAATGTATTCTGTCACAAGGCAGCAACATAATCTCCCTGCAGACTCAGGAAGAGAAGCGGGGCTGAGAGAGAGAGAGAAAGCCCGTGGTTAAAACAGGATTAAAGATGATATAGGAGATAAAGCAGAAGAGCAAAGGGAAAGTCACCCCCAGGCTACCCTCCCTCCATAGGATAGCTCAGATCCTAAAAGGACACAGAGCTCTGGACTTGACACTGCCGGACCCACACTCCTAGCTCAGGCCCTACACAACCAGTATGTGGGAGATGAGGGTGGATCAGAGACGCCTACCTTTTACAGTTCACCTCGGAAGACTCGTACTTGGACAAAGACCACACGTCTTCCGTTGAGAGCTCCCCCTTCTTGTGGGCTATGCGAGCCAGAGGAGAAAGCCAAGAAAAAGTCATACAGGAGAAGAGCCCAGCATTGTCCACTGGGTGCTGGTGTCTGAGGAGAGAAAACCCAAAGCACAAAATTGTCAACACACGTGGAGAGGCTAGCCAACACTTACAATACAATGTTTAGTATACAGAACTCCTGGCTAAACCCAGGTTTTCTCCAAATAGTCTAATCTTAGCCCGAATTTTTTTTTGGTGCTTCACAGCCAAGCCACTAACCAGCAGAACCTCTTACTTGGAAGTGGTCCGGATGGGCTTCAGAGCACTTAAGCTATGATGGTACTTTCCCTTGGGATGTTCCTCATCCAGGATTCTGAGCTGAGAATGCATGGAGGCATCCAGGGAAAGGCCCTCAGCTCGGGCTGCTGCTTCCAAGGCATCTTGGCAATCCAACTGTTTCAACAGATAGGTAGGGAAGGCAAAAGCACAATTAATGAACATTAGAAAAACAGAGAGTACCAAATCTACCTGACATAACAGCTCAAACTGCAAACCAGATTCATCTTACCCAAGAAATCCCAAGGGTCAGGAGGTTAAACACTAACTTGTATGATATGAACTTGCTAAGGAACATTAAACCAGATACTTAAAATTTCTAAACTAATAGACTTCATTTTTTTGAGCACTTTCAGAAAAATTGAGCAAAAGTACAGAGAGTTCCCATATACCTCTCCTCACCTCCCCCCGTTTCCTCCATAATTAACATCTTGCATGAGTGTGCTACATTTGTCACAACTGACAGCCCAATACTGATATATTATCACTAACGAAAGTCCACAGTTTACATCAGGATTCACTCATTGTGTTGTATATCTTAAAATTTATATTTTTATCACCAAAATGTTTTATCTTTCATTTCCCAATATAGACTGAGAGTCAATTACTATACTACTAACTGCAAATTCTATTGCCCATTTTCTGTGGTAAAAACTTCACAATCACCCCCCCCCCATTATCAGCCCTGTCATGCAGAAAAAGCCAGGATGCACACATGCCTCCTCTCTCTCTCTTATCAGCAACAGGGAGAGCAGAAGCGGGGCTCTCACCCTGGCTGCCCCGCTAAAGAGCTCCTACCCAGACTTCTGCAGCATGAAGCAGGGAGTCTCATGGGTGGAAATACAAAGTTATACATATTTACTATAAAGTTTATAAGTACCAATTAATCATATTAACAAAAATGCGTATAATTCAAAGTCTGACTGTGGCAGAAGAGGGTGGACCAAAAATCTGGACACACCTATGCCCGTTTACTCTAAAAGTAACCCAAAGTCACTTAATTTTTTTAAAAAGTTTATTGAAGTATAGTTGGTTTACAATGTTGTGTTAATTTTTGCTGTACAGCAAAGTGATTCAGTTATACATATATATACATAAATATATATATGTGTATATATATATATATATTCTTTTTCATATTCTTTTCCATTATGGTTTATCCCAGGATATTGAATATAGTTCCCTGTGCTATACAGTAGGATCTTGTTGTTTATCAACCAAAGTTACTTTTGCAGTCACTGTTGCAGAAACATAAGCATTCTTTTCCTCAAGTAAGGATTATAAGGACCTTATGCTTTTCTCACATTCTCACAAATATTTCCAGTAATTATTGTGAACTAGCAAGAAAGAATAGATCCCCAGATCAAGAAAAAGTTAAGTGGTGCAGCACCTAACACACTGTGCCTCACACAAAGTGGAGTCTCTATTTTGACACACCACCTCTTTTACACACAAAACAGAGGCAACTCAAATATTAAGGATTTGTGCCTGGTGATCACCTGCATGCCTATGTGGCTCTCTCCTCAAATACAATAGCTTTAGTTCACAGCATACTTATGAATCTTCAGGTAAGTCACTGCTTAGTATCAGGAAAGTACACAGCAACTGGGAAGCATTTTTTCCCTTTTGTCAAAGGCAAGGCAAACTTCAAAACAAAGTCTACCTTCAAGGGAATAACAACAAAACGTGACAAAGGAGTCAACACCAAGAAAAGAATGAACTCATATAAAGTCCTCAGGTATAAGGTGAACACTTATTTATGGCACCTAAAAATGAACTTAAGTCTACTGAGATTCAAGTACACAACAAAGGTTTTTTTGTTTTGTTTTGTTTTGTTTACGTAATATTTATTTAACCTTTAAGCTGTCCATAACCACAAGGGGAAGAAAAGAAAACCATTGGATTGAGAAAGCAGAAAGACACACTAAAAATACAAACATACTCTCTATAAGGGAGTAGAAACTGAGAATACGTACAGAGTAGGTACAGAAGGTGACAAGGACCAGCCTTATTTGGATGTTCTAAGCGTCAAAAGAAGACAAAAATTAAAATAATACCACTTCAAGTACACACTGGATAGCTGCCCTAAATGAACTATATGCTGGGTCACAAGGCAAACTGTAACACATTTCAAAAGACTGGTATCACAGTGTATGTACTCTGACCATGAGGGAATTCAATTAGAAGTCAGTAACAAAGATAACATGAAAATCTCCAAATATCTAAAAATTGCAACACACTTCTAAATAATACGAGTTAAAGAAGACATCAAGTCGAAATTAGTATATATATTCTGAGCTAAATGATAAGAAACTGTAACACATCAAAATCTGTGGGATGCAGCTAAGGTGGAGCACAGCGATAAATTGTGAAGGCTTTCAAAGCATATATTAGAAAAGAACAAAGAGTGAAACATCAATGCTCTAAGGTAGGGGTTGGCAAAATTTTCTGTAAAGGTCCAGATAGTAAATATTTTAGGCTTTGTGGACCAAGAGACAAAATAGAGGATATTATGTAGGTATTTATATTACAAAAGAAAACAAATTTCTGCAAAATGTTTATTGCCAAAATTCAAAATATAGTAATACTAATTGAGTACAATTTTTTTGGTGGTACAGGTCTACTAATGAGAAGAATGAAATTCTTTTATGAGGGAATAACATTTCACTTAACTGGGGTTTAAAATAGTTTTCCCTTAGTTACATTTCTTTATACTAACAATGAAATACCAGAAAGGGAATGCAAACAAATAGTCCCTTTTAAAATCACATCAAAAAAATAAAATACTTAGGAATAAACCTCACCAAGGAGGTGAAAGACTTATATACTGAGAACTATAAAACATTAATAAAGGAAATTGAAGATGATTCAAAGAAATGGAAAGATATCCCATGCTCTTGGATTGGAAGAATTAATATTGTTAAAATGGCCATACTACCCAAAGCAATCTACAGATTTAATGTGATCCCTATCAAATTACCCATGACAGTTTTCACACAACTAGAACAAATAATCCTAAAATTTGTATGTAACCATAAAATACCTAGAATTGCCAAAGCAATCCTGAGGAAAAAGAACAAAGGAGGCGACATAACCCTTCCAGACTTCAGACAATACTACAAAGCTACAGTAGTCAAAACAGTGTGGTATTGGCACAAAGCCAGACATACACATCAATGGAACAGAACAGAGAGCCCAGAAATAAACCCATACACCTATGGTCAATTAATCTTCGACAAAGGAGGCAAGAATATACAATGGGGAAAAGACAGTCTCTTCAGCAAGTAGTGTTGGGAAAGTTGCACAGCCACATGTAAATCAATGAAATTAGAACACACCCCCATACCATACACAAAAATAAACTCAAAATGGTTTAAAGACTTAAATGTAAGACAAGACACCATAAAACTCCTAGAAGGGAACATAGGCAAAACATTTTCTGACATAAATCATACAAATGTTTTCTTAAGTCAGTCACCCAAGGCAATAGAAATGATAGCAAAAATAAACAAATGGGACCTAATCAAACTTATAAGCTTTTGCACAACAAAGGAAACCATAAACAAAATGAAAAGACAACCTATGGACTGGGAGAAAATATTTGCAAATGATGCGACTGACAAGGGCTTAATTTCCAAAATATACAAACAGCTCATACAATTCAACAACAAAAAAACAAACAACCCAACTGAAAAATGGGCAGAAGATCTAAATAGACAATTCTCCAAAGAAGACATACAGGTGGCCAATAGGCACGTGAAAAGATGCTCATCATCACTAATTATTAGAGAAATGCAAATCAAAACTATTGTACAATGAGTTATCATCTCACACCTGTAAAAATGGCCATAATTAAAAAGTCTACAAATAATAAATGCTGGAGAGAGTGTGGAGAAAAGGGAACCCTCTTATACTATTGGTGGGAATGTAAATTGGTGCAGCCACAATGGAAAACAGTATGGAGGGGTTCCTCAAAACACTAAAAATAGAGTTGCCATATGATCCAGCAATCCCACTCCTGGGCATACACCCACACAAAACTATAATTCAAACAGATACGTGCATCCCAGTGTTCATAGCAGCACTATTTACAATAGCCAAGACATGAAAGCAACCTAAATGTCAATTGACAGATGAATGGATAAAGAAGATGTGGTATATATACACAATGCAATATTATTCAGTCATTAAAAAGAATGAAATAATGCCATTTGCAGCAACATGGATGGACCTGGAGATTATCATACTAAGTGAAGTAAGTCAGAAAGAAAAAGACAAATCCCATATGATATCACTTATATGTAGAATCTAAAATATGACAAATTAACTTATTTACGAAACAGAAACAGTCTCACAGACATAGAGAACAGACTTGTGGTTGCCAAGGGGGGAGAAGGGAGGAATGGATTGGGAGTTTGGGGTTAGCAGATGCAAACTATTATATACAGGATGGATAAACAACAAGGTCCTATTGTATAGCACAGGGAACTACATTCAATATCCTGTGATAAACCATAATGAAAAGAATACGAAAAAGAATATATATGTAAAACTGAGTCACTTTGCTGTACAGCAGAAATTAACATAACATTGTAAATCAACTACACTTCAAATAAAATTTTAAAAAATAGTTTTCCCTTTTCATCAAAATTGATTGTAAATTTTCATCTGTTAATGCTGATTTGTAACAAGATTTTATAATTTCATCTTTGAAAACCTCTTTTCACACAGATAGGTACAGCCAAATACTGAATCAATCCATGAGTATATGATTTTAGTTGAGCGTACTTATCTCTTGGTAGACATCATAGGATTCTATTAGATTTTCCTCTTGACATTTGCCTTTATCATATCATTACATTGCAGATTTGTCACTTCCAATTCAAAGTTAGGTGGAAGTCACTGAATGGCAAAATTAAATGGACTTTTTTTGTGTGTGGCAAAATACATACAATATAAAAATTGCCATTTTTACCATTTTTAAGTGTACCATTCAGGGGCATTACTTATATTCACAATGTTACGCAACAATCGTCACTATCTCTTTTTTTTTCAATAAATTTATTTATTTATTTATGGCTGCGTTGGGTCTTGGTTGCTGTGCGTGGGCTTCCTCTAGTTGCGGCGAGAGGGGGCTACTCTTCGTTGCGGTGCTCGGGGATATTCTTCGTTGCGGTGCGCGGGCTTCTCATTGCGGTGGCTTCTCTTGTTGTGGAGCACGGGCTCTAGGCGCACGGGCTTCAGTAGTTGTGGTATGCGGGTTCAGTAGTTGTGGCTCACGGGCTCTAGAGTGCAGCCTCAGTAGTTGTGGCACACGGGCTTAGTTGCTCCGCGGCATGTGGGATCTTCCCGGACCAGGGATGGAACCCGTGTCCCTTGCATTGGCAGGCAGATTCTTAACCACTATGCCACCAAGGAAATCCCTCATTACTACCTATTTCTAAAATGAATGGATCTTTTCAATTAATCTACCACAAAGGAGGCAAGAATATACAATGGAGAAAAGACAGTCTCTTCAATAAATGGTGTTGGGAAAACAAGGCAGCTACACATAAAAGAATAAAATTAGAACATTTTCTCACACCATATACAAAAATAAACTAAAAAATGGATTAAAGATCTAAATGTAAGACCAGAAACCATAAAACTCCTAAAAGAAAACATAGGCAGAACACTCTTTGACATAAATCGTAGCAATATTTTCTTGGATCTGTCTCCTAAGGCAAAGGAAACAAAAGCACAAATAAACAAATGGGACCTAATTAAACCTAAAAGCTTTCTCACAGCAAAGGAAACCATCAACAAACTGAAAAGACAATCTACTGAATGGGAGAAAATATTTGCAAATGATATGACCAATAGGAGGTTAATATCCAAAATATATAAACCGCTCATACAACTCAGTATCAAAAAAACAAACAACCCAATTAAAAAATAGGCAGAAGACCTGAATAGACATTTTTCCAAAGAAGACATACAGATGGACAATAGGCATGTGAAAAGATGCTCAACATTGCTAATCATCAGAGAAGTGTAAATGAAAACCACAATCAGTTATCACCTCACACCTGTAAGAATAGCTATCATCAAAAAGACCACAAATAACATTAGTTGGCAAGGATATGGAGAAAAGGGAACCCTGTACACTGTTGGTGATAACGTAAATTGGTGCAGCCACTATGGAAAACAGTAAGAAGGTTCCTCAAAAAACTAAAAATAGAATTACCATATGATCCAACAATCCCACTTCTGGGTATATATTTGAAGAAAACAAAAACACTAATTCAAAAAGATACATGTACCCCAATGTTCATAGCACCATCATTTACAATTGCCAAGATCTGAAAGCAACTTAAGTGTTCATCAACAGATGAATGGATAAAGACATGGTGTGTATATACATATATATATATACACACACACATACATATACATACAATGGAAAACTAGTCAGCCATAAAAAAGAATGAAATTTTGCCATTTATAACAACATGGATGGACCTGGAGGGTATTATGCTTAGTGAAATTTGTCAGAGAAAGACAAATAGTATGTTATCATTTACATGTAGAATCTAAAAAGTAAAACAAACTAGTGAATATAACAAAAAGAAAGAGACTCACAGAGAACAAACTAGTGGTTATCAGTGGGGAGAGGGGAAGGGGGAAAGGCAAGATACAGGTAGGGGATTAAGAGGTACAAACTACTATGTAAAAAATAAATAAGCTACAAGGATAGATTGCACAGCACAGGGAATATAGTCAATATTTTATAATAACTACAAATGGAGTGTAATCTATAAAAATTTTGAATCCCTATGTTGTATGCCTGAAACTACTATAACATTGTAGGGACTTCCCTGGTGGTGCAGTGGATAAGACTCTGCGCTTCCAATGCAGGAGGCCTGGGTTTGATCCCTGGTCAGGGAACTAGATCCCACATGCATGCCGCAACTAAGAGTTTGCATGCCACAAATAAGGAGCCCGCGTGCCCCAGCTAAGGAGCTGGAGAGCTGCAACTAAGGAGCCTGTGAGCCACAACTGAGGAGCCCGCCTGTCACAACTAAGAGCTGGTAAAACCAAATAAATAAATAAATAGATTTTTAAAAAAAGAAAAAACTAATATAACATTGTAAATCAACTACACCTCAATTTTTAAAAATTTAAAAATTAAATAAAATAAAATGAATGGATCTTGAAATATGGAAATTTCCTTTGTACTTCACTGAGGTTCTGAAACACACTGCTGGAACTGTAATTTAAGCTCAGTATTTTCTGTATAAACTACAGATCTGTAAGGGAATGGGGACCCCACTTCTTATTTCAAGTTTTGATAGCATGAGAACTATATAAAGTGACTTGACATTACTTATGATTCAAACATTAGTTGTCACTGAGATTACTTTGTCACAGTCTCATTTCAGATTCCCACCAGCAATCTATGAGAGATCCAGTTTCTCCACATACTCGTCACTGCCTGGTATTGTCGTTATTTTTTATATCAGCCACCTGAACAGGTGTGGTTTAGTGTTTAATCATGACTTTAATTTGCACTACCCTAATGGTTAATGATGTTTAACATCTTTTCCTATTCTTATTTGCCACTCACATATCCTTTTGGGTGAAGTGTCTGTTTAAGTCTTTTGCCCATTTTCTAAATGGATTGTTATTCTTAGTGTTGCATTTAGAGAGTTCTTTATCTATTATGGATTCAAGTCCTTTGTCAGATGATTTGAAAGTATTTTCTCTCTTAATAGGGTCATTCACGGAGCAAAAGTTTTATATTTTGATCAAGTTTAATTTGTTGATTTTTTTCTTTTAAGGATTGGGCATTTAGTGTCATGTCTAAGAACTCTTAGCTCTAACCCCAGGTCATGAATATTTTCTATGTTTTTTTCTAAAAGTTTTACAGTTTTAAATTTTGATCTGTGATCCATCCTGATTAGTTTTTTGATTAATTTTTATATAAGGTATAAAATTTAGGCAAAGGCTCATTTTTTTGACTATAGCTGTCCAATGTTCCAACACCATTTGTTGAAGATTCATCTCTCCATTAAGTTGCTTTTGCACCTATGTAAAAATGAGTTGGCCATACTTGTATGGGTCGATTTCAGGACTCTATTCCATTGACCTATTTGTCTATCCCTTCACTGATACCATTAACTTGATTACTGTAGCTATTTAGTAAGTCTTAAAATAGCATAGTGTGATATCTCCAACTTTATTCGTCCTTTACAAAACTGGTTTAGCCATTCTAGTTCTTTTGCCTTTCCAGGAGAACCAAGTTCAAGATTGAGGAGAGTTTTATAAACATCTTTTGACATTACGGCATCAGAGAAGGAAAACTTGGTATTGCCATCCATTAGTATTCTCACATAAGAATGGCACAGTAGCATTAAGAGAAAACTAAAATCTTCACATCTTACTTCATTCATTCTTTCAACAAATAACTTACTGAGCACCTATGTACAAGACTGTCCCAGATGCTGGGAATAAAAAATATTCTAATTTCTACCTTTGTAGTACACTAATTTCATTTTATTCATCTCTAAAATGCCTAGTTACAATTTTCATCAAACCTATGAATAGAAAAGTGAATGGATGACAACCAACAAAATCCTCTTATTGCATGAGTTTTGTTCCTTTGACTATATACATGATGTCATGTTCCACCACCTCCTGGTAGTAAGTTACTTCCCATAATGGAGAATGCCAAATTCAAAGGCTCTCTAAAAAGACTCAGATGAGAGCAGGCAGGCAAGGTTTCATTCCCAAAGGCATATCATGAGTACTGTACAAGCATTATCAAATGCCTGTAACATATCAGAGACTGAGGACTCTTGCAATGTTTTTGATTTTAGAACAAGGCACTCAGTATAATTTTATTCTGACAAAGAAAAACTCCCATAAAAGTGGTTGAAAAAGTGGTTGAACTAATTCTCAAATTTTCATAGAATAATAAAACATGGAGTAGGAAGGACCACAGTAAAGGTATGGAGAAGTCTACATTGTTGATCTAAGCCAATCAAAAGTTGCCATTCTAAGCAACCCACTTTCCAAGTCTCATCATATTTTTGCTATTCTTTCCTAAACTGCTTCCCAAACTGTCAATCTTGTTGTCATATCTTACTCACTGCCCAGATGAGGACAGTGAAATATCTGACGGAGATAAGAAGATTCATGCAGGATGCTCTGTTTTGAAACAGTCCTGCTCCATATTTGCACCTAGCTCCTTCAGAGACAGGACTCTCAAAACAGTAAGCAACAGGTGTTTAGCTCTTGAATGATAAAATAACACAATCAAGAAAATCAAGAGAAAATCCCCTTACTCCAATAAAACTATGTTCTCTAGGGTCTTAAAGTATTCATACTCCTTAGGCAGAATTTTCCCATAGCTGGAAGCCATTGTGAAGTATAATGGTTTTGCACATGGGTTTCAGAAAACAGACATGGGCTCACAGGCTGATTCTGCCACCAACTTTCCGCATGTTACCTAGCCACTTTAAGCTTCAATTTCCTCATTTTTACAATGGTACATGAACCTACCACAAAGTGTTGAGAGGAATTAATGGGATAATGAAAAGTGCTTAGCAAAGTATTGGGTATATAACAAACATTTAATATGTATTAACTATATACCAATTTATCCATCTGATAAATCATACAGCCTATCTCAACTATTCCCCTTTCCTTTAGCTTTCCCTGACTCTTTCAAGATTAGGGAATTTATTTCCCCCCTCCTATGTCTTCCCTGCACTGTGCCACTGCAATAGGATGCTTCTACTAAGAACTCCTGGACTAACTCAGTTAGGCTGACTAACTCTTGTTTGCACCCCTTGCCCCTGGCACGGTACAGAGCCTGGCACCTATTATTCAAATGGCAACCAGAATATCTCCATGTTGCCCCACAATCTGCATTATTATCATGTAAAACTGCATGACATACCACTAAAAAATCTTCTTAACCAATCCACTTCTGTTTAATTTCTCTGCTCTTTTGCTTATTATTAATTGTACAATAAACAATTACAGTTTATTTTTCTCTTTCTGGATTATTTAGGATAAATTCCATCAGTGGGATTACAGGATTAAAGAGTGTAGCTCCAAGCAACCAGACACCCATCCAGTTTGTTTAATTAACCTTATTATAGGATATGTACTCCAGTATTATTGCAAAAGAGAACTGCTCTTAGTTTTAGTACTTTCAGTTCTATTTTGTTGACCTGAGCCTGCCTCTATCCCACCTACTCTGGGACATTAGCAAGAAACAGAGGAAGTTAGGGCAATCTTCTTTGTTTATAGCCCGATCTCATGACTAGCATGTATCTGTAAAGGCAAACTGCTTACTTGAAGGTGATGGGAAAATTTGGGCAAATGAACTAATAACAAACCAACATAGCATTTACTATGTGCCAGGCATTGTTTTAAATGTTTTACAGATACTAACTTTTATAATTCTCATAACTTCCCTATGAGGTAGATACTCTTATTTCCCCTGTTTTACAGCTGAGGAAACTGTGAAGTAGCAGCAAAGATTTGAAGAGATCTTTAAAAGCAGAGATTGAATCCAGGCTCCAGAGTTGAGGCTCTTAATCACTATGTTATGTGCCATTCAAAGAAAAAACAAGCAAATAACTCATCACTGTACAAGATGACCGCAGATGTGTCTTTATAGAAAGCCAGCTCTCCTCTCTTCCCCAGGGTGAGTATCAGATTAAAATAAACTATGACTCTCCTAACTAACCTCATTATAAACAAATGGTAATTTCCAAAGTCAAGGGCACAAGTACATAATTAGAACACTAGAATGTAAATAAACTATTTTACTTAATTGCAAAAATCCACTTCCTGGTTGTTTTTCAACTAAAGATGAGTAGATGCTAAAAGATGAATACATTATGGACTGATATTTAAAAATAAAATAAAAGCATTTTTATACTACCCTGCCAGTAACTGCATAGATGTCTTATACTTGTAACTGTTTGGTTGGACGCCTAACTTCTCTTTCTTTCTAGGCTTCCCAAAAAAGCTTACCTGGCCAAGCAAGCCAGGGGGAAAAATGTCTATCTAAAGTAAAAACGAATTTAACCTACCATATTAACATTCTGTAAAGTGAGTTATCAACGTTCTAAGATTGAGTGGATTAAAAATAGAAATGAACCAAGAAAAATGACTTAATATATTTAAGCTATATGGGCTTACTATATGAACGCGTAAATAATATAACATGGTAGGGAAATACGATTCAGCAAATATCATTGGGACAAATACAAACAGATTGGAGATGAACTGAGATCCAGGTTTCACACCATACATTAATCCATCTGGAATTAACCCCAAAAGTTACATTAAAATGGTGAAATAAATAGAAGAGAATTAAACAGCATATTTAGCACACCTAGGGAAGGGAAATAGTCTCCATTTCCCCCCAAAGCCTGAAACTTATCAAAGGCAAGATGGATGGCTTAAAATATAAAAAGGAAAACTTTTTGCATAATGAAATTAGCATTAAGGGGAAGGGGAATACAGCTAAAGGAGTGACCAGGTAACTAATGTAATAATATATTTTGAACAGCCAGCTTTTACTGAAAAATATGTTTTAACCATTCATTCAGCAAGTATTTATTGAGGGGACTACACGCCAGGCACAGCTCTGGGTGCTGGGGACACAGGAGCGAAAATACAGACTTGCACCTCGAAATCACTTAAGTGATTTCGAGGTGCAAGTCTGTATTTATAAAAGGTCAAGTCTAGTATTTATAAAAGGTCAAAATCCAGAATAATCTACTAAATTGGTTCAGAAGCTTCTCTCAGTTTCTGAATTCAATGTTACCAATCAAGAAATTAAAATTAAATTTTAAGATACAACTATATATACCTTAATAGAAATAGCGATAAAATCCAACCCGAGAAGGAGGGAAATGTAAGACAACCACATATCATCTGAACCTTGACCTGATTTTTAATGTCACTGGCAGGTACTCAGGGGAGCAAACTGGTCATATGTAACACTTTACATATGCTTTGTCTCCATAGTATTATTATAGGAAGGAAAATTTTCCAAACAAAAAAAACCATTTAAACCCAATGGTTTACTGGGAACTAAATGCCTACTAGAAGATTAATGGCTAAACTACAGTAGAGCAACACTCCAGTGCAGTGCTGCTTAACAGAAATAAAATACAAGCCACAAATGTAATTTAAATGTTTCTAGTAGCCACATTTAAAAAGTAAAAAGAAACAGGAGAAATTAATTATAATAATATACTTTATTTAACCAAATATATACAAAATATTACCTTTTAAACATGTAATCAATAAAAATTATTAATGAGATATTTTATATTCGTTTTTTGGTTCTATGTCTTTGAAGTCTGGTGTGTGTTTTTTTATAAGGTTTTTTTAAAATTAATTTATTTTATTTATCTATTTTTGGCTGTGTTGGGTCTTTGTTGCTGTGCACGGGCTTTCTCTAGTTGCGGCGAGAGGGGGCTACGCTTCATTGCGGTGCACGGGCTTCTCATTGCGGTAGCTTCTCTTGATGCGGAGCATGGGCTCTAGGCGCGTGGGCTTCAGTAGTTGTCATACGCGGGTTCAGTAGTTGTGGCTCACTGGCTCTAGAGTGCAGGCTCATTAGTTGTGGCGCACGGGCTTAGTTGCTCCACAACATGTGGGATCTTCCCAGACCAGGGCTCGAACCCGTGTCGCCTGCATTGGCAGGCGGATTCTTAACCACTGCGCCACAAGGGAAGCCCTGGTCTGTGTTTTATATATACAGAACATCTCAATTCGGACATGCCACGTTTCAAATGTCCAATAGCTACATGTGGCTGGTGGCTACAGTATTAGATAGCGTAGTCCAGTAGTTTTTAATTGAGGGTGATTTTGCTTGCCCAGGGGACATTTGGCAATGTTTGCAGACATTTTTGGTTGTCACAACTGTGCATTCAGTGGGTAGAGGCCAGGGATGCTGCTGAACATCCTACCATGCATAGAACAGGCCCCCACAACAAAGAATTATCTGGCCCCCAAACGTCAGTAGTGCTAAGGTAGCCCTAGATAGCTAAACAGCTAACACGGCTAGTACTCAATGTATGATGATCTAGGGGAATGTGTCTTACGAGGCCTATTTGTTTTTTACGTTACAATGCTTTAAGTCAATTTTAGAAATAACTTTTTAAGGCTTCTCCTGAGATGGGATGAAGGCACTCATTTCTCTTTACTTCTCTTAAGGGGCACTGCAGACTGAAGGTCTCTCCATGGCCAGATGTTGCGGCCACAGAAGGTGTCAGCAGCAGTTGATTCGTTCCAAAGGGAAAAATACTGCTTGATCCAGGAGTTGAGAAAACATTAAACAAGGAAATACTGTTGCCATTTGTATCTTCCTGAGGACTGTGGCTAGGAGACATGAGCATTTTTTTTTCCTACCAAGGTGATGGGGATGGAGCAGGGCAGGGACACTGGGGAACTAAAAGGGGACAATGAAACTTAGATTCTGCCATGGTTCAAACAAAGGTCAGGGAAACACAGAGTCATTTACCTGCCCATCCCGTGAGGGAAACAAGGAACTTTGATCCATAAGCAAACAGAGAGGCTTGCACAAGAGCCCTCCATCCTCTGTGTGCTAAGACCATCCCCAGGGCTGGGATAATTAGCTCTCACTATCACACCGCATGGCTTCCGCTTATCTAGTTTGTCCCATCTCATTTTAACAGGCTGCCAGAGCGGAATGTCTGCTGACAGGGCAACCACGGGCTTCCCCCTGCGTGGAGGCCCCTGGGACAAGATACCAGGGGCCAGCAATCATTCCCCAGGCTGAACAATCCTTTCCCGACAGCAGGACAACAGCAGGGTAGCCTTGCTAAGCCTGGAGGCTGAGGAATCAACCAGAGGCACCTCTCAGCTTCCAAGGGGATTAAAGGCTGCAATATTCCCATCTGGCCCGCCCCACAAGGAAAGCCGCACTTACGGCACAATCAGAACGGACAGGCCTCAGACTCTACAGCATATTCTTCCTCCCCTCTCCTTAATTCACAAGGTCTTAACACAAATACAGACTGGGTAGCCTCTTCTCATAAACCCTTCTGGCCCAAGTAAAAGCTTTTCTGCAGGTGTCCCAGCCCCACAGCTGCCTTTACAACAAACATTTAGAAAGACAAACTTTTAAGAGGAACTGTTACACTGTCAGATACAGTTTTCAAGAGACTCAAAATGTTAACAATTAAATTAAAGTTAAATTTTCTTTTAAATTAAAACAGAAATGGGGACTTCCCTGGTGGTCCAGTGGTTAAGAATCCACCTTCCAGTGCAGTGGATACGGGTTCGATCCCTGGTCAGGGAACTGAGATCCCACGTGCCACAAGGCAACTAAGCCCGTGCGCTCTGGAGCCAGCGCACCACAACTAGAGAGAAGCCCATGCACTGCAACTAAGACCTGATGCAGCCAAATAAATAAATAAATATTAAAAAAAAAAAAAGAAAGAAATGAAAAAGCTGATACCCTCCCAGGAACAGCTGACTCCAGGCATCCCCATCCTCCCTCTCCCCGACAAGTTAACACTACGAAGGACATTTCCTCTCCCAATTCTCAGCACTTCCTTATTCCAATGGGTTATTAACATGATTCTGACCGTCTCTAGCACTTCCCTTAAGAATTTCCAAAGAGCGGTCACTTCAGTCAAGAGGGACAGTGAAATTCTAGAACGTAATCTTCACAGGAAGGAAGCAGAATATAATAGAAAGGGCTCACTATTCAAAGTCAGGGAACCTGCTAAGTTCAGCCCTATTGCTCAGCGGCTATGAATTAACTTGTACTCCAGCTCACTAATCTGTAACTAGGCTGTATTACTCTCATGCTGAGGATAAGCTATTACAATTCACAAGTGTAAATATGTAAAACCTATGGATATAACTTGGACCACCATCACGTTGAAACAGGTATTTTTCCGCAGCTCATAATCTAGCATTGCCCCAGAATCCGGAGGAATTTGAGGGCTTTCAATTGTTTCATAAGCTAAATTCCAAGGCACTTTTCTAAAGTTCCTATTACATTGGGGTGTGAGATTAACTTTGTTATTATAATGATAAGGTTTCAAAGGACTAAATTGAAAATAAATCACAGAAGGGAAAAAAAGACATGGGAAACACTTGGAGCCCCATTGGTTGAGGGGACAGAAGAGACTTTATTCCATGAGATCTAAGGTAGAGGTTCTCAGTGCTGCTGACACATTAGGATCACCAGGGCAGCTTTTAAACAACATGGATGCCTGAGTCTGACCCCAGAGACTGGTTTAATTGGTCTGGAACATTGGTATTTTTTTTTAACGCTCCTCAAGTGATTTTAATACGCAGCCTGAACTGAGAACCACTGATGTAGATAATAGGATGCTGGTCGTTTGCATTTGACAAAATCCCTTCAAGATTTTCAGGCTTTAGCTTAAAAAAAAAAAAAAAAAGCCAAAATATAATTTGTAAATGAAACTCCCTTCAGTGATCAGTAAGTACCATGTGAGCCCATGTTAAATGCCTAGAATAAGACATTAGTGGGTCCAACATGTGACTCCTGTACTGCAGAGCAGGCTGGAACCACTGACAATGGTGGGAAGCAAAGGCAAAGGTGAAGATTTGGGCAGTCTGGCTGTTTTTCCACTGTGAGAATACAACATTTAAGGAAACTGACTGCTCAACACCATATCTGCTCTAGTAAACAGAAGTTTTCATCTGATATCTAATAACAGTTAAGTTGATTCTTTGAACAGCCAATTCAGAAAATAATCTTAAATAATTAAAACATATGTAACATCTAATTAATTATCTAAATAGGTTAACTCCCTAAAAGGGGGGTAAGGAGGGAAGGAATAGACTTAATAAGCTTACTTCTACTGACAGGTTCAACCATTGCAAAGACTTCCGGAGGCTTTGTTTCCTGTTTCCGGCATTGATCTTTTTATTTTTGATTAAGAGAGAGGGAGGGACAGAATGGTGAGACATTCAAAAAAGCATTAGCAAAAGGCTACCTCAAAGCAAAACCAAAGTTTCACTGAAAAAGTTTTCATTAACCATTTGTAACTTCCAAGTTATAGATCTTAACAAAATAAAGGTTTGGGTATTTAAAACTGCTTAAAAAACAAAAAGCTAGTTCCAATACTTTTCTTCCCTTTTGACAGAAAGCTCCTTTAACTCATGCCAACAAGCTATATTTATTTCCCTTAAGCAGCAGTTCCTAGGAAAGAAGCAGCCGTCCTGCTGCAGATGGCATAAAAGAGCTCATGATCAAGGCAGCAGGCCAATCTTAGGAGACCCACGGCACTGTAGACTCAGTCACCACGCAGGAAAGCCACCTGGGCTCTGCACCAATGGCAGCACTGTTGTCATCTCTACCAGAGAGCTCTGGGCTGCTATTGGAGACCAACATCTGGCACCAGGCCAGACACCGTATCATACCGTACTAAGCTTTATAAAGCTTTATAGATGCCTTCAGGGAAAAGAAAAAAAAAAAAAAAAAGGCAGGTGTTCTTACGCATGCTATTACTAACTGTCCAGAAAATGTGCTGAGTCACTGAGTAGCATTCAAGAGAAAACTAATGCAGAGACTGCAAATACTAATCTCCCTCACCCTGCTCTCCTTCCTAACAGCAAGGAGACTCACAGGTAATACTTTTGACACTGAAAACACAAGAGCACAGAAAAATTCACATACCCTTAGTCTTAGTTTTCTTTTTAAAGAAAAGCTTTCAGAGTTAAATCCTCTAAAAGTGTAATGTACTAGACAAAACTATTTTATGGTAACAATAGTTGTCTCTAGGTAGAGGGGTTAAGGGTGATTTATTTTTTCTATAATCTACAATTTGCACATTTTCTACAATGAGACCATAATTCTTTCATAGTAATATATCTTAGAATGATATTTCTTGGTAAGAGATTACACCCACATCTTTGTCTCTAGCATGTAACTTCAATTCACCCAAATATTTCCACTCACTAATTATGAACACTCCAACCAGGGCTACAGTGTCAGCCGAACAAGGAACTAAAGGAGACACTAAGTGAAGGTCACTGGACTTTGCGAATACTTGCTTTGTTACTTTGCCTAGAAGCAGAATAGTCTAACTTGGTAGAAAGCAAATTCCACCAGTGGTACACTTCTTCTTTTTTTTTTTTTTTAATTTATTTATTTTTGGCTGCATTGGTTCTTCGTTGCTGCGCGTGGGCTTTCTCTAGTTGCGTCGAGTGGGGTCTACTCTTTGTTGCGTGTGCGGGCTTCTCATTGCAGTGGCTTCTGTTGTTGCGGCACATGGGCTCTAGGCACGCAGGCTTCAGTAGTTGTGGCGCACGGGCTTAGTTGCTCCGCGGCATGTGGGATGTTCCCTGACCAGGGCTCAAACCCATGTCCCCTGCATTGGCAGACGGATTCTTAACCACTGCGCCACCAGGGAAGCCCTGCTTATTTTCCATGTTTCCTCCTTTCCTAGATTACACATGTTAGGGAAAAACAAGTCACCTTTGGCTTTAGCCTGAGCACAGTGAGAAAACAAACAACCACCACAATAAAAAAGCTTATAAAAGCGTCAAATAGCTTTGTCTTGCTTTTGCTTAAGTTTTAATTTAAAGCAACTAAAATCCAAACTCCTTGGCCTATTATTCAAGAACACATCATCTGAAACTCACTGACCTATCCCTCTACATATATGACTTCACACTTCATGCTCAAAGCCAACAGCACCTTGTTGGTCCTACCCACAGCTCTTTCTTCTACCAGGCATGTTCTTCATTTCTCTGAATTCTACCTATTCCTCTAAGTCTCCAACCAAATGCTACCTCCTGCTGAAGTCTTCCCTGACCTCAAAGACTGAAGCACTCTCTCCTTCTTGTTAATCTCCATAGCATCTAAATTACAGTAATCTATGTACATGCCTATGAGTTTAAGCTTCTACGGAGGGCAGGCAGGCCCAGCATTAATTTATCTTCATGTGCACCAGAACACTTCATTCAGGGCTGTGCGTGTATCTTGGAGAGTGCTCAAATGTTTGCTGAATTTAAAAAATGAATAAACATCACATCTTAAAACAAACCAAGCCGGGGGCGGGGGGATGAATTGGGAGATTGGGATTGACATATATACACTAATACGTATAAAATAGGTAACTAATAAGAACCTGCTGTATAGCACATGGAACTCCACTTCACTGTACAGTAGGAACTAATACAACATTGTAAAACAGCTATACCTCAATTAAAAAAAAAAAAAAAAACACAAACCAACCAGACTTGGTGGAGTTATGTGATCGACATGTGCATATATATCTGAATGCAGTTATAAGAAAAGGAGCTGTGCTTGGAGAGTCATGCCTCAGACACAGGAACAGTGTTAAGGAGCGGTCTGGACATAAATCTTTGTTAGTTGAAATAATGCCAGCCTAACGCCAGCCAAGATTAATACTTAGGCTCAAAGAACTAACAGCAACAGAAGGCACCCCTATTAGCACTTCAGGATTAAAGGATGTCTGCAAATCATCAAGTTGTGTGTGGCCACAAGCTTTAACTCAACAGTCCTGAACAAAGGGGAAGTGTGAAAATGCATTATTTTTAACTTAATTAGCTCTAAGCAGATGTGATACAAATATCTGAAACGTGAATGATTAGAGCAATTTTCCCAAAGAGTATTCCGAAAGATTTGGTCCCAATATTAAGAAACAGGCAAACTGTGTACTCTGCAACTTTGCTTACAGCTTGAGAGAAAAAAAAATCACCGGCCTCTTTAAAATGAGAATTTAATCCCTGATACTTTGCTTCTGACTTCTGTTTGACAGTTTCATGTGTCCATGTTAACTGGACCTATTGAAGGCTAATGGTGGTGAATAAAACCTTGTTTTCCAATTAAGAGCCACAAATGATGTATCCTTATCTTTTGTTACTTTGGGAGGTACTGTTTTTTTAGTTCTGATGGATAATAGACATGCCTGGCGTCTGGGAGGTCCCATCCCAGATTTCATCTCTAACAACTAATATAGAAACAATGGTTATGATCAAGAGACATGAAACTGTAATCTCTACCCAATTATCTACTTACATTCTTAAAAATGGTATGCTTATACAGCCATTCTGCTTCCCAAATACTTAAATTACCCATTTGTAAACTATCGCTGAACCAGAAATTTGTCATCTTGCTGATTTCCTCTATTAGCAAACTGTTAACATATGAGACAAGTTCAAGATATATTTATATCTAAGATTTTGGATTTTGACAGGTAATATGCAAGAAGATTCTAGGTGGTATGTGAACTTTTAAAAACACTTGATATTTACACATTCTTTTTAACGTGTGTAAAAAATAGGTTGCATAAACCTACGATTCTATTGCTTAGGTCAAGGCTGAGCAAAAAAAAAAAAAAAAGCCAGTATATTAAAAGAATTAAGGACTTTCCTGGCAGTCCAGTGGTTAGGACTTCGCCTTCCAATGCAGCACGTGCAGGTTCGATCCCTGGTTGGGGAGCTAAGATCCCACATGTCTCGCGGCCAAAAAACCGAAACATAAAACAGAAGCAATATTATAACAAATTCAATAAAGACTTTAAAATGGCCCACATCAAAAAAAAAAAAAAATCTAGAAGAAACAGTTTAAGTAAAAAAAAAAAAAAAGTTCAGAGGGTACAGGATATGGTAAAAAACAGGAAAACAGTACTCAAATGTAAAAGTTTAGGAAACATCAAAGGATAATGAAAATGAAATTCATGTGGACTGCTCAGATTTTATAAAAGTGGTTGGTATCAGCCTCCTGTTTCTTCAAGATGAGGCTCAGTCACACAAAGGAAACTTGCTGTCTGGTGCCTGACAATAATTTAGGGGACAAAAGGCACAACAGTGACTCCATTTCCAGTTCTTCTCCACCCACAGAGGAAAAGTTTGCTGCTCCCACTGCACACCCTAATGTCAGTTCTGCTCTAACCAACGGGACAGGGCCTCTGTCGCCAGAAATTTCACAGGGCCACACACTACCTTCCCAGGTTCCATCTCTTCCTGCTCTACAAGCTACCCATGGGCAAGCTTGCTCACTCCTAAGGCTTCATCTACATGGATGCACTAATGACTCCAAAACTTGTCCCTGCTCTACTCCTTGCCTATGCTCTAATTATCTACTAATCATCTCATGTGGATGCACTTCAAATCCCACATGTTCAAAAGCAAACTCATTCTTACCTCCTCTCCTTCCTTCTCTTCCCATGTGTCCATCAATAGTTTTAAATCCTTACCACGAATCCCAGGCACCCCAATGTTCCCCTCCCCTTCCAGAGATGCCCCCAAATCTCTCCCCTCTCCTCCATCCTCACTATTATGCTTGGACACAGACCCTTGGCCTCTTTCACATGGGCTGGCACAGAAGCCTCCAGATTGCTCCCTGTATTTTGTCTCTCTCTTTCTCTCATACAGGTTTTTCCTACACTGCCTCAAAACTAATCTTCCTAAGATAAAAATCAAGTCTTAAAAATCTCAGTGCAACTGCATTAGCCATTAGGTAATGCAAATTAAAACTACAATGAGATATCAGACATACCTATCAGAATGGCTAAAATAAAATTAATAGCACCAAATATTGGCAAGGATGCAGAGAAACTGGATCACTCATACATTGCGGGTGGGAATGTAAAATTATACAGCCACTCTGGAAAAGAGTACTGAAGTTTCTGATAAAACTAAACATGCACTTACCATATGACCCAGCAATTACATTCCTGGGAATTTACCCAGAGAAATGGAAATTTTATTCACACAAAATCCTATACACAAATGGTTCAGGGCAGGTTTTTTTTGTAATAGCTACAAACTAGAAATAACCCAAATGTCCTTCAACAAATGAATGGTTAAACAAACTGTGGTCTATCTATAACATGGAAAATTACAATTAAAAGGAAAGAACTACTGATACTCACAACAAATTAGATGGATCTCAAGGGAATTAGGCTGAGTGAAAAAATCCAATGGCAAAAGGTTACGTACTACATGATTCCATTTGTACAGCATTCTTAAAATGGCAAAATTACAGAGATGGAGAACAGATAAGTGGTTGCCAAAGATTGGGGGAGAGACCGGGACTTCCCTGGTGGCGCAGTGGTTAAGAATCCACCTGCCAATGCAGGGAACATGGGTTCGAGGCCTGGTCCGGGAAGATCCCACATGCCGTGGAGCAACTAAGCCTGTGCACCACAACTACTGAGTCTGCGCTCTGCAGCCTGTGAGCCACAACTACTGAGCCCACGTGCCTAGAGCCTGTGCTCTGCAACAAGAGAAGCCACCGCAATGAGAAGCCTGCACACTGCAACAAAGAGTGGCCCCCGCTCACTGCAACTGGAGAAAGCCCGCACGCAGCAACAAAGACCCAACGCAGCCAAAAATAAATAAATAAATAAATTTATTTAAAAAAAGATTGGGGGAGAGGGCAAGGGAGGTAGCTGTGGCTCTAAAAGGAGAGCATGAGAGATTCTTTTGGTGGAGCTGATTTGTATCTCTACTGGGGTGCTGGTCATACAGATTTACACATGTGGAAAAATTGCATAGACTACACACACTTACAAATGAGTGCATGTGAAACTGGTGAAGTCTTAATAAGGTGGCTGGATGGTATCCATGTCAATCAATAACTTGTTGTGATATTATACTATAGCATGCAAGAAGTTACCACTGGGGGAAGCTAGATAAAGTATGTATGGGATCTCTCTGTATTATTTTTTACAACTGCATGTGGATTTACAATTATCTCAAAATAAAAAAGTTAGAAGAAAAAAATCCTCTCAATAGCTTCCAATAGTTCCCCAACACCCATAGTAAATGATTCCTTAGCATGGCGTGCAGAGCTTTCTCACATACATCCTATGCTCTAGACAACTAGCTCTAAGACCTAACACTTTTTGAGCACAGGCTATGTGGCAGGCACCATTCTAAGCATTTTATATGTATTAGCTCATTTAATTCTCAAGGGAGCTCACGAGTTAGGTTCTACCGTTGATACCATTTTATTCATAAACCACTAAGGCACAGATGACTTAAGCAGCTTGAAAGCATCCCCACCTCATCAGTCTTCAAAGCCCTGCTCCAGTGTTACCTTTGTGATTTTTTCCAGTTTAAGTGCTATACTAACAGTGTCTAGCATTCAAAAGATCCCCGATACGTGTTTAATTAACGTAAGGTTTGGACAAAGGGACAAAGAAAAGGTACAAAACTGGCACCTTAAGGATTTGATACTGATTACATTGAATCTATGTTTCCCCAAAGTTAAGCTCGAATGGGAAAGCACTGTATAATATACAGTAGAAACAGAAAACACCCATCAGTTAGAAAATGTTGATTAATAAGGCAACAGCTTTCAGGTAGCAAAGAGGGACAGGTAACGTCAGGCTAAAGAAACTCCAGTGTCAGCTGCAGAGCCATATCTTTCTCCAATTTTCACAGAACAAATAGATGAACACAAACCTCAACTTCCTACCCAGCAACCCCCGTTCTTCCTTATTAGTTACTTCTGCAATTCAAGAAAAGGTATAATTTTTTCCCCAGAATAAAGATATTTCTTCCAGTTTAAAATGGATATTCATTATTTCCCTTGGAGGAAATTAGGTTATTAACTAAAGGCTCCTTTACACTCATGGGTTTACTTGAAAATTTTACTGATTATCCTCCAACGATCTAGAATTGTTCCAAGTACACGCTGAAATCTGAATGAAAATCTCCAAAGGAGTCACCTTTTAAAGGCAGACAACAGAGGCAGAGGGAGAAAACAATTTTAAGTACATGAATGAAGTTTAATGGTTCACATTCCCTCTGCTCCCTGCCCAGGCCTTCCCCTACCCCAGCCGGCATAAACTGTCTTCTCTCAAGCAAAGCCTTTTTAGAGGAGAACCCAAGGGGAAAAATAGGTGAGAAGCTGAGAGCCAACCTCTCCTCTTTCATAAATAACCATAAATTCTTAACAGTGACCTGAAGCCAATAAAGAAAAAGAAACTTATTTTAAATTAGGCATCTTGTGAAGAGAGAAGGTGCGGTCTAGCACCGCAAGCAGGTAAGAAGAGGGACTCAAGCAAGGCAGTACTGACCGGTTGAGTCTTGTACTTGGAGTCCTCACGGTCTCGGTGCTGCCCTGAATTGCTGGTTCTCTCCCGCACGTTTCTATAACCAGGGCTGGGGATGATATACTCCTTTCTTATGTCAATGTCCTTCATCTTCTCTGAGTGGAGGTGCCAGGGCTCACAGACTCTTGGTTCCACTTGAGAATTTCTGAAATTAAAAATTCATCAAGGACAGATATTTCCTAAATTGTGCTTCATCATAAGCGAAAGTGCTTTAAAATAGGGGGGGAAAGGACAAAAGCATTAAAGTTTTCTGTCATTATATCTATAAAAATAAATTTTCAAAAATCTTTCAATTACCATTTTATTTTTTCAAGAAAAAAATTCAGTGTGATAGAATCAAGAAGAATTCTCTCCTCCCACCTCTAAGGGGGGGAAAAAAAAAGATTAAAAAAAATAAACACAGTGATAGAGACACTCGCCTTCTTCACCTTCAACTATGTTCAATCACTATGTACAGAGCATTTAGATAGGTCTTAAAAAAAAAAAAAAAAAGGCTTTCTGGAAACAATTTAAGTTTGTTCCAAGCATTACAAATTCCACAATTTTAAAATGGATAAATTTTACTAAATGAAAACTTATAAAACACTTATTCTACCAATGATATATCCCATCTCTGTATTTTTATAATTAGGTAATGGGTTAACTGATGCTTTTAAAGCTCTGTGAAGTTACATAGCTAAAACACAAAATAATACTACACCTTACCTTTAAAAACAAATTCTCCTTGGGTTACTGAAAGTGTTCTAAAATTAGATAGTAGTGATGATTGCACAATTCTGTTAATATACTAACCAAACACCAAGTTGTATACTTTAAGGGGTGAATTCCATGATACAAAAATATCTCAACAAAGCTGTTATTAAAAAACAATAACAAAAACAAATTCCCTACCCTGTCCTACTAAGTCTTACCTCGTATCTACCTGAAACTCTGTTCTAAACCCCTGCTAGCCTGGTTATCTCTAATCAATATCTGGTATCAACTCTGGTTACTTCTGAAAAAACAAAACACATGCATACGTCTCTAAAACATTTCCCCCACTCTAAGATGGTTCAAAGCTTCCCAGATACAAGTTGGGAAAACAATTTTCACACCAGCCTCACTAGAAATTAAAGAAGTGTAGCTATGTTGCCTTTTGAATTCCATAAATTCCTAGCTATCACTGAGACTTAAAAGTACAACAGTATGGACATAATTCTGATAGCTACAATTCATTTTTTAAGGTATCAGAAAAAAAGGAGAACACTTACAAATCCTCTAAATAAAAAGGACTAAGTCTCCTCCACAGAGACGTGTTTCCAGCACAAAGAAAGCTTTACTTCTTGCCTTTCAGGGGTCTGGCTCCAGTACCCTGAGTTGATACTGCTAAGTTACTTATCTTCAAAGAAAAAAGTCACCTTGTCCAATGACAAACTGCACCATAAAGAGCACCGGCTTACAACCAAGAACACAGCAATCACGTCACTGAGATCTCAGCAAGCCTAAACTATAAACAGACCTGGCATCTGCCAGTGTCCCCAGTGTCGGGATGCAGCTGCAGATCAGAATAATCCTTCTTACAGGGATCATTGAAGTCCAACCTCCCCCTCCAAAGGTTCCCCAGCCTAGCTGATTATCTGGAAAGCAGGAAAGATTAGTCCTACTTTGAAAAAAGGCAAGTGGAGGGGAGGCAGTTTGAAAGGGAAGAGGCCAAAGTATTGTAACTCACTCACAATACCAAATGCCATGTCAGGAAGAACACAAAGATCATCTCAATTGTCTAAGAATTCATGTAACCTCAGTTTCTTTCAATCACTTTATTCCAAGTTATTCTATGTTGGAAGGGTGTGGGGAGCAACTTCCCATTCCCTCTAACACTCCTGCTTCTTTAATTTCCTGGGGAAAGAGGCACAGCTCTGAAAGTAGGCAAGCCTTGTGCAGGGACAAAGCTACTATCTCCTGGCCTTGAACAGAAGGAGGATTCCAGCTTCTGTGGATCAGGGATATAAGACAGGGCAGCCCACATGGAGGCCAGCCAAGAGCTAGGAAGTCCAATGGGTCTGGGGAACAAGGCCCAAATCTGAAGAAAACAGTTAAGGAAAGATCACTAGCTAGACTTTTTAGGGATACTTTTTGTATTTCTCTCTTTTCTTCTTTCTGTTCTCCCTTAAAGTTGTTTAAAAGTCTTTTTAAAAATGCTAACTTGCTCCAACTATTAAGAGAGGGAAAAGGGAAGGTATTTTTATTTATTTTTGAATCAGAGCTGAACGACGGCACTAGCAGAATATTCAAAGTGGGAGAACCCAAAGAGGTGCTCAGCGCAGAGGCCACTTGGTCAGCTGCCTTTTTTTTTTTTTTTACCCAAAACTCTCTTTCCAGTGATAAAAGTGTAGACGTTCTCCTGCACGATGATGCAGTCGAAACTGCATGGGGGGAGGGGGCTGCACAGGATTACAAGGACTGTAAGTAGCCAGACTGGTGTTTCCAAATTGCCTTCATTACAACATTCCTTAGGTTTCCAACACCTCAGGAATCTGGTTCTAAGCCCTGCAGCTACACAAAAAGACCTGAGGCTACAAGGATATGTATTTACCACCCCCCTGACATCCACTTGTGCCCCAGCCTTCTGCACCTTTCACTTACTCACGCTGGAGACCCCAGAATGACCTATTCATCTTCTCCTTCAAAACCTTCTGAAACTTTGCCAGTCTTTCCTGTGCCCATCTGCCTCCTGCCTCCCCACGTCCGTGCAGAAACCAAACGACCCCTATGTGATAAATACAAAGCACCATGCAGCTCTGTGTGGCGGAAGGGGAAAGGGCACTAATGACAGTCAAGAGATCTAGATTCCATTCCGGACTCTGCCAAGTGTTTGCTGTGCGTGCTTCTGTCACGAACCTCCATCTACCCATTCGCCAAAACGAGAGGTTGGCTTCTGAGGTCGCTGGCAGCTCAGTCTCCTCTGTGGGGATTGAGCGGGGGTGCCCCAAGCCGCCTCCCTACAACCTTGAGGATGGGGGCTTCTCTCAGGCCAGCTTCGCCTGGGATGCCGGGGCCCTAGGGCGTTCCCGCGGCCAGTTCGGGCCCGCCGAGGCGATAGCTACCCACACCCACGGGCCGCGGGCGCAGCACCCCCTGGTGGCGTTAGCCGGGAATGTGGCCGGCAACCCCAACCACTCATCCCACCCTACCTGCCTTCCGACGCCAGGACCTCACCACCTCACCACCAGCACTCAGGGGGTCAAGTCCCGAGGAGGAGGCGGCGGCGGGAGACTAGAGGGAAGCCTGGCCCCGTTTCTCAGGTCTCCGGCTTCCCCTGACCTGCTCGCATCCTCGATCGCAGTCCCCCACCTCCGGACGAAACACACGGGAGATAGTCCCCGCAACAACCCGAGGGAGAAGGAAGGGGTACGGCGATCGCCGCTACCTACCAGTGTCCCAGCTCCAGGACGACCGCGTCGGCCACTCGACCACGCTCCCGAGCATCAGCCCCGGAGCAAAACAAGCCTTTATAGCGGCATTGGCCGCCAGACTGCGCAGGCGTGCTGCACAAAGAATTCCCAAGACTGAAGGGAATTGTAGTCCCCCTTCCAGGAGCCCAAGGCTCGATTCGCGGGAAAGAACTATATTTCCCAGAAGCACCGTAGAAGCCCTGGAGGAGGTGCAGGTCGCTCCTCCCTTCCACCGCGCTCCAGGCTCTGCACCATTCTTCCCAGAGTTTCTGCGATCCTGTCTGGAATCTTCTCTGAGGCCCTGTGTTCCAGTGGGTGGCCGGGAGAGTTGACAGTAGCCCTCTGTGGGCGGGCAGCACAGTCAGTGTTTGTAGGCAGGGCGGTCACGGCGGTGCTTGGCCGTTTATGCACCGGAAAGCACTGTGAAGGTCATCGTAGCCTCTATGTCCTCGCGACCAGCCAGCCCCAAATCATATGAGTGGCCCTTCACGTTTTACTACTGCTTGCTCACGACTCTGCGCTATCACCTTTCTCCTTTTAATCCCACTGCCCATCACATAATGTTATGCTGCCTGGTTTCTAGCAAATAAAGGCCAGGATCACAGTTTTTAGAGTGGCAAGAGCCTTAGAAATGGCATGCCAATTCATCCCGTTCTTTTTATAAACGAAACTGAGGTTTCCAAAGAGACTGATCACTTTATCTCTCTTGGTGTTTCATCTGTATCTTCAACATGATCATAACATAAATAGCTACTGTGTTGAGTGTCTACCTGTTCTGTATCTGGTGCTTTACACGCTTATTTTTTAAAGTCTCCATATCAACCCTATGTATAGGTATTATGATTATCCATTTCAAAGATTAAAAAAAAAAAAAAAGTAAGGAAAGTGACTTCTACCTTTATACAACTAGCTAGTATGAAACACCAATGGAGGGAATTCCCTGGCGGTCCAGTAGTTAGGTCTCTGCGCTTTCACAGCCAAGAGCGCAGGTTCAATACCTGGTCAGGGAACTGAGAACTGAGATTCCACAAGCCCCATGGCACAGCCAAAAAAAAAAAAAAAAAAAAAAAAGCGCACCAATGTACCATAAAGCTGAAGTAATTAATAGTGTTCTTACACAAGGATGGATTAATATACCAATGCAATAAAGAGCCTAGAAACAGACTCATTCATACATGTAAACTTGATCTGTAACAGAGAAAACATTAGAAATCAGTAGAGGAAGAAAGAAGATTCTATGAATAGCACTAGAACCATTGGTTATCCATATTTTTTGAAACTCAGGGATTACTACTTCATACCACACAGAAAAATCAATTTCACGTAGATTGAAGGCCTAACTGTGAAAGGGAAAACTTTCAAACATTTAGAAGAAAATGTGAAATATCTATGTGAACTTAGGAGTAGAAAAGAACTTCTTAAACAAGACACAAACAAATTAATAAAGGAAAGTTTGATAAATTTGTACTATATTAAAATTTAAACTTCTATATAAGATGCCATAGAGTACAAAGATAAACCACAAATTATAACTGACGAAGTTTTTAATACAGAATATACAAATAATTTCTACAACTCAATAAGAAATGGTAAATAACTTAATAGGAAAATTGGCAAATGACGTGAACAGACAGTTCACAAAAAAGAAAACTCAAGCAGCCACTCAAAGATGAAAAGACACCCAGGGAGATTAGCTCAAGATGGTGAAGTAGAAGGACGTGGGCTCACCCTTTCTTACGTAAACGCCAGAATCACAACCAACTGCTGAACAGCCATAGACAAAAAGCTGGAACCTACCAAAAAAGATATTCTACATCCAAAGGCAAAGAAGAAGCCACAACAAGGTGGTAGGAGGGGCGAAATCGCAATAAAATCAAATCTCATACCCGTCAGGTGGGTGACCCACAAACTGGAAAACAATTATACCACAGAAGTTCTCCCACTGGAGTGAAAGTTCTGAGCCCTATGTCAGGCTTCTCAGCCTGGGGGTCTGGCGACGGGAGGAGGAGCCCCCAGAGAATTTAGCTTGGAAGGCCAGCAGGGTTGGTTTTTTTTAAATAAATTTATATATTTTATTTTATTTATTTTTGGCTGCATCGGGTCTTCCTTGCTGCGCGCAGGTTTTCTCTAGGTGTGGCGAGCAGGGGCTACTCTTCGTTGTGTTGCACAGGCTTCTCACTGCGGTGGCTTCTCTTGTTGCGGAACGTGGGCTCTAGGCGCGCGGGCTTCAGTAGTTGTGGCACACGGGCTTCAGTAGTTGCGGCACGCGGGCTCTAGAGCGCAGGCTCAGTAGTCGTGGCGCACGGGCTTAGTTGCTCCCCAGCATGTGGGATCTTCCCGGACCAGGGCTCGAACCCGTGTCCCCTGCATTAGCAGGCAGATTCTCAACCACTGCACTACCAGGGAAGCCCCACATGTGTGTTTAAAAATGTAAAGCCAGGCTTGGGCACGATCAACAACAAATTTGAGGTGTAATTACTTCTGGTTTGGAAGGAGGAGAATAAGATCAGAGAAGGATACACAAAGGGCTTCATCTGTTTCTGTAATATTTTATTTCTTTAAGAAACGACTTTGAAAATAAAATAAAATAAAAAAAAAAAAAAAAAAGAAACGACTTTGGGCTTCCCTGGTGTGCAGTGGTTAAGAATCCGGCCGCCAATGCAGGGGACACGGGTTCGAGCCCTGGTCCAGGAAGATCCCATGTGCAGCAGAGCAACTAAGCCCGTGCACCACAACTACTGAGCCTGCACTCTAGAGTCTGTGAGCCACAACTGCTGAGCCCGCATGCCACAACTAGTGAAGCCCGCGCGCCTAGAGCCCATGCTTCGCAACAAGAGAAGTAACTGCAGTGAGAAGCCCACGCACCCCAACGAAGAGTGGTCCCCACTCACTGCAGCTAGAGAAAGCCCGCGTGCAGCAACGAAGACCCAATGCAGCCAAAAATAAATAAATTTTTAAAAAAAGAAATGACTTGAATGGACCTAGAAATTATCATACTAAGTGAAGTAAGTAAGAGAAAGACAAATATCATATGATATCACTGATATGTGGAATCTTAAAAAATGATACAAATGAACTTATTTACTAAACAGAAACAGCCTCACAGACATAGAAAACAAACTTATGGTTACCAAAGGGGAAAGGCGGCGGGGAGGGATAAATTAGGAGTTTGGGATTAACAGATACACACTACAGGGGCTTCCCTGGTGGCACAGTGGTTAAGAATCCGCCTGCCAATGCAGGGGACATGGGTTCGAGCCCTGGTCCGGGAAGATCCCACATGCCGCGGAGCAAGCCCGTGCGCCACAACTACTGAGCCTGCGCTCTAGAGCCCACGATCCACAACTACTGAGCCCGCATGCCTCGAGCCCGTGCTCCGCAGCAAGAGAAGCCACTGCAATGAGAAGCCTGCGCACCATAACAAAGAGTAGCCCCCACTCGCCGCAACTAGAGAAAGCCCGCGTGCAGCAACGAAGACCCAACGCAGCCAAAAATAAATAAATTTTTTAAAAAAACAAACAGATACACACTACAATATATAAAATAGATAAACAACAAGGACCTACTATATAGCATAGGCAACTATATTCAATATCTTGTAATAACCTATAATGGAAAAGAATCTGAAAAAGAACAAATATATATATTATATATATTATATGCATATATATATAGCTGAATCACTTTGCTGTACACCAGAAACTAACACAACATTGTAAATCAACTATACATCAATTTGTAAAAATGACTTATAAATGTTAAAATTTAACAAAGCTTGGCAGTGGGTACACAGGTGCTTCTAAAATCATTTGCTGTACTTTTGGGTAGCCTTTAAGTATTTCATAATAAAAAAGTTTTAGTATCATAGGAACAAACCATTTCTCCTCTCAGTGGGGATATGTTCAATTTAACAGAAAAATCTTGAGGATTTATATAGATATAGATATATAAATATAAATATATAGATATATATCTACTGAGAATTCCTTAAGCACCTCTGGCCACCTGGTGGGATAAGAAAAACCTTTTTCAGCACACCTCAAGCCACCTTTCCAAGGCATACTGGTACTTCCAACCATGCTTCAAACATTGTAGTACCCAAAAGCTGCATATCTGATACCTTCATATAAAATAAAAATCTTCAAAAATCTCCCTGAATACTTCAAAAATAGGCTTTTAAAAAATGAATGAGCACTATACAACCCTGGTTCAACATCTCAATACACTATGGTACTACCTCGGCCTGTCCAAGGATAGCCTGGGCCAAAGACTTAACTTATTTACATGGTATTAATTGCAAAGCATCCCCTCCTTGAAGTGTATTTACGTTGTGAAGTGTTTTGGGGCGGAGGCTGATATTCTCCAACCTTCAGGCAAGGGGCTAGAGAATCTATGTTGCAATGCAGAATTGTTAAATATATTTATGTTGTGTAAGGTACTCAATATACTCATTTATTCAATATTTGATAGAGATACAATGGAGTTAAAACAGACAAGTTTCCTGCCCTCATGGGGTTTAGAGTCCTGGATAAACATTAATCCAAATTTAAACTATAACTATGGTATGTACCAGAAAAGAAAGGTTTGTGTTACATCTGAAGAATAGTAGGAGTTAGCAAGGTGAAGATGGTGGAAGTGAGCAGAGGAGAGAGCTCTCCAAGCAGAGGGAACAACAAAGGCCGGGCAGTGGGAGAAGGAAGGGAAGGTCTCCAAAGGTAGACCATGTTATAGGTCTTTAGAGTAAGAGCAAAAACCGACCATTGCAAGGTTTTAAAAGGTGAATGGGTTAAGGGTTGAGAAATCAAATTTACATTTTGAAAACTTCCCTGAGGCCGGCAGACTGGAGAAAGAATTAGAGACAGCTAGAATGGAAGAGAAGAGTCAAGCTAGGAGTGACTATCATCATCCAGGATGGTGGCTTGGACTAGAACTGTGGTGGAAAAGATGGAGAGAAGTGGGTGGACTCATGAGAAATTTAAGAGGTCAAATGGACAAACGTTGATGGATTAGATACTGTGGGATGAGAAAGAGAGGTGTCACGAGTAACAGCTTGGTTTCTGGTTGCGGAACTGGATGGACGGTGGTCCCATTCATTGATATAAGAAATGCTCTACTCCAGCAGCCCCCCGACACCCTCCTCTACCCAGCTTGTCAGGAGCTAATATCAAGTGTGATCACCCCACATCTGCTGTGGCACTCCTGAATTCTTCTGCCAGTTATAAAAACAAAACTTCTCTTTTGCAGATCAATTTTGCAATGAAAGTCATTTTCATGGAATAAAACTTTTTTAAAAAATTAGTTAATAAATGGAATCTTTTATTTAACATCATGGTAACAATATAGTGCAACAGAATAACGCACCTCTTTAATGGTCTCAGGCAAATTAGGAAAGAAGAGAAGAGGATTTAAGATGTAAACAATGCTGAATGAAAGCCAAATAACATCATAGCATGTTATAGAGACAAAGGTTTCACAGAAATTTTTTTTTTTTTTTTTTTTTTGGTACACTTATTTATTTATTTATTTATTTATTTATTCATTCTTGGCTGTGTTGGATCTTCGTTTCCGTGCGAGGGCTTTCTTCAGTTGCGGCAAGCGGGGGCCATTCTTCATCGCAGTGCGCGGGCCTCTCACTATCGCGGCCTCTCTTGTTGTGGAGCACAGGCTCCAGACGCGCAGGCTCAGTAATTGTGGCTCACGGGCCTAGCCGCTCCGCGGCATGTGGGATCCTCCCAGACCAGGGCTCGAACCCGTGTCCCCTGCACTGGCAGGCAGACTCTCAACCACTGCGCCACCAGGAAAGCCCCTTCACAGAATTTTTAAGAGAGAACTGCGCAGGAGAAGCTGAGTGCTCACAGAGTACACAGTGGTTATGTTATGTTATGGCATGTTATGATAAGTCATATCACATATTCACCTTATGAAGGAAAGAATTACACACTCCCCACCTTTGCAGTAATAACCTCCTAAGTTCATTAGCAGTAGGGGTAGTAGTTAGAATGAAATGAAGAATTGTTTTTTAAAAAATGTTTACGGGGCTTCTCTGGTGGCGCAGTGGTTGAGAATCTGCCTGCTAATGCAGGGAACACGGGTTCGAGCCCTGGTCTGGGAAGATCCCATATGCCGCGGAGCAACTAGGCCCGTGAGCCACAGCTACTGAGCCTGCGCGTCTGGAGCCTGTGCTCCGCAACAAGAGAAGCCACAATGGTGAGAGGCCCGCACACCGCGATGAAGAGTGGCCCCCGCTTGCCGCAACTAGAGAAAGCCCTAGCACAGAAACGAAGACCCAACATAGCAATCAATCAATCAATCTTTAAAAAAAAAAAATAAAGTTTACGAACTCTTATATTGAGATGCACTATCAAATTGGCTCAACAAAATAACAGATAGGTGTTCCAAAAGCTAGCTCTGTATTATAAAGAGGGGAAAAATGACATCAATTATCTAATTTTAATAAAACAATATTATGCACTACATTAAATTAGTGTTGTGTTGATTCTGTAGTCTTGTATGTAATAATTTGTAAATTTATTTTAATTTTATAGTGCTATGCGAACTATAAAGGATATAAGGACTTTATACATGGTTTTATGAATATACATATTTAAGTAATATTATAATATAAATAATTTAGGTCAACATCAGGGGTTTAGGAGAATTGTTTCCCTTAAAAGAGGTCTGAGACTTATTCAAGTTTGGGAAACACTGGGCTATGAAATTAAACCAAACTTGAGCTTGGTATACAAGACCTGTGATCTGGACCCACGTTATACTACAGTTTCATTTCCTGTCACTCTCCTACTCAAATATGAGGTCCTGATAACACTGTAATTTCCATGTTTTTACTCTAGCTGTTCCCTCCACCCAGAACAATCATCTAAATCTACTCAGCTCAAATAACAAGCATCACAATTTATAGACAGGCCTTGGGATTTTACTCCTCCCAGAATGACAATTAAGGATTACTTACTCAAGTGAACAAAAGAATGCAGTATGTCTAACATCTCTAATGCTAAAATGTGCATGAGGGATTTTCCCACATTGTGAAGTATTGACTGGGTACCTGTCAGGTCACAGACAAGAGGCAACAGGATCCCACTAAGCCAGAGAAGACAGAACCAATAGTCCAGCCAAGATGGAGGCTTCTCACTAGAACAGGCCTAGACAAATTGGAAGAGTGGTCGCTCCCAGTCATCCCCCAGAGCTTCTCAGGTGTGTTGCTTTATAAATATGGGCTTTTGATCAGAAGAAGAGATAAACAACTTTGGTCTACATTGGTGATAACCTTTCTGGCATGAATGTCAGTCCAGAAAAATTTAAAACCGAGGCAGGCTGTGTGTATTTTTCACTCAAAATAATTCACTTATTGAATTCCATGAGGAAAAACTATACACTGTTGAAACACAAATTATATACGTTATTGATTGCAAGACCACCAATGAGAAAAATCAACATTGCCCTTCTACTAAAATGTTACTGTCTGAGCATATTTGAGAGGTAACAATACCAAAGAATGTTTTTAAACTCTCATCTTAAAATTAGATCTAGATGGATAACATATGGCCGGCAGCTGGTAAGCCATTGATCTAAAGGAAAAGAAAGAAAAAAAAGATTCCTCCTTGAGGCAGTCTAAGTTTATATTGCTCAGGGATTCAGAAACAGCTTGAAATTGGTATCTATTTACCTTTCATTTGTTTGTGGGTTCATACAGTTCTAATCAAAATTCAGGTTTAAAATACTTATCTAAAGAAAAAGCACTTATCTCGTTTATTTTTTAAATTTCTTTTCTTTTTAAATTTATTTATTATTTATTTATTTATTATTTTTGGCTGCGTTGGGTCTTCGTTGCTGCGCACGAGTTTTCTCTAGTTGCAGCAAGCGGGGGCTACTCTTTGTTGCAGTGCGCGGGCTTCTGATTGCAGTGGCTTCTCGTTGCGGAGCACCGGCTCTAGACGCGCGGGCTTCAGTAGCTGTGGCTCGCAGACTTCAGTAGTTGTGGCTCGCGGGCTCTAGAGCGCAGGCTCAGTAGTTGTGGCGCACAGGCTTAGTTGCTCCGCGGCATGTGGGATCTTCCCGGACAAGGGCTCGAACCCCTGTCCCCTACATTGGCAGGCAGATTCTTAACCACTGCGCCTCCAGGGAAGCCATATTTTTTAAATTTCTTGATTTATTTATGCATATGCTGCAGCATTCTATATTCTATCTGTAGCAAGTCTAAGACAAAATTTTCAGGTTTTCTTTCTCCTAGATTCATGCTATTTACCTAAAGCAGTGTTTCACAAAAATATCCGTGGAGTACTAGTCCTGCAAGATATTCTGAGAAAAAGAAATTTCCAAAAGTCAACTACATTTGGGAAATTATATACATGATATTCAAATCACATTAACATTTTAGTTAAATACTCTGAGAAATCCTACAGTAATAAAACCTGTTTCTCCTTAATTTTTTTTTAATAAATTTATTTATTTTATTTATTTATTTTTGGCTGTGTTGCGTCTTCGTTGCTGCATGCGGGCTTTCTCTAGTTGTGGCGAGCAGGGGCTAATCTCCGTTGCAGTGCACGGGCTTCTCATTGCAGTGGCTTCTCTTGCTGCAGAGCACGGGCTCTAGGCACGTGGGCTTCAGTAGTTGTGGCACGCGGGCTTCAGTAGTTGTGGCTCGCGGGCTCTAGAGCACAGGCTCAGTAGTTGTGGCGCACGGGCTTAGTTGCTCCGCGGCATGTGGGATCTTCGCGGACCAGGGCTCGAACCCGTGTCCCCTGCATTGGCAGGCGGATTCTTAACCACTGTGCCACCAAGGAAGCCCTGTTTCTCCTTGTTTAACTCAGCATTTCTCAGACTTATTTGAACTTGAACAATGAAAAAAAGTTTTTCAGAAAAGCATTGAACATCCTGTAGAACTAGGGTTCTGCAGAAAATGCTTTGAGAAATGCTGATCCAAAGGAATCTTTTAAAAAAGAAAAAATAAATAAATAAACTTCCTGAAGGGGAAAGAATTCTCAAAAGATGAAGAGTGGTGCTAAGGAGAGTGGAGGGAGGGTCCTTGTCAGTATGCAGCTGAGTGAAGCTGAGAGAAAACACTTTTCTGCTCATGGGAACTGGGGTTAATTCAGTCTACTCAGACATTCTAAGTCCAGAAGATTCCATTCAGGCTGAAGCAACCTGAACGACCTTGAGAGAGTGAGGATAACAAAAACAACTATTCTTACTGCCATTTTTAATGTATTGCTGCTCCAATTCATTAGCTGCTTAGGATGGGATAGGCAACGTACAAATATTATATCAAACCACATAAAACTCCTGCGTGACAGGTTTTATCGTCTCAATCTTAGAGAGGAGGAAACTGAGGCAGAGAGAGGGTGACATGATTCTAATAGAAACAGGATTTGGCCTTAGACCTTTCTTACTGTCTCATACCAACTAGTCTGAAAAGCTTCTTCACTGAAGCAACCTCTCCCTTGGTTTTCCTAGCCACTGATGACAATCCCTGGGGCCTTCCCTAACAGAAATCATTCTAGAATAAAACAGGTTAAACAACTGATGACTCTGGCCCACTTTCTCACATGTCTGGTTTCCACCAGGAACCAAATATTTGCACATTCTAAATCTGACAAGAACAAGACCCGTGATCACCTAGGCATGGCATGGTATTTTAAAATTACTTCCTAAGGCACTTTAAGAATCGAACAACAAAATTAATCTTAACACTCAAAAGCAAACTTAAACACCAACCAAGGCCAAGCAGGTAGCATAAATGAGGGGAGCTGGTCAGGAATAAGACAATAGTTGGTGACAGAAACTGTGATGATCTAGAGACAAATATTCTGCATCCAAAGGGCTTAACCACTTCTTAGCTTTGGCAGAAAGCATTGTTGTCAAGCAGAAATGTGAGCCCAGTACTGCTTGATCTTATTTTTCAAACAAAGCCAGAAACAGTTTTTACATGAAATCTTCCTATTTTTAAAATGTTGACAACTAACTAATTTCCTAAAAACACTAGCAGGGCCAAAAACAACATGAATTTGCAGGCTGATTGGTCATGACCTCATAAAGCAACTTCTACTGAAAACCCTGTGATCTCCCCTCTACCCCACCCCCTCCTCCAGTATACCTGGGTCCAAATTGCTTTTGACACACGCAAAAAATCAAAAGTTAAGACTTGCCAGTACAGAAGTCATATTTAAAACCTCAGAGTCTGAAGTTGATTATATAAAAGCAGACCCCACCCCTGCAATTTTTTTGAAAGATGGCAGCAGGGTTAAAATAAGTACGTGTGCCACTTGAAGGCAATAGAGTCATTTTGTGCCTTTCCTATGGTGCATTATATGCCAGAGTGACTCTAAAGTATGAGGAAGTCATTAGCACTGCTCCAGGGACCAAATATTTTTTCTTCCTCCTCTCCAAACTGATTTGTCAGATTACTTTTGGAGACCAGGTTCAGGTCTAGTTAGGGCATGGGGTGGGGTAGTCCTCCATGATATTCTGTTGTCACTGGGGGTGCTCGTTAGAGAGATGGCTAAGGCTACCTGACACCTGAATTATTCAAAGCTAAGGCTTGAGGTGTGGCCTATGGTCTTTTAAGGTCAACATCATCACTAAGTCCCCAGAGAAGAGCCAAGGAGAGGAGGATGGAAAGAGGTTGGCTCCATGGGGAAGGATTCCTCCTCTGCCTCATTCTCCACCTGCTGCTTCAAGGTAAGATGGGACAAGAGCAAGAGCACAGCATCCATATAACTTCTGGGAAACAGAGAAACCAGGCTAATTTTTATTTCTAGACAGTCAATGACTGGGTGTTCATTTTGGTAAAAATGGAAACTCATGACACTGACAGCTTTGTAGCTCTTTCTAGGGTCCTAAACAGTTAGTTGACGCCTCTGTTAATCTATTTCTCCACTCCCCATACATCTATGGGCCTCTTCCCTTTCCCCATGTCATTCTCTTTCCAGGCATATAATCTACCCCACGGTTTCTGGGTATCAACTGACATTGAGAAGAAGAAAATTCTTTCTCGGTTCCCTTAAGCAAATGAAAAGAAAGATGCCAAGGGGAAGGAGGTAGAAGAGAAGATCTGTTGTGAAAGAGGGAAACTTTTTCAGTACAATTTTCCCAGTCTAGAGTAATATCTTGTTCATTATTGAGAATAAGCAATGAGGGATAGGACAACATCAAGGATAGGACAACATCAGCGACAGATAAAAACAGACTCGACCAGAAAATGTTACCACATCTTCTCTGTGGGCACATACATTCTCTGTTTCTGCCCCACAAAGTATGACAAGAAAAGGTTTGGGTATAAGATGGGTATCAAGGAACTCTTTTTAAGATAGTCTTTAAGATAGTGGTGATGAGTCCTGAGTTTTAGAAGAGAACAATTACAGCACAAAGCAAGGACACGATATATACCATTAAACTGAAAACTGAGTTCCTTCTTTAAGGAGTTCCTTCATTAAGGTCCCACTGGTTGCTCACTACCTACCTGATTATTTCTCTCATCATTAATTCATGACCATCTATCTATGCCCTGTTCATATAGTGAGGAAGAGAACTGTGATTGCAAAATCTGTCACTGACATTCACCCAAATGGCTCAAGGACAAAGGTTTGTGGTGAGATTGTTAAGAACACAACAGGACACTAAAAAGTGGTGGTCAGGACTGAGTTTGCATACGCATTTAGACAAGTTTTGCATAGAGAGAGAGACAATGGAATTGAGGATGGAGCCCTGACTCAGCTCACCTCATCAACTTCCCCCATTTGCCTACCAGCCCAGCCCAAGCTCCCTGGTCCAGGAAGGAGGAGTCCAGACATTTCTCCCATGACCCCTGTCGTCTCTCTGTGCAGAAACACTGCCCAGACCCCAGTGCCGGCACTCCTTTCACAGTCTCTGCTCTCTACAGGAAGAGGAGACAATTTCACCATCACTTGCTCAGGATTCGACCAGCATGGGGTGGATCCTGCTGCCTTCCAAGCAGTGTTTGACAGGAAGGCCTTCCGTCCAGTCACCAACTTCAGCATCCCCACTCATGTCCACATCTCCTTCACCCTGTCTGCCAACCTGGAAGTAGTAAGTCCTGACCCAACTTTGTAATGGTCTAGTGGTGAGCAGTGGGTTCCCTGACTGGATTTTGTAAAATTAAAAGCTCAGTCTATGGGGTAGGGAGGAATGACAGGGAATGCTACAATGACATCACTGCAGGCAAAAGCTCTCCCTTTTTTGCGAATACGCCACAAGAAACATGATCCCAATGGACTCTCATACTGGTGCTTTCACTTACATTTCTCCTGTACCCTGGATTATATGACCTACCATTTTTAGTGGCTTATGAAAAATATCATAATTGCCACACAGAACAGCCTTGGAAATGAGTAAGAGGTGGGTGGTTGCACTGGACCTGACTTCATAAAATTAATGGTCCTGGATGAAAACTGTTTTTCCAGGATACACATCTTCAACTGATGACATCATTCCTGTGGCTAAATGTGGTAAGATAGACTCAGTTTCCCCTTTGTTATGGTACCTCTCTTTTTCCACTCCAGGGTCCAAGTTCACAGATTAAAATGGATAAAGCTGAGAATACCCACAAATTAGACAAATTCATACAGAACCAGCCAATAATGAAAACATAAAACTTCCTGATTATTCTGCCAGTTTAAGGAGGGCAGAGATGGGGCTCAGGGAGCAAGTGGCATAAACCAAAGTCATGGAAGCCAATACTTAAGTGGCTCCAACCCAGGGAATCCAAAGCCAAGCTCAAGGTCTCCCTTGAGACCACTGAGGGAGAAGTGGAAGCAAGTAAAACTTTGTCAGTGACATTGTGACAGCTGTCACCAGAGAGAGGGTGGGAGAGTAAAGAAATGAGTAAAAAAAGGGATGTAAAGTGCAAGAGACAGAGGAAGACTAAGACCAGTTCCCACCTCCTGTTTGTCCCACACCACGGTTTCCTCTAGATGTGGTACAATCCATTCCTTAGGTGGAACCCAGTGGAATGTGGGGGCATCAGGAAGCTGAGCGTGGCAGCTGAGAACCTGTGGCTTCCAGATATCTTCATCTAGGAGTTGTGAGTATCGGGGCTGAAAAAAGCAAGAAGGAGACCATATCTCCAGGGAAGAGCATGAGTAACCAATAGGGGCCACGCAAAGACTCACCTTAGAAAGGAGCAGCGTCTGAAACCCCCAAAACGTGGCAATAGGTGGAAGGCGGAGGTCAGATGAGTGGGGCTGGAGCACAGGAATGGGTGACCTGAGAGAGGAAGAAGGCCAAGTCTGGTGGGGAACCCACAGCACTCACCTCCCTGTCCTTCTCACACACAGCATGGATATGGATCAGACCCCTTCAGGTCTCATGGCTTATGTCAACAGTGATGATCACATTGAATACAGTAAACCAATGCAGGTGACCAGCATCTGCAACCTGGACATCTCTACTTCTCCTTTGATGAACAGAACTGCACCCTCACCTCCAGCTCTTTCATCTACACAGGTGAGTGAGGCTCACATGTTGAGAGCTAGAGAAAGGGTTTGGGAAGAAGAGGACAGAAAGCTGGGAACAGTGAGGGAATCTCACCGAAAGGGGTGTGAAAGCTAAGTGGTAAGGAATCCAACAGTGTGGGCAAAGGGGTTGGGAGCGCTGGGGGAAGCTGAGTTGCCTGGATCTCCTTTGCAGTGCAGAACATGGTGTTGGGCATGGAGCAGGACGTGCAGGAGATTTTGAAAACATCACAGAACGTCGTTTGGAGCAAGGGGGAATGGGTACTTCAGGGTATCCATCAAAGAATGATGAAGATGACTGTGGGCACCAATGATTATGACCAAATCATCTTCTATGTGAGCTCACGGGCCCTGGATGAGATCTTCTCCTTAGATGCATAGCTTATGTCCCCCACCAGAATGTAAGCTCTCCCACGAGAAAATAAGCTCCACAGGGACAGAAACTGTTATCACTTTTTTCACTGATAAATCTCCAGTACCTAAAACAGTACCTGGCACTCCGTAAATATTGATTGAATGGATCCTCTCCGAGGAAGAAACAAAGCTCCCATGGCAGTGATTTATAGTGAGCATGAACCTCCGCCCCCTGCCAGGGCTATCAGAACTTTTTGGAGGGCAGGAATTTTTTTTTTTATATCTAAATTTTTTAATCATAAGATGCATGAGTCACAATGGATGTAATTTTTTGCATATGGAAAACATTGACATTTTAGGACTGTTGCAGTTCTATCCTAAAATGTCAATATACCCAACAGAATCAAATATAGCAATTTGATTCCAACCATCACCCATAAAAAGTACAGAAACTCCTCTTTGTAAGGAAATGTACTTTGTTTCCTTCTCAGACTTTCATTTCTGATCCAATTTTCCCACAGAATTTATCCTTATGTAATTTATTTTTATGCTTGAAAGTCTTTTATTGATTGCCTGGAGGGCAGGAATTTTTATATTTATTTTTTAAAAGAGGTGGTGGAAAAGTTATGAAACACTGTCTTAGGGATATTATGATTCCAAATCCTGGTGACCCCAAAATGTCTGCTCTGTCTTGTTTTCCCTCCCCCTGGTTTTAAATGTCCACCAGCAAAGTCACTAGAGATTAGACCTTGATGAGGAAAGCAAGCAGAAATACAATGCACACAATACCTAAGAATCTGGTCCCTCGATTCTGCTAAGAGCACATTGGTAGTAATAAAAATTTAGGTGGAGAAAGTTGAACTTTGGGCCAAGAAGGAATGAGATACATTTCAATGGTAAGCAGCATGGTAGAATCAAACCATGGAAAGGCAGTGTGGTGATTGAGATGGCTTTGCTGGAGAGGCAAGACAGAGAAAGGGACTTGAGGTAATGTTTCCTTACTAGAAAGTAAGGAGCAAATCTCAACTCTTGCTTTTAACTGGCTTGGCAGCCTCCCAGGCTTCTCCTCAGTTGCCTCCCTCTCTCCTCCGCACCAGGTGACCATCAGGCGCAGGCCCAGCCTCTAATGCCCAGCGTCATAAGCCTCCTGGTGCCCAGTAGCTTTCTGATAGCCATCGACGCCCTCAGCTTCTACCTGCCGGCAGAAAGCGAGAGCTATGCCCCATTCAAGATGACACTCCTGATGGGCTACAACGTCTTCCTGCTCATGACGTTGAATGACTTACTCCCTGCCAGTGGCAACCCCCTCATCAGTATGGCCCCTCCCTCCACCAGGAGAAGAAAAGCAAGGTGGGGGGTGGAGTGGGGAGAGGGACCAATGAAACCAGGTCAGAGTAAAAAGAGATCCTGCAAATGGGCCCTCCGGGAAGAGGAAACAAGAAGTCCCTGGCTGGTGCCTCTGGCCCTCAGGCAGGCCCAATTTCCCTCCAGGTGTCTACTTTGCCCTATGTCTGTCACTGATGGTGCTCCGCCTACTGGAGACCATCTTCATCACCGACCTGCTGCACCTGGCCACCACCCAGCCTCCACCCAGGCCTCGCTGGCTCCGTTCCCTGCTTCTACACTGCACCAGCCCAAGGAAATGTCGCCCCGCTGCGCCCCAGAAGGGAAACACGGGCCTGGGCCTCAGCCCTGCCCACCTGCCTGGTGAGGGAAATCAGCACTGCCCTCGCGTCCTCTCCCATCACCTCCCCTTCTCTGCTCCCGCCTCCTTCCTGCCCCCACAACCCCCCAGCTGACCTTGGCAGCCCACAGCTGAGTCTCTGTCTCTCCGTAGGCGTGAAGGAGCCCGTGGAGTTGGTGGGAAGGTGCCAGGTCCCAGAGAGGCAGAGCTAAATGGGTGCCCTGGGTCAGCGAGGGCCCAGCAGGAAGACGAGGCTCAGAAGCAGCACTCGGTCAGCCTGTGGATGCAGTTCAGCCACATGATGGACACCCTGCTCTTCCGCCTCTATCTGCTCTTCCTGGCCACCTCCATCGTCACGGTCATCATCCTCTGGAACACCTAGGCAGATGCCCACCTGCAAACTCCAGGCAAGAGCTTCTCTAGCCTCCAGGAACCAGCCAGGCTCTCATCCCTGTCCAAATCCCACCTTACAGCCCTGGCAACCACCTTGTTTTCAACCCAGCCCTTCTGTTCAGTTTCAGACCAGACCTGAATGGTCTCCTAAGCTCTCCTGAGTCAGGTCCTTGCTCCTGCACGCCATCAGCTCCCCTCAGCCCTCCCACGAGTCCTGCCTGCCTGGCTCCTCAGGATTCAGGTTCTTGGAATACTTCCTTGATTGAATTTCCTCCAATAAACCCCTTTGCAGAAAGCACTGGCTCTTCTCTGCAGTATATTATAGTTTCAAAACCCTTGAGGTTAAGGGTCTTCTTGCAGAAACTTATTACCAAAGTAAGAAGGATTTTCTTGTTTGTGTGTTTGTTTTTTAAGTCTATTAGACAACATGTGAAAGTGGGGAGAGGGGAGAGAAGAGGCCAAAATCTATTACAAGAAATTATAATGAAATAAGGATTAACCTCCTAAATCCAGTTATCCCAGATTCAAGCTTCATAAATTAATAATGTGCCAGAACGAGGCATCTCTTGTTTAAAGAGTGAAGCCTTTTGTCACAGCCTGACATATGACTCATTCATCATTAAACACTTAGAGTGTTAACATAATCCCGAATTCTGCTAACTGTCTGTGTTGCAATTAGAGTTGATCCGTCCCTAATCATGCTAAGAAAAGAACACTGGGCCAAGGAGAGCACGTTTGAAAATGGCATCTGCTTTACTTGGGAGTAACACAAATGCCCCCATATGAACTGGAAAATTCCCCTTCCTGGCACTTGCCTTATCATTTTGAAAGTCTTTGTTTCTTGGCCCATTATTTCCAATAGCTTCTTGGGGGAAGTGGAGACCCCAATGTATCACTGTACACCAGAGCTGTGGCATGATTTGCTGGACACCAGGTTCAGAAAAGCACAGATTCGAGAGCACCTTAATTACAACTTGAACACAATCTTTCATTTTTAGCAACCATTTCTTTTCCTTTCTTTAGTTTATTCTACTACTGTCTATCTGAAGCCTAAATTTCCCAGGTTATAACAGGCTAGGAGTAAAAAGAAGATCACAATATTGTTCACTAAAGTATATTTCCTTGGTTCCTCCTCTCCACTGCTCTTCCTCAAACTCCTTTGGCTTCCTCTGGTCACTGGTGGCAAGGTCACCAAAGGGTGGCAAGGCTGCCAATGTCCACTAGAAGTGCTGCTGCTGGTGGTGTGGGCCTGAGGTCCCATCCCAATGTTCGCTGCAGGAGCTTCTGCCCTCTCAGAGCCCAGGCCACTGGAAGGCTGAACCCACAGTGCAGATGTTCCCACTGGATGCTGAGTCACCAGGACCAGCTGTAACTTGCTCTTTCCTTGCAGTCCCCTTCTGCTGGGACTCAGGCAGAAGTCCATGGGAATCTGGGCATACTGAGGCAGAAATACACTGCTATACTCTGAATGGCTCCTTTCACTCATGCTCCTGGTCTTCCAATTAAACTTGTGCTCCTTAATTCTCCTTTTCCTCTGCCTTTTTTTTTTTTTTTTTTTAATTTCAGGAAGGTCTTTGGCTCTTCGGTTTCTAGAACCTTGTCAAACACTCCCTTCACCATCACCAGCCCTCCAGGCATGTCAAAGATCTAGCTAAGCTTAAATCAGGAGCCCTGACATTCACCTAAATAAATGAGCATGTCTGTTATTATTTTGGATATCTGTTATTATTTTGGCAGTTCCTCGACTCACAGCTTTCTACAAAGTGGGTCTTTAGAAAGGACACAATATAGGTATAATAATAACCAACATTTATTAAGTTATTAATATGTGACAGGCACTTTTCTAAGTGCTTTATATGAATAAGCACATTTAATCCTTATGGTAACCCTGTGAAACAGGAACTATAGATCCACACATACCTTGGAGCCAAATGTGGAATTTTTCAGATTTTAAAAAGGTGACAATCATGCATGTACTATATGTTACTAACACCCCAAGTCAGCTATGGAGTAGCACCCTCTAATCAAACACAATTAATATTTCTGCAGTGAAATCTATGAATATTCACACTCGGTAGCAAAAATGAAACTACGTACAGACTCACAACTGTTCAGGTCAGGCTTTGCCACCAAATAATTTATGAAAAATAATTTGGTTTTCAAAGCCCTTTAGGTTTTAAAACTGTGGTTTTGTATTATTATCCCCATTTTATATATTCAAATACATGAAATGAAATAAATGAGAAAATGAAGCACAGAGAAGTGCAGTGATGGCCACTGAGCTGTCTCCCAAGTTTCCACAGCTAGTCAGGTGACAGAGCTGCAATTTGAACCGAGGAAGCTGGCTCAAGACACGGGACTCAGCCTCTGCCACACGACCCTCCAGAATGAGGATGAAACCAGACAGGTTCTCCAGGAGTCCCGTACTGAGATATCAATCCACTTCAAGTCTTTTTTTTTTTTTTTAATATTTATTTATTTGGCTGCACCGGGTTTTCATTGCGGCATGCGGGATCTTCATTGCGGCATGCAGGATTTTAGTTGAGGCATGCAGATCTTTAGTTGAGGCATGTGGACTCTTCAGTTGCGGCATGTGGGATCTAGTTCCCTGACCAGGCATTGAACCCGGGCCCCCTGCATTGGGAGCACGGAGTCGGCCACTGAACCACCAGGGAAGCCCCCACTTCAAGTTTTCATCGGCTAACACTATAGGAGAATTAAAACAGGAAGAGCAAGTCTCTGATCAGGGTCCCTAAGACAAACTTTCTTTTCAATTTCCTTTTACTCCCTCCCTCAGTCTTTTCTACTCCTCACCCCTCCCTCCCACCTTCATCATAAGTCATAACACCCAAATCCACTACCTGTACTTCCTCCACTGCTTCCTGGAGTATATATTTCCCCAAATCTGATCTGGGCAATCCCTCTTTCCTTTGTATTCTCTATGGATTTAACTTTTTGCTGCTGATATCTATTGCCAGATACTTTTGGATGTTCCACTCCTATGCCCTATCCTGAGACAGTCACCTCACCTGGAGACTCATCCTTGACTTTGCTGAGTAGCTCACTTACCCAGATTTCAAGAGGTTCTAAAATTATGTGAGGTCCATTTGCATCATTTTGTTCTTTCCACCGATCTTCATGGTACATATTTCTCTACTTATTTTCTTCACATTTTTTCCATTACATAGCTTTATGTTTTATTTGAATAGTAAATATGCACTTTATCTTTTTTGACGTATGGATTAAGACACTAAATCTCCTTTCAGTAAAAGAAGGCATGATATAATTATAGTGATTTTATTTTTTCCAAAATCAAAATCTGAACATGTGATCTTAACACACACTGGATAATCATACAGAACCTTTGAAATCAGAAAGCTCCCAGAAAAGTAACAAATGTGGTAGCTGTCTTTCTATTCCATCTATAACAGAATCATATGATAAGCACACTTTGTGCTAATGACTTTCCTCTTGTTAGGTGGCAAAGCTTTGAAAGTGCTTTGCAAGGTAATTTATGACCTCTTTAGGAAAATCTGCGGATAGGCAGCTGGTCCAGCCTGGGCCATCTTGCATTTGATGGCCTGTCTCTGCCAACAGCTCCTCGCCGCCCACTCAGCTGCACTGCTACCCTTTGGTCCTTGCACACATTTTTGTTCACTTTCTTTTTCTCTAAACCATTATAAGCAGTACTTCTCCACATTCTCTACATATTTTTTTGGTTCCATATTAACCCAGGATTAAAGTGTATTATCTCATTATTGTCTTTGCCTCTCTCTCCTCTTCCTGAAGACCCATTCTAGGATATGAAGTCACGGAATTCATTTCAAGCTTATCCTTTTCCTCCTCTCCAATTTATGATTCTCCCTTTGATAAACTCTCTTATTTAATCGATTGGCACTGGTTCTTCTATATAGCAGGGAAAAAAATAGCATAGTATAGAGACTTTGGGATCTGGCAGCCCTAATTTGATTCCATTACTTGTACAAGTGGCTTAACCTTACAAGTTTAAATGTCTTCATTTGTGAAATGGAGCCAATAACACAGATTAAATTGGTTTTTTTAAATTAATTAACTTATTTATTTTTGGCTGCGTTGGGTCTTCGTTGCTGCACGCAGGCTTTCTCTAGTTGTGGCGAGCGGGGGCTACTCTTTGTTGCGGTGCGCAGGCTTCTCATTGCAGTGGCTTCTCTTGTTTTGGAGCACGGACTCTGGGTGTGTGAGCTTCAGTAGTTGTGGCACACGGGCTCAGTAGTTGTGGCTCGCGGGCTCTAGAGCGCAGGCTCAGTAGTTGTGGCGCACAGGCTTAGTTCTCCGCAGCATGTGAAATCTTCCCGGACCAGGGCTCGAACCTGTGTCCCCTGCATTGGCAGGCAGGTTCTTAACCACTGCGCCACCAGGGAAGTCCCAGATTAAATTATTTTTAAAACATGGATTTAAAAAACCATTTATAGCCTTATAGAAACTAGAAAACCCAATGTGATACTCTAGAGAGCATCTTTTCATCATGCAGACTGACACCTAGAGTGCAAAATCGACATCTAGGTGGGAGGCACTAGACATAAAGAATTATAGACTTTCTAACACAACCCCCTCATTTTTTAGCTGAGAAAAATGAAGTGGAGAAAAGTGAAGTGATAAGTATGGGGTTGTCACACTTCAAGAGAATTCAAGCCTGTTAAAGTGGCAGCCACAGCTGAGTGGTTGTCTTGGTCTCTTTTCCCAGGTGCCTCTGAGGAGTCCCAGGACCCTCCCTCTTTCTGTTCCAGGCACCATAGCCAACCTGACTTAGCTAGTGACTCACCCTGCAGTTTGGATGTTTTGGCTGCCTCCATGCTCCTGGATCCTTAGCCCTGGCCAATGGCCTCTGTATGTGATTGCCATCCATCAGGGCTGCAAAAGAACGGCCCACACTTACCCTCCTCCCTCTACCAGCTAATTCTGCCCTTGCCAGGTTACAGCTATATTCCCAAATCTGATCCCTCAGGATCCCAGACGAATGGGGCCACCAGAGGGCCATGTAGTGTGATCCCCTTTGGAATAAGTTAAGGTGAAATGTGCTGGTATCTGACTTGCAAAACTACAGCTCCTGTCCCTACTGTTTACCTTTGGAGCCAAACGTTGTCTAGGCCCAGGGATTTCATTTGTGGAAACCTAGGGGCCTAATAATCTAGTCCACAAGACTCCCCAGCTATAGAGTAATGAAAAGAGCAAGGAAAGAACAATGGAACTAGACTGACCTGGGTTTGAATCTAGATTCTACCAATATCCACCTGGATGGGCACTGAGCAAGATTTAGATTTTTTTTACCTCTCTATACCTCAGTTTTCTAATCTGTAAAATTGGGAGTAATAGTGCTGACCTCTCAAAGCAGTTGTGAGGATATGAACACTGTACGTAAAGTACATAACACAGTATAGAGCACATGGCACAAACTCGATAGATGATAGCAAAGCAATCTACAGGTTCAATGCAATCCCCATCAAATTACCAATGACATTTTTCACAGAACTAGAACAAGAATTTTACAATTTGTATGGAAACACAAAAGACCCCAAATAGCCAAAGCAATCTTGAGGAAGAAAAACGGAGCTGGAGGAATCAGGCTCCCTGACTTCAGACTATACTACAAAGCTACAGTAATCAAAACAGTATGGTACTGGCACAAAAACAAATGTAGATCAATGGAACAGGATAGAAAGGCCAGAGATAAACCCATGCACATAAGGTCACCTTATCTTTGACAAAGGAGGCAAGAATATACAATGGAGAAAAGACAGCCTCTTCAATAAGTGGGGCTGGGAAAACTGCACAGCTACATGTAAAACAATGAAGTTAGAACACTCCCTAACACCATACACAAAAATAAACTCAAAATGGATTAAAGACCTAAATGTAAGGCCAGACTCTATAAAACTCTTAGAGGAAAACACAGGAAGAACACTCTTTGACATAAATCACAGCAAGATCTTTTTTGACCCACCTCCTAGAGTAATGGAAATAAAAACAAAAATAAACAAATGGGACCTAATGAAACTTCAAAGCTTTTGCAAAGCAAAGGAAACTACAAACAAGACAAAAAGGCAACCCTCAGAATGGGAGAAAATATTTGCAAACGAATCAACTGACAAAGGATTAATCTCCAAAATATATAAACAGCTCATGCAGCTCAATATTAAAAAAACAAACAACCCAATCCAAAAATGGGCAGAAGACCTAAATAGACATTTCTCCAAAGAAGACATACACATGGCCAAGCGGCACATGAAAAGCTGCTCAACATCACTAATTATTAGAGAAATGCAAATCAAAACTACAATGAGGTATCACCTCACACCAGTTGGAATGGGTATCATCAGAAAATCTACAAACAACAAATGCTGGAGAGGGTGTGGAGAAAAGGGAACCCTCTTGCACTGTTGGTGGGAATGTAAATTAATACAGCCACTATGGAGAACAGTACGGTGGTTCCTTAAAAAACTAAAAATAGAACTACCATATGACCCAGCAATCCCACTGCTGGCCATATGCCCTGAGAAAACCATAATTCACAAAGAGACATGTACCACAATGTTCATTGCAGCACTATTTACAATAGCCAGGACATGTAGGCAACCTAAATGTCCATCAACAGATGAATGGATAAAGAAGGTGTGGCACATATAGACAATGGAATATTAGTCATAAAAAGGAACGAGGGCTTCCCTGGTGGTGCAGTGGTTGAGAGTCTGCCTGCCAATGCAGGGGACACAGGTTCGAGCCCTGGTCTGGGAGGATCCCACATGCTGCGGAGCAGCTGGGCCCGTGGGCCACAACTACTGAGCCTGCGCGTCTGGAGCCTGTGCTCCGCAACAAGAGAGGCCGCAATAGTGAGAGGCCCGCGCACCGCAATGAAGAGTGGCCCCCGCTTGCCGCAACTGGAGAGGGCCCTCGCACAGAAGCGAAGACCCAACACAGCTAAAAATAAATAAATAAATTTATAAAAAAAAAAAAAAAAGGAACGAAATTGAGGTTTTTGTAGTGAGGTGGATGGACCTAGAGTCTGTCATACAGAGTGAAGAAGTCAGTCAGAAAGAGAAAAACAAATACCGTATGCTAATGCATATATATGGAATCTAAAAAAGCAGTACTGATGAACCCAGTGGCAGGGCAGGAATAAAGACGCAGACGTAGAGAACGGATTTGAGGTCACGGTGGGGGTGAGGGGAAGCTGGGATGAAGTGAGAGAGTAGCATTGACATATATACACTACCAAATGTAAAATGGATAGCTAGTGGGAAGCAGCTGCACAGCACAGGGAGATAAGCTCGGTGCTTTGTGACCACCTAGAGGGGTGAGATAGGGAGGATGGGAGGGAGGCTCAAGAGGGAGGGGATATGGGGATATATGTATACATATAGCTGATTCACTTTGTTATACAGCAGAAACTAACACAACATTGTAAAGCAATTATACTCCAATAAAGATGTTAAAAAAAAATAATAAATAAAAGCAATAAACAAAAATAAATAAATAAATGGTAGCTCCAGTTAGGCCATTCTGAGCATGGTCTTCACTGGAAACTTAGAGGGGACAGTCAGAAATAAAAGTCCGGGCCCTGGCTCCAGCCCTCTGGAGGCTGCTGTGCCTCTGCCAAACCCCAGCTCCACCAAACTGCACCCAAGGTGGAGGCCCACACCTCAGCCACACCATGGGAACAGCAGGTAACTTCTCTGATATGGCCTCAGGACTCCCATGAGGATACCAATCACCTTTCTTACATCTGCCAAAGGTGCCTGCGTCTCTCTCCCCATCCATGGTAAACTGACAGGCCAGATATTTAACTAAAATTTATTGAGCATCTTTTCATGCCTGTTGGGCATCTATATATCTTCTCTGGAACAATGTCTATTCAGGTCTTCCGTCCATTTTTTAATCGGGTTGTCTGGGTTTTTTTGATATTGAGTTGTATGTGTTGCTTATATATTTTGGATATTAAACCCTTATCGCTAATCATCAGAGAAATGCAGATCAAAACCACAATGAAATATCACCTCCCACTGTCAGAATGGCTATCATCAAAAAGTCTACAAATAACAGATGTTGGTGAGGATGTAGAGAAAAGGGAATCCTAGTACACTGTTGGTGGGAATGTAAATTGGTGCAGCCACTATGGAAAACAGTATGGAGATTCCTCAAAATTAAGAATGGAACTACCATATGATCCAGAAATTCCACTCCTGGGTATATATCAGAAGAAAACGAAAACATTAATTTGAAATGATTCATGAACCCAATGTTCACTGCAGCATTACTTACAATAGCCAAGACATGGAAGCAACCTAAGTGTCTATCAGCAGAGGAATGGATAAAGAAGATGGGAGATAGATACAAAGATATAGATATAGAGATATGATGGAATACGACTATAATACTATATACTATATAATACTATATATAATATATATGTAATGGAATACTACTCAGCCACAAAATGAATGAAATTCTGCCATTTGCAACAACATGGATGGACCTAGAGGGTATTATATTTAGTGAAATAAGTCAGACAAAGACAAATATTGTATGTTATCATTTACATGTGAAATCTAAAAAAACAAACAAATGAATGTAACAAGACAGAAACAGACTCACAGATATAGAGAACAAACTAGTGGTTACCAGTGGGGAGAGGGAAGTGGGGAGGGGTAAGATAGGGATAGGGGATTAATAGGTATAAACTCTTATGTATAAAATAAATAAGCAACAAGGATGTATTGTACAGCACAGGAAATATAGCCAATATTTTATAGTGTTTTAAATGGAGTATAATCTATCAAAATATTTAATTACTATGTTGTACACCTGAAACTAATATTGTAATATTGTAAATCAACTACATTTCAATTGAAAAGCACTTATTGCCTACTTACTGCTATATGCCACACACTGAGGGACCAAAAAAAAAAAAATGTTTCCGTCTCTCCCTGAAATTACAGAGCAGGAGGAGAGACACACATGTAAAGAGATGTTTCCAGTTTAAGGGTCACAACAGCATTCAGGAGCACATATGCAAGTGTGCGTGTGTGTGTGTGTGTGTTTGTATAAGAGACAGAAAGAGAGAAGGAGAGAGAGAGAGATTGAGGAAGGCTTCACAGAAGACTAGATGCTTGAGTTGAGCTGAATCTTTAAGAATGTATTAGTGGGACAAGAGATCAATGGTAGAATGTGTATTTTAGGTCGAGGGAATGTGGAGAAATAAAATCACATACTGAATGTTGAGGCGCTACTTAGTATGTAGTGTTTCTCCCTGTGTAGTCCAAGATCCACGTGCATTAGAAGCAGCTGTGGATCTAGTTTAAAATGTAAATTCCTGAGCACTGTTGCCTGCAATTCTGATTTGGGGCTAAGATTCAGATTTAGGGCCAGAGTGGTGAGGGTAAGGCACATTAGGTAATTCTGATACATATTAAAGATAAGAACAACTCTTTTATAACGTAAAATCAAAAGTGGGACTTCCCTGGTGGTCCAGTGCTTAAGACTCTGTGCTCCCAATGCAGGGGGCCCAGATTGGATCCCTGGTCAGGGAACTAGATCCCGCATGCTGTAACTAAAAAAGATCCCACATGCCGCAACTAAAGATCCCAAATGCTGCAACTAAGACCCGGCGCAACCAAATAAATAAATAAATATTAAAAAATAAAATAAAATCCAAAGCAAAATGATGGAGAGATAGGTGGGACTTAAGTCAGAGAGTACTTTACATCATGCTAAGGAGTGAGATTTCATCCTATAAGCCAGTGGTTCTCTAAGTGTGGTCCCAGGATGAGTAGCTGCAGCAGCACCTGCAAAACTTGTTGAAAATACAAATTCTCAGATTCAGCAATCTTAACATAACTGCTATAGACAATGGGAGCCAGTGAAAGATTTCAAGTATAAGAAGGACATGGTCAGCTCTGCATTTCAAATTACACAGCCTACACACTGGAGGATAAGTTAGAAAAAGCCAGACTAGAAGTGAGACCATTAAGGAGGTGACCAGACGTGAAGCCCGGGGGCTTTGATGGTACTATACAGTCTCCAGAGAGATTCTTTACCATCTAGTGTCTGCATAGGGCTTAAGAATCAGGATGAAGGTGACACCTGCCCTCATCTCGGAGGAGAGGAGGCTCTCAAGGCTACTCACACAGACCCTGCTGACTGGCCTGGGTGCTGGAGCCTCTGAGCCTCGGACACTGTTTCTCACCTGGGCTCCTAAATCCAGTGTCTGTGCCTCTGGCCTTGATATCCAAAGCCATAGGGAATCTAGTGCCCAACCTGCCTATTCCTGATTCCCCAGAGTACAGCCATGGAGACACCAGACACCAATACTAAGAAGCCTGAAAAGGATGTGCAAGTGTCGGCTCACTGTACATGCTGGGAGTTCCATGAAGATAGGCCAGAAATTGCCCAGCCAGTCAGGACAAGGAATGAGACGAGAGGACACAGTGACCATCCTATAATCATTTGGGATTCTTTTTAAAAAAATTGTTGGGAATTCCCTTGCAGTCCAGTGTTTAGGACTCGGTGCTTTCACTGCCAGAGCCCAGGTTTGATCCCTGGTCAGGGAACTAAAAAAAAAGAAAAAGAAAAGTTAAATCTCTAGGAATCCAAGTTGCCAGTGCTCAGGCTGTGGGATATTTTACCCCCAAATGGATCTTTGGCAATGTATGCAGACATTATTAAGGTTACGACTGGGGTGGGGAATGGAACTGGCATCTAGTGGGCCAGAGATGCTGCTAAATATCTTACAGGGCACAGGACAGTCCTCCAAACAAAGGACTATCCAGCGCCAAATGCCAACAGTACTGAGGTTGAGAAACTCTGCTCTAGGCAATCCCAGGTTCACAGGAGTCCTAACTGGCCCCATATTTGCCTAAGGAGGCAGCTAAAGCCCAAATTCAGAGCTGCTGTTTTTTAGGTGTCATGACTGAGTGCCCAAGAATCCTCAAGATATATGAACCCAAGATGGAGGCTCCAAAGATGCCCAGAGAAAGCTGAGAGTGGAGGAAGTCCCTGACCCTCCCACAACGACCCCTGAATCAGCTAAGAGTTTCTGAACCATCTCCTAGTTCTGAGTCACCATGAAAGCCCACAGCTTGGCTTAGGAGAGACATGCATCTGGAGCTAAAATGGGAGTCTTAGAGACTCCCCAGGATATTCCAGAGAATGTTGGGGACAACTATTCCTAATGGGCTCAGAAAATGATAATCCAGCTACTGCAGTTCTGTCTAAATATAGCTAACTTCCCCTATCTGAGAGCCTAGTGGAGAAGAGAAGGAGGAGGCAGGCATACCCAGGAGGGATGTCCAAACCACATTTGTAACAAGGAACTGTATCCTGGCATTAACTCTAAGCGAGAGCTAGCCTAAGCTAGTATGCCCCCTAAACAAGCATTCCAGGTGCTTACTAATTTGTCTGAGATGGAGGACTGGCCAGTGTGAAAACTACCCTGTACACGTAAAGAATTCTGAAGGTAGAAAGAGACACAATGTCCATGCTGAAAAACTATGTGATTCTTATATGGCTTGTTAAGAAGCCATAAGCATTGGAAAACCTGCAACCCTGGTTACTTTAAGTACTATCATTTTTATTGTTTTACTTGAAAATGGTCCCTAATTCATCATTTTAGGTATTTTTATATAAGATGATCAATAGGGGGGACCTTCAAGATGGCGGAGGAGTAAGACGTGGAAATCACCTTCCTCCCCACAGGTACATCAGAAACACATCTACATGTGGAACAACTCCTACAGAACACCTACTGAACGCTGGCAGAAGACCTCAGACTTCCCAGAAGGCAAGAAACTCCCCACGTACCTGGGTAAGGCAAAAGAAAAAACAGACAAAAGAATAGGGACGGCACCTCACCTCTGGGAGGGAGCTGTGAAGGAGGAAAAGTTTCCACCTACTAGGAAGCCCCTTCACTGGCAGACGGGGGGTGGGTGGGGGGGAAGCTTCAGAGCCAAGGAGGAGAGTGCAGGAACAGGGGTGCAGAGGGCAAAGCGAAGAGATTTCCACACAGAGGATCGGTGCCGACCAGCACTCACCAGTCTGAAAGGCTTGTCTGCTCACCCACCGGGGCGGGTGAAGGCTGGGAGCTGAGGCTTGGGCTTTGGAGGTCAGACCCCAGGGAGAGGACTGGGGTTGGCCGTGTGAACACAGCTTGAGGGGGCTAGTGCACCACAGCTAGCCGGGAGGGAGTCCAGGAAAAAGTCTGGACCTGCCTAAGAGGCAAGAGACCATTGTTTGGGGGTATGCGAGGAGAGGGGATTACTTCCCCGTGTGCCCACAGAAGGCAGAGCACCACCTAAGCGAGCTCCAGAGACAGGCGCGAGCCGTGGCCACCAGCTTGCACCCCAGAGACAGGCAAGAAATGCTAAGGCTGCTGCTGCTGCCACCAAGAAGCCTGTGTGCAAGCACAGGTCACTACCTACACCCCACCCCCGGGAGCCTGTGCAGCCCACCACTGCCAGGGTCCCAAGATCCAGGGACAACTTCCCTGGGAGAACACATGGTGCGCCGCAGGCTGTTGCAACTTCATGCCGGCCTCTGCCGCTGCAGGCTCACCCCACATTCCAATTATGACTACTGTACCCCTCCCTCTCCCCGGCCTGAGAGAGCAAGAGAGACCTAATCATCCGCTGCTTTAACCCCCCTCCCCCCGTCTGGGCGGGAAACAGATGCCTGAGGGCGACCTACATGCAGAGGCAGGGCAAAAACCAAAGCTGAACCCCAGGAGCTGTTCGAACAAAGAAGAGAAAGGGAAATTTCTCCCAGCAGCCTCAGGAGCAACGGATTAAATCCCGACAATCAACCTGATGAACCCTGCATCTGTGGAACACCTGAATAGACAACGAATGTTCCCAAAATTGAGGCAGTGGACTTTGGGAGCAACTGTAGACTTGGGGTTTGCTGTCTGCGACCGATTTGTTTCTGATTTGTATGTTTATCTTAGTTTAGTTTTTAGTGCTTGTTATCATTGGAGGATTTGTTTATTGATTTGGTTGCTCTCTTTTTTAAAAATTTTATTATTATTATTATTTTTTAAAATAAATTTATTTATTTATTTTTGGCTCCTTTGGGTCTTCGTTGCTGTGCGTGGGCTCTCTCTAGTTGTGGCGAGCGGGGGCTACTCTTCGTTGCAGTGCGCGGGCTTCTCATTGTGGTGGCTTCTCTTGTTGTGGAGCACAGGCTCTAGGCGCGCGGGCTTCAGTAGTTGTGGCTCGCAGGCTCCAGCGTGCAGGCTCAGGAGTTGTGGCGCCCGGGCTTAGTTGCTCCGTGGCATGTGGGATCTTCCCGGACCAGGGCTCGAACCCACGTCCCCTGCATTGGCAGGCGGATTCTTAACCACTGCGCCACCAGGGAAGCCCTATTATTACTTTTTTAATTTGATTTTTTTTTCCTTTTTTTTCTTCCTTTTCTTCTGAGCTGTGTGGCTGACAGGGTCTTGGTGCTCCGGCCTGGTGTCAAGCCTGAGCCTCCAAGGTGGGAGAGCCGAGTCCAGGACATTGTACCACCAGATACCTCCCGGCCCCACATAATATCAATCAGCGAGAGCTCTCCCAGAGAACTCCGTCTCAACACTAAGACCCAGCTCCACCCAACAGCCAGCAAGCTCCAGTGCTGGACACCCCATGCCAAACAACTAGCAAGACAGGAACACAACCCCACCCATTAGCAGAGAGGCTGCCTAAAATCATACTAAGTTCACAGACACTCCAAAACACACCACCAGACGTGGCCCTGCCCACCAGAAAGACAAGATCCAGTCCCAACCACCAGAACACAGGCACCAGTCCCCTCCACCAGGAAGCCTACACAAGCCACTGAACCAACCTCACCCACTGGGGGCAGACACCAAAAACAACGGGAACTACAAACCTGCAGCCTGCAAAAAGGAGACCCCAAACACAGTAGTTAAACAAAATGAGAAGACAGAGAAATATGCAGCAGATGAAGGAGCAAGGTAAAAACCCACCAGACCAAACAAATGAAGAGGAAATAGACCATTTACCTGAAAAAGCATTCAGAATAATGATAGTAAAGATTATCCAAAATCTTGGAAATAGAATGCAGAAAGTACAAGAAATGTTTAACAAGGACCTAGAAGAACTAAAGAGCAAACAAACAATGATGAGCAACACAATAAATGAAATTAAAAATTCTCTAGAAGGAATCAATAGCAGAATAACTGAGGCAGAAGAATGGATAAGTGACCTGGAAGATAAAATACTGGAAATAACCATCACAGAGCAGAATAAAGAAAAAAAAATGAAAAGAATTGAGGACAGTCTCAGAGACCTCTGGGACAACATTAAACACACCAACATTCGAATTATAGGGGTCCCAGAAGAAGAAGAGAAAAACAAAGGGACTGAGAAAATATTTGAAGAGATTATAGTTGAAAACTTCCCCAATATGGGAAAGGAAATAGTTAATCAAGTCCAGGAAACACAGAGAATCCCATACAGGATAAATCCAAGGAGAAACACGCCAAGACACATATTAATCAAACTATCAAAAATTAAATACAAAGAAAAAATATTAAAAGCAGCAAGGGAAAAGCAACAAATAACATACAAGGGAATCCCTGTAAGGTTAACAGCTGATCTTTCAGCAGAAACTCTGCAAGCCAGAAGGGAATGGCAGGACATATTTAAAGTGTTGAAAGGGAAAAAGCTACAACCAAGATTACTCTACCCAGCAAGGATCTCATTCAGATTTGACAGAGAAATTAAAACCTTTACAGACAAGCAAAAGCTAAGAGAATTCAGCACCACCAAACCAGCTTTACAACAAATGCTAAAGGAACTTCTCTAGGCAGGAAACACAAGAGAAGGAAAGACCTACAAAAACAAACCCAAAATAATTTAAAAAAATGGTAATAGGAACATACATATCAATAATTACCTTAAATGTAAATGGATTAAATGCTCCAACCAAAACACACAGATTGGTTGAATGGATACAAAAACAAGACCCATATATATGCTGTCTACAAGAGACCCATTTCAGATCTAGGGACACATACAGACTGAAAGTGAGGGGATGGAAAAAGATATTCCATGCAAATGGAAATCAAAAGAAAGCTGGAGTAGCAATTCTCATATCAGACAAAATAGGGAATCTAAAAAAAAAAAAAAAAATGGTCATGAAGAACCTAGGGGCAGGACGGGAATAAAGACGCAGACCTACTAGAGAATGGATTTGAGAACACGGGGAGGGGGAAGGGTAAGCTGGGACAAAGTGAGAGAATGGCATGTACATATATACACTACCAAATGTAAAACCGATAGCTAGTGGGAAGCAGCTGCATAGCACAGGGAGATCAGCTCAGTGATTTGTGATCACCTAGAGGGGTGGGATAGGGAGGGTGGGAGGGAGGGAGATGGAAGAGGGAAGAGATATGGGGATATATGTATATGTATAGCTGATTCACTTTGCTATAAAGCAGAAACTAACACACACACACAAATAAATAAATAAAATAAAAAAGTGAAGTATAATAATAAGAACATTCTTATTATTAAAAAGAAAACATTTTTCCTAAAAAAAAAAAAGACTTTAAAATAAAGACTATTACAAGAGACAAAGAAGGACACTACATAATGATCAAGGGATCAATCCAAGAAGAAGATACAACAATTGTAAATATTTATGCACCCAACGTAGGAGCACCTCAAAACATAAGGCAAACACTAACAGCCATAAAAGGGGAAATCGATGGTAACACAATCATAGTAGGGGACTTTAACACCCCACTTTCACCAATGGACAGATCATCCAAAATGAAAATAAATAAGGAAACACAAGTGTTAAATGACACATTAAACAAGACGGACTTAATTGATATTCATAGGACTTTCCATCCAAAAACAACAGAATACACTTTCTTCTCAAGTGCTCATGGAACATTCTCCAGGATAGATCATATCTTGGGTCACAAATCAAGCCTCAGAAAATTTAAGAAAATTAAAATCGTATCAAGTATCTTTTCCAACCACAACGCTATGAGACTAGATATCAATTACAGGGAAAAAAACGGTAAAAACTGCAAACACATGGAGGCTAAACAATACACTACTAAATAACCAAGCGATCACTGAAGAAATCAAAGAGGAAATCACAAAATACCTAGAAACAACTGACAATGAAAACATGACGACCCAAAATGTATGGGATGCAGCAAAAGCAGTTCTAAGAGGGAAGTTTATAGCAATACAATCCTACCTCAAGAAACAAGAAAAATCTCAAATAAACAACCTAAACTTACACCTAAAGCAATTAGAGAAAGAAGAAGAAGAACAACAAAAAAAACCAAACCCAAAGTTAGCAGAAGGAAAAAAGTCATAAAGATCAGATCAGAAATAAATGAAAAAGAAATGAAGGAAACAATAGCAAAGATCAATAAAACTAAAAGCTGGTTCCTTGAGAAGATAAACAAAATTGATAAACCATTAGCCAGACTCGTCAAGAAAAAAAGGGAGAAGACTCAAATCAACAGAATTAGAAATGAAAGAGGAGAAGTAACAACTGACACTGCAGAAATACAGAGGATCATGAGAGACTACTACAAGCAACTATATGTCAATAACATGGACAACCTGGAAGAAAGGGACGAATTCTTAGAATAGCACACCCTTCCAAGACTGAACAAGGAAGAAACAGAAAATATGAACAGACCAATCACAAGCACTGAAACTGAAACTGTGATTAAAAATCTTCCAACAGGGACTTCCCTGGTGGTGCAGTGGTTAGGTCTCTGCCCTCCCAATGCAGGGGGCCCGGGTTCATTCCCTGGTCAGGGAGCTGGATCCCACATGCATGCCACAACTAGGAGTTTGCATGCCACAACTAAGAAGCCTGGAAGCCGCAACTAAGGAGACTACCTGACTCAACTAAGACCCAGCACAACCAAATAAATATTTTAAAAATAAATAACTATTTTTTTAAAAAAAGATAAAATAAAATCTTCCAGCAAACAAAAGCCCAACACCAGATGGCTTCACAGGTGAATTCCATCAAACATTTAGAGAAGAGCTAACACCTATCCTTCTCAAACTCCTCCAAAATATAGCAGAGGGAGGAACACTCCCAAACTCATTCTATGAGGCCACCATCACCCTGATACCAAAACCAGACAAAGATATGACAAAAAAAGAAAACTACAGGCCAATATCACTGATGAACATAGATGCAAAAATCCTCAACAAAATACTAGCAAACAGAATCCAACAGCACATTAAAAGGATCATACACCATGATCAAGTGGGGTTTATCCCAGGAATGCAAGGATTCTTCAATATACGCAAATCAGTCAATGTGATACACCATATTAACCAACTGAAGGATAAAAACCATATGATAATCTCAATAGATGCAGAAAAAGCTTTTGACAAAATTCAACACCCATTTATGATAAAAAACTCTCCAGAAAGTAGGCATAGAGGGAACCTACCTCAACATAATAAAGGCCATGTATGACAAACCCACAGCCAACATTTTTCTCAATGGTGAAAAACTGAAACCATTTCCTCTAAGATCAGGAACAAGACAAGGTTGCCCACTCTCACCACTATTATTCAACATACTTTTGGAAGTTTTAGCCACCGCAATCAGAGAAGAAAAAGAAATAAAAGGAATCCAAATCGGAAAAGAAGTAAAACTGTCACTGTTTGCAGATGACATGATACTATATATAGAGAATCCTAAAGATGCTACCAGAAAACTACTAGAGCTAATCAATGAATGGTAAAATAGCAGGATACAAAATTAATGCACAGAAATCTTTTGCATTCCTATACACTAATGATGAAAAATCTGAAAGAGAAATTAAGGAAACGCTCCCATTTACCATTACAACAAAAAGAATAAAATACCTAGGAATAAACCTACCTAAGGAGACAAAAGACCTGTATGCAGAAAACTATAAGACACTGATGAAAGAAATTAAAGATGATACAAACAGATGGAGAGATATACCATGTTCTCGGATTGGAAGAATCAACGTTGTGAAAATGACTATACTACCCAAAGCAATCTACAGATGCAATGCAATCCCTATCAAACTACCAATGGCATTTTTCACAGAACTAGAACAAAAAATTTCACAATTTGTGTGAAAACACAAAAGACCCTGAATAGCCAAAGCAATCTTGAGGAAGAAAAACAGAGCTGGAGGAATCAGACTCCCTGACTTCAGACTATACTACAAAGCTACAGTAATCAAGACAGTATGGTACTGGCACAAAAACAGAAATATAGATCAATGGAACAGGATAGAAAGCCCAGAGATAAACCCACACACATATGGTCACCTTATCTTTGATAAAGGAGGTAAGAATATACAATGGAGAAAAGACAGCCTCTTCAATAAATGGTGCTGGTAAAACTGGACAGCTAAATGTAAAAGGATGAAACTAGAACACTTCCTAACTCCATACACAAAAATAAACTCAAGATGGATTAAAGACCTAAATGTAAGGCCAGACACTATAAAACTCTTAGAGGAAAACATAGGCAGAACACTCTATGACATAAATCACAGCAAGATCCTTTCTGACCCACCTCTAGAGAAATGGAAATAAAAACAAAAATAAACAAATGGGACCTAATGAAACTTAAAAGCTTTTTCACAGCAAAGGAAACCATAAACAAGACGAAAAGACAACCCTCAGAATGGGAGAAAATATTTGCAAATGAAGCAACTGACAAAGGATTAATCTCCAAAATTTACAAGCAGCTCATGCAGCTCAATATCAAAAAAACAAACAACCCAATCCAAGAATGGGCAGAAGACCTAAATAGACATTTCTCCAAAGAAGATATACAGGTTGCTAACAAACACATGAAAGGATGCTCAACATCACTAATCATTAGAGAAATGCAAATCAAAACCACAATGAGGTATCACCTCACACTGGCCAGAATGGCCATCATCAAAAAATCTACAAAAAATAAATGCTGGAGAGGGTGTGGAGAAAAGGGAACCCTCTTGCACTGTTGGTGGGAATGTAAATTAATACAGCCACTATGGAGAACAGTATGATGGTTCCTTAAAAAACTAAAAATAGAACTACCATATGACCCAGCAATCCCACTGCTGGCCATATGCCCTGAGAAAACCATAATTCAAAAAGAGACATGTACCCCAATGTTCATTGCAGTACTATTTACAATAGCCAGGACATGGAAACAACTTAAGTGTTCATCGACAGATGAATGGATAAAGAAGATGTGGCACATATATACAATGGAATGTTACTCAGCTGTTAAAAGAAACGAAATTGAGTTATTTGTAGTGAGGTGGTTGGACCTAGAGACTGTCATACAGAGTGAAGTAAGTCAGAAAGAGAAAAACAAATACCGTATGCTAACACATATATATGGGATCTAAAAAAAAAAAAAGGTTCTGATGAACCTAGGGGCAGGACAGGAATAAGACGCACATGTAGAGAATGGACTTGAGAACACAGGGAGGGGGAAGGGTAAGCTGGGACGAAATGAGAGATTAGCACTGACATATATACGCTACCAGATGTAAAATAGACAGCTAGTGGGAAGCAGCTGTATAGCACAGGGAGATCAGCTTGATGCTTTGTGACCACCTAGAGGGGTGGGATAGGGTGGATGGGAGGGAGGTGCAAGAGGGAGGGGATATGGGGATATATGTATACATATAGCTGATTCACAGCAGAAACTAATACAACAGAAACTAATACAACTAATACAACATTGTAAAGCAATTATACTCCAATAAAGATGTTTTTTAAAAAAAAATGATCAATAGATTGTGGGTGTTTGATTCTTGCGGTTAATGACAAAATTTATTTTGCCTTAAATTTATTATTTTCTAAATTATGATCAGAAAATACAAGGTCCAGTTGCCATCTCTCTATTTACTTGGCTCCATTTCTTTTTTCTGCATACTCCTATCCAATATCTGCATTGTAGGATTGTTGGGGAACTACATAAAATGAGGTATACAATGCCTGGCATACAGTAAAGTACTCAATATGTTAGTTACCACCTGCAGCAGCAGCAGCAGGAAAAATAGCTCCTGAGATTTCCAGATCCCAGAGTTGAAACTCTGACTCCCCTGGTCGGAAGCAAACCTGTGCCTTACTGCTTTATTTCTCCTGCCTCTATCACCTCCACTTCCTGGCAGCTATATCTACTTCTAAGTCCAATTGGGACTCAGGTCCCGTTTTTCAGCCAACTTTGATAAAAACAAGATACATGTCAACTATCTTCAGCCACTTTCAGCAGGGCTTGAAGTTAACCCTCTTTTCCTAGATCCAAGGTCTGGGAACCTAGCCTACCTGTGTAACTCAAGTGTCCCTTGAAAGCCCTTCACTCTTGGCCAGTCCAAGAGTCCGGTGCCCTACGGGTGTGTCCATGTGGACACGGTAGTACTTTGGTCCTACATGACATGATGGCCCAATCCTTTGGGAAGTTTCCAAAGAAGGGAAGAAATGACTTACAGAGCTGGTGGGGCTGAAGGGCTGCAGACATTTCAAACTTTAAACAAAAGATATTTCAGCCTTCTGTCCTGTACTTTCCCACTTTGGGCCCCTAAGTCATTTCTGCCTGCCTTAGTTTCTATTTTGGGCTGTCATGATCTTCCATTCTAAACAAAGTTTCTTTTGTACTCTAGGTCTTACTCTTCACCCTTTCTGCAAGGAGAAATTTCCAACTTTCTGGAAATGTAGCTAAGATACTTAACATAACAACGCCCCAATTCACTCATTTGGTCCGATTGTGTTTTTCTACAGAGATGTCACATAAGACATAACATTGCCACAGGCCATTAATATTTATGCTAGCTGAGATGAGTAGTTTATGATAATGTATAACACTATTGACAACATAAAGATGTTAAAAACAGATCTGCTACCTGTTTTGTGACGTCTAATTATCATGTAATCAATGCATAGAGTAAAAAATTGTATGGAGAACATTAGTCTGGGGGAGAATGAATTAGGGAGGCAGAAAGACTGGAGAGAGGAAATCTAGCTGGGGAATGTTGGAAAAATATAAGCAGTAGATAATGAAGCTATGAATCAAGATTTATAATTTGGCATTTGCAATTACTCTGAATGAATACATAACCAAATCACTACATATTGTTACCTTTCCAAATCTGCAGATTCCTTGGCCTTAGAAAAATAATAATTCATATTTCCCCAGCCCACGCTCTCTCATTAAAGTGAGTTATTTTGTTATTGATCTCAGCACAGAGCTTCCAAACAGGATGCTTCTCCCTTAATCTTGGCCCAACTTTCTCCCTTCCTGGAGCCCGGAAAGCATACCTGGACAGGGCTAAAGCAGGACACTCTGCTGTGACCTCTCTGGCCACAGCCTCTCACCAGGGTGTGGTCACCTGTCATGAGCAGTATTCAAAACCAGGAACCAAGGTGTGGTCCAAGCTCCTTTAAGCCCCAGGGTTTAGGGGCTCCTGGTGAGTCCCCAGAGAAGAGTCCAGAAGAGGAGGATGGAAGGGCGGTGGCCTGCTAGGAGGGGAATCCTCTTGTGCTTCACTATCAGCCTCCTGCTTCAAGGTAAGATGGGGCAAGAACAGGGAAGACCAGAGTGTGGTTCTGAAGGATATCTAGGAACTTCCTTCTGGTACTTGAAGGACATTAGAATTAACATGTTAAATAGTTCTTCCATAATGTCAGTGTTTTGATTTCCTTTTGGTGACAAATAGAAAGACATTCCACTGCTCAGGACACACAGCCCTCCTCTCTCCCTGACTGCACAGGGATCTACCAAACTGTCCCATTTCACCACCTCTCCAATTCTACGTTTTCATTGTCCTCCAGTGCCTCTTCCACCACACCCTCATCCTACCCTCTTTGTCTCTTTTTCCTTTGATACGGTGTCTATGAAAAGAGTAGCCCTGAAGGAGTAAGTAAAATACTAAGAGAGGGTGGGAATCAATCTGAGGTAGAAGAAAGTGGATACTTTGCCTCCATGAGGGAGTATTTGTTCCCGGTCTGGGTACATACCTTAAATGTTATGGAAAGAGATGGAGATAGACAGGAGCAGGCAGAGAAAAAGATAACACAAAAATGGGAATGGGGCAAAGATTCTGCTCAGGTACTGAGATGGCTCCCTGGCCATGGCCAGGAGAGAACACCCACATAGGGCTCACTATATGACTGGCATATGGTTTATGCTCAGTGATATCGCCTCATGATCCCAGTGCTGGAAATAAATCCTAAGATATCTGAGGTCACTAAATCTGAGAAGGGCAAAATAAGCATAAAGCACCAAGGTAAGCTTTCAGAATACCTACTATATGTTTCCCATATCTACCTAGTAAGTGCAGTTGTTTATCTCTCTTATCTTCTTGATAAATCAGCTCTTGTCTTACATAAACAGAAGTCCCTGAAAATGAAGATGAGAAATCATTAGAGCAGATTTCTAAGTGATCTTGACTACAAGTTCTAGGGCACTGCTGAGTGGTACTACTAGGTGGACCCAAGAGTATTATGATGGGTAAACCATAGGCTTTATTGAAGTGGCTGCCAATACATCAAGGATGAGTTTGTAAACAGATTTGGGCAGGTTTTGCATGAAGATGAACGAGAATGAGAATAGGTACTGACTCAGCTCTCCACATCAATTTCCGCCATTTGCCTACCAGACCAGCCCATCCGCTCCAGCCCTGGCAGGAAGGGCTATGACCTTGGGAAGTCTTGGCCCAGGAAGGAGGGCTCACCTGCTTCTCCCAGTGTGTCCCCTGTTTTCTCTCTCTGCAGAGAGGCTCCAGCCTGGCAACAGAGGCCTTCTCTCACAGGGTCTCTGCTCTCTACAGGAAGAGGTGACACTATCACCATCAATTGCTCAGGACTCAGCCAGCATGGGGTGGATCCTGCTGCCTTTCAAGCAGTGTTTGACAGAAAGGCCTTCCGTCCAGTCACCAGTTTCAGCATCCCCACTCATGTCAACATCTCCTTCATCCTGTCTGCCATCCTTGAAGTGGTGAGACCTGGTCCTCACTTTCCATCGCTTCTAGTGGGGAATAAGGATCCCCTGCCCTGTCAATCCAACATTGTACTGGTCTAGTGGTGAACAATAGGTACTCTGAATGGATTTTGTACCAATTAGAGGGTTTTCCTATGGGATGGGGAGACACAGAGAAGAATGCTGCAGTGACATTTTTTCAGGAAGGATTTATCCTTGAGTCCTGACCTTTCTGGAAGGCTCCAGAAAGAAGTGGTCTATATGGCAATTAAAACCTGAATTGTTCCTAGATACAAGGGGAGACAATAAGGAAAAGACACTTCAGCATCTAGAACTATGCTTGGTCCAATAAATTAGAAAATATTTATAAGAACAAGTGGTGGGCGTGGGCCAAATCTTTTTGCACTAATAATCCTGGATGGGAATTTCTTTACCAAGATGCATAGCTCCAGCTTCTGACATCATTCCTGTGGATTACTATGGTAAGGCAGATCAACTCTCCCCTTCCCACTTCCAATTATAAGTTTAAATTTGAGGAGTGACTTAAGGTTTTCCAGACCTCTACCCAATGTATAAATCTTCCTGGGACCAAATAACTCCATCTAGAACTGGACTGGTCCTGGGGACACAAATCTCCCCGGGGAGCTTAGGAAGATAGAAGTGGTGACCCAAGAAAATGGCCAAGTGGTTGTAGACCAATGTAGTGGTATGTCTCTGGGTCCAAATGGTTTTAGGCTATATTTAAGGTCTGCCTTAAAAACAGGTCATTAAGAGGTACTTTGCCAATAACACTTGGCTAATAAAGTAAGGGAGATAGGCTGCGGTCATTAGGGACCCCAGTGGGAGTAAGAGGATCAGAGTTTAAAGAAGAAAGGAAAGGGCAGGAGGGGCTGACTGGACAAGCTCCACCATCACTCACCTCTGCTTCCACCACCCTGGCTGCAGATGTGGGACAATCCTTTCATCAGCTGGAACCCAGAAGAGTAAGTCAGCAACAATAAACTCACTGCATCAACTGAGAAGCTGTGGCTCCCAGACATCATCATCATGGAATTGTGCATATCTGGGTGGGGGAAAGCTAGCATGAAGCCCATCTGCAAAGAACAGCTGAGGGTCAGTGCAGGGCACGGGGACACCAATAGATTCAGACTGGGGCACAGCCTCAGTTAGGTGACTCCCACAAAACACTATGAGCAGAAGAGCTGAGAGAGTGACCTTAGAGAAAGAGCCCAAAAGGAGCACAGTAGGGGAAGACCTGGGATGGAAGGGAGTCAAAAGCTGATGAAGGCACCCACAGCACCCACCTCTCCCTGACTCTCACAAGCAGCGTGGATGTGGATCGGGGACCTCCAGGTCTCACTGCCTGTGTCAGCAGCGAAGGTCGAATACAGTACAACAGGCCAATGAAGGTGACCAGCACCTGCAATCTGGACATCTTCTACTTTCCTCTTGACCAAAAGAACTGCACGTTCACCTTCAGTTCCCTCCTCTACACAGGTGAGCGAGACACATTTTGGTAACCATTTAAGGTTCAAGGGGAAGATATTTCAATGATGTAGGTACTACTTAGGAAGGTTTTAGATTAGTGTTTCTCGACTCTGGCTACCCACTGAAGCTTTTTAAAAATACCAATAACTATGCATTACCTCAGAAATTCCAACTTAGTTGTTCCAGGTGGGGCTCAGTTACTGTGATTTTTTTATATCTCCCCAGGTGATGCTAATGTGCAGAGAGGGTTAAGAACTACTGTTTTAATTCCTCAATAAAGTAAATAAATTAAATAAATAAATACCACTACTTTAGATCTTAGATGGCCCTTGCACCAAAGAGGCCCACCTGACCCTGAGCTGCTGCACATCTATAAATTTTAGCTCAAACCTTTTAACATTAATAGCTAACACACTTAAACTGGTAATTAACGTAACTGAATGCCACCAGGTATCCTGTGGCAGAACTGGATAAATTAATCATTATAATAGGCATGCGTGTTAATTATAAAAATATTGAGCTGCTCAAGACTGAGTCCACTAAAACAACATCATAGAACTGGGGAATTGAGAAGAAAAACAGGAAAGTTCTTGACTCATGTTTGAGTCATATCTAATCTTCCCATAACTTTGACTTCAACAACAACAAAGAAACTCCCAATGCTGCAGCCCACACATATATGAATTGCTGGTCCTGTGACCCATCTGAGACAACCTGGATGCCCTGCTTTAAAGGACAGAGAAGAGAATTTGTTGAAGAAGCTCAGTGTAGGAGGAATTGAATCTTGTGTACAGGAGACTTGAGGACACTTCTGGACTGAGCGGCCCCGGCCTCTCTTGCACTGGACAGCATGCTCCTGGGCATGGGTAAGGAATTGTGGGTGATAACAGACACGTCTCGTAACGTCATTCTGACCCAGGTGGGAGTGGTAGCTCCTGAACATCGACAAGGCCACCCCACGTTGGTGCACAGCAACCTATATGACCAGATCACGTTCTCTGTAAGTCCAGGGGCCCCTGTTTGACTTCCGAGCCCAGTTGCTCTGTGATTTTCCTCTTGATCTAAGGCCCTTTGGGATGTAAAAATAGTTCCAGGGGGTTAAACACCTGCTCCTCACTCTACCCTCTACCCTAACTGCCCTCAAGAAGGATCCCCAAGGCCTCTGCCCTGCAGAGAGGAAGAGCAGCTGGGCTGTTGTAAGAATGGGCGGTCCTGTCCGATGGTCCAAAGTGCCCCACTTGCCCCTAAAAGTCTACAATTGTTGTGTTCCCAGCAGGTGGAATATAAGGGAAAATTAGACAACAAAATTGGGGGCACTTCGGAAGAGGTCACAATTAAATGCATCTGTTACCCAAAGAGGTCATCCCACGGCCAGCCTAACTGGACATCAGCAAGGATTGGATAATCAAATATAGAGTTGAGGGACTTCTCTGGTGGCCCAGGGGTTAAGAATCCACCTGCCAATGCAGGGGACACGGGTTCGAGCCCTAGTCCGGGAAGATCCCACATGCTGAGGAGCAACTAAGCCCGTGTGCCACTACTACTGAGCCTGTGCTCTAGAGCCCGCGAGCCACAACTACTGAGCCTGCGTGCCACAACTACTGAAGCCTAGAGACCGTGCTCTGCAACAAGAGAAGCCACTGCAATGAGAAGCTCGTGCACCACAACGAAGACCCAACACAGCCAAAAATAAATAAATAAAATAAATTTAAAAATATATATATAGAGAGAGAGAGAGAGAGAGACAGTTGAGCCCTCTGGCATCGGTTATTTGCCACATTCTCCACACTCCTCCCCACCAGGTGACCATCAGGCGCAGGCCCAGCCTCTACGTCATAAACCTCCTGGTGCCCAGTAGCTTTCTGATAGCCATCGACGCCCTCAGCTTCTACCTGCCGGCAGAAAGCGAGAACCGCGCCCCATTCAAGATGACACTCCTGCTGGGCTACAACGTCTTCCTGCTCGTGACGTTGAATGACATACTCCCTGCCAGTGGCACCCCCCCTCATCAGTATGGTCCCTCCCACTTTCCGGGGAAGCAAAGGCAGCAGGGGACATGTTGGGAGGCAGGTAGCAGGAGAACCGCTGCCTCTCCACTTAAGGAGGGAATAGATTCTGAGGAAAGATTGGATTTGGGGAAAAAAAATTGTAGAGAGGAATCTGCCCAGATTTATTTATAGTTTGCTTTGCCTTCAGGTGTCTACTTTGCCCTGTGTCTGTCACTGATGGTGGTCAGCCTGCTGGAGACCATCTTCATCACCAACCTGCTGCACCTGGCCACCACCCAGCCTCCACCCAGGCCTCGCTGGCTCCGTTCCCTGCTTCTACACTGCACCAGCCCAAGGAAATGTCGCCCCGCTGCGCCCCAGAAGGGAAACACGGGCCTGGGCCTCAGCCCTGCCCACCTGCCTGGTGAGGGAAATCAGCACTGCCCTCGCGTCCTCTCCCATCACCTCCCCTTCTCTGCTCCCGCCTCCTTCCTGCCCCCACAACCCCCCAGCTGACCTTGGCAGCCCACAGCTGAGTCTCTGTCTCTCCGTAGGCGTGAAGGAGCCCGTGGAGTTGGTGGGAAGGTGCCAGGTCCCAGAGAGGCAGAGCTAAATGGGTGCCCTGGGTCAGCGAGGGCCCAGCAGGAAGACGAGGCTCAGAAGCAGCACTCGGTCAGCCTGTGGCTGCAGTTCAGCCACATGATGGACACCCTGCTCTTCCGCCTCTACCTGCTCTTCCTGGCCACCTCCATCGTCACGGTCATCATCCTCTGGAACACCTAGGCAGACATCCACACCCACCTCTCCCTGCAAACCACAGCTTGAAGTTTCTCGTGGTCTTAGGGCCAGCCAGACACAGGCCCTTTCCTAATCTTAAACACCTCCAGTGACTACCATGTCCCCTCTATATTCCCAAAACTCCAACAGAGCCCTACCGAGCAGGTTTAGAACAGCCCTAGACAATCTCCTGACTTCTCATATGCACAGTCCTCAATCCTGCACACTTTCAGTGTTCCTTAGCCACACCTAACCTCTGACTCCCTTACCGCTGAAGATCGGGGTCAGTGGAGTCTCGCCCTGACTGATTGTCCCAATAAACGACTTTCCAGGGCTTCCCTGGTGGCGCCGTGGTTAAGAATCTGCCTGCCAACGCAGGGGACACGGGTTCAAGCCCTGGTCCGGGAAGATCCCACATGCCGCGGAGCAAATAAGCCCGTGCACCACAACTATGAGCCTGCACTCTAGAGCCCACGAGCCACAACTACTGAGCCTGCATTCCACAACTACTGAAGCCCGCATGCCTAGAGCCTGTGCTCCACAGCAAGAGAAGCCACCACAATGAGAAGCCCGCACACAGCAACAATGAGTAGCCCCCGCTTGCCCCAAGTAGAGAAAGCCCACGCACAGCAACAAAGACCAAACACAGCCAAAAATAAATAAATTAATTAAATAAATTTTTAAAAACAAAAACAAAAATGACTTTCCAGGAGGCACTGGCTCCTCAGTACATTTATTATAGCTCCACAAACAATGGGGTAAAGAGTTCTCTTGCAGAAGCTTTGATACTTCACCCTAAACAGGTGTAATCTGATTTGATTTTAAGTCTCACTTTCAGAGATTCAAAGGAATGAAAAGGTCAATCTCATTTGCAAGAAATTACTATAAAATATTTACAATTGCAAAATGTCCCTTTCATCAACCATTTCCATTTCATTTTCTTTTGTGTCTTATTTTTACTCTGACAGGTTCTTCTGATTTCACAAAATCAAATAGAGAGGGCCTTCTGAATATACATGCCTGGAGGAGGGCCAGGAAGACTAGTTAAGGGCCTCAATAAAAGGGTTCAGGTTACATAGTTGTACAGCCACACAATGGAATGCCTTGTAGCCATTTAAAGTGAGAATACAGATCTCTGTTAAAACCATGGAAACAGGTTCATGATATATAAAGTGGAGAAAACAAGTAACAAAACACTATGTATACATAATTTCTCTTTTAAAAAATAGAGTGCTAGATAGAAATGCAGAGGAAAAGGTATGGATGGCTAGACACCAAAAAAAAACAAGAGCAAATTTTGTCCTGCATAATGGGATTATGAGTGATTGCTATCTTCTTTTATATCCTTGTCTGTGTTTTCAATGAGCATGTATTATTTTTATAAAAAAAAACCAACAACAACCTATTTTTTAAAAAAGAGTTCCTTATTAACAGTACTACACACCGCCACCAGCAGATATCATCCTGTGGAGGACTCAGCTAGCTGGGAGCAAGGACCTGAGGAGAGAGAGAAATTGAAAGGGGAAGTGAAAGAATATGAAGGATGAATATCTGGATTATGTTTTAGTTATATTCAACTAGATGAATAGATTTCGGGGATTTATTTATATTTCTGCCTCCACTTGGAGAGTGTGCCTTCCTAAAGGTCAGGTACAATGTCTCATCCATTTTTACAGCTCAGTATATGGTACCATGATCATTATGCCTGACACATCATAGGTGCTTAATAGACTTGTTGAACTATTAAATGCATGAATGAACGCCAGCCAACCAAGAATCAGTGTCTATTAGCTCTAGATGTAATCCCTTTATCCCATCTTGGCATATTTTATTTTATTTTTCCATAACTTATGTAGAAAATTAGCAGCCCATTTTTACATGTCGACTATCTTTGCATTCTTAGAGACGTTCCTTATACAATGGCAAAGGCATTTCTGCTTGCAGATTCTCTTATGTTTCCCTCTTTCCATTAGTTGGAACATGTTTCTCACTCAGAAACTCGTTCTTGACTTTTGCCAATAACTTAAAATGAAGAGTGTTTATGACATCATTGAGGAATTTCAAATTCCTTAAGATCACCTTTGCATCATTTCTTTTTCCTTTCCCATCCCCATATTTGTACTTCTCTAGATGTCATCTTGTAATTTTTTTTCCACCTCATGCATATGTGATGTTAGGTTTTCTGTGCCAGGATCATTACAATTGACAATATCCTTTGCAAAACAACATCCTGTTCATACGTTAAGACTGAGGTGAGCCTTGCAATTTAAAACATGACCTGACAATGAAGCAAAATATTTTAAGCTAGTTCTAGCCTAGGTATGTCAGCAGGAATGTTAGGGGTATTTCACAATTTCAGAGGTGGTACATCTGATTCCCAGTGGCCTTCTCCCATTCTCTCTCTCTCTCTCTCTCTCTCTCTCTCTCTCTCTCTCTATATATATATATATATATATATATCCCTTATGATAACTTTATTTCCTTTTCCTCCATTTTCTATTGTAAAGCTCTGTTAAGAGTACACACTAGAAATTTATGAACTCTTTGGTCCTGGATATACTACTCTCTTCAAAAGCTTGATTATGTTTCTAACTTCTTAGGTTGCGATTTCTAAGCTCCCACGCTCTCCTTTTGTTTATTTATTTATTTATTTATTTATTTTGGCTGCACCATGAGGCATGTGGGATCTTAGTTCCCTGACCAGGAAGGAATCGAACCTGTGCCCCCTACAGTGGAAGTACGGAGTCTTAACCACTGGACCACCAGGGAAATCCCTCTCTCCTTTCATTAGCAGCATCCAGGAGTATCCTCACAACCTTCTCACCTCTCAGTGTTTCTTTTCTCAGTCTTTAAACAATTCTGAGAAAAATTTTTCCCTACTTATTCTTTGGGCACCCCATATATATGCCCATTCTTATTGTACATTTTGTCTCAACACTGCCTTTGATTCCTTCCACCTTCTGGAAATCCAGAATATCTACAGACAGTACCATATTTCATACTTATCCCCTCTCTTCTTTCATCTCTCTGCTTCTCTCTCTGAAAACCAAGCTTGTCTGTTTGCTCTTTCAACATCATTTTCTCTCACCTTTCTCTGTTACTACTCTTGTATTTTCTCTTATACCGATACCTTCCTTATACCAACATCTTTCACTATTATTTCTCCTTTATCTTTACTACTTCTTCTGAAAACCTCCCATTCGTATCTGATATTTAGGACAATTAATTTATATCGTCATCCTTAATAATTCAGAGGTGATACCCCTGATATTGATTATTCCACATATATAGCATAGTAGTAGGAATCTACACTAAATAAGTAGCACTTTATAATACACCATGAGGATTTTCTGTAACGTGTGGCTACCTGTCTCAAGGAACCACCAAAAAGCTTTGGAGCTTCTTACTCAGCAAGCACAAGGATTTATAAAGACACAATTTAGCAGACAGAGGATAAAATGCAATTAGGAAATAAGTCATTATTCAAGATTCTTCCCTTCAAGGTAAATTCAGTAATTCTGCCAAGTTACCCAAAGCCAACATTTCCAATGCCCAGGTCTCTCTTACTCTCTTACTGCCTGCTCCAGACTGTTCTAACATGATCTTCATTAGACACCAAAGGAGCAGCAGTTCTGTCTGCTTGCCCAGTTCCTACTTCTGACAAAAGTTAAGATCACAACTCTTGCCTATTTTCTCATACTTTCTGAGGAAAGATCTGCTTAGATTCCTAGTCTCAGGGATCTTGAGCTCACAAACTATTTTCTTTTCACTCTTCTCTGCCTTACACTTGGATTCCATCTTTCACATATTATTTAAGCCAGTCTGAGACATTTAGTCACCCAAAGTAGTTTCTTATTTCAGTATTCAATAATTCTTAAGCAATATCTTGAATCATTAACTCAGCCTTTCAACATATTAAGTGCAACACACAGCTGGCATGCCAAAACCTTACATAATAAAGAAGGTTTTTCTTCCTTCACATAACTTTTTAAATTAAACTTTGTATTGCAATGCAACATACATACAGAAAAGTGTACGAATCTATGTGTACCACTCAATGAATTTTTAAAATTGATCACACCTGCATAACCACCACCCAGGTGAAGAAATAGAACAACTTTAGGAAAAACACTCCTTAGGGCCCCTCCCAATCATTACTCCCATTTATTCTCTCTGAAGATAATCACTAACCTGACTTCTAGACTCATTTAGCGTGTTTTAGGATTTTAGATAAATGGAATTACAGTATGTATTCTTTTATGTCTGGCTTTTTTTCCTCAATATTATGTTTGTGAGATTTAGCCATGTTGTGTGAATAGCGATAGTTTGTTCATATTCATTGTTGTATAGGTTTTCATTTAACTATTTTTAGGTTAGTAATTGTAGTCTTATTTAGGAGTTAAAAGACTCAAACTTACATTAGTTAAAATCACTGCTCACTTATTGATATTAAAAGAACATCGGGGACCTCGCTGGCAGTCCAGTGGTTAAGACTCCGTGCTTCCAGCGCAGGGGTGTGGGTTTGATCTCTTGTCAGGGAACTAAGATCTCACATGCTGCAGGGTATGGCCAAAAAACAAAGTTAAAAAAATAATAAAATAAAAATAAAAGAACATCAGCAGATTGCCTTCAATCATGCATTAAACTAGATAATTTAACAGTACTTGCTTATCTCCCTTTATACCCTCAGTTAAAGGGTATGATATCTTAAATCCTTTTTGTAACAAGGAAGGGGATGAATAAAAGTTGGGATGCTAGATGCATGGTCCAAAGCCTTCACTCTTCAGGAGAGGGTTCACTCAAGAGTTGAGGGTTCCCTCTTGACTATATGATATTGTGCTGGGAGGAGGAACTGGTTTACAGTGAGAGTATGTCTCCATCTTTCCTACCCATTTCCATGTGGGTATTTTCTCATTTGCCTGATATGTAAGAGTCACTCAGCTAGCATAAATATAAAATTATAACTATAAAACTTCTGGAAGAAACTAGAGCAAAACATACTGCAACATCGTGATAAGCAAAGATTTTGTACACTGAACAAGGGACTATAAAAATAACCAGGTGTATTAGAAGAAGCAAATATAATTTCTAAAAACAAAAAATATAATTACTGAAAAAAAAACTTCAGTGGATAAATTAAAGCAAATTAGAGACAGATAAAAAGGAATTGGTGACTTAGAAGACAAGGCTGAAAATATTTCTCTGCCAGAAAGTGGCAGAGAGAGACAAAGGAATGGAGAAGGAAAAATGAAATGAGGAAAGAAAATCCTAAATGAAACCAAAAGTCAAAAAGGAGGAAAAAAGAAACAAAGTGTGAAATAAGATGGCAGAAATAAATCCAAATATTTTAGTAATAAAAATAAATCTAAATGTACTAAACTCAACAATTTAGTTAGTATTTGTTTAGTTGGATTTTTAAAAGACACACCTAAAACCGAAGGACACAGAAAAGCTAAAGGTAAAAGATAGGAAAAGTTATGTAAGGCAAATACTAATTAAAAGCAAGCTGGGAGGCGGAGTCAAGATGGTGGTGTGGGAAGACACAGACTTATCATCTCCCCACAACTAGGACGACTGCCGGCCGCTGGTGGGGGACTCTGTCGCCCAAGGAGATGGGAGGAACCCCAAAGTGAACTGGTAAGAAGTAGAGGGACTGAGGGGGGAGGAGAAGTGGAGGCCAGACAGGATCAGCGCCCCTGAGGCCGGGGAGATCAGGAGAGGCAGGTGGGAGGGACTCTCTGGGAGGAGCGGGAGAGGAGCGGAGGGCGATCACCTGGCCCACTGGGGCTGGGGAGCCTGCTGAGCTCCCAAGCTGGTACCCCCCCCTCCAAAGCCCCCTCCAGGCCACATGGGTCCCTGGGGGCATAGGAGGGAGGCCTGGGGAGATCAGGAGAGGCAGGAGGGAGGAGCCATCTGGGAGGAGCGGGAGAGGAGCAGAGGGCGATTGCCCTGCCCACTCGAGCCCAGGAAGCCTGCTGGGCTCCCAGGTGAGGTCCCCTGCCCTCTGAGACCAGGGGTGGGGGGCACACCTGGGCCCCTTCTGTTCCTTGAGCCTAAGCCTCACCCCCCATAGCCCCCAGGGCCTTTTCCAGCCCTGTGGGTCCTAAGCACAGGCCCCACCCACCACCCAAACCTCACCCTTGCTTAGGCCCTGCCCTCCACAGCCAAGGCCTTCCCCCCCCTTTTTTTTTCCTTTACCTTCCTCTTTTTTACTATTGTGGTACTGATGTACCTTCTGGTTGTTGATTCATCTATATTTTTATACCCTTTCTAACATATATGTTAGTTTCCTAGTCTAATTTTATTTTTTACTTTGTTATTGTTTTGTTTTGTTTTGTTTTGCCACCACACGTGGCTTGCGGGATCTTGGCTCATGAGCCAGGGGTCAGGCCGAAGCTCCTGCAGTGGGAGCTCTGAGTCAGAACCACTGGACTAACACAGAACCTCAGACCCCAGGAATATTCATCAGAGTGAGGTCTCACGGAGTTCGTCATATCAGCACCAAGATCCAGCTCTACCCAATAGCCTACAAACTCCAGTGTTGGAAGCCTCAGGCCAAACAACAAGTATGACAGGAACACAATCCCACTCATAAAAAAAAAAATGAGACGGCAAAAAAATATGTCACAGATGAAGGAGCAAGGTAAAAACCTACAAGACCAAATAAATGAAGAGGAAATAGGCAATCTACCTGAAAAAGAATTCAGAGTAATGATAGTAAAGATGATCCAGAATCTCAGAAATAGAATGGAGGCAGACTGAGAAAATACAAGAACTGTTCAACAGAGATCTAGAAGAACTAAAGAACAAACAGACAGAGATGAACAACACAATATTGAAATGAAAAATACACTAGAAGGAATCAATAACAGAATAACTGAGGCAGAAGAACGAATAAGTGAGCTGGAAGACAAAATGGTGGAAATACCTGCCGAGGAGCAGAATAAAGAAAAAAGAATGACAAGAATTTAAGACAATATCAGAGACCGCTGGGACAACACTAAATGCACCAACATTCAAATTATAGGGGTCCCAGAAGAAGAAGAGAAAAAGAAAGGGTCTGAGAAAATATTTGAAGAGATTATAGTTGAAAACTTCCAAAACATGGGAAAGGAAATAGTCAATAGTCAATCTACCCAGCAAGGATCACATTCAGATTCAATAGAGAAGTCAAAAGCTTTTCAGACAAGCAAAAGCTAAGAGAATTCAGCACCACCAAACCAGCGTTACAACAAATGCTAAAGAAACTTCTCTAGGCGGGAAACACAAGAGAAGAAAAAGACCCACAAAAACAAACCCAAAACAATTAAGAAAATGGTAATAGGAACATACATATCAATAATAACCTTGAATGTAAATGGATTAAATGCCTCAACCAAAAGACACAGACTGGCTGAATGGATACAAAAACAAGACCCATATATATGCTATCTACAAGAGACACACTTCAGGCCTAGGGACACATACAGACGGAAAGTGAAGGGATGGAAACAGGTATTCCATGCAAATGGAAATCAAAAGAAAGCTGGAGTAGCCATACTTGTATCAGATAAAATAGACTTTAAAATAAAGACTGTTACAAGAGATAAGGAGGGACACTACATAATGATCAAAGAATCAATCCAAGAAGAAGATATAACAATTATAAATGTTTATACACCCAACATAAGAGCACCTCAATACATAAGGCAAATGCTAACAACCATGAAAGAAGAAATTGACAGTAACACAATAATAGTAGGGAACTTTAACAACCCACTTACACCAATGGACAGATCATCCAAACAGAAAATAAATAAGGAAACACAAGCTTTAAATGACATAAGAGACCAGATAGATCTAACTGATATTTATAGAACATTCCACCCCAAAGTGGCAGAATACACTTTCTTCTCAAGTGCACATGGAACAGTCTACAGGATAGATCACATCTTGGGTCACAAATCAAGCCTTGGAAAATTTAAGAAAATTGAAATCATATCCAGCATCTTTTCTGACCACAACACTCTGAGATAGCAAGTCAATTACAGGAAAAAAACTGTAAAAAACACAAATACATGGAGGCTAAACAGTGTGCTACTAAATAACCAAGAGATCACCAAAGAAATCAAAGAAGAAATAAAAAAATACATAGAAACAAATGACAACGAAAACATGAGAACCCAACCTATGGGATGCAGCAAAAGCAGTTCTAAGAGGGAAGTTTATAGCAATTCAATCTCACCTCAAGAAACAAGAAAAATCTCAAATAAACAATCTAACCCTAAACTTAAAACAGCTAGAGAAAGAAGAACAAAGAAAACCCAAAGTCAGTAGAAGGAAAGAAATCATAAAGATCAGAGCAGAAATAAATGAAATAGAAACGAAGAAAACAATAGCAAAGATCAATAAAACTAAAAGCTGGTTCTTTGGGAAGATAAAATTGGTAAACCCTTAGCCAGACTCATCAAGAAAAAAAGGGAGAGGACTCAAATCAATTAAAATTAGAAATGGAAAAGGAGAAATCACAACTGACACTGCAGAAATACAAAGGATTATAAGAGACTACTACAAATAACTATATGCCAATAAAATGGACAACCATGAAGAAATGGACAAATTCTTGGAAAGGTACAATTTTCCAAGACTGAACCAGAAGAATTAGAAAATATAAACAGACCTATCACAAGTAATGAAATTGAAACCATAATTTAAAATCTTCCAACAAACAAAAGTCAAGGACCAGATGGCTTCACAGGCAAAATTCTACCAAACATTTAGAGAAGAGCTAACACCTATCCAGCTCAAACTCTTCCAAAATATTGCAGAGGGAGAAACACTCCCAAATTCATTCTACGAAGCCACCATCACCCTGATACCAAAACCAGAAAAAGATATCACAAAAAAAGAAAATTATAGACCAACATCACTGACGAACATAGATGCAAAAATCCTGAGCAAAATATTAGCAAACAGAATCTAACAGCACATTAAAAGGATCATACACCATGAACAAGTGGGGATTTATCCCAGGGATGCAAGGATTCTTCAATATACGCAAATCAATCAATGTGATACACCACATTAACAAATTAAGAAATAAAAACCATATGATCATCTCAGTAGATGCAGAAAAAGCTTTTGATAAAATTCAACACCCATTTATTATAAAAACTCTCCAGAAAAATTGGCATAGAGGGAACCTACCTCAACATAATAAAGGCCATATATGACAAACCCACAGCAAGCATCATACTCAATGGTGAAAAACTGAAAGTTTTTCCACTAAGATCAGGAACAAGACAAGGATGTCTACTCTCACCACTCTTATTCAACATAGTTTTGAAGTCCTAGCCACAGCAATTAGAGAAGAAAAAAATAAAAAAGGAATACAAATTGGAAAAGAAGAAGTAAAACTGTCACTGTTTGCTGATGACATGATACTATATAGAAAATCCTAAACATGCCACCAGAAAACTACTAGATCTAATCAATGAATTTGGTAAGGTTGCAGGATACAAAATTAATGCAAAGAAATCTCTGGCATTTGTATACACCAACAATGAAAAATCAGAAAGAGAAATTAAGGAAACACTCCCATTTATGATTTCAACAAAAAGAATAAAATACCTAGGAATAAACCTGCCTAAGGAGGAGAAAGACTTGTACTCAGAAAACTATAAAACACTGATGAAAGAAATCAAAGATAACATAAACAGATAGAGAAATATACCATGTTCTTGGATTGGAAGAATCAATACTGTGAAAATGACTATACTACCCAAAGCAATCTACAGATTCAATGCAATCCCTATCAAACTACCAATGGCATTCTTCACAGAATTAGAACAAAAAATCTTAAAATTAGTATGGAGACACAAAAGACCCTGAAGAGCTAAAGCAATCTTGAGAAAGAAAAACGGAGTTGGAGGAATCAGGCTCCCCGATTTCAAACTATACCACAAAGCTACAGTAATCAAGACAGTATGGTACTGGCACAAAAACAGAAATATAGATCAATGGTACAGGATAGAATGCCCAGAGATAAACCCACGCATATATGGGCACCTAATTTATGACAAAGGAGGCAAGAATATACAATGGAGAAAAGACAGCCTCTTCAATAAGTGGTGCTGGGAAAACTGGACAGCTACATGTAAAAGAATGAAATTAGAACACTACTTAACACCATACACAAAAATAAACTCCAAATTGATTAAAGACTTAAATGTAAGACCAGACACCATAAAACTCTTAGAGGAAAACATAGTAAAAACACTCTTTGACATAAACCACAGCAAGATCTTTTTTGACCCACTTCCTAGAGTAATGGAAATAAAAACAAAAATAAACAAATGGGACTTAATTAAACTTGAAAGCTTTTGCACAGCAAAGGAAACCATAAACAAGACAAAAAGGCAACTCTCAGAATGGGAGAAAATATTTGCAAATGAAACAACAAAGGATTAATCTCCAAAATATACAAACAGCTCATGGAGCTCAATATCAAAAAAACAAACAATCCAGTTAAAAAAATGTGTGGAAGACCTAAATAGACATTTCACCAAGGAAGACATACAGATGGCCAAGAGGCACATGAAAAGATGCTCAACATCACTAATCATTAGAGAAATGCAAATCAAAACTACAATGAGGTATCACCTCATGCTGGTCAGAATGGCCATTATCAAAAAATCTAGAAACCATAAATGCTGGAAAGGGAACCCTCTTGCACTGTTGGTGGGAATGTAAATTGATACAACCACTGTGGAGAATAGTATGGAGGTTCCTTAAAAAACTAAAAATAGAACTACCATATGACCCAGCAATCCCACTACTGGGCATATACCCTGAGAAAACCATAATTCAAAAAGAGACATGTACCACAATGTTCATTGCAGCACTATTTACAATATCCAAGACATGGAACCAACCTAAATGTCCATCAACAGATGAATGGATAAAGAAGATGTGGCACATATATACAGTGGAATATTACTCAGCCATAAAAGGAAACGAAATTGAGCTATTTGTTGTGAGGTGGATGGACCTAGGGTCTGTCATACAGAGTGAAGTAAGTCAGAAAGAGAAAAACAAATACCGTATGCTAATGCATACATATGGAATCTAAAAAAAAAGGTACTGATGAACCTAGTTGCAGGGCAGGAATAAAGAAGTAGACATAGAGAATGGACTTGAGTACTTGGGGTGGGAGGGGGAAGCTGGGGCGAAGTGAGAGTAGCATCAACGTATATACACTACCGAATGTAAAATAGTTGGCTGGTGGGAAGAAGCGGCATAGCACAGGGAGATCGGGCTTGGTGCTTTGCGATGACCTAGAGGGGTGGGATAGGGAGAATGGGAGGGAGGCTCAAGAGGGAGGGGATATGGGGACATGTGTATGCATATGGCTGATTCGCTTTGTTGTGCAACAGAAACTAACACAGTATTTTGACGCAATTATACTCCAATAAAGATCTATTAAAAAAAAAAAAGCAAGCTGGAATGGTTCTATCAACATCAGACAAAATTGTCATTAAGACAAAAACAATTATTCAGAATAAAGAGAATCTCAACATAACGATAAAATGTTTAATCACCTGGAGGATATAAACATTATAAAGTTGAATGCATCTAATAAAATAGCCTCAAATATATATAAAGCAAAAATAGAAAGAATTAAAAAGATAAAGTGACAGTTCTGTAATTATAATAGATTTCAACACATCTCAAGGTGACAACACATTATTGAAAAAATAATATACTTTAACCACACAGTTAAATTAGATTTAATGAGAATATATAGAACTCTACAGTTAACAATTGGAGAATATATTCTTTGCAAGCACATTTGGAATATTTACAAAAATTAACTATATATAGACTATAAAGCATGTCTCAAAATTTAGTAGCAGTCAGACTGTATTCTCTGAAATTATTATTATTATTAACATTTAAATAGTGCTAATTATGTACCAGCACTGTTTTAAGCATTTTATAATTATGACCTTATTTAATCCTTATAACAACACGATGAGATAAGAGCTATTACTATCATCCATTTTATAGATGAAGAAACTGAGGCAAAGAGGTGAAGTAACTTAAGTAACTTACACCCAAGATCACACAGCTTGTAAATGGTGGACCTGGGATTCACACTGAGGGAGTCCAGCTTTAAAGTTCATGCTCTTAACCACTTTTCTATGCTGCCTCTTTAGTCACAAACTAGAAACAAAAAACAAAACAAACAAAAAACTTTTCCACATTTGTAGACTAAAACGTATGTTTCTAAATAACTCATAGATCAAAAAAATAAATAACTGATTTTTTTTAATCACCTAGAATTGAAACTAGTACATAACAAAACTTGAGGGAGATAAATATTTCAAAGGAAATGTATAACTTTAAATAAATATATAGGGACTTCCCTGGTGGCGAAGTGGTTAAGAATCCGCCTGCCAATGCAGGGGACACAGGTTCGAGCCCTGGTCCGGGAAGATCCCACATGCCGCGGAGCAACTAAGCCCGTGCACCACAACTACTGAGCCTGTGCTCTAGAGCCCGTGAGCCAGAACTACTGAGCCCGTGCACCACAACTACTGAAGCCCGTGTGCCTAGAGCCCGTGCTCCACAGCAAGAGAAGCCACCGAAATGAGAAGTCTGCACACCGCAACGAGGAGTAGCCCCTGCTCGCCGCAACTAGAGAAAGCCTGCACGCAGCAATGAAGACCCAACACAGCCAAAAATAAATAAATAAATTTATAAATAAATATATATGAAAAGAGGAAAGGATGCCACAATTCTCGGAAATGTGAAAGTAATGTGTAGTAACAGATCAGTGGTTCCCTGGGGTCAGAATGGGGTGGGGAAGGGCAGGAGGGAGTGGTTACAAAGGTTATAACCACTCCTTGGTTGTGATGATGGTTCCACAGGTGCATATATATATGTCAAAACTCGTCAAAGTGGAGTCTTTAAACAGTTTATTTTATGCCAATTATACCTCAATAAAACAATTTTATAAATGTGCCCATAGGGAAAAAGACTTAAACGTTATATGAGGGTGTAAAGTGAAAAGTCCTTCTGCATTCCCCACCTGCCACTACTAATGTCTTTGAAGTCTTCCATGAGAACTTTCCCAAGCATATCCATCTCCCTTTCCTCCAAGGAGGTAATAACTCTTCTAAATTTTGTATTTATTATTCTCTTACTTTTAGTTTTACTGCATAAGCATATTTCGAACAATCTGTTGCTTAAATATGTATATTTTGGAATACACATATGTTAGATAATATCATACTGTATATATTTTGCAACTTGTTTTTTTTTTTAATTAATTTATTTATTTATTTATTTATTTATTTTTGGCTGTGTTGGGTCTTCGTTTCTGTGAGGGCTTTCTCTCGTTGCGGCAAGCGGGGGCCACTCTTCATCGCGGTGCACGGGCCTCTCACTATCGTGGCCTCTCTTGTTGCGGAGCACAGGCTCCAGACGCGCAGGCTCAGTAGTTGTGGCTCACGGGCCCAGTTGCTCCGCGGCATGTGGGATCTTCCCAGACCAGGGCTCAAACCCGTGTCCCCTGCATTAGCAGGCAGACTCTCAACCACTGCGCCACCAGGGAAGCCCTGCAACTTGTTTTTTATTATTCAACATTGTACTTTTTTTTTCCAACATTATACTTTTGAGATTTAACCATGTTGATAGATAAAGTGAAGTTAATTCAGCTCTTTGCTGCATAGTATTCCATTACATAATTATCTGCACTAATATTATAGCCGCTAACCACATGTGGCTACTGAGCACTTAAAATGCAGCTGTTATGACTGTGAGACTGAATTTTTAATTTTAGTTAATTTAAATTTTAATAGCCACATGTGACTAGTAGCTACATACTAAACAGTGCGCTGCTAGAGTATGCACTTAGAAGTAGAACTGCTGGTTCTTACAATACACATATCTTCTATTTTAGGAAGTCACAGCATATTGTTTTCCAAAGTGCTTTTACTCGCATCCACAGTGCATAGGAGTTTCTGTGGCTCTACAGCCTCACCAACACTTCTATTATCAGACTCTTAAAATTTTGCCATCTATTGAGTGTGAAATTATATTTTCTTGTGATTTTAAGTTAATTTGCTTTCCATAATTGCAAATGAGATTGAGTATCTTTTTATTGTTTAGTGACTGTGTTTCCCCTTCTGTAAAATGCCAACTCAGTACATGTCTTCAGTACATTTTTATAATACATGGGGGAGGTAGTTGTTGTTATTCATTTATAGGCATGTCATATTTTTCTATTATTATTTTGTCAGTTATATATGTGTTGCAAACATATTTTCCCAGTTTGTGACCTGACTTTTCATATTTAGTGTCCTTTAATGAACAAAAGTTTTAAATTTTCAACTCTGCTGAATTTATGTTTATCACTTTAGGGTCCCATGTTAATAAATCCTCGCTTATCCAAAATCTGAAATTTCTAAAAATGCAGAAAAACTGGATCACTCACCCATCATTGGTGATAATGTAGAATGGTACTGCCACTCTGGGAAAGAGTATCCCAGTTTCTTTAAAAACTGTATATGCAGGGAGTTCCCTGGTGGCCTAGTGGTTAGGATTCCAGGCTTTCACTACCATGGACCACGCGGGGCAGCCAAAAACAAACAAACAAAAAAAAACTGTACATGAAAATACCATACAACCCAGCAATTACACTTCTGGGTATTTATTCCAGAAGACTTATGTGCACACAAAAACCAGAACACAAATGTCTCTAGCAGCTTTATGCATAATAGACAAAAACTATAAACAACTCTGTGAAGAAAAATGTATTTGACCCCTGCTCCCAGTTCCTGGCACAGAGTTCCTAAAACCCTGTAATTTCCTGAGTGATAGGGGTGTTAGGAACATCTTTTGTTCCGATATTTGGTCTCTGATCCTGGTTCCTGACACAGACCTCCTAAATCCCTTGAATTTCCTGGATGATAGGAGCACTTTTTGCTCTCCTGAGGTGACTTTTGGTGGACTCCTGGATAGCTTCAGGATGGAGACTGGTCACTAGAAAGACCAAGCCATGATTAGAAGCTCCAGTCCCCATCCTCTGAAGAGAGGAGAGGAGCTGGAGATTAAGTTAATAATCAATCATGCCCGTGTAATGAAGCTTCCATAAGAAATCCTGAACTATGGAGTTTGGAGAGCTTCTGGATTGACGAATACATCCACGTGCTGGGAGGGTGGCACACCCCAACGCCACAGGGACAGAAGTTCCTGTGCTCAGGACCCTTCCAGACCTTGCCCTGTATGTCTTTTCATCTGGCTATTTATCTGTATCCTTTATTATATACTTTATAATAAACCGGTAAACACAAGTGTTTCCATGAGTTCTATGAGCCACTATAGTAAACTATCAAACCTGAGGATGGGGTTGTGGGAAGCCCCAATTTATAGTCAGTTGTTCAGAAGTATGGGAGGCCTGGGTTTGGGATTGGCATCTGAAGTAGGGGGCAGTCTTGTGGGAATGAGACTTTTACCTGTGGGATCTGCACTAACTCTGGGTAGTTAATGTCAGAATTGCTTGGTATGAGGGGGGAAAAAAACCACACATTTGGTGTCCAAAGTGTTGTGAGTAAAACAGAGGAAAGAAGTGTTTTCCCTTAAAACTCAGAAGTCCTTCACCAGGTGAAAAAACAAACTGTGGTACATCCATACCATGGACTACTACTCAGCAATGTAAAAGGGGTGAGTACTTACACAGGCAGCAATCTGGATGGATCTCCAGAGAATTTTGTTGAATGAAAAAAGCCAATCCCAAAAGGTTACATCTGCATGATTTGATCTATATAACATTCTTGAAGTGACAAAATTATAGACATGGAGAACAAATGAATGGTTGCCAGGTGGTGGAAGAATGGGAAGGGAGGTGGTTGTAGCTATAAAAGGGTGACATGAAAGAATCCTGGTGTTAATGTCCTGTATCGTGAGTGTATCAATAGCAATAGCAATATCCTGATTGTGGTATCTCAATATAGCCCATCCCAAAGGTTTTCAATAATGTGAGTGTGAACCAGAAACATCCGGGGAGCTTTCAGACATACACACACAAACCTCCAAATGGTTTTTCTACTCACACACATTACCTGACGGCGCCAGGGCTGTAGGCCTTTACAGACATTAGATAAGGAAGGGTAAGTGGGAGAGTTCTGTTTTAGGAGAATGGCAAAATAAAGGATTAGGTTGGGGGAAACTAGATAAAGGAAACCTTATGAAGAAGCTATTCCAACAGTACATACAAGGGATGACGCAGTTCTGTACTGTGGTGCTAGCTGCGGGGACAGAGTTCTGATAGGTTTATGTCCCAAAAAAGGAGCTTAGGGCTTCCCTGGTGGCGCAGTGGTTAAGAATCCGCCTGCCAATGCAGGGGACATGGGTTCGAGCCCTGGTCCGGGAAGATCCCACATGCTGCAGAGCAACTAAGCCCGTGTGCCACAGCTACTGAGCCTGCGCTCTACAGCCTGCGAGCCACAACTACTGAGCCTGCGTGCCACAACTACTGAAGCCCACGCACCTAGAGCCTGTGCCCCACAACAAGAGAAGCCACCACAATGAGAGGCCCGCACACCGCAACAAAGAGTAGCCCCCGCTCGCCGCAACTAGAGAAAACCCACAGCAATGAAGACCCAATGCAGCCAAAAATAAATAAAATAAAATAAATTAATTTTAAAAGGAGGAGCTTAACCTCTCAAGCAAGCTTCTTAACTAAGTATTGACAGTAATCCCTAATGTCCACAGTTGGATAGAGGATATACTTCTAGGTCTGCAACAAAATAATTACATGTTCTTGCCTTGTGAAATCAGCAAGTGTCCCCGCCACAAGAGAGTGTACCCATCCCTTCCTGGTGGTCCATGCACTTTCTCTGAGGCACAGTTAGTTCCAGAAGGACCTGAGGAGACCTTTATCAATGGCCTCACCTGCCCCATCTCCCAAGTCCCCCAGTTTTCCTGAAAGGTCCTTGTTACTCAAATTTAAACCACTTATCTAGACAAGGCGGCTAAACAGGTACTTCTCCCCTAGTCTTGGCCTAACTTCCTCCCTGCCTGAAGCCCAGAAGGCATACCTGGACAGGGGCAAAGCAGGACACTCTGCTGTGACTTCTCTGGCCACAGCCTCTCACCAGGGAGTGGCTACCTGTCATGAGCAGTATTCAAAACCAGGAACCAAGGTGTGGTCTGGGCTCCTTTAAGCTCCAGAGTTTGGGGATTCCTGGTGAGTCCCCAGAGGAGAGTCCAGAAGAGGAGGATGGAAGGGGGGTGGCCCACCACAGGGGGATTCCTCCTCTGCCTCCCTGTCAGCCTTCTGCTTCAAGGTAAGACGGGGCAAGAACAGGGAAAGAGGGGAATACTGTTCTGGGAAAATTCCAGAAACCTCCTCATTCCCCAGAACTAGAAAGCATCTAAAATAACTGGGTTATACATTTCTTTTCTCTGTAGTATCTATATTTTGGTTTCCTTTGGGAAACAGATGAAACACCCATTTCACTGATCAGTACGCACAGCGCCCATCTCATTTGCCTGCATAGACATCTACCAAATTGTCTGTCTTTCCATTTTACTACCTCTCTGATTCCACCCCTTTATAATGTTCAACCCTTCCTTTATACCAAGATTAGTAACTATGAACAGGGCCGTTTGGGTCCTGTTAATAATAATATAACTCCTTTCCCACCTCACTTGGGAAGATCTTGTAGAGGAGGTAATGTGGAGGGAAAAGGACAATGTTTGCTTCCCCTCAGATATGTTTCTCCTTAGTCTGGAGATGTACCTTATGAGTTAACTGGTATGGGGAGACAGTAGAAGAGGCATGGGAAAGAACTTGCTGGGCTCAGCTACAGGAATAACCAGAGTCACCTGCCCTTGGGGTGTGGGTGAGGTGGGCAGAAGGGCTTTTACGTTTCGTCACATAGCTCCACCAGTCACATGGTAGATGATCAATGAGATCTTTTCAAGATGGTGATGATGAAAATGGCTCCCACAGACCTTAGAGGAAGTCAATGGGTTTGAGAAGGGCACAGAGCCCAGAACAGTGTAGGTAGTGAGTAAATTTACACTGAATACAACGTTCCTTAAGTTCCCACATGTTTTACATCACACTCCTGTTTACTTCTCTCCAAACTTTTCCTTTCAGGAAATGAGAAAACATGAAAGTGGGAAGGGAACACTGAGAAACAAAATTTTAGGGGAATTTTGTTCAGTGTCTATGAGGAAGAATCACAATAGAGCTAGAGAGAAAAAAGTATGGTCAGACAAAGGCCAAAACTTTAGGGTTATGACTATGGAAGGAATAGGCCTCCCCAGAGAGGCAGTCTGCGTACAGATTTGGGTAGGCTTTATATGGGAGCAAAACCACAGGAAGAAAGGGCTGAGCCCTGACTCAGCTCACCACATCAACTTCCACCATTTGCCTACCAGACCAGACCAGCCCCCCCCCCAGCCCTGGCAGGAAGAACTTGGCATTCGGGAATCTTGGCCCAAGAAGGAGGGGTTCACATGCCCACCCCATGTCCACATTTTCTTTCTCTGCAGAGAGGCTCTACGGTCCCAGCCCTGGCACTCCTCTCACTTAGGAAACACAAAAGCCCTATTCCCATCTCACAGGGTCTCTATTCTCTACAGGAAGGGCAAACACTTTCAGCATCAATTGTTCAGTCTTTGACCAGCGTGGGGTAGACACTGCTGTCTTCCAGGCTATATTTAACCAGAAGGACTTCCGTCCAGTCATCAACTACAGCATCCCCACTCATATCAACATCTCCTTCACCCTGTCTGCCAGCCTCAAAGTGGTGAGTTCTGACTGATAACATTCTTTCCATAGCCTGCTAATAGGAAACAAGAACTCTTTACCCTGTCAATCCAACACTGCACCTGTCCAGTAGTGAGCAAAGAGTCCCCTGAATGAATTCTGTACAACTTAAATGTTCATCCTATGGGGTGGAGAGACATGAAGGGGAACGCTGCTGTGACATTTCTGCAGGTAACGTTTGTCCTTGAGTCCTGCCCTTATAGGAATATTATACTAAGAAAACATTAGCTTTCCAATGGGCCCCCATGCTGTTTTTTCCCCTATATTTTCCATGCAACCGGCATTTTTCTGAACTACTTTCTTTTGAGACTGGTAATTGAAAAGCTGAACTGTCACATGGGACCACTTAGGAAACAAAGGAAGGAGGTAGACTAGGACCTGATTTCATGGCATTAATGATCCTGGATGGGAATTTTTTGGTCAGGATGCACAACTTCAGCTGCTGATGTCATTTCTGTGGTTAAAGTTGGTATGTAAGCTCAGCTTTCTTCTTCTCTCTTTCTCCTTGCCTGATTTTCTGGCTTTGTTTGGAAAAATCACATTTGTTGAAACTGACAGTGCCCAAGGGAATACACAAAGCCAACCAGAATGGGGCCAGTGCTGGTGACAAATAGCTTTTTGGGCTGCCAATCAACTTTGAAATTCAGATGGAAAAAACAGAAAGAAGGAGGGCAGCACAGTTGGAAGCCCCTAAGTAAGCTTCAAGGTCCAAATGTATCCAGAACCCAGCTTACGATTTCCCTTGAGCAGGAAGTGAAAGGCCAGTAAGACTTTGTTAGCTAGAGAAGAGGGACATTATCACCAGAAAGAGAAGAGGAAAAAGAGTTTAAAAAGAAATGTGGTTAAAAAAAAAAAAAAAAAAAAAAAAACCCGCAGGGAATTCCCTGGTGGTCCAGTGGTTAGGACTCCGCACTGCCACTGCAGGGGGCACAGGTTCCATCCCTGGTCGGGGAACTAAGATCCCTCATGCTGCGCGGTGTGGCCAAAAACAAAAGACCAAAACAAAACAAAAAAGCAACATGCATAATAATGTGCACAGTATCATTCTATCTGTGTAAATAAAAATGAATGCTGGAATATATATTTTTTCTAGAATGCTATATAAAAAACTGTTAATAATGGGCCTGAGTTGGGGATATGGAACTGAGTTGGAGTGAATTAAGGAGGGAAAAAATTATTCTTCATATTATACCTTTCTGGAATTGTTGAAGTTTTATCATATGCCCATAGTACATACATTTAGAAAAAAAATACATACATACGTATATATTTTTAAGGGACTGGAAGGGCAGGAGATGCTGACATAAACTAGCTCCAGGTTTCAGCCATAACCATCCCTCTGGGCCCTATGCCCTAGATCTGGAGTCACCCATTCAGCAGCTGGGACCCAGAAGAATGTGGTGATATCAATAAACTCACCCTGACAGCTGAGAATCTGTGGCTCCGAGACATCTTCATCGTGGAATCGTGGGTATCAGGGCTGGGAAAAGCCGGGGGAAGACCCTTCTGCAAGGAGCAGGCTAGGGCACTGCAGGGCACACCCATGCAGCGGGGCCACTGCAAACTTATTTCAGAGAGGAGCACAGTCACAGCGCATCAACTTCTCCGCTAGAAATGAGAAAGCGGTAGGGAGAAAAGATGGCGGAGTGGCAGCATTGGGAAGCCCTGCCTTAAGAGCAGAACGTAAACTGATGTGAAACCCAGAGCATTTGCCCCGCCTCCCCTTCCACCACTTAGCAACGATGTGGATCACACTCTGGATGGCCTCTCCGCCTGTGTGACTAATGAAGGTCGCGTTGTGTACAACAAACCGATGCAGGTGACCAGCATCTGTAGCCTGGACATCTACTTCTCTTTTGACCAGAAGAACTGCACCCTCACTTTTAGCTCTTTCCTCTACACAGGTGAGTTGCAGTGGAGGTTCTGGCACAGGGTAAACTGAGATCAACCATGGGGCAACAAAAAAGCACTCAGAGGCAAAGTCATTTTTTTAAATGCATAAAAAGGGACAGTGGAGTATTTGCTAATTGGGGGTGTGTGGATGGTAGGGTAGGGGAAGTTGAACTTAAGAGAGAACAAGACATCCTGAGAAAGCCCAGAATTGAAAGAAGGCAATTGGGCAGCAAGGAAGTCACATTACAGGACTCTCTGAAAGAGGTAGCTAAAGCAGTTGTTGAATCATCTCTCTGAGCCCCACACAGAGTAGGTGCTGAGCAGATGTGTGCTGAGTGAGTGTCTGTCTCCCCTGCAGTGGAAAACATGTTGCTGGGCATGGACAGGAAGTGTGGGAGATAACAGACACCTCGCGTGACACTGGCCACACACAAGGGGAGTGGGAGCTCCTGGGCATCAACAAGGCCACCCCGAAGATATCTGTGGGCTCCAGCCTTTTTGACCAGATCATGTTCTATGTAAGGCCAGAGATTCTGGCATGGCTGTCCATCTCCCATATCTTTCTCATCGTACACTTCTAAATCTCAGAGCCTCTCACCTCTTGCCCTAAGACCAGAAAGTCCCTGGGCACCATAACCCTCATAGCGTTCCTCTCTCCCAAGTCCCCCACAGAAGTCCCCCTCTCTGAACCTGCCAGCTCTGGCCTAGGTTTTCTTTGGTGGGTATGGGGGAGTCTTATTAGTCATATGAAAGCTGCTCCTCATCCAGCCCCAGAAAGAGCCCCTGCTGGAGTGAGGACATCAAGAAAGGAAGAGTGTGGAATCATCTCTTGGCTTCCCTTCAGTTCTAGCTTCACCTGGTTCTCTGCTCTCTCCTCCCCACCAGGTGGCCATCAGGCGGCCATCAGGCGCAGGCCCAGCCTCTACGTCATAAACCTCCTGGTGCCCAGTAGCTTTCTGATAGCCATCGACGCCCTCAGCTTCTACCTGCCGTAGAAAGTGAGAGCCGCGCGCCATTCAAGATGACACTCCTGCTGGGCTACAACGTCTTCCTGCTCATGATGAATGACTTACTCCCTGCCAGTGGCACCTCCCTCATCAGTATGGCCCCCACCCCACTGTTGAAAAATGAAAAAAGAAAAAAAGAGGAGGCAGGGTAAGCGGGTGAACTGGCTAGATCTGCTGAGGCAGCAGAGGGAGACAGTGGTCATCTTAGAAAGGGCTCGGTGTGTGAGACAGAAAAAAGGGGGGCTTGGTGGTTCCTCTGGACCTGACTCACTCAGGTGTGCTCCTTCCCGCCACCCAGGTGTCTACTTTGCCCTGTGTCTGTCACTGATGGTGGTCAGCCTGCTGGAGACCATCTTCATCACCTACCTGCTGCACCTGGCCACCACCCAGCCCCCACCCACGCCTCGCTGCCTCCATCCCCTGCTTCTATACTGCACCAGCCCAAGGAAATGCTGCCCTGCTGCTCTCCGGAAGGAGGAGGTGGGCCTGGGCCTCACACCCACCCACCTGTCTGGTAAGAGAAGTCTGCACTGCCCACACTCTCTGCACTGGGCCCAACTTCCCATTTCTCTAATCCTGTCTCCTTCCCACTTCACAGCTGAGTCTCTGCCCTCTCCACAGGACAGAAGGAGCCAGGGGAATTGGGAGGGAAGGAGCTGGGACCCAGAGGGGCAGAACTGAATGGTGGCTCAGGATGGACAAGGGCCCGGCTAGCTGACCTGTGGGTGCAGTTCAGCCACATGATGGACACCCTGCTCTTCCGCATCTACCTGCTTTTCTTGGCCACCTCCATCACTACGGTCATCATCCTCTGGAACACCTAGGAGTAGTGTTCTAATGGTGCAAGAACACCTGGTGTTCAGGTTTCCTTGGCTTCAACTAACCATCCCAGGCCCTGTTCCCCTGCTCCAGTCCACATACAACAGTCCCAGAAATGTGCCCGCGATCCCTGCTCCAGCCCTCCCAGGGCTTAAACAGAACCACTGCCAACTCTCTCAGAACTGACATTATATTTCCAAAACACAATGAATTCAGAATATACATGTTTATGTTAGAAATACCATTTTTACTGGAAAAGGAAGGCTTTATAATAAAGACTACAAATATTTACCAAAAAGTAATTCATGTTGCTGGAATAGAGGACAGGGATTAAACCTCTTGAAAAATAGGCTGAAATATTTATTTATTGTTTTAATAAATATTTATTGAGCATCTACTACCTGCTAGGCACTGTTCTGAATTGTGAAGATACAGCAGTGAACCAAACTGGCAAAAATCTCTATCCACACGGAGCTTACATTGGGGGTGGGTGGAGAGTGACAGTAAAGAAGATAAGTGAGAGAAACATAGAGTGTGTGCTAAGTGCCAAGGAGAAAAAGCAAATCAGGGAAGGCAGAATGGGAAATGTGCGGAGGGGCTGCAAGTTTAGGAGGGTGGCCAAGGAAGACCTCATGATAACTTCCTGCCGGGCTGGGTCCTGTGCATTGTTCCACAATAATGCCAGCTGGAGACTGCTGTAACCCAGTCTTTTACCAGAGGCTCAGAGGTTATGTAACTTACCCAAAGTCATGCAGTTCTTGCTATTTTTAGTTCTTTTTTTCAGGGATAGATTTCGGGTGTGTGCTTAATGAATGTTTATTGAGCCCAGGTGAGGGGATAAACAAATGTCCTTGGGTAACCCTGTGGGAGACTTGAGGAATCAAACACAATGTCTGTCCTCAAAGAGCTTGTGGCACAGCTGGAGAACTAAAATACATATGTAAATAATTTCAATGAAATGTAGAACATCTTTTTAAAGCTTTGTTGAGCACCATTAAAGAGAAACTGCAGGAATTCCCTGGTGGTCCAGTGGTTAGGACTTGGTGCTCTCACTGCCGGGGGCCCTAGGTTCGATCCCTGGTCGGGGAACTAAGATCCTGCAAGAGCGTCACATGGCCAAAAAAAAGAGAGAGAGAGAAACTGCTACAGAGTTCAAAGGAGAAAGGATTCCTCTAGTTGGAGCAATGGTTCTCAATCCTGGCTGCACGTTAGAATCATCTGAGGAGATTTTCAAATAATCCTAATACCCAGGCTTTACCCCAGACCAATTAAATCAGAACCTATGGCATGGGCCACGGCTTTGGTGCGTTTGAAAGCTCCCCATGAGATTCTAATGTGCAGCCAGAGTTGAAACTACTGGGCTAGAGGTTAGGAGAGCTTCATGTGGAGAAGGCAGTGAACAGAATGTATGAACAGATGGAGGGACATGAGGCCTGAGAGGACTCACTGGTCACAATACACCTCTGGGGTTACATATAGGTAGAATCATAGCAAATGGGCCTCATGGCATCCAGGAGTTTGTGCAGCAATAGTTAAATAGTGGGATCCAAGCAGAATCCCAACACACTCATTCTCGTGGTACTCAGGGGACTCGAGTATCCAGAACAAACTCATAAAACCATCTGCCAGAAATAGTCCCCAGTAGAATGCAAATGGTGCAGACTTTAGCAAACAGCTTGGCAGTTCCTCAAAGTGTTGAACACAAAATTACTATATGATCTAGCAATTCCATTCCTAGATATATACCCAGGAGAAATGAAAACATATGTTCACACAAAAACTTGTATTCAAATGTTCATAGTGACATTGTTCATAATAGCCAAAAAGTGGAAACAACCCAAATGTCTATCAGCTGATGAATGAATACATAAGATATTATATATCCATACAATGGGATATTATTTGGCCATAAAAAGAAATGAAGCACATGATATAGGCTACAACATAGATGAACCTTAAAAACATGCTATGTAAAAGAAAAACCAGTCACAAAAGACCACATATTATATAATCCCATTTATGTGAAATGTCCAGAATATGCTAATTCATAGAAGCAGAAAGTAAATTAGTGGTTGCCTAGGACTTAGTGGGGAACGGGGTAGGTGAAAGAGGAATGGCTGCTAATGAGTACAGGATTTCTTTGGGGGATGATTTAACAAAATGTTCTAAAATTAGACTGTGGTGATGATTGCATAACTCTGCAAATGTACTAAAAACCATTGAATTGTGTGCTTCAAATGGGTGAATTTTATGGTACGTAAATTATATCTCAATAAAGGAATTAAACAACAACAAAAAATAAATAACCCCCCACAAAATTCTCTCTTTTCACCACTTCCGGGTTATTCTCTCATTCCACTGCTCCCCACTGTCACCTCCCAGACTCTCTCATTCCCGGATCCATATATTCAACTTTCATCAGTGTCTGCCCTGGCCCTCCTCTACCTTCGGATGAATCACCAGGGCTCAAGGACCTCAGCTCCCCACCCACCTATCAGCTCTACATGCTTCCTTGATGTTGACATCACTCACAGCTTCAGCTCGCACACAGCTTCCACCATTTCTAATTATATGAAACCCTCACAGCCAGACCAGCTCATGGCTCCTTGATAGGAGATGGGGATTCAGACAATACACCTAAGATGAGTTTCCAGAGCTTTGGACTATTTCTCATGGGGATGGAGGAGGTTGGGGGATGCAATGAAGAACAGCAGCCCTGCTTCTATTTCTGCAATTGAGGAAGAAAATACAGGGCTGGGGTAGCTGACAACCCCCACTGGTCAGCAGGCAGGTGGACCTCCTGTACATGCAACATGCCATCAGGCTTAAATGAGAGCTTCTGCCTCCATGGACCTTCCAGTCATCTGGTCCCCAGAACAGCAACATGGAATGAATGAATGAGTAAAGCACTCATTCATTGTTTAGCCAATCTTCACTTAGTGCTTACTTATGTTCTAGACATTTTTTTAAGTGCTGGGGATATGGCAATGAATAAGACAGACAGGAGGAGACTGAGGAGGAGACAGGAGGAGAGTGATGATTTCATACAATGATAACTGTTCTAAAAAAAATAAACAGGGTAATAGGACAGAGAATGACACACAGGTTAACAGTATGTTCCAGGATGGCCTCCCTGAGAAAATGATATTTGTGCCAGCTGAGAAATGAATGATAAGATAATGATGAGATGTGTCCTGGGATATCATCCTGATGTATTTATTCATCAGAAGAGGTCAGGATGAAGCATAATAGACAGGCTCTACATTTATGGAAGCAGGTCAAGGTAGCCAGGATCTCTGGATGAACAAGGTGAGAAATTGGAGAGAGACTCCTATGTTGGTTATTTTGTTGCTATTGTGTAATGTTTAAGGATTGTGAGGGTAAGCATCTATAATCCCATCAAAGAATTTAGAAAAGTATCTTTCAAATGGTTTTGATCATGGAATCTATTTTACTCACCCATGCATAATGCCTCACTCAAAAAAGAACCAGTGATAATATAGAATTGAAAAGGAACAAAATTAAAAGTTGCAGCAAACTTGTTGCTATAATTACATGTGAATTTGTTTACTATGTACTATATAAGAGAATGAGTTTACCTGAGTCTTTTTAATCAGAAAACAATGCCCTATAAACTTTAAAATAGGCAATATTTTTATTATACTTGTCTTGATATTATATTACAAGTTATTTAACTAGCTTACATTCTCTGAAAGTACATCACCAATGTAGTGTCACTACACAAGTAGATTTAAAATTTGTATATGTCTACTTTAACAATAAGGTATAGATACCTGAACCAGAAAGCAAAACTACTTTTTTCTTAAAAGCAAAGCTACTTTTGATGCAAATATGCATTGCAACACCCTGAAGGGGGAAATCAAACAATTTACACGACACTGAACAGATGATGATGAAACAAAGCTACCAGTTCATTATCAAAAAGCAGTAATAGCAGCTCAACCACCTCAGGTCAATGCTGCTAATGCACTGATAAAAAAAGCCCTGGACTTGTGCTCCGCAACAAGAGAGGCCGCGATAGTGAGAGGCCCGCGCACCGCGATGAAGAGTGGCCCCCGCTTGCCGCAACTGGAGAAAGCCCTCGCACAAAAACGAAGACCCAACACAGCCATAAATAAATTAATTAATTAAATTAAAAAAAAAAAAAAAAGCCCTGGAAACAGAGAATTCCAACATGGGGGTGTCTGCTTGCAGGCAGGAGACTTTTAACTTTCCCAGAGAATACAGGATCTTAGTAGAATGAATCAGTAGTTGAATCCTGATGACACTTGAGTAGTGTGCAAATTTTAGTTTACAAATGCCTCATTTTAGCAATCCTGAATTAGCAGATCCTTAGTGATATGTAAAGCTGAAAGAAAGACCTGAAGAAAGGACTTGGATTTGTCAGCCCTTCAGGAGTCCCTCACCACCCTCTAGTGGGGACACTACTCAGACCCCTCTGAGATCATTAGTGAACCTAGGATATGTCAGAAGAGCATATTATGCACAGATGCCTACATTACCCATATTTTCCTGACTAGAATTTGGACACATTGTCAGATTTTTTTTCTGATTTGTAAAATCATTTATATGAACAGCCTTATAAATCCTTTCTTACATGAAAAGAAATATAAAAGTTGCAAAGAAAACAAAGAACAGGTATCAACTAACGTGCACCTGTGCTTTTCATCATTGACCTATTGTTGAGGTTGATGATTTGATGAACTATTATTCCATTTGTCCTTGTTGAGAAAGAACTCTGCTTGTTTGAGTATTAATGGGTCTAGAGTAAAATAAAGACATGGTGGCTTCTGCAGTTTTCTATGTCTAAACCAAGGCCTTTCCTTGGTTTAAGCATAGAAAGTTGTTTTAATAATAATAGCTATCATGTACTGAGTACAGTTGACCCTTGAACAACATGGGTTCGAACTGAGCAGGTCCACTTTTACACAGATTCTTTTCAATAGTAAATTCTGCAGTACTACACAATACGAGGTTGGTTGAATCTGGGGTTGGTTGAATCTGCAGATGCAGAATCACAGATATGGAGGAACCATGGATATGGAGGGTCCACTATAAGTTACAAGTAGATTTTCAAGTACGCGGAGGGTGGGCGCCCCTAATTCCTGTGTTGTTCAAAGGTCAACTGTACTTTCTATATGTCAAGCCCATTACAGTCTTTATTTCATTTGATCCTCACAACAATTCTATGAGGCAGATATTAGCATTAGACATCTAGGTAGAGAGAGAATAAGATCCTTCCCCAGGATCATATAGCAAGTAAGTGGTAGAACCATTTTTAATCCAATTTTGTCTAACTCTTAATCCTATTTTTTAACATATCCAGGTCATGGCCAAGGAATGCAGAAATAATAATTCTTGAAAATGAAAAACTAAGTATTAGACTCTGTATCCAGAATGATCCCCACCAAAAGATTTATCCCATTTCGCTCTGATAACTTTTTTTTTTTTAAGGAATTCCTTTATTTTTATTTTTTATTTACTTATTTATTTATTTTTGGCTGTGTTGTGTCTTCGTTTCTGTGCAAGGGCTTTCTCTAGTTGCGGCAAGCGGGGGCCACTCTTCATCACGGTGCGTGGGTCTCTCACTATCGCGGCCTCTCTTGTTGCAGAGCACAAGCTCCAGGCGCGCAGGCTCAGTAGTTGCGGCTCACGGGCCCAGTTGCTCCGCGGCATGTGGGGTCTTCCCAGACCAGGGCTCGAACCCGTGTCCCCTGCATTGGCAGGTAGATTCTCAACCACTGCGCCACCAGGGTAGCCCCTCGCTCTGATAACTCTTAACCTCAGGGTGTCAGTCTTCACTGTGGCCAACATCAGCCTTTGGACTTTCCAAAGTTCTCATGATTTCCTTGCCTCTCACTGGAACCCTCCGAAACTGGCTTGTTCACACACACAAATGAATGTGTGTATAACTGGTGAAATCTGAATAAACTCTAGGGATTATACTGTTTAAAGACAATTTTCAGAAAAAAGGCAAAATCATGACTCTCATACAAATATAAAAAGGAATACGTATTAAAGAATTGACTGGGTGACGTCAGCAACATGGCAGAGTCAAAGCTCCCTTTGCCTCTCCCCTTCAATCTACAACCAGTAAAACATCCAAAATTCAACAAAGGTGCCTCTGCCCAACACACCAGGACACCAGAGAATTCCAAACATCTGTACATCTAAAGGTGGTGGACTGGAACACATACAGGAGGCAGAACTGAGGGAACAGCAGAGTCAGTGGCTGCAGTCCTGACCCTCCGGCCATGGCAGTTGAGTCCACAGCCCCAGAGAACTTGGTAGCAGCAGGGGAGGCAACACACGACTCCAGCAGCCCCAGCAGCCACAGGTAACTGGGCAGCAGCAGCAGTGGGGTCTGGGACCCTGTCCCTCCAGCTGCTGAGGCACCCATGTTCCTGGTCCTTGGCCCCAGACTCACAGTGGCAGAGCCCGTGAACCTTAAAACACCAGCCAGGACAGAGGTGCCTGAGTGATCTGGGCTCCCCCCTCTCCTTGACCTCCCCCGACAGGGCAGATCCTGTGACTCAGGGGAAACTAGTGGCAAGGGAAGAGCCCATCATCCCAGTGCACCAGGAAGCAACGACAGCAGTACTGGCAGAAGCAAAGCAGCAACGAACCCAGAGGCATAAGAAGCTATAATGAAGGCACAGAGCCACACCTATTACAGAGATGGTGGAAAGCACTGACTCCTAAATAAAACCGAAGGCAGCCCAGGTAAGAGAAACCAAAAACTTGTACTATAGCACCACCTACTAGAAAAAGAGAAGGGCCTCTAACTTCTAACCTGTCACTACTTCAAAGGTACAGGCAGAGGAATAGTTCATCAAGTGCTATGAAAAGCCACAGTTCACATTATACCACCAAAAGAAAATGACAATTCTCCAGAAATTAAACTTAAAATCACAGAATACTAATCTAACTGATAGAGAATTCAAAATAGCTGTCATGAAGAAACTCAATGAGCTACAAGAAAACTCAGAAAGGTAGTTTAATGAGCTCCGGAATAAAATTAACAAACAGAAGGAATACTTTACCAAAGAGACTGAATCTCTAAAAAAGAACCAAACAGAAATGCTGGAGGTAAAGAACTCAATAAACAAGATGAGGATGCATAAGAAAGCAATGGAAATAGAGCAGACCATATGAAAGAGATAATTATTGAGCTCAAAGATAGAAACCTAGAAATGAAAAAAGTGGAAGAGGAAAGAGAAATAAGATATGTTTAAAATGAGGGAAATTCTACAAGAGCAATCTGACTCTTTTAGGAAGGGCAACATTAGGGTAATGAGTATCCCAGAAGGAGAAGAGAGGGAAAAGGAAGCAAAGAGTTTATTTAAAGAAATAATAGCTGAGAACTTGCCAAACCTAGGGAAAGAACTGGATATACAAGTCCATGAAGCTAAGAGAACACCTCAATGCCAAGAGACCTTCTCCAAGACACATTGTATTTAAATTGTCAGATGTCAATGACAAAGGATGTTTTTTAAAGACAGACAGGGAAAAAAGAATGGTAACCTACAAAGGAACCCCCATTAGTCTATCAGCATATTTCTCAGCAAAAACTCCACAGGCCAAGAGGGAGTGGAAAGACATTTTTTAAATTCTGAAGGATAAAAACTGTCACCCAAGAATACTCTGTCCAGCAAAGTTATCATTCAGATATGAAGGAGAAATAAATACTTTCCCAGAAAAACAAAAGCTGAGGGAATTCATAAACACTAGACCTGCCTTACAAAAAATTTTGAAAGGAGCTCTTCTACCAGAAACAAAAAGGCAAAAGAACACAAAAGAACACAGAACAGAATTTTGAGCAAGGTGATAAACAGAATTAGAAAATTGCAAATCTTTATCAGAATAGGTTTGTAAACACTTTTTATAGGATAAAGGTTAAAGGGGGGAAAGCATAAAAATAACTCTAGCTATTTCAATTTGGTAACAAACTCACAACATGAAAAGAGATAATTTGAGAAAAAAAAAAAAAAACATAGATGTGGGAGAGGAAAAGGATGGAACCTGTATAGGCAAGTGAAGATAAGATGCTATCTGAAGAAAAAGGACCATTTTATCTATGAGACATTTTATACAAACCTCAAGGTAACCACGAAACATAATATAGAGCAGAGACACAAAACATAAAAAAGAGGAAACTGAGAAAACCACCAAACCAAAATGGCAGACAGAAATACAAGGAAAAAAGAAACAATGGAGATACAGAGCAACCAGAAAACAAAAGAGAAAATGGCATTACTAAGGCCTCATCTATCAATAACCCCCCTAGACGTAAATGGATTGAATTCACCAATCAAAAGACACAGAGTGGGACTTCCCTGGTGGTGCAGTGGTTAAGAATCCGCCTGCCAATCCATGGGACATGGGTTTGAGCTCTGGTCTGGGAAGATCTCACATGTCGCGGAGCAACTAAGCCCGTGCACCACAACTACTGAGCCTGCACTCTAGGACCCGTGAGCCACAACTACTGAGCCCGCGTGCCACACCTACTGAAGCCCCCGCACCTAGAGCCTGTGCTCTGCAACAAGAGAAGCCACCGCAATGAGAAGCCTGTGCACCGCAATGAAGAGTAGCCCCCGCTCGCCACAACTAGAGAAAGCCTGTGCGCAGCAACGAAGACCCAACACAGCCAAAAATAAATAAATAAATTAATTAATTAATTAATTAATTAAAAAAAAAAAAGACACAGAGTGGCTAGATGGATTAAAAAACAAGACCCAACTATATGCTGCATCCAGGAGACTCACCTCAGCACTAAAGACAAACATAGGCTAAAAGGGAAGGGATGGAAGATGATACTCCAAGCAAATGGCAGCCAAAAGAAAATGAGTGTAGCCATACTCATATCAGACAAAATAGATTTCAAGCCAAAAAAGGTAACAAAAGACAAAAATGGACAATATATAATGATAAAGGGGACAATTCATCAAGAAGACATAACAGTGATTAATATATATGCACCTAACATGGGAACATAAAAGTATATAAAACAACTATTAACAGACCTAAAGGAAGAAACTGACAACAACACAATAACAGTAGAGGACTTTAACACCCCACTGACATCAATGGATAGGTCATCCAGACAGAAAGTCAACAAGGAAATAATGACCTTAAGTGAAACATTAGACCAAATGGATTTAATAAGATTTGTATAGAATTCCATCCAAATACAACAGAATACACATTCTTCTCAAGTACACATGGAACCTTCTCAAGGACAGACCATATATTGAGACACAAAACAAGTCTCAATAAATTTAAGAAGGCTGAAATCATATCAAGCATATTTTCCAATCACAAGGGTATGAAACTAGAAATTAACCACAGGATTTTTAAATTTATTTATTTTCTATTTTATTTATTTATTTATTTATTTATTTATTTATTTATTTATGGCTGTGTTGGGTCTTCGTTGCTGCGTGTGGGCTTTCTCTAGTTGCGGAGAGTGGGGGCTACTCTTCGTTGTGGTGCATGGGCTTCTTATCGCGGTGGCTTCTCTTGTTGCGGAGCACAAGCTCTAGGCATGTGGGCTTCAGTAGTTGTGGCATGTGGGCTCAGTAGTTGTGGCTCTCGGGCTCTAGAGCGCAGGCTCAGTAGTTGTGGCGCACGGGCTGAGTTGCTCCGCAGCATATGGGATCTTCCTGGACCAGGGCTCAAACCCATGTTCCCTGCATTGGCAGGCGGATTCTTAACTACTGCACTACCAGGGATTTTTGGGAAAAAATCCCAAATATGTGGAGACTGAACAACATGATACTGAGCAACTATGTCAATGAAGAAATCAAAGGAGAAATAAAAAATTACCAGAAGACCAATAAAAATGAAAATTTGACACACCAAAATCTATGGGATACAGGGGACTTCCCTGGTGGCACAGTGGTTAAGAATCTGCCTGCCAATGCAGGGGACACAGGTTCGAGCCCTGGTCCAGGAAGATCCCACATGCTGCGGAGCAACTAAGCCCGTGCACCACAACTACTGAGCCTGCGCTCTAGAGCCCACGAGACACAACTACTGAGCCCACAGGCTGCAACTACTGAAGCCCATGCACCTAGAGCACATGCTCCGCAACAAGAGTAGCCACCGCAACGAGAAGCCCACGCACAGCAACACAGAGTAGCCCCGCTTGCCACAACTAGAGAAAGCCTGCAAGCAGCAATGAAGACCCAACACAGCCAAAAATAAATAAATTAATTAATTAATTAATTTTTTAAAAATCTATGGGATACAGCAAAAGCAGTACTAAGAGGGAAGTTTATAGCAATACAAGCCTATCTCAAGAAACAAGAAAACTCTCAAATAAGCAATCTAATCTTACACCTAAAGGAACAAGAAAAAGAAGAACAAATGAAGCCCAAAGTCAGTGGAATGAAGAAAATAATAAAGATCAGAGCAGAAATAAATGAAATAGAGATTTAAAACACAACAGAAAAGACCAATAAAACTAAGAGCTGCTGGGGCTTCCCTGGTGGCGCAGTGGTTGAGAATCTGCCTGCCAATGCAGGGGATACGGGTTCAAGCCCTGGTCTGGGAAGATCCCACATGCCACGGAGCAACTGGGCCCGTGAGCCACAACTACTGAGCCTGCGCATCTGGAGCCTGTGCTCCGCAACAAGAGAGGCCGCGGTAGTGAGAGGCCCGCGCAATGCGATGAAGAGTGGCCCCCGCTCGCCGCCACTAGAGAAAGCCCTCGCGCAGAAATGAAGACCCAACCCAGCCAAAAATAAATAAATAAATTTATTAAAAAAAAAACAAAAAACTAAGAGCTGGTTCTTTGAAAAGATAAACACAATTGACAAACCTTTTGCTAGACTCACTAAGATAAAAAGAGACGGTTCTGATAAATAAAACCATAAATGAAAGAGGAGAAATAACAACAGATACCACAGAAATACAAAGGATTATAAGATAATATTATGAATAGCTATATGCCAACAAATTGGACAATCTAGAAGAAACAGACAAATTCTTAGAATTGTACAACCTTCCAAGAATGAATCGTGAAGAAATGGAAAATCTGAAGAGACTGATCACAAGTACAGAGATTGAAACAGTAGTCAAAAAGCTCTCAAAAAACAAAAGACCAGGACCAGACAGCTTCACAGGTGAATTCTACCAAACATTAAAAGATTTAATACCTATCCTTCTCAAACTCTTCCAAAAAAATTTAAGAGGAGGGAATGCTTCCTAAGTCCTTTTACAAGGCCAACATCACCCTGATACCAAAACCAGACAAAGACAACACAAAATGAGAAAATTATAGGCCAATGTATCTTATGAACATAGGTGCAAAAATCTTCAACAAAATATTTGCAAACCAAATACAACAATATATTAAAAGGATCACACACCATGATCAAGTTGGATTTATTCCAGGGACGTAAGGATGGTTTAACATCCACAAAGTGATCAATGTGATACACCACATTAACAAAAGGAAGGATAAAAACCATATGATCATCTCAATAAATGCAGGAAAAGCATTTGACAAGATTGAACACCCATTTATGATTAAAAACTCTCAATAAAATGCATATAGAAGGAATGTACCTCAACATAATAAAGCCCATATATTACAAACTCACAGCTGATATCATACTCAATGGCGAAAAATTGAAAGCTATCCCTCTAACATCAGGAACAAGGCAAGGTTGCCCACTCTTGCCACTCATTCAACATAGTATTGGAAGTCTTAGCCAGAGCAATTAGGCAAGAAAAAGAAATAAAAGGTATCATAATTGGAAAGGAAGAAGTAAAACTGTCACTATTTTCAGATGACATGATTTTATATATAGAAAACCCTAAAGACTCCATCGAAAAAACTATTAGAAATAATAAACAAATACAGTAAAGTTTCAGGATACAAAACCAATATACAAAAATCTATTGCATTTCTGTACACTAACAATGAGCTAGTAGAAAGAGAAGTTAAGAAAACAATCTGATTTACAATTGCAACAAAAAGAATAAAATACCTAGGAATAAGTTTAACCAGAGATGAAAGACCTAAACACTGAACTATAAGACATCGTGTTGAAAGAAATTAAAGGAGACACAAAGAAATGGAAAGATATTCCATGCTCATGGATTGGAAAAACTAACATTGTCAAAATGTTCATATTACCTAAAGCAATCTACAGATTCAATGCAATCTCTATCAAAATCCCAAGGACATTTTTCACAGAAATAAAAGAAAAATTTCTAAAATGTATATGGAGCTACAAAAGACCCTGAATAGGCAAACTAATCCTGAAAAAAAAAGAACAATGCTGGAGATATCACACTCCTTGATTTCAAACTATATTACAAACTATCGTAATGGTATTGGCAACATGGTATTGGCAAAACAGCATGGTATTGGCAAAAAAAAAAGATACGTAGATCAATGGAACAGAATTGAGATCCCAGAAATAAACCCACGCATATGTGGACAATTAATTTGCAACAAAGGAACAAAGAACATACAATTGATAAAGGATAGTCTCTTCAATAACTGGTGCTGGGAAAATTAGACAGTCACATGCAAAAAAAAAGTGAAACTAGACCACTATCACACACTATACCCAAAAAATAACTCAAAATACATTAAAGACTTGAATGAAAGACCTGAAACCATAAAACTCCTAGAAGAAAACCTAGCCACTAAGCTCTTTGACATCAGTGTTAGCAATATCTTTCTATCTAGAAAGATATGTCTCCCTAGGCAAGGGAAACAAAAGCAAAACATAAACAAATGGGACTACATCAAATTAGAAAGCTTCTGCACAGCAAAGGAAACCATCAATAAAACGAAAGACAACCTACTGAATGGAAGAAGATATTTGCAAATGATATATCAAATAAGGACTCATATAACTCAACACAAAAAACCAAACAGCCCAATTTAAAAATGGGCAGAGGAGCTAAATAGACACTTTTTCAAAGAAGACATATGGATGGCCAACAGGCATATGAAAAGATGTTCAACATCACTAATTATTAGGGAACTGCAAATCAAAAACACAATGAGATATCACCTCATGCCTGCTCGATTGGCTCTTATCCAAAAGACAAGAAACAACACGTGTTGGAGAGGATGTGGAGAAGAGGAAAATCTTACACACTGTTGGTGGGAATGTAAATTGGTGCAGCTACTATGGAAGACATTATGGAGATTTCTCAAAAAATTAAGAATAGAACTACAATATGATCCAGCTATCCCACTTCTGGGTATGTGTCCAAGGAATACAAAAATAACAATTTGAAAAGATATATGCTCCTCTATGTTTATCACAGCATTATTTACAATAGCCAAGATATGGAAGCAACCTAAGTGTTCATCAATAGATGAGTGGATAAAGAAGATGTGGTACCTACATATGTCATATACATATAATATGTATACATATATATATATATAATGGAGTATCACTCAGCCATAAAAAAAGATGAAATCTTGCCATTTGTGACAATATGGAGAGACTTTGAGGGTACTATGTTAAGTGAAATAAGTCAGACAGAGAAAGACAAATACGGGATGATTTCACTCATATTTGGAATATAAAAAACTAGTAACCAAAATAAATGAAGAAAGCAAACCAAACAAAAACAAACATGTAGATATAGAGAACGGAGTAGTGGTTACCAGGGGGAAAGGGGTGGGGGGGAAAGGGAGGGCAAAATGGGTAAAGGGGATCAACTTTACAGTGACAGATGGAAGCTAAACTTTTGGTGGTGAGCACATTGTAGAGTATACAGAAGTAGAAATATAATGTTGTATACATGAAACATGTTATAAATCAATGTTACCTCAATAAAAATAAATAAGTAAAAATAAATTTTAAAAAAAGAATTGATTGAACTCATAAGATATGAGAGAACCAGGCAGATGTTATAACTGGTTCAAAAGTCAAGAAGCACAAATCTATATGGAGAAAAGATACTGAATTGCAAATAAGGGCAATTTTTCAACAAGAGGGAGAAAGAAGTCCACTGGAACTCTGTAGGCAGAGACTGAGTTTGCATTTTGACAATATTGAACTTTACCTGAGCCCTGTGCTCCCAGAAAACAACAATGGTTAAGTAGCCCACCTCCCACTCTTTTGCTTTCTGAAATCCCCGCACCCTTTTGTGTTCCGGGAAATGACTGACTGCAAAGAACCACTCTTCCCCCAGGACTTAGATATCTAAGATGCACTGTCCACTCTTTCTCATCTCTCCTTTGTTTACCTGTAACAAGGCCAATCACGAACTTTTCCCCTTTGGCCCAGACCCCAACAACAAGGCCAGGCACACAGTCTCCAACTACCAGCTCTTTGTCACATAAATGATTAACTGAGATTAGCACTGTTTATCCCCTGAAACTAGCTAGACACAAGAGGTAAACATTTCCTGCTCAACTGACTGAGACTTTCCCTGATTACAAAACAATCTCAACTGTAAATCATTCCACCTATAATTTGTCTGCTTCTCTCTATAAAAAAGTCTAAGTAAAACCACCCTGCCGAGGTACTCAGATCCACGGATCTGGGTGATCTCCCTATTGCAATAGCCTGAATAAAGTCAACCTTCTTAATTGTTTGATTTTGTCCTTGACAATATTCCTCAGTTACCTGCAATTTTAAAAGAGCTGCAAAATAATTCAAAGGCCATGAACAGGGCTAGAATCAGACAGCTGGGAACACTTACTCAAGACAATGCATAGTTTCGCATTGAAGTACAATTTTTTTTTTCTATAATCTCCTCCCTTTTAATCAAAAATAATCTCAGCGGAAGATTATTCTTGATCACAAAATAAGGCTGGTCTCGTAACATTTGGCTTCACTGTTTACATTGGTGCAAAAAGAGTGATAATCTGCCATTCAGGCGTTCTTAAGTTTGCTTAAGTTTGCTTTGCTGTAGGTTTTCAAAAAATCTCAAATTTGACTTTTAAAAGCCTCTTGAGGCTAGGTAGCTGCACCAAGAACTCACCATCAGTTTTCACCTGTACTACCCATTGGGTGAATTCCTCTGTTCTTGAAGACCTAAGATTCCTGGGTCTGGCAGAAGGTGGCCTTACCTACCTAGAAGCTGGTAACCCTGTAAGCCAGGTAGCAGCCAGTTTTCCTAGAAGGGTTTCTAAGCATTGGCTCCATAAAGTCAACCTTAGTTCCTTAGAAGTGTCTGACCACATTTGATTGAATGAGCATCATTCTCAAACATAACATTCCAGGCATAGCCTTGGTTGTATAATCAATATTTCCAATTATGTCTTGGTAAAAAGGAAACAGATTCTTACTAAATCTATGCCAGTAACCATATTGTTATGAAAATATGATCATTATATGTCATGAAATTAAGAATATTCAACAAGAGTTTCCAAATTCTGAAGGGGTCAGGCAAGGAGAAAGGTATCATTTACAAATATTTCATTTCAGTTTACAAAAGCAGAGTCAAAAAAAAAAAAAAACAGAGTTATAATTACTAAATTATGAGATATAGCTAGCTTAACAGGAGAGAAAAAGGTCTTCCTCAAATATCCAGAAAATAGAACATTACAAAAAATATCAACAATAGTTCAAACAAAAACTGTAATCATCCTTCATGAGTTCATTCAGTCTTATGTAATTAATTCTTGTTTCACTATATCTCAGGCTAGCAGTCTCATGAACCCATGGGCCTCTGGACTACAGTTCTAGAAATCCTGCTCAGTCCACTAGCATGGCCTCAAAGTAGTTTAAGTGGTGCCATCAGAAGCCTGTACCCCAAAGTATATGGCATAGTCCTTTTCCACAGGACACTGAGACATTCCTTTGTTGAAGACGAAGTACTCTGGCCTGCAGTAGATCATCAAGCTTTCAGGGAAGCATCAAATAAAACACTGTCTGCAGATGACTTTAAATGGCTGTAGTTAGCTTACTAGCTTATTACTAATAATTTTCAAAAGTGAAAGGTCTGATAAGAGTGCATTACTGGGCTTCCCTGGTGGCGCAGTGGTTAAGAATCCGCCTGCCAAGGCAGGGGACACAGGTTCGAGCCCTGGTCTGGGACGATCCCACATGCCGCGGAGCAACTAAGCCCACATGCCACAACTACTGAGCCTGCGCTCTAGAGCCCGGGAGCCACAGCTACTGAGCCCACGTGCTGCAACTACTGAAGCCCGAGCACCTAGAGTCCGTGCTCTGCAACAAGAGAAGCCACCGCAATGAGAAGCCTGTGCACCGTAACGAAGAGTAGCCCCTGCTTGCCCCAACTAGAGAAAGCCCGCGTGCAGCAACGAAGACCCAACGCAGCCAAAAATAAAAATAAAATAAATTTATTAAAAAAAAAAGAATGCATTACTGTACAATTACACAGATGACAAGGAAATTTGGTTGTTTTTGTGGCATGCAAAACAAGATAATAAAGTCAATCCAAAAAGAAGTTTTAGACAAAATAATTGTAAGCATAATGATTAATTCTATTTTCAAAGACAGTGTACATTACACCTAATTTATAAAAATAGACGAATATAATCTTTACAAATAAAAAATATTAAGACACAACATATAATAATCCTTACTTTATATATCATGAATATACAAGCTTACTGTAAGAAAATACCAAGAACATATCAAGAATATCAAGTAAAAATTCACTAAGTCTTGGACTTCCCTGGTGGTGCAGTGGTTAAGAATCCGCCTGCCAATGCAGGGGACACGGGTTCAAGCCCTGATCCAGGAAGATCCCACATGCTGCGGAGCAACTAAGACCGTGCGCCACAACTACTGAGCCCACGTGCCACAACTACTGAAGCCTGTGCGCCTAGAGCCCGTGCTCTGCAACAAAGAGAAGCCACCTCAATGAGAAGTACGTGCACCGCAACAAAGAGTAGCCCCTGCGTGCCGCAACTAGAGGAAACCCGTGCGCAGCAACGAAGATCTAACACAGCCAAAAATAAATTTATTTAAAAAACAAAAAGGTTCACTAAGTCTTAACTCCTAGACATCCGTATATTAATTAAATTATATAGATCAGTGATATGAATCCCCAGCTGAAGCCAAGAAGATGCTAGATTCAAATTAAAGAAGTAAAAATGTGACCATGTTAACATTAAAAAAGAAATAATAACTGAGATTATGACCAAAGGCTACAACCACACCACCACGAGATCTGCTACCCTCTCCTGGAGGCTGATACCCCATGATTCAACTCTGGCTCCAAGGAAAGAGAGGATGCATGCAGAACCTCCAGACTTACTTAGCTTTTTCTTCCTTCCTTCCTATGTTTCTTTTTTCCTATAAAAAATATGATTTAGAATTCACATCTAGTTGCAAAAATAGTACAAAGAGCTCTTGTGTACACTTCACGCAGATTCCCCAACTGTAAATATTTCTAAATCATTGAGAATAAGTTGAAGAATTGATGACCCATTAACCCTGAATACTTCAGGGTGTATTTCATAAAAACAAGGGCACTCTCTGGGAATTCCCTGGCGGTCCAGTGGTTAGGACTCGGCGCTTTCACTGCCGGGGCCCGGGTTCAATCTTTGGTCGGCGAACTACTAAGATCCCACAAGCCACGCAGCGCAGGCAAAAAAAAAAGAAAAAAACCTAGGACACTCTCCTATATAACCACAGTACAACCATCAAAATGAGACAATTAACATCAGTCCAATATTACCATCTAATATATAAGCTCTATTCAAATTTTGCCTCTTGTCCCAATAATGTCTCTTACCAGTACAGGATCCAATCCTGCATTTAGCTGTTACATCTCTTCAGTCTCCTTCAGTTAGGAATAGTTCCTCGGGCTCCTTGTCTTTCTTGAAGAGTACAGGCTACTTATTTGTAAAGTGCCCCTCAATTTGGATTTATCTAATACTTACTCATAGTTTATGCATTTTTTGCAGGAATACCCCAGAAGTGATGCTGGGTTCTTCTCAGCGTATCATAGGAAGTGCACAGTGTCAATTTGTCCCTTTACTGGTGATATTAACTGTTATCACTTGTTAAAATGATGTCTGTCAGGTTTCTCCACTGTAAAGATAATTGGTAAGTATGCCATACTTATTACTTAATAAGTAACTTATAAGTGTTTTGTGGAGAGATACTTTAGACTATGTAATTATACCATTTCTCATCATGAATTATTTCTCAATATGATTTACTTATTATGAATTACTTATTCTATGATCTTTTCAAAATTGTAATTTTCTAATTCCATCATTTCTTCTACACTCATTCACTGGCATTCTAATGTAAAGCAGAGCTTTCCCTCTTTTTTTTTCCCATTAATATTTTCATATTTATTACATGTTGAAATGATATTTTTGGCATCTTGTTCAAATTAATTTCACTTGTTTCTTTTTACTTTAAAATATTATGGCTGCTAGAAAATTTAAGATTATATGTGTGGCTGGCTTATAAAAAATTTACTTTTAATAATTTTCTCCAAAATAACCTCTTAAAAATTAGCATATTTCACAATTAAAGACAATTTTAAAGTTTACATTTTATTTCTATCGGACAGCGCCAGTACAGCTAATGTAGATGCTTCTCTCCCCTGCATCTGTCTTCCCCCATACCTGGCTTTGTCACCTTTGATTTGCTCTCTGCCTTTATCCAATCCCACTTCCATCTCTCAGCCTGAAAACCACCTCCTCCCTCCAAGAAACAGCATTTCTTTCTTCAAGGGGAATTTTTTCCCTCTTGGTTTCTTCCCATGTTCTAGACTACCTAGGAGTCTACCCAAATAAGCACAGATGTTCTTCTCTGTTCAGTATCACAGGTTGGAAGGATGGGCTCTAGTCATGCAAATTGGAGTTTTAGGGTCTTTGGGGTCTTGTTCATGTTCCTCATCAGAAAGGGCCTCAGGCTGGCACCGAGTCCAAGCTCGCTCTGCTCGCCGCACAACAGGCCAATGAACCGGAGACGAGGTGCTGAGGCAAGGAATACAACTTTATTCGGAAGGCCGGCAGACCGAGAAGATGGCAGACTAGTGTCTCCGATAAACCATCTTATCTGGGTCTGCTTTCCCTCTTCTTTTACTCATTGATTCATTTATATCAGTATGGATTCATGAATCCCTGCTGTATTCAAAGAGTTACAATCTATTACTATGAATATTTATTTTGATGCTCAAGTTGCTTGGACTTAGTATAGACCAACAAAGAAGAAAGCAGTAGTTGGTGATACGGCAGTGAGAGGAACTGGGGGAAAGTGACCATTTCATCTGTCAATGCCCTCTGCCAAAGAACACCAGGACTACACATAGAGTTAAACAAGTTGGCTTTACTATTCATTGCAACAAGGGAGGACACACACCATAGGTAACCGTGGGTGTCTCAGTAAGAGTGTATTAGAGAGAACCTGTTATAGGTTTGGGCTTCCGTTGAGTGATTTGGGGAGAGCATAAAGAAGCAGGGATTTGTTCAAGATTGAATACTATCAGAAATCAGGGGTATGAGTGGATAAAGAAGTATAAGTCATTCATTTAGCAAGTGGAGGGCATGTTTGGTATTTCGTGGGTTTGCACAGTTGTCTTGTTTTTGTGTGTGCTTAGACAGACGTATGAAATGGCCCTGTTTTGTCTCCTTCTATCATGTTCCTGGGGTAATCATGTCTGAGGTTGGTATTCCTCAGACTGTTTGAGATTGTTTACCTCCAACAGGAGAACAAAATGACCAGTTCTGGACATCAGGGCATTATTTTTTTCTCACAATGTAGCTTTCAGAACTTCAAAATCGAGATAAAACTGGGCAGAATCAAACATGGACAACGTACATTAGGAGAGAAGATTTCAAAACATTTGGAAAAAAGACAGGCCTCCGATCAGCATGTGCAGGCCCTGTGGGTCCTCTAAATTCTCTTGTCTCCATGGTGATGCCCCTTATCTCTTGGTCACCAGGCACTCTGCTGGCCCCTGCTGTTTAAAGTCTGCCACTGCTGAATCCTTGGTCTGACTCTTGGCTCTGACAGAGCTTTCACTCACTGGCTTGTCCCACCCCAGCAATTGTACCTGCTGCAGACCCCTCTGAGCCTCACCCAGGGCCTCTCTCTGGCCTTGGCAGTCAACCCCACAGGCTCCACTGCAGGGCTGCTTTGTCCATCCCTGACTCCACGTCAGCTCTGTGGGCTCTCGTGCAGCCTTCATCTACCTTCCACGCAGGGCACAGAGGAATTTCTGGTGCCCTTCCACATCTCCTGGGCACAGAGGGTGATGCAGGAGCGCTACCTCAGGCCCTCTCTCTGCCTAAGCATTCTGTACTCCAACAGTTTCCACATGTCCTTTTGGGCCACAAGGAATGGCAGTCCTTTTCCAGGATCCCAGAGGAGTGGTGGGACATAAGCCCCCTCTGCTTCTGTCTTGTCTCTCAACCTACCTAGCACCCTCCCAATACACACACACACACACTCAGATTTCAGCACAGTCAGGGAGAGAGAGAGAGAGAGTGTGTGTGTGTGTGTGTTTGTGTGTGTGTATTGGGAGAGGGCTTCTCTCCCTCTTTCTCTTCTCTCCTTTGTCCTGTATTCAATCAGGCCAGACAGACAGGATTTAGTACCCATCTACTGCAGCAGACATTTTCCGTAAGTCACATTCTTCTGGGAGTAGCATTTGCCCTCCCCTATATCTATAATAGCAGAAGGGCTACAGAGGGAACTGATTTATGGGGCTGCAGGGAGACAGATATATGTGTGTTGGGAGCGAACAGTGAGGACTGAAAATTTCATAAGGACTGTTAATGTTTTTGGACATTTCTCCATTACACATGATAATTGTCTTGAAATATTTGAAAGGCATGATGCTGAAGACAGAAATAACTTATTCTTTATTCTCTATTAGGCAAAAATTACACCAGTGGTGTAAGTTACAAGAATGCAAATTTGGATTTAAAAAAAAAAAACTTTTAAGTAACCAGATATTTTGTTCAAAGATAAAACAGGATAATCTAAGAAGTAATGGGCAGTGTCACTGGAAGCATTAATATTAAACCACATGAGGTTAGATGACCAATGATCAAAGATTCATAGGGAAAAACTACAGTGGCTGAAAGATTGTAACAGATGACCTCAAAATTACTGAAATATATTGTCATTTTTTTTTCAGAATGAGATTTTTATCATACATTTTCTGACATCATTAGCACCCAGACTGCAGACTGATATGTCTCTGAGCTGGCCATCTGTGATGAGAAAACAGTCATTTTGAGTTGCTGCCTAGGCATTTTACAGTATGACAACCCTGCTTACACCCAGAGTCTGGACATTTAGGTAAGGACCCAAGTTTAGGATTCCCACCATGCTTTTCCCCAGGCACCTTTAAAAATGACCACTCGGGGACTTCCCTGGTGGTCCAGTGGTTAAGAATCCGCCTTCCAATGCAGGGGACGCAGGTTCGATCCCTGGTTGGGGAACTAAGATCCCACATGCTGTGGGGCAACTAAGCCGGCACGCCGCAGCTACTGAGCCCCGGTGCCACAACTAGAGAGAAGCCCGCGTGCCACAACGAAGAACCCCCGTGCCGCAAGGAAAGATCCTGCATGCTGTAACTAAGACCCAACATAGCCAAAATTAAATAAATATTTTTTAAAAAAGACCACTCTGAGTTGAACCTGTGGACCTGCTTTCAAAATTAGTGACTTCCGCCCCAACCATCTCATGAGTAATAGGTGCTTGCTACCCTGCTCTTATCTCCTGCTCACTTGTGACCTCGGAGGAAGGACTGCCCTTCCCCAGCTCACTGCACCCTTGTTCTGGGACTTGTAAGTAATAAACCTTGCAGCTTTACTTCCTTTATGTGACTGCATTGAAACCAAGCCTTCAATCAAAATGGCCCCAGGGGTTTTCACTTCCCTAAAGTGGGAGCTCAGATGCAAAGGGAGCAGCTATCTGCTGACCAGTGTGGGTGGTTTGTGCCTCCTTATTCAGCAGGTCATAATCTACATATTCTTAACATACCAGCTCTGGGTTTTCCAACACGCCATCCACTACTCACCCAATCTCAGAATCTAAAATGCAACCAAAGACTTGGGGCCAGAGGTGGCGAGGAAAAGTCATATGCAAAGAATTGAGACACCAAAGCTGTTTCACATATTGGTATGGAGTCTGAATTTACATTAATCATATGATGCAGAATTCTTAAAAATTCACACACACACACACACACACACACACACACACACACACACACATGGCTTAGACCTGGTAAAACCTTCAAGGCCATGACAGAGGCAAATGAAAATTTTCTCTGTAGGGAAGCTTCACAACCCAAGGCACATGAACCACCCACTGAAATAATCCAATGAAGATGAGTTTACAATCAAGAATTACAAATCGCATGAGGAAACAAACCACAATGAGACAAAGTTAGCAAAACTCTTAGCATACCAAGAACTAGTTCTAATAAAACAATCTGAAATTGTAAAATAAATATGTTCTGTCAAAAGAAAATTCAGAGAACTTTACTTGATGTGAATATTTCATTGAGCAAGAAACTAACTGAGAACACGGACACTTCCAACCAAAAGTGGTTAGGAAGCCTGGCCCTCAGCAGTTACAGCTCAGTTTATAAAGCATGAATAGTACATTGTTTTCTATTGTGATTGGTTACTAGAAACTTACATTCTTTGTCACTGCATAAGCTTGCAGTGTTTATAGCTGATTAGCTAGGAAACTGTAAGGTCACATTGACATGAAGAAAGCTTACGTTTCATTTAACATCAAAGTAGGCATCTCAGAGAAATCATAACAGTTTTAAATTTTGATTACGTGACTATGAGTGTTTGGTCTAGGGGTATACTCAAACTGTGGCCTCTGCTTTGGTTTTTCTTTAACAGTTCCAAATAATAAAAGATTAAAAAGGATTGAAAACCAAAATGAAAGAACAGAGCAGTAGAAAGACACAAAAGAAAGGAAGAAAGAAGAAAGAAAGAAGAAATTGATTTTTTAAAGAACCAAATAGAACTTTCAGAAACGAAAACCATAATCATCGAAATTGAAAACTCAGTAGACAAATTAGATGGTAGTTTAACACAGCTGAGAAGAGAATTTGTTACCCAGAAGCTAGCTCTGAGGAAATCAGGAGGGACACAGATATAGAGGTGGAAAATAGGAAAGAGGTGTGGTAGGCAGAATAATGGTCCCCCCAAGATGCCCACATCCTAATCTCTAAAACTTATAAATATGTTAGGTTACATGGAAAGGGGGGAATTAAGTTTGCAGATAGAATTAGGTTGTTAATCAACTGGCCTTGAGATGAGATTAGCCTGGATTATCCAGGTGGACCCAATATAATAACAAGGGTTCTTATGAGTGGAAGAGCATTAGAATGAGAGAAGTGGCCCAATGTTGGTGGCTCTAAAGACAGAGAAATGGGACACTGAACTAAGAATGCAGGTAGGGGGAGGATTAACCAAGATGGCGGAGTAGAAGGACGTGCTCTCACTCCCTCTTGCGAGAGCACCAGAATCACAACTGGCTGCTGGACAATCATCGACAGGAAGACACTGGACTTCACCAAAAAGGATACCCCACGTCCAAGGACAGAGGAGAAGCCACAGTGAGACGGTAGGAGGGGCACAATCAGAGTAAAATCAAATCCCATAACTGCTGGGTGGGTGACTCTCAGACTGGCGAACACTTATACCACAGAAGTCCACTCACTGGAATGAAGGTTCTGAGCCCCACATCAGGCTTCCCAACCTGGGGGTCCGGCAACGGGAGGAGGAATTCATAGAGAATCAGACTTTGAAGCCTAGTGGAAATTGATTGCAGGACTTCGACAGGACTGGGGGAAACAGAGACCCCACTCTTGGAGGGCACACACAAAGTAGTGTGCACATCGGGACCCAGGGGAAGGAGCAGTGACCCTGGGGGAGACTGAACCAGACCTACCTGCTAGTGTTGGAGGGTCTCCTGCAGAGGCGGGAGCTGGCTCTGTTTCACCGTGGGGACAAGGACACTGGCAGCAGAGGTTCTGGGAAGTACTCCTTGGCGTGAGCCCTCCCAGAGTCTGCCATTAGCCCCACCAAAGAGCCCAGGTAGGCTCCAGTGTTGGGTTGCCTCAGGCAAAACAACCAACAGGGAGGGAACCCAGCCCCACCCAGCAACAGTCAAGTGGATTAAAGTTTTACGGAGCTCTGACCACCACAGCAACAGTCAGCTCTACCCACCACCAGAGCCTCCCATCAAGCCTCTTAGATAGCCTCAACCACCAGAGGGCAGACAGCAGAAGCAAGAAAAACTACAATCCTGCAGCCTGTGGAACAAAAAGCACATTTACAGAAAGATAGACAAGATGAAAAGGCAGAGGGCTATATACCAGATGAAGGAACAAGACAAAACCCCAGAAAAACAACTAAATGAAGTGGAGATAGGCAACCTTCCAGAAAAAGAATTCAGAATAATGATAGTGAAGATGATACAGGACATTGGAATAAGAATGGAGGCAAAGATCGAGAAGATGCAAGAAGTGATTAACAAAGACCTAGAAGAATTAAAGAACAAACAAACAGAGATGACCAATACAATAACTGAAATGAAAACTACACTAGAAGGAATCAATAGCAGAATAACTGAGGCAGAAGAACGGATAAGTGACCTAGAAGACAGAATGGTGGAATTCACTGCTGCGGAACAGACTAAAGAGAAAAGAATGAAAAGAAATGAAGACAGCCTAAGAGACCTCTGGGACAACATTAAACGCAACAACATTCGCATTATAGGGGTCCCAGAAGGAGAAGAGAGAGAGAAAGGACCAGAGAAAATATTTGAAGAGATTATAGTCGAAAACTTCCCTAACATGGGAAAGGAAATAGCCACCCAGGTCCAGGAAGCGCAGAGAGTCCCATACAGGATAAACCCAAGGAGAAACATGCCGAGACACATAGTAATCAAAGTGGCAAAAATTAAAGACAAAGAAAAATTATTGAAAGCAGCAAGGGAAAAACGACAAATAACATACAAGGGAACTCCCATAAGGTTAACAGCTGATTTCTCAGTAGAAACTCTACAAGCCAGAAGGGATGGCATGATACACTTAAAGTGATGAAAGGGAAGAACCTACAACCAAGATTACTCTATCCAGCAAGGATCTCATTTAGATTTGATGGAGAAATCAAAAGCTTTACAGACAAGCAAAAGCTAAGAGAATTCAGCACCACCAAACCAGCTCTACAACAAATGCTAAAGGAACTTCTCTAAGTGGGAAACACAAGAGAAGAAAAGGACCTACAAAAACAAACCCAAAACAATTAAGAAAATGGTCATAGGAACATACATATCGATAATTTCCTTAAACGTGAATGGATTAAATGCTCCAACCAAAAGACATAGACTGGCTGAATGGATACAAAAACAAGACCCATATATATGCTGTCTACAAGAGACCCACTTTAGACCTAGGGACACATACAGACTGAAAGTGAGGGGATGGAAAAAGATATTCCATGCAAATGGAAATCAAAAGAAAGCTGGAGTAGCTATACTCATATCAGATAAAATAGACTTTAAAATAAAGAATGTTACAAGAGACAAGGAAGGACACTACATAATGATCAAGGGATCAATCCAAGAAGAAGATATAACAATTATAAATATATATGCACCCAACATAGGAGCACCTCAATACACAAGGCAACTGCTAACAGCTATAAAAGAGGAAATTGACAGTAACACGATAATAGTGGGGAACTTTAACACCTCACTTACACCAATGGACAGATCATCCAAAATGAAAATAAATAAGGAAACAGAAGCTTTAAATGACACAATAGACCAGATAGATTTAATTGATATTTATAGGACATTCCATCCAAAAACAGCAGATTACACGTTCTTCTCAAGTGCGCACGGAACATTTTCCAGGATAGATCACATCTTGGGTCACAAATCAAGCTTCAGTAAATTTAAGAAAATTGAAATCATATCAAGCATCTTTTCTGACCACAACGCTATGAGATTAGAAATGAATTACAGGGAAAAAAATGTAAAAAACACAAACACATGGAGGCTAAACAATACGTTACTAGATAACCAAGAGATCACTGAAGAAATCAAAGAGGAAATCAAAAAATACCTAGAGACAAATGACAATGAAAACACGACGACCCAAAACCTATGGGACGCAGCAAAAGCAGTTCTAAGAGGGAAGTTTATAGCTATACAAGCCTATCTAAAGAAACAAGAAAAATCTCAAGTAAACAATCTAACCTTACACTTAAAGGAACTAGAGAAAGAAGAACAAACAAAACCCAAAGTTAGCAGAAGGAAAGAAATCATAAAGATCAGAGCAGAAATAAATGAAATAGAAACAAAGAAAACAATAGCAAAGATCAATAAAACTAAAAGCTGGTTCTTTGAGAAGATAAACAAAATTGATAAGCCATTAGCCAGACTCATCAAGAAAAAGAGGGAGAGGACTCAAATCAATAAAATCAGAAATGAAAAAGGAGAAGTTACAACGGACACCGCAGAAATACAAAGCATCCTAAGAGACTACTACAAGCAACTTTATGCCAATAAAATGGACAACCTGGAAGAAATGGACAAATTCTTAGAAAGGTATAACCTTCCAAGACTGAACCAGGAAGAAACAGAAAATATGAACAGACCAATCACAAGTAATGAAATTGAAACTGTGATTAAAAATCTTCCAACAAACAAAAGTCCAGGACCAGATGGCTTCACAGGAGAATTCTATCAAACATTTAGAGAAGAGCTAACACCTATCCTTCTCAAACTCTTCCAAAAAATTGCAGAGGAAGGAACACTCCCAAACTCATTCTATGAGGCCACCATCACCCTGATACCAAAACCAGACAAAGACACTACAAAAAAAGAAAATTACAGACCAATATCACTGATGAATATAGATGCAAAAATCCTCAAGAAAATACTAGCAAACAGAATCCAACAACACATTAAAAGGATCGTACACCACGATCAAGTGGGATTTATCCCAGGGATGCAAGGATTCTTCAATATACGCAAATCAATCAATGTGATACACCATATTAACAAATTGAAGAATAAAAACCATATGATCATCTCAATAGATGCAGAAAAAGCTTTTGACAAAATTCAACACCGATTTATGATAAAAACACTCCAGAAAGTGGGCATAGAGGGAACCTACCTCAACATAATAAAGGCCATATATGACAAACCCACAGCAAACATCATTCTCAACGGTGAAAAACTGAAAGCATTTCCTCTAAGATCAGGAACGAGACAAGGATGTCCACTCTCACCACTATTATTCAACATAGTTCTGGAAGTCCTAGCCACGGCAATCAGAGAAGAAAAAGAAATAAAAGGAATACAAATTGGAAAAGAAGAAGTAAAACTGTCACTGTTTGCAGATGACATGATACTATACATAGAGAATCCTAAAACTGCCACCAGAAAACTGCTAGAGCTAATTAATAAATATGGTAAAGTTGCAGGATACAAAATTAATGCACAGAAATCTCTTGCATTCCTATACACTAATGATGAAAAATCTGAAAGAGAAATTAATGAAACACTCCCATTTACCATTGCAACAAAAGGAATAAAATTCCTAGGAATAAACCTACCTAGGGAGACAAAAGACCTGTATGCAGAAAACTATAAGACACTGATGAAAGAGATTAAAGATGGTACCAGCAAATGGAGAGATATACCACGTTCTTGGATTGGAAGAATTAATATTGTGAAAATGACTATACTACCCAAAGCAATCTACAGATTCAATGCAATCCCTATCAAATTACCAATGGCATTCTCTACGGAGCTAGAACAAATCATCTTAAAATTTGTATGGAGACACAAAAGACTCCGAATAGCCAAAGCAGTCTTGAGGGAAAAAAACGGAGCTGGAGGAATCAGACTCCCTGACTTCAGACTATACTACAAAGCTACAGTAATCAAGACAATATGGTACTGGCACAAAAACAGAAACATAGATCAATGGAAAAAGATAGAAAGCCCAGAGATAAACCCACGCACCTATGGTCAACTAATCTATGACAAAGGAGGCAAAGATATACAATGGAGAAAAGACAGTCTCTTCAATAAGTGGTGCTGGGAAAACTGGACAGCTACATGTAAAAGAATGAAATTAGAATACTCCCTAACACTATACACAAAAGTAAACTCAAAATGGATTAGAGACCTAAATGTAAGACTGGACACTATAAAACTCTTAGAGGAAAACATAGGAAGAACACTCTTTGACATAAATCACAGCAAGATCTTTTTTGATCCACCTCCTAGAGTAATGGAAATAAAAACAAAAATAAACAAATGGGACCTAATGAAACTTCAAAGCTTTTGCACAGCAAAGGAAACCATAAACAAGACGAAAAGACAACCCTCAGAATGGGAGAAAATATTTGCAAACGAATCAACGGACAAAGGATTAATCTCCAAAATATATAAACAGCTCATTCAGCTCAATATTAAAGAAACAAACACCTGAATCCAAAAATGGGCAGAAGACCTAAATAGACATTTCTCCAAAGAAGACATACAGACGGCCACGAAGCACATGAAAAGCTGCTCAACATCGCTAATTATTAGAGAAATGCAAATCAAAACTACAATGAGGTATCTATCACCTCACACCAGTTAGAATGGGCATCATCAGAAAATCTACAAACAACAAATGCTGGAGAGGGTGTGGAGAAAAGGGAACCCTCTTGCACTGTTGGTGGGAATGTAAATTGATACAGCCACTATGGAGAACAATATGGAGGTTCCTTAAAAAACTAAAAATAGAATTACCATATGACCCAGCAATCCCACTACTGGGCATATACCCAGAGAAAACCGTAATTCAAAAAGACACATGCACCCCAATGTTCATTGCAGCACTATTTACAAAAGCCAGGTCATGGAAGCAACCTAAATGCCCATCAACAGATGAATGGATAAAGAAGTTGTGGTACATATATACAATGGAATATTACTCAGCCATAAAAAGGAAAGAAATTGAGTCATTTGTTGAGACGTGGATGGATCTAGAGACTGTCATACAGAGTGAAGTAAGTCAGAAAGAGAAAAACAAATATCGTATATTAACGCATGTATGTGGAACCTAGAAAAATGGTACAGATGAGCCGGTTTGCAGGGCAGAAGTTGAGACACAGATGTAGAGAACAGACATATGGACACGAAGGGGGGAAAACTGCGGTGGGGTGGGGATGGTGGTGTGCTGAATTGGGCAATTGGGATTGACATGTATACACTGATGTGTATAAAATTGATGACTAGTAAGAACCTGCAGTATAAATAAACAAACAAACAAAACAACTAATACTAAACTTTCATTGGGTTATTTGTATGGAAATATGTTAATATAAATGTTTCAGACATTACATGAAATTTCTAAAAATCTTATATGTTCTGGTATAATGTTATAAGTCATAATTCTAGTTATTACTTTAAAATGTACATCTCAGAAATAACTAATTTTCTTGTCAACTGCATTATTATGAACTTTCATCAAATCTTTAACCGTGGTCATTTTTAAGTCTTTTGTCATTTACAGACAGTTCTGGGTGTACTCTGATGCTTTTGCAAATATGTTCCTATAAAAGGGTTTCATCTTCAAGAAATTCATGGAAAAGACTGACACGTACAGGTTTCTAGTAACTGACTGTACTGCTGAACTGAATGAATAAGCATTTTCAGAACTCTAATGAAAAACTGATGAACTCATAAAGGTGCTAACAAAAGATCAAGATGAAAAAAAATATTAATTACATGGGACTGAGTGAACTGATGAGGATGAGTATAATTTTTGTGACTTTCTGTTTGAATTTAAAAAAAAAAAAATCCCACAAGGACTCAGAGGCAAAGAATATACAAATCAATTTTCGCTGCAAAGTAAAGGAGCTGTTACAGTGGAGGATTACTGGACTGAATGTCAATATTATGACGTAGTATGAGTGTGTTTCATGTTTGGTAATTGCAATCATTGTTGCTTTTGTTGTGGTCATCCATGTACAATGCTTGGGGTCAGTCTATTTATCTCTTGTAAAAATAAAATACAGTGTGTGTGTGTGTGGAAAAAAAAAAAAAAAAGAATGCAGGTAGCCTCTAAAACCTGGAAAAGACAAGGAAATGGATTTGCTCCTGGAGCCTCCAGAAAGAATACAGCCACACCAAAACACTGATTTTAGCCCCGAGAGACTAATTTCAGACTTCTGGCCTAAAGAACTGTAAAATAATAAATATAGGGTTTTTTCAGCCAGTAAGTTTGTGATTTGTTACAAAAGCAATAGGAAACTAATACGAGAGGTTAAGAGGCATGTTGAGATAGAAGGAATGATCCAATATATGTCTAATTAGAGAAATAATAGAAGAAATACAATGTTTTTTAATAACTGAGAAATTCCCAGAATTAAGGAGATAAATCTTCACACTGAGAGATCACACCAAGATCTGAATATAGTAAATATCAGCTAATCCACAACCATACACATTGTAGTGAAACAGCTGAGAGAGAAAGTCTTAAAAGCAAACTGAACCTCAAGCTCACAGAATGATTCAAGGATTTGCCTGGAGAGCACTGTCACTTTGGGAAAGGATAAGGCTTGATGTCCTTGGCACAGAGATTCATCAACCATCTTTCTCATTCCAGGCTGTTACTCCTGTAATGAATTTCCACCAGTAGAAAATTAGAATCTCTATTAGTCAGAACAAAGGGGAAGGCAACACCTCAAAAGCTCAAACTAGAAAGCTGATATAAGGTTGAGTGGCAAAATAGGGAGAAGGAAGGTTGGGGCAATTAAGGTGAAATTGATGTGTTCTCTTTGGGGCTCCAGGAATGTAATCCTATCTGATGGCTATCGCTGCCCCAGGGCTCAGTTTGCATATAGATTTGGGCATGCTTTGCATGGAGACAGAAACATTAGCAAGGAGGCTGGAGCCCTAACTCAGCTTTCCACGTTAGCTTCCATCATTTGCCTTACCCCCAACCCATTCTCCCTGGCCTTGGTGGGAAATGCCCAGCATCTGGATCACGGTGATCCTCTTCCCCTATTCTCCATCTCATCCCTGGGGGTGTAGGGTACAGCTGCATCAGACAAACCCAAGCTCAAATCAAGTCCAGTTTCTGCCTCTTATTATCTATTTGACCTCAGAAATTTACTTCCTCTTATTGCACCTCAGTTAACTCATTTATTATATGAGGATAAAAATAGTTTCTACCTGATAGAGGCTTGGGGGGATTAAATGAGGTAATCCATTTTAGGGGCTTAGATTATACCTGGCACATTGTCAATGTTCAATAAATATTAGGTATCATTAATATCACAGGCTACCCTCAAGCTCCTGCCCTGGGACCCCTCTCATATAGAGAACACGAGAGTTCTCTCCCAATTCTCATACATTCTGTGTTGACTACAGGAAGGAGCCGTACTTTCATAATCGGTTGCTCAGGGTTTGGCCAGCACGGGGTGTATACCACTGCCCTGGATTCAGTGTTTGACAGGAAGGCCTTCCGTCCAGTCACCAACTTCAGCATCCCCACCCTAGTTAACATCTCCTTCACTATGTCCGCCATCCTAGATGTGGTGAGTACTGACCCCTCTAGCCCTCCTTAGTATCCTTAATCTTTTCCCAGCCCCTGGCAAGGCAGCCCCCAAAGCCCTTAACCACATTGCAGCCTCCTCCATCGTTCCTCTATGGCATTTGCCTCATGGGGATCTCAAAGAAGCTCTGTCCAGTTCAGCAGGATGAGGTATTACAGCACAAGGAAGATAATTTCTTTTCTTCTCACCCAGTGATTCTCTCCCCTGACTGGACACCAGTGTCCAGGCTCCAGTTCCAGAGGTTCTGACTGGATAGAACCCAAGCTCAGGATTTTTTAAGCTCCTCAAGTGATTCTAAGATAGAGCCAGGGTTGAGAAGCACTACTCTAATCCAGTCCTGCCGTGAACTCTCCCGCCCATGGCCTAACACTTCTGTTTTGATCAAGATTTTGTCCTTGACCTATAATGTTGGACTTGATCACAGCACAACTTTTATATACCTTGGGGGCTGATAAACAAAAATGGGTAGTGGGTGGGATGGACAGTCTTTGTACCAGCAACATGCTGGAAACAGGAAATTCTTTTGGCAGGATGAACAGCTACAGCTCTTGTCATTTCTGTGGCTGGAAACACTGTGTATTCTCTGCCTTCATTTACAGTCAGAATGGATTTTAAACAAAGATATAATGATTATGACCCTTTATGTACCCAAGAACATTAACTTTGAAATGCATGAGGGAAAAATTTAAAAATCCACAATCATGGTGAAAGGCATCAATAAACTGCTTTCAGAAATCAAGTAAAAAAGAATAAACATATAGTGATTTTTAAGAAATTTGATTTAATAAACATATCAAACTTTGTACCAGTGAACATGCATTGGTATTTTCTGACACAAATGGAATATTCCCCCAAACTGACCATACTTTTGGCCACAAAGAAGGAAAGGAAGGAAAGCAAAAATTATCTAGATCACAATCTCTTACTATAATACAAGAAAATAGAAACTACAAAAGATAGCCCCCACCCCCCAAAACCTTATTTCTTAGAAATTTAAAATTAAACTTCTAAATATGTTGGACTAAAGAGAAAATAAAACAACTAAGTAGAAATAAGAATGAAGAGCACTACATACAAAGGTCTATGAAATGTAGCCAAAGTATCAATATAACTCAGTGGAAATTTTCTATCTTAGGTTCTTTAATTAGAAAATGAAGGGGGAAATGAAAGTAAATGAATTCAGTTTCCAACTTGAAAAGCCTGGTTGAAAGGAAGGAGAGTGGAGAGGAAGAATAGTCATGATCATCTAACCTTGCTCTCAAAGTGTGGTTCCCAGATGGGCAGCACTGGCTGATTGCACCACCTGGAAGCTTAGAAATGCACTTGATCTTGGGCCCCTCCTAGCGTGACTAACAATCCCAGCGTGCCCAAGACTGCGGAATTCTCAGAACATGGAACTTCGCTAAATCCAAGAAAGTCTTGGGCAAAGCAGGATGAGTTAGTCACCCTACCTAGTGAATCAGAATCTGCATTTCAACACAATGCCCAGGTGTTTTGTATGCACAGTGAGATTTGAGAAGTGCTGATCTAGTACAAATTTTTATTTCATGTGCATAGAGCCCTCTGTTCTGGCTGTGGTTCCACAAACTGCAGCTGCTGACGTTGTAAATGCCCTGAGACTAGACAAGCCCCCCAGCCCACGGAATTGGATAATCCTTGAAAACAGTTTCCAGAGAAGGTTGCCAGCTTTAGAAAGGAGAGCTTGGAAAGGTCATCCCAGAGACAAGAAAGGATGGTGCATGGCACCTGCCAAGGAGAGGACGACCGCTAAGTCTCTTGGCTTCACCCAAGGGCTTGTTCAAGGTGTCCTTTCAGTAGAGACTGGTGAAAGGGGCCTGGTAGACAGTTGACACCACGCTAGAGACTAATACGTAACACCTATAAACAGCATTACAGTCCACAGAATCCTTTCACATGCCTTATTTTATGAAATCCCACTATTACCCTTATTTCACACTAAGGAAATTCTAGCTCAGAGTTGATCTTTCAACTCTGAATCACATTCCTTCTGCATGAATTAGAGGATTTCTCTGATCACCGGTAATTTCCCACAGAAGTGGGAAAGCAGAGGGATCAAAGTTTATGAAGAAATGGACACAAGGAACTTCAAGTCTATCTCTTACAGCATGGATGTCGATAAGACCCCAAAAGGCCTCCAGGCATATATAAATAATGAAGGTCGCATCAGGTATAAGAAACCCACGAAGGTGGTGAGCATCTGTAGCCTGGACATCTTCTACTTCCCCTTTGACCAGCAGAACTGCACCCTCACCTTCAGCTCATTTCTCTGCACAGGTGAGTTGCAGTAGAGTCTCAGGGGTGGGGGTGAATGAGAGCAACCAATAAAGCAACAGAAAATAAAATATAAAGAAATTATGAGGGGCTTCCCTGGTGGCGCAGTGGTTGAGAATCCTCCTGCCAATGCAGGGGACACAGGTTCAAGCCCTGGTCCGGGAAGATCCCACATGCCACGGAGCAACTAAGCCCATGCGCCACAACCACTGAGCCTGTGCTCTAGAGCCTGCGAGCCACAACTACTGAAGCCCGCACGCCTAGAGCCCATGCTCTGCAACAAGAGAAGCCACCGCAATGAGAAGCCCGCGCACTGCAAGGAAGAGTAGCCCCGGCTCGCCGCAACTAGAGAAAGCCCACACACAGCAGTGAAGACCCAACACAGCCAAAAATAAATAAATAAATAAATTTATTTATTTTTTTAAAAAAATTATTAGTATATGGTGACCAACAGCAGCAAAATTTAAGGCTCTTTGGATGCTTAAATATTTTCCGTAAAGGCAGAACCCAAGTCTACCTTGTGCATTTCCATCCCCAGATCCTAGAAAATTTCCTGACATATGGTAGGCACTCAAAAATATTTGTTGAATGAAAGGACGGAAGAAGAGAGTGCAGTTGAGTCAACAGGAGATTTTATCCTTGGAAAATTATTTGGATCTTCCTTTCAGTGGAGAACATGTTGCTGGGCATGGAAAAAGAAGTATGGGAAATAGCAGACACATCCCAGGACATGGTTCAGACCCATGGAGAATGGGAGCTCCTGGGCATCAACAAGGCCACCCCAAAGATGTCTGTGGGCACCAACCTATATGATCAGATCATCTTCTATGTGAGCTCAGAGGCCCTTGTTTTTTCCTTCCTTCCTTGCTTGTAGAGTTGCCTACAATCTCCACCAAATGGTATCTCCCAAGTTTCAGGGTTTCTCAGTCTTACCACTTCTGCCAGAGGCCAGAACCCTCTCTTCTTGCTTGTCACATTGGATTGTCATCAAAGCTTTATCACAGGCAGAGGGATGCACAGATGATATTTTGAAACTATCAGTACTGGATAGTTAACTTTTTACCCTGAAACATGACAAAGAGCCAGAGTTCTCTGCAAAATGATTTATTGGGACAAGTTAAGCAGGCAGAGGAGGTAGGACTGCTATGCAGAAGACATAAAGGGGAGCCTAGAACCACGTGGGAGGGCTGAGGGAAGCAACAGAATGCAGGAACAAGAGGAATTCCTGTCTGAGAAGTTTTAATTCTCTTAGGCATTTTTAAAGATGTACTTCTTACTTGTAGATCCTTTTATTCATCTTTTTCATTATCTTGTACTAATTTCATCTTAATACTCTCCTAATTTATTTTGTTTCATTTTATTCTTTTATTTTCATTTTTTTAAATTTTTTTAGATTAATTTGTTTATTTATTTATTTATTTTTGGCTGCGTTGGGTCTTCACTGCTGTGTGTGGGCTTTCTCTAGTTGCGGGGAGCAGGGGCTACTCTTTGTTGCAGTGCGCGGGCTTCTCATTGCGGTGGCTTCTCTTGTTGCAGAGCATGGGCTCTAGATGTGCGGGCTTCGCAGGCTCTAGAGCGCAGGCTCAGTAGTCGTGGCGCAGGGGCTTAGCTGCTCCGCGGCATGTGGGATCTTCCCAGACTAGGGATCGAACCCATGTCCCCTGCGCTGGCAGGCGGATTCTTAACCACTGCGCCACCAGGGAAGCCCTATTCTTTTATTTTCTAAGTTGAATTCTCAATTAAAATATTCTTAGTCTTTCTATGAATTTTACTCTGACACAGTTTGAGCTGCATTCTATAGGTTTTAGAATGAAGCGTTCTCCTCTTTATTACTTCTTAGACAGTTCATAATTTCAGTTTTTATTTCCTCCTTGATCTAAAAATTATTTAGGAGAGTGTTTCTTTCTTTCTTTTTTTTTAATATTTATTTATTTTGGCTGCGCCGGATCTTTGCCGTGGAACGCGGGATCTTCGTTGTGGAACGTGGGATCTTTAGTTGTGGCATAAGGACTTCCTAGTTGTGGCATGCATTTGGGATCTGGTTCCCCGACCAGGGCTCGAACCCGTGCCCCCTGCATTGGGAGCATGGAATCTAACCCACTGGACCACCAGGGAAGTCCCAGGAGAATGTTTCTTATATCCATGGATAAGTGGGTTTTGTTATTGTTACCTTTTCATTGTTAATTTCCAGTTTCTTGGATTATCATCAGAGAGCATGGTCTTTAAATCAGAAACTTTTTGAATTTATAGTTTCTTTCTGGCCGGATTCATGATTGATTCTGCAACTGTTTCAGGACCGGACACAGCCAAATAAATAATTCTTTTCTTTAAAGAAAGTATATATTCCCTATTTATATGTACATCTATAAATAGAGCTTACTGATTGGATTATTCAAATCCTCTGTGTGTGTGCTAGAAGTATTTTATTCAAGTTCTCTGAGTACTTGTAGTTTTTCTTTTATATACTTGACTGCTACCTCATATGATGCATCAAAGTGTATGGTTATTCCATCTTCTTCATGAATTGTACCTGATTTTATCCTTAAATAACATCTGTTCAATGTGTTCTGTTCAATGTGTTCCAAACTTCATTTCCATTTGTATGACAATAATCTTGCCACTCTTGCTTTGGCCTGGTATCTTTGCATATTTATTTTACTAATTCTTGGTTAATTTTGGAAAGGTATTACACATACAAAGTACAAATATTAAAAGGTACAATAGAGTAAAACATGTCTCCCTTCTATCTTTGTTTCCAGCCACCTAGTTCCCCATTTTCCTGTGCATCTTTCAGGGTACTTATTTCCCATCTTTCCTTGTCACTTTGTTTTCGGTGCATTTTATGTAAACAACATAAAGCTGCATTTTATTTAATTCAATATTGTCTTTTGATAGATGAATTCAGCCTTATTTACATTTAGAAAAAATACAGTTGGTTTTATTCCTTCCATACATTTTATGTTTATGATTTATATTCCTTGGTGTTGTTTTCTCTATTTTCCATTCCCTTACTTTGGCTGGCTTGGTCTAATTTCTATTAATTTTTTTTCCTCCTATAAATTTGAAGTCCTGTAATGCTTTTTAATTATGTTCATGCTGATCTTCCTAACAGTTATAATTAGACCAATATATTTCCATTAATTTCCGAAACTAAATTATTATGCTGATTCCCCCACCAAGATGGGGTTTTTTTAATTCTTTTTTTTTTGTATTTTATTTATCTAGTTTTTGGCTGCGTTGGCTCTTAGTTGTGGCACGCGGGGTCTTCGCTGAGGCTTGCGGGATCTTTCATCGCGGCGCGGGCTCTTCGTTGTGGCACGCCGCCTTCTCTCTCGTTGTGGCGCGTGGGCTTAGGCGCCCCACAGCATGTGGGATCCTAGTTCCCCGACTAGCGATTGAACCCGCGTCCCCTGCATTGGAAAGCAGATTCTTTACCACTGGACCACCAGGGAAGTCCCCACCAAGATGTTTTATTTTAAGCAACACTCCTCTCCATCTAATCTTTTTCTGTTCTGGAGTTTCTCCTATTCACAGGTTAGCACACCTGTCCTCCAAACTCTTTTTCTTCATTCCCTTGTTTCTCTGTAGTTTGGCTTTGTGTTATAACCAATCTTCTAGACAACTAATTCAGTTCTCAGCAGTGACCATTTCTACTCTTAGTTCATCTTTTGAATGTTTTAATTAAAAACACTTTTCTTGGGGCTTCCTCGGTGGCGCAGTGGTTAAGAACCCGCCTGCCAATGCAGGCGACGTGGGTTTGAGCCCTGGCCCAGGAAGATCCAACATGCCGCAGAGCAACTAAGCCCATGTGCCACAACTACTGAGCCTGCGCTCTAGAGCCCACGAGCCACAACTACTGAACCTGCGTGCCACCACTCCTGAAGCCCACGCACCTAGACCCCGTGCTCTGCAACAAGAGAATCCACAGCAATGAGAAGCCCGTGCACCACAACGAAGAGTAGCCCCCGCTAGCCGCAACTAGAGAAAGCCCTCGCACAGCAATGAAGACCCAACACAGCCGAAAATAAATAAATAATTTAAAAAAAACCAACACTTTTCTTACTTTCATAAAGTCTTCCAAATGTTCTGATCGCATACCCTAAACATTACCTTCTCTTTTTTAATCTTTTCTACCTCAGTAGGAGCCTCTGTCCTGAATATCCATCTTGGTCATTGAGATGGTTAATTTTATGTGTCAACTTGCCTAGGCTATGGAACCCAGTTGTCTGGTCAAATAATAGTCTGGATGCTGTTGTGAAGGTATTTTTATATGTGATTAACATTTATAATCAATAGATTTTAAATAAAGCAAATTACCCTCCATAATGTGGGTGGGCCTCATCCAATCAATTGAAGATCTTAAGAGCAAAGACTGACATTTCTGATGAAGGAATTCTGCCTCAAGAGTGCAACATATTTGTCAATTATACCTCAATAAAGCAGAATTTTTTTTTTAAGACTACAACATAGAATCCCTGATTGAGTTTCCAGTCTCCTGGCCTGCCCTGCAGATTTCAAACTCAAGACTTCGACATCAACTCCTTCCCGAATTTTCAACTTCTCAGGCTGTCCTACAGATTTAGCCCCTAGAATCACAAGAGCCAATTTCTTGGGAATTCCCTGGTGGTCCAGTGGTTAGGACTCCACACTTCCACAGCAGGGCGCACGGGTTCGATCCCTGGTCGGGGAACTAAGATCCCGCATACCACGCAGCGTGGCCAAAAAAGAAAGAAAGAAAGAGCCAATTTCTTAAAATTTTAAAATCTCTCTCTGTATATATTTTTTCCTCAGAATATAAATATTCTGTTTCTCTATAATCCCTGACTAATAGAGTCATTCTTCCTGAGACTGAATCCCCTCAAGTAAACTGTCAATTTTCTTTGCCTGTTTATGATTTTGTGTTCCCTCAGCATCTATATAGGTCACATTGTAAGAGTCTTTTGAGCAAGAGCAAACCACCTTAACTGTGGAAGGCCTGGAGTAGACTGCTCTTATGAACCAGTGATGAAACAGTGTTATTCTGCTGAAGCACATGGAGGGTGCTTCTTAATTCCCAGGTCAATCTAGGACCAAGTAGCAATCCCTTTCCATCTGCAGGGACTGGAAATAATTAAACACAGTAGTGTAGCTACCTGTCTCTCTCTCTCTGTCTCTCTCTCTTTGTCTCTCTCTCTCTCTCACACACACACACACACACACACACACACACACACACACACACACATGAATCAGGCAGGTCTGCCAACGACCACAGCAGCAAGCAGTTAGAGGCAGCTCTTCCCCAAGCTTCTACTTCTGGGATCCCCTCAGAGAACGGTGAAGTTCTGATCTTCACAGTCAACCAAAGAGAGGCAAGCTTTCTCCTTGCTACTGGTCCATAGCACTCAACTGGGACCCAGAGAGGGGAAACAAAGGCACACATCTGACCATCTCCCTTCTTGCCACTGTCTCACCTATTTTGACCCTCTTATTTTCCCTACAATCCCCTAGGATCTCAGGGGTTAGGTTTTTCCCTATGTCATATCATCATTCTTTCTAACTCTAGTTTCTTGACTAAATGGCAGCGTTATCTTCTCTAGACGATGAGAAAAACTCCTAAGCTGACCAACTAGGCCTAGTCCTTGATATGCTAAAGAGGGATATAAAAATATATAGAAATTCCTTTCACTCTCAAACTGCCTATTATCTTGCTATAAAATCACTTTCGAATGTGAGCCATTAAATGTTGCTTCATTCAAAACTTTTTTTGCACAAACTGCAAACATATATAAAAAGGGAGAAAAGGAATCTACAAAGTAAAAGAGATTTAAGATGCATAACTTTAATCGTGATAAAATACCAAACAAACCAAACTGATTTTAATAATTTGAAAAAACTTCCCATAGACCCAGATAGCTTCACTGGTGAATTTCGTCAAATATATAAAGAATAATTAATATCAATTCTACACAATCTCTTCTGGAAATTAAAAGCAGAGGGAATATTTCATAACTATTCTATGAGGCCAGTGTTATTACCCAGATACTAAAATCAGACAAAGACAGGGAATTCCCTAGTCATCCAGTGGTTAGGACTCCATGCTTCCACTGCTGGGGGTCCGGTTTCAATCCCTGGTGGGGGAACTAAGATCCCACAAGCTGCACGGCGCAGCCAGAAAAAAAAAAAAAGAAATGAAATGAAATAAAATAAAATAAAATCAGACAAAGATATTATAAAAAAGAAAACTACAGACCAATATCCCTTATGAATCTAAAAGCAAAAATTCTCACACTACTAAAGTACTAACAAATTGAATCCAGCAACATATCAAGAGGATTATACACCATAAACAAGTGGGATTTATCCGAAGAATACAAGGTTGATTTAACATTGAAAGTACATTAATGTAGGGCTTCCCTGGTAGTGCAGTGGTTAAGAATCCGCCTGCCAATGCAGGGGACACGGGTTCCAGCCTTGGTCCGGAAAGATCCCACATGCTGCGGAGCAACAAAGCCCATGCACCACAACTACTGAATCTGTGCTCTAGAGCTCGTGAGCCACATCTACCGCAGCCTGCGTGCCTAGAGCCCGTGCTCCGCAACAAGAGAAGACACCGCAATGAGAAGCCCATGCACCGCAATGAAGAGTAGCGCCTGCTCACTGCAACTAGAGAAAGCCCACGCACAGCAACAGAGACCCAGTGCAGCCAAAAATAAACAAATAAAAATAAATAAATAAATTTATTAAAATAAAAAAGAATAAACGGCAAAACCCACATGATCATTTCAACAGATGCAGACAAAGCATTTGACAAAAATCCAACACCTTTCATTATAAAAAAATCAACAAACTAAAAATAGAAAGGAAATTCCTCAATCAATAGATAAAGGGCATCTATGAAAAACCTGCAGCTTTCATCACACTAAATAGCAAAACACTGAATCTTTCCCCCTTAAAATTGGGAACAAGGTAAGGATGCCCATTCTTTCCACTTCTAGTCAACATTGTACTGAATGTTAGCCAGGACAATTGGCAAGAAAAATAAATAAAAGGCATCCAGATTGGAAAGGAAGAAGTAAAACTGTATTTGCAGATGACAGGATCTTATAAATAGAAAATCTGAAGGAATCCACTAAAACATCTATTAGAGGGGCTTCCCTGGTGGCGCAGTGGTTGGGAGTCTGCCTGCTAATGCAGGGGACACGGGTTCGAGCCCTGGTCTGGGAGGACCCCACATGCCGCGGAGCGACTAGGCCCGTGAGCCACAGCTGCTGAGCCTGCGCGTCTGGAGCCTGTGCTCCGCAACGGGAGGGGCCACAATAGTGGGAGGCCCGCGCACCGCGATGAGGAGTGGCCCACGCTTGCCGCAGCTACGGAGAGCCCTCGCACAGAAACGAAGACCCAACACAGCCAAAAATAAAGAAAGAAAGAAAGAAAGCTCTCCTTAAAAAAAAAAAAAAAATCTATTAGAACTAATAAATAAGTTCAACAGGATTATAAGATGCAAGATCAGTATACAAAAAGCATTCTATTTATATACATTAGCAATAAACCTGAAAATAAAATTAAGAATTATAAAAAATAAGACATTTAGGTAAACTTAACAAAAGAAGTACAAGATTTGTATCTTGAAAACTATAAAACATTGCTAAAAAAAATTAAAGAGGATCTAAATAAATGAAAAGATATACCATGTTCAAGATTTGGAAAAACTTAATACTGTGAAGATGGCAATACTTCCCAGATTGACCTACAGATTCAACATAATCCCTATCAAAATCCTGCATTTTTTGCAGAAATTGAGAAGCTTATTCTAAAATTCATATGGAAATGCAAGAGACTCAAAATAGCCAAAATAATCATAGAAGAGAAGAACCCAGTTGGTAGACTTACACTTTCTGATTTCAAAACTTACTACAGACTACAATAATCAAGATAGTGTCGTACTAACACAAGGATAAACATATAGATCAATGAAACAGAATTGGGAGTTCATAAATAAACCCTAACATTTATGATCAATTAATTTTTACAAATGGACCAAGGCAATTCAACAGGGAAAAGAATCTTTTTTTTTTTTTCAGCAAATGGTGATGGGATAACTAGATATCAACATGCAAAAGAATGAGTTTGGATCCCTATCTCACACCATACACAAAAATTAACTCAAATCAGATCTCTAGACCTAGATGCAAGAGCTAAAACTCTTAGAAGAAAACATAGGAGTAAATCTTCATGATCTTAAGTTGGCAGTGATTTCTTATACACAACACCAAAAGCACAAATGATAAAAAGATAGATAAATTGATTTCATCAAAATTTAAAACTTTTGTACTTTAAAAGAATCATCAAGAAGCAGGGGAAAAAGAGCCCACAGACTGGAAGAAAATATTTGAGGGTCGTACATCTGATAAGGGACTTGTATCCAGAAAACATAAAGAACTCTTATAACCCAACAATAAATAGACAAATAACCAATTTAAAAAGGAGCAAATAATGAATAGCAGAGGGAACTCTGCTCAATACTCTATAATAACCTAAATGGGAAAAGAATTTGAAGAACAGTAGATACATGTATATGTATAACTGAATCACTTTGCTGTACACCTGAAATTAACACATTGTTAATCAACTCTACTCCAGTATAAAATAAAATTTTTTAGAATAAAAAATAGGACTTCCCTGGTGGTGCAGTGGTTGAGAGTCCGCCTGCCAATGCAGGGGACACGGGTTCGATCCCTGGTCTGGGAGGATCCCACTTGCCGTGGAGCAGCTGGGCCCAGGCGCCACAACTACTGAGCCTGCGCTCTAGAGCCCATGTGCCGCAACTACTGAGCCCACGTGCTGCAACTACTGAAGCCTGCGTGCCTAGAGCCTGTGCTCTGCAACAAGAGAACCCACCTCAGTGAGAAGCCCGTGCACCGCAACGAAGAGTAGGCCCTGCTTGCCACAACTAGAGAAAGCCCACGCGCAGCAACGAAGACCCAACACAGCCAAAAAAATAAAATAAAATAAAATATAAAAAGGAGCAAAGAATTTGAATGGATGTTTCACCAAAGAAGACATACAAGTGACCAATAAGCACATGAAAAGATGTTCAACATCTTAGTCATTAGGAGAATGCAAATCAAAACCACAATGCAACGCCACTTCACACTCATGAGAATGGCTCTGATCAAAAAGACAGATAATAACAAGTGTTGGTGAGGACATGAAGAAATTGGAGCCCTCATGTGTTGCTGATTGGAAAGCAAAATGGTGTAGCCTTTTTGGAAAATAGTTTGACAGTTCCTAAATGTGTTAACATAGAGTCACCATATGACCCAACAATTCTACTCCAAGGTAGGTATATGCCCAAGATAAATGAAAACACATACCCCCACAAAACTTTTACACAAATGTTGATAGCAGCATTATTCATAACAGCCAAGAAATGGAAAAAAAACAAATGTCCATCCACTGATAATGGATAAACAAAATGTGGTATATCCATATGATGGACAATTGTTCAGCCGTAAAAAAGGATGAAGTACTGATACACGCCACAACATAGATGAACCTTGAAAATTTTCTGTAAGTGAAAGACATAAAAGGCCACATTGTGTCATATAATTTATATGAAATGTCCAGAATAGGCACATCCATAGAGATAAAAAGTAGATTAGTATCTGCCGAGAGTTGGTGGGGGAGGAGAGAGCGGTGGGTTGGGAGGAATGGGAAGTGACTGCTAATGGATACAAGCTTTCTTTATGGGATGATGAAAATGTATTAAGATTAGATTATGATGATAGAAGCACATCTCTGTAAATATACTAAAAACACTGAATTGCACACTTTAAACGAGTGAACTCTATGGTATGTAAATTATACCTCAATAAAGCTGCTAAATAAAACTAAATTGAGTGACATTCTACAAAATAACTGACCAGTACTTATCAAAAGTGTCAAAGTCATGAAAAGCAAGGAAAGACTGAGGAATCACCACAGATGTGAGGAGACTAAGGAGAAGTGAAAACTAAATGCAATGGGGGATCTTGATCTAATCCTGGAGCAGAAAATGATATTGAAAGGAGAAACTGTTGAAATTCTAGTAAGTCTATAGCTTACTTAGTAATATTGTACCAGTATTAATTTTCTGGATTTCATGTACTATTATCTTATGGTTATATAAATTGTTAACATTAGGGGAAGAATATTAGGAAACTCCCTGTACTATTTTTCAACTTTTCTGTAAATCTAAAATTATTTCAAAATGATTATTTTTTAAAAGAGAGAAACTTAAGAGATATTTCAACCAATTGCAATGTATGAGTTTATTTTGATCTTGAATTAAACAATAAACTGTTGAAAGAAAAAACACTTATTAGCTAAGTGGGAAAATTTGAACAGAGTGGATATTTAATGATATCAAAAAATCACTGTTAATTTTCAGCAGGATAATGACATTGTAGTTATTTTTATTAAATAATTCTTTTCTTCTAGAGATAAATGCTGGAATATTTACAGATGAAATGATAAGATTTTTGGGTTTTGTTTTTGTTTTTACTGGGAAAATAACTTTATTTTGTTTGGGGGAGTGGTAGATGTCCAGTCTCAGAAATTCTGGAATTGCTTCTTGGTGCTGGTGGCCTTGGTGACTTTGAGCACGCTGAAGGGTACGGATGAAATAAGACTATCTATAAGTTGATCACTGTTTCATATGGTGATGGGTATCTAGGATTCATTATACTATTTTCTCTACTTTTGTGTATGTTTAACTTTTTCATTGTAAAAAATTTTTTTCACTGCTTGTTTCTTTCTCTTTGCCTCCTTCCTGTTACAAATCCTAATCTCTTCTCAGGCAGATGCAGGCCTCAAACCAACCAAAATGATGTCATGTATTCAGAAAGATAAAGAAAAAAAGCACATTACTGGCTCTCAAAATATTGTCTACAATTAAACTAGTATTATTGTCACAAAGTTTAAGGCAGTGATTCGCAATTTGGGGGTTGTGGACCCAGGGAACCAACCTGTGGGGTTGACAAATGCACAAGTATACCAAGTAATGCCTGTAGATGGAAAAAACAACATAATATATATAAACAGGCATTTATATATACATATATGTACACATATATAACTATCTTTAGAGGTATGTTCTTAATTTCCAAACACATGGGGTTTTCTAAATTATCTTTGTATTACTGATTTCTAACTTAATTATACTGTGGTCGGAAAATGTGCTTTGTGTCAACGCACGTCAAACTTGAATGTGCACATGAATCCCCTGGGGGTGTTGTCAAAATGCAGATTCTGACGCAGGAGGTCTGAAGTGGGGCCTGAGCTTCCACATTTCTAACAGGCTTTATTGTGCTGCAGCTGCTCTACGGACCATACTTTTCAAAGGGTCTATCTGACACCAATTTCTTGCAGTCTGTTGAGATTTGCTTTATGCATAGTTAATGTTCACAAACATTCCACCTGCATTTGGAAATAATGCATATTATCTTATTACTGAGTGCAGTATTCTACATAAATTCATTAGATCAACATGGTTAATTGTGATATTCAAGACTTCTGTATCCTATTCATTTATCTGCTTGACCTACCAAATACTGAGAGAAATACATTTTAAATCTCTTACTCTGAGAGTGGATTTGTCAAATGTTTCTTATAGTTTTGTAAATTTTTACTTCATATGTTTTAAAGCTGCATTTGTAGGCGCACAGAATTTGAAATATTTTATATTCCTGTGAATTAAAGTTCTATCATTATAACATGACCATTTCAATTTCTAGTACAGCTTACCAACAGATTAGTTTTGGACAACATTTGCCATCTTTTTACTTTCAGCTTTTCTGAGTCCTTATGTCTTAAGTGTGTCGCTTGTAAACAGTATATTGCTGCATTTTATTTCTTGGTCCAGTCTTTACGTGAATAACAAAAAAGATCTTAGAATTTTTTTAACTCTGATCACCTCCTTCCTGACTTATACATATAAGTAATTTAGTACTTTCTTTTTTTGATGCTCCCCAATTTAGACATTAATATTTTTGGTATCAATATTTGTTTCGCTTTACTCACATATTTACAATATCCTTTACTAGATCTTCCACCTTGCAGCTAAGACCTTTGTTCTGGAATTTTCTCCTTCTGCTTGAGGAAGTGCTGTTCAATACACTGTTCAAAATGGTGGAAATTTTCTATATCTGCACTTTACAGTATACTAGCTGCTAGCCACATGTGACTACTAAGTACTTGAAATGTGGCAAATGTGATTACATTACTGGATTTTTTATTTTATATAATTTTAATTTTAATAGCTATATATGGCTAGTGGCTACTGCATTAGACAGTGTAACTTTAGAAGGTCAAAAGTCCTTTAGTCAAGGTCTTTTGATGATCAATTGTCTCAGTTTTTGTTTATCTGAAAATGTCTTTATTTCTTGTTCTTGAAAGATCATTTCTCTGAGAAGACAATTCTAGGTTCACACACTGTTCCTACAATCCTTGCTCATCTGGATTCAAGACCTTGATGTTCAGGCTGGTCTGCTTGGCCACACTTTTTTCTCCTCTTGGCAATGCTGCCTCAGGAACCCTACTGGCTCTCCCATCCAGCCTGAAAGGTCTAACAATTGGTGAGTAGGTTGGTGCACAGCAATTACCTCTAGGGGGTGGTATTGCCAAACTCCACAGGCCACCCTCCAGCATCTCAGGGTCTAGCCAAAGTACTGTATTATGTGTGTCAATCGCTTTCTTTTTTTCCCACACCCTTCTCCTCCCTTAAGCCTTTAAGTGCAGGTTCTTTTGAATAACCTCAACCTGTTTCAACTGAGCTTTTGAGAAAGTTTAAAGAATATTTTTCCTCAACTCTCATCCTGGACAAAGAGGATTGTCATACCTCTGGAGACTAGTTACACCTCTGGAGTTGATAGTGAAGATTCCAGGGGGGAAAAAAAGAGAGCGAGAGAGAGACCAGCAAGCTAGGACATGAAGAGTAAAAACCTCAGCTATCCGATAGGATATTAACAACTCTCAACTTTCAGAACAAATACTCCAGACCTAAAAGTTATTAGAAAAATAAACACTCATGCAGTGAATAATTGGCTCTGATCACTAAGCAGCAAGTAAGCCCAGCTGAGAAGCATGAAAGGCCCTAAGATTTACCCTGAAAGTGCTCTAATACTTCGGTTCGATGCATACAAAAAACAGAGCACTGACTGTTTAGCAATGTCTAGAAAAGTCCAGCTCTTGTACATGTATCAAGGGTGCCCTGAAGGGGACATATCATACCATTATTTTGACATCTTTACATGTAGAACCTGAAAAAAGTGCCATTTAAAAGTTAGAAGAGGGCTTCCCTGGTGGCGCAGTGGTGAAGAATCCGCCTGCCAATGCAGGGGACACGGGTTCAAGCGCTGGTCCGGGAAGATCCCACATGCTGCAGAGCAACTAAGCTTGTGCGCCACAACTACTGAGCCTGTGCTCTAGAGCCCGCGAGCCACAACTACTGAGCCTGCGTGCCACAACTACTGAAGCCCGCGCACCTAGAGCCTGCGCTCCACAACAAGAGAAGCCACCGCAATGAGAAGCCCGTGCACCACAATGAAGAGTAGCCCCCGCTCGCCGCAACTAGAGAAAGCCCATGCGCAGCAATGAAGACCCAACGCAGCCAAAAATAAATAAAATAAAAATAAATAAATCTATAAAAAAAAAAAAAAGTTAGAAGAGGGGCTTCCCTGGTGGCGCAGTGGTTAAGAATCCGCCTGCCAATGCAGGGGACACGGGTTCGAGCCCTGGTCCGGGAAGATCCCACATGCCTCGGAGCAACTAAGTCCGTGTGCCACAACTACTGAGCCTGCGCTCTAGAGCCCACGAGCCACAACTACTGAGTACACGTGCCACAACTACTGAAGCCCTCGCGCCTAGAGCCCCGTGCTCCGCAACAAGAGAAGCCACTGCAATGAGAAGCCTGTGCACCGCAACGAAGAGTAGCCTCCACTCGCCACAACTAGAGAAAGCCTGCGCATAGCAACGAAGACCTAACGCAGCCAAAAATAAATAAATAAAATAAATAAATTTATAAAAGAAGAAAAACAGGGTTGCCAGTGATTTCTTGGATATGGCACCAACAGTACAGGCAACAAAAGAAAAAAATAGATAAGTTGGACTTAATCAAAATTTAAAACATTGGGCTTTCCTGGTGGTGCAGTGGTTAAGAATCTGCCTGCCAATGCAGGGGACACGGGTTCAAGCCCTGGTCCAGGAAGATCTCACATGCTCCAGAGCAACTAAGCCCGTGTGCCACAACTACTGAGTCCGCGTGCCACACCTACTGAAGCCCGCGCACCTAGAGCCTGTGCTCTACAACAAGAGAAGCCACCACAATAAGAAGCCCGTGCACCACAACGAAGAGTAGCCCCCACTCACCGCAACTAGAGAAAGCCCGCGTGCAGCAACGAAGACCCAACGCAGCCAAAAAATAAATAAATAAATAAATAAATCTATTTTTTAAAAAATTTAAAACATTTGTGCATCAAGGGACACCACCAACAGAGTAAAAAGGCAACCTACAGAATTGGAGAAAATATTTGCAAACCATATATCTGATAAGGGATTGATATCCAGAATATATAAAGAACTCCTACAACTCGATGACAACAAAACTGATGTTTTTTTAATATTTATTTATTTATTTGTCTGCGTCGGGTCTTAGTTGCAGCACATGGGATCTTTGTTGCCGCGTGCAGGATCTTTAGTTGCAGCATGCAAACTCTTAGTTGCAGCATGTAGGATCTAGTTCCCTGACCAGAGATCAAACCCAGGCCCCCTGCATTGGGAGCACGGAGTCTTAGCCACTGGACCACCAGCGAAGTTCCAACAAAATTGATTTTAAAAAGGGCAAAGGACTTGAATAGACATTTCTCAAAAGAAGATAGACAAATGGTCAATAAGTACATGCAAAGATGATCAACATCACTAGTCATTAGAGAAATGCAAATCAAAACCGCAGGGAGATACCACTTCACACCTATTAGAATGGACATTATAAAATAAAAGTTTTTTCAAAGAAAATAACAAGCATTGGTGAGGATATGGAGAAATTTGAACCCTTGTGCACTATAGGCCAGAATGTAAAATGGTACAGGTGCTGGAAAACAGTATGGTGGTTTAAGATTAAACTATGCAATCCAGCAATTCTACTTCTGGATATATGACCCAAAAAAGTGAAAGCAGGGACTCAAACAGATATTTATACACTCATGTTCAGAGCAGAATTATTCACAATAGCTAAAACATGGAAGCAACCCAAGTGTCCATTAACAGATGAATGGATAAGTAAAATGTGGTGTATACATACAGTGGAATATGACTCAGCCTTTAAAAGGAAGGAAATTCTGATGTATGCTACGACATGGATGAAACTTGAGGACATTTCATGCTAAGCATTATTTCATTTAGCATTCTTTCATGCTAAGTGAAGTAAACTAGTCACAAAAGAACAAATATTGTTTGATTCTACTTATATGAGGTACTTAGAGTAGTCAAAATCATGTAGACAGTTAGTAGGATGGTGGTTGCCAGGGTTGAGGGGAGAAGAGAATGGGAAATTATTGTTTGATGGATACAGAGCTTCAGTTTTGCAACATGAAAAGAGTTCTGTGGATGGATGGTGGTGATGGTAGCACAACAATGTGAATGTACTTGATAGCACTGAACTGTACACCTAAAAATGGTTAAGATGGTAAATTTTATGTTATGTGTACTTTACCACAATTTAAAAAACAAAACAAAAAACATAAGCCTCAGCTTGGAGGAGCCTGAAATTACTTCCACTTATTTGTCTAAAGTTGATGAGATTCTCACTTACTGACTGGCAACAACCAGTCATTCATTCAGCAAATATTTATTGAGCATGTGCCATGTGCCAGGTATTCTTCTAGACCTGGGATACAGTAGTGACTAAAACAGACAGAAAGCCCCAATTTTCACAGAGCTTACATTCTAGACTGGTTGATATTCAAGACTCATTTTGAAACCTTAATGGCAATATATTAATTTACAAAAAGAACCAGAACTGATGGTTGACCAAATGGTCTTTTAACATATGAAAATATGTTCAACCTCACTCAAACTAAGAGAAATACAGGGCTTCCCTGGTGGCACAGTGGTTAAGAATCCACCTGCCAATGTAGGAGACACGGGTTTGAGCCCTGGTCCGGGAAGATCCCACATGCCGTGGAGCAACTAAGCCCACGCGCCACAACTACTGAGCCTATGCTCTAGAGCCCGCGAACCACAACTACTGAAGCCCACACGCCTAGAGCCCGTGCTCCGCAACAAGAGAAGCCACCGCAATGAGAAGCCTGCGCACCACAACAAAGAGTAGCCCCTGCTCTCTGCAACTAGAGAAAGCCTGCGCGCAACAACAAAGTCCCAGTGCAGCCAAAAATAAATAAATTAATTAATTTTTTTAAAAAAGAGAGAAAAGAATCAAAATAAAATAAAGTAAAAATTTTTTTTAAAAAAGGGAAATACAAATTAAAACTACACTTCGTTCCCCTATAGATTGACAGAAAGTCCACACTGTTTGTGAAGCTGTAGGGGAACAGGCACTCTCATACATTGCCAGTGTCAGGGCAAAATGGCACATTTTCCATGGATAGCCATTAAGCAATATAACACCATAAGCAATTAAGTCTCAGCAGGTTTCCCAGTGAGTTCAACAGCATATCCCCTGCCATGGGAATTGAATTCAATTTGAACCAGTCACTCTCCTTTAAGAACAAATTCTAAGAAATAAATGCAAATGTATAAAGATATCAATAGGAAGATGCTATTTGCAGCATTATTTGTAATAGCAAAAACCGCAAAAAAAATCTGAATGCTTATCAGTTGAGAAACGGTTAGATAAATAATGGTATATGCATACTACAGAATGTTATGGAATCATTGAAAATAGCTAGGTTTGTCTACATTCCACCATATATTAAACAAAAATTAAGTTGCAGACAAAAATGCATCATCATAATATTAGCTAATACTTAAATTGTACTGACAATGTGTCAACAGTGTTCTAAGGGCTTTTCAACCTTATGAGGTAAGTACTGTTATTATCCCATTTCAAACACGAGGAAGTCCAGGCATAGAGTGATTGAGTAACCTGCCCAAGAATAAACAGCTAGTAAATGACTAGAGGCTGGAATGGAACCCAGCTCTGGGGATTATATGCTAGGGTACCACATTTTGCTTACTTATTCATACACTTGGGTTGCTTCCATGTTTTAACTATCATGAATAATGTTGCTATGAGCATGGATGTATACATATCTGAGTCCCCGCTTTCACTTTTTGGGGGTATATATCCAGATGTAGAATTGCTGGATCACATAGTAATTCTGTTTCATTTTTTGAAGAACCACCATACCGTTTCCCACAGTGCCTGTACCATTTTACATTCCCACCAGCAGTGCACAAGGATTCCAGTTTCTCCACATCCTCACTAATGCCTCTTACTTTCTGGATTTGGGTTTTGGTTTTGGTTTGTTTGTTTTGATAACAGTCATCCTAACGAGCATGAGGTGATATTTCACTGTAGTCTTGATTTGCACTTACCTAATGATTAGTCATGTTAAGCACCTTTCACGTGCTTGTTGGCCATTTGTATATCTTCTTTCAAGAAATGTCCATTCAAGTCCTTTGCCCATTTTTGTTTCGTTGTTGTTGTTAAGTTTTGAAGCAAAAAAAAAAAAAAAAAAAAAATTGACAATAGGTCGAGAAAGAGTCTCCTTAAGACCCATCCATTAAAACCTTATCCATCCAGCTACCTGTCTACAGAATTACAAGGCCTGGATTTACCACTCACATTTTCAGAGGTGTCAGGAGTCATTTAAAATTTTCTACAATTGGACCTATTTCCCATACCCTCAACACACCCCCACGCAACCCCCTCGTGTGTATGCTCGCACAAATTACTAGTCCTGTTTGTTTACTCACCTATCTTTTCTCTTTCTTCCTGTGGATTTGTAGGACAGTGGAACACCTTCTTCTACAATGTACACTCATTTTAATTGAAAACTTTTACTGAGTTGCCTTCTGCCTTTCCTTCTCCAGGCTAAATTTTCCAAAATCCTGGAGAAACAGTTTTCGCTCAGCGCTCTCATTAACTGGTAGAGGGAAGAAACGACAGACTCCTCGGACCCACGGTGCCTGAGTAACGCGGGCCAAGCCACAGCCACCAGGCGGAAACAAACCTCAGCCCTTGGAGCTCCGAATCCAGACATGCAACGCGGCCATGGGTGGTAACGACGCTTGCAGAAACTTTGAGGAATCGACGGTGGAACTCCGACAGTTCTCGTGCTAAAAGAGCATGGTGCCTTGCTGGCAAGTTCCTTGTCCACCAAAGGACACCCAAGCTGCCTCACCTCGCTTCCACCACGTCCCCAAGGTCCCGCACTTCCGCAGGCCTGGCTTACCCGCTGCAGCCACTGCCTCTTTCCCCATCTGGTGCCGCGCCTCTCAAGACTCGGGCCTTGCGGCTTTCATCCTCCAGGCCTACTCAACTTTAGAGTGTTCGTGGTTCCACCTTTATTTCCAATCTGATTAAGGCACAGAGTAGAGTTTCAGTAAATGCTGATAGGCTGAATGAATGAATAAATGAAGACATCATAAAATAATAATTTTTTATCCACACATGGCAGAAAGATTGTGGAGCTATGCCATCATACGGATCGGGTTCCAACACCAGTTCTTCCACTTAGTAGCTGGGTGAACTTCACCCCACTGAGACTTGAAGAAACGTTTTTTGGGGCTTCCCTGGTGGCGCAGAATCCGCCTGCCAATGCGGGGGACACAGGTTCGAGCCCTGGCCCGGGAAGATCTCACATGTCGCAGATCAGCTGGGCCTGTGCACCACAACTACTGAGCCTGCGCTCTAGAGCCCGCCAGCCACAACTACTGAGCCCACGTGCCACAACTACTGGAGCCCGTGTGCCTAGAGTCCGTGCTCCGCAACAAAAGAAGCCCCCACTCTCCACAACTACAGAAAGCCGGCGCGCAGTAACGAAGGCCCACAGCAGCCAAAAATACATAAATAAAATAAATTTTTTAAAAAAAAGAAATGTTTGTTGAACGAATGAATAAAATGTTCTCTCAGATATGTGTGACGAACTAAGTGCGATAATGCTTGTACCATTCCCCGCCAGGATCAGCGCTTAATACAATTACTACTCTCCCTTCTATTCCACGTTCTGTATTTATGTAGACTGTAAGTGCCCTGAGGGAAAGGAATGTCTGACTCGGTTCTGAGCTCCCCAGGGTGCCGGGTCACATTAGGTGATGAGAATGAAAACGGAGGACCACAATTTTTAACGTGCTAGGGGCGGAGAAGATTACACATCCAGAAAGGATCTGGCCGCTTCGCAAAGACCACGAGTCTCATTATCCCCCAAGAATCTCAGCCTGCTCACGAACAAATGACGGCCGATGATACTTGCAGATGGAGTCTGCAGTCCACAGGACCCCAACCCCGGGCGCCTCAACATGCGGCCACCAGCGCCGCGGGGCCCCACGCCGTGCTCCTCGCTGCTCAGCCTTCAGGCAGGGCTAGGGGAGACGCATGCGCATTCCTCTCTCCTCAGCTCGTCCCGCCCTCCCTTCGCTAGTGCTTCGCATTTCGAGTGCTGGACCTTTTTGTCCCCTACTGCGTGCCGTGTCAGTTTCCGAGCGGAAGTGGTGACTGTGAGAGAAGAAGATGGCGGCCACTGTGGTGGCGCCGCCTGGTGTGGTGGCCGGTCGGGCCAACAAGCGCAGCGGCGGCGGGCCGGCAGGCGGTGGCAGCGGCGGCGGCGGCGGTGGGGCAGCCAGAGGGGCGGAGGAGGAACCGCCGCCGCCCCTACAAGCAGTTCTGGTGGCCGACAGCTTCAACCGCCGCTTCTTCCCCATCTCCAAGGACCAGCCTCGGGTGAGCGCCGCGCGCGAGAGCTGCCAGAGGGCCCGGAGGTGGCGGAGCTAGAGCAAGTTATCTTTTCGGCTGCCTAGTGAGGCGCGGAAGGACTTGTGTCCACTGTCTTTCCCAGAAATCGGGTTTCTCTGGTTAGGAGGAAGGCGGAGAGACCGTCTAAAGCCCTGACGACTGCCTGACCAAGTGAGTGGCTGGCAGATTTGGGCACTCGTAATGCTGTCCACCTCATTTGGGAGGCCTGCAGGGGCTAATGTAGAAGCAGTGCTTGTGAGAAGCCTTCACACGGGGATTCAGTGCCTCAAGAGGAGGCTGCGCCGCCCTTATGTAGAGGAAAGAGAAATTCTTAGGTGAAAGGGACTGTCACCTCCTTTTGCCTCCAAAAGGAAGGTCATGTGCCTAAAAAAAGAGCAGGCTGGTCTGAGCCCATAGTAACAGCTGTTTTGGATCTCTTACAGTGTGCCTTTTTTCTTTTCAGGTTTTGGTGACAGCTAGTGCTGTCAAAAGGAGAACAAAACGGGTTCAGTGGCTGGTTGCCCGCATCCCCAGTATTGTCTAGACACTGGGGAACTGGACTGAGCTAGTCCTAGGGATTGCTGGGTCACTCAGCAGTCCCCAGTTCAAAGAAAAGGACTTGCATTCGGTTCAGGAAAAACCCTCTTTGACTCCCCACTCCCTCTAAATAGTCTAATGGCTGTTTATTTTGTACAGTTGATTGGGGTGGCTAGCCCCTGACTCTTAGAAAGGGATCAAGGAAGGAAATTTTGTAGGAAAAAAAGCATTAGTGGTGCTTAAGCTTCTGGAGATGTAATTGATTTCTATATTATCCTTTGTCAGGGGTAGTCTGCTGTTCTATACCAGCTCTGTGTCTGATGCTAAGCAAGTAGATTCCATGCTTACATCCAAATTGCAACCCATTAGACTCTGATGTTTAGAGTATGCCATGAACATCAAAGGCAGCAGCCTGATTAGTTTGAAATAGGAAAGATAAAGTAAAACTAGTGTTTGAAAATACTGATAGAGGAGTGAAAATTGTGGTTGAAATGGGGGAAAGAATGATACTCAGAGGACCCTCATGACTTTTTTTCGTCTCCTACCCTCAGGTCCTCTTGCCCCTGGCCAATGTGGCGCTAATTGACTACACTCTGGAATTTCTGACTGCCACAGGTGTACAGGAAACCTTTGTCTTTTGTTGCTGGAAGGCTGCTCAAATCAAGGAACATTTATTGTAAGGCTCTGCAACTTTTCTTTCCATGTTTCACCATTTTTTCCCAGTTTCCTTAGGATGTATATAACTAAATAAGAGGACATTATGAGGGAGAAAAATGTGTCTGTTTGGATCCCATCATAAGGTCTAAGGGCATTCTCTTCACTTAGGAGGTGAGCAGCTGAAGCTGTGACAAAGATTAAAGAATAGCATTTGAATTTTTTCTGAATCTCACTTACAAAGTTTGGACCCAATGGGTTTTGCTTTTTATTTAGTGGCTCCAATATGCAAGTTACAAGAGTAATATCTTTGTTTTTCCACTGAGCTTCTAAATATTGAGCTCTTCCTCATCTTTGTATTCCTGGTGCCTAGCTTAGTACCACACACATAGTAAACACTTAACAAATGTTTAGCGAAGTGTTTTTGAAAAAGAGTGAATCTCAGGATTTATGGAAGCTTAGGAAATAAAGACTAGGATATTAGCATGGTCTCCATCAAACAGCTCCTAAATTTGATATGAGCTTTAGAAGGAGAAAAGTGGCATGAAATGTGTGTTCCCAGGATACTTTGTATAACCTAAGTCTCAGCGGGATTTTTAGTTCAAATCCATGTTTAGGGACAGGGGTCAGGGTATGGAGAGGAAATAGCCATGTTTCTCTAACCCATAAAACAAGACTAGTGACAGACTATGCTGAAACCATTAATTATAGTTCATAAACCTCTTTGGAGTCGAGGACGCTGGCAGGAACCCCAAAAAAGCCATAACAAAGGAGTGTGAATGTTGAATGGGGGGAAAAAATAGGGAAGCTCTGCATGATCTTTATGCTTGGCTTACTCATCCCCCTCACCTCCCTTCCTTTAGGAAATCCAAGTGGTGCCGGCCTACATCCCTCAATGTGGTTCGAATAATTACATCAGAGCTATATAGATCACTGGGGGATATTCTCCGTGATGTTGATGCTAAGGCCTTGGTGCGCTCTGACTTCCTTCTGGTGTATGGGGATGTCATCTCAAACATCAATATTACCAGAGCCCTGGAAGAACACAGGTCAGGATGGGAAAACGGTAGAGATGAGGTTTGGGACCAGCAGAGCCCTAAGACTGCTTTTTTGCAACTCTCTCCCTCCTATCCTTTACAGGTTAAGGCGGAAGCTGGAAAAAAATGTATCTGTGATGACGATGATCTTCAAGGAGTCATCCCCCAGCCACCCAACTCGTTGCCATGATGACAATGTGGTAGTGGCTGTGGATAGTGCCACAAACCAGGTGCTCCATTTCCAGAAGACCCAAGGCCTCCGACGTTTTTCTTTTCCTCTGGTGTGTGGGTATCTGGGGTCCTTGAGGTGGGAAAGTGACAGGCTTCAGCAGGAGAGATGAGTTAAAGTCCTTGTAGGGGCTTCCCTGGTGGCACAGTGGTTAAGAATCCACCTGCCAATGCAGGGGACACGGGTTTGATCCCTGGTCCAGGAAGATCCCACATGTCACGGAGCAACTAAGCCCGTGTGCCACAACTACTGAGCCTGCGCTCTAGAGCCCGTGAGCCACAACTACTGAGCCCACGTGCTGCAACTACGGAAGCCCGCACGCCTAGAGCCCGTGCTCCACAACAAGAGAAGCCACCACAGTGAGAAACCCGCGCACCTCAGCAAAGAGTAGCCCCTGCTCGCCACAACTAGAGAAAGCCCGCACGCAGCAATGAAGACCCAGCGCAGCCAAAAATAAAATAAATTAATTTATTTAAAAAAATAATAAAGTCCTTGTAACTTCTCCCCACAGAGCTTGTTCCAGGGCAGTGGAGATGGAGTGGAGATTCGCTATGATTTACTTGATTGTCATATCAGCATCTGCTCTCCTCAGGTGGGCTCCTCAGGGCCAAGGCTGCACATCCAAAGAGTAGAACTTTGAGGGTGTATTATCACCCCCTTAAAAGGCCAGGGTATATTTCTTCTCCTTCTTTCTCTTATCTACAGCAAATAGGTGCTATCATCTTGACCCCAGTATCTCATTGGCAGACTTTTTTGGGATTCTGGCCCATATCCTGCTGTCATGGTGTTTGATAGGTCTCTGGGGGGCTTGTGTTTGCTTCCAGAGAATAGTGCTTAACCTTGGCCCCCTCTGACTTCCCCACACAGGTGGCTCAACTCTTTACAGACAACTTCGACTACCAAACTCGAGATGACTTTGTGCGAGGCCTGTTAGTAAATGAGGAGGTAAGAAAAGGCTCCCAATGCCTCTTTAGAAGAAGGCTGTGATTTTATCTCAACGCTGATAAATTTGGTCCCCCTTTTTTTCTCTCTACATTTGCTTTTTTATTCTACCCATTTTTAGGGCACAATAGACCCTACTGACACACAAAAGCAAAAGATTCATCTGTGGTTTTTGGCAGATCCCCAATACCATCTGACCACCAGTGACATGCTAAAAACATCTCAAGATCAACAGATTAATTACTAAAAACATGAGCATCCACCATTACACATAACGTGAAAGTTTGTTTTCCCTTGGGCAGGGTTGGGGGAGTTTTGGTCCCCTTTTATGTTTTATTAAACCTTAGGAGGACGGAAAAGAGCTGGAGAGGAGAGGGAAGCAGTATATAGAGAAAAGTCTCAGGCCACTTGGCTGTGACATTGAGAGGCAGTAGGAAACTTAAGAAAGTTAGAATATAATTATACCTGGGATGTTCTTTCTCGCTTGCTTGCTTGGGTGACCTCTCTTTTTTTCTCCTCATTCAGATCTTAGGAAACCAGATCCACATGCATGTGACAACTAAGGAATATGGTGCCCGGGTCTCCAACCTACACATGTATGCTGCTGTCTGCGCTGATGTCATCCGCCGATGGGTCTACCCTCTCACCCCAGAGGCGAACTTCACTGATAGCACAACCCAAAGCTGCACTCACTCCCGACACAACATCTACCGAGGGCCTGAGGTCAGCCTGGGTCATGGCAGCATACTGGAGGAAAATGTGCTCCTGGGCTCTGGCACTGTCATTGGCAGCAATTGCTCCATCACCAACAGTGTCATTGGCCCTGGCTGTCACATTGGTGAGTACAGGTGGGGAGGTCAAGCTGGCCATCCTAGGAGCAGGAAGCTGGGGGAACCTCCTGTCTCCAGAAAAGGATACAGAGGGATAGCCTCAGAGAATAAGGAACTAGAGTGGCTGCCTTAATAAAGGAAGAAATAGGGATGTAAAAACAGTGATACTTTAATTTGTGGCCTGTGAGCCTGTTATTGGGTGACTCTTCACATTCCAGGGTACCCTATATTCACATTCAGGACCAACTGAAAAATTAACATGCAATAATAACATCTGTTTAGTGCATTGCAGTTTACAAAGGGCTTCTGCATACATTATTAAAAACCTTGTGAGGTAGGTATTATTTATAGATAAGTTTATAGATAAACGAAAAAGCTGTAAGGTTGTCTCACCCAAGGTCATAGCTAATAAGAGGCAGTGCTAGGACTGGAATCTGAGTGTTCTGATTTTAAGTCCAGTGTTCTTTCTACTCTTAGTAACTCACTTTGGTTATAAGAAAGTGATGCTTCTAATGGAACCACCCCTTTAAAAGAACAACAATAAGATTCTAATTCTAAAATGTACAAGAAGAGGTGGAATAATTTGGTTCTACTTTTAGGCATGGATTTAATTCTAGTAAGGTTCTTGAGCTCAAGGGGTCCCCAGAAATCTTAAGGGTTCTCAGGTTCTTAAGTCCAGTATATAGTCTGTAATTGTTGTGAACCTGGTGGAGGGTAGTCAGGCGTCTCTGGCCCAAGCTTAGAGAGGGAGAGGGTATTCCTGGTGAATTGGGGATGGAGTAGTAGAGCTGGGTGGGAGCTGTGCTGATGTCAGTCAGCCCCATTCTCCACAAACGGCCCTGGTCTGGAATTGGAGCCCTGGGTGACCAGGAATCCTTCCTGTCCTGAGCCAGGTGATAATGTGGTGCTGGACGAGGCCTTCCTATGGCAGGGCGTCCGAGTGGCTGCTGGAGCACAGATCCGTCAGTCTGTGCTCTGTGACAATGCTGAGGTCAAGGAAAAAGTTATCCTGAAGCCACGCTGTGTCCTCACTTCCCAGGTAAGACCTGTTCCACACTGCACATAGCCCCCAAGTTGAGTGGTGGTTATGCTGAGCCAGAAAGGGGCCTTATGTCCACCCAGTCCAGCCTGAATTGAGAGTCCCAATCCAGTGGTTTCATTTGCCTTCTACTTGGCTTGGTAAAAAAAAGTCACTCTGACTTTCAGGATGTACTTTTCCCCAACACACTAATCAGTCTGTACCACCCACTCCTTTTTTCTCCTCCAGGTGGTGGTAGGCCCAGATATCACGCTGCCTGAGGGCTCGGTGATCTCTTTGCACCCTCCAGATGCAGAGGATGATGAGGATGATGGTCAGTTCAGTGATGATTCTGGGGCTGACCAAGAAAAGGAGAAAGTGAAGCTGAAAGGTGTGAGGCTCAGCAGGTGTGGGGCATCTATTTGTGTGTCTCTCTGCCCCATAGAAAAACCAATGTTTCCCCCTAAGGGGTTGGTGCTTCTACTGGGCCTTTGCTAAAGATCCGTGCCTTTTCCAGGTTACAATCGAGCAGAAGTTGGAGTTGCAGGCCAGGGCTACCTCTGGAAAACAGCAGACATGAACATGGAGGAAGAGGAGGAACTACGGCAGAATCTGTGGGGTGAGCTAAGCCTTATTCCTGCCACCCACCTTCTAAATCAGATTATTTTGGGGGAGATTGAACACTTCAGAATCAGACTACTTGTTCATTACTTTATTTATGCAGACAGAGCAGATATATTGCTCTTTGTCAATGGCTCTTTCAATATTTTTCTCTTTTCTCACCCTTTATGGATTCTCAGGACTCAAAATCAACATGGAAGAAGAGAGTGAAACTGAAAGTGAGCGAAGTATGGATTCTGAAGAGCTAGATAGCCGGGCAGGCTCCCCACAGATGGATGACATCAAAGGTAAGTGGCCAGGGGAGCAGTGTCTGGGACAGAAGAGGAAAACCTCCAGTTTGGTTGGTCATAAAGTCAGAACTGGATGACTTAAAGCATCCTGGAGTGATATCAACCCATGAACTTACTCTTGCTTTGATTTTAGTGTTCCAGAATGAAGTCCTGGGAACTCTACAGCGGGGCAAGGAGGAGAACATTTCTTGTGACAATCTAGTCCTAGAGATCAACTCTCTCAAGTAAGAGCAGCTCCTCCTTATTCTCGTCTCCTCGGGGTGATCCCAGGCAGGTGTAGGTTCTCTCCTACTTCTTCCCCAAATAGGAACCTGTTCCCTCGACATCCCAACTGGACAAGGCCGGTAGCATTTGGAGCAAGGAGAACATTATGTTTTTGCCTCAGCATAGACTTCCTCCTTCCAAAGCCCTCTCTTTCCATGATGTTCCATCTTACTTTCTCTCCCCCAGTGTCCTGCCAAAGTCATAGTCCTACAGTATGCTGAAAGGGCCAATGAAGGCCCTGGTGTCACCCCAGTCTCCCCACAGGTACGCCTACAACATAAGCCTGAAGGAGGTGATGCAGGTGCTGAGCCATGTGGTCCTGGAGTTCCCCCTGCAACACACGGATTCCCCACTCGACCCAAACCACTACTGTGCCCTGCTGATTCCCGTAAGCAAAGACTGGGGCTGGGTACAAGGGGTTGGGTGGAGACAGGTATACATCCTTACTGGGCTTGACTTTAAAGGAAATCAGGAGTAGAAGGTCTTGTGAGATAATATGTTACTTGTGGTTCCTTTCTCCTTGCCTCTGGACACAGATTAGGTTCTAGAGCAGGTTTGGCTGGTCCAGGGGAGTCAAGTTAGGTTCAATACTGAGTGGCCTTTGAGATTCCAGTATTCAGACGGTACTAGACCCCAAAGGTATACCCAGAATAGACCTGGACTGTCATATTGTCTGACTGAAAATGATTTGACCCAGAATGAGGTGAACCTTTAGGCTGGAAACAGGTATTCTGAGGGAGCCTGCAGCATCTGACCCCCTTCACCTTCCCTAGGAAATTTCTTTTTCCCCAGTCCTGACTGCCAGCACTCCCAAGTCCCTCTGACATAATTCCACAGGGCCTGTATCATCTCCCTCTTGTCTTTTTTTTTTTTTTTTTAATTTTTTAATTTTTGACCTTGCCATGTGACTTGCAGGATCTCAGTTCCCCAGCCAGGGATTGAACCTGGGCCATGGCAGCGGAAGTGCCGAAATCTAACCACTAGACTACCAGGGAACTCCCCGTCTTGTCTTGAAAGACCCATGTTATCAATATTGATTTTCTTTGCTGTCCAGGTGTAGGTGCATGCTCAGGAATATATTGCAGCTTCTCCTTTCTTCCACAGTTGCTCAAGACCTGGAGCCCTGTTTTTAGGAACTACATAAAGCGTGCAGCTGATCATTTGGAAGCATTGGCAGCCATTGAGGACTTCTTCCTGGAGCATGAAGCTCTTAGTACTTCCATGGCCAAGGTGAATACCACCTCAAGCCCCACAGTCCTGCATTTACTTTGAAACAGGCCTTGGTGACCTCCATGGAGACACAAAATAGACTGACATGAATCCGTATGGAGTTTGGTTAACAGCTTCATCCACCCCTAGTGTTGTGCTTATTGCTGGGATAGTACAGCTTGGAGCGAAACTAGTAAGGCAACCATTTGGAGGTTGCCCTGGGAATGTTCAAAGCACTACCCAGCAATAGTTCCAGAAGTCAGACCTGTCCCAGTATCACAGTGAACAGCTCATTCTTACCTGTTTTGGAGGAGGCTGCTCCTTGTGTAGAAGGAGGCTGAGGGCCTGGTAGAGAGGCACTAGATCTTGCCTCCTCTTCCTCCGTTATCGGTTATGTCTCGCTGAACCCTGCAAGGCCCCTGAGATCTCATCTCCTCTGCTGGCCTTCTGCAGGTACTGATGGCTTTCTACCAGCTGGAGATCCTGGCCGAGGAAACAATCCTGAGCTGGTTCAGCCAAAGGGATACAACTGACAAGGGCCGGCAGTTGCGCAAGAACCAGCAGGTAAGTCAGGCTGCCTTCCTGTCACTGCAGTGGTTGCCTGGTTCCCTGGCTCCTGGCCTTAGACTCCAGGTGGTTAGTCCCTGGGACTCTGGTTGTTAGAGCTGTTTATCTGCTAAGGAGAAAAGGAGGGTTATGTGCCCCTCCCTCAGTAGCTCTCCGCTCTGCTTCCTTACAGCTGCAGAGGTTCATCCAGTGGCTAAAAGAGGCAGAAGAGGAGTCATCTGAAGATGACTGAAGTCGCACTACCTGCTCCTGTGGGTGTGGTTGATTGCCCTCCTGGTTTCTGGGCCAGGGCAAGTGAGAGGCTAGTTGCAGAAGGATGAGTGACCACCATCTGAGCTGAGACTTAAAGGAGCAGAGGCTGGAGCTACAGTATTCTTCCCACCGCCAGCAGCCATGTGCCTCCCATCCTGATTGGGGAGTTGAGATGAGGGAAGTTGGGCTGGATAACAACTCTGCCTAAGGAGGAGCTAGGCAGGCCCTGCAGTTAGAGGAAGGCCAGAGGAACAGCTTTGTGCTCTGGTTTCCCCTCAGGGAACAGCAGAGAGCAGTTGGCCCTCTGTTGCTTGTATTTGTTAATATTAAAAAACAGAGAGGGGTATATTTGGTTTCTGTCCAACTCTGATGATCAGCAGTTGAAGTAGGTCAACAAAGAGTTCTCAACCTCTGATGTGGTAGCCTTTCTTAACACCTGGTGGAGAGGGAGAAGAGGGGTGTTAATGGCCACTAGGTGGGACTGTGGTGCCTCGCTAGTTGACCATTGCCATGGCCACGGAGGTAGAGGGCCTAGATTCTTTTCCAGACTTTGTGGGCCAATTTGTGGTCCTGGATTGGTGTGCCTGAACCTAGTTCTGTAGAGAGTCCTAGTCCGAACACTTTTCTGTCAGAGGGTGATGATGCCAAGCATATGTAAAGTCCATTAACCACTGCCAGTCTGTCACATGCTTTGTCCATTTGATCCAGTACTACTGTCAGGGAAGCTGGGCTACTTTTCATCTTATAGATAAGGGAATTTGCTCAAGGTCTCATGACTCTTGAGGGGTAAAGCTAAGGACTTGAGCCTCATAATCCAGAATTCTTTTTCCTTCAGCGTATTCAGTGTCTCAGTGAAGGGAAATTGCCCCCAGAGGCAAACACAACCCCAAGCCAGCAATGGTATCTTAAGAACAGAGGAAGAACCTGTGAAATGGGCTGTCCCCTAATATTGAGAGAGTATCTACTGCATGACAGACATTTTTTTAATATACATTTATTTATTTATTTTTGGCTGCATCGGGTCTTAGTTGCAGCATGCAGGATCTTTCGTTGCAGCGTGCGGGCTTCTCTCTAGTTGTGGCATGCGGGTTTCTTCTCTCTCTAGTTGTGGTGCGGGCTCCAGAGCACGTGGGCTCTCTAGTTGAGGAGCACGGGCTCAGTAGTTGTGGCACACGGGCTTAGTTGCCCCGAGGCATGTGGGATCTTAGTTCCCCCACCAGGGATCGAACCTGCGTCCCCTGCATCGGAAGGCAGATTCTTTACCACTGGACCACCAGGGAAAGTCCCCAGGCATTTTGCTAAATACTTTTCATGTGTTATTTTAGTTAACCTTCACATCAGCCCTATGAAGTAGGTCTTATCCCCATTTTCAGATGAAGAGCCTGAAGTTCATAGAGGTCCCGTAACTGGTAATTGATAGAGCAAGGATTTGTTATTGGACTCTAGAGCTGGAATTTGTCACCTATATTGTCTCCTTTAACCTCAAACATGAGACAGGCCCTTCTGTCTCATCTTTTTGAGCTCTTTGTTGCTTTCCTATAAACCTTACTCTGTTAACACTTAAACTGTGGCAGATGTCTTTGGTAACAAGTGGCCCTCCTGGACATCACAGGTAAAATGGTTGCCTTTCTTCATTTCAGTTGGGTGGAGAGGAGTAAGATGAGGAAGGGGATACTGAACTGTACTCAGGGGTATGAAGGGGCATTACTCAGTATTTCTAAAGAGGGAAAAACAGGCTGGCCAGGGTTTGGCTTAATTTACTTTTCTTATTCAGTAAATTTCAGTTTCTCCTTTGTCAAATACAGGACCTAGTGACTAGAGAGCATATGAAGGTTATGGCATGGACCTAATAGGGGCAGTTAAATACAAGCAACTGTAGGGTACCTCTGATTTATACCTGATGGGTGGCAGAGATCAGAAGTGGCCTATAGAACTTTTTAGGAGGAAAATATTCCTTCTGGTTGCAGTGATTAGGGAAGGCTTACAGGATTGTGACACTTGAGTGGCCTAAAAAATAGAAAGGGTAGAGGGAACATTATGAGCAAAGCAAAGGGTTTCCATTTAAATATGGCAGATTAAACACATGGGCTTTGGGGACTTCTCTGGCGGTCCAGTGGTTAAGACACCGTGCTTCCACTGCAGGGGGCACAAGTTCGATCCCTGGTCCTGGTTGGGGAACTAAGATCCCTTGTGCTGCGGAGCAGCCAAAAAAAAAAGAAAAAGGAAAAAACTCATGAGCTTTTTACTCCAAAACCACTTTCAAATGGTAACAAAGGAATTCTTCAAAAAAGGCACGTGACTCAATGATAAGGAAAACAGAAGGTGACAACAATGAATGAGAGACATCAACATTTTGGGGAAAAAAATAAATGGAAGGGTAAAAGTTGACCTAGCAGAGCAGAATGAGATGGGCTCTACCTGCTGAGGTGGTTATTAACAAGAAGCAAACCAGTGTGCCCTTCTGAACCCAGAAAAGGCTCAGCAGAGGGGGTAAGGATTGGGGCTGAGAACTGGGGGTGGAATGGAGGCGAATCAGACAAAGATCTGTATGAGAAAAAGCTCCCCCAGGTCCCCACTTTATCTGATCCAACCAAGTGATTACCCCTACTTCTCCTCTGCAAGAAATGGGAGATTTAGTCTGGAGAAATGGTGGGGAGGAAATTTTCAGAGAAATATTTATGAAGCTTTCCTAAACCCAAAGGTCATGAGTTTCTACACTGACAAGAGCCCATGAGTGCCCAGCATAATGAACAAAGTAACACCACGAAATTTCAGAACCTCAGGGAAAATAAATCTTTAGAACCTCTGGATTCGATAGGAGATGTGGGGATGGGATTGAGGGGCTAGATTGAAAATGAGGGATTAAATGAAAGTATATGAGTGGTAGGGCTCTGCATGTCAGCACACACTGGCTTATACCCCCAGGCCAAAACTAAACAATTGCAGACAAAAGGCCTACAAATACTTACAATTTTGTTTCAAAAAAAAAAAAAAAAGCCATCTTTCTTCCACTCACCATACACTGAAGCCTGTTAGTTAATAAGCCTGTGTACATGGACAGAACTTCCAATCAGATTTTTAGTATCTCACTCTTACATGTGAATAGACTGTTAAAGGCCACCAAACATTTGAAGAAACTTCCAACATATGAAAGGCAGAGACCAAAACAGAAAATTGAAACCAAGGAAACTGACAAAGTAGGGAGCTTTTTGAAAACTTTAGGGGGGGAAAAGGCTATAATTCTCAAAACTCAGGGAAAATATTGTGTCTATGAATCAAGTGCTATGAAAAGGAAGAATTGGAGAACAAAAGAGCTCTTAGAAATTAAAAAACTATGTGAAGTTTCTTTTCCTACTGAGAACTGGAGGCCTACAGAACCAAATAGAGAAATTATATGTCTATCCTTATATACTTACTGAATTTTTAATTGTGAATATTTTACCTATACAGTTGGATAGGGGAAAGTTTGGAAATAATGTTATGAAAATCTTACAAAAAGGTGAAATCATTTGAAAATAAAATGAAATGGATGGTAAAGGAGAAAAAGATAAAAGGATCAATCCAGAAGATCCAACATCTAACAGGAGTTGCAGAAAGGAAGGAAGAATGGTAGTGATGTTATTAAATACTTAAAGAAAATATTGTTGAATTTCTAGATGGGTAGGGCTCGCCCAATGCCTAGCACAGTGAATGAGCACCAAGGCACATCACCAAGAAATTTGAGAACCCCAGGGATAAAGAGAACTTCCTAAAGACTTACAAAGAGTTAAAAACAAGTGCCTAGGAAAGAGATCAAACTGATCACTAAATAGCAACACTGGAAGCTAGAAGACAATGGAGTGATGCTTTCAGGATTCTGAAGGAAAATTACTTTCAACTCAGAATCATACTTTTCATCTTTTCAAGTTTCTCCCCAAATTTAAATTTTTTTTCAAAACAAACAACTTTTTATTGAAGTATAGTTGATTTACAATGCTGTGTTAGTTTCAGGTGTACAGCAAAGTGATTGTTTTATATCAATATATACTTTTTTCAGATTCTTTTCCATTATAGTTCCCCCCGCCACAAGTTTTTATTTCCCATGCTTTGAAGGGGAACTACCGAAGGATGTGCTTTACTAAACAAGGAGTAAAGTATCCCAGAAACTGGGATCCAACACAGAGGAGAGGTAAAGGGATTTCTGAGAATGATGCAGAGAAGTCCCAGGATGACAGCTGTTCACAGGCTGAGACAGCCAGCAGTGCAGACCAGAGCAATGGAATGGAAGCCCCCAGGAAAGAAAACGGATTATCTAATACATTTGACCAAATGAGTAAAATATGAATTGAGAACTATTAAATTATGTGGAAAGATTTAGTGATAGGTACACTATAGAAAAAAAAATGAAAAAGCAAGGCAACGATTAATGCCCGGACTTCCTGGTGGCGCAGCGGTTAAGAATCCACCTGCCAGTGCAGGGACACGGGTTTCAGCCCTGGTCCAGGAAGATCCCACATGCTGCGGAGCAACTAAGCCCGTGCACCACAACTACTGAGCCTACGCTCTAGAGCCCATGAGCCACAACTACTGAGCCCACGTGCCACAGCTACTGAAGCCCACGCGCCTAGAGCCCGTGCTCTGCAACAAGACAAGCCACCGCGATGAGAAGCCTGCACACTGCAACGAAGAGTAGCCCCAGCTCGCAGCAACTAGAGAAAGCCCGCGCACAGCAATGAAGACCCAGCGGAGCCAAAAATTAATTTTTTTTAAAAATGATTATGCCAGGAGGAAAAGTTGTAAAGGAAGCATTTATTCATAGTCAAAATGTCAATACTATATTATAAGTAATATAAGTACTATATTATCTTAACCAAAAAATGTGATCTTATAATTTTAAGAGGTTAGGAGGAGGTGGAAGAAAGGTAAATCCATCAATCAAAATTGGAAATCAATAATGTCTAGAATGCATATATCAAGAAATAATATGAGCTAAAAAAAAAGTACACTGGGGTGGGGGGTGGGGAGGGAAATGAGACAGAGGACTGCTGTAAGTTTTCTTAATATTTGTCTATGCACACATTACTTTGATGAAATTTTAAAGTAGAGGGAAAGGTATGAAATAAAAATATACAAGGTGTGTGCAGGGGCTGGCAAGTAGGTTGAATTGCTTAAGTCAAAACTTTAGTCAGGATATAATGAAAAAAAGGCTGTAAAGGTAGGTAGAGGTTAGATTATGGAGAGCTTTGAATATCATGCTAAGGATATTTGGAAGGCATTGCGGAATGTGGAGAGGTTTCTGAGTTGAAGAGGTGTCTGAAAGAGGTCCTTCATCTTGAAATGCTAATTTGGCAACAGTATACAAAATGGAGTGGGAGAAGCCCATATTTGTTACTGTGGCCTAAAAGGACCTATGTGGTCTGGTCCCAGTCTACCTTTACAGCCTCATCTACCACTATCATTGTAGTCACAATGGCCTTCTTTTTGTTCCTCAAATTTGGCAAGTTTATTCTTGCCTTGGGCCTTTATACTTCGCTGTGCCCTCTGCCTAGAATGCTCTTCCCCCAGACCAGACCTTATAGCTGCTTCCTCATTAGTTCTAGGTCTTAACTGAAATGGAAGAGGCCTTCTCTGACGACCCATATTACTCTTTCCCCTGTTATAGTTCTGGCTTGAGACTTCATGTCCCAGTCTCACACGCATCTTCATTCCTGTACTCATTCTGCATTCAACCCATTTATTAAACCACTGCTTTACACCTAGGTACTGAAGTTATAAGAAGGAATCAACTCGATCTTGTTCTGTCCTTAAGGAGTTGTTTGGTAGACTCAGTGATAGCAGCTAAGCTTCTCAACAGACCCTAAAAGGCCATGTCGAGGTCCCTTTTCTCCAGCGATACATAGTGAAAACCGTGCCCCCCCCGTCCCTTCTCAGAAAGCAAAGCGACCCCTACATTACATCCCTCCCCAGCTGCAGAGAAGCAGCCGATCCCCCTTGGGTCCAGAGCCAGGGCCTTGAAGACTCCGGGAACGCGGGCTGGAGAGATCTGCCCTTCCATCCTTGGGGGCGTAGGCGACCGCCGTCACGCTCCCCTTTGGGCCTGGGACCACAGCGCAGGAGCTGAGCACCGCCCGGTGGCTGGGCGGGGTGTCTGCGGGGTACGGCCGAGGGCCAGGCCATCTGCCGCGAGGCCAGCGCGGCTCGGCGGCAGCCGGGGGTGGGGCCGCGCCTGGGTCGGGGGCGGGGAGTGGACCGGGCTGCAGCCAAGAGCCGGGAGGGCCGCGGCCACCGGAAGAGTCGCCGTCGCCAGCAGAGCCGGGAGAGTAGGGAGCGGAAGCGGCGGCCGCGACGGCGGCAGGCGGCGCTGGGACCCGGGAGCGGCCGGAGAACAAGGGAGCTGGCGCCGCGGCCGGCCGCGGAGCTGGGCTGAGCCGCTGGGCCGCGCCGACCGCCGCCGCTGCCGCCGGAGAGGCCCGGCCCCGCCGCCCGAGCAGGCAGCGCGCGGGCCGCCGGGCCCGAGGCCGGAGCCATGGGCGAGACCAAGATCATCTACCACCTGGACGGGCAGGAGACGCCGTACCTGGTGAAGCTGCCCCTGCCCGCCGAGCGCGTCACCTTGGCGGACTTTAAGGGCGTTCTGCAGCGACCCAGCTATAAGTTCTTCTTCAAGTCTATGGACGACGATTTCGGGTGAGGATGGCCCCGCCTCGCCTCCGGGGGACCCCGGCCCCTCCGGCTTCCAGGGGCCCACTCGGCCAGTTCGGACTCCCCTTGCTACACTGGCTTCTACCCCTACTCTGGATTCTAGGGGCGACTCGGCCACTTGGTCCCCATTGGCTTTTTCAGAGGCTGGAGTTCCAGCCCCTCTAGGGACTCTCCTTTCCCCTCTTGTGGGGGACCTTGGTCCTCTCGTTTAAGGGGACCTCCAACTCCCTAAGAGCAGTCAGTTCCAGCGCAGTCAAGCCCCCTCACCTCCTCAGAGACCAGCGGCCCACACAGACACACCTTCCCCCCCCCTCCACCCGTTCCAGAGCACAGCTCCCAACCCTCCTCCTGCCAACAGAGCCACCTTTCTAGCAGAGACTTGGGGTGTTTGGCACTCGGCCTTCGCCTTCTCCATCTTTTCAGCTCCACAACTCAGAGCCATATTTGGAATATGGAGCATCTAAGGGCTATGCTGTGGGACTTTGCACTGGCTGGGGGGTGCTCAGGCTGTAAGCTAAGGCCTCCATCTCTGATGTTTACTTAGCTGTCTCCCCTGTCCCTTGTGGGCTGTTCGGGATGTTGTCAGGGAGCAGAGCGCCTCACCCCTGAGGAGGATTCCCCACTAGCCCAGGTGCAGATTCCCTCACAGAACTGGGGCCTCTTAATGGGAGGGCCAGAAAGGGTCTCTTGGTGTTCATCCTCCCCTCCCTGGAGGGGTCTTCTCCACCCAGCTGCAGGGCTTTGGACGGGCGGAGTTTGGAAGCAGTGACTTCCCCTTTAAGAGGGGATGGAATGTTGGAGCCGGAAGGTTCTGTAGCAGCTGGCCTGGGAGGGGGAGCCTGGTGGATCCCCTCACCGCCCCCCCCCCAACTCCCAGGGGACTGGGGGAGGGGGAGGCCCCCCACACTAGCCTGCCCCTCACTAACTGGGCACTGGGCCTGGAGGCCTGCAGGGAAGGCCTTCCCGGGCCCTCCCGGCTTAAAGGCCGCCTCTCCAGCCGTAGCCTGAGGCCTACACTGCTCTTCAGAAGTGAGGCCCAGAGCTGAGTGAGGGGAGAAATTCTTCTCCCCCGTGTTCATCAGCCTGGCTTCTCTCCAAGGACCCCGGCCCTCCTGGCTCTGGGACGCTAGCACCTTTTCTGTCTTCTGCATGTTTTGCTGTCACCTTTCCCCTTGGACCTCAGGGTTTGTTGAGCCCAAGAGCTCATATGTGTGAAAGTGCTTTGTACAGTGGGAAGTGCTATGCAGCTTCTATTCTTGTTTCTGTTGTTGTTCCTGCCTTGGGGTTGGGTACTCCTAGTGTAGTAATGATTGTCTGGCTTCAGTCCAGAGACAGAGACCCCTGATTGGAAGATGCTGAAGAGGGATCCATCTGCAAGGGGTGGGAGTGAGGTGGGCAGATGCCTTGGTCTGATAAAGGAAGAATGGAGTTAGAAGAGACCAAGATACTGCCTCAGCGTATGGGATAGGGGAAAATCAGCTGCATTTCAGTACGCTGGGGCCACCCTGGGGTCAGGTGCCTTGAGGGACTGGGTTAGACCTGTGTCTCCACCCCCCACTCATCCCAGAGTCCACTGGGCCTAGCCCCCACCTCCTAAACCTAGACCTCTGTGGGCTCCCTCCCACTCTCCCCAGGCTGCTGTCAAGCCAGGCCTAACCCCCATTATATCCGCTCACTGTTGACTTAATATTGTTCTTTAAATCCACTGTCAGCCCACTCACGCTTTCTTAGTTTGACCTAATCAATAATATGAAACCACAGGTCTGATATTCTATTTATATTTCTTTCTGAAATATGTTAAAAATAAATATTTAACTCTCGAATTAAACATTCATTCAGATACACCTGAAGCCATCTTGCATTCATCAGTGGTACTTGAACTTGAAGCATCTTTTGCAAAATATTAGAGTGGGCCATTTTAGCAGGGTTGCGAACAATGGTAAAAATGAAGTGGAGGAGATTGATTTTGTTTTTATTCCTAGAAGGATTAATGATCAGGAGACCTGGTAGGGCTGTCTTGTCACAGAGGACTAACAGCTGAGGAATATATATTTATATACGTATTTCATTTATTTATCAAACTCTTTTTATGGTGCTTACAGTGTGCAGACACTGATCTAAATGACTTTCAAATCTTTACTCATTCAATGCTCTTAACAGTCCTGTGGAATAGGTAGTAATATCTCCAGTTTATAGATGAGGAAACTAGAGCACAGAAAACTTAAGTAACTTACTTACCCAAGGTCACACAGCTAATAAGTGGCAGAGCTTATTAGGAACCTGGTTCCAAAGTGTAAGGCATTAATCACACAATTGTAGGTATTATCATCATCATTTAACAGGTACATCCTCTCTGAGGGAGATGCTGAGCCTTGGCAAACTGTATAGGTGATAGGGCTGCCACTTATCCCAGCCCCATGAGAGGGAGGTCGGGCAGGGGCCAGCAACCTCTGCTGACAGATGGGAAAGTGGGTCAGAGGAGGAAGACTGCCATCTCCTCCAGCTCTCCAGGCTCTCCCTCTGGGGTTCTGGTGTGTAAGACTTGGGGATTCCCAACTCCCATCTGGTCTCCAGAAGTATTTGTCAAGCTCAGGGCAGGTCCAACCCTCTTAAATTATTTGGGATATGGAAGAAGAATTAAACATTTTCAGCACTGAGGAGATGGTGGATGGAAGAACAAGGTACCACCACTTGAGGGGCCTTGAGCCATGGGAGGAATAACATGGGAAGTCAGGCCTCTAACTGTTTTGCTCCCCGCTCCATGTCACACACTAGCCTGTCTCTGGGCCTTCTACCTGGAGTACTTCTCTTCCCTTGTCTTCTCCAGGTCCAAATTCTCCTTTCCTCTGGGTTGCACTTCTAAAGTTATGGCACTTATTCCTATTTATCCTTATACCTACCCAGCTCCTAGCCAGGACCTGACACTAAATAATACTCAGCAGATGTCTGTCCAGTGAACACATCTGCTGCTCTTACAGCTCTGATCACTTCCCACTTGCAATATACTCACGTGAACTATGCATTGGACAGTAACCTCCAAGGACAAGGCAGGCTCCAGGTCTGATGCTTCTTGAGGTCCATGCAATGGCAAGCACAAAACTTAAAGCCCACTGGGCTCTCGGCAAAGGCTTTTTAATTGAATGAACAATGAGTGATAAGCAGATTTATTTGGTCCCTGCCCTTCGAAACTTACACCTAGTTAGAGAGAGAGTATGGATCCCGCAAAAAATTGACAAAGTTAGTAACTAGTTTTTAGTGTATGCCTTGGACCATGCCAGGCACTTACAAATCTCACTTACCAGGATGAGACAAAGGCTTGGAAAAGTCAAGAAACTTCTCTAAGATAGGAGGGCTAATAAGTGGCAGAATTGGAATTTGAACCCAGATTTGTCCAACTCCACTTGGGATGTGTGTGTGTATGTGAGTGCATAAACGCTGCAGAACCCTGAGCCATTCAGCTCCACAGCGGGAGGGGGAGGCCTGTCTGAGGTCCCCCAAGGCTCCCGAAGATCAGCTGATCATTGTGAGTCAGCAGAGCCTTGGTGACCTGTCGGTGACCCCCAGAAAGAGAGGAAACATCTGTAGTGCTGAGCTGTGTGGTGGGGCCTCAGCAGCAGTTTCCCACCACAGGGCTGCTGAGACCCTCTCCAAAGCAGAGCACAGTCCCTGCCACGTGACCCACATACCTCCTTTTAATTTGAGCCCCAGTTCCCATGGGGGCTGCAAGCTTGGGGTGCCCTGTGGTCAGACTGGCTAGTGGGTCTGAGCTATCTCTGTGTCCCTGTTTTCTAGCTTGTTCTGTCTCCAGGCTTTCTGCCATGGTGGGCCTGAGCAGGATGATTTGAGCTGCTTTCTTGGGGTTGCTGTGGGGCTGGAAACAGTGGAGAAGCCAAAGCTGAACGGGAGGGAGGAGGGCAGGCTCAGCCTTCGAACTTGGCTGTGAGTCCAAGAATGTGAGCATCACAAGAAGCCAAGCACGTCCCAAGCTCTGGGCAGGAGCTGCTTTAAGAAAAAGGGAGGACTGGGCTTCCCAGCCTCCATCCTTGCTGTCTTCCCTCTCTGCTCATAACTCCAGGCATGTGTCTTCCTCTTGCCCCTGATCACAGCTTTCTAGCTCTGTGCTCCTGGGGTATTTGATCAGTCTGGGGGTGCGGGCCTCAAGCTTTTCTATTGCCTTTCCTGGCCCCATACTGTAGTTGTGGTCTGACTTCTTGCCTCACTGCATGCCCCAGGCCAAACTACATGCCTGAGACTACATCCTACCCTCCCCCCATCCACCCCCCCGCCATGTCCCACATCACTGTCTCCCACACCGTCACCCTCCACACAGACCCACATCACCTCTCTCACTGTACGGGAAAGAATGTGAAATACCATGGAAAGAATATGGGGTTTGGAGTCAGATGAGCTTGGGGTGGAATTCCAGCTCTGACATCTAGCTCTGTGACCTTGAACAAGTTACTGATTGTTTCTCAGTTTCCTTATTCATAAAATCAGGATCATATGGTCTATACAATGAGGCTGATGTGAAGATTATACATTCTAACTATAGGGAGATAAGATGGTATAATAGGTAAGAATAAAGGCTTTGGAATCAGGCTGACCAGGATTCAAATTCCAGCTCTTCACTTATTAATCGTGTGACTGTAGGTGAATTTCTGAACCTACTGAGCCTTGGTTTCCCCATCTGTATCTATTTTATAACATTGCTATGAATGTTAAACGAAGTGATACAGGTAAAGTACTTAGCTTTGTGCTTGGCCCGTAATATTGGGTTGGCCAAAAAGTTCCTTGGGGTTTTTCCATAAGATGTTACGGAAAAATCCGACCGCACTTTTTGGCCAACCCAATACGTGCTCAATATATGAGAGCAGTTGTTACTAATGTCATAGTGGCAGTAGAGGATATTTGGTAAATGCCTTCTGCCCTTCTTTTTCCTAATTTCCTTAAATTCCTCATCCACATCTCCCAGAAGAATATTAGGATTCCCAAATGAGAAGGGAAGAACAGTGATATGGGTGTGCTTTTTCCTAGTTTAGGGTCAGAGGGAAAGATAAAGTCCAGCCCAGAGAGCCATTGTTGGGGATGGGTACAGCTCTCGAGATTCTAGGGGGTGACTGCACTCACTGGGGACAGTGATTTGTCAGGTGTAATTTGCAGTCACCTGATGACCAAGAGGATGCCCCAGGAAGGCAGCTGTCCTGGGCATGGCTGGTGTCTTCCTGGTGGTGACAAAGAGCTGTCCCTGGTCACCCCATCCCTGCTCCCATTTGAACAGGCTTATGCTGGTGGTTTGATTCCCAGTTTAGGGTAGAGGAGCCCCTGAGAGTTGGGGTTGTGAGGATGCCTCCATTTCCACCCCAGAAAGCTCACTCTGACACCCACCTTTCCCTGCAGAGTGGTGAAGGAGGAGATCTCGGACGACAATGCCAAGTTGCCCTGCTTCAATGGCCGGGTGGTGTCCTGGGTAAGGAGCCCCCCTCAGCCCTCTCTCCACCTGCATTCCTGCAGTGGGCTGGATGGAGGAAAGGCATTGCTGAGACTGTGGTTTTATGCTTCAGTATCTGAATCTTCCTTGAGTTTTCTAACTGAACTGTCTCTCACCCCAGATTCTATAGCTTTGGTGAAAAGTGAGGGAGTGGTGAGAAGGGGGAAAAGAGAGAGACAGAAATACACGTTGGAGACAAAAACGTCTCCTATGTCCTCTGAGGTACTTTGCCTCAGGTTCCCTTCTGTCACTTGCCGACCTCTACCTTGGACCTCTGACTCTTGTTCTCTGCCCCCATCCCACTTCACCAACCCATGCCTCCCAGCTTCCTCATCAACCCAGCAGTGGGTCCATTCCTCATCTCAGCTGACCTAACACAGTCCTGTCTCTTCTCCCTGCATGTCCCCTGCTTCATTCTCCCCAAGTCTCATGCCCTGCCAGAAGCCAACTATCCCCTTTTCCCTGGGTCCCCTGCGCCCTACTACCCATGCATTTTCTCCCCATCAGCTGGTGTCAGCTGAGGGCTCACACCCAGAGCCAGCTCCCTTCTGTGCGGACAACCCATCGGAACTGCCACCACCCATGGAGCGCACAGGAGGCATTGGGGACTCCCGGCCCCCATCCTTCCAGTGAGTGTGACCTGAGGGTGGGGAGGGCCCATGGGGGAGGGCTGTGTCAGCTCAGCTCAGGGCTGGGGGAGGGAGCCCCCAGCCTGCCCCCTCCCCCACGAAGTCCTCTCTTCCCTGCAGCCCTCATGCTGGTGGGGGCAGCCAGGAGAACCTGGACAATGACACAGAGACTGACTCCTTGGTGTCTGCCCAGCGAGAGCGGCCACGACGGAGGGATGGCCCAGAGCACAGTGCGTCTTCCCTGAACAGACACCTTACCCCCCCACCCCCCCACCCCCGCAGCTTCCACTCAGCTACCCACCTCTCTGCCCTGCTTCCTGAGTTCTGGATACGCCTGGCCCCAGTGCAGCCCCTGCTCCTTCCTCTCTCCTCCTTCTCTCCTGCATCTGTGAACCCAGCTGCCTCCATCCCCTGCAGCAACCCGGCTGAATGGAACTGCAAAGGGGGAGCGGCGGCGAGAGCCAGGGGGGTATGACAGCTCATCCACACTTATGAGCAGCGAGTTGGAGACCACCAGCTTCTTTGATTCAGATGAGGATGACTCCACCAGCAGGTGGGGCTTTGGTTTCATGGGTACTGTGGGACAGGTGACCCCGGAGGAGCCCTGAACCCTGAGGATGCTGGGCCCCTGGGTGGGACCTGGGCTTGGTGGGGGGTACCTGGGCCCTGCGGTGCCTCTCATGGGGCAGGGCTGGGCCGGCTCGGTGGGGAATGACTGTGGGCCCCACAGGTTCAGCAGCTCCACAGAGCAGAGCAGCGCCTCACGCCTGATGAGAAGACACAAGCGGCGGCGGCGGAAGCAGAAGGTTTCGCGGATTGAGAGGGTATGGAGCTGAGACGTTAGGGTGGGTGGGAGCAGACCGAGCCCTCCTGCCCAGGCAGGGCCAGAGTTTGTGCTTCCTTAGACCCCTCCCCTTGGGTCAGGGTTTAGAACCTGAGAGGGGAGGTGGTGCTGAGGACTCACCTTGAGGCGGAGCTAGGTGGGAGCAGTGAGTTCCTGCCAGCACTGCCTGCTGCTCAGGGCCTCTGTCTGTTCCAGTCCTCGTCCTTCAGCAGCATCACGGACTCCACCATGTCACTCAACATCATCACGGTCACTCTCAACATGGGTGAGTCTGGTGAAACAACACTCGTGAGCACCTGCTACGTGCCAGACGCTGGGCAGACTCGAGGAGTTCAGAGAGGCACAGGCTACGTTCCCTGCCCTCAAGAAGTTCTCTTTCATAAGCATAAATTGGTACATACACTGATCACTTCAGTATCTCATGATCAGGGCTATGACAGAGATAAGCACAGAGAACTATGGACGCAGAGAATGGCATCCGGGAAGACTTCCTAGAGGAAGTGATTTCTGATTCCTCCCCCCCTTCCCATTTTTCAGGCACTGCATTCTTGCTCTCTGATTTCTACCCTAGGTGCTCTTCTTTAGGAGATAGCTGGATGTAGTGAAAAGAGCCCCAACTTTGGAATTTAAATCTGAGTTTGAATCCTGACTCTGCCACTTCATGGCTTAGAAAAGTCACTTAAATTCTCTGAACCTCAGTTGTCTGCTCTGTAAAACAGGATTGAGTCCCTACCTCATAGCCAACAAGGATCAAGTGAAAGCATGTTTGAGCATGTGGAATACAGTGCCTGACTCAGGTCCAATAAGTGTTAGTTCTTGTCCCTTTCTACCCTCTTCTAATATGGGGCTTGGAATTTGGGTAGGAACTTTGTTCCTCTCTCAAGGTCTTGTTACTCCCTGTAGAAAAGTATAACTTCTTGGGTATCTCCATTGTGGGCCAAAGCAACGAGCGTGGTGACGGAGGCATCTACATTGGCTCTATCATGAAGGGGGGGGCCGTGGCTGCTGATGGACGCATCGAGCCAGGAGATATGCTGTTACAGGTACCATTGCCCACCGTGGGTGGTGGTATGGATAGGGATGGGGAGATGTCCATGCCATCTGTACCCTGCTGCTTGGTAAGGGGAAGACCCCCTAGCCCACCAAACTCAGCTTCCCTACCCACCTCCCCAGCACAGCTGCTTATCCCACTCCTGGTCCTCTTTCCCAGGTAAACGAGATCAACTTTGAGAACATGAGTAATGACGACGCGGTCCGGGTACTGCGGGAGATTGTGCACAAACCAGGGTATGGATGGCATTGGGGAGGAGGGGGCAGTTATTTCTGGCTATCAGGCAAGGGACTTGGTTTGGCCTCCACACATCCTGCCCTTACTAGGGACACCCTTGCTTTCAGGCCCATCACCTTGACTGTAGCCAAGTGCTGGGACCCAAGTCCACGTGGGTGCTTCACACTGCCCAGGAGTAAGTGGATGGGGCAGTTGGCCCTAAAGCTGGTGCTTGACCTATGTGAGCCCTATCTCTCCTTCCTTCCGTGTTACCCTGAACCCTCATACCTACCCTGTTGGGCCAGGCAGTAGGCAGGGCAGGCAGCCCCTGACTCCTCATCCTCCCCACAGGCGAACCCATCCGGCCCATTGACCCCGCGGCCTGGGTCTCCCACACTGCAGCCATGACCGGCACCTTCCCTGCCTACGGCATGAGCCCCTCCCTGAGCACCATCACCTCCACCAGCTCCTCCATCACCAGCTCCATCCCTGACACAGAGCGTGAGTGTCCAACCCTGACCCCTGAGCCCAGCAGACAGGGCCAGCTGGGAGGGACTGCTGAAGGCCCACCTGGAGCCTCTTGCTTAAGCGTCAGAGGGGGCTGGAGAGGAGGAGACTCAGTTCATTCCAGCTACCTTACTCTGCAGTTTTCCTCAGTGGATGCTGAGCCTCACCAAACAGAGTTTGCTTCTGAACCTCTACTGAGCACTCAGTAAGCCTCAGTTTCCTCTTGTAAAATGGGACTAATGATATGCACTTTACCAGGTTCCTGGGGGTTTAATGAGAGGATACAAGTAAAGCATCAATCACAGTGTGTGGCATAAAGTAAGCACTCAATAAAAATGACTGCCTTTTTATTATCATAGCACGCATTATACACTGGGCTAAGCCCCTTCATTTACACTATTTAATTCTCTCTTTAAATATCCTATGAAATAGATACTAAAGTCCCTATTTTTATGGAAGAGGAAACTGAGTGTCCAACAAGTCGGTAATTTGCTTGACATTGGTCCATGCTATTAGGTGGTAGAGCTGGAATGCAAACTTCTGTGTACTTAACTCCATAGCCCCTTTCTGCCTCACCATTCTGCCTCCTACCCCCAGGCCTAGACGACTTCCACCTGTCCATCCACAGTGACATGGCCGCCATCGTAAAAGCCATGGCCTCCCCTGAATCCGGGCTGGAGGTCCGTGACAGGATGTGGCTCAAGATTACCATCCCCAATGCTTTCATCGGTGAGAGGGCCCCATGGTGGGATGAAGGACAGGGTGGAGAGCGGTGGGGCAGGGCAGGCCGGGGGGGTGGGCCAAGAACTCCCTCGGGCCACTCCTTTGAGCTGGAATCAGCACCAGCCTCATGGCTCCTGTGAGGCCAGAAGAGCCCAGGTCAGGTGGGCCTCCCAGTCAAGTGGCAGCCTTGCCCTCAGGCTCGGATGTGGTGGACTGGCTGTACCACAACGTGGAAGGCTTCACTGACCGGCGAGAGGCCCGCAAATATGCCAGCAACCTGCTGAAGGCCGGCTTCATCCGCCACACTGTCAACAAGATCACCTTCTCTGAGCAGTGCTACTACATCTTCGGCGACCTCTGTGGCAGTACGTGCCTCCCCCACCTCCTTGCCCTATCTCCTGCTTGGAAGTGGGGAGTTGCCCGGGGATGCAGCAGCAGACTCTAGGGAACCCAGATGAGGGGGTAGCAGAGCTGGGGGAACCTCGAGACCTGACAGTTCTGTGGTAGAGGCAGAGCCCAGTCCAGCCTCTTCACCTGCCCTACATCCCCCTCTGGGGGCTGGCATTTTCTAAGTGCCTGCTCTGTGCCTGGCACCGTGCTGATTGTTTCTAAAGCATCATCTCACTCTCTTTCAAGCCTCACAACCTCCCCACAACCCTTGGGGAGATGGATTACTATCCCTGTTTTCAGATGAGGAAACTGAGACTTATAGAAGTTAAGCAGTCCACCCCACGTTTCACAGCTAGAAGCAGAGGAGCTAGGCCTTGGATCTAGGTCCTTCTGGCTCCAGAACCTTTGTTCTTCCCACCATCAGGGTTGTCCTAGGTGTGTGGTGCTGCAGAAACATTGTCCCAGCAAGGCCAAACAGTTCCTAGCCTTGGCCCCTGCTCACCCTCACAGCACCAAGCAGCTTCCACTAAGGCAGGACCTCCTGGAGCTGGCCTGAGGCCTCAAGTCCACAGCCTCCTCAGACCCCTCAGGGTGGGGCTGTGCCTCTCAGTGAAGCTGGAAAAGCTGTCAGGGCCAGGCTGCAGAGGACTCTGTAAGCTGTACCAAGGAATTTGGACTTGATCCTGAGAGAGTACAAAGCCAATGAGGGTTATTAAGCAGGAGAAGTCTGCAGGGAACCCCCATTCTCCGGAGCCTGTGGACAGCTCTTGGGAAGGGGAGTCCTCAAAACAGGACAGCAGTGCTCAGGATTGGGAGCTGAAGCACGGCCCCAGCAGCCACCCCTGCCTGAGGGAGCCTTCTCTCAGCCCAATGGTGCTGGCTGGAGTCCAAAAGCCAGCCCTTAAAATGCTTCAGATTAGGTTCTAGGGGCTAGAAAGGTTGTTCTTGTGGAGCACAAGTCCCTGGTGGAGGCTGGGTGGGGTCCCTGTCCCTCAGCAGCTCTGGCATGGCCCCATGGAGTAGTAATAGATGCATAAGGTTTTGGAGTTAGTTCTGAGTTCAGATTTTAGCTCCACCCTTACTGTGTGAACGTGAGTAAGTGACACAGCATCTCAGTGCCTCGATTTCTTGATCTGTAAGATGGAGATTACAGTAAAACTTATAGGTCTGTTTTGAGAATGATATAAGATAATATATGTAATGCTTTTAGCACCATGTTTGGCCCACAGTAATTGCTCTAAAAAAGTTGTCCATTTATCATACATTTAATTCTAAGATGAACATTTTTTTCACATTTCAGTATCTCTGAAATTGGGGTGCATCTTATAATCAATGGCTTCTTAGACTCATTCAAATACGGCTATTATTATCATCATTAGTAGAAGTGAGCCCTGGCCCTAAACCTTCATGGGTACATAAAGCTTCTCAGGATAGCTGTGGCTTTTGCTCAGAGAGACATTGTTCCATCCCAGGGGCATTCTGGGTCTCCTACCCATGGACCAAGTCCAGCAGAAGCCAAGCTCAGGGAGATGCTGACAGGACAGGTCTTTTCCTTCTCACTGGTGAGGTCTCCTCAGCTGGGAGTACGGCAGGCTCAAAGGGAATAGCTGGGGACCTGGGTAACCCCTGGAGCACACAGTCACTCCCCATGGGATGACAACCTGGCGGCTGAAGTGGTCACCGAGGCATGCCCCTGCTTCCCACCGCCACCACCTCTCATGCTAGCTGCCAGCCTTGACTGGTTGATGGTTTGGCTGGTAGACTCTGTAGGCTGCCTCAGCCCCCTCTCCTGACCTCTTCTCCCCTGTAAGGTTGGCTCAGCTCCCTTAAGGGCTTGCAACAAAGGGCTCAGTCTGTATCCAGCAGCTGGCTCCTGGGCAATTGCAGCTCTCTCAGAGCTCTGGGACCTGGTACGGGTGGGTCCCAGAGAACCAGGGACCTGTTCACCCTGAACAAGTTCACCCCAGGGACCTGTGAACAAGGGGTGTCCCAGGCAGGCAGGTCTAGTGGCCCCTTATACTCCCTTCCAGATAGTTCCAGCATTGGTGGGAGCAGCCTTGCCTGTGTACAGTTTACTGGGGAGTCAGAGTCATGAAAGAAGGAATGTTAGTGCAGTGGCTCAAGTGCTGTGAAGAACTAGGTCTGGCTGGGAATGGGGTGGAGAGCACAGAGGAGGCATCTAAGTTGTTCTGTTTCTGGACCCTTCCACCCCACTCCCACCCTCCCCAGAAGCACCAGAAGATTGATCTGGGCCAAGGGCCTTCTGTGTGGGGAGGCTCTGAAAGGCCCTGTGTTCATTCTGGCTTTTAATGGGTGTTTTTTTAGTCCTAAGTGAGTGAGGAGGGCAAAATTTCACCTAAATTTCCCCAAACTGCTCCCTCCTCCTTACTAATGCCCTCATCTGGAAAGGTAAAGAGAAAGTAAGCAACTCTTAGCTTCTTCTCTGGCTGCAGTGTGGGTTGTCCTCAGGCTGGTCGTTTAACCTCTCTGGACTTCACTTTCCTCATCTGGAAAAAGTGTGACTAATACCTTCCTCATGGGGTGGTAACGTTTGCGTGAGATGAAGTGCTTGCACTGTACCTGAGGAAGTGCAGGTATGCAGTAGCTGGCGGCTCTCTGGTATTTCGGCCTCCCATGTTCCCCACCCTACCTTTCCCGTAAGGGAACAGAGGGGACAATTGCCAAACAAGAGTTTTACCCCTTCTTCCAGCCCACGGAGGAAGGAGGAGAAACTGGGATTTGGCACTGAGCATCTGAAGTGGTGACTCCGGGCCTTCCTGGGGACGGTTTTCTCGGGGGCTGGCTCTGCAGGGTCTCCCTCCCCACCACCTCTGGAGGGTGACAGAGGGGCTCTGAACGAGTGAGAGATCTCTGGCCTGTCCCTCGTCCCGTTCTGGTGGGACACTGCCACTGCTGTCGCTGTCTTCCCAAACGCACCCACCGGGCCGAGGCTGGGCATCTCTCTGCTGACTGCGGGTGCGGAGGCATGGGATAGACCCAGCTCAGATGCCCTCCCCTCCCCTCCACAGACATGGCCAACCTCTCCCTCCACGATCATGATGGCTCCAGCGGCGCCTCCGACCAGGACACGCTGGCCCCTCTGCCGCACCCAGGGGCTGCCCCTTGGCCCATGGCTTTCCCTTACCAGTACCCGCCGCCCCCACACCCCTACAACCCGCACCCAGGCTTCCCCGAGCTGGGGTACAGCTATGGTGGGGGCAGCGCCAGCAGTCAGCACAGTGAAGGTAAGGCGGCGGGGGTCGTGGAGGGAGCCCCAGGCGAGCCCCAGGCTTCCTCTGCAAGCTCTGAGTGTCCCCCACCCCGTCCCTGCCTGTCCCCTGCAGGCAGCCGGAGCAGTGGCTCCAACCGTAGCGGCAGCGACCGGCGGAAGGAGAAGGACCCGAAGACCGGGGACTCGAAGTCGGGCGGCAGCGGCAGCGAGTCGGACCACACGACCCGCAGCAGCCTGCGGGGGGCGCGGGAGCGGGCGCCGAGCGAGCGCTCGGGTCCTGCCGCCAGCGAGCACAGCCACCGCAGCCACCACTCGCTGGCCAGCAGCCTGCGGAGCCATCACACGCACCCGAGCTACGGCCCCCCCGGGGTGCCCCCTCTCTACGGCCCCCCCATGCTGATGATGCCCCCACCGCCTGCGGCCATGGGGCCCCCGGGAGCCCCTCCGGGCCGCGACCTGGCCTCCGTGCCCCCTGAACTGACCGCCAGCAGACAGTCCTTCCGCATGGCCATGGGAAACCCCAGTGAGTTCTTTGTGGATGTGATGTGAGCAGGGCCCCTTCCCCACTTGCATCCCACCCCGCCCGGGGCAGGCCGCGTCCCTCTCTCCGTCCGTCTTTTTTACTTTGGTACCTGAAAGGGAAATAAATGGAACTAAATCCAGGCCCGCTAACCGCTCGCTGGGTGCAGCGAGGGCAGGGTGCACCTGATCGCCACTGCAGCCCCTAACCTGCCACCAGCCCCGGCTTGTTCCTCTGCCCACTAACCGCTGCACAGGACTTCCCGGGATCCTTCGTGTCCCTGGGACCCAAACTGCTGGTGCTGCTCCTTACCACCCCGCCATCACCGCCACCACACACACTTCAGGAGCTGACCCAGCGGTGCCCTTGAGGGCCTGCATACCCCTCATCCCCACTTTCCCTCCCTCAGTTCTTTTTCACCATTCATTAAGCTGCATCATCCCTCTATTAACCCATCCCCTCAAGCATGCGTGCCGATTTCTTGGTTTTTCCCCTTAATACTGATACCAAAAAAAAGAAAGACTTGCTTCCTCTGCCCCTCCTCCTAGCTGCCCTTGCTACTGCCTCAGCCCTGCACCCTAGAGCTGTAGTCACCTCCAGTAACCATCCACACTAACTCCACCTGAGCTCAACCTTAGCAGAAGCCCAGAGGGCCCCCTCAGTTGCCTGAGCTGCTAGTGGATTCCAGGGAGCGTCTGTGCTCTATACCCAGCCCCACCGCTGCCCCATGCCTGGCTGGTGTGCTGGTTCCTTCCGACCCTAACCCTACTAACCAGCAGGCTCATCTCACCTCGGGGCCTGAAACATTTCTTTTCTTTCTTTTTTTCCTCCCCCAATTTTTCCTGGGCCTGGAGCAGCCAAGAATTTCGGGCTGTTTGACTTTCTGTGAGCCCCCAGCGAGGGGAGGCCCAGCCTCCGAGGAGACCAGGAACCCTGCTTCAGCAGCCCCTCAGGGCTTCCCAAGGATATTTCAGCCCCCATACCCACACTTTACCCCGTTGAGTCACTAGGCTTCTGAGGAGCACCCAGCCTCTTGCCCATGTGTGACAGACTCTCTCTTTCCCTCTCTCCCTCTTTCTCACACACACCTCCCCCACCCCCTGCCCCAACACACACGTGCCTATGCAAGTTCACTTAAGCCTCAGGGCTGGTCCCTGACCAGAGGGCTGGACCCTCTCTCCCAGTCCGCTCCTAGGTCTTGGGGCTGGTCCCCTAATTTCTCTCTCCCTTTCTTCATAGCCCTCAAACCTCCCACACATGTCCCCATAATATTTCTATCTGGTTAAAGCCCATAATCTGGGTCTCAGGTTGGGCTCAGCGCAGGACCCCCCGGGCAACTGACAGGCTGTTCTCACCCTGCCCCGTGCCCCACACACCCTCCTGTGTTTTCACCATCACCATGATAACCCAGAGCAAGGTTGGGCAGGGGGACTTCTGGGACTTCCAGACAGAGTGCCAAGTTTTAGTTTTTATCTTATTCTTCCATTTAAGCAAATCACGACTTTCTCTGTGAGCCTCTTCTATAAATTCTGGCTCACCTAGGCTTCCATATTTTTAGGTCTGGGATGTCAAGCGTAAGATGAAGTCCTAAGCTCCAGGTCTTGGAGCAATCCAGGGTAGGGGTATTTTGGCATTCATTCATTTAACAAAGATTCCCTGGGATTTGGGGTGCATGAGGGCTGTGTTAGAAGTGTAACTCAGTCTTGCCTTCCTTCTGGGAGCTCTAGGTTTGCTCCCAACCCAGACCATGGTTTCCTCTAGCCACCACTATAGGGCTGCCTCCTGTACTTCTCTTCCTCCTCTGATTCTTCTGTCTCTTGACTCTCTTGAGGATTCCTCCACTTATGGCTTCAGGGTCCCTGTATTTTATCTCTGGTCCACTTCTCTTTCCTCTGTATTTACTCCCGAAACGGTATCATCCATCCTGACGTCCTCAACTGCCACTAATATGCTGGTGATTCCCAAATATATATCTCCAGCCCTAACTTCCCTCTATCTTTAGATCTGTATTTTTATCACCCACTGGACCTCTCCATGGACATGTCCACATGGACTCAACTCATTTCCTTCCCCCCCCCCGCCCCCGCCGAAGTGTGTTCCTTCTGAATTCCAATCCTGGTTACCTTCATCACACTCTTCATAGGCTCACCAGCTAGAAACATTTATGGGCTTAAATTCCTTCCCATATTTTACTAGTCAGAATATCATATCCATTCCACTCCAACAATCTTTCTTGAATTTGGCCCTTCCTCTCCCCTCTGCCTCTACTCTAGTTCACAGGAGCATGGGATTTGGAGTCAGGTTATTCTGGGTTTGAATCCCAGCTCTACTACTTTTTGGTTGCGTGATAAGAGAGTTATTCAGTCTCTCTGAGCCTCAGTTTCCTCATATGTAAAATGACGATAATAATACCTACCTCACAGGGTTGTTGTGAGGATTTAAGTTAGATATTGTACGAAAAGTGCCTAGCACAGTGCCTGGCACACAGTAGAATAGGTGCTCAATAAATGGTAGCTATTGTTATTATTACTATTATTATTATTATTTATTCTAAATTGGTAGGGGTTTAAGATATGTACTGAGGATGAAGCTTTTGGAAAGGTAGGAGTAAACCTTGAGTGCTGGTTCAAGAATTAGAAGTGCCTGTATTCAGTCATTTAATGGCTTCAGGCTGTGACCCCTATTTGCAGGAAGTCAGATCATCCTGCCATATTCTGGCTTCTAGCAGGAGGATGCTAGGAACAGTAAGGTTTGCGACTAGGTTTACCGTTTGGTGCCCTTCGTTCCTCTCATGATGGGCTCAGCCCTGCCTAGGGAAGGCAGCAGGGTATCTTTTCCTACAGAAAGAGAAGAGCCAACAGATGTTCTTCAGGTCCTGCAAGAGCCAGGAAGGCCTTTCATGTGCCAGGATTGGCTCTGTCTCTTCTTCTCAGCTTGGATGTGAAGATTAACTGTCCATCAGAGAAGGGATTTCAAATCCCATGTCCAATTAAATTCAACTTGTCAACGGTTTTTTAAGCAACATATATGCCTGTCACTAGAAGGCGCACAGGTCCTCCTGGCCTTGAGGAGCTCACAGTCACATAGGTATAGCTGAGGTAGAACACAGACATATTTTTGAAAAGCTTTAGCTAGTTTCTTCCAAATATTTGCCGCCTCACTCCCTGCCCCCTACCTTGGGTCTTGATCCCTGGGAAAAGGCTCATGTCTAGAACAAATATATCATGCAAAAAAGCTTGGGAAAATCAGAGGTGGTGTCATAAAGCAGTAAACTCAGCACAAACGCTTCTACTGCCAAGTCGTGTGTGTGTGTAAAGTGAGGACAACCAGTCCTCGGACTCTGGAGACTGAAAAGGCCTACAGCAATCCAAGGCTTAACAGCCGGGCTTCAACAAATAGCACTAATCCTCTGAAGTTCTCGGAAACACTGAAATAGGAACAGGAGGGATTGCAGAGACTACAATTCCCAGAATGCTCAATGGGGAAAATGAAGTGAGTGTAGCAGTGTATTCTGGATTGTGTATTTCGGGTAGGGCTGAATAAGGCCACTCCTACCCCTCCCCCAAGGCACGCCTACCCCCTCCTTCTAAGGTTCTCAAAGGCCGTCGGTAGTTGTAGTTTTGCCAAACTGAGGGGGCTTATAATTGTAAGCGAGAAGGCCGAGAGGCCTGACGGGATTTGTAGTCTGCGGCCTCGGCGGACGCGCACGCGCAGCAGAGGCCGGGGCGGGGCCGCGGCACTGCAGTGAAAGCCGAGGCAGCGGGCTGGCGAGCAGGGGGAGGGCGGACATCTTGGGATCCGGAGAGTGGCCAGGCTGGCTGAGCAGGGGCCTGCGGACACCAGGTGAGTTCGGGATCTAGGTGTACGGGGTGAAGGAGGACGCCTGCCTGGCTGCCCAGCTTTGCTCTTCCCTGCACTGCGCTACGCGGAAAGCAGTCCTCACCCGGGAGTGGCCTCAGCCTTCAGATCCGAGAGGGAGCTGACGGCGGGGCGGGGGCGCCCGGGGCGCGGTTGCAGGACGGGCGCTGAGCGGTGCCCTCCACCTGACCCGCCCGGAGCTTCCCGTGAGAAGGGGACCCTACTGGAATCCTCCCAGAGCAGGGATGCCCCGCGGCGGCCCCCTCCCTAGGATCGTGACAACCCCCTACCCCGCGGCGCCTCCTCTGGGCGCAAGGACAAGCTTCCCACCCTGCGGCACCCCCTCCTCGCAGTTGAGTGACAGCCCCCGCACTCCCTGGAACCATCTTTACCCGCGACGTCCTCTTCCCCAGGGCGAAAAGCCCACCACCCTCGCCTGCTTCTACACCTGCACGCCACAGCAAGCTACGTCTCCCCAGCTTTCTCTTATTCACCAATACTAGTCTCTCCCTGCCTTTTTTTCCTCTTTAAAGCCTTGACTTTTGACATACTGGAAACTCTCTCCGGGTGCCCCCACCATACCTGTTGCCGCTGTGGGCTCACCTGAGTATACTGCCTGGCTGTTGCTGCCAGTCTGTCCCTTAACTAAATATGCCATTCCTGTCCTGGGCCCCACCTCTGCTTCTCTGATGCCCTGAGCTCCCTACCACTTGATACCTGTGAACTTGGTTCTTTGCCCAGGGCTCTACCTCCATTTTGCGCTTCCTCTCCCAGTCTCTTTGGGACTGAGGAATGGGATGTGTCCACCACCTTGAGAGACTTCTCACGCAGTCTGGGAGACCATAGTAATAGGCTTTATTTTCCAGTTTAGCAAAGTGTGCTAAACTGCCCCCTGTGAAATTAACACCAGGGCTAATCCAGGAAATCTAGAACTAAACTAACCCTTTTTCTCGTTGCAAACAGTCTAATTTAGTTTGACCCAAATAATTTGGATAATTCAGGGATTCTGCCCCTCGTTTATAGGCACTCGGGTCAGAAGTGAATTATGCTGTGGGTCTGGAATCACAGAATTTCAGCTGGAAGGATCTCTTGATTTTTATGAACCTGCACCCACCCCGTTCCCCCACACCCCTGTATTTTCATTGCACTTGGAGCTGAGAGGGAGCCTCTCTTTTTAAAAGAGAGGTGGTCAAAAATAATTAATAAGCAGCTTGTGTCATTGAAGTGTAGTCTGTCAGGACTGGGGCCTTTCTACTCTGCTCTTTTGCCTGTTTATCTGACTGCTTGGGAGAGGCTGGAGCCACACTCCTGGGTCCGTGTCAGGGCCTAAGGCCTCCCTTCTCTTCCTCCCCACACCCTACACACCCTTTCCTGGAATGTTTAGACTTCTGTGAATTAGAGAGCTGGAGGTTCGGGTCCTGCTGCTTTCTCTGAAGGGTAGTGGAGCCTGAGGAACTGGGCGCTCCTGAAGCTTTGCCTGGGGGCTCCAGGCCTGAACCAGCTGGAGTAATTCCTACCACCATTCCTGCAACCACAGGCAGGCCTTCACAGTGACTCACCCGCTAGAGCGAGTGTGAGTCTGCACAGGAAGGGGCCTTGCTGAGCTCAGCACTGTGAAAGGGGGGAGGGGGCTACTCTGGGCTCAGCCCCAGAAAAGGGGCGGGGGGGGGGTCAAAATGGCCTTAGAATCCTGGGCCTAAGTCCCTCTCCCTTTTCTCCCTTCCAGTATGGGATAAACAGGAACGGGAGCCTGGCTAAGGGGAGGGGCATGCCTGGGAGGGCTGCAGGGTCACTTGCTGGAGGATCAAGTCAGAAAAAAAGCCCAGCCAGTGACCTGCACAGCCCCACAGGGGACATTGGCAGGGGTTCTGAGACCTTCCCTTACCCTGCCCCCCCCCATCCTAGGTCTGTTCTCAGAGCGATGGGCCGCGGAGACTGAGCTGCCGCCATGATTGGAGGCTTATTCATCTATAATCACAAGGGGGAGGTGCTCATCTCCCGAGTCTACCGAGATGACATCGGGTGAGTCCCCTGGCTGAGCCAGCTGCGCCCCCACCCCCACCCTCCTCCCCAGCATGCAGGACCAGGTCTCTTTCTCCCAGAGGCTTGATTGGGACCGCCCCCACCCCTTGCTCCATCCTGGAAGCTCAGCTAATACAGCCTGGTTCCCATTAGGTCTGGTGGTATTGGCCAGGCAGCCAGTTGCTGGCTGCTTGGTGGGACCTGTGAAAAGGCAGGCCCCCCAGAGTCTTAGGAACTCCTGCCCTTCCTGCCTCCTGTTTGCTGTAGTGACAGACCTGGTTGCTGGAGCTGAGTGCTTTTGGCCGGGCAGATTGATCCCTCCTTTGAGGAGAAGGGAGATCTGTCTCTAGCTGGTGGAGTCAGTGGTCAGGCTGGTGGTACTAATCCACCTAAGTCTTGCTCTCACAAGCCCTTCTCATGGTGAGAGTCTTCACTGGACTCTTGAAAGCCTCTCCCTTTCTGAGGAGTCAGGCTGCTGACTCAGCTGTTTTCAGTTCCTCTGGGCCACTACTGGAGGAGAGGTGGTGAGCAAGCCTGAGGCACTCTCCAGGTCACTGAGGGATGAGCAGGGAGGCTGTTCTGCCTTTCTGGCCTATCAGAGTAGCCTGGGAACAGCCCCTTGTCCTGTGTGCCTCAGACCTCTGTAAGGAGGCACAGCCTCACTTCTCATTCTGCCCCACCCTGCATGCCACTGCTGTTCCCTGACAGAGGGGACTTATCCCAGCCTCAGCGGCTCTAACGAGATTAGGCTCCTTTGGTTCATGCTTTCCTGTTTTTCATCCTGGAATTGCTTAGAATAGACAGTCAGAGATGGGCCTGCTACAGCAGCTCCCAGTTTCTTGGCTAATGGGCTGGCCTGGCCTTTGTGGCTGTTTGTCCGTTGGCTGGTGGTGGGGCATGGGCTAGAGTTGTGGCAGTGCCTGGCTTGCATATACCCACCCACACCCCACTCCCACCCTGATGGGCCTGGTTAAGCCAAGGCCAGGGCATACACCATCTTGCATGCCTTGCTGTGCTCTCCACCCCTTGCCTGTTGCCCGTCTGCTTCCACCTCATGGTGGGTGCTGCCTACCCCAGTGTGTTGTGTGTCTAATCCTCTCTCTCGTTGCTGTCACTCTCCTCTTCTTGCTGGCGTCATTTCTCTCATCCCATCTCATTGGCTGCCATAGCAATAGGTAAGCGGCGTGTTAAGCTGCTGCCCAGGCACAGGTGGGTGGGGGATCCTGCCCCCCCCCCCCGGCCCCCGCATCGTTGTTCTGTTCATCCTTTTTCATCCCTGAACTTGTCCTGGAATTGGATCCTGGACAAGAATGGGGTGGCCCAGCTCCATGGCCCCTCGGCTTTTCCCTCAGTAGATTAGAGCCTTCTCTGAAGTCATGCTGGCTTTGTCTAACTTCTGGAGGAGCCAGCCTTCCCCACTGGTGGGATCACTAGTGGAAAGACTGGAGAAGCAGCAGCGTCTCTTTCTCATCTGGGCCTGGAGCTTACTGAGAAGCTATAGAGGTGGGAGCAGGAAAACTGGAGCCAGGCCTGGAAGTCAGGAACATACTTCTCTAAACCTGATGGACCTCACTTTATTGTGGTTATGTCTGCCGTCCTGTCATTGCCACCTGACTTCCCTGTCTCTCGTGGCCTTCAGATATCAGCCTAGCTCTGGCCCTCCCCCACCCCGTGCCCCCACTGGGAGGAGTCCTAGGGAACCGCCCCAACGGTTTAGGCATTGGCTTTAGAGTGCGTGTCAGACTTCAGCAGAGAGGGGGGTGGCTGTTTGTTAGCTGTGGTTGATCCCTGCGGAGTGAGGTTTGCCCATGTACTGAGCAGCCTCTGTGCACCCTTTTCTCTCAGGAGGAACGCAGTGGACGCTTTTCGGGTCAATGTTATCCATGCCCGGCAGCAGGTGCGCAGCCCCGTCACCAACATTGCTCGCACCAGTTTCTTCCATGTTAAGCGGTCCAACATCTGGCTGGCAGCTGTCACCAAGCAGAATGTCAATGCTGCCATGGTCTTCGAATTCCTTTATAAGATGTGTGACGTGATGGCTGCCTACTTTGGCAAGATCAGCGAAGAGAACATCAAGAACAATTTTGTGCTCATATATGAGCTGCTGGATGGTGAGGCTGGCGGGACAGTGGGTCTAGGGTGGGGATGCACCTGCTGGGGCCTGGCCTGGAGGTGGGAGCAGGTCTGAGGCTCCAGTGCCCTCTGAACTTCCTTTCCTGACTACCTGGTATTTTGAGCTCTGAGGAAGACAGTCCAAATCCAGAACTAAAGGCTGATCTGAAGTGAATACAAAAATAGGCTAGCGAGTGGAGGTAGGGGAAGACCAAAAGGTCTTTTGGTGGCTGGTCTTCCTGCAGTTCGGTTAAGCACGTTTCATCCTCTTATCTTTGTGGTTTGGGCCTTACTACACTGACTCTCCTCCCAGCTTTCCATCTCAACAGCTGCCTCAGAGCCTGGACAAGGGTGAGATATTATAGGCCCCTCCGGGTGCATTGTTACTTCTCTTCCTCTGTAGCGTATGATTTAAGTGAACAGAGTCCTTTCATCTTCCCAACATCTCTGTCTTTTAAGGGCTAAGGGCTTCTTGACCTCTCACTCACTGGCCGTGCAACTCCTCTGCTGCTTTTTCTATTTGAAAAAAACGTGATATTTTCATTGTTTTCTTATAAAGCACAAATCCTAGAGTAAATGCTAAAACTTTGCTGCAGATGATGCCTAAATGTCTTTTGGAGCTATGCTGGCCAGATATATCCAGGCCAGGGGAGGGATTGGCGCAAAGGAGCCTTCTGCTTTTTCTAGGAGCTGACGGCTCCCTTCCTTTTGCAGAGATCCTAGACTTTGGCTACCCACAGAACTCAGAGACAGGCGCACTGAAAACCTTCATCACCCAGCAGGGCATCAAGAGCCAGGTACTCAAATTGTACAGGCTGTAGTCAGGGTGGAGCCCAACCTCCCTTCATCCCCGCTGGCCCCCAAGCCTTGTCTGAGCTGACTCATGAGCCTGCCCCTGACAGGAAGTGCTGGCCTGAGCCTTCTGCCATGACCGCAGGCCTCTTTTGCTCTGTGTGGCCCTCTCCCACCCCTGGAGCTTGCCAACTCAGCATCTCTGTTACTGGGGATACAGCTCAAGCAGTTTCCTTCTACACTGGGGGAAGGGGGGGTGTGGACTGCTCTGGAGGCTTGGTATTCCTCAGGAGGAGAGAGCTTGGGCCCTCTTCTAGGATCCAGGCCTCATAGCCTTCTCCTTCTTTTCTGCCTGCCTCTTCCCATCTGCGCCCCTCTGCTGCTTCCTGTGGGCACCATGTTGGCCCTGTGTTCTCCAGCATCAGGTAAGCTGTTCCCTCAGCTTCCACCCTTGCAGCTTTGCTCAGTTTTCTCCAGGCCCTGCCCCATGGGGGAAAATGGGTCACAGGGTGGGGACTAGAAGGGAGAGGGGATGAGGGTGGAGTGGGGATGGAGACAAGTGGATTGAAGGGGGAGAGGAGTGAGGCCTTGCTGTTTGTCTCTATCCCCCATGTAGACAAAAGAAGAGCAGTCTCAGATCACCAGCCAGGTGACCGGGCAGATTGGCTGGCGGCGGGAGGGCATCAAGTATCGCCGGAACGAGCTCTTCCTGGATGTGCTGGAGAGTGTGAACCTCCTCATGTCCCCACAGGGTGAGGGCCCTCTCGTGATGAAGCAGGATGGGGGCCAGGGCAGGATATTGGTCCTGACTCAGCTGCTCCTGTTTATCTGTCCATCACCAGGACAGGTGCTGAGCGCCCATGTGTCAGGCCGGGTGGTGATGAAGAGCTACCTGAGTGGCATGCCCGAGTGCAAGTTTGGGATGAATGACAAGATTGTCATTGAGAAGCAGGGCAAAGGCACAGCTGATGAAACAAGCAAGAGGTGCCTGAGGCAGGGGAGCTGGTGGGAGAGGGTGGACCTTGGAGGGCTGAGCAGAGCCTGGTGAATCACAAGTTCCTTCTGGATTTCATTTTTGCAGTAATGCAAACTCCCTCTTCCTAAGGGTGTGCTTGGCTTGGTTGCTCTTGGTATCTGTGTTAAGAGAGATGAGGGGATTGTCCTCATCCTACTCAGAGTAAGCCCCTTTGTTTGATCCCAAGGACCAAGATTCTTCTGTACATACTGATGGCCCCTGCCCAGTGTGCCTGAAACTTTTGGGTTCCAAGCAGCACAGCTCTCAAAAGATGAGTTTGCAAAGCTCCCACTCATCCATAACTCTGGGACAGGGACCCGCAAGTCAGAAAGCTGCATTCTGACAGCTTTCCATAGATTACAGTGCACGCCTGTCCAGGCTCTGGCAGCCTTTGGGGGTGGGCTAATCTCCCAGCCCGACTCTCTCATGTCAGTCTCTTGTACCAATGAGGAGACCTTCTGTCCCTGCTTGCAGCGGGAAGCAATCAATTGCCATTGATGACTGTACCTTCCACCAGTGTGTGCGACTCAGCAAGTTTGACTCGGAGCGCAGCATCAGCTTCATCCCACCAGACGGAGAATTTGAGCTCATGAGGTGCCATTGGGGTGTGAGGAGCAGGGGTTGCTGTCGGCAGAGATGGGGGGAGAGGGAGGAGAACAGGCTCTGCTGTGCCAACCTGAAGGTCTCACACCCCTAAAGGTATCGCACCACCAAGGACATCATCCTTCCTTTCCGAGTGATCCCGCTAGTTCGGGAAGTGGGACGCACCAAGCTGGAGGTCAAGGTGGTCATTAAGTCCAACTTCAAGCCCTCGCTACTGGCTCAGAAGATTGAGGTGAGGATAAGGGACTTGGGGAGGAGGAAGCACTTGTCTCCAGGAATAAAGGGAGCTGATGTCAGGGTTTGACAGAGCTCCCTGACAGGTGTGTCACTTCTAGGTGAGGATCCCAACCCCACTGAACACCAGTGGGGTGCAGGTGATCTGCATGAAGGGGAAGGCCAAGTACAAGGCCAGCGAGAACGCCATCGTGTGGAAGTGAGTCTTTCCTTCATGAGGCCACAGCAGGGCTCAAGATGCCTTGGTGTACCCTCTTGTTAAGTTTCACCTTTCGTCCTGTGAGAGTGTGTGTGTGTGTGTATGTGTGTATGTATGGAACGGGGGTGACTGCTTCTCCAGGAGCCTTTGCTTGTGTTCTCACCCCTTATACCTCTGTGTAAGTGTGCAGATGTCTGCACTGGGGTGCATGCATGCATGCATTTATCAAGATTCTTTAACATTTCCCTATTTGCCCTTGTAATACCTCTGTGAAGTAGAGAGCAAGGGATAGCATGGCCATGTATCTAAGCAGAAACTGTGTGCAGCCCACAGTGCTAAAGGAATAACAGACCCAAGGTTTCATAGCAAGAGGTTATCAGAGTCCTCACCACATTTCCCTGCCCTAGCACCTCCCACAAGCTCCTGGGTTCTCTTCCCTGCCACCCCCCAACCTCCCCAAAGGGGCAACCCCCCTTGAAGCTCCTCCAGGCTACCAGGGCCCCTGTGTTCCCAGGATCAAGCGCATGGCAGGCATGAAGGAATCGCAGATCAGCGCTGAGATTGAGCTTCTGCCCACCAACGACAAGAAGAAATGGGCTCGACCCCCCATTTCAATGAACTTTGAGGTATGGCAGAGAAGGGGCCTACAGCCATGGCAGGGTGTGCTAGGAAAGACTTTAGCGATCATTCAGATCAACCTCTGCACCTACCACCTTGCAGACGAGGAAACTGAGGCCCAGAGAGAAGTGATTTCAATTCACAGACCCATTCCTTCCCGCCTTAGGCCTCCTACTAGAAATTGCTATTCACACCGACAAAAATCTTTGACTTCCTTTGGCTTCTCATAAAACAATTCTTAGGGAAAACTGAAATAGCTTGCATGCCAGGTAAGACACAGTTTACAGACAGGAAAATGAGCTGACTTTGCTTTGTGCATGTTAGACATGTAATTTTTTCCACCGTATTGTTTAAGTCCATAATATTGAGCAGGATAAGTATGTTCTAAGGCAGGTCTTTGGTTGCTGCCACCTGCTGATTAAAGGAATTGATTCAAGTCCTCACAGGCAGGGCCTGACTTCAAACCCAAATGATTGCTAGTTACTCCTGGATATGCTTTCTTCCTTAGTAACCTCTTAGAGGACCCCTCACCACCCCAGCTTCCTTCAGCTTCTTTCAGGGTCCCAATCATTCAGACACCTGTAGTAGAGAGATGAGGTAGGGCAAGGCTATGGAACTTCCCGGAGGAGAGCGGCAGTGAAAGGAAGACCACATTCCTAACTGGAGCTGTCCCTTGCCCAGGTGCCATTCGCGCCTTCTGGCCTCAAGGTGCGCTACTTGAAGGTGTTTGAACCGAAGCTGAACTACAGCGACCACGACGTCATCAAATGGGTGCGCTACATCGGCCGCAGCGGCATTTATGAGACCCGCTGCTAGCTGCCTAGTGGCAGGTAGCCCGCCTCCCCACCCACCCTCTTCCACGGGTCTGGGTGCGCTTGGCCACCACACGTCAGTGTCTCCTCCCTCCTGCTTTGCTGCCTTCCCTTTGCACCAGCCCCTGCGTCTAGGTCTGGACCAACCACGTTGTGAGCGGGACTGTTGGAGCAGTCCCTGGGCTCCCTGGGCAGGGTGGTTTCTGAGGCTCCTGCTCCTCCGTCCATCTGCCTGCCCCAGCCCCATGCCAGGCTCTGAGTTCTGCGACCAAAGCCAGGTGGGCCCCATCCCCTCCCCTCCCCTGTGGCCACATCTCTCTGGAGTGGGAGGGTCGGCTGCCCCTCACCTCGGAGCTCCCCCAAAGGCCAGTAACGGATCCCCAGCCCTCAATTCCTACTCTGCTTTGGGATAGTGTGAGCTTCATTTTGTACACGTGTGACTTCGTCCAGTTATAAACCTAATAAACTCCGTAGAATGGAGTTGCTGGCTAAATGTTGAAGTGGAAGGTACATGGGGAGGGGGTCTGGTGGGACTGCTGCTCCCCTGTCTTACTTGGCCTGCCAGGAGTAGAATTTTCTATTCCAAACTCTCTTTTGTCTCAATTGTTACGTCCCTCAGGGCCATCTAAGCCCCTGACAGGTGTTAGCCCCAGGTCTCCCATCTCCTCGGAGAAAATAGCCTCAAGGACAAGAAGCCCCACCTGGCCCCGGTTCCCTGAGGGTAGAGATGCTTTCCTTAAAATCATTCTCAGCTTTAGGCAGGTATTTTTCTAATTAGCAGAGATTAAGCAAGGTTTACATTTGGTCTTTCCAGCCTTCCTTAGAAACTGACCTCTTAATTCCATCCTCTTCGCAGTTACTCAGGCTTCACAGACCTCGGGTGGGTTGCAACAAAGGAAAAATGACTCTTCCCAGGCCTCTTAGAGAATTCCGCCCTCCGTGCCTCTCCCTCTCCATAGAATTGTATGGTGAGCGAGTCCCTGAGGGGAGTGCTTCATATTCTGCTGATGTGTTGGAGCAGATAAAGATTTGCCGTCACTGGTTTTCCCTTGCTTGGTCTCAACCTTTTTTTTTTTTTTTTTAAAGAGGGCTTGAGTTTTAGCTCAGTTTTGTTTTTTAAATTTATTTATTTATTTCTGGCTGTGCTGGGTCTTCGTTTCTGTGCGAGGACCTTCTCTAGTTGCAGGGAGCGGAGGCCACTCTTCATCGCGGTGCGCGGGCCTCTCACTATCGCGGCCTCTCTTGTTGCGGAGCACAGGCTCCAGACGGGCAGGCTCAGTAGTTGTGGCTCACGGGCCCAGCTGCTCCGTGGCATGTGGGATCTTCCCAGATCAGGGCTCGAACCCGTGTCCCCTGCACTAGCAGGCAGATTCTCAACCACTGCGCCACCAGGGAAGCCTGGTCTCAACCTTTTTAAACCAAAAACATCTATTAAGAGAAAATATATAATGAACTCCCATGTCGCATCCTGGTGGTTCAACTTGTCATCTCCTTAATATCACATCCAGTCTGTGTTCGTGCTTAATCCAAGTGTCCTACAAAAATTTTCACAATTTACATCTGGATCCAAACAAGGTCCATTGTGATTGGTGAATGCTTCTTAAATCTTAAAAATCACAGGTTCTCTCTTAGCTCTTGCAGTGTTGAAGAAACCAAATAGTTCTGTAGTTTCCCCATCAGAATTACTTTCCCTGTGTTTCATATGAAATGGAAATAACAGGATTGACTCCTCACCATGTCAAAAGGATGGATAACGTTGTGACTTTAGGTGACAATTTTAGAGCCCAGGTGGAAGAATATTCACATTAAATGTGAAGCAGTAGCATCATCAGGGTACGAAGAAGTCTGCTTTGGGTGTAGGTAGGGAATAAATAGTAGTGAATTTACACAGACCTTGTCGATCTGGTTTTCTTGCCCTGTGGCGGTCAGTGAGGCAGTGCCCGGGGGTGGTGGGAGGACGTAATTCGCTGAAGTCAGCTGAGCTGTCAAGTGTGACAGGACTGAGTGCAGGTCGCGGGCGGGCTGGCTACCTGACCAAGACAAGCAGCCCGTAGGGCCAGAGAACCGGAACAAAACCCGCGGCTGCACAGAACAGCGCCAGGGGCTTCTAAGAGCTCAGGGACCAGCGTGAGTCAGCAAAGCTCCCGGCGGGCTCCAAAATGGACCCGGACAGGCGCGCAGCGGCTGACGCGCCCCAAGGGAGCGTACAGAATCTAGCAAGGCCGAAGTGCTTTATCAACCGCCCTTCTCGGGAGGTTCCCAGATAAACCGCGAGCTTCCCTGCACCCAGCCCCCGCCGCCGGCAGGATCTCCACCTCCCAGAAGGCAGCGAGAACCGCACGTGTGGCTAATTTTTTAGTGGAAAGGGTTGCGCAAGCGCAGAGAGTGTGGCTCAGCGTAGACTCTGAGCGGCGCTTGCGCACCGTTCCTCCAGCTCCGTTCACCCTGCCCACCGGGCTCTGCGAACTCCGCGCCTTTCTTACGTCACCGTTTCGCATGCGCTTTGGAAGGAAGGGCGCGATTTCGGGGACGGGCAGGGGGCGGGCCTTGGCCGAGGTCTCACGGCGACTGCGCGGACGGGAGCCCGACTGGAACATGGCGACTTGCGCTGAAATCCTGCGGAGCGAGTTCCCAGAAATTGACGGACAGGTCTTCGACTACGTGACGGGTGAGCCGAACCGAATCAACGCGCTGGGGATGCCGAAGTGGTAGTCAGGGGGTGCGTACTAAGGGAGGGCAGTGCCGGGGACCGCTGCTAGGCCTCTCCTCTGCGTGACCTCTTGTCCCGAGGGCCAGTTGGGTCTGGAGCCCGGACTGGGGCCGCGGTACGGGAATTAAAACTGCTTGTATGTCCACCCTACCTGGTATTTTCCTCGTCTTGCCACGCCCGCCCTAGGCGTCTTGCACAGTGGCAGTGCGGACTTCGAGTCTGTGGATGACCTGGTGGAAGCTGTGGGGGAACTGTTGCAAGAGGTGTCCGGGGACAGCAAGGATGACGCGGGCATCAGGGCCGTGTGCCAGCGCATGTACAACACTCTGCGCCTGTACGTGCCAGGGCAGGGGGATTCGTGGGGGAGGTGGGAGGGCGGACGGTCAGGAGACGAGACGTGAGGGAGGAAGGTCTGATGGCCACAGAGCTTTCTCCTCCACTTCTGACTCTTTGCTTTCTATCCCTACCCTCAAGGACTGAGCCACAGACCCAGGGAAACAGCCAGGTGCTACTAGACGCCCCCATCCAGTTGTCAAAGATAACAGAGAACTACGGTGAGAGTGAGGGAAGATTGAACTAGCTGCCCTGTGTCCTTTTCTTGGCCTCCACCCCCTAGCCACCTGCCCCCTGGAGCTCAGAACTCTTGGTACCTCTGTTCCACAGAACAAGGTTTTAGGAGCTAGTCGATGTCTTTACTGAGGGCAGATGAGCCCATTAATAAAGGGATTAGAACTGGAGAGTTCTCTAAGCTCTTGGGTGTGGTAGGAAGCATATGGGCCTTGCAGCTGGATAGTCTTGGGTTCACTCCCCAATTTTGCGACTTACTAACCAACTACATGATCTTGTAAGAGTTGCCTGTCTGCTCCCAGTCTCTGTATCTTTAATCTGTGAATTGAGTTTTTGTTTTGTTTTTAAGTGTTGGGAGGATGATATTTATCTCCAGGATTTGTAAGGCTTTCCTTTAAATGTATGTGTCTGTGTTTAGTTTGTGTTAGTTACTCAAAATGTTAGTTTCCCTTCCCTTAGGGAGAAGGTGACAGCTTTTCTTATCGCTTACAGACTGTGGCACCAAACTTCCAGGCCTGCTAAAGAGGGAACAGTCCTCGGTGAGGAGGGGGAGGAGGAAGAAAAGGAGAGGGCTATATCTATGGTGGGAGTGGGAGTTGATTGTCTCTAAATATTGGAGTATCTTTCTGGGGGATTTCTGATTGTCTTTTCCTGAGTCTCCGTGCCTACACCCTAGGATGAAATGGTTGTGTTTGGACCCTTAGACAGTGAATGCAAAGAAGCTAGAGAAAGCTGAGGCTCGACTGAAGGCAAAGCAGGAGAAGCGCTCAGAGAAGGACACACTCAAGACCAGCAGCCCTCTGTGAGTTTAGTGAGAAAGGCTGAGAAGAGAGCAGAGCAGTCTCTATTGGGATGGAAGGGGGCTTGGGAGTGCTAAAAGCCATCCATTTCTCCCTTTAAAAGAGTTTTGGAAGAGGCATCAGCCAGCCAGGCAGGCAGCAGAAAGGAGAGTCGGTTGGAATCATCTGGCAAGAACAAATCCTACGATGTGCGAATTGAGAACTTTGATGTATCTTTTGGCGATAGGTGAGGGAGTGGCAGTGGGGGAGTGGGGGTGACATTTTTCTTTTTCCAGTTAAAGGAGAATTAGGAGAGGTGAAATGGGGCTAAAAATAGTTAGGTTTCTGTTGTTAAACTTGCTGTGCAACTACCTCTAGAGTACCCTTTGTCTCCTTCCTACTACCTCTGCAGGGTACTGCTGGCTGGAGCAGATGTGAACCTGGCATGGGGCCGCCGCTATGGGCTGGTGGGTCGGAATGGACTAGGGAAAACGACGCTGCTGAAGATGCTGGCCACCCGGAGCCTGCGGGTTCCAGCCCACATTTCCCTGCTGCACGTGGAGCAGGAGGTTGCTGGAGATGACACCCCTGCCCTGCAGAGTGTGCTGGAGAGTGATACTGTGCGAGAAGATCTCCTGCGTCGGGAGCGGGAGCTCAGTGCCCAGATTGCTGCTGGCAGGTGAGGGCTCCTGGCGAGGGATTGACCAGCAGCAGCTGTGCTTCACAGAGTGCCTGCCGTGCTGGCACAGTCCACAATTCGTGTGCCCATCCTAGTAGGCAGCAGAGCTTAGAACTTGGCACTGTGGGGCTGTAAATCCCTTGTTCCTGGCACAGTGCCCATTGCCCTCACCGCCGTGAGCAAGTCCTTCCTGTGCTCTGTTCCTGTCCCAGCAACAAGGCAGCCAGTGGCCTGCTTTGCAACTGTCCTGGGGTGCAGGATATACTAGTAGACTGCGCCCACTCAGGCTGATTGCTCTTCCCCCATTCCTAGGGCCGAGGGCTCAGAAGCTGCACAGCTGGCAGAAATCTATGCCAAGTTGGAGGAGATTGAGGCTGACAAAGCACCTGCCAGGTATTTAAAATTCCCTTCCTTTCTTCAGATTTCATCTTTCCCTTCTGTTACCTATTCCAACCAAGTTCTTTAATTTCTTCATTTCTAGAGCATCAGTCATTCTTGCTGGGCTTGGCTTTACCCCCAAAATGCAGCAGCAGCCCACCCGGTGAGTGGCCCTTACCATTCTTGGCTCTGAACACTGTTGGCTCTGCCTCTGCCTGTTCTCGTGAACACTCGCCCTTGTGATGCAGCTCTGTCTCTCTTTAGGGAGTTCTCAGGTGGCTGGAGGATGAGACTGGCCCTCGCCCGGGCTCTGTTTGCTAGGTGAGTCTCCTGGGCCTGTGTATGGATACTGTGGAGAATGGGCTTGGCTCTTGCAGGGTGGCAACAAGTCGCTGACCTAAAACCTCAAGCCTTGCATTCTTCTTTTCCACAGGCCAGATCTGCTGCTGTTAGATGGTGAGTTTGAAATGGGGCACCCTGACATTGGGGTGCAAAAGCGTGCCATCATCCAAGTTCCCAGTTCTCTAGCCCTTCTATCCCAAACGTGTCCTCCTCCGCTTTTCCAGAACCCACAAACATGCTGGATGTAAGGGCCATCCTGTGGCTGGAGAATTACCTGCAGGTGAGTGCCTACAGGTGCTGGAGTAAGTCTGGGAAAGGTCTGCCTCCAAGACCATTGGGGTCTGGGAGCTGACTGCCCTCCCAAACTGGGCCTGCCATCCTGTGACCCCCCCTCAGACGTGGCCCTCCACAATCCTGGTCGTCTCCCACGACCGCAACTTCCTGAATGCCATAGCCACAGACATCATCCACCTGCACAGCCAACGGCTGGATGGTTACCGGGGAGACTTTGAGACCTTCATCAAGAGCAAGCAGGAGCGGCTGCTCAATCAGCAGCGTGAATATGAGGCCCAGCAGCAGTATCGCCAGCATATCCAGGTGTGGGAGCAGGCGGGGCTGGGGACCTGCCCCATCCCATGGGTATTAGAGTTGCGGGGAGTGAGGGAGCTGAACAGTACCTGAACTCATCCACCTGCAGGTTTTCATTGACCGGTTTCGCTACAACGCCAACAGAGCCTCTCAAGTGCAGAGTAAACTCAAGATGCTGGAGAAGCTGTGAGTACTGTGTCTCTGACCAGGCTTTGACTCATGTCTCTTATTTGCTTCCCTCATTTTGTAGGCCACCCCTTGCCCTCCCATTCTAGGTCTCCCCTTTTCTACAAACCAACTTTAATTTCCTCCCCTGCAGGAAGGCAGGGTATTCTGTTACTGCTCTTGGAGAGTTAATCTTTCCCCCAGGCCTAGGCAACTATTAGTCTACTTTTTGTCTGTATATATTTGCTAATTCTGGACATTTCGTATAAATGGAATTGTACATGTGACCTTTTCTGTCTGGCTTTTTTCGCTTAACATAATGTTTTCGAGGTTCATTGTGTCGGAGCATGGATTAGTGCTTCACTCCTCTTTATGACCAGGTAATATTCTGTTGTAGGGATAGTCCACATTTTGTTTGTTGACTCATCAGGTGGTAGACATTTGGATTATTTCCCCTTTTTGGCTCTTATGAATAATGCTACTATGAACATTTGTGTACAAGTTTTTGTGTGGACATGTGTTTTCTATTCTCTTGGGTACATACCTAGGAATGGAATTGCTGGGTTACATGGTAATTCTATGTTTAAATTTTTGAGGAACTGCCAAACTCTTTTTATTTTATTTTATTATTATTATTATTTATTTATTTATTTTTGGCTCCATTGGGTCTTCGTTGCTGCATGTGGGCTTTCTCTAGCTGTGGCGAGCAGGGGCTACTCTTCGTTGCGGTGTGCGGGCTTCTCATTGTGGTGGCTTCTCTTGTTGCAGAGCACGGGCTCTAGGTGCGCGGGCTTCAGTAGTGTGGCACGTGGGCTCAGTAGTTGTGGCTCGCGGGCTCTAGAGCACAGGCTCAGTAGTTGTGGCGCACAGGCTTAGTTGCTCCGCAGCATGTGGGATCTTCCCGGACCAGGGCTCAAACCTGTGTCCCCTGCATTGGCAGGCGGATTCTTAACCACTGTGCCACCAGGGAAGCCCTCCAAACTGTTTTTAAAAGCAGCTGCACCATTTTACATTCCTACCAGCAATGTATGAGGGTTCCAATTTCTCTGCCTTCTTGCCAACACTTATTATGTCTTTCGAATTTTAGCCATCTTAGTGGGTGTGAAGTGATATCTCATTGTGATCTTGATTTGTATTTCCTTAATGACTAATGGTGTTGAGCATTGGAGGTTTTTTTAATTGAGGTACAGCTGATATGCAGTATTATATAAGTTTCACGTGTACAGCATAGTGATTCACAATATTTAAAGGTTACATTTCATTTATGGGTATTGTAAAATATCGGCGGTATTCTCTGTGTTGTGTCATATATTCTTGTAGCTTATTTATTTTATACATAGTAGTTTGTATCTCTTAATCCTCTACCCAATCTTGCCCCTTCACCCCTTTCCTCTCCCCACTGTTAACCACTAGTTTGTTCTCTATATCTGTGAGTCTGTTTCTTTTTTGTTATATTCACTAGCTTTATTTTTTAGATTCCACCTATAAGTGATATCATACAGTATTTTTTTTTCTCTGCCTTATTTCACTTAGCATAATATTCTTCAAGTCCATCCATGTTGTTACAGATGGCAAAATTTTATTCTTTTTTTGTGGCTGAGTCGTTTTCCATTATGTGTGTGTGTGTGTGTGTGTGTGTGTGTGTGTGTATCCATTCATCTGTGGATGTGCAGACACTTAGGTTGCTTCTGTATCTTGGCTGTTGTAAACAATACTGCTGTGAACATTGGGGTGCATGTATCTTTTCGAATTAGTGTTTTCATTTTTTTCGGATACATACCCAGGAGAGCATTGGAGGTTTGATCTTGAAGCAACATTTCTGGATGTGCTGGTGGTAGGGGAGCTTAAAATCATAAGGCTTAGGATTTTGTGACCTTGTAACATACGTCACAGTATATTAACAGGGAGGACAAAAAAACTACCAAAAAAAGAATCCTATTTTTCCGGCATGTATATTACTTGTGTGATAAAAACAAATTTATTTTTTAAAGTCGTAAATCTAGTCTGTCTCCTCTCTCCTCAGACCGGAGCTGAAACCCGTGGACAAGGAGTTGGAGGTAGTGATGAAGTGAGTGCTGGGCCAGAGGGGCAGGTGGGGAAGCTCTTGTTTCTGGCTGCCCTCGTGCTCCTCACCCCCACCTCCTGCAGGTTCCCCGATGGGTTTGAGAAATTCTCACCACCAATTCTGCAGCTAGATGAGGTGGATTTCTACTACGACCCAAAGCATGTCATCTTCAGCCGTCTCTCCGTCTCTGCTGACCTTGAATCCCGCATCTGTGTGGTATCGTTGCTGTTTCTCTGTTTCGTGAGCTGGGACTGGGCTCTCCCACCCCTTATGTGGTGTGGATTGGCCACATGGCGGAGAAGGCCCCCCGGAGTAGGAGTCAGCGCCTGGGCTGAGGACTTTGCTATACTTGTGCCGGCCCCTCCTCCAGCCTCACAGGGCCGCTCTGCGGCATAGATGGAGAGCCTGGCATGTGGTATTTTATAAATACTTAGAGCAGTACTTTGTCTTACTGGTCTCAGCTCTGAGTTTCCTCAAACTGTGGAACATAGAGGAGAGAGCATGGGCTTCAGGGTCAGACTTCGGATCCTAACTCTGCCATTTCCTAGCTTGGTTACTAAGCAGTCTCCTCATCCTTAAAATGGAGATAATGTCTAACTCACTTGGTTATTGGGAGAATTAATTCCCTTGCACTTAGTGGGTACTTGGGTATTGGTCCCTTTTACATCTTCCTTCATTTTTTTCTATAGTTCCTTAAAAATATTTTTTTAGTTGTTGGAGTCCCTGGGACTAGCTGAGACCCATTCTCATCTCCTCCCCTTCTGTATCCCGCACAAGGATGCTCGTTACATTCTCATGTTACTTTTTACAGGTTGGGGAGAATGGGGCTGGGAAGTCTACCATGTTGAAGCTCCTTATGGGGGATCTGGCACCTGTTCGGGGCATCAGACATGCTCACAGGTAGGGCCCACATCGCCGCTCTCCAAACCCGCCTATGCTGTAGCCACACTCTTTTATGGCCATTGCCCTCCATCCCCTCTCCACCTTTCCGTCTGCCTGCAGGAATCTGAAGATTGGCTATTTCAGCCAGCACCATGTGGAGCAGCTGGACCTGAATGTCAGTGCTGTGGAACTGCTGGCACGCAAGTTCCCCGGTGCGTCAGGGACTTGAGTTGGGGAAGGAGGGCCGGGCCTGACGCCTACAGCTAGGCCTACCTGGGGTTGCTGAGCAGCCCCCCGACTCTGGGTGTGAGGACATGTGCATTGGGGGTGGGGCTGGGGGGAACGTGAAGGGAGGGAGTTGGGCCGAGAACCCACACGGTGGGGTGGGGCCTGTTCCAGGACGGCCTGAGGAGGAATACCGTCACCAGCTGGGCCGGTATGGCATCTCTGGAGAACTGGCCGTGCGCCCTGTTGCCAGCTTGTCTGGGGGCCAGAAGAGCCGGGTGGCCTTTGCTCAGATGACCATGCCCTGGTGAGGCCTCCTTTTCAAGAGCTTTGCCCTCCCCTTTCCCATTCTTTCCTAATGGAAAATGATTGTCTTGCCTTCGTATCAGAGTTCCTTTTCTCCCAGCCCCCGCAACTGCCCACCTTCCTTTGTTCTGCCTTCCAGCCCCAACTTCTACATTCTGGATGAACCCACAAACCACCTGGATATGGAGACCATTGAGGCTCTGGGCCGCGCTCTCAACAGTTTCAGGGTGAGTGTGCCTTCACACTGCCCACTCCTTCCCAGGCCTCAGCACCCCTTAGGGGCCCCCTGAGTGCCCCCTGGTCTCCTGTCTTTCAGGGTGGTGTGATTCTGGTGTCCCACGATGAACGCTTCATCCGACTGGTGTGCCGAGAGCTGTGGGTGTGTGAAGCAGGCGGCGTCACCCGGGTCGAGGGGGGATTTGACCAGTACCGAGCTCTTCTCCAGGAACAGTTCCGCCGTGAGGGCTTCCTCTAGGGCCACCAAGCTGAGGACTGTGCCCAGGACATGGACTGGTCTCTCAGACCCCTGGGCCACCACGTAGGCAACCGTCTCCGGCCATGGACTTCCCCCGACTTTGGGGACAGCCTTATTCCTAAATCTCTCCTTTTGATTGGAGCATCCTCTTGTGCAACCCAGGGAGCCCCACCTAAGGGTCTTTGAGGACTGGTCTTCCAAGAGGAAGGGAGTCGGGGGTGCCCTCTGGGATTTTAGATTCTCCCCCACTGCCCCAGCTGCGACTGAGCTCTGAGTGGCCGCATGTAAATTAAATCTCCCTGCATCTTCCTCGCCTCGCCTCTGCTGCTCCCTGGCACGGGGCTACAGTGTTTGCCCACGGTTAAGGAGTGTAGGCTCTCTGATTTGGCATTTTCCTGTGGCATTTGTGTCGGTCATGTGGAGGAGACCATGGCAGTATCATTGTTGCCCCTGGGCAGAGATGTCATTAAAGCCACTGGGGGTCGGCCTTGCAGTGGACCAAGCTAGTGATGAAGGGCGGCGTATTACATCACTGTGGTGCTGTTCTCTCTGGCCCGGGCTCAGCCTCACCTGAAGGGGTCTGGGTTCTGCTGTCTCAGCCCCACTGCTTGAGAGAGTAAACTGATTCTGTAACCTGGCCTCAAACATGGTTTGCCAATTGCTTTCTCCAGTGGTCTCTGGCCCAGGCTCACCCTTCTTCTCTGATCTGGACCCTTCAGGGCCAAAGAGAAACTGAGCAACTGTCTTTGTCCCCATTTTGCTTGGGTGGTTTCATGTTCTTTATTTTTCCCCTAACCACGTAGGAGGGGCCTGGGAAGTAGGGAATTGAGAATGGGGTCTGAGGTGAAGAAAGAGAACCCTTTGGTTTCAAATTAACCAGTATTTAAACGGGGAGGGGAGTTGTTTAACAGAAGTAGTATGATTTATAAATACTGTTTCCCGGGTACGCAGCTGCTATATGTAACTGTGCAGAAGACACTAAAATAGAGACATTGCTTTGCTCCTAAAGACAGTGGAGAAGCCAGCGTCAACAGAAGGAACTTGTTGGCTTCATGGAGAATTGTCATAAAGCTCAACCAAGGAATCTTAGCCCAGCTGCTGAGGGTATGGTGGTACAGGTAGCCAGGGAGGAGACACCTGTTCAGGGGGAAAGGAGAATAAAGCCAGGAAGGCTCTGCACTGATGGACTGTGAAGCCAGCAGAAGGGTCACTGATCTTCCTGCCTCCTCAGCTTTCCTCTCAGGAGTCCTCAGGAGGTGTTCTTCCAGGCGCGTCTGTGGCCACGTGCATCCTGACAGTTCTGATAGCCTTCTCACAGGCCCCATCACTCTCTTCCACCCTCAGATTTGCAGATGGGCCAGTTGGGGCTAGCTGGTGTAGGGTCTGTGCCTGCCTATTTGCCAGACTCTCAGCCCTTTCACCCCTTACAGGCTTGTGGTCCCTGTCTGAGTTCTCCCAATTCTTTTAGAGTCCCTGGAAGTGCTGCTGAAGGTTCTGTGGCAGAATCTGCTTCTTTGGAGGTGGCTTTGTGTATGAAGAGCACTGGAGTTGAATCTATGATCGAATCCCAACTCTATTACTGGTAGTAGAAGGGGTCACCTATATTAGCTGGGTAGCCACAACAAGTTGGCCTTTTTGAACACCTTCTCCTCGGCACTTACAGAGGCACTCAGATGGATTCCTCTGTGACCAGTCAATGATTTGGAGGACCATCATATGAAAAAGTAGTACATTTTTTCTGAATGACTCCAGAGGTAGGCAAGTTTGGGATCAAAAGAAGGAAAAACTTTCTTAATAGTTGATGCTGCCTTCTGATAGTTCCTGGCCTCCGGGACTGTTAGCCCCACCGCTCTCTAGAGAAGGGCTCTTATGACCTCTAAGCTGGCTCCCAATTTTATGATTCCATTATATAAGAGCCTGTATATATGACAACACAGGCCTACTGCAGGCCTTCAGAAAGTTGGGATGAATGAATTGCAGCAGTTGAGAAAGACCCTACAGTAAGTGTGTAAGGTGAATTTTGGGGGGTTAGAGGTGGGGAGTTGGGAGAAGTTGGTTGTCCTGATGGGTAGAAAATGAAGGCAGTGTCAGCCATGTCCACTCCAGAAAACACAGGGCAGAGACAATGGAGGAATCTGACACACAGTGGGGGGAAGCTACCCTTTCCACACTGTGGAGAGCCTGTCCAACCCCAGCCATTGGGAAGCTGTTTCTTCTACTGGAGCCTTAAAGCCAGTCAGGAGCTGGCCAGGTTAAAAGTCCTGTCTGCAGGGTCTTCATTGAAATCCTGCCATCCCTGCTTCTGCTGGCCTTACCACACTCACCAGCACCTTCTCAGGCAACCTGGCTGGTCCCCTGTGGGAGGCAGAGTGCAGGGGTGCAGAAGGGTCATGGGTTCCTCCATACAAGTCTACAAGGCACTTGAAGGTGCCAGTCAGAGAACTGTTTATTTCAATGTGGAATTGCTATCTTGAGATTCATAAGATGTAGACAACATTTAGGTAAGTTCTCACTGGTTTCCAGGCAAATTTTAGCCGAGTAGAGAAAGGGCTATTTACCCTCACTGGCCATGCCCCAGTCTAGTTTGTCATTTAGAACATAACATCCTACTAAGAGCCACTCCCCAGGCCTGGGCCTGGCTCACCCACAGATGCAAACCAAACAATGTCAACATCAGCGCACCACAGCTCGGCACCAGCCTGGGTGTGCAGCCTGGATGTCGGAGTGTGGGAAATCCCACAGGGTCCACCTGGAGTGGTGGACTCCCCTCAACCCCACCCCCCTCCAGGTGGGCTTCAGTGTACTTTGTGTGTCCCTCACTGTAAGCTGCTTGCCATTATTAGGGTTGTAGTTCTCACTTTGCCTTGATATCCTTGAAGGCCAGACCATGGCTTGCTCGTCTTTTCATCTTCTGTCCCTGTCACGGGTTGGGTTTCCTGGGAAGCAGCTTGAAAAGGAGATTGGTATGTTTACTGGGGGGAGGTGCTCCCGATGGAGCAGAGGGAGAAGTTGAGTATTGATGCAGGCCCAATGAAGGCCTCAGCCAACCCCACATTCTGGAGCTGGCAGGGATCTTCTGAGTTGAGGCAATGGGGCCGGCCTTATTCCACTGAGTTGAACAGTCTCTGGATGCTGGCTGCCACCAGAAGGAGCTGTGAGGACATTGGGAGAGGAAGTTTCCTTCAGCTGAGGCAGTTACCCCCAAGTGGTGACAGCTGAGGACTTGCTGCCATCAGTCAGTGCTCAGCAGCTAGTGTGGCAAGTCCTTCATTCCCGAACGCTCATTGCAGCAACCACTACTGTGCCTAGCACATAAAGAGGTGCTCAATAAAAATGCTTGAGAAGTGAATATTTGGGGGAAATTATTTGAGAAAAAGTAGGGAATGACATTGGAGAAGGAAAGCACAGAGGCCAGGAGACAAGAAGGCCATAACCGAAACCCAGCCCTAAGGATATAGGGTCAGAGCAGCGGAGGTGGAGGTGCAAAGCTTTGGGACATAAGAGACAGATTAAAGGGACCAGGTTTTTTTTTTTTCAAACGTCTCCTTGTTTTCTTTTATGACAATGTTAAGGAAATAACGACAGTTAATAGTTATTGGGCTCTTGTTATGTAGTAGGCATCGTAGTAAGTGCTTTACCTGCACTAAGTCAACCCTCACAGCCCTACGAACTGGCACAGTTATTATCCCCATTTTATAGATGAGGAAACGGAGTCGACATAGTGGGAGGGGTTCAGGACAGTCTGGCTCTAGAGCACAGCTCTGAGTAGCCACACTGCCCTATCACTCAGCTCCTAGCACCATTTGCTGAATAATGAGAGTTTGTTAATTCCGTCACTTAAAACTCATCATTAATTGCATGGGGTGGGGGGTGGGAGGTGGGGGACTTGAAGAAGCTTCTCTCGGGAGAGCAAGCTGATGAGTAGGTCCTGGCACAGTGGCTGACACACGCTAGGTGCTCAGTGAATAGTTCATTAAATGATTTGATACCTGTGGTATAGTGGAAAAGTCATGCACTGGGATTAGCCAGCTCTACCACTGATGGCATCTTAGTCAAATCAACCTCTCCTGAGTAAATTATCATTATCCATAAAATGGGCATAATGCAGTTTGCCTTGCCCACTTCTTGGGTAGGGGGAAGGATTGAATGAGACAAGGTCCTGTGTAAACTGAATAAAGTTTTTTGTACACTGTAAAGTGCCATGGATCCAAAGGGTGTCATTTCATGGGAGGAGTGATAGGAGAGCAGCCTGGCTGGAGGCTCCTGTGGAGACACGCAGACTCGCACATACACACACAAGCACTCCAGGCCCTCATCAAGATGATGGCCCCAGGAGGGCCACCCCATAGTCGTCCTCATCTGCTGACCCAAGCATCAGAAAGCAGGAATGCAGGAATGCAGCGTGAGACTCTACCTGGCACCCGCTGAGGTAGAAATCACTGTGCAATTAAAGCCCATTCTAATAACATGTGTAGGCCATGCACTGCTGGTAATTCTAGGTTTCTCTTTATGTTAAATAAATGGATGGTTTGGAAGGGATTTCTGCTGTACTGTATATAGAGAGACCTTTGAAATCCTAAATTAGAATAAATATTTATCAACCCATGCTATAGCATTTTTAACATTGAGAAATGCTTTCACAAATGTTCTCTTTCAGTCTTGTCTCCTCAATAATCTCGTGTTACGTGGCTCCTGCTGAGTTATCCTCATTTTATAGAAGCTTGAAGCAGAAAGATGTTAAGTGTCTTCTATAAAACTCTTGGAGGAAAACATAGGAAGAACACTCTGACATAAATCACAGCAAGATCTTTTTTGACCCACCTCCTAGAGTAATGGAAATAAAAACAAAAATAAACAAATGGGACCTAATGAAACTTCAAAGCTTTTGCACGGCAAAGGAAACTATAAACAAGACGAAAAGACAACCCACAGAATGGGAGAAAATATTTGCAAATGAATCAACGGACAAAGGATTAACCTCCAAAATATATAAACAGCTCAGGCAGCTCAATATTAAAAAAACAAACAACCCAATCAAAAAATGGGCAGAAGACCTAAATAGACATTTCTCCAAAGAAGACATACAGATGGCCAAGAGGCACATGAAAATCTCAATATCACTAATTATTAGAGAAATGCAAATCAAAACTACAATGAGGTATCACCTCACACTGGTTAGAATGGGCATCGTCAGAAAATCTACAAACAACAAATGCTGGAGAGGGTGTGAGAAAAGGGAACCCTCTTGCACTGTTGGTGGGAATGTAAATTGATACAGCCACTATGGAGAACAGTATGGAGGTTCCTTAAAAAACTAAAAATAGAATTACCATATGACCCAGCAATCCCACTACTGGGCATATACCCAGAGAAAACCATAATTCAAAAAGACATATGCACCCCAATGTTCATTGCAGCACTATTTAGAATAGCCAGGTCATGAAAGCAACCTAAATGCCCATCGACAGACAAATGGATAAAGAAGATGTGGTACATATATACAATGGAATATTAGCCATAAAAAGGAACAAAATTGGGTCATTTGTAGAGACGTGGACAGACCTAGAGACTGTCGTACCGAGTGAAGCAAGTCAGAAAGAGAAAAACAAATATCGTATATTAATGCATATATGTGGAATCTAGGAAAATGGTACAGATGAACCGGTTTGCAAGGCAGAAATAGAGACACAGGACTTCCCTGGTGGTGCAGTGGTTAAGAATCTGCCTGCCAATGCAGGGGACGCGGGTTTGAGCCCTGGCCCAGGAAGATCCCACATGCCGCGGAGCAACTAAGCCTGTGCGCCACAACTACTGAGCCTGAGCTCTAGAGCCCACAAGCCACAACTACTGAGCCCATATACCACAACTACAGAAGCATGCACGCCTAGAGCCCGTGCTCTGCAACAAGAGAAGCCACAACAATGAGAAGCCCGCGCACCACAACGAAGAGTAGCCCCCGCTCGCCGCAACTAGAGAAAGCCCACTCACAGCAACAAAGACCCAACACAGCCAAAAATAAATAAATAAATACATAAATTTATGAAAAAAAAAGAACCTGCTGTATAAAAAATAAATTAAAAAAAGAATGGAATTTTTTTAAAAAAAGATGTTAAGTGTCTTGCTTAGGTTCAGATACCTCTGTGCATGCAGAGATGGGGCAATAACCAAAGTATCTGGGTCCCCAGCCTTCTCACCTCTTTCCAGATCAGCTACTCTCAACTTTGTTCCACAGCTATTCATACAATGGGTGACATTCTCATATCACACATGCCAGTGAGTATGCCCAGGGTCATGTGCCCTTCTGTCCTTGTAGGGAAATATTTTGAACCCAGAATGAGGGGGACTATGAACCTATTTTAATTTGTTTTAAACTTGTAAATTAGGGAGCCAGCTCTGGAGTCAGAACTGCATTTGACTCCGGATTCTGTTATCTAATAACTGTATGACCTCGGCAAATTAGCTTCTCAGTGCCTCTGTTTCCTTATCTATAAAATGAGAATAATAATGGTCCTTACACTGTAGGGTTAGGGTGAATATTAAATCAGATAATATAAGCAAAACTCTCATGTGGTTCCTAGTAGTTCCATAATTGTTAGCCATTATGATGATGATTAGTATTTGTTGCGACCTTCACTGCTTTATTGATTTTTAGTGAGATATTGCTTACAATGCCCTGTGGCTGAAATTCCCTGTGTTTAGTCATGGTGCCTCAAGCAAAAAGACAGGTACCCACACCTCCTATTTTGTGTCCTTGGGCCTAGAAGGGACCCTTTCTTGGATTCTTCTCCCACTGCACAGACTTTTTCTTTTGATTTTTCTACACACACACACACACACATGCCTCTCTAGTTCTTTCTGAATGTTCTATACTCAGTTTGTTCCATCACTCAATACTTTGTTCTAGGTTGGTGACTCTCCATCATTGTAGAAGTCTAGGTTTTTCTTGACTGCTAGAGACCTTTGAGCATAGTCATTCTGAACCTTCTCACCACCAAAGGTTTCTTACTGTACCTCCTGCATGAACTCTACAGTCAGAACACACCCAGGTATGGCACACCCAGATGTTGGGAGCAGAGTTATCTTAGAGTAAAACTAGTAAGAATCCTCAAACAATGGTTGAGATGTAGAAGTCATTCAAGAGTTTGTAAATTGTAGTTTGCTGGTGTATGTGTGTTTCACGGTTGGGAGGGGACATTTAACAACCATCAGGTTGATGAGTGTATATTATTTAGCCAAAGAAGAACACAAGTGACGTGAAGAGCACATGAAATGTGTTTCAAATCAAGAATGCCAGAATCCTGCAATGGACGGACCAAGAATTGGTCAGTGGGTCCCCAGACCTGCCTGAGAGGAAGCAGACTCTATTTTGTGGCTTGTCCCTTTAGCAGGTCTTGCCCTTCAGAGGCACTGGATGCCTTAGTCCATCAGAGCTTGACACCACAGGCCCCTGAGCTCCATCCACTAACTCCCCCACTCCATTCCACCCTCATCTGATTTCTTTGGCTTGTGTCTTGGTTTGTGTGACCGTTCTCATCTAGAGTGGATGTACTAACCAGTAAAAATGGATTTTCAGGCCCCCTGTTGGCTGTGTTTCTAATGATAATAAACTGACATCTGGTTTATACATCAGTCTCTTCTAAGTTTCAACAGTGTGAGATAAAAACACTTGGCTTGATCCAACAATGATAATAATTTACTGGGCACTATGTTCCAAGCATTATTCTAATCATTTTATATGAGTTAACTTATTTTATCCTCACAACAAAATAATGAGGTATGGATTATATACATATATACAATGGAATATTACTCAGCCACAAAAAGGAACGAAATTGGGTCATTTGTAGAGATGTGGGTGGATCTAGAGACTGTCATACAGAGTGAAGTAAGTCAGAAAGAGAAAAACGAATATCGTATGTTAACGCATATATGTGGAACCAGGAAAATGGTACAGATGAACCGGTTTGCAGGGCAGAAATAGAGACACAGATGTAGAGAACAAATGTATGGACACCAAGGGGGGAAAGCGGCGGGAGTGGTGGTGGTGGGATGCATTGGGAGATTGGGATTGACATATATAAACTAATATGTATAGAATGGATAACTAATAAGAACCTGCTGTATAAAAAAATAAATAAAATTCAAAAAAAATAAAGCAGATGGACGGTACCAACCATGATGACCACACATTCATCTAATATCCCTTGTGTGGGGGGCAGGTAGGGATATACTGGAAGATTGGGATTGACATATACACACTACTATATATAAAACAAATAACTAATAAGGACCTACTGTATAGCACAGGGAACTCTACTCATTACATAGGTAATGGCCTATGTGGGAAAAGAATTTAAAAAAGAGTGGATATATGTGTATGTATAACTGATTCACTTTGCTGTACACCTGAAACTAACACAACATTGTAAATCAACTCTACTCCAAAAAATTTTTTTTTAAATTGACACTTTATTAGTAAATGGAAACTCAGAAATGTTTTTAAAAACTAAACTAAACTAATCTTGCCTAGGTCTACCCAATTCATGAGTCTCTGCGCTGGGGTTTGCCCTGAGGTCAGGATGGGCCCAAAGCTTCAGCTTGCCCAGTCTAGCACAGCAAGACACCCGACCACGCTGACGTTTGGGATCTAAGCTGATGAGGAGCACCTCTGTGCTGGGGTGACCTCAGCGGGTACTGGGGCCCAGGGGGGCCGTGTCTGAGCAGCCTACCAGCCCACCTGGAGCATACCATTGTGTTTTGAAAGATTTTATCTACGAAACAAACCTAATTCATTAAATAATTGTTTTCCCATTAAAATATAATCAAAGACGTAATATAGGGGACTTCCCTGGTGGCGCAGTGGTTAAGAATCGCCTGCCAATGCAGGGGACACGGGTTCGAGCCCTGGTCCAGGAAGATCCCACATGCCGCGGAGCAACTAAGCCTGTGCGCCACAACTACTGAGCCTGCGCTCTAGAGCCCACGTGCCACAACTACTGAAGCCCGCGTGCCTAGAGCCCATGCTCAGCAACAAGAGAAGCCACCGCTATGAGAAGCCCACGCACCGCAATGAAGAGTAGCCCCTGCTCGCCGCAACTAGAGAAAGCCCACGAGCAGCAACAAAGACCCAACACAGCCAAAATAAATAAATAAATTTATTTTTAAAAAAAGAAAGACGCAATATGGTACTAATCACAGTTTCTGATCAGCCTTAAATAATCACACTTGCCAACCCAAATTATTTCATTCCAGCCCCAAGAAAAAAAACACTGTGTTTCATTTAGCTTGGACACCCTTCAGTGACAAATCAAGGTAGACAGTGTCAGGAAAGTAAACAGAAATTAGGGCAATTCCTGATAAAGGAAGAAGGGAAGAAGCATAGTTTGTCTCGACGTAACTTCCTTCCTTCCTTCCTCCCTCCCTCCCTTCCTCCCTCCTTTCTTTCTCTCTCTTTCTCTTTCTCTCTCCCTTCCTTCCTTCCTTTCTTCCTTCCTTCCTTCCTCCCTCCCTCCCCCCTCCCTCCCTCCTTCCCTCCTTTCTTTCTTTCTTTCTTTTCTTTTTCTTTCTTTCTTTCTTTCTTTCTTAGAACCCTCTCCTTCTGAAATCATCTCCCCTTTCTCCTTCTGGGTTCCCACAGCACTTTACTTCCAACCCCTTGGAGTGCTGGCCTCATTCCACCTTGCATCCGTTGTATCCAAGTTGCAGGAAAAGGGATTTATCTTGGAATCCTTCAAGGCGCCAGCAATGAGCCAGGTAAACAATAGTGAAACTCAAAGTTTTGTGAAAAGTAATATTCTTGTCTCCATAGCTACACTCCATTGGCCTATGGGCCTGTATCCCAGTAAGTCCACAGGAATATTTGTACAATTTGATGATACGTGTTGGTCTTTTGGTTGGAACAGCTGGTGCAGCTCCTTTGGGAGAAAGAATATGGTGGGGCACTTGTTTGGACATCCCTGTCACCAGGTTGCTGGTGAAGATATTAGTTGTAAATTTCTACTGCTACTGTAAAGCTTTGATCTCGAATTTTTTAAATGATGATATATATTCTCTTTTATATTGCATATATATTTTAAACTATTTATTATGGAAATTTGCAAACGTACAAGAGTAGAGAAACAGAATAATGAACCCCTATGAATGCGTTACCCAGCTTCAGCAATTATCCTTCATGGTTCGTGTTGGTTTACCTTATTTCCTCTAAACCCCCATATTCTGCCTGCGCTGTGAATCCTGCTCCCTCACCCTGAACTCGCCACCCCCCATCCCCAACCCAGGATACTACTTATAAGTGTTACATACCAATATAATGGAATTATATGGAATATAATGTTTGATTGCTTTTTGTGATCGTTTTAATATTTATGACAGGATAAGGTTCAGCTTTTGGTTTCCCTTCATTTTGTTTCAGTTTATAAAAGGTTTTCTTATAGAATTAGTAGTGTAAAATGTCAGGTTACTCATACAGTCATTTTTCAGTAATCATGATTATACTACATAAATCAACACATCATAGAGATGCAATTTTCTTGCAAGAAGTATAAATCTTATCTCATTTTAAAAGAGACTGTATTTTTTAGAGCAGTTTTAGGTTCACAGCAAAACTGAGGGGAAGGTACACAGATTTCCCACATTCCCCTGCCCCACACTTGCATAGCCTCCCCTATTGTCAGTATCCCCCGCTAGAGTGGGAGCTTACAATTGATGAACCTATACTGACACATCATTATCACCCAAAGTCCACAGTTTACATTAGGTGTTGTACATTCTGTACAATGTATAATGACATGTATTCATCATTATAGTATCATACAGAGTAGTTTCATTGCCATAAAAGTGCTCTTAAACTTTTAAAACTTAAAAGTCTTCTTCTTTCCTTCCCTTCCCTCCTTGAACAATTCAGTCCTGAAGCCATTAGATGGGGTAGAGCAAGGTACTTGTCCACAATAAGGTGGGATCCCCCTCAGAGACCCAGAGCAGGATTTCAGAACCTGATCAGGGTGAGGAGGGCATCTGCGTAGGAAGGTTGCCCAGCGTGAGGTGTCAGAGCCCAAGTGAAGTGAGGACATCCATGCATGGGAATGGCCTGCTGCAGGTACCAGAGACCCAACAGAGTGACGATGGTGTACCTGCAACAATGGGGATAGGAGTGCAGCCTGGTGTGGAGACTCAGAGCCCAAGCAGCGGGAGAGGGGCATTCCCGAGGAAGGGACGACCAGGACAGGGTGTTGGGCAAGGTTGGGGTGAGGAGGGCACTCACTGAGGGGGAAGGGGGAAGCAACCCAACGCAGTGTGCTGGAGACAAAGTAGAGTGAGAAGGGCATCTGAATGTGTAAGAGGGCAGTGGCAATGGGGGACTGATCATGTGAATAACTATATTCGGGTAAATGGGAGCCAGGTTTCTCACAGCTGGAGAAGGAAATTACAAATACAGGAAGGAAGGGACTTCCCTGGTGGTCCAGTGGTAAAGAATCCACCTTACAATGCAGGGGACGCGGGTTCGATCCCTAGTCAGGGAACTAAGATCCCACATGCCACAGGGCAACTAAGCCCACGCGCCACAACTACTGAGCTCAAGCGCCTCAGCTAGAGCCCGTGTGCCGCAAAGTACAGAGCCTACGTGCTCTGGAGCTCTCACGCCACAACTAGAGAAGAGAAAACCCGCACTCCACAACTGGTGAGAAGCCCACATGCCACAACCAAGAGCCCGTGCGACGAAAGATCTCACATGCCTCAGTAAGATCCCGCGTGCCGCAACTAAGACCTGACGCAGCCAAAATAAATAAATAAATAAATAAATCCTTTAAAAAAATATAGGAAGGGAGAAAACAAATGAACATTGCAATGCTGGATTAAAACTGGAGATATTAGTGTGAACTCATGGTTTTCAATACAAAGAGATGGACAACAGAAATAAGTACAGAATTAAGTGTGTATGTAGCTCTGTCCCAGCTCTGGCTATATATTTTTTTAAGATTATTTATTTATATATTTTTATTTATTTTTGGCTGCGTGGGGTCTTAGTTGCGGCACGCGGGATCTTCACTGAGGCACACAGGATATTTCGTTGCAGTGCGCGGGCTTCTGTCTAGTTGTGGCACGCCGGCTTCAGGGCGCATGGGCTCTGTAGTTGTGGCATGCAGGTTCCAGAGCGCGTGGGCTCTGTGGTTTGCAGCATGTGGGCTCTAGTTGAGACGTGCGAGCTCAGTAGTTGTGGCACGCGGACTTAGTTGCCCTGCGGCATGTCGGATCTTAGTTCCCCGACCAGGGATCAAATCTGTGTCCCCTGCATTGCAAGGCGGATTCTTTACCACTGGACCACCAGAGAAGTCCCTATTTTTTTTAAACTAAGAATAGTTTGTCTTTATTTTTTATTTTCTTTCTTTCTTTATTTTTTGGCTGTGCCACGCAGCATGCTGGATCTTAGTTCCCTGACCGGGGATTGAACCCATGCCCCCTGCATTGGGAGCATGGAGTCTTAACCACTGGACAGCCAGGGAAGTCCCTCTGGCTATTGATAGGGCCCTGGGGAAGTGACACTTCTACCCCAATGGCAATAAGCACACCCAGGGCCCAAATTCTAGCATCTAAATATCATTCTTCACTATAAGGTACAAGGGCTCCCTAGTGAAATAGCTGATTCTAGGACTGCAGGGGAAAAGATGCAAGATGAGCCTGGAAATCTTGTACTTGAAAGCAAAGAAGTACTGAAAGAATGATTGGGACACGGGAAAAAGACACAAAAGTCAGCTTGAAGTGCTCCCACTGGATGAATTAGGGAGAGTTTGAGCATCAATATAAATAATGATAGGTACAGACTGTAACCCTTGAATAAAATAGAAAACCATGAATCCATACTGGTATACATAAATACATGAATAAATTAAAAGTTGGATGAGGAATGAGATACATATTTTCAAAATGTTTCCACTCAAAACATTTATTCATTATAAAGGGAAAAGGAGTGACTTTACAGTAGAAAAGCCTAACAGACACCACTTTTAATCAAGTAATCAGAGGAAACATCATCAGTAATATAAAATCAAAATCTTGTGCCACCCAATAGGATGCAATCAGAAGAACACAGCGCCAGAAATCTGTTGCATTTCTATACACTAACAACAAAATATCAGAAAGAGAAATTAAGGAAACAATCCCATTTACGGTCACATCAAAAAGAATAAAATACCTAGGAATAAACCTACCTAAGGAGGCAAAAGACCTGTACTCTGAAAACTACAAGATGCTGATGAAAGAAATTGAGGAGGACACAAACAGATGGAAAGATACATTGTGTCCTTGGATTGGAAGAATCAATATTGTTAAAATGACCATACTACCCAAGGCAATCTACAAATTAAATGCAATTCCTACCAAACTACCAAAGGCAATTTTCACAGAACTAGAACAAAAAAATTTTTTTAATTTGTATGGAAACACAAAAGACCCCAAATAGCAAAAACAATCTTGAGAAAGAAGAACAGAGCTGGAGGAATCATGCTCCCTGACTTCAGACTATACTACAAAGCTACAGTAATCAAAATAGTATGATACTGGCACAAAAAACAGACACGAGATCAATGGAACAGGATAGAAAACCCAGATATAAACCCACCCACTTAATGATCAATTAATCTACAACAAAGGAAGCAAGAATATACAATAGGGAAAAGACTATTTTCCCTATACAATAGGGATAGAATATCCAATAAGGATAGAATATCCAATAGGGAAAAGTCTCTTCAATAAGTGGTACTGGGAAAACTGGACAGCTACATGCAAAAGAATGAAATTAGAACATTCCCTAACACCATATACAAAAATAAACTCAAAATGGATTAAAGACTTAAATGTAAGACCAAATACTATAAAATTCCTAGAGGAAAACAGGCAGAACACTCCTTGACATAAATCACAGCAATAATTTTTTGGTTCTGTCTCCTAGAGTAATGGAAATAGAAACAAAAATTAACAAGTGAGACAAACTTAAAAGCTTTTTTACAATAAAGGAAACCACAAACAAAACAAAAACAACATGTGATCCTACAGACTGGGAGAAAATATTTGCAAACAATGCTACCAACAAGGGATTAATTTCCAAAATATGCAAACAGCTCATAGAGCTTACTATTAAAAAAAAAAAAAAGCAAAAAAACAAATAACCTAATTTGAAAAATGGGCAAAAAAAAAAAAAAAGGGCAGAAGACCTAAATAGACATTTCTCCAAAGAAGACATACAAATGTCCAACAGGCACATGAAAAGATGCTCAATATCACTAATTATTAGAGAAATGCAAACCAAAACTACAATGAGGTATTGCCTCACACCAGTCAGAATGGCCATCATTAAACTGTCTACAAATAATAAATGCTGGGAAGGGTGTGGAGAAAAAGGAACTCTCCTACACTCTTGGTGGGAATATAAATTGGTGCAGCCACTACAGAAAACAGTCTGGAGGTTTCTTAAAAAAAGAAAAATAGAGTTGCCATATGGTCCTGCAATCCCACTCCTGGGCATATATCCGGAGAAAACTCTAATTCAAAAAGATACATGCACCCCAATGTTCATAGCAGCACTATTTACAATAGCCAAGACATGGAAGCAACCTAAATGTCCATCAACAGATGAATGGATAAAGAAAGTGTGGTATATATATGCAGTGGAATATCACTCTGCCATAAAAATGACTGAAATAATGCCATTTGCAGCAACATGGATGGACCTAGAGATTATCATATCAAGTGAAGTAAGTCCAACAAAGACAAATATATGATATCAATTATATGTGGAATCTTAAAAAATGATACAAATGAACTTATTTACAAAACAGAAATAGACTCACAGACATAGAAAACAAACTTACGGTTACCAAAGGGGGACCTACTGTATAGCACAGAGACCTATATTCAATATCTTGTAATAACCTATAAAGGAAAAGAATCTGAAAAAGAATATATATAGAGATATATATATATTCGGATTACTTTGCTGTACACTTGAAACTAACACATTGTAAAATAACTATACTTCAATTAAAAATGGTTTAAAATTTTTTTAATATTTATTTATTTTCCTTTTTTTTTTTTTTTTTTGGCTGCGTGGGGTCTTAGTTGTGGCACACTGGATCTTTGTTGAGGCACGCGGGATCTTTCGTTGGCAGCGCGCGGGCTTCTCTCTAGTTGTGGCGTGTGCAGGCTCCAGGGCGCGTGGGCTCTGTAGTTTGCAGCACGTGGGCTCTCTCTTTGAGGCATGTGGGCTTAGTTGCCCCGCAGCATGTGGGATCTTAGTTCCCCAACCAGGGATCGAACCCGTGTCCCCTGCATTGGAAGGCGGATTCTTGACCATTGGACCACCAGGGAAGTCCCTAAAATTTTTTTAAAAAAGAACACAGCATAGTTTCTGTGATTTTCCCTCCAAAGATGTGTAACCTGAATCTAATCATAAGAAAGTATCAGACAAACCCAAATTAAAGGACATTCTGCAAAATAAATATCCTGTACTCTTTCAAAATATCAAGGTCATGAAAGTCAAGAAAAGACTGAGGAACTGTTCCAGAGTGAAGAAGAGACTCCAGAGAGATGACAAAATGCAACACGTGATCTGAAATGGATTTTTAAAATTATTATCATAAAGGACATTATTAGGACACTAGACAAAACTGAAGCGGGGTTTGAGGATTAGATGGTAGAGATGTATCAATGTTAATTCCCTGATTTTGACAGTTGTGCCATAGTTATTTAGGAGAATGTCCTTGTTTGTAGAAACTACACACTATATCAAGAGTGATGGGACATAAATTGGCTACTTACTTGTAAATGGTTCATGGTGGGAAGTTCTTTGTTCTGTACTTAAAATTTTCTGTATGCTTGAGATTGTTTCAAATTTTAAAAAAATATATTTTTAAAATATAAAAATAGTATATGAGTTGTAACAAATTGAAGAATGCAGTGGTATATTCAAATAGTTAATATACTCCTCTCCCTCCTAATTCTAGTTCCCTCTTCCCTAAAGAAACTATTGTTACCAGTTTCATAGATATCTTTCCAAACTTTATACTCATATGAACACAAACCTATAAATTTATATGTAGGGAAACACCTTCTCTCACCATGGCAGCCATTAACTCTCTCCTTAGTATCTTTCATTAATCAGAAATCCTTAATTTTTGTAACATTTTATTTTAGAATAACTTCAGACTTGGAGAAATATTGCAAAATATTACAAAGAATTCTGCTCTTTCCTTCAGCCAGATTCCTAAATGTTAACATTTTGCCACATTTGCTTTATCCTTCTCTGTGTTGTGTGTATGTGTGTGTGTATATTTTTTCCTAAACCATTTGAGAGTAAGTTGCAGACATAATGTTTCTTTATTTCTAAATACCCAATATGCTGTTTTCTAAAAACAAGGACTTTACTTATGTAGTCACAGTACAATTATCAAAATTGGGAAATAAACATTGATACAGTAATATTATCTAATCTATAGAGTTTATCCAAATTTTGCCAATTGTATCAGCAATTTCCTTTATATAAAAAGAAAAAAAAATATGTTTGATTCAGGATCACACATTGCATTTAGCTGTCCTGTCTCTTTAGTCTTCTTTAATCTGGAGCAGTTCTTCAACCTTTCTTTATCTTTCATGACCTTAGCATTTTGGAAGGGTACAGGACATTCATTTCGAGAATGTCCCTCAATTTGGGTTAGTCTGGTGTTTCCTCATGATTAGATTCAGGCTGTGCATTTTGGGCAGGAATATCACAGAAGTGAGACTGTACCTTCTCAGTACGTCTTATCAGGAGGCATGTGATGTCAATTTGTCCCATTACTGGTGATGTTAACTTTGATTACTTGGTTAAGGTGGTGTCTGCCAGGTTTCTATGCTTTAAATTGCTATTTTTCCCTTTGTGATTAATAAGAATCTTGTGAAGAAGAAATACTTAATTTTTATAATATCAAAGTCATCAGTGTTTTGCAGCAGTGATTTGTTCTTTTGAAATGTTTGAGTCCTTCCCCATTACCCTTAGGTGACAGAGATTTTCTGCAACATTGTTTTCTCTATTCATTGTATAGTTTTGTTTTTCTTATTTAGGTTGAATCCTCTAGAATTCACTATGTATGTGTTGTATAGGAATATGTTTTTTCACCTTTCTCTACGTAATGAACCAGTTTTTCTAACATTATCTACCAAATAACCTATCCTTTTTTCAGTGATGGTGGTGCCACATTTGTTGCATATTATGTTCTCATTTATATCATGTCATACATGAGTCAGGTTCTCTATTGCTCTACTTGTTCTTTTTGCTTGTTTGTTTGTTTGTTTTGTTTTGTTTTGGCCATGCTGCGAGGCTTGCGGGATCTTAGTTCCCCAACGAGGGATGGAACCCATGCCGAGGTCCTAACCACTGGACCACCAGGGAATTCCCAACTTGTTCTTGTAACATTACCATACTCTTTTTTTTTTTTTAAACAATTTTATTTTTTAAAATTTTTATTTATTTATTTATTTATTTTTGGCTGTGTTGGGTCTTCGTTTCTGTGCGAGGGCTTTCTCTAGTTGCGGCAAGCGGGGGCCACTCTTCATCGCGGTGCGCGGGCCTCTCACTGTCGTGGCCTCTCTTGTTGCGGAGCACAGGCTCCAGACGCGCAGGCTCAGTAGTTGTGGCTCACGGGCCTAGTTGCTCCAGGGCATGTGGGATCTTCCCAGACCAGGGCTCGAACCCGTGGTCCCCTGCATTGGCAGGCAGATTCTCAACCAGTGTGCCACCAGGGAAGCCCCATACTCTTTTGATTACTGTAGTCTTGTAGCATGTCTTGATATCTGATAAGGTAAGCCCCACTCTTCCTTCTTTTTATATATTTTGCTAATTTTGAAACTTTGAATTTTGACTTTGCTAATTTTGAAACTGTCTCTGTATATATAGTGGAGTAAGTTTATTACACTTTAGAAAATCCTCATGGATTTTAATTGGGCTTGTATTGAATGTACAGATTAACTGTGAAAAACTGACATTGTTAGTTTTTTAGCCATTCCATCTACGACAATGGAGTATCTTTCTAGTTATTTGGATCGTTTTCTGTGTCCTTTGAGCTTTAAAGTTTTCTTCATAGAGGTCTCATATGATCTTGATTAAGTAGATTCTTAGATACTTTATAGTTTTTGTCATCATTGTGAAATCATCTTTTTTATTGCATTTTCTACTTGGTTACAGCTGGTGTAGAGATATGCTATTGACTTTTGAAGATTGATCTTATATCTGGCTGCCTTGCTGAATTCTTTCACTAGTCGCAATGGTAAATTTTATGTATGCATATTTTACCACAATAAAAATGGTAATGTAAATTATACCTCAATAAAACTGACATAAAATATTAACTGGGACATTAATGGAGGCTAAAACTTGTAGGTAAGATTTTGATGAAGATCAGGATAGTTACACAGAATCAAACAATCTCTACAAAAGTACTTACTTATTTAATTACAAAAAGAAAAATAATAGCATTACAATGAACAAATCTGGCAACATTATCTGTGATAGTTCAGGCAATATCTGAATGCAGTCTGTTAGAGAATCCCCTCTTGCTGGAGAGGCCAGTCTTTTTATTCTATTCAGGCCTTCAACTGATTGGATGAGGCCCGCCCACATTATGGAGAGCAGTCTGCTTACTAACAGTTAACTAACTTAAATGTTAATCTCATCCAAACCTACCCTTCAAGTTGACACATGATATGAACTATCAACTAAATGCAGTGTGTGATCCTGGATTGGATGGGGGAGGGGGAGTATTTATGAAGAACATTTTTGCAACAGTTAGTAAAATTGGAATACTGACTGTGGTTTAGATAATGGAATTGTTTCAATGTTAAGTTTCCAGAATTTGTCAACTATGCTGTGTTTATGTAAGAGTGTGTCATTGTTCTTTTTTTTGTTTGTTTTTTAAAAAAATATTTATTTATTTATTTGGTTGCACCAGGTCTTACTTGGTGCAGGCGGGCTCCTGAGTTGCAGCACGTGGGCTCCTTAGTTGCGGCAGGCAGGTTCCTTAGTTGCAGCACACCAGCTCCTTAGTTGTGGCATGCGAACTCTTAGTTGCGGCATGCATGTGGGATCTAGTTCCCTGACCAGGGATCAAACCCAGGCCCCCTGCACTGGGAGCGTGGAGTCTTATCCACTGTGCCCCCAGGGAAGTCCCATGTCCCTGTTCTTAAGAAACATACATTGAAGTATTTATGGGTAAAGAGGCACGATGTGAACAATCCATGGTTCAGAACAACAAATTAGTTTTAAAAAATGCTAATCTTCCAATTTTTGTACACACTTTGAAATTATTTCTGAATCATATGTTTACAAATTAATTGTATGTTAATGTATGTTTGATGTCTTTCATGAGGGGAAGGATCTGCCACTGTCTTATTTCCTGCTGTGGCTTCCACCCAGCACATACAACAAGAAATATTTATTGACTGAATACTAATGAACTAAGCCATCTTCCAATTTGGGCTTCACATGGGGCTGGGAATTTGGGATACTGAGCTTGAGACAGGCAGGAGGTAAAACTCTTTCTCTAGGCCTAATTCTCCTGGAGCTCAAATATGAGCGTGTAGATGCTTCTGAGGCTTGGGAAAACACAACCACTGGTCCCGAAGGCAGGGAGGCAGCCCACAAGCAGAAGACAACTGAGTTGTGTTTTGCAACAAGTGACACGGCTGAATGTCATTTTCTGAGGCCCTTTCCCTTTAGATTTACCCTGTCCCCACCCCTATACCACCACCCTTGATAAAGGTTGTTGACATTTTTGGCCCTGACCTGGACAGTGTTCTCCTGACCTGGCGGGGACAAGTTCAATCCTCCCTCCTGGGCCAGATCAGAGGAGAAGCAACCTACAGGCTAGGTTGGTGGTGGCCAAGGTGAGAGGTATCCTGGACAGGGACCTCAGTGGCCCAGCAGCCTGCTCCACACAGAGATTAGAAAATAGGGTCAATTCCACTAACAGAGCCAGTGAGTTTTCTCACATCATCCTTGTAACTGAGTCAGCCAACATTTATTGGGCACCTACTGTGTGCCAGGGCCTGTGATAGAAAGAGAGAGTCACTCCCAGGGGCTCTCACTGGCTCAAGAGGTAAATGTGGGCTCTAGACTCAACCACCCGTCCTGTCCCATTCCCTGCCTGGGCCCCACCAGCTCCCAACTTTGCCCGCTGGCTTGGCACTAGGTCTCCCATTCTACACCTGTTTCTCCACCTGTCCCTTTTTTTTGAGGTCAGCCAAGACTGATGGGAATTTTCAAAAGGAGGTATATTAAGAGATTTAGGAAATTTAATTGGATATTAGCTAAACTTACTGTGGTAATCATTTCACAATATATACATATATCAAATCATTATGTTGTACACCTAAAACTAATGTATTGGTATATGTCAATTATATCTCTATTTATTTATTTATTTTTAAATTTTCTTTTATGGTCGTGCTGTGCAGCTTGCAGAATCTAAATTCCCCAACCAGGGATCGAACCTGTGCCCCCTGCAGTGGAAGCGTGGAGTCTTAACCACTGGACCACCAGGAAAGTCTCTCAATTTTTAAAAAAATTCAGAAAAAAAAAGAGATTTAGGGAAAATCAAAGAGAAATAAACCAGGAAATAAACATTAAGGAAGTTTTATTGTCTATGGTAGTAGTTTAAAAACAAAGGTTCAAGGGTTCTGAGGGTAGATCATCTGAGTTCAACATCCTGGCTCTACCACTTTACTAGCTTATCATGAGCAAGTTACTTACCTTGTCTGGGCTTTGGTTTCCTCACCTGTAAGATAATAATAGTACTTGTCTCTTGGGCTATTTTAATCATTAAAGTAGGTGATGCATGCTTAGTGCAGTGCCTGGCCAATAGTAAGTTCTTGACAAATATTAACTAAGAGAAAAAAACAAATGCACACCTACTTAGCCTTTCCTTAGTCCCTCTAGCTCTTCATTTTTTGACAAGCTGATCCCTCTGCTTGAAACATCTTCCTCTTCACTGCTTAACTCCCATTTAGGACTCCACTTAAATGGCACCACCCTTCAACCACCAGGTTAGGTGCCCCTCCTAAAAGGTCTCAGTTAAAAGCTTTTATAATATCCATGATATCCCTGTAATGCAGCCGTCATCCTAGCCTACTGTAACTGTGTGTTTGCCTTCTTCATCAGAGCGTGAGCCTTTCAGGACAGAGGCTATGCCTTTGTAGCTCTGTATTCCCCATGCCCTCCCCTACGCCTGGCACATAGCAGAGCACTCAGCCTCCAGGCCATTCCTTAGCCCTGCCTAGGATCTCCTCTACCTCCTGAAATCTGGTTCTGGGACCCTCTGGGTCTGTGCTGCCCCTTCCAGCCCTCAGCTGCCTGCCATGCTGCAGCCCCACCACCAAAGTGCCTCCCAGCTGGGCCTCAGAGCCCCTCCACAGAACCCCCCTCCTCCCCAGAGCCAGGCAGCCTGCACTGCCCTGCCCCATCCTGCAGAATGCTTTACACCTCCGGCCAAGCTGCTGACCTGTCTTAGACAGCCTTCCCAGCAGGTCCAGCTTCCCAGGAAAGCTTGGCTTCTACCAATGTGTTGTCTAGTTTCTGACCAAGAAACCATCTTCCTGGGACACTGTTTTACAACCAAGCTCTCCTCAGGACCCAAGACAAGGACCTCTTTTTCCATTTCCGTGTGTTTGAGGCCCTTTAATGACTGCTCCTTGCAGCTTCGTATTTGTACATGTAGCTCTTGGCTCATTTGCAGAAGGGGCTGAGCACAGAACACCCATGGGGAGGTGGTGCCTGGACTTTCGTGGGCCAGGGCTGGTCCTGTCCGGAGACCTGGAGCACCTGGAGGGCCCATCCACCCACCCACCATCTACTCTTTCTCCCCAAGCCTGTTAGAGGAATGTTCACTCTGAACAAGGCTGGGGGAGGGCTCAGCAGAGAAGGGAGGAGAGGGGGGTCAATGTAACCAGGGCTCAGATAGTGTGAAAAGAACAGGGCTGGGGACTTCCCTGGTGGCGCAGTGGTTAAGAATCTGCCTGCCAGTGCAGGGAACACGGGTTTGATCCCTGCTCCGGGAAGATCCCACATGCCGCAGAGCAACTAAGCCCATGAGCCACAACTACTGAAGCCCGTGAGCCTAGAGCCTGAGCTCCGCAACAAGAGGAGCCATCGCAATGAGAAGCCGGCACACTATAACGGAGTAGACACTGGTCTCCACAACTAGAGAAAGCCCGCGTGCAGCAACGAAGACCCAACGCAGCCAAAAAAATTAAAAATAAATTTAAAAAAAATTTTTTTAATTAGAAAAAAAAAAGAACAGGCTGGGACTCAGCTGGAGCTCCCCGTGAGCTGGATCACTGTGATGGTGGCTATGCCTCCTGTATCATCCCTGTGCATTTCCACCCATGAAGTTCCCTGGGAAAAGGCCAAGCTATCTCCTCCACGCTAAGTGGTTTGAGCAGGGAAAGGGCTGGAGTGGAGGGTTCAGGTGCTCAAGGAGGCAGGGGATCCTGCCTGGGACCAGCATGGAGATAGTGACTGGAATCAGGATACAGTAAATGGGGAGGGGTGAGAACCCTGAGCCTGACTTGAAGCCCACTCCCTACTGGCTGCCCCCCACTCCCAGCTCTCCTCAAGCTCTCTTGGCAGAATCTGAGTGTGGCCTCTCCAAGAAAGATTGCATGGGTGACCCCCAACATGGTCACTTTCCCAGGGCTCCCAGACTCTCCCTCAGGGATCCTGGGGAAGATTTTACAGACTTCCCTAATCTTTTGCAGCATAACACTGTCAAGTGCACGAAATTTCAGCCAGTAACAAAGGAACCTGATAACAGGCAGGGATGTTTTCTCCTACAGGTGCTTCAGTGATGGGGTGAGGGGTCACTGCTACGATGGGGGCAGTCTGCAGCCACAAGAAGCCTCTGCAGGCCGAAAGGCTTCACTCCAAGGTGGTGGGCAACTGAAGGTACCCAGAAGTTACAGCCTGAGAGGGCGATCCTGCCTACCCTCCCCACCCCCAGAAAAAGTGGGGAGATGGCACAGCAGTGGTGGGACGGCTGGCTGTTGGAGGGGGGAGAACTCCTTCAGTGATGGGGATCCCTGCTTGGAGTGAGTGGTCACGGAACTGATCACACTAGCTGAAGACACCTGCAGGGATGGGGGAGGGGGAGGTTTCTGCAGTGAAGTAGCGCTTTGCACAGGAAAGGGTCGGGCTTCTTGGGGGCTGGGGGTTCCTACGGTGATGGGGCCCTGGGGTTCGCTGCAGTGATGAGGGTCACTGCAGTGATGAAAAGCTGAGCCATTGTGGGGGTGAGGGGTGAGGGGGCAGGGGTGGGGTAATATCGGGATAGCTGGGGTTACTGCAGTGCTGGGGTGGGGGGACTGAAAATTTAGCCCCTCTGCTGCACTTGCAGAGCCCCTCACTTCCTGAAGGACGGAAAGGGTGGGGCCTCGAAGGCCTCCGCCCCGCACTGATGGGGGGCTGCGCGGGGCGAGGACGCGGTTCCTGCACTGCGGCGCCTTGCCTGGCTGGAGCGGCCGGCGCTGGCGCGGAGGCGGTACCGCGCCCGAAGGGGGCGGGGAGCAGCAGCCCCGCCGCAGCGACAGGCGGGGCCGAGGCCAGCTGGAGGGGCCGCCTTCCGAGCGGGGGTGGGACCGGCACCCACCGGGCCGACGCCCCTGGGTGGACTCAGAGCGGTCGCGGCGGGCGCCCGGCAGGTGTCCAGACTGAATGTGGCCCGGGTCGCAGAGGCGGCACCACCTATCCTGGTCCCGTCGTGGCGCCCAGAACTCCGCAGAGGACGCGACGGTGAGGCTGGGGCTGCCTGAGGGGAGGGGGACGATCCCCAGACCCAGCCCGCAGCATCCCTAGACAGTTCGGCTGTGCGGGCGCCGGCGACTGCAGCCCCCCTTCCCAATCCCAGATCACTTCTGCCAGGATGGGGAGAGGTGCTCTGGACGGATCCCAACTAATCCCTCTGCCCCAACACCTCTCCGGGTCTTGCCTCCGTAAGACCCCCTCCTTTCGCTTCCCATCTCGTTCTTCCCAACCCAATCCCCTCCACTCCGGCCTGCAGCCCGTCTCAGCACCCCTGTCAGTTGAGGAGCCCGAGAGAGAGAGAGGGACTGCGGCCCTTCGGCTCCCCGTCCCACCCCGCCCCTGCTATCCCTTGCTGGGCTGGGGGCACCCAGAAGGATGCTGGCCCTTTAAACCCTTGCTCCCCACCCCGAGCATCTTCCATCTCTCCACCCGCGCCACTTCCAACAGCTGGCAGCCTCGGGGAGCCCCGGGGGGCCGGCAGGTACTGGGGTGGCGGTGAGGCCCGGGAGGGTGTGATGGAACAGCTGCGACATTACCCACCCCCCACCCCTCCGCCCCTAGAGGAGCCGACGGCGGGACTGCTGGGCGCCCGTAGCGCCAGTTAAACATTAACCCTCCGCTCCCCGGGTCCCCGTGCTGCCTGGAGCTGCGCTCCGCCCCGGCTTCCCAGGTAACCGGCGAGGATGCCCATCCCGCCACCCCCGCTGCCTCCCTCCCCTCGCCACCTGTCCGCCGGGCCGGGCTCAGCCTCGCGCCCCCTGCAGGTCCGCGTCCCAGCGCCGGAGTTAGAGCCTCCCCGCCTGCTTTCAGGAGGGTGGGGCGGAGCGCCCTGAACTCACACTGCGCACCCCTCATCGAGCACCCCCTCCACCAGAGGCACCATGCCCGGCCTGTACTGCCCCTCCAGCTGGACGCCGCTGCCCCTCACGGACTCCTGGGTTCGGGCCTGCGCCAATGGACCCTGCCTCAGCCTGCGGGCCCGGCTCACCTACCACAACCCACAGCCGCAGCCTGTGGACGGTGAGGCCCGGGCGGGGGCGCAGGGTGGTGGCCAGCGCAAGCCTAGCAAGGTCCGACATCGCCTGTGCCCCCATCCCGCCCCAGGCGTGTTTGTGTACCCGCTGGCCGAGGCCGAAGTGGTTTCGGGCTTCGAGGCGGAGGCCGCCGGACGGCGCGTCTCCTTCCAGCTGCAGAACCGGCGCCGCTCGCAGGCCGCCTGCTGCCGCGCGGTGGGCCCCGCGCTGGGGGCCTCAACACCCCGCCGCTGTGCGCAGGGTGAGTCCAGGGCGCTCCCCGCCCCATCTCCCCGAAAGCAACCACACTTTAGTTCCTGCCCCCGCTCTGCATCCCGCCCCTCTCTGTCCCCCCTCCAGCCACTGGTTTTTTCATTCATTGACTCATCCCTTTATTCCACAGTAGAGGACTGGGCCCCTGACGTGGGCCAGGTGCTGGGGAAATGTGAACCAGGCCTGACCCGAGGTTTGCAGCCAGGTAGATAGACAAGGCAGGCAGTCTACACATCCCTCTCCCTCTGGAGCTTTAGCTCCTGAGCCTAGGACAGGGTTTTGGTCATCTCGGAGTCCCAGAATCCCAGCATCTGGCACAAAATGTGGCACAAAGAGGATCAGTGAGTGCTGGGTGAGGGGATGGAAGCCCACCCCTCTGCTAGGTTTTCTGGCTTGCACTTCATTCCTTTATTTATTTGTACATTCACTTGATTCCTGCACATGGGATTTACCATCTGGGTGAGAAGAGGGACAGAATTCAGTGGTGTTGAGAGTTGGCACAAGCCCAGCAGGTAGTTAGAGGCCAGAGTGAGCTCTGGGCTGAGGCCTCAGGAAAATTCTAGAAGGAAGTGGAGCTAGCATTTGACTGAAAGGAAGGGTGGGATGTAGTGATATGGAGAGGAGAGGAAAGGCACTCCAGGCAGGGGCAATCGTGTAAGCAAAGGTTTCGAAGTAAGTTATACTGGGTGATGGTAATAAAATACCTCATGTTTATAGTGATTCACAGTTGACAAAGCCCAGTCACTGATGCCACCTCTTTTGAATCCAGAGAGGTATGTAATGCAAGTGTTGTTCTCCTTCCCTCTTTTATAGGTGACAAAAGTAACAGCAATAGTCTCTTAAATGTTGGATGCTTCGCGTATATCATCTCATTCATTCCTCACCACAGTCCTTGACATATAATTATGACCCCCATTTTATAAATGAGGAAACCAAGCCTCCTCTAAACCAGAGAGTTACCAAAGGATAGAATTAGAAATCACAGAGTGGAGACTCAAAACCTGACACTCTGCTCTTTTCACTGTATCAGACTGTCCCAAGCCTCAGCTGCCTGGGATGGAAGCCCCTTTCTTCCTTCTTACCTTCCTTCTTTTCCTTCCATTTTTTTCTTCCCTTCATTTATTCAGCAAGTATTTTTCAAAAGAGTGGGTAAATGATTATTGTGGGGAAATGAGGTGAAGTAGGGCTGTAAAGGTAGGCTGGGGCCAGACCATGTAGGGCCTTGACCATCACTGTATACACCTGGCCATTTTCCCTTTAGCAGCAGTGGTGATGCCCATGACTCCACCCGTCCCCAAACAAACCGGGATCTAAGTAAAATGATGTGCTTGGTATGTAAATGTCCTCTAGCTAGCTTCCAAATAGATTACAGTTCCTGAATTCCTCTTGGGTAGAAAATTCTGGAGCCACACCTAGTGGGCAGTGGGGAGTCCCTGACCGTTCATGAGCAGGGAATTTGTGAGCAGGTGGGTACCAGGCTATGGGAGATGTCAGCGAGGGTTCTTTAGGAAGATGAGGCCCAAGGGTTGAACAGGCTAGAGCAGGTAAAGAAAGAGAGGCGGAGGGTATGGGTCCCCCAGGACCTTGGGGGTGGTGTGGACATGCCCCCTTCTCCTCCTCAGCCCTCTGTTAGCAGTGATGTCACTGCTGCCTTTCCTAATGACAGCCAGCTCCTTCTACCATCAACCTGCTTCTCCTTCAACCATCGTTCATCTCATGCCTCCATCCTGCATCACCAGTGCATTAGCCCAGCATCCCTCCAACCTCACAAAATCCCCCTTGCCCAAGCTCCCCTGACTCAGTGCCTGCTCCCACCCCCAGATTCCCCCATCTTGTCTGCTTCCAGCCCCCTCTGACCCCTTTCCTCACTCATCATAGGTCATCTTGTCTTGGATCTGGCCCAGGCCCGGTCCACACTGGTGCTGCCCACAGGCCTCATCGCCGCAGCCGGCACCATGACAGTGACCCTGCGCAGCAGCCGGGAGCTGCCCTCCAGGCCTGACGGGGTGCTGCGCGTGGCCCTGCCCTCCGTGCTCACCCCTCTGGCCCCGCCAGGCCCGCTGGGGCCCCCCAGGCCTCCGGGGCTCTGTGACGACAGGTTGGGCCTATGGTGATTCTCTTCGTCCCTCCCTCGGCTTCTCTGGGTCTAGTGCGGGTGAGGGGGCTTTGGCAGGGCGCCCCGGGGGATGGGCAGGGTGGGGAGGGGCTGAGGCCAGTCAGCCAGAGGGACTAGGGTCCCTGGTAATGGCCCAGTGACCCTCCTTGTGTTCCTTTCCAGCCCCACCAGCTGCTTCGGAATGGGCAGCCCTGAGGGGGATGGGCCGGCCTGGGAGGAGCCAGCTGCCCCTCGGGACGTGTTCTCAGGCCCTGCCCGTTGCCCGGCCCCGTACACCTTCTCCTTCGAGATGCTGGTGACTGGGCCATGCCTGCTGGCAGGTGGGTGCCCCTCCCAGCATAGCTGACTGGGAAATAACTGAAGGCTCAGGGATGGGAGGAACACAGGACAAAAAGAAGACAGGGACCTAAGCCTTAGGAACCTCTAGTCTCACAGTGGGATCACCCCCTGGCCACTTCCACACAACAAACACACCCCTAGGTTTGTCAGTGTCATTTGTGTATATCGCACTCCACTCGCCAATGAGAAGAGAGATACTTACAATGAGACCAGTCCAAGTGATGAAGTTGAGTTTTCTTGTGCACGAGGTGGAGGAGGATGTTAAAGCAGCAGCTGGCTGCTATATAACTGCTTAACCAGGCAGGAATACACCTGGGAATTCTCCTCCCGTCCATGAAAGCAGGTGAATCCCCCCTTGTCCACTCCATAGCTTGAACTCTGAGAGCTGAGCTGAATCAGTCATGATCCTGGCCCCCACCACTATTGCCTGGGAAGCTGATAGTTGTGCTCTCAGTACTGGCTTGGGGTGGGGCAATCATCACCTCTCCCTGCCTCTACATCCCTCAGGCCTGGAGAGCCCCTCTCATGCTCTGCGGGCAGATGCCCCCCCTCATGCCAGCTCTGCAGCCACCATCTGTGTCACACTGGCAGAGGGCCACCACTGCGACCGGGCCTTGGAGATCCTGCTGCACCCCAGTGGTGAGAGACTGGGACACACAGTAGGCCAGCTCTGACCTGCTTCAGGACCACCTGGGTAGCATTTTTCAAGTGTAGATTTCTGGACCCTAAGCCAGATGACTGAGTCATTTGTGAGGGTGGGCCTGGTGGTACAGGGAGGCCGGACCGGCAAAGTTCTCCCAGGACAGTGGGCCTGAGCAGTTGGGGTCTAGAGACAGGGACTTCCCTGACAGAGCTGTGTCCCCTTCTCCCCAGAGCCCCACCAGCCACACCTGATGCTGGAGGCCGGCAGCCTGAGCTCAGCAGAATACGAGGCCCAGGTGAGGGCCCGCCGGGATTTCCAGAGGCTGCAGCGAAGGGACAGTGAGGGGGACCGGCAGGTATGGCTGCCTGGGGTCCTGGCCTGGCCCCTGGTCCCACTTCTGGCTGTGTTAGTGCAGGAGGAGCAGGCGAGCAGGCTTACGTTGGGATGGGCCGGGGGCTTCTGCTCTCAGCAGGAGCTCTCAGTAGCTGCCACCAGCCTCCCAGAGGACTGATGAGTATTTTCACAGGAGGGCCCGCTCAAGTGTCCCTGGAATGTGTCTCGGAGGATTGGGGGTAGGACTGACCCAGGCAGAGGACAGCCACTCGTCTCTGCCCCTGCTTTTATTCAGATGACTACAAAAGGGTGCCCCCTCTGGGTGGACTGGATTGAGAAAGTCTCCGGGGCTAGGTCCTGCTGCCAGCCTAGGTCGGAGTTGCACTCAGCCTGGCCCAGGATGACTCGGGGCTCCCATGCTCAGGTGTGGTTCCTGCAGCGACGCTTCCACAAGGACATCCTGCTGAACCCCGTGCTGGTGCTGAGCTTCTGCCCGGACCTGAGCTCCAAGCCTGGACACCTGGGCACAGCTACTCGGGAGCTCCTCTTCCTATTGGATGGCAGCAGCATGGCACACAAGGCCTGTGGGAGCACGGTGTGGGCAGGCCTGGGGTTGGGTGCAGCAGTGGGTCTGAGGTGGGCTGGGGGGCAGCCTCCCGAAGACACACATACACACACACACCTCTCTCTCCTTCTCATGCTCATACATACATGCATTTCTCCCAGATTCCAAGAGCCTCTTTCATATGTAAAGTTACATTCAGTCACACCGAATCTCAAACCCAAGGATTCACATACACCTCCAGGGTCACATACACAATCATCTCTCACACAGAGTCTCCCTCACATGCCAGGGTCTCACTTACAGTCTCACACACACAGGGCCTCACCCAGATTACCCCTCATTTTACACATGGACTGGAGAAAGCAAGCAATCTGGCATCCCTTGTTCTCTACCGGTGCCAATGGGGCCTGCCTCACCCTGCCCTCCCTGGCTCTCCCCAGGATGCCATCGTTTTGGCTGTGAAGTCGCTCCCGCCCCAGACACTCATCAACCTGGCCACGTTTGGCACATTGGTGCAGCCCCTCTTCCCAGAGAGCCGGCCTTGCAGTGATGTGAGTGTGGCCCGGGGCTTTGGGGGCCTAGCCAGAGGCGTCTCAGCCAGTGTGGCCCAGCCCATGTCCTTCTCCTCCAGGAAGCTGTGCAGCTGATCTGCGAGAGCATTGAGATGCTGCAGGCTGCGGGCGGCCCCCCGGACGTGAAGTCTGCGCTGGACTGGGCCCTGGGGCAGCCCCAGCACAGGGCCCACCCTCGGCAGCTGTTCCTGCTCACCGCTGCCTCGCCCATGGCTGCTGCGACCCACCAAACCCTGGAGCTCATGAGGTGGCACAGGGCAGCAGCCAGGTAGGATGGAGTGGGCAGGGCCAGGTTCCTGAGATTGGCCTCCTAAGGAGGCTCCGGGAGGTCACAGCTGCTCCCCTTCTCTTGTCAGGTGCTTCTCCTTTGGGCTGGGGCCTGCCTGCCGCCAGCTGCTGCAGGGTCTGTCTGCCCTCAGCAGGGGCCAGGCCTACTTCCTGAGGCCTGGGGAAAGGCTGCAGCCCATGGTGAGCTTGAGCCTGGGCCCTGTTCCCTATTCGTCTAAGTCCTCCTCCCAAGTTGCACTGAGTCTGAAACAGAACCTGGTCAGGTCGTGGGGTCTCTAGGCACCCTGCTGTGGGGTGCTGCAGGAGGCCAGAGGTGTGGGAGATATGGCCTCTGACTGCTCCCCAAATCTTGCTCTCAGTTTTGTCCGGGTACTAAGCCATATCTTTGAAAAGCCTTGCCTTATCCACGTGCCACAGTTCAGGCCAGGAGAAGCACCGAGCCCTGAGCACTGAACACTCAGTCCCCTTGCTTGTTCCTACCCCCATTCCTTCCCCCAACCCCAGCCAGACCCTGCTCCCCTCAGCCAGGGGCTGGGTAGATGGCATCAGCAGAAGGGCAGCCTTCCCACTCTGTTGGCTGTGTGGCACCTCTTTCTCTCCCATGGCCTCCCTCTGGTCACTCCTCACAGCTGGTGCAGGCCCTGCGGAAGGCACTGGAGCCCGCGTTGAGCGACATCTCTGTGGACTGGTTTGTGCCCGATGCGGTGGAGGCGCTGCTGACGCCCCGGGAGATCCCAGCGCTCTATCCCGGGGACCAGCTGCTCGGTTACTGCTCGCTCTTCAGGGTGGACGGCTTCCGGTCCCGCCCCCAAGGGGTAAGCCTGGGCTGGGGTGTGGGAGGTGGGCCTGGGATGGCTGAAGCCCCTGCATCTCTGCAAAACCCATTTCCTATTCCCTGTGCCTCTCTCTGCCAAACGCTCCTACTGCTACCCACTAGACCTCCTTAGAGACCATACTGGGTCCCTCAAGGTGACTGCGGCCTGCCTCCCTCATAAGGTCTTCCACTGAGCTGTCCTGTAAAATGCTACCCTTGGTCACTAAAGCACACAGTTACAGAGAACAGCGCCAGCATTAGTTTCAAGGTTTTTGTCGAAACTTGCTCATTACTTCACACAGTGCCCTGCAAAAAGCACCATCTGGATTATTTCCTGTAACATTCAGGGACAGACAGAGCATTGTCTAGATTAAATCTCAGATCCCAACTCTGCCATGTACTAACCATTTGATTTTGGACACGTCACTTAACTTCTCTGAGCCCATTTCCTTGTACTGATTTTTTTCATAAGGTTGTAATTAGAAGTCATAACATGTGTGCTCTTGGTAGGATACTTGACACATAGAAGGAGTTGGATAAATGATTGTTATTTTTATTATGAAAAGCTTTATCTCTCTAGAAGAACCAAGCATGCTTCCTCCTTTTTGGTCAGGAGAGCTGTATAATGGACTGTTTGTCTTTTTCCCTGGCTGCCAGGAAGCTCAGGGCCAAACCTGAAGCTCAGCCACAGCAGCTCTAGTAACCTTATGGTCAGCATGTATGCTTCCTCTTTCCTTAGTACTGGGCTCTCACTTCTGGTTTATTATCTTTATTGCCTCTTGCAGTGAGCCATCTTAAATCCTGTTTGGAAAGAGGTAGTGTATAACTATAATCAGTTGTTGTTTCCCCCCCCCCGCCCCCAACGTCTATCCCTCTCCAGGGCCAGGAGCCTGGCTGGCAGAGCTTGGGCAGCTCCGTGTTCCCATCCCCAGAGGAAGCACCATCTGCCACCAGCCCTGGCACCGAGCCCACTGGCACCTCAGAGCCACTGGGAACAGGCACTGTGTCAGCAGAGCTGTCCAGCCCATGGGCTGCTGGGGACTCAGATCGGAGTGAGTGCCTGAGTGTATGTGTGCTGGAGGAGGAGTGGGCAGTGGGAGGGGCCAGGGCTGGGATCTATTCTCCTGCCTCCCAGTAGGTGCTGATGCTCTGACAGACCCAGTCACGGACCCTGGACCTAACCCCTCTTCAGACGCAGCCATATGGCGCCGCATCTTCCAGTCCTCGTACATCCGGGAGCAGTATGTGCTTACCCACTGCTCTGCCAGCCCAGAGCCAGGCCCAGGCTCCACAGGCAGCAGCGAGTCCCCCGTCTCCCAGGGCCCTGGGTCCCCCGAAGGCAGTGCTCCCCTGGATCCCCCTTCTCAGCAGGGCTGCCGCAGCCTGGCCTGGGGAGAATCTGCTGGCTCCCACTCCTGCCCCCTGCCTCCACCCCCACCGGCTCCAGTCAAGGTGAGATTCAATCCACATCCATCTACCATGTATCCAGCAAATATTTACTTACCATTGGCTGTATGCCATAAACTGTGCAGTGGTTACTATTAAGTCTACCTGAAGAAATAGATGGGTAGTGATGGTATAATGTATAATGATGATACCATGCAACATACATTGATGAGCACAGGGATGTGGCTTTATGGGGGTTCAGAGTCAAGGTGATTAACCCTGTCTGAGGGAGTCAGGAGAGCAAGAGCCACCTCTGGAAGAATAAGAAGTTAGCTAGGCAAAACGGGAGAAGACATGAATAAAAACAGACAAGCAACAACCTCAATTGAGACCTAGGCATGGAGTGAGACGACGCTGGGAAGGGGGTCAGGGGCCAGAAGGAGTCTGGCCTCACCCCTAAGGGTGGTGAGCAGCCATCCAGGGTTTCAGACAAAGGGGCATGTGGCCAGCTGTGTATGTATGTCTGATGGCCAGGAGCTCTGCATTCCTTGACCATTGGACCCCCCCCCCCCTCACATGCAGACTGGGGCCTTGAGTGCTGAGGTGTTGGGCCGTCGACGCAGAGCGGCTCTAACTGGCCGAAGCCTCTCATCCCCCCCAGGCCGGGTGAACTCAGTCCCTGGCCATCTCCGGCACCCCTCTCTGGGGGTAGCACCAGATGGGCCAGGCCCTGAGCCAGGGCAGCTGCTGGGACAGGGCCTGGATGACTCAGGTAAGGGTTATGGGGAGCTGGGTTCTGACACCAAGTAGACCTTGGGGAGGTGGAGCCAAGGGCACCCCACTGCCCCTGCTCCTACCATCGTCTCTCCTCAGGAAGCCTGCTCTCCCCAGCCCCCATGGACTGGGACATGTTGATGGAACCACCCTTCTTGTTCACGGCTGTTCCCCCCAGTGGGGAGTTGGCCCCTCCAGCAATACCACTGCCTCCCCAGCCTCCACGCTGCCATGTGGTGATCCGGGCCCTGTGCGGGGAGCAGCCTATGAGCTGGGAGGTGGGCGTTGGGCTGGAGATGCTGTGGGGGCCTAGGGACGCTGGCTCACTGCCTCCGTCACCCCCTGAAAGAGAAAATGCTTGGGACCAAGCACTCCATCGACTGACAGCGGCTTCCGTGGTCCGGGACAACGAGCAGCTGGCTCTCCGAGGACGGGGCGAGACCAGGGCTGACCGGGGTGAGTTGCTGGTGGCCCCAGTCAGGGCTCAAGGAGTGAGCAGAGGCACAGGTCCGTGGGATCACTCGCTATACCTCACCTTGCTCACAAGTGATTTGAGGAGGCTCACCCACATTGTCAAGAAAAAAAAATTAAGCAGGGCAATGGGGAAAAAAGGGATAATAAAAGGAAGCAGAGAATGAGATTATATCAAAGATGCACACCATGAGGTTTTGTGCCCTTGCAAGCATGGGACCCCAAACTGGCAAGCTTCCTAGCAGCCAACAGAGAGGGAATTTCATCTTGTAATGATTCACAGTGCCCATAGCATAAAAACAAATCTGTCATTTAGGAAGATTATTAAAATTAAATAAAGTTAAAATGTCAGTTCTTCAGTTGCACTAGCCACACTTCAAGTGCTTAATAGTCACATGGGACTAGTGGCTACTATACTGGATCATGCAGATGTAGAACATTTCCATCATTGCAGAAAGTTCTGTTGGGCAGTGCTGAAATGAGTGGATGGAAAAGGTACCACAGTCAATGCCTCCTCTGGGCTGTATCCAGAATGTTGAATTTGTGGGTGGCCAGGGGCCTAGTCTTGCTACACGTGGTTGAGTGTTCAGCCTAACCACTTCTTGTCAAAGCTGAGGAGTCTGAGCTGACCCTGAGAAGGAACTCCACTCTGTTCAAAAGTGGACAGAAGGCTAGGAATTCCCTGGCGGTCCAGTGGTTAGGACTTGGTGCTTTCACTGCCGGGGCCCGGGTTCAATCCTTGGTCGGGGAACTACTAAGATCCCGCAAGCCTGGAGGCACAGCCAAAACAAAACAAAACAAAACAAAACGTGTACACAGGGAGAAGCTATGGGAGCACTGAGATTTTTTTCTGTGAAGCCCTTTGTAGAGAGTGGGTGCTGGGAGCGCACCCCCCTCCCAGTCAACATGTGGCTCCTTGGCTTTGCAGGTCATGCCCGGAGGTCCTGGCTCCGAGCCCTTCAGACAAGCAAGGTCAGCTCTGCCCCTTCCTGCTTTACTTGCCCTGTAGCTGTGGATGCTACCACCAGAGAGGTCCTACCTTCAGCCCTGCAGGTGCAGAGCTCAGGTAGGTAAGGTCCCTTCCAGGTGACCTCCCAGGTGCCGGTTCCCATCTCACTGGCCACCCTCCGAGACATACCTCACCCGTCTTCTGTGCCCCTGCAGAGCCAGCCGAACCCCCGGGCACCCCTCCTGCCTCTCAAGGTCATCTAGATGCAGCTCCTCTGCCCACAGTCGTCCACTCTAAAGGTAACACTCAAATTTGGGTAAATGGTAGGGACCAACCAGGCTTAGGGACCACCACTGAATGGCTCCAGTTCAGGATCTAAGGGAGGCTCTCTGGCAGGCGGCTGGGAGCCGGACCAAATTGGCAACTCCAGTTCTGCTTTGGGGGACCACGCAGCCCCCATCAGAGGTCCTCATCGTCTGCCCCCCGAGCCTCCCTCTCGGCTCAGCCTGGGCCATCGGAAGGCCAGAGGCCCAGACAGCCATAGACTCTGCAGCCCCAACACGGGCCACGCCAGTGACAGCAACAGTGAAGGCAGCAACCACGACTACCTGCCCTTGGTGAGGACTCGGGAGGTGGAGGGTGGCGCTGCCAGGGCCAGGGCGCTGTCTCAGCTCAATTCTCCCCCCACCTCCTCTCTCCTCAGGTGCGCTTGCAGGAGGCGCCCGGCTCCTTCCGCCTAGACGCGCCCTTCTGCGCAGCGGTGCACATCTCTCGGGAGCGCCTGTGCCGCGCCTCGCCCTTCGCTGCGCATCGCGCCAGCCTCAGCCCCACCTCGGCCTCCTCTCCCTGGGCACTGCTAGGCCATGGTGCTGGCCAGGGTGACAGTGCCACGGCCTCTTGCAGCCCATCCCCCAGCTCGGGCTCCGAGGGTCTAGGCCAGGTGGACAGTGGCCGGGGCTCAGACACCGAGGCCTCGGAGGGGGCGGAAGGGCCTGGTGGTGCCGACCTGCGGGGCCGGACTTGGGCCACTGCTGTGGCGCTTGCGTGGCTGGAGCACCGCTGTGCCGCGGCCTTCGGCGAGTGGGAACTGGCGGCAGCTAAGGCTGACTGTTGGCTGCGGGCCCAGCACCTGCCCGACGGCCTCGACCTGGCCAACCTCAAGGCCGCAGCCCGGGGTCTCTTCCTGCTGCTGCGCCACTGGGACCAGAACCTGCAGCTGCACCTGCTGTGCTACAGCCCAGCAAACATGTGAGGGTCACCGGTTGCTCTGGCTGGCACCCCCCCAACAAACTCAAGTCACTGCCACCCAGAGCCGGCCTCTTGGTGCTGGGAAGGGGTGGGTGACAGTCCGCCCCTACTGCTTCTCATTCCCTTCACAAAATCCTCTTGCCCCACAGAAAGTGCCTGCCTGTGCTCTCTCCTGCTCCTCCCACCCCATGCCCCTTCCCCTCTGAGCTCTGTGCAGTGCAGTAGAAGGGGAGAGAGCCACAGTCCCTAAATCCTATGCAATAAAGTGCCTCTTAGGACTGTCTGAATGAGTTCTTTATCTGCCGCGTGCCCGTCCCTCACAGCTTGGTCCAGGCACCTCCACGTAGGCTGCACAGAAGTGGACTTCGCAAAGTTTATTGGGAAGGGCACACAGTCCATCCCCATCCAGGGTCCTGAGAATAGACTGGAGGGGAAGAGATGGATCTCAGTGGGCTTTCTTGCTGTGCTGGATGGTCTTGGGGAAAGGCTGGGGGCCCAGCCAGAGCTGCAGCAGGATGACAGCATGGCACACGTGCAGGGCACCAGAGCTGCAGGACGTGGATGGGTATGTGTTCCAGGAGAGCTCAATGAGCCCCAGCACCAGCAACCTGGAGATGAGAAATAAGCTCCAGGTCTGTCCAGGTTCTAGGCCTGCAGCACTTCAGCTCACCCCCTGCCCCTCCGTGGTCATAGTCTTGGGATGAGGAGCTCCCTACCCCTTCCCACGCCCCCAGGTTGTCCCAGCTGGTACCTGAGCAGGTGTGTGAGCCAGCGTGCAGGCGTGGCCCACAGGAGGTAGGGCAATGTGTGGAAATACCAGACGTAGAACTGGTAGTGAAGGGAGCGGCTGAAGCAGATGCCAATGAAGTTGGAGGTGAAGAGGGCAGAAACAATCTGTATGCGGTGGTCAAGGCCAAGGGCAGGAGCAGAAGGGGTAGGGAGGTTTCAAAGCAGAGGGACAAAAGTTTTGGGGTCAGATAGCTCCTTGGCTCTGCTGTTCCTAGATGCATACCTTTGGGCAAGTTTCTTAACCTCTCTGGACCTATTCCTCAGTCTGATGTGGAGGCAGTAATATCTAGAGCCGTAACGCCTAACGAGTCGTCACTTACTAGCTATGTGACCTTGGCAAATTACTTAACTTCTTAAAGCCCTAATTTTCCATCTTTAAAATCTGTAAAATGAGGATAAAACAGAGTCTCTTGTGAGCTTTAAATGTTAGAATGTATGTAAATCTCTTAGGACAGCACCAGGCAGAGAGTGAGCACTCATAATGGTAACTCAATAATATTTAGAATAAAGAATAAAAAATGCTTAAATATGTAAAGTGCTCAGCACAGTATTGGTAAGAGCTCTATGAATGGGCCCTGTAGCTATTACTGCTACCTCCTTTTCCCTCTCCCAGGTCACCAGCCATGCAGGGCTAGTTGACCAGGACCCCAACTTCAGCTGGAGAGGGCAAGACTTACCTTCCCATGATTTAAAGGATATGGTTGGGGGTGAGGGGCTGGGGTGGAACCTTCCTTTTGGAGGGATCCTTCAGCAGTGACAGGATACTTTCTCCTGTCCTGGGGAGAAGCCATTGAGATACTTATCAAGCCCTCAATGTGGGCCAAGCGGAGCTCAACATCTCCCCATGCAGCCCCTAAGGCCTAGGCCCTTCACTCATTCCCCCATGTCTGCTCATGAAATTGCTCCCCTTTCTCACCTGTGCCACCTGCAGAGGGCAAAGAGCAAGAGCAGGGTGAGGTGGGCAGTCAGAAGTGCCAGGTGGAAGGCACGATGCAGGAAGAGGGCCTCGGGGAGGAAGCGCCAGTTCACGGTCCAGCGGAAGAGAAACTGGCGGCCAAGGTCAAAGGAGCGGGATACATAGCCGACGGGGTTCTCCAGCAGGAAGGGTAGCCCCAGCACCACCTGAGGATGGGTGTGATGTCAACAGAGCTGCCCAGGCTCACCCTCAGCCTCATGCTAATCACTGAGAGGAGGGGGAACAGGGTATAGGTCTCAGAGGTTCCCTAATTCCCACTAGGAATAGCAAGAAAGCCAGCCCACCCACCCAGACAAGAGCCTTGGGCCAAAGAAGCAGGTAATAACAGTGCTTTAAGTTTGGATTCACCAAGTCATAAATGCGCAGAGTTAGAAAGGCTCTCAGAGACCATGTAGTTCAACACCCTTGTTTGACAGCTAAAGAAACCAAAGCCTAGAGGTGGTGGCTGCCCAGATCAGAATCAACTCCAAAACTCTGTCTCTTGGCTTTGAGGAAGTCTCAAGGATGAAAGGAGGCCAGACAGAGTGGCCTCTGCTTCATTAGAAAGGGGAAAGGCTAAGGAGGGAATACCTGAAGGACAGCACAGATGCCCAGCTTGGGGAGGGCCCCACGGAGGCCAAATTGCGTGAGGAGAAGGAATAGTAACCCAGGGGCGAAGAGCAGCACGTTCATCTTCACAGAGACTGCCAGGCTGCAGTGGATAGGGGAGAGGAGGGTGGAGATCAGCTCCAGGGCCATGCACCCCACCCAAAGATGTACAGCCCACCATCACCACAGCAACTCCTCCCCTCCCCTGCCAGCAAGCTCCAGGCAGAGGGTGAGCACTCGTACTCAGAACTGCTGGAGGGAGGATAAGGCAGCCTGGGAGGAGGCTGGGAGTAGGGTGCTGATACCCTGTCTCTACACTCAGACTGAGTGAGCAAATATATATTGAGTATTTAGAAAGTGCAATGACCAACTCCAACAGCAGATGCTGTCTGGAGGGAACAGAGGATGGGAAGAGGGTGTGTGTGTAGGGGACCTGGGGGTGAAGACTTTCTACACATCCTGGACTCACCTAGTACGGCCCTAACTGACCTACACTGTCTGGCCACTCCCTTACTTCCTCTGCTGCAGAAAATTGGGGAGAAAGTGATGGAATACAGAAAATGAAAGAGGGGGCCAGAAGGGAGGGGTGTTGACCTGAAACAGCAGCAGCCCCAGCTCCAGCGCTGGGCCAGCAGGAGGTTGATACTGAGGAAGAGCAGCACCATGGCCACTGGGTCATTGAAGAGCCGCAGCACAAAGATGGAGTGGACACGGTAAGAGGCACAGCACATGAAGAAAAAGACGAAGGGAGGTACCTGAGAGGTGGGCACAGTGGGGAAAAAGGTCAGCTCACCAACCCTGAACCATCCCCACTCCCCAGCCCTCCCAGTTTGGGGCCCCCTGTTCCTGGTAGTGAGGACTCACCTTGCAGGTCTGGTGGTAAATCAAGAAGACAAGCAGCAAAGTGGCCAGGTAGAGCACAGCGAAGATGTGCTGGGCCATGCGGATGTCAGTGCCCCGGCCAGTGGCATAGTATAGCCCCATGAAGATGTACACAAAGCCAGCTGGGTACCTGGAAGAGGAGAAAGAACGTGAGTCTGGGTCAAGCTATCCGGCCTGGCATCCAGTCAGCTCCTCCCATCCTCACTGAACCGCCTATCCCCACTCACACAAGAGGTCCAGTGTCACCCCGCAGTTGAGTATAGTCATAGGTGCCGTTGATGACGCCCTCCACCTCAGCCATGTAGGCTTTCCAATCAATCTCTGTATCTGGAAAAGGACAGGACGATGTAGTTACTTCCAGGTTCAGAATTTCTCTGCCTCAGCCCATCAAAGCACAGAGTTCCAGCTCATCCTCGGGACTTCTATCATAACCCCTTCTCTAAAGGTCTATCTGACATTCTCTGGGTGAACCCAGGTATCTCATACTCAAACATGTCTGTAATGGAACTCATAACCTTCCACTCCAAATCTGCTCCCCTTCCTGGGTTCCATGAATGGTACCATTAACCTCTCAGCTGCTCAAGTCACAAACCTGGGAAACACCTTTGATACTTCCTTCTCTTTCATTTCCAACCCCCAGTCACCAAGTCCTGCCTATTCTTTATCCTAAATATCTCTACTATCTCATCCTTCTCTGCTATCATGCACTCAAATTTGGGCCTAACATAATCTCTAGCCACAATGGTGCAAGAGCTCCCTAACTAGGCTCCCAGCTTCCACTTTCACCCCACTACAATATATTTTCCACCCTGCAACCAGAGAGCTCATCCTATAATAGAAATCATATCACATTTCTCTGCTTAAAACTCTTCAATGATTCCCCAAGGCTCTTAAGATAAAGACCAAATTCTATTCTTCCCATTTTTAGAAGGTGCAATTATGAATTAATAAGGTTAAGTGACTAGCTCAAGAACAGTGAGCTAGGAAGGGTAGAGTTGAGATTGGAACACATGGAGCTCTAAATTCTTAACCACCATGCTAACTATCTCCTTAACACAGCTTACAGATTCCTTCATGATCTTGTCTCGACTTCTGCAATCTCATCTCTTAGTACTACCCTCACTTGATTTCTGTGTTCCAGCTCTAAAAAAATTCTTTCAGTTCCTCAAAGGAAATAGACTTTCTCTTTTGATAGGAGCTCTTTGATACAGGATTCTCTCTGCCTAGAGTACTCTTCCCCCCCACCCCTTTTGTCTCTTTCCTCAAGGAACTAGCTCTTACCTTTCGAGGAGGACTCTTGGAAGCCCTCTCTGACTCCTCAAGTCTGCATTAAGTGCCCTCCTATGTCCTTTATAGCACCCTGTCTACTACCAACATGATGAATATGATGTGTTGTAATTTTCTGTTATCTTTGTCCAGGCCCACACACGCAAGTAGGAAATGTGTCTATCTTTTTCACCACTATACCCTTGGTACCTAGCATAGTGTAAGCCATATAATAAGCACTCAATAAATATGTATTGAATTAATGGTCTTTAGCAAGTAAGCCTTAAGTCCAGTGTTTTCAGCCTGGAGAGGAGTCACCAATAATGCCAAACGGACTCAAACGGTCACAAAATGCCATCACTGAGAAGAGACTTCCAGACCTCAGAATTGAACAGATGAGAAGATTGAGACCCAGCAAGGGAAGTGACGTGTCCAAAGCCACAGAGACAAGCAGCAGCAGCAGCCATTAACTTGGACCCAGGTTTTCTGGGAGGGATTAAGATCGGGTTTGGCTCTCCACGGAGCAGGCTTGGGATTTGGGTAAAAGATACGGGTCTGCAACTGATGACTGAGTGGATCAGGGGTCTAAGTCTGAGCTCCGAAATGTGGGTCCCAGTTTTGGTCGGGGGTTCGGTCCCCCTTCCCACCCTCCCCTCCCCCTCGGCGCACTCACATGCCACCCTGTGAATGACCCAGAAGGTGATGCCCACCTCCGCCAGGCAGAGGCAGGCGGCCACCAGCAGCGTGTAGCGCGGTTCCAGCAGCAGTAGGCGCCGCTCTTGCCAGGCGCGCCGCAGCCACTGCCCGCACAGTCCCACCGCCCGAGCTGCGGGACCTGCCCGGCCGCGCTTCCTCAGGCCTGCCGCCATCTTGAAGGTGCGCCACACTTGCGGGCCCGCTACCCCGGAAGCCCGAACCTTTGGTACTTAGGTTCCGCTTCCCGCGCCGCGTGCCCCAACGGACCGAAGGCTGACTGGAGTTGCCGGAGTCCTTATTTACTCCACTAAAATCTAGTTCTTCCACATCTGTCTCCCCTGATGGACTGCATGCTCCATACGAGCAGGAATAGTCTTACTCCTCAGTACATACTTAGCCCTGGGCACACAGGAGCTAATGTGGATCGAACGTTTGCCCAGAAAAGTAACATTCCTGCCCACGCCATGTCTCTCCCCCCCTCCTCCGTACCTCCCCCGCCTAGCATAACACTTCGCCTATGTTGGTAATAGCTGCGTTCATGCCAGTCTTTCCTGGAGAGCACGACCTCTGTCCGCGCTACTCCCGCCACCCCCCAGAGCCTTCCGGGTGCTCAAAACTAGGAAGAAATGAATGTTTCATTAATTTTCAGACTTCTTAATGGAAGGAGCCAAACTGAAAATATGAGAGGGGCAATGACGAGCCGGAGTGAGCCTGACACCATGAGTGTGGCTCTCAGAAGTTAGTGATCAGCGGATCCAGAGGATTCAGGGTCTGGACGATATTATTTCCCCACCCGGAGGATTCTTCCAAGCGCGCTTAGCAGAGGACGGAAGTTCCACGTGTTTATATTGAGCAACTGCTGGTGCTGGGCGGAGACACAAAGGCCGCGCCTCCTATATGCAGCCATTCCAATTGGCTACATAAGGGGTCAAGCCCCACCCAGAGGTAGGGGCCAGTTGCCTTCAAGGCCCGGCAGCCGCAAGCATGGCCTGTCCAGGGGCCTGGGCGCCGCTGCCGGAGTTACCAGAGAAGAACTACGGGTACCGCGAGGTCCAGTACTGGGACCAGCGCTACCGGGGTGCTGCCGACTCTCCTCCCTACGAGTGGTTCGGGGACTTCTCTTCCTTCCGTGACCTCCTAGAGCCGGAGCTGAGGCCGGAGGACAGTATCCTCGTGCTAGGTGGGTAGTCCCGGGGCTGCCCAGCCCAGGTGGAGCTGGTTGGACTGGCCCCGCCCCTCGCTCCTGCCTGCTCCTCTCAGAGGACTCCCCAGTCAGAAGTCAGGATCCAGTACCTTTAGAATCTCGGCAGTATTTAGCCAGGGCAAACAGGAGCCAAGAGATTCTTAGTCCGGGGACCCCCAGGAGAAAGACAGTCTCTCTGAGTCTGAGTGTGGTAGGTGACCCATGACCCCTTTCCGGACCCTGGGGAGGCAGCCTCGAGCACTGGAGAGTTCACAGTAACTAGTTCAGGTCCCAGCGCTAGTTGACTGTAGGACTTAGGACAAATCATGAACCTGTTCTGAGCCCCGGATTCACTTCTAGAAATGGGACTGCGAAATCAAGTCGGATAAGGCACGTGCAGGCACCTCGAACGCAATGCCTAGCGCTTTTCTGTGTGCACTACTGGGCACCATGAGCCATTGTCACCTAGAGAGTTATCTCTTGACTCTCCAAGCTCTAACTGAAACTTGGTCCTATGTCGTCGTCGTCCCCACCACCCCACCCCACCCCCATCCCACCGTGTGCAGTGAGGATGAGGACAGCTCCCTCTGAGGGGAGATTGCAGCCGAGATTGGTGTGATTCCCCAAAAGGAACACGTACTGGGGTTTCAGGTGGGGCTCTGAGAGGTCCACCTGCCCCCCTTGGGGTTCTCTTCCACTGCCAGCCTTGGGGGCTCCAGTGAAGTTTGATTAAACAGCGGATTTCCTTCCAATTATAGTTTTTATTTTGCTATTTTTAAAACCATGTATTAAGTGAAATATTTCACATATATGAGACATTTATAATACAGTATATATGTAAGATATAAATAATAACTTGAATGTGTGTGTATACCCTACTCGGTTTGAGAAATACAGCATTCCTAGGACTAGAAAGTGCTTAAGAACTTGAACCCTGGAGGCAGCTAATTATGTAGGGATCTCAGCACATGCCATCTTAGCTGTGGAATCATGGGCAAAATACTTAAATTTCTGTGCCTCCATTTTCTCAGCCTTAAAAAAAAAAAGTAAGAGTACATACTTATTTATCAGGTTTTTAAGATGATTGAGTGAGTATGAAAGATAACTAGAAAAAAGCCTGACAAAATAAAAAGCCTTGTATATCCAAGGTTTTCTGCGTGGTCCCCCAAACCTCTTCCCCCCAGAGGTAAAACCGCTCTTGAATTTTGTGGCTTTAAACCATTGCATTTATTTATAGATTTACCATAGATCTATGTTTTTCAAGCTTTAGTGTAATAACCTGGAAAACTGGACCCCACCCTGAGTATCTAATTCCAGGGATGGTCTAAGGCAGGTCCCGGGGTCTGTATTTTCAACAAGCCCACAGGCTGATTCTCATGCTGGTAATTGGCAGAGTAACACTGCCTTAAATTCTGCCGGACTGGGAGATATCCTTTTCTGGATAGAGGAGGGAAAAGTCTAAAAATCAAAAAGAAAAACTTTCCAGACAGGATTCCCAAGATCTAAGAACAGGACCCACAGCTTGGGGGGGTACCCTATGTTACACTCCACCTAAACAAACAAATTGAACACCTACCTGGTAGGTGCTAGGGAATGTGGTGAGCACTTTCTAACTTATTTAATCCTCATGGCAACCCCTAGAGGTTAGTGATAAATATTATGAGAACTACTGTAGGTTAGGGTTCAGTAAACTTTTTCTGAAAAATGGCCAAATAGTAAATATTTTAGGCCTTTCAGGCTATACAGTTGGTGTCACAACTAGAAAATGGTGATGGTTGTTATAATAGAATCTTCAGTATGGAGCTACTGGGAAAATAAATGAGATAATCCTTATAAAGTACTTAGCATGGGACCCAGTGTTCAAAAACTGTTAGCTATCATTATTATTATTGAAAATGGGAGTCAGAGAGGCACTGTCTCCAGGACTGCTTGGAGAAAGAGTACCTTGCCTGAAGACTTGTGTCTGGTCCCTATGGCTAGATTCCTCATTACATAGATGAGTGCATGTGGCTGTCCCAGTTTTGCTGTCATTATACTTCTCTGATTCTCTCTTCTTGCTTGACTCCATGCTCTGTAGAATCTTCTGATTATAATTTGGCTTCAATTTGTATTTCCTATAGAGACACAAGGGACTGACCAGAGGATTGACTGTCCAGACCCCATGATGGCTATTTTTTCCTATTATAAATTAGCGAATTAGTATTCTGGTTTACACTTGAGTCTCTTGGTGTTGGGATAGCATCCACATAGCTCTGGGCTCCCATATGATGGGTTCTTGGATCTGGCTCAATTCTCCAGAGCTCTGCTTCCCTAAGGCCCCACCTAGGGAAGCAGTGGCGGTTCCAAACCTCATCTTAGTTGTTAGCCCCAAATCACTGCTTTGTAGGCATAACTGGCCCGGTGGTCAAGTTTTATTTTCCCTTCATCTTTAATAAAGTTGTTTTGGGACATACCATTCCTCTACCAAAGGGAACGAAGGAAGGAAATTTGGGTTTGTCCACAGTTAGGCAGAGCTCTGCAGGCATATGAGGTCAGGTGTTGGGTGATGAAGGCATTGTGGTCAGAGAACCCAGTGGGATTTCAGGCTGAACTGGGTTAGAGTCTCCTATTCAGCCACCCTCACCTCCCGTCCCAGAGCCTGTTGTGGTTCCAGTGTTGGGACGCACACATTGGGTTTTCCCAGGTAAGATTGTACTCTTCCTGAGCCCCAGAGCCTGAGGAGGAACACAAGAAGGGGCAGCTGAGGACCAGCCAGCAGTCTCTGGCACCTGTCCAGGTGCCAAGCTCTGCCTGCTAGATTAGGGCTATCCCAACAGCTGATTCTGTGATCCTCTTAGGGAGGCAAATGGGGATTAAAGGCAATCTAATCCCAAGAGCTGGGGATCCCCATGTGAGGCCACCAAGAACTGTCATCCAGGCCTGTTCTTGGGCTGATACTGACCACAAGAGGGCCTGGAAGAGGCCAACAGATCTTTGAAGGAAGCCATGCCCACTGGGCAGTAGGTCCACATCCACTCCTCTAACCTCCACCCTCCACCACTTTGGGACTGCTTTCCGGGCACTTCCCACCAGAGTGTTATGATTCTTCAAGACTCTGACTGGTTGTCAGTTCCCCCGATCCTGTTGGCCCACCCATCTAAGGTGGGGACAGGGACTCTCCTATGTGCTCCTGCAGCCTGTCCCTATTGAAACACTCATTGCATTATGTGGCAGTTGCCTGACTACACATCTGTTCCTCTCACCAGAGCATCAGCTCCTTGAGGGCAGAGGCTCTTTATTCATCAGCAGAACCCAATATGTGGCGCTCAATCATACATGAAGAGATTACAAGGAATCATCTCCACTGTGTGTCCCCACTTAGTTTCCCCTTCACTTGTTAATTCTGCCTTGGAAAGCAAAGTAAGATAAAAACCCCTAACATGAAGTCTTCCCAGGGCTGATATCATCAGAGGATCTCTGAGAGGTTAGGAATTAGGATAATACTAGCATTATCCTATTAATAATATTATGATGCCAATATTATCCCCATTCTGAGTCTGAGGAAACTGAGGCTGAGTTGAATGACTTGCCATGGCTGTATGACTAGAGATATCAGAACCCAAATCTTTGAACTCCTAAGTTCAAAGCTCCTACTCTTCAGCTGTTTAGTTTTTAAATTTAGAACATCACATCCTACATGTAGGCTAGGTATTGTTATCTTCATTTTTCTGACTAGGAAATCCAAGTTCCTAGTATGTAAACGACTTGCTTTAGTCCACACAGCCAGGAATGATAGAGCCAGGATATGTGCCCAGATCTGTATGACTCTAAGGCTCATGCTCTTGTACCATGCTGCTTCTCCCTCAGTACGGGAGGGTTTGAGCTGAGAGAAAACAGGCCAAGAGTGGATGGATAATTGGGGAGGTGAGAACCAAAGCTAACCTAGACCTTTTGTCACCCACCCCTTCTCACCCCAGGCTGTGGAAACAGTGCCCTGAGCTACGAACTATTCCTTGGGGGCTTCCCTGATGTGACCAGTGTGGACTACTCATCAGTAGTGGTGGCTGCCATGCGGGATCGATATGCCCACGTGCCCAAGCTGCGCTGGGAGACCATGGACGTGCGGGCACTGGGCTTCCCCAGTGGCTCCTTTGACGTGGTGCTCGAGAAGGGCACGCTGGATGCCCTGTTGACTGGAGAACAGGATCCCTGGAACGTGTCCTCTGAAGGTATCCACACTGTGGACCAGGTGCTGAGTGAGGTGAGGGAGCACCAAGGGAAAGACGGCTGATCAAGAGGTGGGGATGAGGGGTTAAGGTTTTAGGAGACCAGAAGAACTCAGAAGCCAGAAGGAGGCATGGTTTGGAACAAGTAGTGCGTCCCTTCAGGACTATGGTTACCTGAAGGAAGGGGGTGTTAAGCTGGATCAAGATTGTAGGGCGCTGGAGTGGCCAGGCTCACAGAGGCTGAGGATTGATTACTGTGTTGCCATAGAGATGAGGTAGCGGCCAGGTTCCAGGTAGGGAAGGTAAGCAGCTGACAGGAAGGCAATGCCCCCTGCACCTGACATCACTCCCATGCTCCTACCTGTTTAAAATATAGCCCTACCCCCACGGAACAACCAGGGGCAGAGAGGAAGCCTCACTCTTCTGCCATGGAAAGCCCTGAGCCCTGAGCTACTGGATGGAGGGTAGTACCTGAGATTTCGCTGGGAGGGCATCTGGGGCCATACTGACCTTTGAGAACCTGGAGATGGGCTTCTCACCAATGGCTTCTCTATCTGCCTTTCAGGTGAGCCGAGTACTGGTCCCTGGGGGCCAGTTCATCTCAATGACCTCTGCTGCCCCCCACTTTCGGACAAGACACTACGCCCAAGCTCGTTACGGCTGGTCCTTGAGGCATGCAACCTATGGCAATGGTTTCCACTTCCATTTCTACCTCATGCAGAAGGGCAAAGAGCTCAGTGTGGCCCAGCTGGCCCTTGGGGCCCAGATCCTCTCACCTCCTAGACCTCCCACCCCACCCTGCTTCCTCCAGGACTCAGATCATGAGGACTTCCTCAGTGCCATTCAGCTGTGAGGCCAGAAGCATGGTCCTCCTGCCTTTCTGCCCCAGGCTCAAGTATTCAGAATTCCTGACTCAGGGCTTAAGGTCAGGTCCAAAGTGCCCACATCCTAGGGGCCTCATGCCTAACTAAGACAGAGCTGATGGGAGCAACCCCACATGAAAAAAAATACAGGCTAGGTCAAACTAGATCCCAAATCTCAGGTTTCTGACTTCCTTCTTAGGCTCCTCAGATCTCTCCTGGATTCCCCAACTTCCTCCCCCACCATACTGAACCGTCAGTGATTCATCCCCAGGGGCAAATCTCAGCACAACCCCTGTGCATGCCAGCCCGACTTGGAGACTTGCATCCTTGGGGCCTGTTACTGACCCCCATTCAACCTGGATTTATTCATAGGAGGCTGCAGACTTTGAATCTAGATTGCTTCTGACCCCAGCTCCAGCCCCAACTCTGGTGACCTATCCTGCTCAGGTTGTAGTATTTACCCAAGGAGGCCACGCTGTAATGATGTTCTCAGGCCAGGCTGACCTGCCTGTGTTTACTTGGCAACGCTTCTCTGTCAGTTACATGCACCTGAGATTCCCAAATATCTGCTCCCCTCCCCAAAAAGAATTGGAGCCATTTTGGGCTGGCTCCTATAGCAAACCAAAGCAGCAGCTACACACACACGCACACACAGGGGGGTCTGTGTTTATTCACACACTCCTGGTACAGTGAGGATGGAGGAACATTTACAAAGGACCTCCCTGGGGTTGAGAATATCTCCAGGGCTAGGGCTACAGGTGTCATCCAAAGATGCAATGCAGCCCCCATTTGGATTCCCAGGGGCAGGACGCAGGGGTCCAAGGTAAAATCAGACCTGGGCCCTTGGAAGGTGACACCTTGAGGGGAGGGGTCTGCCAGAGAGCCACCTGGGGTCAGGCATGGGCAGACTGGTCATATGGTTGGTTACCATGTTGGGGGCTTGTCCCACCCAGCCTCAACACCCATCCTATCTGCCAGGCGCAGAAGAGCGTGGCCGAGACCGTGGGGGGAGGGCATGAACCACGAGGGGAATCAGTAAACAAAGAGTCGGATATAAAAATACAAATGTGCTGAGGAAGTCCCTTAGAAAGAGGCTGAGGCTGGGGTCACGCCAGACAGGGGTGGAGGGTGAGGAGCGGCCTGGAGGGCTGGGCTCAGGTGGGTGGGAAGCTCATGCAAATATGCAGCCAAACATCACTGGCCGCGTGCGAGGTCCGACACCGGCAGGCAGCCGGTCTGCGGACCAGACCTGCCTGAGAGGGGCGGGGCAGGGGAGCCGTGCGGGAGGGGACGGGCCGGGGCTGAGGGCCGCGGGTCTCTGTCCGTTCCGGTGTGCGGGGTGGGGCTGCGGCCCGAGGTTCTAAAGTGCATGAGCGCGGCGGCGGGCTCCGGGCCGGTCCGCGCCGCCGCTACCGCCGCCGCCGTGGTGCTGAAGCGGACAGCTCCGGAGTGCCTGGCGGCGGCGGCAGCGACTATGACCCGAAAGCGGCGCGGCCCTGCAGCCCCCGCCCGCGGGCGCCTGGGCCGGGGCGGGGGGCGCCGGCAGCCGCATCGCCGGCCCGCGGTCCTGGCCGCCGCGGGGCTGGGCCCGGAGCCCGCCGCCTGAGCCGGCGCGTCTACACTCCGGACGGCGGCTTCTCCCCCATCCCTTTCAGCACGTCGTCTATCCGGTCATCCTCGATCACCACTGCGCAGGGAGAAAGCGCGTCAGCCGCGCGGCCTCGGGGAGCGGCGGCGAGAATGGGCCCCTGGTCCTCGCGCCCCGCTCAGCTACTGCCCGTGGCCCAGAGACGCCCCTCGGACCTCCGTGCTACAGTGACCTCCCCATCTGAACTCTCCTGCCGACTCAACCCACTGCTGACCCCAGCTCCCACAGCCCCACTCCTCTCCTTGTGGAGGAACGCCCCTCTTCCAAAGACTCCAGCCGTTCAACCTTCCAGTCCAAACCCTCCCGCCGCCTGAGCTCTCCTCCATCCGAGCTGATCGGAAAGCTTTTGCTCATGGGATCCCCCTCGTCCACCCTCACTTCAACAGAATTCCCTCCTCAAACCGAATCTCCATCTCTTCCAGCCCTCTCCCCAACCTAACCTTCTTGCGGTTAGAACCCCTCTTCCGATCCTGGCACCGACAGAGCCCCTTCCCCATGCAAACAACCAGGACAAGCGAACCCCCGGCCCCCTGCCCATTCTCCAGTCAGACATCACTCCCCACCCGAAGGTTCTTCCGTAGCATACACCGACTCAGCGTTTGATCCCGAAGAAGCGGCCCGTCGCCCCATGTTCCCACTTCAGGCAGCCCCAAATGCCCCGGCCGGCCCCTCCCCTTCGCCCGGGTGCCAAGGCTCTACTTCCAGAGGTGGCGAGCATCGAATCCGGGGCACTGCTCTCCCAGGAGAGGGGAAGACGGGGACACAACACTGCAGCAGGGACCCCCCCCCTCAAACCCCGGCCGGCGAGCGGCTGGCTGCGCTGGTCTGCGGCAAGAGCTGCTGGCGCTTGGCGGGGAACTGCAGCCGGGGGGCGCCCGGCGGAGGGTTTCTGGGTCAAGCGACGACTCCGGGCCCCGGCCGCGTACCTCTCTTGGCTCGGCCGATCTGGCCCAGCTTGGGGGGTCGCTTGGCTTGGTTGCCCGCGAAGAAGGAGTTGGTGTCCTGCAGGCGGCAGCTGAAGGAGAGGTCAGAGCCCTCGGGGTCGGCGCCGAAGCGGCCCATCTTGTCCTCACTGTAGGGCAGGATCTCGGACATGGCGGGTGCGGGGTGGGCGCGGGACTGCGGCGGGGCGCGGGCGGCGGGCTAGCTGCCGGACCGGCCCTAGCTCAGCAGGGGAGCCGGCGGAAAGATGAAGTCATGCAGCATCCGGGGCTGCGGAGCCAAGCGGGGCCTCCTCCCCCGCGCCTCCGCCTCCCGGGCCGCTGGGCAGGCGGCGGCGGCGGCGGCGGCGGCGGGGACCGGGCGGGGGCGGTGCGCCGGGGGGCGGGGGGGGCGGCGGGGGCGGCCGCGGCGAGAGCGGAATGACGATGAGCGCCCGACTGCCGCAGAGCGCGGCGGGCGGGGCGCAGTGGAGGTGGGACGGACACCGGCCAGGGGAGGGAGGGAGGCCGGCCGCGGGGGTGGGGTGGTGTGCGGACAGGAGCGCGCCCAGCTCTCTGCGGAGGAAAAGGAGCGAAAATGGGAGGGTCCTGCCATTGGCGGCACTGGAGGCTGGGCGAATGGTACCGGCCAACGGGTGCAGGAGGCGGACACCGGAAGCGCTGCGGGGGTGGGGGGGAGGTCGGATACGGCGGAGATGTGCGGGAACCCGCAGGACGCGGGAATGGCTCAGGCCAATAGGTGGTGCCCCCGCCGTTGGCGCGCTCTTGTATAGGGTTGCTCTTCTGGTCTGGCGCGCTCTTGTACAGGGTTGCTCTTCGGGTCTTAAACTGTTCATCTGGAGCCTGTGTTTCTCTGACTGTCCTCTGTTTCTGTCTGTGCCTATTTATATGTCAGTCTATCTCCATGTGTCTGTCTGTGTCTCTGTCTCAGTGCCCCATATCTCTTTGTGTCATGGTCTCTGTCTACGTCTATCTCTTAAGTGTCTCTGCTCTTCTGTATCTGTCTCCATGCCTGGCCTCTATGTGCTGTAGTGACACATGGGGGCCTCAGGGTCTGGGAGAACCGCAGGGCGCGGCGGGCGCTTTGAGCCCGAGTTTCGGCGCCAGCAACAGGGCTGGGGGTCTCGGTCTCTTCTTGGAGGAGTCTCGGTAACTGGGCCGACACGCGCTCACCAGGGCAGCCCTCAACCCCCAGCGCTGTTGCAGCCGCCGAAACTCGGGCTCAAAGCGCCCGCCGCGCCCTGCGGTTCTCCCAGCCCCCGAGGCCCGCGCTGCGCTTGCAGTGTAGGAGGAATGAATGACGGCGTCGCGCGGGGCGCCCTGGCTGCAGGTGACGCGGGGAAGCCCGGAGCGCCTGAGGACGCGTCGCGCGAGCGAGTTTGTGTCCGGAGGTAGAGGGGGAGGGATAGAGGACGCCTCCGCCCTGGGTGCGGTGCATCGCGTAACAGCTCTCGCCTCCAGGACTGTAACGCACCCTCTTCTCTCCCCCACTCCCCCTCTGGCCGTCAGCGGCTTCGTCACCTGCTCGCTAGCGCGCTGGGGCTCTGGCGCAATCTCTGGCCTTGGGGGAGGGGGGCGTCTCACATTCGGTGACAGTGACGACAGCACTGATAAGGGTAATTATCATCCGGACGTTCAGTCCATGCTCGAGGCGGAGAGTTTTCCACCGTCCCTGAAGCGCTTTTTCTCCTTCCCTCTAAATCACTTAGCTCCTGGCGCTGGGTCTCCTTCCTCCAGCAACTCCTCACCACGTGTTAGTCCTGGGGACACAAAGGCGAATGCCATGGTGACTGCCCTCAGGACGAGGTTGGGAAGCGCCAGAGTTGCCTCTGTACAGGCCTCACTCAAGACCACAGTCCTATCCCTATCAGACCCTACTCTGCTGTGTCCTAGTCTCTGGGATGAGGGCTGAAGCTGGAGGTGGAGGCCCAGCTGGAGTGAGAGGAGCCTCCAGACCTAGAAGGACAGGAGAAGCTGGAGCTCAGGGTCACTAGGAGAGAGTCCAGAAAATTCCACCCCCGCAGGGGGTTGTCCAGCAATGGGTTCCAATCCAGCCTCTGCCGCTTTCTGTGTGGCGTTGAGCAGATGGCCCCAAAATTAGTTTTAAAACATTAGTTAAAAAAAAAAAATTAGTTCATTTGTACTTGTAACCTTTTAGGGAAATATGGAAAATCACACAAAACCTTTCGTACATATCCTTCCCATCTTTTTCTCATTCATTTGCATAATATGCATACCTCTCTGAGCCTCCATGTTCTAGTGTGAAGCCTAGAGATGATAGAGCCTACATAATGACAGTTTTGTAGATGAACTTGTCATGAGGTGAAGTGGTTTGTCTCAGGAGGTAATGAGCTGCCCCTACCAAAAGTGCTAAAGGGGCCATCCAGATTCTTGCCAAGAATAGGATGAGAGCACTGGGTGGGGAACTGAAACATTTCTCGTTTCTCCCCTCAGAATGAGGGAGACTGAAGGAACAACAATTTAACTTGGAGATCCTTCTTAAATAATCTTAGTCCTGTAAGGTACATGCTGGATTGTGATTAAAGCAAAAGACATAAGTGCATAATTGTAAAGATATAGTAATATATGTTTCAGCTATGTTGTGAAAATTTGGAGGGAGGTTTTTTTTTAATAAATTTACTTATTTTTATTTATTTATTATTTTTGGCTGCGTTGGGTCTTCGTTGCTGTGTGCAGGCTTTCTCTAGTTGCGGCAAGCCGGGGCTACTCTTCGTTGCGGTGTGCGGGCTTCTCGTTGCGGAGCACAGGCTCTAGAGCGCGGGCTTCAGTAGATGTGGCGCGTGGGCTCAGTAGGTGTGGCTCGTGGGCTCAGTAGGTGTGGCTCGTGGGCTCTAGAGCACAGGCTCAGTAGTTGTGGAACACGGGCTTAGTTGCTCCGCAGCATGTGGGATCTTCCCGGAGCAGGGCTCGAACCTGTGTCCCCTGCATTGGCAGGCAGATTCTTAACCACTGCACCACCGGGGAAGCCCTGGAGGGAGTTCTTTAAATTATGCTCCTTTACTTAAATTCTGATGTTCTGCATCCCTGCCCATGAGATGAAAATTCATTTTCACAGCTAAAATGAAGTAAAGTTTGCTTGGATTTTTGTGAAAATGCATTGAATTTATTTTGAAAGCCCTTCAAAACCTAGTGGGATTAATCCATACGTTCTCAGCAGAATAATATGCCTTTTGACAATTGAATATTAATGACACTTTTATTCAAGTGGAAACTGTAAGCCTGTGTAGTGGGTTGAACAGGGTCCCCCCTAAAATTCATGTCTACCTGGAACCTCAGAATAGACCTTATTTGGAAACAGGGTCTTTGCAGATGTTAATTAGTCAAATTAAGCTAAGGTCATACTGGATTAGGGTGGGCCCTATATTCAATCACTGGTGTCTTTGTAAGAAGAGGACAAGTGAACAAGACGTATACACACATGAGAAGGCCTCGTGAAGAAGCAGAGATAGGAGTGATGTGGCTGCGAGCCAAGGAACACATAGTGTTGCTGGGAGCCACAAGAAGATGGAAGAGGCAAGGAAGGATTCTTCCCTAGGGCCTTCTGAGAGAGCATGGCCCTGCCTAGATTTTGGAATTCTCACTTCTGGAACTGTAAGAGAATACATTTCTGGGTTTGTTTTTTTTTTTTTTTTTGGCTGCACCACGAGGCATTAGTTCCCCAACCAGGGATCAAACCCACGCCCCCTGCAGTGGAAGCCCATCATCCTAACCACTGGACCGCCGGGGAATTCATTATAAGTTTCTGTTTCAAGCCACCCAGTTCATGGTACTGTGTTACAGCAGTCCTAGGAAACAAATACAATCAGTTACAAGTATTTTGGGGTCATCTTTTCACATCTCTCATGATCATGTTTCTCCTTCCTTAAGCTCTCCCCGGACCCTTTGCTCCCACCCTGTCCACTCAAGGGAAGCCTACACCATGAGGGTATTTCTGGACTCTTCTATTTAGCAGAGGCTGATAAATCACAAAAAAGAACGAAGCACATCTGTGTGGATTGACATAGTAAGATCTCCAAGGCCTGCCAAAATATCACCAAATAACAAGTGTAGAGTATGATTTCATATGTGTGTATACATACGTATGCACACTTACACACACACACACAACAGTGTATTTAGGTATGTAAATGCATATAAAATAAAGAGCAGGAAGGATACATACCCAACTGCTAATAATGTTTATCTCTGAGGATGGTACTGGGATTCTGGCAGAATGAAGTTCATCTTTTATTCTATATACCTCTGGAGTATATTACATTTGCAATAAAAAGGTTTTAGTGATTTTTTTTTTTTAAAAAGATTTAAAACCGATGATATAGTCCATTTATCAAACATCACACTCTGACCCTAGACAAATCAGTTGACTTAGAAAGGAGATTAGTAGTTAACAGCATGGAGTTTAGATTCAAATCAAGGATCTGCCTTCTCCCTGATGTGTGACTTTTAGGTATGTTATTAAGCTTCCCTGTGTTGTAGGTTCCTCATCTGGACAGTGATATTGGTAGACTCTATTTCATTGGGTCATTGTGAGGATTAAATAAGTTAACATACATAAAGTGCTTAGGTAAGTGCTAGACAATAGAATTGTTAGCTATCATACAGAAAAGCATAAAGAAGAAGTTAAAAGTAACCTCATCATTAGATATATTCAGATTCACATTTTGTTGCATGTCCTTCCAATCTCTTTTTTGTAACCTATGCTTTTTTACTTTTTTGCTTCAATAAAATGAGATTTTGTAATTCTTTTTCTCTTCCACTTAACTCTATATGGAGAACATTTCCCGATAGTATTAACTCTTCTTTTCTATCATTTGTAAATGTTGCATTGTATCCCATTGTATGGATGTTTGATTTATTTAACAAGCCCTCTACTCTCAGACATTGAATCCCCTCCCATTTTTTTTTGTTATTATAGACAGTGCTGAGATGAACATTTGTTGTAGGAGAAAAATGGCCAAAATATTTAATAGCATTTCCAATCAAGAAGTAGAATCTGGGACTTCCCTGGTGGTCCAGTGGTTAAGACTCCGCACTCCCAACGTAGGGGGCCCGGGTTCGATCCCTGGTCAGGGAACTAGATTCCTCATGCCACAGTGAAGATCCCATGTGCCGCAACTAAGACCCTGCAAGCCAAATAAATAAATATTAAAAAAAAAAAAAGTAGAATCTATTTCTCCATCATTGAATCTGGGCTTGACCACCTGACTTGCTTTGCTCAATAGGGACATTAGCAAATGTGATGCAAGCAGAGGCTTGAAAAGTGTTTATATACTAGGGCTTGCCCTGTTTTTTGTTGCTGGGAATCCTGAGACCACCATATGAAGAAGCCTGGGCTAGCCTCCTGGGGAAGGAGAGACCACATAGAGACTGGGCCCAGCCATCCCAGCTGAGGCCCAAGCATGTAAATGAGGTCATTCAGCTATACCATTCAGCTCATGGTGAGCTAACCCAGACCTGAAGAACCACCCAATCAATCTACTGAACATGAAAAGTAATAAATGTTTGCTATTTTAATCCATGAAGTTTGGGGAGGTTTGTTATACAGCCAAAGCTAATTGATACAAGCATGCTGTAGATAATGATTATTTCCTAGAACAATTTCCTAGAATTCAACTTTCTGGGTCGGAAAATATGTACACATACCTTTTGATTCATATTGTTAAAAAGACTATCAGTTTTTTTTTGTTTTTTGTGTTTTTTTAAAATTTATTTATTTATGGCTGTGTTGGGTCTTCATTTCTGTGCGAGAGCTTTCTCCAGTTGCGGCAAGCGGGGGCCACTCCTCATCGCGGCGCGCGGGCCCCTCACCGTCGCGGCCTCTCCCGCTGCGGAGCACAGGCTCCAGATGCGCAGGCCCAGCAGCCATGGCTCACGGGCCCAGTCGCTCCGCGGCATGCGGGATCCTCCCAGACCAGGGCTCGAACCCGTGTCCCCTGCATTGGCAGGCAGATTCTCAACCACTGCGCCACCAGGGAAGCCCCACTGTATCAGTTTTTAAGCCACCAGCAGTATATGACAGTGCCCACATTCCCCATCTTTGTCAACACTGGACATTAATGTGTGTTGTTATCTTCATGACTATACTGTTCTTGTAAGTTAACACATAAACATTTTCCATTCCCTCTCAATTCACAGTCAATTTAGAGAAAAATAGACCCCCAAAACTTACTCTTATAGGAAAAGAAGAGCAGAAAAGAGAGAGAAAATAATAGTGAGAGAATAAAACAGAGTCAAAGGTTATAAACACAGAGGGAAAAAAATAGAAATATAGAATACAGCAGGGACTTTCCTGGTGGTCCAATGGTTAAGAATCTGCCTTCCAATGCAGGGGACATGGGTTTGATCCCTGGTCGGGGGAATTAAGATCCTACATGCCTCGGGGCAACTAAGCCCACGTGCCGCCGCAATAAAGACCCAGCACAGCCAAAAGAAAAAAAAAGAATAGAGCAACCTCCAAGCCTTTTTATACATAGGGTACTTAACATGCATTCAGGAATAGCTGTGAACCTAATAAATGATTTGGGTCATCAAAGAGGCATGGAAAGTAAATGTCCATTTAGGCCAAACCTAGTGAAACTGGGAACACTGTAAAAGCAGGTACCAACCTCTTTCTTATGTGTTTGCATTTAATTCTCACAACAATACTCTGAGATAGGGATGATTGTTCCCACCTTACAGATGAAGAAAAGTGAAAGGTCAGAGCTTTCAAATAAATTAATATAGATTATACACCTGATAAAGAGTTGAGCCCAGATTTGAGTCCAGGTCTGTCTGGCTTGAAAACTATGTGCTTCCCCTTACTCTTCCAGAGATGTGGCAGAAGACTAGCAACTAATGCTGGGAGGAAGTATATCCTCCTTTTGATTCATATTGCCAACCTGCTCTTCAGAGGGCTGTCAGATTGCCTGGGTTTGAATTCCAGCTCTACTGCTTACTAGCTGTGTGACTCAGCCTCTCTATGCCTCAGTTTCCTCATCTGTAAAATGGCTTCATAAGTGCCATGAGGATAAATGAGTACATCGAGGTAAAGCACCTAGAGCAGTGGCTGGCCATGGTACAGTGCTGTATAAGCTGGCTACTTACAGCACATCATTGCAGCAGCCATGGGATTATTCTAATGAACCTGTTGCCAGAAAGTCCTTACAAAGTGGCTTTGCTTATACTCACATGGCCATGTCATGGTGGAATCTTCCATGTGGCAGGACTGACCCTGCTGCCATGTTTCGCTTCATCCAGACTTGGGGGAGAGGGGAAAGAGGTGAGTGATATGATGCCACACTGTCATCATACTGAACATGAACAACTCCAGAGACTTGTCCTATGTGGATATCCCAAGGTCGTGCTGCTGCAGACCACAGTGTGGCTGGATGTGAAAGTTCCTTGCTCAGGGAACCCCTGACTAACCTAGAACCCATGTGCCTATTCTACCATCTGGGAAACAGAACAGGCTTCCTCCAGCCGTGCAATTCTCATTTCTACCTATAGGATTTTAATAATAATAACAACAACAATAATAATAGCAGTTAGAGTACTCATTACGTGCCACACATTGTCCTAAGCATTTTACAAGTATTGTTTCATTTAATTCTCACAACCATCCTTTGAAATAGGTACTATTCTTATTTCCATTTTACAAGAGAGGAAATTGAGTCTGAATCCAGAATCTTTCATCCTAACTATGACACTGTACTGTCTCTTGTTTGAGAACATGCAATTTTGGGGTGGAAAATGCCAAAAGACAGCAATCCAACATTTCTCAGCCTGATCCATTCATCACCTACCCTCTCTCAGCCACAAGAGCATTCCATGTTAGAACTGCTCACAGCAAGAGGTTTGAGAACTGAGGTGAGAGTCAAGAAATGGGTGGTGGATTTGCTACCATTCCAAGCCTTCTCAGGTCAAATCCATATACTCGTTTGCAAAAGAGAGGCGGGATGAGGATGAGGCACTTTTTAAAAATTTGTGGTAAAAAAACAAACAAAACAAAAAACTAGGCACTCTTCAGTGAAGCAGACTGCAACACCACCAGGCTTGATTAAGGAATGACAATATGGAAGGCAGATGGCAGATGCATAGATGCCACACTATTGCCTTTCAGTTAAATATTGCTTGGTGTGTGGGTTTCTTTTTTTTTTTCTTGTAAACCTCCCAAATAAAGTGATTTGCTTTCCTCAAGTTAGAAGTGTTAGCTCGTCTTTCCTTTAAATATCTGTGCATAGCTGTTTTTTTCCCTGCCGATTTGTTACCATCTGTAACCCTTCCTTTGTGAGATGATCTGATGACAACAATTATCTTGGAGAGTAAAAGTGCAGTCTTGAAGCAACATGTAAGGGTGGACTCAGAGTGTGGGCTGTGTGTAACATGATGTCCAAGCAGTTTGTGTGTGTTGTATGTGTGTTGTGTGTGTGTGTCCAGAACCTCAGTATAGAATATATGTTGGCTCTGGGTGCCTGGTGCGTGTATACATTTTGTGTGAATATGCAGTGTGTGCATTCTGTGAGTGGTGAGTGTGTGTGTGTGTGTGTGGACCGTGTGTCGGGCTGAGTGCCTGCCTGTGTACTTCGGGTCTGTGTGCTCCCTGTATAGATATCGTGCTGACATCCTGAATGTGGGTCACCTCCTCCGTGCTGCTCTGTATGTGCTGGCTGAAGAGGGGCAGTGCGGACAGCTGAGGGAAGACGTTCTCCATGAAAGCATAATTCCTCAAAGGTGTTTAAAGGGAATGGGGAGGGCCTGCAATCTGGGGAGTTGGGCCAAAAAATAACAGCAGGGTTTGGGCCTGGGTCAAAGGAATGTAAATGACGGGAGACTTGCAAGAGGGTGTTGCTGGGATGGGTGCTGACCACGAAGCTGAGAGGGAGTCTCCGGCGTTTCTGCAGGGCGGCTCGCTCCGGCTGGGGCGGCAGGCTGGGTGCAGCTCTGCGGGGCTGGCCGCGGGCACCCGGAGCGAGGACCGGGCGCCGGGCGGACGGCGGGGCGCGGCAGGCGCGCTCCTCCCCCTCCCCCACGTCTCCCCCACCCCTGGCGCCGCGCCGCGGGGGGAGGGGGGCGCAGGCAGGCGGGGGCGGCGGCGGCAGCGGAGCAAGAGGCTACGGCGACTGCTGCGATGAAGGGCGGTGGCGCGGCCGGGCCGGGGGCCGAGGCCACGGCCCGGGCGAGGGCCAGCCGCCGGGAGCCCTAAGGTGCCGCCGGCCCCGACTCCACCATGAGCGTCGCGCTGCAGGAGATGGGCGGCGGCGGCAACGTGAGTGGGGGCCCCGGGGGAAAGGACCGGGGTTGGGGGGAGGCAGAGGGGCAGGCGGCGTCGGGAAGGGGCGCCGGCTCGCGGAGAAGGGGCTGTGAACTTGACGGGCGGGGTCGGAGGGACCCAGGCCGGAGAGCCCGGCGGGCCAGAGGGAAGGAGCCCGCACTTCACGCAGGAGGGGCCAGGCCGGGCGAGGGGCGCCGGGGCAGGGCCGTGGGCGCGCAGCTCTCTCTGCCTGACCTGGGTTGGCGCCCCGACTGTCTGGCAGATGGTGGATTACAAACGCGCCACGCTGCGGGATGAAGACGCACCCGAGACCCCCGTAGAGGGCGGGGCCTCCCCGGACGCCGTGGAGGTGGGCAAGGGGGTCATCCCTGTCTCACCAGGCCCCCGCCCTGGCATGACGGCCGGCACACCCGGGAGCTCTGGGTTGCCCTGGAGGGTCACCTGCCCCCACCTCCGCTCCATCTCTGGCCTCTGCGCTAGGACTATGGTGAGGCGATTCGAAGTCATGACGTTGCACAAAACAGGCTGAGGGATCAACTCAGCTTGCTTCATTGCCCCTGTGCCCCAAGTTAACCCTGTTAGCGTCTTTGCTTCATGGCTCTGGAAACTGCCTGTGCCTTCACCCTCTGGGAGGACTTCTGTGATTGGGTCGCCCACCTGCAGCTTGCTAGCTCCAGGTCCCCCTCTGTTCCCCAGGTGGGATTCCGGAAGAGGACAAGACACCTCTTGGGCTCGCACACCCAGCTGGAGCTGGTCTTGGCTGGTGTCTCTCTACTGCTGGCTGCACTGCTTCTGGGTTGCTTGGTGGCCCTGTGGGTCCAGTACCACAGAGGTAGGTGGGCCCACTCCTGTCATCAGCCCTCTTAGCTTGCGGGCTCTGGAGGCAGAAGGGGCTGCTAAGGTTCTCCCTGGGTGGGGCCAGCTTTCCCCCAGCTGTTCTCCCTCCTCCCAACCTTCCTGCTGTCACGGCCCCTCCCAAAGCATTTGCCTCTCCTAGACTGACTGACAGTCCCCCACCCCCCTACCCCCCATGTCCCCTGCCACAGACCCATCCCACAGCACTTGCCTCACGGAGGCCTGCATTCGAGTGGCCGGAAAAATCCTGGAGTCCCTGGACCGTGGGGTGAGCCCCTGTGAGGACTTTTACCAGTTCTCCTGCGGAGGCTGGATTCGAAGAAACCCTCTGCCTGATGGGCGTTCTCGCTGGAACACCTTCAACAGCCTCTGGGACCAGAACCAGGCCATACTGAAGCACCTGCTTGGTAAATGGGCCTGTCCGGGAGGCACTGAGCCAAGTACATGCCTCATTCCCAGCACAGGGCTCGGCACTTAGTAGGTACTCAAGAAATGTCCATGAATGAATGAATAAGTGGATGACTGCCACCACTCCTGGCATAGGGGATGCAGAGAGCAGGGGGCTCCTGAGGGGTGGAGATGAGTTTGAGGGGGCAGACCTCTGAGGTTAATGAAGGGACTCCTCTCTGCACTCTGGAACACTGCTGAGGTGTGGTAGGCACCAGGGAGTCTGTAGTGCTTAGAGATCTTTGAGAGTCTCCCTGGACAGGGGAGAGGAAGCTACACTTTGCTGTGGCAGACAGTCTTCCTGGGTCTACATTAGGAGGACTACCCCCTTGAGAAGGCAAGGAGAGGGATCAAGTAAGGGTCCAGGACCCCTCTTAGCAGTTAGCATGGTTGCCACCCGGACCTGTGTTCTATTCAACAGAAAACACCACCTTCAACTCCAGCAGTGAAGCTGAGCGGAAGACACAGCGCTTCTACCTCTCCTGCCTACAAGTGGAGCGCATTGAAGAGCTGGGAGCCCAGCCGCTGCGAGACCTCATTGACAAGGTAGGCCCCCGGGATGGGCTGCAGGTGGGGGAGCAGCACAGGCCTTGGGAGAGGATGTGGCCCCAGAAAGCTTTAGGGGCCCCTGTTCCAGAGGTGCCACCATGGTCTCTACTCAGATTGGTGGTTGGAACGTTACGGGGCCCTGGGACCAGGACAACTTCATGGAGGTGCTGAAGGCAGTAGCAGGGACCTACAGGGCCACCCCCTTCTTCACTGTCTACATCAGTGCCGACTCTAAGAGTTCCAACAGCAATGTTATCCAGGTACTAGGCTGGGGAAGGGTGGGGAGGGACTTATGGACTATTTGCTGAGACCAGACTCCCCTCCCCTGTGATGGGCTGGCTGGGGTGGCTCCCCTGCACAAGAGTCCAGATTTCAGGGTGGGGAGGACTCACTCTTTACCTTGCTATTGCAGGTGGACCAGTCTGGGCTCTTTCTACCCTCTCGAGATTACTACCTAAACAGGACTGCCAATGAGAAAGTAAGGAGCGTCCTCAGAATATCCACCCCGACCCCCCTGAGCTGGGCTGATCCCTGTTTACTTTTCCCTTTGCCCAGGGTCAGAGTGGCGAAGGTGAGCCTATCCTGTCACCTAGTGAGCCGACTACCATTCCTTCTTCTTTCTCTCTTCATTCTCCCCTCCCTGCATTCTTCCCTCCCTGCATTCTTCCCTCCCTCCTTTCTTCCCTTCCCTTTCCTTTCTCCCTTCCTCTTCCCTTCTTTCCTTCCTTCCTTTCTCTTACTCTTCCAGGAAAACATTTTACAGGCACCTACTGTGAGACGTACATTTCAGAGCCACTGTCATAGGAAGCTTTCAGTGTAGATGGGTTCACAGACCTAGATAGCTGAGAACACGGCTCAAAAGAGGGCCTCTGGGACTCAGGAGAGACCCGGCAGCCAGAGAAGTTTTCCTAAGGAGGTTGCATTTGAGCCAGGCCCTGTAGAATATCTAGGACTGGGTGAGGGCATGCTCAGATTTTAAACAAAAGTGTTGAAGAAGGAATAGCTAAGGCGTGTTTGGACCACAGGAAGGGGTCCAGTTTGGCAAAGTGTAGAGCTCAAAGCAGATGAGAGAGTGGAAAGGTGGGTAGGAACTAGTTTGGGAAGGCAGTATGGCTGGGTGTGAAAAGTAGATGCAAGAGAGGGAGCCTGGAGATCAGTTAAGAATGTCTGCAGTACTCCAGGCTCTGAGTCTGTGAGGACCCAAATGGGGGAAGTGGCAGAAGGAAAGTCGGGAAGGGGAGGATGCAAGAGACATAATCAAGTCCAAATCATGAATTGTTGATGCCTGGATGTTAGAAGAGAGGAGTAGAAGGAGGAACAGGTAAAGGTAGTTGAGGCTGTGCACCTGAATGATGGTGGAATGGAGGGGTCCTTAGAGAATTTGGGGTCCCTACAGGGAGAACCAGCTTCAAGCACATTGGGGAGGTGGTGATATCACAGGAAAAAGGCAGACTTTGAAGTCAGACCTTGATTTTAATCCCAGCTTGGCAGCTTGGTGCAAGTTGATTAAGCTCTCTGAGGCTGTTTCTTCATCTGAAAAATGGGGATCACAGCATCTACCTCATATAGTGCTTGGAGGCAGGAGGAGGATGCAAGTTTATGCTTCTGCATGTGGCAGACCCTTAGGGAGTGGGAGCTGCTCATTTCAGACATGTGAGTGTGAGAGACCTGGGTATCATCTCTGTACAGAGGTCAGCAGACAGCTGTGAAAGCTGGGTGGGGTCCTGGAGAGAGCACGGGCCTGGAGGGAGCCGAAGGCTTGAGGGGCATCTCCTTAAAAGCCTAGACAAAGGCTTAGGAGACGTGAGAGAAAGGGTAAGACTAGAGAAGGAAAAGAAGGAGATCCTTGGGACTTCCCTGGTGGCCCAGTGGATAAGACTTTGTGCTCCCAATGCAGGGGGCCCGGGTTTGATCCCTGGTCCGGCAACTGGATCCCATATGCATGCCGCACCTAAGAGTTTGCATGCCACAACTAAGGGGCCCGCGTGCCGCAAGTAAGACCCAGTGCAACCAAATAAATAAATAAATATTTTTTTTAAAAAAAGAAGAAGGAGGAGGAGATCCTTGTATTTCAAGGGCAGTGGGAGAAAGAGAGACTTCTGTGGGGAAGGACAACCAGGAGGAGGGGTTTGTCCTTCTCCCATTCGCTCCCAAACACTTACCAAGCATCCCTCAGCCAGACCCTCCGCTAGCATGTGGTGAACAAGACACTGCCACTCAGTGGGGGAGAAGGCATGAAATGGCCAAGTGCAGTTATCCTGTGTACAGTTGCTGGGACTGTTGTAAGAGGAGGAGCATGGCATTCCGAGAGTGCAGTAACAGGGAGCCAGCCTGGTCCTAGGGTGAGGGTAGGCTGTGGGAAGGGAGAGGGTTCTAGGCAAAGGGAACAGCTGATGCAAAGGCTCTGAGGTGGGAAGGGGTGTGACTTGTTGACAGATCAGAGAGGGGAGTGGTAGGGGAGAGTGGGCCAAGTCCTTCTGGACAGGTAGGTGGAGTCATGTTATACATAAACACTATGGGTCAAGTTTAGCATTTATCCCAAAAGAAATGGAATAGGAAACTCAAAAGTGGAGAGTGTTATGAACAGATGTGTGGTTTTGATATCACCTGAGTCAGGGGAGGAATTTTGAGAATTCAGGAGAGAACCACATGGTCTGACCCCCAGGAAAGGGCAGGAGAAGCCTCGATTCAGCTCTCAGTGTGTCACCAGTTGTCTTGGGTAGGAAGTCTCCTGTGCCAGCATCTAGGGGAAGCTGTAGTGCCAAAGGAAGTCTTGGGAATTCTCTTTGGCGGTCCAGTGGTTAGCACTCCACACCTCCAGTGCCAGGGGCCCGGGTTTGATCCCTGGTCAGGGAACTAAGATCCCGCAAGCCGAGTGTCACGGCCAAAAAAAAAAAAACACATTAAAAAAAAAAGGCAAGTCTTAAGCTGAAAGTAAGGAAGTAGGGAGAGAGGGGTAAGTGAGTTGGGGGTCGGGGCAAGATCACTGGTTGAACCAACCATCCACTTTAGGAGCTGGGATAACTGGAATTGGTATGCAAGCCTCTTCTTCTGACAGCAGCAGCAAGAAAGAGGGGAGGTGGGAAAAAGGAGATATTTTGAAGTGCAGAGAATGGATATTAAGGGATCTAAAACTTCTCAGTAAAGTGGAAGAGGAGATGGCCTTTGGCAATTAAAGGAGCCCTGGGTGTGGCTTCAGGGCAAGAGTGAGAGTGGTCCCTGGGATGAGGACCACAGGAAGTCAGTGCTGAGCAGGGCTGAGGGTCTGTGCATGGGTTTTCATCCATCAGTCAACAAATATTTATTGAGCACCTACTATGTGCCAGATGCTGTGCTAGAGCCTGTGACTACAGTGCAGAACAGAACAAACAGCCCCTGCCCCCATGCAGCTCAAGTGCCAGCAGGCGCTGAGGCGACATGGGTTTGTTCTGAGCCCAGGCAGTGCTGGGACTGTGGCCCTGGAGTCATCAGGCCTGGGCCACATTTCAACTCTGCCATCTGCCAGTTTGGGATATGAGTCAAATCATGTAATCTTGCCAAGCTTCATCTGTAAAATGGAACTAATACTTTATGGAGTTGCCGTGGTGGGCGCGGGGTCAGGGGGCAGATATATTACATGTAAAACGCCAGCAGAGAATTTGATACATGTATATACATGTAGTCACTAAATATTTCTTTTCTGTGCTTTTCTCCCCCTTGGAGACCAGAGGGGAAGGCAGCAAGTTTGAGGCCTGGCAGGATGGGAGGTAGAAGGAAATTGAAGCCACTGTGGACCAAATTCCCCACTGGGGTCCACTCAGCTGTTAAGTGAAGGCACATGGTCACTGATGGGCTAGGAAAAGTAGAAGGGCTTTAGGAAATGAGAAGGCAGAGCAGTATGGGAAGCGGATCCATCCACTGGACGAATATTTACAGGGCTCCTATTCTGTGCTAGGCCCTATTCCAGACCCTTGGGATACAGTGGTGAATAAGCCGCTGTAACTTGGAACAGTGCTCTCCTGGAACTTACCTTCTCCTTGGGGAAACAGATGATGAACACTTGCACAAATAAATAAAAAAGATCCTAGCAGATGGTGATAAGCAGTATGACAGAAATGATAAGGGTCATCCAGGAAAGCTTCTACGAGGAGGGTCTGCAGACGAGACAGTGAGGAGGGTCTGCAGAAGAGATGGTGAGCAGGGGTAGCAGCCAGAATAGTCATCTTAGCCTTGGGCAGGACTTGTTGCTGGGCTCTGAGGATGACTTGGGGCCTTGACAGGTGCTTACCGCCTACCTGGACTACATGGAGGAGCTGGGAATGCTGCTGGGAGGACATCCAGCCTCCACGCGGGAGCAGATGCAGCAGGTGCTGGAGCTGGAGATACAACTGGCCAACATCACGGTGCCCCAGGACCAGCGGCGGGATGAGGAGAAGATCTACCACAAGATGAGCATCGCAGAGCTGCAGGTGGGGCAGGCAGGGAATAGAGACAGCTGGGGGAGGCCAGCCCCGGCACAGGCCACCCAGCTTCCCTTCATGTCATCTGTCTGAGGCAGCCAAGCCTCTCCTCATTTCCTTGCTTTCTCTGAGCTTCCCAGCTGAACTGTTGCTATCCTGGAAGGAGAAGTGGTGTCCATTTTAGGGCACCCCCACTGGGCCATCCCTTGGTCACTTTCGTATTGCCTGGGGATGCATAGAGGGATTATGTTAAAAATCTATGACAACTTGTACAAGATGTCCACAAAACAATCAGAAGAGAAATGGAAGCATCTCCTGGAGGGCCCTTACTGTGCCAGGCATCAGCCTCTTAGTCGTTGGATTATGGAAAAGTTGGGTAAGGGGGGGTTCTGGAGGAGAGGCAGGTATGTAGGGAACCTGGGTGGTATCTGGGGAGTTTGTTAACTGTCTGAAAGATATTTGAATATCTGCAGCCCAACTAAATATCACACATGGTGGTTTTCCTTGTATGATATGTGATTGGGTTTCCTGATTGAAGAGCACTTAGGCCTGAAAACGGGTTTATTATAGGAAGGGGCCTCCAAGCAGCTAGTAGCTGTTGCTATGACAATGGAAAGGGCTCCCAGCTCCACTGTATCAATGGGGGAGTGGTCTGCTGAAAGCCAAGGGGGCAGGGACGCTTGAGATTTTTTGCTCACAGGCCCTGGCGCCCTCCATGGACTGGCTGGAGTTCCTGTCCTTCTTGCTGTCACCACTGGAGCTGGGTGATTCTGAGCCTGTGGTGGTGTATGGGATGGATTATTTGCAGCAGGTGTCAGAGCTCATCAACCGCACAGAGCCAAGGTGGGGGGTGGAGCCCAAGGTGTCAGGGGTGGGGCTCCGGGCTCTATGCAGGCTCTTCCCCTAGGCTGGGGCTTCAGGGGACCGACTTGTGGTCTCTGTTTCCACACCTAGCTCCAACCTGACTTTTACAGGCAGGTGTGTGGTCCCAGGGTAAGAGAGAGGGATTATGGGACAGCTCCCACATGTGCCTCTCGGGACTCCTGCTGTCTGCATGCTGGTAGAGCTGGTTTGGGGTGGAAATGTTACCTGCCTTTACCATATGTTCTGGCTACCTGAATGCCAGTGTCCTGAACAATTACCTGATCTGGAACCTGGTACAGAAGACAACATCAAGCCTGGATCGCCGCTTTGAGTCTGCACAAGAGAAGCTGCTGGAGACCCTCTATGGCACCAAGAAGGTGGGCTTTCTGACTCTGCTCCCACCTTCCAATCCAGTCAAGCTGACACTTCACACCCACTGTGTGTCAGGCACCATTTGCACATGGAGCACAGGATTAGGAATCAGGCTGACTTGGGTTCCATTCCTAACTCCTCCATTTCTTGGCCTATGGGACCTTGAGCATATCCCCCCACCTCTCTGACTCTCCATTTCTTAGTCTGTAAAACAGGAATTTCTTGTGGGGTTGTTATGAGGACTGAGTTCACGTAAGTGAAGCACCTACCCAGTGCATGCTATGTGTAGGCACTCAACTTTGATGATGAGGGTGAAGGAGAAAATGAATAAGTGCAGTTCTTAGTTTCAAGAAGCCCTGTTAAGTGGGGGAAGGAGACGTGTAAACAAACATTATATTTTGGGGTGATAAGTGCTCACACTGAGTGACAAACCTTCTTTGTGTTGTAGGACAGAGGTGGATACAGCACATTTTACCTGGGGGATGGGGGGCATTAGGAAAGGCTTCTCTGAAGAGGTGACATTTGAAGAATGAGTTCATCAAGAAAGCCAGGGAAAAGGGATTCCAGGCTGAAAGAATACCATGTGTAAATTCCCAGAGGCCAGAAGGAGCATGGTAGTTTTGCATGTGTTCTGGCATGACTTTGAGGACAGGGAACCGGAGAGGCCGAGGGTGGTAAGGCAGGCCTGGGGCAATCCTTGGAGGGACCTGAACGCTGTGCCTAGGAAGCCTGGCCTTGTTTCAGGGATGGAGAACCTGGGATGGTTTTAAGCAGATGTGTAACCTGGTTGGATTTATGTATTAGATCATCTTTCTGCAGCTAAATGGAAGATGGATGGAGGGGGTGACGGGAGGGGGATGAGAATGGAGTCGAGTGTCTAGTTAGGAGGCTACTGCAATCTTCAGGCAAGAGATGACAGTGTTATAGGACAGGGAAGTGGCAACGGCATGGACGGAGGAGATGATTAAGAAGCAGAGTTAGTATTAGAATCTGGTGATAGATTGAACGTGAGGGTAGGGAGATGGAGGAAGCTGGTGACTCCCAGGTTTCTGGTATGGGGGACTGACTGGATATAAGACTGAGAATTGCAGCTGAGCAAAGAAACGTCTGGACCCCAGTGGGCCTCTGAGAAACGTAAGAGGAGGAGAGTGCTGCAAATAGAGTGGGCAGCACACATGTCCCTCCTGAGGTTTCGCTGCTGGGGTTGGCATGCTTTGCGATATTGCCCTTCATTTTTCCTGGAGTCTGAGGGAGAGATGGCACCCCAAACCCAGGCCTCCTATGTGCAGAGCTGAGAGGGGTTGGCCCTAGAGACAGAGAAAGGCCCTCAGACTGGAGGGCAGAGCCATCTCCAGGAGGCCTGGCTCTTTACCCCTTCCAGTCCTGCACGCCAAGGTGGCAGACCTGCATCTCCAACACGGACGACGCCCTTGGCTTCGCTCTGGGCTCCCTCTTTGTGAAGGCCACATTTGACCGGCAGAGTAAGGAAATTGTGAGTCTTCAAGGTCCTTCCAACACTGCCCCTTGTTTTAGTTAAAATTCACCATTCATATTTGTATGTACCTACAGGGAAAAAATTGGGAGGAAATTCATCGACAAATTAATGGTGATTACTTTGGGTGGTTGGGATCATGAGGGATCTTTTTTTTTTTTTTTGTCTTTTAAAGTTTTCTGTGTTTTCCAAGTTTTCTACAATGAGTTTATGTTACTTATATAATTAGAAAAATAATGTTTATTTTTTAGGAAATGATGTTTGTGCTTAAAATATTACCTATAAGGATGTAAATGGCAGTGTTGTTTATAATAGGCAAAAATGACAACAGCTTAAATGTCCAGCATAGGGGACTGGAAAAACAAATTGTGATTAGCCTGGATTATGAGGCAGCCTTAAAACTGATGATTGTTAAGTGAAAAGAAAGTAAGTTATGAAATATATATATGTTGCACAACATAATTCCGTATTATATGTATATGTGTGTGTGTGTGTGTATGTGTATATATATATATATATATATATATGAATATCCCAGCAGGGGAAGACACTAGACATAGGTAATCAAAATGTTGAAAGGAGTTATCTGTGAGGGATAAGATTTTAAATGGTCTATTTTCTTCTTCAACTCTTCTCAATTTTCCACATTTTCTGCTATTAATGCCTTCTTTTCATAATCGGATAAAAATCAATGCACTACATTAAATTATAATGTTAATTCAGTTAACTTATTGTCAGTTTTTTTTTTTTTAATTTTATTTATTTATTTATTTATTTTATTTATGGCTGTGTTGGATCTTCGTTTCTGTGCGAGGGCTTTCTCTAGTTGTGGCAAGTGGGGGCCACTCCTCATCGCAGTGCGTGGGCCTCTCACTGTCGCGGCCTCTCTTGTTGTGGAGCACAGGCTCCAGACGCGCAGGCTCAGTAATTGTGGCTCACGGGCCTAGCTGCTCTGCGGCATGTGGGATCTTCCCAGACCAGGGCTCGAACCCGTGTCCCCTGCACTGGCAGGCAGACTCTCAACCACTGTGCCACCAGGGAAGCCCCTATTGTCAGTTTTTTGATTAATTAGAAAAAAAGCCACCACAGTCCCAGTACCTTCACAAATCATGTTTCCTTCTCATCCTGCCCAGATGCTCAGCCTTATTTCAAGAGTCTGGGTACTCCCATGTGCTCCCCTGGAAGGACAGGGATGGGGCACTAGGGGGGATGGGGCACTAGGGTAGACGGGGAGAAAGGATGCTTTAATGCGAGTGGGAGGCAGACTTGTGCACCCTCCTTCCCAGGCAGAGGGGATGATCAGCGAGATCCGGACTGCCTTTGAGGAGGCCCTGGGACAGCTGGTTTGGATGGATGAGAAGACCCGCCAGGCAGCCAAGGAGAAAGTGAGCAGTGGCCAGGGTTGGGGTGCCATCTTGAGGTGAGGATGGAGAATACAGTTTTGGCGGGGTGGGGGAGCCTGGGGAGGAAAACCCTTAACCTCGTCTCTTTAGGCAGATGCCATCTATGATATGATTGGTTTCCCAGACTTCATCCTGGAGCCCAAAGAGCTGGATGATGTTTATGATGGGGTGAGTACCCTGCCCATCAGTACTGAACCTTAGCCCTGTGGGGGGCACAGGGCTCAGGAATGGGAGCTCAAGCGCTGAGAGGGAAGGAGATACTTGTTGCTGCCTTTCAGAGGCAAGTGCAGGCAGCCAGCATTGCTCAAGTGCTGGCTGTGTGCCAGGCTGCAGGCCGGACAGCAGTAGAATGCAGTGTTCACAAGCAGGGATTTGTAGTCAAACCTGTTTTTACCTAACTGTAACCTTGGACAATTTATATAACCTCTCTGAGCCTCAGTTTCTTCATCTGTAAAAGGGAGTCCTATTAGCACTTACCTGATAGGATTGTTGTGAGAATAAAAGAAGATAGTATTAAAAAAAAATAAAGCAGCTGCAACATAATATTGGCAATTATTATTTATTAGATATTTTACACCCATTTTACAGTTGAAGAAACTGAGGCTCAGAAGGGTGCTAATTAGTAGCCAAACTGGGACTATTATCTTCTCCAACGTGTTCTCTCACTGGCTTTCTACTTCCTACCATTCCCACAGTATGAAGTGTCTGAAGATTCCTTCTTCCAGAACATGTTGAATTTGTACAACTTCTCTGCTAAGGTGATGGCTGACCAGCTCCGCAAGCCTCCCAGCCGGGACCAGTAAGAATGGGGGCTGCAGACACTTGGGGCAGCAGGAGACGTAGGGGAGGTTTCCAGGGCTGAGGGAAGGGGGTGGCAAGATGGATCCCAAATGAGGCACGAGGTTCTTCTAGAATGTAGGTCAGGGCTGCTGGGCATCGAGAATCAGGCTCCGCCTCAGCTTCTCCCTTCCCCAGGTGGAGCATGACCCCCCAGACAGTGAATGCCTACTACCTTCCAACCAAGAATGAAATCGTCTTCCCCGCCGGCATCCTGCAGGCCCCCTTCTACGCCCGCAACCACCCCAAGTGTGTCTGAGGCAGGAGGGGCTGGGTGCTGGGGCCTGGGCCTGTGGGTGAGCTGGGAGCAGGGCTGGAGGTGGGATCTAGAAGTCCCCCCACCATGTCCTCACTCAACATTCCTCACCTACCAGGGCCCTGAACTTTGGTGGCATCGGCGTGGTGATGGGCCACGAGTTGACACATGCCTTTGATGACCAAGGTAGAGGTCCATGCAGTTGTCTCCTCCAGCCTAGAATTCCTAGTGGCTCCTGCAAAACCTTGGGATGTTGGAAGCAGGCCCTGTGGACCCTGGGGTCTGTGGACTAGGGCTGGTGGGGGCACTTGTGCCCCCAAGGGTTGAGTTCTGGTCTCGGTGGGGTGCAAAGGTTAGTTCTCCTCAGGGCGCGAGTATGACAAGGAAGGGAACCTGCGGCCATGGTGGCAGAATGAGTCGCTGGCAGCCTTCCGGAATCACACGGCCTGCATGGAGGAGCAGTATAGCCAGTACCAGGTCAACGGGGAGAAGCTCAACGGCCGCCAGACGCTGGGGGAGAACATCGCTGACAACGGAGGGCTTAAGGCTGCCTACAACGTGAGTGGCTCCCTGGTGGCTGAGGCTCACCTGCCCTGGGGGGGCAGGGCACTGGGTGTAGCTGGTGGGCAGGCCCCAACAAACTTGCCATCCGTTCCCAACCCCAGGCTTACAAAGCATGGCTAAGAAAGCATGGGGAGGAGCAGCAGCTACCAGCCATGGGGCTCACCAACCACCAGCTCTTCTTTGTGGGATTTGCCCAGGTATTGCCCTCCTGGGAGGCCGGGGGTCTGCTCTTCTACAACCTCCTGGGCATGTCCTTAGAAGTCTGGGGCATGCAGAAGGGACTGGGAAATGGGGCCGAAGTTGGAGTGTGGAAAGTGGTTTGGGAAGGCCTCGTGAAGCCTTTTGGCGGGGTCCACAAAAGCACGTGAGGAGGGCTGAGGAGGGAGAAGGCTTCAGGAGGCTTTTGCAGATCTCGAAGGGCAGGGCTGCCCTGCCTGATGGGGCAAGGGGTGGGAAGCGGGATTGATCTTCACGATGCTCCTGTGAGGTGGCTGTGGAGGAGGAAGCGCGGGGCAAAGTGGCTCATCCAGGGCTACCCAGGAATAAAGTAAGTGGCAGACTCAGCAGGGTCTCCTCCAGGTACTTTGCACTACAGCAGGCAGCCTCTGGCGGCTGGGTTTCTTCCCCTGGGACACATCCATCTGGGCAACCCTGGGCAATTGTCCAGGCAGCTTTGAAAGGCCCTTAAGAGGGAGGGCGCTTTCTCCTCCCTCGGTGCCGATGGCAAGGGGTCGGGGCTGAGACTCCGTCTAAGCCCTCTCCTACATCCCTGAGGCCCCCGGAGCCCAGGGCCTGGGGCGGTGGTGCCATGTGTCCCTGGGATGGCTCTGCTGCAGCTGGGGCAGTGGCCTTGCCCACACTAGACACCCTGTGTCCCCGTGTCTGTCCTGGCCTGCAGGTGTGGTGCTCGGTCCGCACACCCGAGAGCTCTCACGAGGGGCTGGTGACGGACCCCCACAGCCCTGCCCGCTTCCGCGTGCTGGGCACGCTCGCCAACTCCCGTGACTTCCTGCGGCACTTCGGCTGCCCTGTCGGCTCCCCCATGAACTCAGGGCAGCTTTGTGAGGTGTGGTAGACCTGGGTCGGGGAGAAATGGCCAGCTGTTGCCAGGGCCTGGGGCAGCTTGCCCAGCGAGGCTGTCTGCTCTGCGGTTTGGAGAAGGCAAATGCCAGCTGGGCTGGCTCCGGCCCCTCCACACCACAGATGACATGAGTCCTAGTCCCTCCTCGACCACCACATCGTGCCTCTGCTTTGGGGGTGTCCCTGCCTCCAGCAGAGCCCCCACCATTCACTGTGACATTCTTCCGCATCACCCTGCCTGGAGGAGGCCTGGGCAGGGGGCACCCGCTCCCACAGGAAGGAGTCCACCTCTTCTGGTCCCAAGCTCCCTGGGCTTGGTGGCCACGGGGCCTGCGGTGACTGCCACACGCTGACCACGCAGGGCCCGGCTGGTGTGCCTCCCACACTTCTCCCCAAGGCTCACTCAGTGCTCCCTCGGGAGTAGACGGAGCTCCTTTCAGCCCCACCCTTGGGGTGGCCCCCACCCCGTGTTGCTCCTGCTGCTGCTCCTAATACTGCTGCCAGCCCTCGCTGACAATCCACCTGTGCTCAGTTCCTAATGGAAGCCTTCACGAACCTTCCTGCTGCCTCCCAGGTTCCCTGGGCTCAGAGGGGAAGAGTGTACCTGGGGGGGATGCTAGTCCCTGTGTCTCGGCGTACAAGTCTTAGGGGATGACTGATTCTCCCTGGACCAAGCAGGAAAGCAGATAGAGCAGGGAGAGGGAAGGATAGAGTTTATTTTTACAGGAAAGAGGGTGGGGAAGGAGTGGTCTTGGCCCTGTAGGACCCTGTGCCAATAAACAGACACGCATCAGTCAGCCTGTCTCTTCCTTCAGTCCTGTTTTCATTTACTCATTCCACCAGTATTTATTGAGTACCTGCTGTATGCCAGGTACTCTTATAGGTACTCATTTACTCACTCACCAGACACAGGGGACTGAAATTTGAAGTCCCAAGAAGACAAAGAAAGAGGCAGGATGGAGGAATGGCATGAAATTGAGTCTGGCAAGTGGAGTACATCCTCCGCTCACTGGTGGCCATGTTCCATCACTGGCTGTTCTATAGCTGGAAGCATTTGCCACGGCCCTCCACTGGTGCATGCAGCTGGGTCTGACACTGAGACTGGGTAACTACTTGGCCAGGGTCGGCTTGGAAGATGGGTGGCCCTTGCCCTGCAGTGGAGGGCAGCCCTGGCCAAGGTAGCATTTCACTCCCTGGAGCTTGGAGCACCAGCCTCTGCTTGTGGCTGAGAAGACGTGCATTTCTCCATGTTCTCAAAGGCTCAGCGCTCCTGAGAGCCGCTCATCCCACCTACACACGCTCATCGAGGCCTACCAAGTTCCAGGCACAGAGACTGCAGGTTTGGCTGCCACCCTCCAGAACAAGTGAGGGAAACGGAGCATTTATTGAATACCTCTGTGTTCCAGGCACTTCTGCTAGGTGGCTCATTTCTTCCTTCCTTCATTTATTTATAAATTTATATATTCATAGATTTATTTTTATAAGTATATTGATTACCAATAATGTGCCAGGCACTGGTGACAGAAAGAGGAATAAGATGATTCCCTCCCTCAGGTGACTCTTCTTCTGTTGGCACTTTTACCTTCATAAGCTCACCCGATCCTCGCAGCAACATATTTTATAAGTGCTCCAGTTTCCATTTTACAGGTCTAACTGTAAACACTTCACTGCAGTCAGAGACCTGGATTGAAATTGAAGCTCTGACAGCTGTGTGAGCTTGAGCCGGTTCCCTAACCTCTATGAGCCTCAGTTTCTTTATCTGTAAAATGAGAACCAGAGCAAAGCAGTGGAAAGAGTCCAGTCTCAGTTCTCTTTAAAATACAGTGTTCCCCAAGGTGTAAGTAGGTGTGGGTTTATTAAGTTTGGGGGGTAAGAGTGAAGCTTTGTCAGTGATGCTGCTGGGGTCAGTGGTTCCTGGGTGATGGCACCAGCACATGTCCCACAGTCTGTATCCTGTCCCAGCATCAGGCTGTCCCCATAAAGAGCTGTATGTGGGTCTCTGTCAAGTTACTTGGAACTGTAGCTGCTCACCAAGGGAAGGAAATTGCTGGCTACTAAGAAAAAGGAAAAGTGGCCTTGGGAACTCTAAGACCAAGGGAAAGCATGGCTTGAGTCTCTGCTCTGAGAGCAAAACTCTAGGAGGGGTGGCAAAGTGTATTGGAAAGAGGAGGGCCATCACGTCTGGAAATCTGGTTCTGGCTCCAGTTCTGCCAACCCCAAGCTGTGACACCAGGCATGGCTTATCCCCTCATCAGATCTCAGTAACCTTAGCAGTCTGTAAAATAAGTGGGTTGGATGAGATGATCTCTGAGGACTAGATCAGCTTTAATGTTTTAAGAAGTGAATTCATGGGCTTAGCAAGTTCCAGAACCCAAAGAAATATTAAGAAATGGCTTGTGAAGTTTGGGTGTTGCACAGAGTGTGAGATTTATAATGTCACTGTAATGATAGAGGAGATAGGCTTGGTATCACAAAGCCTTGCCCTTCCCTTGACACCTGATTTCAGAGGCCAGCTTGGGATACTGACCAGCTGGCCACTGTGGCATTAAAACTCCATATTTGCAAGGGTCCAAGTGTCAAATAATGATGATGATGATGATGATAATGATAATGAGCAGCCCTCATTTACCAAGTCCCTTTTTTTTTTTTTTGCTTAAGCCTGTGCTAAGCACTTTAAAAACATCAGCTCATTAAATTCCCACAACAACTTATAAGGAGGTCCTATCATTGTCTCTATCTTACAAGTGGCAAAACTAAGGAAAAAGATGACATAACTTCCAGTGTCAGCTAAGACAGATTGCATTAAAGTCAAATTTGGAACTCAGATCCTCAGATTTGGAATTCAGATGTTCTTAATCATCACCATTTAGTCTGCTAAGTCATGGCAGAATTTAGACTCAAGCATATACATCTGCCTTCTGGGCAATTTTATCATGCTTCCAAGTGAGGCCATTACCAGCAGGTGCACTTTCATAGCCCCCATCTCACCCGGGCCAGGTACATGTGACAACCATGCAGCTGCAGGAAACCTAAGCACATGCTGACCTGAAATTAAGCCAGGTGGCACTGTTTGTTGAGCACTCTGCAGGTGCTTGGTTCCACGGGCAAGGCAAGGTGAACACCAAGTGACAGATGTAACCTTCACCCTTAGTAGCCTGCCAAGCTGATAAATATGCATCTGCAACATGCTCTGATGTGTTAAAGCAGAAGGGGGAATAATGGATGGTGCTCCTGGGTGGACACATGAGAGCAGTTATTAGTAAGGTGCTGGGCCATACCCTACACTATCCCATTGGAAGTTTGACTAATTCCCATGCACAATACAGTAACATATGCCAAACAATATGATTTCACACTTGGAAGTGCTCTCGAAATGTCAAGTTGGAAGAGAATCTCCATAAAATACGCACAGTTTCAGTAGACCTATCACGAGTCACAAATGGAGACTCCTGACAGTTTCCCAGTGCTGAGCTCTGGGCTCCAAAGAGAGCTCCCAATGGGCCATTATTATAAACAAAGATGACCTGAAGTTGAATGCAAAGCCATTCATTCATTCATTTATTCAACAAATATTTGTCAAGGCCTACCACAAGCCAGCTATTAGATTGGGTGCTAGGGGCATAAAGCTGAATAAGACACAGTTCCTGTCCTCTAAGAGCTCAGAGTGGAGGGAGGGAGAGGTATGTATCAAGCATTGTAGGAGCACAGGGAAGAAATTAATAACTTGAAAGAACAGGAAAGGCTTCCTACACAGGTGATACTGAGCTGGAGTACAGAGGATGGGAGAATTTGCTAGCCGAAAACAGTGAAGGGCATTCCATACAGAAAGAACAGCAACAAGAAAAGACTGATCCAGCTTGAAGGGGCAGGGCATGTTCAGAAATGGTGACATGTTTAGGGTGATCAGAAGGAGGTAGATGAAAGGGGCATAATGAGAGGTGAGAGCCTGGAGAAGGGAAGTTGTAACAGTAGTTATAAAAAAGGAGATTGTAACAACTGCTTTCAGTCCTGGGAATTAACAGTAAAAGGGCCACAATGCAATCTGATTTTGAAAAATATCACAAAGAAAGTAGCAACCCAGTGGAAACAGTGCAATGCTGTGTCCGGCCTGAAGCATTTCTGGTATTACATAAGTGACGCTTTGGGTCGAATGATTCTCAGATGAGTAGAGCCATCCATAAAATGTGTAGCTCTATAGCTCAGGCCATACGTTTGGGGGAAGCATGGCTGGCCAGTGGGTGCAATTTGAAGGAAGGTGGTAGGATGGGCTGTCCCCTGATTGGAGAGCAATTTGGTCACAAGGCTGGGAGTCTGGCCAAATGGTAGGAAGGAGTGCTTCTGGGAGAGCAATTTGACTGAAATGAAGCTTGAGGCAGGATATCAATGTTATCGTAAGGCCTTGGAATAATTGCCAGACATCTGCATTTGGCCAGAGAGGTTTGGGGCTTGAGTGTTTGGAGGTGGGGAGCAAGGGGCAGCCCTGCAAATTTGAGGAAGCTGGAAAATGATAACTGCCTCCTCTCCAGTTGCCAAGCACCTAGCTAAGCACTTTATATACACTGTCTTACTTTATTCTCATAAAAACTTCTGAGGGAGATACTTTATTACTCTCATTTCATAGAAGAAGAAACCAAGCTGAGAGAGGTTAGGAAGCTTGCCCAAATATCACAGCTGGTGAAGGGCAGAATTTGGTTTTAAATACCAGGTCTGTCCTCTCTAAAGCTTATGTTCTCCCACCCACCCCCAACTTTTTATTTTGAAATGTTTTAAACCTACAAAAAGGTTGAAACATAGTACACAGACATTCATTTACTCTTCATCTGGAGTCACCAGCTGTTAATAGCCTGTGCTTTATGCCACAACATCACCCCGTCTCCTCTAAGGTACTGGTGGGGATGTGACTGGTATAAAAGACAAAATCTGAGATCTGATAGAAAGAAGTCATGGAAATAGGAGAGATTTAGGAGAAATACCTCTACAGATGACTGAAGAAAGCATGACAAAGTATGGAATCTTGAAGCCAGAAAACAGAGTAGGCAGACCAGCTATCCAATTTCTGTCAGTAGACTAGGGCTGGGGCCATCACCGGTGATGGAAGTGGAAGGTCATCCCCAGAATCCAAACACTGAGTGGAAAAGAGCAACAAGTTTTAAAATGGGCATCAGACCCTTACATCAATATCTATACAAATGTTTAGCCAACATTCATTCAATGCTAACTGTGCTGTGACAGGTGGTTTGTTTGTTTTTTTAAACAAACATTTTCTGCATTCTTTAATGCCTCAGGACCCATAAAATAAGACTCCAGGCCAAATGGTGAGTGTTCCCATCAGATGAAGGGGAGAAGAGTTACTTCCTCTTTTCTCACCTTCTAGATATATACACATAGCCCGATCAGAAGAACTTTGAGGTTTGCCTGAAATACTCAAGAACTTGGGAGACTCAAAGATCGAGATTCATATCCTGATTCTACTACTTACTATATGATTTCCGCTGTAAAATGGACACAATCCTACCAAACTCAGAAAGTTGTGCGAACAATATATATCATTTAAAATAAGTCCTGACATAAACAGTGTCGGTCACATCCCGTCTAAGTCATAAGAGGGAGAGGAAGACCAAAAGACAGACTGAGGACAAAGACCTTATCTTGTTCCGTTTTTAGCTCCAGAACTTCGCATTAGGGCATAGGGCTTGATCTATTCATTTCTACTCCATCTGGCTCCGCAGGTGGATTTAAGATGGTATCCACATCCTTACGGTAATAGTAGAGCACTATTCTTCAGCTGGGGAGGTGAATATGCCACAGTAGTGTGGGGCTAAGCATAGATTACACAGACTTCACAAAGACGGCAATCAAGTGTCCAGGATTTCAAGAATCTCTTCCGTTTGTCCCACCACGCGGCTAACGGGGGTGTCACTAGGGTGTACTATTCACACTGCTTTGGGGGAACCGAGGGGCGGTCTCGGCTCGCAGCCAGCTCAACTCCTACCGTAGCTGTCGCCCCCCGAGCCCCAGACGGCGTTCAGGAAACTCCAGGTCCGAGCCGGGGAGGTGCCTATGGCGCGCGGGAAGCTGGGAATTGGAGTTTTCGTGCGGTTTCGGAGGGCGAGGTCCGAGGGCTGGAACTCCCAGGCCGCGGGGGTGGGTGGGTTGCCGCGGCGTTTCCGGTCGCAGGCGGGCTCTGGAGAAGGAGGGGCGCCGTGGGCCACGCGCGCGAGGACATCTGGGAAACGGGGCGGTGCGCGCGCAGCGGGCCGGCAGTGGCGGCGGCGATGGAGGAGGGTGGCCGGGAGAAGGCACCGCTGCAGCCCCAGCAGCCCCCAGCGACGTCTCCCGGCGGCGGGGATGAGAAGCCGAGCGGCAAGGAGCGGCGGGATGCCGGAGACAAGGACAAAGAGCAAGAGCTGGTGAGGCGCGGCCCCGGGAGCCGGCGGAGGAGGCCGCGGGCTGAGTCACGGCGGCTCCGCAGGCCTCGGGCCCGACTCCCAACGGCCCCGCCGCGCCCGGGAGAGGGCGGATGGGGCGACCCTCGGGGCTCCCGGCACCCGCCTCTCTGCCCCTCATCCTCCATTTCGCGCTGTCACCGCCGCCGCCCCTACCAGTCCTCACCACCGACTCGTGAGGTGGGCCCGGGCGGGTCATTGTCACCCTCGTTTTTCAGAACGGCATTCAAGCAGAGCCTGGCCCAGAAGCCAGGCTGCCTTCCCACCAGGGCTTCCCATTCCCTCTCTTTCCTTGTCTCACCTGGTCCTTCCTAAGGAGGCAGGCTCACTCTCCACCTGCCCCAGGGTGAATGGGAGGAGGATGTGTTTGAGATTCCTTGTCTTGATGAGCTTCTTCCCCCAACCCTCCAGTCTGAGGAGGACAAACAACTTCAGGATGAACTGGAGATGCTCGTGGAACGACTGGGGGTGAGTCACGATGTTAACAAGAGCCGGTGTACATATGGATCTTTCCCACTTGTTTGCTTTATTCCACTTGGGGCAACAACTCCTATACGAGGTATAAGGAAAGAGAGACTGTATTTTGGAGTCATATTACAACCATGTTGTGAGGGAGGGGAGTAAAAAAAGATAATTGAAAGATTTTGTAGCTTTGTTTCGTGGGAGAAGCAGTTCTTGAACTCTTAACCTGGGACATTTGTTTTTGTGTCAGGCAGTGTGTATGCAGGGAGTTGGGCAATCACAGATGGATAAGACACAGTTACTTTCCTAGGGGATTGTTGAACACTTCTGTGTTATGACTTAAGGTATGAGACTCCTTTTGTCTGAGCCCTAACATCTCCTGATCAGGAGAAGGACACGTCCCTGTACCGACCAGCCCTGGAGGAACTGCGGAGGCAGATTCGTTCTTCTACAACTTCCATGACTTCAGTGCCCAAGCCTCTCAAATTTCTGCGTCCACACTATGGCAAACTGAAGGAGATCTATGAGAACATGGCCCCTGGGGAGAATAAGGTAAAACTATTGCAGAAGCTGGTGGAGGCCTAGTTTACGAATTCCTTTTCGTCTAGACCATGGGGCTCATGGTGAATCTCAGAAAGCCTGATAGACCTAAGATCTGAGCTAGTTGAACAGTGCCCGGGACTTCCCTGGTGGTGCAGTGGTTAAGAATCCGCCTGCCAATGCAGGGGACAGGGGTTCGAGCCCTGGTCCGGGAAGATCTCACATGCCACGGAGCAACTAAGCCCGCGCGCCACAACTACTGAAGCCCGCACGCCTAGAGCCCGTGCTCTGCAACAAGAGAAGCCACCACAATGAGAAACCCACGCACCACAACAAAGAGTAGCCCCCGCTCGCCACAACTAGAGAAAGCCCATGCGCAGCAACGAAGACCCAATGCAACCAAAAATAAATAAATAAAAATAAAATAAAATTTAAAAAGAAAAAAAACAGTACTCATCGTAATCGAAATGGTCACATAAGAGCTGACAGGAAGATTGTCTTCAGAAAGGACAGTGTTTCTGTCATTTATGTTGAACCTTGGGATTTTATTATCATGATTTATTATTAACTTACTTTTAACCTTAATTTTTTTTTTTCTCTACATTACATGCACTTTCATTTGTTTTACCTCTAAAATATATTCCCAGTTCAGTAACTTTCCTGCCTATTGGCACAACCCTAATCCAAGAAGTTTTCAGTTCTCACCGGAACTACTGCAGCAGCCTCCTAACTGACCCTCTTCCTTTTGTCTGTGACCTCCTACACAGTTCGTCTTTCATACAGCAGCCATAGTGATCTTTTCTAGAGTGTGAATCTTTTCTGCTTAAAACCTTCTAATAGTTTATTACGATTGGAATAAAATTCAGAGTCTCCATTTTTCTCCACTCTCCACTTGTTATCACCCTTCAGTCATGTTGGTTCAAAAGGAAGATTGCAACACTAACCTTAGGATTATTATGAGGCTTAGCTGATATAACATGTTTTAAGTTTTTAGTATGGAAGCTGGTGATATAATTAACATTTAATTTTGGGGATAGTGACAGTGATCTTGATTCCATAATGTAACATTCTCCTAACCCTAAATTTGACTTCAAAAGACTGGTTTCTTTATAGCGTTTTGCTGCTGACATCATCTCTGTTTTGGCCATGACCATGAGCGGGGATCGTGAGTGCCTCAAATATCGTCTAGTGGGCTCCCAGGAGGAATTGGCATCATGGGGTCATGAGTACGTCAGGTAAGACCTTTTCTTCTTGGGAATCTGAAGGGGTTCTGAGATACAGTTCTGAGTTCTGTCTTGGAGTACCAGTGTGTTGAGTTTCCCAGATAGTGAATTCCTTGACCCACAGGGAAGTGCTTCCCATGAAGCTCTGCTTCTCTAATAGTCTGGGCCTATCCGTAGGCATCTGGCAGGAGAAGTGGCTAAGGAGTGGCAGGAGCTGGATGATGCAGAGAAGACGCAGCGGGAACCACTGCTGACCCTGGTGAAGGAGATTGTCCCCTACAACATGGCCCACAATGCAGAGCATGAGGCCTGTGACCTGCTTATGGAAATTGAGCAGGTGGATATGCTGGAGAAAGACATTGATGAGAATGCATATGCAAAGGTCTGCCTCTATCTCACCAGGTGAGTGAGCAGGGTGGGGAATGGTGGCAGGCCTGCCCTCCCCAGCACTTCTTCTCAACTGTGACTCCTTTATTCTCCAAGAGTATCTGCTTCAAAGGTAGCAATCAAGCTATAGTGAATTTGTTAACATCTGTGAACTTCTTGAGGTCAGAGACGGCATGTCTCCTTAGTAGTCCCAATAACTAGCGTATTGCCTGGTATGTAGTAGGCATTCAGTATTGGGTCAGTGAATTAAACGGGGTAAATGAATGCCTGATACCTTTATTATTTTTACCTTTGTAGTTGTGTGAATTACGTACCTGAGCCTGAGAACTCCGCCCTACTGCGTTGTGCCCTGGGTGTGTTCCGAAAGTTCAGTCGCTTCCCTGAAGCACTGAGATTGGCATTGATGCTCAATGACATGGAGCTGGTAGAAGATATTTTCACCTCCTGCAAGGATGTGTATGTAAAGGAAAAAGTTGGCAAAGTGATAAGCTCATGGGTGGGACATTTGCATGAAGTGCTGGGACATGTAGTTTCTGGTTAGGGCTTGAAGGGCTTTTCTGTGCCCGTAGTGGATGGGGGCTGAGCAGATGTGATGGCTCTCTCCCACAGGGTTGTACAGAAGCAAATGGCATTCATGCTAGGCCGACATGGGGTGTTTTTGGAGCTGAGTGAAGATGTGGAGGAGTATGAGGACCTGACAGAGATCATGTCCAACGTGCAGCTCAACAGCAACTTCTTGGCTTTAGCTCGGGAGGTGAGATTCTTTGCCCTTTTCCAACAAGGTTTTTTGTTTGTGATTATACCTGGCATTTCACCTCCCTGATTATGCCTCTGACTAGACTCTCCTTGGTTAGAATTGCCATTCAGTGGGGTAACAGAAGGGACAGCTAGGGGAGGACTGGGGGAGCAGTTGTGATCCTCTGACTTCTCTTCAGCTGGACATCATGGAACCCAAGGTGCCTGATGACATCTATAAAACCCACCTAGAGAACAACAGTGAGTAAACATCTCCATGTGTGGGGATTGGAGGATTGTTAATTATGCCCCTTGTATTGAGAGTGATGGCTTGGCCCAACATACTTATCCTATAGAGCTCAGAATTCCCACATACTTTTTCCCTAGGTCACTATTGGGGTTATAGATAGAGGATTCCAAGGGGCCAGCTCAGAATCAGAGACCAGCTGCCATACTGTGTTCCTTTCTTGTCCTACTCTATACCTTCATTTCCTCCTTCCCTCCTTTGCAGGGTTTGGGGGCAGTGGCTCTCAGGTGGACTCTGCCCGTATGAACCTGGCCTCCTCTTTTGTGAACGGCTTTGTGAATGCAGCCTTTGGCCAGGACAAGCTGCTGACTGATGATGGCAACAAATGGCTTTACAAGAACAAGGATCATGGTATATTTCTGTTCCTACTCTATCTTTGTGTAATTTTGGTCAATTTTGTTGTCCTCCTGGGTTCATGTGTTATAACGGCAGATCCCTAGGGCAGTTCTTTGGAGAGCTCTTTATAACAGTTTTCTCAGGGCAGGGCCATTTTAAGACTGATAGATTTTTCCTTGGTATAGGAATGTTGAGTGCAGCTGCATCCCTTGGCATGATTCTGCTGTGGGATGTGGATGGTGGCCTTACCCAGATTGACAAGTACCTGTACTCTTCTGAGGACTATATCAAGGTTGGTCTGGGTACAACCCACTAATGCAGACATCCCCTTCCATGTTCTAGGGCCCTCTCAGGACCTCCCTTTCACTGGTAAGGTCTACCCTGTTTTTAACTCCAGTTAAGGCGGGTGCTATAATAAGGCCCATGTTGCATCCTTTGTGGTGAGGAAGGTAGAGTAGCCCAAGTGAAGAATCTATTTGCATTTTGCAGTCAGGAGCCCTCCTGGCCTGTGGCATCGTGAACTCTGGTGTCCGAAATGAGTGTGACCCTGCTCTGGCACTCCTCTCAGACTATGTCCTCCACAACAGTAACACAATGAGACTTGGTTCCATCTTTGGGTAAGGCTTCTTGCTTCTCCTTTTGGTAGTGCTTAGCCTGTAAGCTCTGTGAAAACAGAATCAGGCCCTTTCACCTTTGTATTGCCAAAGAGTACCACTGTGCCGGTTGAGTATTTGGCTCTTGGTGACTATTTGTTGAAATGACCAATCCTCTTTTTGTTTCTTCCTTGTCCTATCCTCGGGTGTGTGTCGGGGACTGCCTCTCCCTGGCTTTTGCAGGCTTGGCTTGGCCTATGCTGGCTCCAATCGCGAAGATGTTCTAACACTGCTGCTACCTGTGATGGGAGATTCCAAGTCCAGTATGGAGGTGAGTAGAGTTTGTTGATCACTTAGGGGAGATAGTAGGGAAGGTGCTCTGAGTCTTGCCGGTCTCTGATAAATGGTGAAAAAGTGTGTGTGTGTGTGAGAGAGAGAGAGGGAGGTGTATCATTTCAGTGAAACTGCTTGGAATTGGGCTTCTAAGTCTCAGGAGATATTGAGGCTAAGAGTTAACATTTTAGTATTGAGTTCCAGCCCTTGGGATCCATGAGGAAGTACCAGACTAGAGTGGGGAGTAACTTACCCAGCTTGGGGTGGGTACACTGTTTTAGTCATGAGCCAACTTTAAATTTTCTTATTTGTGCAGAATCATTTTAGTGATGGATAAATATAGTATGGTGGCTAAAAGCATAGGTTTTAGTCAGATAGGCCTGAGTTCAAATCCTGCCACCTCTGCTTACAAACAGTGTGATCTTGGACATGTAACTCAGTCTCCTTAGGCATCATTTTTCTCATCAATAAAAGAGGAATAACAGTAGGACCTGTTTCATGGGGTTGTGAGGATTAAATGTTAATAGTATGCAAACCAGTTGGCATAGTGGCTGACCTGTAGTAAGTATTCAGTGAATGGTTGATGCTACTGTTATTTTGACCTACCATCAGAAAGGGGTTATTACCTCATGTGGTTTCAGTGGACTGTAGGAATTGGCTATCTTGAATCAATATAGGTAAACAACTATCTTAATACCTTATTTTAATAACTTGATGTCGATATTCCTATTGCTAGGTGGCAGGTGTGACAGCTCTAGCCTGTGGAATGATAGCAGTGGGATCTTGCAATGGCGATGTCACTTCCACTATCCTTCAGACCATCATGGAGAAGTCAGAGACTGAGCTCAAGGACACTTATGCCCGTTGGCTTCCTCTTGGACTGGGCCTCAACCACCTGGGTGAGGGGATGTCTCTCTATTTGGGCAAAAGGCTGGTAGTAACTGGATACAACAGGGAGAGTTTATGAGTCAGGCTGTGCTGGAAGGGAGTACATGTCCTCTGACCCCTCGAATCTCTCCTTTAGGAAAGGGAGAGGCCATTGAGGCCATCCTGGCCGCACTGGAGGTTGTGTCAGAGCCATTCCGCAGTTTTGCCAACACACTGGTGGATGTGTGTGCCTATGCAGGTCTGTGTCTTTGTTCTTCCTCAGTGACTCTTCACTTCTCTCTTGGACCTCCTTTCTTTTTTTTTTTTTTTTTTTAAACATCTTTATTGAAGTATAATTGCTTTACAATGGTGTGCTAGCTTCTGCTTTACAACAAAGTGAATCAGTTACACATATACATATGTTGCCATATTTCTTCCCTCTTGCATCTCCCTCCCTCCCACCCTCCCTATCCCACCCCTCTAGGTGGTCACAAAGCACCGAGCTGATCTCCCTGTGCTATGCGGCTGCTTCCCACTAGTTATCTATTTTACATTTGGACCTCCTTTCTTAAGTCCTTCTGAATTGCCTTAGATTCTTTAGCTTCTGTTCCTAGAGCAAGCTTTTCCTTGGTGCCTTCTCATTTCTACCCTTTCTCTCCCTTACCACCCTGCCCCAGGCTCTGGGAATGTACTGAAGGTGCAGCAGCTGCTCCACATTTGCAGTGAACACTTTGACTCCAAGGAAAAGGAGGAAGACAAAGACAAAAAGGAAAAGAAGGACAAGGACAAGAAGGAAGCCCCTGCCGACATGGGAGCACATCAGGTTCTGTGGGCAGCTGGGCATACTCCTAGGGAAGCTCTGAGAAAAGATAACTGTGGGTTTGTTTGTTTTAGAGCCTCTCTGGGTATCATTGTGTATTGAAATAGCATGAGACTGGGTTCCATACATGAGGGGTCAGGGTGTGCCCCACAGGATGGCTTTTTCTTCTTACATGGGACTTGAGTCAGGGGTGAGTTTTTTGTTCCCTGAGCTTATTGGGCTCTGCTGCCTCTTCAATTGCAGGGAGTAGCTGTGCTGGGGATTGCCCTTATTGCTATGGGGGAGGAGATTGGTGCAGAGATGGCACTACGAACCTTTGGCCACCTGGTGAGTATCCCATGGAGAAGATTGAAGTATATTAGTTTTGATGCCTGGGGTTTCCCCAGGAGATTTCCCTGATGGGTTTTCTCGGTGGAGAAGTGGTCTTTTTGCTGTACCTTTTCTACAAAAATTAAGACCCCCATCTACGTATCTGTTCCTGTAACCGAGCTTATTCTTTCTGCTTTCTGTGATACCCTTGTTATTTTCTTTTATCACCAGCTGAGATATGGGGAGCCTACACTCCGGAGGGCTGTGCCTTTAGCCCTGGCCTTAATCTCCGTTTCAAATCCACGACTAAACATCTTGGATACCCTAAGCAAATTCTCTCATGATGCTGACCCAGAAGTTTCCTATAACTCCATCTTTGCCATGGGCATGGTGGGCAGTGGTGAGTATTGGTCAGAAAGAGATCATAAGCATCTTGGGGGAAGGGTTGTTGAGGCCCTTTTTTCAAGCCTTTGTAATGCTTAACATTTCCAGGTACCAATAATGCCCGTCTGGCTGCGATGCTGCGCCAGTTAGCCCAGTATCATGCCAAGGACCCCAACAACCTCTTCATGGTGCGCTTGGCACAGGTAGAGAATAGAACTCTTCTGCTTAGAGTGAGTGTGCCAAAGGAAGTGTCTGTGTGATGGAAGGGAGATGTGACGCTTCACGAAGGGGACCTTGAGTTCAGCCTGGAAAGGAGGGTGTGAACGAGCTGTGAGGTTTCTGTGTGGCGGGGTTAGGTGATTTCTCCTTAGATGTGACTTGTGACTCCCCACGTCCACTTCTCTCCATTTTGTTTTGTTTTCTTTTCGCCAGGGCCTGACCCATTTAGGGAAGGGCACACTCACCCTCTGCCCCTACCACAGTGACCGGCAGCTTATGAGTCAAGTGGCCGTGGCTGGGCTGCTCACCGTGCTTGTCTCTTTCCTGGATGTCCGCAACAGTGAGTCCCTGTCAGGAATCTTACATGGTGGCACATGGTGCCCTCTCTGCACCCCTACCAGGGCCTCCTTGGTAATTTAAGAGCAAGACTCTGAGTTAACTCTGCTGCTCTGGGTTCCTGAGGTTCTTTGGGCCTCATGAGACTTTCATCTCCCACACTTTTGATCTGACCCAAAAAGATTTTCTTTTGAAGATGAAGAACTGAGCCCAGTTTTTGCCTCTGAGTGACTGGGGGAAAGTGATGATCAAGTACGCAAACTGTAGGCAGAGTATGTGGGTGGCATCTCCAGCTTGTAGTAGGGTGTATGAGGGGAGGGTTGTGGGTTCAGCTATATAACTGAGGGGTTAAAGAGTCAGGGCTGGAGTGGGGTCCCAACGTTCAGGTATGCCTCTAACTATATTTGTCCTGTGCTCTTCCCTCAGTCATCTTAGGCAAGTCGCACTATGTATTATATGGGCTGGTGGCTGCCATGCAGCCCCGAATGCTGGTCACATTCGATGAGGAGCTGCGGCCATTGCCAGTGTCTGTCCGTGTGGGCCAGGTGAGGGGCTGAGCAGAGGGGAGGGCTCAGGCTGTATTCTAGAGCTTGTAGAATGCAGAGGTACCATTTCTCTGAAACTTGAATGGGCACTGGGTTGCTGCTGTACCCCTATCCAGAGTCCCTTCATCTCAGTCTTCTCACCCCACAGGCAGTGGATGTGGTGGGCCAGGCCGGCAAGCCCAAGACCATCACAGGGTTCCAGACACACACAACCCCAGTATTGCTGGCTCACGGGGAGCGGGCAGAATTGGCCACTGAGGAGTTCCTTCCCGTCACCCCTATTCTAGAAGGTTTTGTTATCCTTCGGAAGAACCCGAACTATGATCTCTAAGTGGCCACCAGAGGCTCTGAGCTGCAGCTGATATGTCAGCGGGTCATGCTTCCTTCCGTCGGGTGGACACTGCTCCAAACCTTTGGGGGAATTGTTACCTCCTGTTCTTTTGTTACTGAGTGAGATAACTTTGTTGAATAAAGACCTTTATCCCCGAGGTCCCTCTGTGTCTGTTTTCTGGGGTATTGTGGCTGGAGGCCAGACTGGGGTGGGGAGTGGATGTGAGAGGGTATCGTTTGTAGCAACTCTGAGCCTGGGCTAGCAGGGAGGCTGCCAAGAATGGAAAAAACTAAGCCCCTTTTCCTTCTCCCCTCCTTCCTAATCACCTTAGAACAGTGGTTCATCTTTAGAGGCATGAACCGTTGAGAAGCCGATACATGTAATGGATCTTCTTTCTAAGAGATGTATGTACACAAATTTTTACTTAAACTTTTACAAATAACTTTCCAAGGGGCCTGTAGATCCCAAACATCCTCCCTATTCCCACCTGCCAACGCACACCCGCCTCAAGCCCATCATTCCCTGGCTTTGGACTAAGGATCCCTTCTCTTAAGAGGCAGCAGAGTTAGCTCCACTCTTCCTAACTTGACTTCTGTGCTACTGAATGAAATGGACATCTTTACCTCGTATGACCCGCTTGTCCTTTTGGGGAGGCTGCTATTTGAGAGATATGATCATGTTAACATCTACCCCTAGGCTGTCCTTGCAGGAACAGTGCAAGAAAGCTTGATCCTGACCTTCCTCTTAGTAGAGCAATGGGAAAGAAATGGCCTCCTTCCTGGAATGTAATCACTCCTCATCTGTAGTGCTCCTTCTTGGTGGGACTGGTATGAGTATAGCTACACGGCTGGTGGGGGCCTAGACCCCTGTGGGTGCAGTGGAGGAGAACATGTGGCCCTGTCAGATAATTGCTAGCATTTATCCAACACTTACTGTGAAAACACTTGCTGTGGGTTTAACCTCTGAATAGTGACCAGCACCTAATAGGTCATCAATAAATGTTGAAAGAATAATTGCTCTACATACCTCACAACAACTTTGAGAGGTAGGTATTATCCCTGTGTTTTGGTGAGGAATGTAAAGTTCAGAGAGGTTCAGTAACTTGTTCAAGATCACATAGTAAGTAGTAGAGCTAGGATTGGAATCTAAGTCCATCTGACTCCAAGGCCCATGCCCTTTTCACTGTTAATCAGTCTCTGTAGCCTTGGAGACTTGTGGACCCCATAGTAGTCCAAGTTCTTGGCTAGGCTGGAGAAGCAGCAGCTTTGGATGGAGTATCTCCATAGTCTTCTCTCTAGTCTCACTTAGCAGCCTGTGTAAAACCTGTATAAAAGGTGGAAATGCTGGACTTGGGAGTCAGCAGACCTGTAAAGCCCCTTTAATGGGAACTGTCTTAAGCAAATCAGTGTGATAAGCCTCTATTATCTCTACATTGGGGATATAGTAATTGTCTTACCTGATTTCTAATGGTGGTGATGTTAAGAAACTAGAAAGTGATTTCCATCCAGTGGAACATTCCTCAACAATAAAAAGTGACACAAGGGAAATTCCCTAGCGGTCCAGTGGTTAGGACTCTGTGCTCTCACTGCCGAAGGCCCAGGTTCAATCCCTGGTCGGGGGAACTAAAATCCCACAAGCCGCACAGGGCAGCCAAAAAAAAAAGTGACACAAGTAACAACATGAATGAATGTCAAATTTATTATTTTGCATGAAAGAATCCAGATTTTTAAAAAGTACAAAAAGAAAAAAAAGAAAAAGTACATACTCTATCAGTTCATTTATATACAATTCTAGTGACAGAAAGCAGATCAGTGGTTATCTGTGGATTGGAGTGAAGAGAAAGATGATTCCAAAGGAAGAAAACTTTTGAGAGTGATGGAATTGGTCAGTATCTTGATTGTGGTAGTGGTGGTGGTGGTGGTGGTGATGATATTCAATATATCTGTCAAAACTCATCAACTTGTACTTTTTCTTTTTTTTTTTGGCTGCGTGGCTTGTGGGATCTTAGTTCCCTAACCAGGGATTGAACCCAGGCCCTCAGCAGTGAGAGCACAGAGTCCTAACCACTGGACTGCCAGGGAATTCCCTGTACATTTTATTTTATTTTTTAAAAATTATTTATTTATTTATTTATTTATTTATTTATTTATGGCTGTGTTGGGTCTTCGTTTCTGTGCGAGGGCTCTCTCTAGTTGCGGCAAGTGGGGGCCACTCTTCATCGCGGTGCACGGGCCTCTCACTATCGCGGCCTCTCTTGTTGCGGAGCACAGGCTCCAGACGCGCAGGCTCAGCAATTGTGGCTCACGGGCCTAGTCGCTCCGCGGCATGTGGGATCTTCCCGGATCAGGGCTCGAACCCGTGTCCCCTGCATTGGCAGGCAGATTCTCAACCACTGCGCCACCAGGGAAGCCCCCCTGTACATTTTAAACATGTGCAGTTTATAACATACCTAAATAAAGTTTTAAAACATGAAACAAAATTAGAAAGTGATTGCAAACTGAAAAACATAAATAAAAGGATAATTCTCTATCCAAGTCAGTGATTGTACTTTAGAGTAAGAAATTTTCACAGTGGCTCTTAACCTTTCACATTTAATGTCATTCAGCAATAAATATCAATGGAGACTTACTTATTCTGCACTGGACATTAGTTTGTGGATATGCAAATATAGAAAAACAAATCCTCACAAAGCTTATATAATGAAAAAGAAAACAATTGTGTTGTACTGGAGTGTGAACAAGTTATTCTAGGATCACTGAAATAGGGCCTAAGTGCCCGGGTAAGTGAGGGGAGATTTTTGAGGTAACTGATTCTTGGAGAAAGATGAGTTTATCCAGAGGAAAAGAAGGCAGGATATAGCTAAAGGAGTAGGAAAAGCAAGAGGCAGACAAGCTATTTGTTTTCAGAAACCATGGATAGTTTGGTTTGGCTGTGTATAGAGCTAGGGGAAACGGTGGTAGGAGATAGAGACACAGGCTCAGATGAGGTTTAGAAGAGCTTTGTTGTGCTAAGAAATTGACAGTGTCTCTCAATGGGGACCAATGAATGAGAGCAGGAAAGTGACATGGTCAGCTAGCTATCTGGGTGAGAAAGCTCACAATGGAGGCCTGGAGACCAGGCAAGGGAAATGAACTGAATTAGGGCAGTAGAAATGGGGAGGGGGGGAAGGGCAGAAGTGCTTTTAAAGACAAAATCAACAGGACTTGATTTTGATTCAAACACCAATAGGACCTGATGTCTGATGAGACATGTGGGTGGGAAGGAATGTAGGATGAATCCAAATTTTCTGGTTAGGCACTTATTCATAAAAAAGAATACATGAGCAAAACATGTTTGGGGGCAAAAGGAGGACTCTATCCAGTGGGGAGAGATGACACATTTCTATCTGGGCATACACAATTTAAGATGCCTGTGGGGTGACTAAGTGAAGATGTCTTTTAGATAGTACCTTGTTCTGACTGGAATTCGAGAGTGATTTCTGAGCTAGGAACGAATTGGCATGCAGGCAGTGATTTTTATTTATTAGTTTGCTTAGGGAGAAAGAGAAATGAGAAGAGTAGAGAAGGGAGCCAGCCATACATGATAAAGTCACAGAAGTCAAGTGAAGAGTGTAACAGAGAACACTCTAGATCTGCATTTTCATTCTCCTTATGGTTCCTCCTCTGTGTGTCTATTTTGCTCTCTTTTCTTTGGAGTTTCAGTTACTCAGATACAATGGGAATAATAATACAATCCATTTTGTAGGAAATTGTGAGGATTAAGTGAGATCACAAAGGTCATATATTGAGTGACCAGTTCATCATTGGTGCAAAGAAAATGTTTTCTTTTGAGATTATATGTGTTTGTATACAGAGAGGGGGGTGGGGAGGAGAGAGAGAAAACAGAGCTAGATACCTAGGCACAGTTTTAAGCACTTTCACAAAAATTTATTCCTTTAATCCTCACAATCCAATAGCGTGAAAGCATGGTGGGTAAAAGCCCAGAACTGAGCCAGACTGCCTCGTTTCAAATATCCCCATTTTACAACAGGTATTAAGTAGGTAGATAGATAGTAGGTACATCGCCAGGGGAGTAAGTGGCAGAGTTTGGATTAAAATCCAGGCTGCCTCTGAGTAACTAGATGTGGCTCTAGTGTGTCCCTTCAGGCGGTTCAAAATCTTGGCTATCGGGCAGCGAGAGGTCTTGGGATTACTTCTTCCATCACTGTTTGAACTTTCCGTGATTGGTTTTAGCCCCTCCCCGGGAGTGGCCGTTCTCTATAAAAGACAAATCTACTAATTCCTTACTTAGAATGTTTCAATCCTTTTAGCGTAACATTCAGTTTAATAGGTCTTTCAATGATCTAATTTACATTATTTCAAAGCTGCCTAATTCGTATTTCTTTCCGTATTTGTCCATGATTTACTTCCGCAGGACTGAGTCTTTAATTTCAGTGTTCTCAGCCCTCAGCCAGCACTTCGCCTAGCACACAGTATGCAGTCAATAAATGCTTACTCGAAGTATGAATGAACTAAAGAACCGCGGAACACAGACGCAGAGGGGGCTCGGTCTGGGGAGTTCCAAAGTTCGGGAGGGGACACGGGGCGGGCAGTGGCTGTCACATGACGAGGCGGGGCAAATCCCATGTGCTCCGCGGCGCCGGGCGAAGCTCCGCCCTCTGCGCCGGTCACGTGGGGGCGCCGGCTGCGCCTGCGGAGAAGCGGTGGCCGCCGAGCGGGATCCGTGCGGGGAGCCGGAAATGGTTGTGGACTACGTCTGTGCGGCTGCGTGGGGCTCGGCCGCGCGGACTGAAGGAGACTGAAGGTAAAGCCGCCATGTCCGGGCCCGACCCGGCCCCCCCACCCCCTCCCCCCGCATCCGCCGCCATCCGGGCCCGGACCGGCTACCCTGCGCCGCCGCCCCGGCGCCCTGGCCCCGTGGCCCAAGCCCGGGCCCCGGCCCGCCAGGGCCTGATCCCCGGCCCACGTGTGCCCGGCCTGGCCCGGCCTGGCTGCTGGGTGGGGGTGGGGGAGCGCGGGGCCGGAATATGTGGTCCCCGCGGGCTGGGAGGGCGCCGGGTTCCCCGGCCGCTAAGTGCCACCTCGGTCCGACCCGAGGAGGCCCCGCGGGCGCAGGCACCGCGGCTCCCGGCCCGCCGCCCCCTCCCCCCTTTGCGGCCCGGCAGCCGGGAAGTGACACGTTGTTCTTTGGCACTGGCCGGCGCTGCGCAGGGAGGGCGCAGGGGAAGGAGGCGGCGGCGGCGGGCAGGGAGGAGCCCCCGGCCCCGCCCGCCCTCCGGGCCGACCCTCACTTGCTTCAAACCGGCTCCTCTTCGGCCGCCGCCCGCCTGGCCTTGTACGGCCCGACTGCCGCCCTTCCTGGCCTCCACTCCTGGGCAGCGGCAGGCCTCGTCTCTGGCCCCGCGCGGGTGCCCCCGCGGTCACCCGCGGCAGGCGTGCCTCGTGTGCCCCCGGGCCAGGCCCCGAACCCGGTGTCCCCGGGTGGGGGGTGGGGACACCACGGCCGAAGCTGCTAGCTCCGTTTGTGATCCGGGAGCCTGGTGCCAGCGAGACCTGGAATTTCCGGTCTGGTTGGTCTTGGGCCCCGCGGAGCCAGGTTGATACCCCTCACCTCCCAACCCCAGGCCCTCGGATGCCCAGAACCTGTAGGCCGCACCGTGGATTTATTCTTAACCGAGGGGGTGAGTGAGGGGCTGTTTCAGCAGGTCAGGGGGGTGGTTGGAGGCGGTGTGGGTTTGACAGGGTGTTGGTGGGGACATAAGCTGGGTCTTTAATGCTCCTTCACCCGCTTGGCGCCTCTGGGGCTCGCTGTGGGCCCCAGCCCTTGCTTCAGCCCTTCCCCCACTCCATTTGCCTTCAGCTTGGGTCCCTTCCCCTTTCTGAGCTCCTCTCTCTCCCAACAGGTGCTGGGGGGACCCTGATGTGGCACCAAATGAAATGAACAAAGCTCCACAGCCCACAGGCCCCCCACCTGCCCCATCCCCTGGACTCCCACAGGTAATTAGGGAGGAATTAGCAGTGACTGGGGTGCAGGTTGGGGAGACCAGGCAGCCGGGTCAGGAACAGGTTCCAGCCTCTGGATTTTCCCACCCCTTTCTGTGTCAGGGCAAAGTGCAGCTTCCTGCTGCCAAATTGAGACAGGGCCCCTGGGCTGTTCCCAGGGGCTGTCATGGGGAGGGTATATGTGGACTGTTGAGGCTCTTGCCACAGATCTGATCCCTTCACCAGCTTGAGTTTCTGCCCCACCTGGGTTTCCCCTCTTGCTGAAATCTGGTCTCCCCCCTTCAGCCAGCGTTTCCCCCGGGGCAGACAGCACCGGTGGTGTTCAGTACGCCTCAAGCGACACAAATGAACACGCCTTCTCAGCCCCGCCAGGTGAGGGGCTGTGGGGAGGGGAGTAGGGGGCATGGGTGGGAGCCACGTAAAGCTTAGGCCAGTTTGGGCCTAGGGTGGAAACTACGGAGGCCCTGTACCTGCCCCAGTTTCCTGACAGTTGCTATGTGTTCTTTCATGGGGCTCTGCACTTCGCACTGTTGATTACTTACGGTGGCTGGCCCCTTGGTTAGTATGTAGTCGGTGGGGATGGCATTACCAGGGGTCCTGGTGCCTTAAGAATTGGGGGCAGTGTTGGGCCCTGCTGCCAACTCTTTGGGCCCTGCTTTCCTATTTCCTCCTTTTACTGGGAGGTTGCCATTGCTCCATTCCCCATCCCTTCCTTCTCTTTGGACTGTGGGAAGATAAACACTCCAGCTGGTTCTTGCCTTTCTCTATTCCATAAATTCTTCCTCACTAAGTGGGAGAGGATTCTTGTCCTGCATCCTTTATTTTTTCCTTCATCTTTTCCCCTCATCACCTTGGGGATAATTCTCTTCTTTCCTGTCCCCATGTGCTCTCAGGGAGGATTCAGGTCTCTGCAGGTAATACCCCTTTGCTAATCCTGGACTCTCTCCTGGTCTCACCGTTACCCTCCACTCTAGTCAGGGGCTAGAGACAGGGGCTGGGGTTCCTCAGGGTGGGGACTTGTTTGCTGTCCAGGTCCTCATTCTGAGGCTGACCAATGCATGTTAGGGGCTAAATCTTGCATAGCGCGTATCTGGGAACTGGGAGACTTGCATGTTAGCGGTTAGCTCCTCAGTACCTTAGGGTGGAGCAGTGCATGCTGGGGAGTATGTTGCTGAAAAAGGCTTTACTTAGGCATGATGCATCTGGGTGTTAGGAAGCCTCTGCTGAAGGATAGACTGGAGGAGGTGACATGAGTATGCATGGCAGGGAGGGAGTAAATATGCAGAGTGCAAAGTGTATATCTGAGTTTGGAGGGCACATTGTGAGTACAAGAGGCCACTTAAACATCGGTTGGTTAGGTGAATCTTGGAAGTGTTGGTCCCCATGCTCCAAAGCCCCTGGCACTTCTCTCCAGACTAGAGACATAGCAGAATGGCCATTTTGCTGTCCACTTCCTCCCCTTCCCAGTGCCAACTGCCTTCCTCCCTCCTGACAGCACTTCTACCCTAGCCGGGCCCAGCCCCCGAGCAGTGCAGCCTCCCGAGTGCAGAGTGCAGCCCCCGCCCGCCCTGGCCCAGCTGCCCATGTCTACCCTGCTGGATCCCAAGTAATGATGATCCCTTCCCAGATCTCCTACCCAGCCTCCCAGGGGGCCTACTACATCCCTGGACAGGTGAGGCTGGAGGCTTGGGGGCTGGAGGCCACACAACCTTGTACCCCAACTCCCACCTTCCTAACCTTGACCCTCCAGTCCCATCTCTTCTCCAGAGGTGGGACTTTCTTCTGGTCATTGCCTAGAGTTGGCTTGTTCTGTCTTGCCGTATATTCTCTTTGTAGTCTGATGCGGTATTCGTAGCTCCGTCAACTCCTCTCCCCTCCTTCTCCCCCTTCCCCTCCACCAGGGGCGTTCCACATATGTTGTCCCGACACAGCAGTATCCTGTGCAGCCGGGAGCCCCAAGCTTCTATCCGGGTGCAAGCCCTACAGAGTTTGGGACCTACGGTAAGCAGGGGAGGGAGTCAGGTGAGAGTGAGTCCCAGGGAGCATCTAAACTCATCTACTAATTGCTAAGACCCTTTGCAGGCTTGTTTCTTGGCCTAGAAATGACAGGGGTAGCAGGGATTGGTGCTTAATATGTAACTGGTGTTGGGGGGTGGTGTGGAGAGGATTTTATACTGTTGCTGAGAGTTGGAGTCCTCCCCACGTCAAGGAATACAGTTCAAGCACACTAGTTTGAAGGCCTGTTAGTAAATATTCCCTGTGACACTCGTTCCATGGTTGGGGGGAGCCCATGTAACGTGGATCTGAGAGGTTTCTGTAGCTGTTTTTCATTTATATTCTAGGAAAGGATTAGTCTGTTCTTTACGGCAGTGGTTTCCAAAATATTTTGACTGTCAGGAAAAATTTTGAGTATGTACTTTTAATGTATGTTTTTGTTTGTTATACGTATGCATAATTTAGACAAATAGCACTTAATGTTGCTTGTCAAAAACAAACAAGTGGAGGTTTTGGATGATATTAAAGAATGTATCCTATTTTGGAGACCATTGCTTTAAGGAATTTTTCTCATCCTGGGCCTGGTTCATAATGTTACTTTTTGTTTCCTTGCCCCTTAGCAAAGGGCTGGAGACTGGAATTGGACTCAGGTTGAATGGAACAGGGTTGGCAAATCTTGTTTTTATCATTCCCAGCCAAAGACCTGATTCTGTTTCAGGTTAAGTAGTTGCTGCTCTCTCAGAGTATATGTGTGTGTTTTGCTGGGGGTGGGGTGCATACGTGTTACCTTACGGGGTAGAAGAGGAGCAGACATAGTCCTGGTAGCTGGTGTGTGGTGGGGAAGAAGTGCCTGCCTACAAGGGGTGTGTGTGTCAGTGTTAGGAATTCTTGTAAACGCAGTTCAGACTGGTTCCCCAGCTTTGATAGACACCTCATTCCCTTGGGGAGGAGGGTGGGGCAGGGCGAGGGGCCGGCTGTGGGTGATGAGAGGTTCTCCAGGGGGTGGGAGGTGTTCAAGCAGGCATTTGTATGTGGTTGGGCTCTGACCCTGCCACTGTTCTTCCTTTCCGTGTCCCTCCCGCCCCCCAAGCTGGCGCCTACTACCCAGCCCAGGGTGTGCAGCAATTTCCCACTGGTGTGGCTCCCCCGCCGGTTTTGATGAACCAGCCACCCCAGATTGCTCCCAAGAGGGAGCGGAAGACGGTGAGTAGCTGCAGCGGGCTCTAGGATATCTGGGAAAGGGAGAATCAAGGTCAGGCACGTTGTGGGTCAGGGAGCAGGAAGTTGAGGGAGATCTTCAGCTGAGAGTAGGCAGAGAATGGGGATCTGTGAAGTGCTTAGGTTCTTTGTAAGGTGCTAAGATTTCCATGTAGAAGAAGCTTACTGGAAGATTGGAGTGTCTGGTGGGGAAATGCCTTAGAGACCTGGGTTCTGGGTCTGTAATATCTAAGTTTGGTTTTGGGTTTCTGGTGGCTTGCCTTGGAAATGGTTTGCTTTCTGTGGCCCCACCCCCCAGTCCTGGAAGCTCTTGAGGCCTCCGCCTCTGCTCAGTCCTCAAGCCCTGGGCGTGGTGCCCAGAATAGGGTGCCAGGGCTGGGGAAGCCGCTGAGTCACCCTGGCTCCACCCACTGGATCTGGTCCCTGCCCCCAGAGATCAAGCAGACTAGCCACAAGTGAGCCGGATGGGTGCTAGATGGGGGTCCTGGGCCCCAGGGCATGCAGCCACTTCTTGGGGACTTCTGGTTGGGCAGGCATGAGGGAGGGAGGGGCATTGTGATGTACGTGGCTGCTTTGTGAGGTCAAGAGTGTCTTAGGGGTGGGGGCCAAGACGAGACTATAAGAGCAGCCGGATGGGTTGACAGCAGAACTCATGGGGTTTCTGGCACCCACCTACCTGCTTCCCAGTGAGGGGTGGGGGGTTGGCCTGGAGTCCTAGGAGTGGGGCAGGGTGGAGAGGTGGGTTCCTCCTGCTTCCCACTCATCCTGTAGCTTTTTTTTCCCCAGATCCGAATTCGAGACCCAAACCAAGGAGGGAAGGATATCACGGAGGAGATCATGTCTGGGGCCCGCACTGCCTCCACACCCACCCCTCCCCAGGTACTGTTCTTTGAGTGATGCCCTGGCTGGGATGGCTGTTCTGCCCTGGACTCCTAGGTCCCTGGATCTTTTTCTTCAACTAAGGGATTCATTTCCCTGCTTTCCTGGATTTCTAGGCGGCTAAAGTAGAAATGGCTCTAGTAAAGAAGGGTTGTGGGACTCTTCAGGGCAAACTTGGTAACCCTTTGTGTCCTGCAGACGGGAGGTGGTCTGGAGCCTCAGGCTAATGGGGAGACACCCCAGGTTGCTGTTGTTGTCCGGCCAGGTAAGTAAGCAGGTGGGGCAGAGCCTTTATGGGGAAAAGGAGTGTGATCATTTAAAATGCCAAGGAAGTGGAGTGACTTGAACTGGGTGCCAGAGAAGAATGACTTAGGTGTCAGGTAGTCGGATTTTAGGGTAGATTGGATTTTGAGTGAGAATGGAAAAGACCTAGGTGGGAGAAGACTGGTGTGTGTGTGTAGGGGGCTGTTAGGTTGGGAATGCTTGGCTGGGAGGACGAAGAGCAATAGCAGTGAAGGACTTGCCTCTAACTACTCGTTCTTCCTATGGTGCAGATGACCGGTCGCAGGGAGCAGTCATTGGGGAGCGGCCAGGGCTGCCTGGCCCAGAGCACAGCCCTTCAGAATCCCAGCCTTCATCACCTTCTCCGACCCCGTCACCACCCCCAGTCTTGGAACCGGGGTCTGAGCCTAATCTCACAGTCCTCCCTATTCCTGGGGACACTATGACAACGGGGATGATACAAACATCTGTAGAAGAATCAACCCCCATGCCCTCTGAAACTGGGGAGCCATATTGCCTCTCTCCAGAACCCACTCCCCTCGCTGAACCCATACTGGAAGTAGAAGTGACACTCAGCAAACCAGTTCCAGAATCTGAGTTCTCTTCCAGTCCTCTCCAGGTTCCCACCCCCCTGGCGTCTCACAAGGTGGAAATTCTTCCTGAGCCTAATGGCATGGTCCTATCTGAGAATTTGGAACCAGAGTTGGAGTCGAGCCCGGAGCTTGCCCCTCTGCCTCCCCCGGCTTGTCCCTCTGAATCCCCCATGCCCATTGCTCCAACTGCCCAACCTGAGGAACTGCTCAACGGAGCCCCCTCGCCACCAGCTGTGGACTTAAGCCCAGTCAGTGAACCAGAGGAGCAGGCCAAGGAGGCTACAGCATCGGTGGCTCCCCCCACCATCCTTTATGCCACTCCAGCTGTGGCTCCTCCAGCTGCTTCCCCTGCTCAGGAGGAGGACATGGAGGAAGAGGAAGAAGAGGAAGAGGAAGGAGAAGCTGAGGGTGAGAAGGGAGGAGAGGAACCGCTCCCCCTAGAGAGCACCCCTGTCCCAGCCCACCTGTCCCAGAATTTGGAGGTGGCATCAGTCACCCAAGGTAAGGTGTGGCTGGATGGTAGAGGTGGGGCACGCTGGGTGTGGTTCTTTTTCTTCATTGATGACCTCTTGTGCCATTGTGTCTGGGTCATAGAAGCCCTGTAATGGAACTCTTAAGGGTTAGATTAAGGAATTCTAAGTCAAGAGAGGGTGTGATGAAAAAAGGGAATATTGTACAGTGGCTGCTTTTTATTTTTCCCAGGGGTTGGGGGTACTCCTTAAGTTATTCTCACTCCTCCCCCCCACCCCCAAATAGTGGCAGTATCTGTGCCAAAGAGGAGACGGAAAATTAAGGAGCTCAATAAGAAGGAGGCTGTAGGAGACCTTCTAGATGCCTTCAAGGAGGTAAGGGAGCAGAAAGCGGAGGGAGAAGGGCAAAGTTTGGGTATGGAACAGTGGTCACACTGCAACCAAAACGGAATGTCCAATGGTTACAGGTGAACCCAGGAGTATCAGAGGTAGAAAATCAGCCTCCTGTAGGCAACAATCCCAGCCCAGAGCCTGAGGGCAGCAGTGTGCCCCCGCGACCTGAGGAAGCAGACGAGACCTGGGACTCAAAGGAAGACAAGATTCAAAATGCTGAGAACATCCAGCCGGGGGAACAGAAGTATGAATATAAGTCAGGTATGCAGAAGGAAGGGTTGAGAAGGGTTGAGTATGCTTATCAGGGCCCCAGGAGAAAGCAGTGTGATTGGTTCATCCTGTTTTCCTTGCAGATCAGTGGAAGCCTCTAAACCTTGAGGAGAAAAAGCGTTATGACCGTGAGTTCCTGCTTGGCTTTCAGTTCATCTTTGCCAGTATGCAGAAGCCGGAGGGATTGCCCCATATCAGTGATGTGGTGTTGGATAAGGTTGGTGGGCTTAAGGGAGAGGGTAAGTTTGGGCAGGCTGGCTGGCTGGGGAGGAGCCAGAGGTCTTGAAAGAGTGGTCAGTAGCTAGCCCTAGCCTGTTTCTCATACCTTCCCTGTCCTTTTCGCAGGCCAATAAAACACCATTGCGGCCACTGGATCCCAGTAGACTTCAAGGCATAAATTGTGGCCCAGACTTCACTCCGTCCTTTGCCAACCTTGGCCGACCAGCCCTTAGCAGCCGTGGGCCCCCGAGGGGTGGGCCAGGTGGGGAGCTGCCCCGAGGGCCGGTGAGTGGGACTGGCAAGGGGAGTTGGGGGTGTTGGCTTCCTGTATCTCATTGTGGGGGTGGGGAGAAGTCTGCCCTGGAGATGTGTGGTAGTGGTAGTAGGTTGTGCTGACTAGTTCCGTGGCTTCTCTTGTCCCTACTCCTTGCTTAGCAGGCTGGTCTGGGACCCCGGCGATCTCAGCAGGGCCCCCGAAAGGAACCACGCAAGATCATTGCCACGGTGTCAATGACCGAAGATATAAAGCTGAACAAGGCAGAGAAGGCCTGGAAACCCAGTAGCAAGCGGACAGTGACTGAGAAGGACCGAGGGGAGGAGGACGCTGATGGCAGCAAAACCCAGGTACCTGCGAGTCGTGGTTTGGTCTCCGTTCCTTCTTTGCAAGGTCTGCCCTCTGAGCCAGCCTTGCCCTCTTTGCCTCTGTCTATTCTCATCACTAGTATCTACTTTCTCCATCCCTCCTAGCAGCCCCTGTTCTTCTGAAAACTTCACTGGATTCTTTGTCTTCTCTGTTCCCTCTCCCCTCCAGGACCTGTTCCGCAGGGTGCGCTCCATCCTGAATAAGCTGACACCCCAGATGTTCCAGCAGCTGATGAAGCAGGTGACGCAGCTAGCCATCGACACCGAGGAACGCCTCAAAGGGGTCATTGACCTCATCTTCGAGAAGGCCATTTCAGAACCCAACTTCTCCGTGGCCTATGCCAACATGTGCCGCTGCCTCATGGCGGTTAGTTTCCACTGTTTTCTAAACCTTGTGGTTTAGCTTCCCACTTCTCTTCCTAAGACTCTGAGTCCAGCTTCTTGGTTCTCCTCTATCCTGTGCTGTTGGTGGCAGAGCCAGGGCCAGAGGTCTTCTTGGGTCAGGTAGTTGAAGACTTTTGGAGGGTTTTCCCTGCCCTGGACTGGTCTGAATGTGGCATTCTCTTTGACATACAGCTGAAAGTGCCCACTACAGAAAAGCCAACAGTGACTGTGAACTTCCGAAAACTGTTGTTAAATCGATGTCAGAAGGAGTTTGAAAAAGACAAAGATGATGATGAGGTTTTTGAGAAGAAGCAAAAGGAGATGGATGAAGCTGCTACGGTGAGAGAGACTCCATTCCCAGTTCCCCTGCTCACCCGGGTGCTGCTCACTGCAGAAGTGGGGGTGGGGATATTGGTGTTTTGGGGGTTTCTCTGCCTTAGGACGTGAGTGCTTGCTGCTAGGTTTAGGAATCTAGATAGTGGAAGAGAGAACGGTTTTAGCTGAGTGGCTGGCTGTCTTTCTGATGTGATCCCTGTCCCATGACTGGCAGGCAGAGGAACGGGGACGCCTGAAGGAAGAGCTGGAAGAGGCTCGAGACATAGCCCGGCGGCGCTCTTTAGGGAATATCAAGTTTATCGGGGAGTTGTTCAAGCTGAAGATGTTAACAGAGGCAATCATGCACGACTGTGTGGTTAAACTTCTTAAGAACCATGATGAAGAGTCCCTCGAATGCCTTTGCCGTCTGCTCACCACCATTGGCAAAGACCTGGACTTTGAAAAGGCCAAGGTAGGGGGTCCTGGGGTATGGGAGAGGACAGGCTGAAGCGCGTGGGGTCTGCGGTCCACTGACAGACACCCTTCCCAGCTGTTGTGTCTGAGTGGCACTGTGTGCCACTGAGTACAGTGGCGGAGCTGAAGGCCTGAGGAGGGGCATGGCCTGTAGTTGGAGGTGAAGTTTTAGAAGTTCCTGACCTTGATCCCTTTGCTTCTTGTTAGCCCCGAATGGATCAGTATTTCAACCAGATGGAAAAAATCATTAAGGAGAAGAAGACTTCATCCCGAATCCGCTTTATGCTGCAAGACGTGCTGGATCTGCGACGGGTGTGTGTCCCCTCTTTCCCACTGTTTGCTGCCTCTGACCCCACAGTCCCAGTTCCTGACACTTTTGTCTGGCCCTGTCTGATGTAATTACCTTGTGACCGGCCTGTCCCCACAGAGCAATTGGGTGCCGCGTCGAGGGGACCAGGGTCCCAAGACGATTGACCAAATCCACAAGGAAGCTGAGCTGGAGGAGCATCGGGAGCACATAAAAGTGCAGCAGTTAATGGCCAAGGGCAGCGACAAGCGTCGGGGTGGCCCTCCAGGCCCACCCATCAGTGAGTTTGAGGCTGGGACTGAGGATGGACAATGTGAGGGGTTGTGCTTTCCACTGATGACTTCTTGTTAGTGCCACGTGTCTGGGCCACTGAGACCCCATGATGGAACTGAGGATCTGAGGAAGGGAGGCTGGGGGCAGCCCTCGGGAACAGGGTTCTTGGGACTTACTCACCGTTCCAGTATGCTTTCCTTTTTGTCCCAGGCCGTGGCCTTCCACTTGTGGATGATGGTGGCTGGAACACAGTGCCCATCAGCAAGGGCAGCCGCCCTATTGACACCTCACGACTCACTAAGATCACGAAGGTAGGGGTGTGTGTGTTGGAAGGGCTGATGTCAGTGATGGGAGAATAAAGAGGGGTCAGATGGGCCTTAAGCACAGGTTTGGATCTTAATCCCGTCACTTGTCTGAGGTTGGGAAAGTGACAGCTCAATTTTCCCCCTTAGACTAGCTGGTTAGATTGCTAGAGATGGGACTGCCAACTCTAGGGGATGTATTCACATTGGTCTGGACCAGTGGTCAGCACCCTGACATGCACACCAAATCCAGCCATTCCCTCCTTCTATACAGCCCACAAGCTAAGAATGAGAGTTTTCTACATTGTATAGTGGTTGAAAAGAATCAAAAAGTGAATGGTACTTTGTGATAAGGAATTATATAAAGTTTAAATTTCAATGTGCATAGTTTTATTGGAACATAACCACACTCTTCCCTTTTAAGTATTGTCTGTGACTGCTCTTGTGGTACAGCGGCAGAGTTGAGTAGTTCAAACTGCCTGGTCTGTAGTGAATATTTACTGTCTGGCTCTTTACAGGGAAAGTTTGCATGGCCCCTGGTCTGGGCCCCTTACGGCTGTGTGTGGTGAGGGCTGGCGTGGGCTTTGGCTGGATCAGACCCGTGACTCTCACTCCCTTTCCTTCCTCAGCCTGGCTCCATTGATTCTAACAACCAGCTGTTTGCACCTGGAGGGCGATTGAGCTGGGGCAAGGGAAGCAGTGGAGGCTCAGGAGCCAAGCCCTCTGATGCAGGTATGGAGGCCACTGTAAAGAGCTGGGTGGTTAGGAATCAGCTCTCCTGAGGGCAGCGTCTTCTCTGTACCGGGGGCTTTCATTACAGAGTGGTTAGTTAGGTAATACAGGCAGTGTGTACTTGGCACTAGGGGCTGAACTACTCTAGTGTCAGGACTAGGACCAAGCGTCCTAAACTGGCGAGTAGGAGATAGGATGTACGGAAATAGGTTTTTTTTTTTTTTTTTTTAAAAAGGCATACTCTTTTTTTTTTTTTTTAATTAATTAATTAATTTAATTTAGTTTTGGCTGTGTTGGGTCTTCGTTTCTGTGCGAGGGCTCTCTCTAGTTGCGGCAAGTGGCGGCCACTCTTCATCGCGGTGCGCGGGCCTCTCACTATCGCGACCTCTCTTGCTGCGGAGCACAGGCTCCAGACGCGCAGGCTCAGTAGTTGTGGCTCACGGGCCCAGTTGCTCCGCGGCATGTGGAATCTTCCCAGACCAGGGCTCGAACCCGTGTCCCCTGCATTGGCAGGCAGATTCTCAACCACTGCGCCACCAGGGAAGCCCCGGAAATAGGTTTTAATCTGGGTTTTCTTCTTCCCCAGCATCAGAAGCTGCTCGTCCAGCTACTAGTACCTTGAATCGCTTCTCAGCCCTTCAACAAGCAGTACCTACAGAAAGCACAGATAACAGACGTGTGATACAGAGGTGAGGTTTCCTCGGTGTCTTTGTTTTCACACACGGAGTACTGATTGGGTTTTGACTGCTGCCATAGGAATCCTTACACCTGTAATGCTCAGAGCTCCTGGCTGAGATTGGGGCATATACCTGATGCCAAGAACAAGGCCTGACAGTTGCTCAGCATGTTGGATAGTTAAACAAGAGTGCATGTGGGCAGTACAGGTGAGAGTCGATGTGCCTGTCTTTCTTCCAGGAGTAGCTTGAGCCGGGAACGAGGTGAGAAAGCTGGGGACCGGGGAGACCGCCTAGAGCGGAGTGAACGGGGAGGTGACCGTGGTGACCGGCTTGATCGCGCACGGACACCCGCCACCAAGCGGAGCTTCAGCAAGGAAGTGGAGGAGCGGAGTAGAGAGCGGCCCTCTCAGCCTGAGGGACTGCGCAAGGCAGCTAGCCTCACGGAGGATCGGGACCGCGGGCGGGATGCTGGTAAGGGTCTGGGAGGTGGGGAAGGGAAGGGTGTGGGCTGGTTTGGGACTAGCTAGTGCCCAGACAGTGTCTTCAGGGCTCCAGACCCTGTTTGCTAGGAAGACTGGAACTGAAGAATCTCTGATCTGTTTTTCTTCGCTCAGTGAAGCGAGAAGCTGCCCTGCCCCCTGTGAGTCCCCCGAGGGCTGCGCTCTCTGAAGAGGAGCTGGAGAAGAAATCCAGGGCCATCATTGAGGAATACCTCCATCTCAATGACATGAAGGTAAGCAGTGGGAGCGGAGCAGTCTGAGTGACGGCAGGGTGGTCGGGAAGGGGCCTGTGCCGACAGGCATGGGTGTAGGGTCTGGGCCAGACAGTGACTGGTTTCTCTTCTGTGTGCTGCTCCCCTGCAGGAGGCGGTTCAGTGCGTGCAGGAGCTGGCCTCGCCCTCGCTGCTCTTCATCTTTGTGCGGCACGGCATCGAGTCCACACTGGAGCGCAGCGCCATTGCCCGTGAGCACATGGGGCGACTGCTGCACCAGCTGCTCTGTGCTGGGCACCTCTCCACTGCCCAGTACTACCAAGGGTATGACTGACTTGGTGGGCCTCCCACTTTTACATACCCACAAATTTCCCTCCTTTGTAGGACCCGTGGAACCTTAGATAAGAATGTAGGCTCCTCAGCCATCCTGGTCAACATAACTTTTGGCAGGGTTGGGGGTGAGCCATCTAAGGAGAAGAAGATGGCCTTAGCTTGAGATAATTGCCCCATGTTTAGGAAATGTTCCTGAAGGGCTCCACATTTGATCCTTTAGCCGTGCCTTTGTTGCCCCAGCAGGAGGGTAGGAGTGCAGCTTGTCTCTCCTACATGACTTTGAATTCTCTTTGCAGGCTATATGAAATCCTGGAATTGGCTGAAGACATGGAAATTGACATCCCTCATGTGTGGCTCTACCTAGCAGAACTGGTAACGCCCATTCTGCATGAAGGTGGGGTGCCCATGGGGGAGCTGTTCAGGTTAGTCCCCTTTGGTGGGATTCAGGGGAGGTAAAAACAGGAAGAAGAGGGAAGAGGGAGGAGAGGTGTGGCAACTTAGACCCCCGGATTTAGGGAGGGATGGGATAGTGTGTTGAGAGGGTGTGGAAGGCTATCAACACTGGATTTTTCTCTTGTAGGGAGATTACAAAACCTCTGAGACCCCTGGGCAAAGCTGCTTCCCTGTTGCTGGAGATCCTGGGGCTCCTGTGCAAAAGCATGGTGAGTGAGAGAGCCTTTCAGAGGTAGTGTATTGAGAACTGCTCTTCCCACCATGTGGTTTTGCGTGCTGGCAGTGACCCTGAAGCCTCATGGTCCTTTGGTGGGATGGTAGTGCTGTGTGGGTACCTGGGAGAGGAAATGTCGAGGCTGGCACTCTCCCTCAGACCAGTGCCTGTTGTAGGTTCTGGCCAAGGCTGGAGGAGAATGAGAATCTGAGGCCCTAGGCCCTTGATTGATTCACTCATTCATTCAACTAGCATCTTTTAGAACATTTACCGTATACTAGGCACTGGGAACACAGCAGTGAGTAAAAACACAGGAAACAAGTTGGAAAAGAAAGAAGAAACGACAGCTTAATGAAGACAACAGTGTGGAGTAAAGTGTGAAATAAAATAGCTGAAATGGAGTGCTTTAAGTACTGTGAAGTTGCAAAGGGGTGTCTATTTGGTAACGTTCACGATGGAAACTGCTTTGTTAAAATTAATTTTGATTAGCAAGGTGAAATGATAAAGGCAAGTTGGGTGTGGTACTTAGTGGTGGTGAGATGTTGGGAAGTGTAGTTTTTTAAGAGTTCAGGTATCTGGAACTTAGAGGAGTAAGTCTTTGAATCGAGAGGAATTGTTCTTTCAGCATCATATTACTTGTTTTAGGTAGAAATGTGTACCAGGATAGTTTCTGAGAAATTTAAAATAATAATTTAAAAGAAAAAGCATATGGAACTATATATGTATTTCATTGACTCTAAGGTGCCATAGATTCTACAACATCTTATCTATGCACTGCTGAGAAAGAAAAGACATGGTCATATTTTTAAAATGTGGTAATATGCCAACTGTGAGACACCTCAGTTTTAGTGGTGTTAAAATGGGCGTTTTTAAAATCCATGAAGTACAGTAATTTTGTCAAGGGTTGATGGCGTCATCGTGAATATCTGTTATTGTAAAACAGTGATGGCTTCAGAATCTCTTGCCCCTCACAGAAAATGAACTCAAACTGCCGTTTACGTGAAGATTTCTGATTTGTGTTGGATTAGGGGTGGGGACTTAACGTCTGCTTCTAAAATTTTCTGGATTTGGGAACCAAATAAGCATACTTGTTAGAAGTTTTTCTCTCCCATAAGCATTTGTTACTTGCAATAATGAAAAACTAAGCTATCTTTTAAAAAATGTAGATGAGTGTAGAAGGCTAGGATGAGATATTTACATTTGGTTGTTTACCTTTTGTGGTCCAGTAATTCTTTGAGAATCCTGTGACAGCTAATTGACATTTTCCTAGAAGTCTCAGGCCATCCCCCAGATCTCATAGCATGGTGGTGGGTGAGTTCTTGTGACTTAGGGTGGTTATTTGACTGATGCTTGTGCCCGTTACTAGACCGTAGGTGTGGAAGCACTGTTCCCATTCAGTACCTCTGTAGCATCCTGAGCTGCTAGCAGGCACCTAGTGGGCTTTTAGTATGCATTTGTTGGATGACATTTGTGGAGCTGTTAGCTTCTTGGAGAGAAGGAGAGTTGCTAAGTTGGTCTTATGTTTTCCAGGGTCCCAAGAAGGTCGGGACGCTGTGGCGAGAGGCTGGACTCAGCTGGAAGGAATTTTTACCTGAAGGCCAGGATGTCAGTGCCTTTGTCACTGCGCAGGTTTGCAGCTGGACTTAAGTTAACTCTAGCAGTTGGGGTCAGCCAGTCCTTTCCTCTTCCCTCATCTCACGTGACACGTTTACCTCCCAACTGTGGGCCTTTTTGCTTGCAGAAGGTGGAGTATACCTTGGGAGAGGAGTCAGAAGCCCCTGGCCAGAGGTTGCTGTCCTCCGAGGAGCTGAGCAAGCAGCTGGAGAAGCTGCTGAAGGAGGGCAGCAGTAACCAGCGGGTGTTTGACTGGATAGAGGTATATTTCTCCTGGATATTGGGGGAGAGAGAGAAAGGAGAAGGTAGTGCAGGTGAGGGCAGCAAGAATGGAGCCTTCCAGGCATAATTCAGAACTTATGGGCCATTTGTCTTTCTTCTGCACAGGCCAACGTGAATGAGCAGCAGGTAGCATCCAACACATTAGTTCGAGCTCTCATGACAACGGTCTGCTATTCTGCAATTATCTGTAAGAGGAGCCAGGGAGTTGGTGGGGCAAGGGTGGGCACAACAGATATGGAGGGAGGGAGGTTTTGGTCTTGGTCTCCAGTTCTGAACCAGGCTGAGGGTGCATTATTCCACTTATCCCTGTCTTCCTCCCTGTAGTTGAGACTCCTCTCCGAGTGGATGTTGCGGTGCTGAAAGCGCGAGCGAAACTGCTACAGAAGTACCTGTGTGACGAGCAGAAGGAGCTGCAGGCACTCTATGCCCTCCAGGCCCTTGTAGTGACCTTAGAACAGCCCCCCAGTAAGAGCCAGGCCACAGGGATGGGGTGGGCTGGAGGAACTACCAGGTAGTAGGGGCAGTTGTGGAAAGGGTCTCAATCCAGGAGAAGTGGGTGGTCCCTGGAGAGCAAAATATCCTGATGGTTTGAGTCCTTTCCCCTGCAACAAACATTTGTTTGTTTCCTTACCTACAAGTGCAAGACTCGGCCTTGAAGGTTAATTGACTACCTGTTTTGTGCCTAGCCAACTGTTAGATGCCAGGAGTGCAGAGGTGATAAATGGTAACGTTTTCCAAGTATCCTGTGCTCCCTCTGCCTGGTACAGGGCTGAGCTGCTTTTCTTTGCCTCAGTTAATCCTCACAACTATTGTTTAGGGTAGATGGTGTTCCCCCCTTTTCCATATTGGGAGACTGAGGCTTAGGTTAACATGCTTGAGGTTAATGCATTTAGCAAACAGGTATGTGCCAGAACATTGGGATATTAGAATTGATTAAGTCAAGCATAGTTCCCATGTTGGCATGGAGTCAAGATGAATGTTGGAAAATGGGTCCTGCAAGGGTACTCTCTGGGAGAATTTACCTAGTCAGAGAATGAGTGGGAATTGACACACGGGAGCTAAATGACAAATGGGAGGGGGAGACTTGACAAGAAGGAACTGTGTGTTAAGGGAAGCCCTGAGGTAGAAAACATGACGCAAGGTAAAAACTGTTGAAGGAATACCAGTGTGGGAGAGCACAGCAACCAGTTGTATGTGAGGCAAGTTGGGTGGAGAGATGGATGTGGCCAGGTCATGCAGGGCTGTGTAAGCCATGGGATGAGTTTTGGGCTTTAATCTTAAGGACAGGAAAAGGCCTTTATGGGATTTTAAGCAAGGATTTTAAACATTTTTTTTTAGTTTTTAGATCATCCTGGCCATTAGTGGGAAGAGTGGTTTGGAGTGGGGTGAATGTGAATGTGGCCGGATCAGTAGATCAGGGGTGTGTTGGTAGTGACTCAGCCTCACTGGTGGCAGTGGGGATGGGAGAGGAGTGGGCAGATTCAAGACACACACTGGCCTGGGGGGCGGGTGATGAGAGATTGGAAGTCATATATGACTCCCAGGATAGTTTCAGCAGGTGAGGTGATAGTGGGGGGTGCCATTCACTGGGCGGTAGGGAACACTGGGTCAAGTTGAGTTTGGTCATGTTGAGTTTGTGGTCCTGGTGGGGGCGATCAGAGATGTCAGTCAGGTAGACAGCTGGGTATCTGATTTCATTTGGAGAGGAAGAGGTGAGGGCTGGAGGCCCATCTCTTGAACTGCTGGCACAGGGCAACACATGTGCAAGTCACAAGAGGGTATAAGATTGCCCAAGGGATACAGCCTTGAGGAGGTAGAGGTCCCACAGGTAGGGACCAAAGGAGGATAAGACCCTATGAACAAAGGACAGAGTGATTTTAGGAGAGGAAAGCGGTCAGTAATGCTAGATGTGCCCGGATTCCATAGGAGCAGATCTGAAAATTAGGGCCTCTGGAGTGTGAAAACATGGAGGCCACCCTGGCAGAAACAGTATTTGGTACAGCAGGGGGCAGGATCTGGATTGGAAAGGACAGAGTAATACCTGAATCAGGAGGAAAAGAAAACAGCAAGCGTAGACAAAAATCTTTGAATTCAACTAATCTCTTGTCAAAAGACAGATCTTTTTGGCTGTAAAGAGATAGCAGTTGTAAAGGAGGCCTTTTGTGTTTAGATGGGAGAAACTTGGGCTTGAAAATACAGGGCAGAGTGGGTAATTGATTGTATAGGGTACCCGGGATGGGTGTGCATGGGATTTGGAGAACAAGCTTGGGATAAATGATCTGTTGCTGCCATTGCTGTGGGATGGGGGTGGGAGGCTGTCCGTAGGCAGCGGTTGTGGATCTGAGGGTGTGCATGCCCTGAGGAACATCCTGGTTTGCAGCTTCTCTTAGATGGCTCAGTCAGTGTTTCACTCAAGCCTGGACTCTAGATCCTATGCTTTATTCAGAAGAAATGTATTTACTACTCAGCCTCCCTTTTCTTTAAGAATGTATTGTTTTCTTTGGACAGACTGGCAGTGCAGTGTGGGGAATGGAAAGGATTATGTTCAGGGATTGTACAAGTGCTTTGGAAGGCTGACGGGTAGCTAGGGGTGAGGGAGAAGGAAGATCAAAACAGAGGGTGCTTGAGTTGAGCCTAAAGGAATTCACTAGGTAGGTAATAAAAGGTTACAAGAAAGAATGTTCTTGGCAAAGGTTACATCACACGTAAAAGTGACAAGGCCACAGAGGGGGTGTATATGTTCAGGAGGTGTGTGGAAAGTAAGAGAAAATTGGGGTTAAGGGTTTGTCAGAATCTGTAATGGGGGCCAGTGAATGTTCCAGGTTATACCCTTGACTTCTGTGGGAGATACTGTGATTCCTCAAATTCAGGAATACCAATTCTGCAGTGTTCCCCATTAAATTATATCATGAATGGAGAAGTTTGAAGCTGCTGAGGTGAGGCTGGGCAGGTTTCTAAGTTTTGGCCAAGTGACTCACTCTTGCGCATCAGTCTCTTAGATCATGAGATAAGCATCCCGTCAGAGACCTAGTCACTCTGGAATGGCCAGACACACAAATGTCAGCACGGTGGGTCAGGGCCTTGTCTCAGCAGTGGAGCTTAGGGGAGGGATCCCTGGGAGGGGGGATGGAGTGATTGTGGGCAGCGTGCCTGTAACTGCTGTCCTGCCTGCTTGCAGACCTGCTTCGGATGTTCTTTGATGCGCTGTACGATGAGGACGTGGTGAAGGAGGACGCCTTCTATAGTTGGGAGAGTAGCAAGGACCCCGCTGAACAGCAGGGCAAGGGTGTGGCCCTTAAATCTGTCACAGCTTTCTTCAAGTGGCTTCGTGAGGCGGAGGAGGAGGAGTCTGACCACAACTGAGGGCGGGTGGGGCCGGGGACTTGGAGCCCCATGGACACTCGGATGGCCAACCCAGCCGCCCGGACTGCAGGGGGTGGGCGGCAGCAGCGGCGGCGGCAGTGGGTGCCTGTAGTGCGATGTTGTCTGAGCTAATAAAGTGGCTGAAGAGGCAGGATGGCTTGGGGCTGCGTGGGGCCCCCCTCCAGGATGCTGCCAGGTGTCCCTCTCCTCCCCCTGGGGCACAGAGATATATTATATATAAAGTCTTGAAATTTGGTGTGTCTTGGGGGGGGCACAACTGCCTGCCCCTGGTCCTTTTTTATTTTCTGAAAAATCACTCTTGGGACTGCCGTCCTCGCTGCTGGGGGCATACGCCCCAGCCCCTGCACCACCCCTGCTGCTGCCTGGGCAGGGGGAAGGGGGGGCACGGTGCCTGTAATTATTAAACATGAATTCAATTAAGCTCACTGCCTCTCTGCTTTATGGCCTGCTCACTCTGGAGAAGGGGTCTGGGTAGGTGGGCAGCCTCCTTTCCAGAGCTGGCACTGTAGCACTGTTCCCTGTAACTTGGCACCCCTCTCGCCTCTTCCCCTGTCCATGATCGGGAGGGCTAGGGAGTCTCTTTCCTGGAGGGTTGGCCCTCAAAGTGGACATGGTAAGGCTCACTGTTGATTAGGAGGGGAGAAGGGGGACACAGCTGTGGGGTACTTCATAGAACACACTTGCCTGTCTCGGCTCCTACCAGAATGTGATGTGGACTCCTGTGTGTGCAGGCCCTGGGTTTCAGGCCGTCTATAGCTGAAACCTATGGCTTCAAGGTCTCATCTTGAAAAGATGAGAACCCTGGACACAATGAGGTTTTCTTTCCCCATGCAGTATGACCGGTAGCATGGGCCCAGTGAGTCTTCATCCGTGCCCCGTCCCTTCGGTCCCCACCCCTCCTGCCTTCAGGTCACTCCGCAGTCGGGTCTGTGAGCAGAAGACGAGCTTTTCTCGCCGGACTCGGCCCCAGACCCCCTCTGTGTGGCTGTGACGTCCGCTTCGCCCCGCCCGCTTTGGGTGGTGACGCGGGGGTGGCCACGCCCCCGAGCTTACGTCACCAGCCCGGTTCCCTCTCCCGGGAGCGTTGGCGGACGCGCGGCTCCCACCCCTCCCCTCTCACGGGCTCTCCCCTCCCCGGTGGCGGCCGCGGCCCGACCCTCTGCAAGGCGATGGCCCGGGCGCCGAGCGCGGGCTAGCGTGCCTGGGTGCCCGGCCATGGGCTGTATCGGCTCTCGGAGCCCGGCGGGTCAGGGTAAGAGGCGGAGGCCGGGCCGGTGTTGGGGAGTCGGGCTGCGGCTGCCCGGTGCGCGGGCCGCGGGGGGGTGGGGGCCTTGAGGAGGGGGCTGGTGTTGGGAGAGGGAGGAGCCTGCACTGGGGAGGCGGGCCCGGCAAGAGGAGGGAGCGGGCCGAGCCGGGAGGGGGCTAAGCCGACTCGGGCTCGCTCCTAAAGGCCTGCTGCCTGCCTCTGGGCTTTGCTGGGTGGACTCGTGATCTTTCCGCCTGCCTCCCCACCGCTGAGGGTGGCAGGAGGCGCACAGCCTAGAGAGGGGCTGGTCAACCCTCTCCAGCCCGTGGCGACTGGCCTTGCACGCCCACTCACGATCACCCCCCTCAGCCTACATCTCTCCTCTCACTGTCCTGGGAGTGGCCCTGTGCTGGGAACCTGCCTCTCCGAGCTGTGTCCCAACCCCCTTCAGGGGGTAGTCTGGAAACGCTGGCCATGCTCCCTACCACGGAGTTTTTGACTAAACTTATTACCCGCTTTAGAGTCTGCAGGTTGATGAAGCGGACCGCGGCCCCATTTGGGGGCACCTGTGAGCACCTGATCACCTCCCACCTCTTAAAACTGTTTTAGTTCCCTTACCCCACTCCCAACGAAAACAAAAATCACCCTAGCCTGTGGAGGGAAACAGGAGCCCAAGGGAGGCTATCAGGGCATCCTTCCCACAACTGCTGATCCGTGCTTGGGCCTTGGTTCCCACAGATGGTGGTGCACACTGGGGCCTGGCCTTAGTTCTAGTGTCTGAGGTGGGCCAGCCTACTTAACTCCAGTGTCATGGATTTCCCCACGCCTAAGGCCAGGCAGGAACTTGTGACATTGAGGGCTGGGTTTAGAATGGGTCCTGGGCTTTCAGGGCAGGCGGTCAGTCACACAGGCCTTAGTATGTGTGGTACTTGAGGTTCTTTGGAGCTAAGACTCTAGCTGAGATTTGTACTTTACTTGGGTTCCCATGAGGAATTCTGGGATTTGTAGTCCTAAATTAATCTCATGACTTTTGAAGCTGAGAAGCAGCAGGCTGCTCTGATTCCTCTGGCCCTGCTAAGGCTTGGAGTTCAGGAAGTCATCCCTCCTTTAGTCAGGAGAGTTTGGCTGACCTCATGACTAGCCTCAAGAGCCCTGATTAGGTACCAGCTGGCGGCCAGGGATGGCCTGTAACCTTGTGTCTTCCTTCTGGTTGGTAGCATTTCTGGGGACCACCAGCTGGCTGAGGCTCAGGGACAGAGACGGCTGCTCCAGTTAAAGGTCAGTTGTTATGTACATTGCCTGTTGGCACTGTCTAGGGGATGAGCCTCATCTCCCTGAGCTCCAGAGAGCTCAGCTGGGCCCTGGCACTCCCACCTCCTCAAAGCCATGAGGCAGAAGTGTTCTCCTTATGTGACTAGGCACAGGTTCCAAGTGGGGAGGGGACTGGCTCAGCATCCGGAGCCAAAATAAGAATAGAACTGGGAGCTGAGCCTGGAGCAGTTCTGGGCTTTTGGTTCTCTGCATCAACACAGCCAGCATGCCTATGATTTCTGTGCTGGGCAAAATGTTTCTATGGCAGCGTGAAGGGCCTGGAGGACGATGGACTTGTCAGACAAGTCGCAGAGGTGAGATCAGGGACGCAGATGTGATTTGGGAGGTGATGGAAAGCTCTGGAGTAGGATGCTTATGTGGCAAGAGGAAAATTACTCTGGCTTAGATTTTGGGAACCAGGCTGAAATAGGAGCAACCAAGTCGGGGCCAGACAGGGCATTAGGAAAAAGCCTTAGGGGACTGGGGCGAAAGTCAGAAAAAATCACGGGTTTGTCAGAAAAGAAGAGTAAAGGGCTGCGCACAAGCGGTGGCTGGCGAGAGGAAGGAACCAGAGCAAGCCTGTAAAGGGTCCAAGTTGGTGGTGGTGGTGGTGGTGATGGTGGTGGAAGACTGTGGTGTGCTTTCCAAGAGGAATGGGTAGGCTGAGAAACCTGAGAAGATTCCGAATTTATCAAAGTTTAGGTTTCATACCTAGGGCTTTGATGGCACGATATATCTTGAGGAGGATGGTGGGGAGCGGCTGCCACAAAACAGCCCCGGAGGCCTGAAGTTCAGGGCTGTGGGATGGGGGCTTTCAGACTTGCGGAGCGCTCCAGGTGGATGCTTATATTCTGGGAGGTGGGGGAGGTGGTATGGAGAAATGGAACGGCAGCCCCGGATGAAAATGGGCATCTCGGCAGAAGTGGGAGCCCCGCTGAAAAGCCTTCCCCCCCACCCCTCAGTGGCCTCGGATCCGGCGTGGGCTGTGGAGTGGATCGAACTGCCTCGGGGCCTCTCTCTATCTTCCTTGGGATCTGCTCGGACCCTCCGAGGCTGGAGCCGGTCCTCCCGCCCTTCCTCAGTGGACAGCCAGGACTTGCCAGAGGTGCTGGGCCCCTGGTGTTGGTAGTGGGGAGGGGGCCCGCATCCACGTGAAGGGGATCTGTGTGCCCCACCCCCGCTTCGCCAGCCTACTCCTGGCTCCCTTTTCCTGCGAGCGAGCGGAGGCGCTATCCGGCCGGCGGGGCCCCAAGGCCGCCCCCGTGCCGGTCTGCTCTGCTTGGCGCTGTGCCAGCGGGCGGGCTTGCTTGCGCCTTGGGCCCTGACGTCAGCGCATCCCGGGCCGTATCCCTGGAGACCCTGTTGCATGGTGATGGGTTGCCAGGGAGACATACACCTTTTCTCTGGGCCTGGGCCGCAGCTGCGCGAGCGCAGGCAAGGATGGCGGTGGCTGGGGGGGAGTGATGGGAGGGAGGGGGGCGAGCCAGGAAACACCCACCAGGTGCTCCTCCCCCCAGGCCCGGCCAGAAGCTGCCGGCACCACCCTGGGGGCCCTGTCAGCCAGGTACTGAAGGGGAGGGACAGGGTGGGCCTGAGGTCAAGGGGCAGGTGGAGTCCCTCTTCTGAGGGGTGGGAACGAAACGGAGGAGAGCTAGGCAATGCCGAGGAGGGGGCGTGTGCCTCTGACTTCATTCATTCATTGAGGGAAACGTTTTCCCGGGCTGCCAAGGAGTGCTGAGCCAGGGGTAGGGTGGAGGTAGGAACCCAGGTGAATCAGACTCAGGCTTTGCCATCCCAAGATCCCTCAGGAGAGATGCAAGGGCATCGCTGAGGTGGGGCTGCAGGCATCCAAGAGGACAGAGAGAGAAACTGGACTGAAAACATAATGGGAGGTGGCACTTGAGGGTCAGGCCTTAAATGGTAGGGAGCATTTTGTCAGGCAAGGACGGCATTCTTCGCCCAGGGGAAAGCTGCGTTCCTTTGCCTGGAGGGAAGGTGGGGAAGTGGACTTCTACTGGGCAGAGGAGATCAGTGGTGGATTCCAAGCAGGCCTGGAAGGAGGCCAGGGCCTCACGGAGTGGGTTCCTTCAGTGCCTGACTGTGAAGCTTGCACTTCACTGGGCCTTGGAGGAGTCCAGGAAAGATTTTAAATAGGGACATATTGTGACCAGTTGCACTCCAGGAAAATTATGTTTACATTTATACTTTGCCTCATTCATTCAGCCTATGTATTTTGAGAGATTACTGTGTACCAGGCGCTGTGTTAAACACAAGGGTGCAGCAGTGACCAAGAGAGACCAAATTCCTCAAAGAGCTAAAGATCAGCAAGAAATAAGGAAACACAGGAAATAGACCATAATGACACACACGGGGTATGTTGATTGAGGATGGTGACTTGTTACAGACTACAGAGGGAGGATGGACTACTGGTAGGGTGGCCAGGAAGGCTCTCTGAGGGAGTAATATTTCAGCCAAGACCCCAAAGATGAGAAAGAGCCAGACAGTCATGGGAAGGGGGGAGGGGAACACTTACATACACAACATTCTGGGCTGAGAAAACAGCGTGTTCCAAGTCTCAGCGTGAGTCGGAACTTAGGGGACCACCACTTGTGCTAATCTGGGCAAGGGGCACTGAGGGCTTGCCCTTGAGGAAGGGCAGTGGCAGTGGGAGTGGAAAGGTTGAGGGTAGTATAAGAGACAGTTTGGCGATGGAATCGTTAGGTCTTAACAACAGATACGGGTAAGCAAAGCTTAGGGGAGAGCTGAGGTTTGGAGCCAGGCTGAATGGGCGAATGGTGGGGTGATGCAAAGTCAGGAAGTCTGGAAGCAGGGCCAGATATGGGGAGAAGGTGTTGGGCTTGGTTTTGGTCATGCTGAGTTTGTGGCCCTTGTAGGCTCTAGAAACAGCTAGAGTGGGGGTCAGAAGACTGAGAGGAGGAGAGGGGCAAGGGGGGAGAGGACCTGAAGGAAGTCCCTCTTCCCATACCCTTGTCCCCTCCTCTTTGCTCTTCTCAAAGGCCCCACTCCGTTTACTTGCCAACCTGCTTCCCTCCCCTCTCTCTGCAAGCTGGGACGGTGGAGGGTTAGCGGCAGTTCTGCTTCTTTGGGCCTGCCGGAGTCTCTGTTGCTCCCTGGGAGGACACAGTTTGCTGATCCTGGCTTCTTACCCTCTTACATATCCCAGCAGCCACTGGGACATCTGAGATGCTCTGGCATCTCTTCTCGGCTCCCACATCCGCTTGATGCCTTGGGTGGAGTATGGGCATCTGGGGGACACTGCTGTCAGAGGGGGACTCACCCTCTGATGCTGTCACCCAAGGTGAATGTTGGAGACACAGTCGCGATGCTGCCCAAGTCCCGAAGAGCCCTAACTATCCAGGAGATCGCTGCGCTGGCCAGATCCTCCCTGCATGGTATGCACCCCTTCCCGTGCCTCTGGCCATTTGGTCCTTTCTTTGCCCTTTTGCACATGCCCTTGGGGACTGTATCCTGTGAGCTCTTGCTGGGATCTCCCTTTTCCTCTCTTTCTCAGATGAATCCCAGCCCCCTTCTCCCACCCAAGGGCACATGTGGACCCTACCACTTCCCTCCCAGATGCTCCCTGATCTTTCCCCTTACCAGCTTTCCTCACTCTGCCCCACCTTCAGGTATTTCCCAGGTAGTGAAGGACCACGTGACCAAGCCCACTGCCATGGCCCAGGGCCGAGTGGCTCACCTCATTGAGTGGAAGGGCTGGAGCAAGCCAAGTGACTCGCCCGCTGCCCTAGAATCAGCCTTTTCCTCCTACTCAGACCTCAGTGAGGGTGAACAAGAGGCTCGCTTTGCAGCAGGTGGGTTTATCGTAGGGATGCTCGTGTGCCTCTCCTTGGGCCTGATGTGGGGATTGGAGTCTTTCTACACCCCTGTGTCTACCCTCTCCTGTGTCCAAGCTGAGTCCTAGTCTTAGTTCATCCTCTCTGCTAAACGATTTCTATGTCCTTCCTCTCAGGAGTGGCCGAGCAATTCGCCATTGCAGAAGCCAAGCTCCGGGCATGGTCATCAGTGGATGGTGAGGACTCCACCGATGAATCCTATGATGAGGACTTTGCTGGGGGAACTGACTCAGGTGAGGGGACATCCCATTGCTAGTGCTGCCAGCTGGGGTGGAACTGCCTGATGGGCCTTGTGATTCAGAGCTCGGCCTTTGTTTTGGAAGGGGAGATCCGGAATGTCCTCAAGCTGTGGAAGGGGAGAGGAGAGGGACAGACTCTGTCCAGGCAGTCCTTGACATTTAAGGGGTAGGAGGGCTATCTACGTTTGTGGGTGGGCAGTCAGCAGTTGGAAATGGAGTGGTTCCTTTTCCACAGGTGCTGAGCCTTCTCTGCCTGTCTGTGCAGTTGGGCTTTGCAGTCCTGGAAAAAAAAAAAAAGGCCCAGAGACCTCACTGATACGTTCTCTGCAGCTGCTCTCTGAGAGGGTCCGCTTCCGGCTGGCTGTGGCAGCGCGGAGGAGCCGCAGTGCAGCAGCGCGGCTCCTCACAGGGCCGGGGGCCCCAGGCAAACAGGAAGGCTTGCTGGGCCTGGACTGCCCCCAGGGCCGCTGGCTCCAGCTCAGCATCCTTGCCTTCCAGCCAAGGCCTGCCTGTGGACCTTTCTCTGGGCCAGGGCGTGCAGAGGGGGCCCTGCGGGGGGCCGTGCAGCTGTGCAGAGGCCCTCCTTTCATCTTCCATTCTCTGAACCACATGGCTGACTTTCTCTGTAGCTTCTGGGCTCAAACCTCACAGGCCACCTTCCCCCCCCCACCTCTTTGCCTTTGAAGATTGCCTCCACCCGCCCCGACCCCTCCAGCTAATTAACAAGTTCTCCAAGGTGGGCAATACATTAGAGCAGATTGGAGACTGCTGCTGTGGTCTAGAGGGGACTGATTTGGATGCCTGAACCACAAGCGTTTTTGTTTAATTGAGTTCCAGGCCTGCTTTGACTCCTGGTATAATGATAATAACTAACATTTATCCAAGGCCACTGCTAGCCTATGTGGAATCTTTGTGCAAATTAGAAAAAGGCATGTCTTTATCTGGTGGGCACAGACCCATGCTAGGGCATGTTGCTTGGTGGGTAGAGTGAGGGCTGAATTTCAGCCCTCACTCACTGCCTTGGACAGGCTCCCCTTGTGCAGTGAACAACGTGCACCATGTATGGTATCCCTGTATATTTTGTTTCATACGGTGTACCAGAGTCTGTTGTTCTCTCAAGAACCCTGTAAATGTATAACCCCCAATTCACCATTAAGGGAATCGAGGCACTGAGAGGTTAAGTGACTTGCTCCAAGTTACTCAGCTCCTGTGAGGGTGGAGCTGGGAGGATGTGGCTTCCATTCCAGGTTGGCCAATTGAAGTGGGGCTAACAGGGCTGTCTTCTTTCTCTCCCCCTGCAGACACGGCTGGGCAGCTGCCCCTGGGGCCCCACCTCCAGGACCTCTTCACCGGCCACCGATTCTCCCGGCCTATGCGCCAGGGCTCCGTGGAACCCGAGAGCGACTGCTCGCAGACCGTGTCCCCAGAGACCCTGTGCTCTAGTCTGTGCAGCCTGGAGGACGGGTTGTTGGGCTCCCCGGCCCGCCTGGCTTCCCAGCTGCTGGGCGACGAGCTGCTCCTCGCCAAACTGCCCCACAGCCGGGAAAGTGCCTTCCGCAGCCTGGGCCCATTGGAGGTCCAGGACTCGCTCTACAGCTCGCCCCTCACAGAGTCCTGCCTTTCTCCCGCTGAGGAGGAGCCAGCCCCCTGCAAGGACTGCCAGCCGCTCTGCCTGCCGCCAGCGAGCAGCTGGGAACGGCAGCGGCAAGCCTCTGACGTAGCTTCTTCTGGGGTGGTGTCCTTAGACGAGGATGAGGTGGAGCCAGAGGAACAGTGACCCACATCATGCCCGATGGTGGCATGTGTCCCCTGGCCGCTGCTGGGGGCAGAGCCTCTGTGCCCAAGCACGGGCGAGGCTTCCAGCAGAGCTCCAAAGCCTGGAGGGCTCCTGGGAGCACTCACTCCTCCATTGTGTGTTTGCATGAAAGTGTTCAGAGGAGGCAGGGGCCGGGCTGGGGGCGCATGTCCTGCCCCCACTCCTGGGGTTTGCCGGGGGTTGCCCGGGGCCCCTGGGGCATGGCTACAGCTGTGGCAGACAGTGATGTTCATGTTCTTAAATCAAAACCACCACGTGCACATTTCCCCCTCGGGTGATGTGAACCCCTATGGGGGCAGCTGTGACTGGGCTGTGTGGGGTGGAGCGGGAGGGAGCCCTGCCTCCCCGCCCCCTCCCCCTGCCTCTCCTCTGCTTCTCTCCTCACCTCCGAGTCCATGTGTAGTGCTTGACAGAACTGCCCCCGCCCGGGGTGGGGGGCTGGCTCTGACCCTCCTGGAGCCTCTGGATTGAGCTGTCCCCCCAAGGGCCCCTCGCCCAGCTGGGCTCGTGCTGTGCTTCACCTGTCCATCGTCTCTAAATCTTCTTTTTCCTAAAGAGGGGTCTTGGTCTGTTCTTTCAGTCGGATCTTCTCTGGGAGGCACTGGAATGATGAAAGCCTGTACTCTCGGCCCTTTCCCTGGTCCCCCTGGCGGGGTCTGGGCCCTTTCCCAGCGACTTGTAGGACATGTGGTCAGGGTCCTGGTGGCTCTCAGCCCCGGGGCTGCCCCATTCACTCGAGAGTTCTCTTTAGGGTGGAGCTGGAAGAAGGGATGGCTCTGGTTGCCACGGAGCTGTGATTTGGATGTCCTTCCAGAGAGGGCCACAAGGGGGCCACACGGGTGGCCGGGCAGCTGTCAGCAGGAATGGTGCCAACGAGTGACAGTCATGAGGGAGCGTCTCTCCTTGGGGAGGAAAGAGGGTAGTGCCTTTCTTGGCTGAACAAAAGGCCAAAGCTACCTTACTGGGGGACTGCGCCCCAACCGGGTTGTTGATGAGAGAGCGGTGGTGGCCTCTGCAGACCCTGCATTCCACGGACAGCAGGCTCTGGAGTTTTACGGCTGTCGGGGGGGTGGGTGGCTGCTGAATCTGGAGCCTCGTAGGCTTTGGCAGGTGAGAGGGCCCAAGGTAAGAACAAGAGCCGGTGGGCACAGGCATTCTACATAGAAGTGGCTCATTAGGTGTTTATTTTGTTCTATTTAAGAATTTGTTTTATTAAATTAATATAAAAATCTTTGTAAATCTCTATATACATCTGGTCACAGGAGGTTCCAGTATAAACCCATATTAGTTCTACCCCTTCCCTCAAAGGGGGAGCAGGGGTCAAGTGAACCCACCCCCATCCTGTCAGGGCAGTGCCAACCTTCCTGCCCTTGGGACACTTGCTGCAGGTGGGCACTGGGTCAGATTTCAGGTAGGATGAGCCAGGAGAAGCTAGCACCCCAGGTCTGGAAGCGGGGCTGGAGCTCCTGTTTTCTCAAGGCAGAAGGAACAGGAGAGCTGCAGGATCTGGGCCGACAGCCATGGCCACTGCCATCCCAGGCCACCCCTTGAGGGGATCACTGGCACTTGTCGTCGCTGTCAGAAGGGCTGCCCTCCCGGGGGAGGCCGTGGCGGGAGCGGGGCCCCCAGAGTGCATGCACCTCGGTGGTCTCTGTGTCACTGCTGCTGGTGGCACTGTCTCGGAAGCTGGCAAGGGGCGGCCGGACTTTCACACCCTGTGCTGTGACAGAGCCCTCGATAGCCTTCCGGAGCTGGAAAGGTGAGAGGATCAGATGTGTGGACTCGGAGCTCCCTGCTCAGACTCCTCCCCAGCACTTCCCCAGGTGGCTGGACATAAGTCTCTGAGCCTTTTTGGAAGTGGAAGTGGTCACTATCATCTCACCTCCTTTAGGGTGACAATTCCAATGAGTCTGCCAATACTGGTGACATAAGCATGGTCCACTCCCAGCAGTGAGAAGATGGTGTGAGTCTGCGGGGTGGGGAGACAACACATTGGACTTGATGTGTGAGGGGACAGCTCTAGATTATAGGCCAGAGGGACCCAGAACAAGGTGGTGCGGGGCAGCAGAAGGGGTGAGGATGGATGGTGAGGAAGGGGACAGAACCACTGGAGGAAAAAGAACAATAGAATGTTTCTGTAACCAAGCCTCAGAAACTTGATAGTGGGAATCTTTATGTTGCTTACATTGATGGAGCAAGGGACAGAGGAAGGCTCCTTTGTCCCACGTTAGAAAGGAGGACAGAGGAGAGAACAACTGTTGAAATACGACATCAGATGATTGGCCAGGCACCGGGCTAGGTCTTTCCTACATTAACATTTAATTTCAGTAGTGTCCTGAGAAGTAAGTATGATACCCATTCTACAGGAGAGGCAACATGAGGGTCAGAGCTGAAGTGATTTCGCTCAAGGTCATCAGGAAGAAGTGGCCTTGCAGCCCCAGCTCACTTTTCATCACATTATAGAAGGAGGAAGCACAGCCCCAGTCGTCCCATGCAGCTGTCCAATTAGTCATGGACCGAAGTTCCACACGCACCCCACTCCCCCTTAGGGGTATTGGCCGTGAATCCTCTGCCTCTAACTCACCTCTGTGGCTGATACACGCTTCCCATTGGCTCTCAGTTGGCTGGCCAGTTTTGGTACCCCTCCAATCTTGGCCTGCAGCACTCTACATCTCTCAAACAGTTTGCCTTTTCTGGGGCCCAAGTCGCATCCCGGGTCCTTTTGAGACGTAGCTTGCAGTCCAGGGGGACAACAGTCACGCCCATCCTCCCATGTTTTTCTTGCTTCGGACCCTCCCCCCAGGCTTTCGAATGTAATCACCAAGGGTTCAGAAATTGTCTGGCAGTTCCCCTTGTGCTCTAAGTGGATTTTCTTGGGCCAGATGTCTTGAAAAACACTCTACTGACTCAGCAGTTCCTGGAATTTTTGGCCCATCATTTATCGCACTGTTTTGAGTTTACTTGTAAGCCTTTTGGCTTAATATTTGAATCAAAATGGGCATTAATAACCCAGCTTCCTGAGTACCACTTACTCAGAACTCACTGTTATCATCTTAACACTTTAAAAATGTTTTATTATACAGTGCTAAATTCTCCATCTAAGACATGACAGTAATTATAAAAGGAGATAAACAGAAGTTCAGTTTTAGAATACACTTTTCTGTGCTCCTTCCATGCCTATGTCATAACTGTCATGTGGTTAGCAAGTTCCTCCTCATCTCTAACTTGAATCCTATGTGCTACAAGTTATCTTTAATTTCTTCATAAGACTTCGGAGGGAAACATATCGTTATAAGGTTTCCTGTTTCAATAATCCCTTAGCCTTGCCTTCTTATCATTTAATAATCCTTCTCATCTTCTCCCGAGGATCCTATTAAATAGTTCCCCTTGATTTTCTGTTCTCCACCATCCTAATCAGAGTGAGCTTCTGGCAGACTATATGCTTTTTAGATTTGCAAACCACTTGTCCCACTAAGCCTTACTGATTGACTTTCTGAACATCCTGGCCATTCCCCCCAACCTCCTCACCATCCTCACCAGACAGGGCTGCAACATCCTAATGGGTTCTGCTTTCTGCCTCCCTTCCCTCCAGCTTGGCTCTGCCATCCTAAGAGCTTTCCCAAACTTGAGTTAGACCCCAGACTCCCCAGAATGGCCCATTAAGACCCTTCCCAAACTCGCCTCAGCCTGTCTTTCCAGCCTCAGATGCCGCCAGGCACCCCAGCTTCCAGCCTCAGATAATCACTCATCCTTTTCTGAGAACATCCATTTCTTCCACGCTTCAGCCCTTCCCTCACGACACCATCTTTTAAAGTCTCCTGTTGTTCACCTCTCAGTATAAGTAGTAGCAGTAATTCCTAACATATATCGAATACCTACTATGTGCTGGGCACTGTTCTAAGTGCTTCACATGTTATCAACTTTAATCCTCAGAAAAACCTATGTTGGCACAACGATCCCATTTTACAGAGAAGGAAAGTGAGGCACAGAGGCTAAGAAATGTGACAGGGTTTCGGGTTCAGCCCGCTGGCACTCTAGCTTCCCCCCTCCACCCACTGCTGCTCTGCAGGCGGCCCTGAATGAATGAGGCACTCTGATGGTACGGGGACGTCCAGTTGCACAGGTTCCTAAATAGTCTCCAGTGTATTCCTCTCCCCTCTGCATGTTCCTTTCCTGGACTTCACTGGGCTACTACTTACTGACTCCTCAGGCCTACAAGGACATTTTGAATTCTCATCTTGTATGTTCTTATCACTTTCAGTTCTTTGTACTTTTGTTAGTTGGTTCCTCAAAGGCTTCATTTCGTCCTCTGATTTTTAAGTTTGCAACAAACACCTACTTTGTTCTTTTTCATTTTCATTTAATTAGACACCAGGGAGCCCATTGGAGGGCCCATACTTCTTGGGCTTGGGAACAGTGAATTGACAGGGAGAGGGTCAGTTTCGCCTTCCAAAAGAATCCTGGGATTGGGGCCAGGAAATCTGGCCTCTGGGCCTGACTCTGCTATATTGACTCGGGCAAGTAACCTCCTCACTGCCTCAGCCTCCCTGTTTATTAAAATGGTTAAATCCACAGGCTTTTGGGTCAGACCATCTTGTATTCCAGGCCTAGTTCTGCTACTTACTAGCTGTGTGACCTTCGGCAACCTGCTTAACCTCTCTGAATCTCAATGTCCTCATAACAACTAGAATAGAAAAACCAGAATATCACAATACCCATCTTACAGGGTGGTTGTGAGGATTAAATTAAACATGTGAAGAGCTTAGCCCACTGCCTGGCATGTAGCAGGCACTAAAAAAAACACGTCACCATTATCATCATCATCGTGTGATGTCTGAGGATTAAGTAAGGTGATGGAAACGCTTTAGAGGTCTTAGGAAGAAAGGCTTTAAATAAAAGCCAAATGTATTATTCACAGGCCTATCTTCTTTTTTTTTGCAATTGCACTGCAGTTCCCCACTCATTTTGATCCGAGGTCTTTACCCAAAGGCTTATACGTTCTTTTATTACCTTTTGCTTTTTTGTTTTTGTCCCCTGTTCTTCCTGCCCTGCTTGTCTGCACTAGGCTGGCTCTTGGGCACAGTTTGTGTCTAAGCTAGCTGCCCAAGCTGCAGACCTTGGGAAAATTTCTCCCCTTCCCCCGTCTAATGTGCTCACAGGCTTGCACGCTAAATCTGTCAACAATTTAGCTAAACCCCCCTGGTTTTTGCCCAAGCGGCCTGCTGGGTGTGCCTGTACTCCCTGCCTTCGCTTAGAGGCCTGAAGGTGCCCAATGATGCCAGCTGCGCCATTCTGGGGGGGCCCGAGGCAGTCCTGCAAAGAGAGCCCCCGCCCTCCATTAGCGTCAGCCTCACCCACTGCCAACCTGTCTGCACTCCAGTTTTCTCTGCATTTATGCAGGCCATTGTGCCCTTCTGCTGAGCTATCTTCCTGTGTCTCTACCAGTTTTCCTTTGGCCTACACTGAGTCAGACTTTCTGGGGTCTGACATTCCAAGCCCCCCACTAGGCACTTCTCATCTTTGTTTATCTCTTCTCTGCAGTGTCCCCAATCCTACTTGGATGTTTGTTCGCTTGTTTATTAGATTTTCTTATCCTGCCTATTTCTCACCCATTTTTTTCAGTGTGGGTGTATCAGCCTTGTCAGGCGCTGGCAGCCTCCTGCCTAGCTCTGACTCTAGAGGGTCAGAGGCCTTCTGGCTTCCACCCAGCTCCAGCCCTGTCTTTGTTGCCGCTTTGGTCCAGAGTTCCCTGGGGGCACGGCTGAGCAGAAGAAAAATGATGCTTGGCTTCACCATAGGCAGGAAGAGGCTAAGGGGCCCTGCTCCTGGCCTCCCATCGTTTGAAGCAATGTGTTTGAAAAACATCTCAGCACAGAGCCCACTCTCTGCTGTCTCTTTTTTCCCCACTGGCTTGAGTCCAAACCTGTGGGAGGACTTAGCTCCCCACCCTGTGCTCCTGAGAGCCCAGGCGGTCCCGGGCCTCTGGCCCTACCTTGTGCAAAGAGGTCCGCTCCACCAGCTGGAAGGGGGCAGGGTCAATTTTGCAGTCACTGAAGTTGACAGGTTCATCTAGTTGCTGCTCCTCCCACTCCAGAATCTGAGGGGACAAGACTAGGAGGGTTAGGGAGAAAGTGCCAACAGCTGCTCTCACCTCCTTGAAAGTTGGCCTGCCCTTTTTCCTACCCCATGGTCCCTCCCATGGGGACAGCAGCCAATATGATGACTGAACACACTCAGGAAGAAGAGTCCAGAGTCCAGTCACACCTTACCTCCTCAGGGGTCATCTCGCCTTCCAGGTCCGAGTCACTCTAGGAGAGAGGAAGGAAGATTGGCAGCTAGGGGCTTGGGGGAGGTGGTGTATCTCACCAGCTCAGGGGAAGCTTACCCTGCCTAGACCCCGGCCCTCCCTGTCTAGTGCTCCTGAGCTGCAGGAAGAAAGGGAGCACTTACCGCCAAGGAAATTCGGACCCGCTTCGGCTTGCGCTTGTCACATGTTTCCGACTTCTCCAACTTTGTTAGCGCCAAACCAGAGAGAAGAGGAGTGGATGTTATAGGCAGGAGGGAGGTGAGGGAAAGTGGTGGGGCTGGGAGGAAGGGCACAATGCAGGGACAGCTGATATCCAGGAGGGCAGAAGGGCAGAGAGAGTGGAGGCAGGCACTGCAGGGTTAACGGACAGGTGGTCTCAGCGTCAGAGAGCTGGAGAGAAAGAGCCAGATGGAGAGGCTCTAACCACTCACCTCTGAAGCAGGCTCGGGGGGCGGACTGCCACAGAAGAGGCTTCTGAGGGCGATGCCTGCCTGCTCCATGTTCCCTGTGTTCCCAAACACAAGGCCCTGAGGGCAATGTCATCCTTGCTGGAGAGGACCAGGAGAGGTGAGGAGGGCAAGGGGAGAGGCGTCCTGGTTCTACTCCTGGCCCATCTGGGCAGCCTCTTAGCTGGGATGTGCTCCAGTAAAAAGGTTGGGCAGGGACCCTAGTGCGTCTCCGGGGCTGGTCTCTGGCTCCGTCGTGCTAGCAGATGGGCTCACCTGTGGGACTCTCCTTGAGGTTCATGGTGTTGCTGGGCCCCCTCTTGAGAGCAGGCTTCAGGGGCTTGTGAGTCTCCCCCCGTGCTGCAGGGAAGCCCGAGTCTTCTGTGTTCACCTGCACAGGCAGGAAGGGGTTGGGGACCCCATGGCCTCGGACCACCTCTAAGTCGCCCTCCCAAACAGTCTACACAATGACATTTAGGAAATCTGGGTGCCCCTGCCATGGGGCTTTTCCCCTCACCTGGAAGAGGAGGGAGGTCTCAGGGCTGGGGGGACTCTCCTGATCGGAGGGTGAAGAGGTCCGGGCAGCTCGATGCTCCTGCATGTACTGCCGCCGGCGGGCTGGGCTCAGCTGAGCCCCCAGCAATGCCACCACCTGTGAGCACTCGATGGAGCCCAGGAGGATCATGGACTCTGGATAGAGCAGGTGGGAGGACGCAGGAGCTGGGGGTGAGGCCCTCCTACCCCCCTGACCTTCTCTCACACCCAGTGTGGGGCCTTGGACACAGACCACACTCCCTAGGGAAACCCTGGCTGGGTTTGCTAGCTTACTGCCTTTGGAACCAAGGAGACTGGTCCTGAGCTCCTGCCCCTCCCCCTTCCTGAGCAGCGACCCGGGCAGATGACCCTAGCACCTGGGCCCCCTCCTGGTCTCACCAGGGGACTCTACTAGGGCCAGCACGCGGCCCTTGGTCCTGTGCAGTGCCAACCGCAGGTCCCGGAAGGTGCAGCTGAGGGCCACGTGGGGAACATCCCGCACCATGATGTCCTCCACTCGCACCCGGTACTGCCTGAGGGCAGAGAGAGGCACGTGGTTTGCCGTCAGCATGGGGAGGGTAGCCCGGGCTGTGAGGGTATCCTAGGGCTGTGAGGAAGGCCCCAGAGCCTATGGGGACAAGGGCTAAGGGCCGAGGTGTACCTACTGCCTTCGTTCTGATCGGGTGGGTCAGCCACAGCTCCCCCAGGGAGTGGACAAGGGCAGCTCTGGCCAGGAGGGAGCAGGGTGGCTGGTCTCCCAGCCTCACTGGCTGAAGACCTTGCTGGAGGTGGGTGGGAGGGAGTCCTAGGGTGCCTTCTGCCCCTCAACCGCTCCCCCCTCGTCACCCAGTCCTCCATACTGGTGGCGGCCCCAGCCCAGCTCAGGCAGATAGGGCAGTTTCTTGATTCGGATGATGCTGTCATAGAGTGAGGGCTGTAGGCTCTGGGCAACGGCGTTGGCCAGGATGACGGCGATCATAACAGGCAGGATGTGGGCGATCTGGCCTGTGAGCTCGAACACGATCACGGCCGTGGACACTGTGTGTGTCACTGCTCCTGCCAGCGCAGCTGCCCCTGGGGACAGCCACCCTCAGTCTCCTCAGGGTGCCCAGGCCCCAGATGACCCCATCCCCCAGTCCTGTAGGGACCCTCTGGGCTGCCCAGTACAATCCTGGGGAGTGGGCTTCTGCAGCCGAGAGAAGCCTGGTTTCTGCCAGCAGGGGGCGCCAGAGCCTCTGGCCCTGTGGCCCAGCCAGGGGTTTTCCAAGACAGACAGGGACCTGGAGCACTCACCCACCACTGCATAGCCTCCCGGCACGATCCGGTAAGTGCTGCCATCTGTGTGAATCCCGTCTGGGAACCAGGCAGCCATGCTTTCGCCCACCAGACGCCCAAATGCTGCTCCTTCAGGGAGGGGGGTGGGAATTGAAACAGGTAGTGGAGGGGGTGGGCAGGGACACTAGGAAGAGAGAGGGTCAGAGGGTAGGGGAGGGGGCCGGTGGGTCATTCAGTGCAGGGGACTGCCCTGCGGGGGTGGGGGCGGGGGCTGGACCAAAACCCGCTCCCAGGCAGAAGGGGGACAGCCACGGGGCGGCCAGAGGGTGCAGGCTGGGAGAACCGCAGCTGAGGACTCACCAATGACAAAGACAGGCATGAAGGCCCCGCAGGGCACTGGGATGGTGGTGGCCAGTGCAGACATCCAGAACTGCAGGGAGGAGGTCATTCAAACAGGTAGAGGCGCCTCCTGGCCCCAGGCAGCTCCCAGCTCCACCCCAGAAGCCTACCTTGCTTATCAGTCAGGCACAAACTTCCCAGCTATCTTGGAATCCCCCAGAGGTGAAGGAAAGGAGGACTCAGGAACCAGGTGGCTTGGGTTCAAATCCTCACCCTGCCATCTAGCTGTGTGACTTTGGGCCAGTTACTTAACCTCTTTGCGCCTCGACTTTCCATCTTTAAAACAGGGGTATTAATAGTACCTTTCTCACAGCATTGTTGTGAGGCTTAAAGGAGTTAACATACGGAAAGCGCTTAGAACAGTGCCCCCCACACCTAGTAAGTCTATGTTGGCTATACATATGTAAGGAGCCCCACCTTCATGAGAATGAAGATGACCAGGGTGAGGAAGACATTGGCGCGTGGTGGGTTCCAGGCCTGTGAGGTTCCAGGTGGCTCAAGCTCCTCCATCAGGCCCTGGCGGACCCACGTCCGGTTGTCAAACAGGGTGACCAGTGTCTCTTTCTGTGAGAGCTGTAGGTGAACAGGGTGCCTCAGGCTGGGGGACAGACAGGATGAAGGGAAGGGGCCCACAGGAGAGCAGGGACTGTTGGCTTTAGAAGGGATGCATCCCAAGGGAAAGTACAAGTTCCTGTTCTGCCTGGGGTTACCTGTCCAGCCATGAACTGTCCAAAGCCAGGGGGGAAGGTCAGAGTAGAGATGAGCAGGGTCACCAGAGCCGGGAAGAGCAGGCGTCTAGAGATGTAGATTTCATAGCATCAAATACTTACTACAGACTGGTGATAGGCTTGGGTGCCCTCACATACCTCAGGGCTGCGGTCACAGCAGGGCCTTGGCTCTTACATAAAAGCACACAGTTCTGAAAGAAGGCGCCCTTTGCCGTTCATGATACGATGTCTCTGAGGGTGATGGCCATCCAGGGTTATAATGAACCCAAATGCCTTTCTGTTGGCTCCTGACTCCCTAAGTGGGTAGCACCAGCAGAAAATTCATCCCCCCAGCCCTCTCTGGACACCCCTAAGCCGTGACGCCTCCCCTTACCCTCAAGTTTCTTCTGCCTCTGTCTGTTTCTCTGAGGTGACTTAACAGTGAAGGTCACACAACATATACTCCAATAAAGAGGTTAAACAAAAAAAGTGAAGGTCAGTGTTGGGGGAAGCCGGGGTCACTCATGAAGTTGACCGAAGGTGCCAAAGGGAGCAGGTTCAGTTGGTTGCCCCTTCCCTGAATGATGTCAGTCCCAACAGAAGTCATGTCTCAGGCCTCCCCACTCCCAATCCTCAGGGTCACAACTGAGAGAGCTGTGCGCCATGAAGGAAGAACTAAGACTCAAACATTCTCCAGGGAGCACTGCTATCTGGGCCAGGCCAAGGGCCTACAGGAAGCCTTAGCCTTTGATCCAAAATGCTCTCTGCCACTGACTAAAACTCCAAAAGTGCCAATTTTCAGGCAATTCAAATAAAAGTCAAAATGTTCAATCAGTCTGGAAAACACCATTGAGTGCCTATTTTTGACTGGGCCACTATCTGCCATCTCACCTGTCACCCCCCTTCCCCCAGGCCATGACCCTCACACAACCCAAAGTGCCCCAGAATCAACTCACTTCTTCATGAGGAAACGGTTGATGGTCTTCTGCTTCCTCATCACCTGGACAATCTTGCGGTTCAGGTAGACAAAGAGCGCTCCCCCGAAGCCACTTGCAATACTGGAGAGGGAACAAGCACCTGGGTGAAAGGAGGTCTCCCCTCTCTTACCTCCTCCTCCCTGACCCACCTCAGCTCCCTCAGCTCCTCACCCAATGACAGCAAAGGCCGGCAGCTCCTGGAGGTCGAAGGGGAAGTCAAGCCGGAACCGGGTTTTGAAGAGAGCCGTAATGGTCTCTGAAGGGAAGCAGAGTAGCAGAGGGAGGTGGCTGTAGCTTCGGAGGTCCCCACCTGAGCCATTTCAGGGCTCCTCTCATGCCCCAGGTCCCCCACCTTCATCACGGTTCCAGACTGCCAAGACCCGGAAGATGAAGGCACTGAAGGTGGCAGCAAAGAAGCCCCGCCAGTAGTTCCGCACAGCGAAGAAGGTAGAGGTGACCTCAATGCTGAAAAGCACACCTGCGGGGGCGGGGTGTAGGCAAGGAGAGCGCCCCTTGAGGCCTGGGCCTGGCCTATCGTCTCAGACCCAAGGGCAGGGCTGGGGCTGACCTGACTGCCCACCTCCAATGGGTGCCGCAAAGCAGCAGCCCACTCCCACGGCACAGGCGGCGGCCAGCATCTCTGTGTTCCGGGATTCGTTCTGGCGAGAGCGGTGGAAAGGGGAGTCGGCGTCAGTGTGGGCTCAGCAGCCCATCCCTCCCCTCTGCCTTCCCCCAAGGTCCCCCTTACCTCATAGATGCCCCCGAACAGGGAGAGGAACTTGCTGAGGAGAGCAGCACACATGCTTGCGATATGCACAAAAGGGCCCTGGGAGGTGGGGGCAGGTGGTGAGTGGGGAAGGGGCACACCCTGACCTTGGCCTGGCTTCTTCCTCCACTTGATGGACTCCTTTATTCCCCAACCTGCACTTACCTCTTTGCCAAGGGGCATCCCACTGCCGAGGGCACAGGTCAGCCCGATAACCTTAGCTACGAAGGTCTTGAGGGTGAGGTATTCCTTGAGCACCACTCCCCGCAAGATGGTCTTCATCTCGGGGATGCCGGACCCTGGAGAGGCACAATCCCAGGAGAGTCATTTGATGTGCCTGTTTCAGGAGGTCCCATCTCCTCCCTCTCTTTCTCTTCTATTGTACCGACAGCCTGAGGAGCCAGGATCTGTGTGAATCCGGCAGAGAAAGTGATGAGGACGACGGGGTAGGTGACCCAGGCCAGATACTGGAGTAAGAGGTTAGTGTTCAAGCCCCGGGACATCCACTGCTGAGCTGTGGGGAGAGGATGTGCCATTGGAGCTCCGAAGCACACACCCAGTCCCCGCCTGGCCACTGCACATACTGGTGTGACAAGCTGTCCCAGGGAATATCACACAGAGCCCAGGCACAAGGGGTAGGGAGGGGGCTAGAGGGCATGCACGGAGACAAAGATCACTATAGGTAAGAGGGTCAGTTGGACAGGGGTGGCAAGAAGTTGTGGCCTATGTGAGTGGCAGTGATTATGCCTGAAGATGGGGCAGTCAGGCTGGCTGGGGGAAGTGGTCAATGGACAAGTGCAGCATAGAGGAGGCAGGTTGGTTCTCCCTAGCCCTTCCCCACCAGCCCTTGTCCTCACCCTGCAGACAGGCAGCGATGGCATAGTCCATGGCCCAGCTGACCAGTGCCATGAGGAGCCCCAGCAGGACCAGGAAGATCCAGTCTTCACCAACCCTGGACACTAGGAACTTATGGCAGTGTACAGTACAGACTGGGAGCAGGGAAGGGAAGGAGGGGAGGCTGGCACCAAAGTGCTCCTACCCCTGTCCCCCCTCCCCCACAGGCAGCGCTAATGGTCTTGGACCCCCTCAGCACAGCACAGCCAAGTCCCCTGCCCCAACCCAGGTCTCACTACGGCATCGGGTGCAACGGCTCTGTCCGTATTCCAGAAGCTCTGGGGCAGCCCGAGGGGAAGGTGGACCCCTCCAGGGCTCGGGCCCTCCTAGACGGATCCGAGCAGCTTCCTCTTTGGCAAAGGCCCCAAGGTCCTGAGTATACCGGCCATACATCTGAGCAATAGGGAAGATGGGGGTCAGCAGACATGGGCCGAGTGGGGATGCAGGGAGGGCTCCTGGGGCCTCAACTCCCCTTTTCCCAGTCCCCACATTATATACCCCTTCTTGAACCCACACTTCCCACTTGGGCTTAGGGTGTGGGAACAATGCACACTGCAGATCGTGGGGGCTGTCCTGGCTGGAGTGATGGGGACAGCCAAGGTACAGGGACACAGCTCTGGGGGTGGCTGAATAATCGGTCCCCTTCTCACAAGCCTGGGGAGGCGCGGAGCACTGAGGAGGAGTGGGAGGGAAGGCCCCAGAGGAGGAAAAGATGGAAAAACCTAGGCAGTCTGCAAGTGGGAGGAGGGAAGGTCAGAGAATAGGGGATGGTCAAGGGCATATGGGTAACAATAAGGGCCTCATGGAACCGGGGGCAGCTGAGTTGGGCCTAGGAACAGGCGGGGCCCCAATCCTTATCACGTTCCTGCTGGGCCTCTGGCCTGGAACCGACTCAGCTGCGCCCTCGCACCCACCCTAATCCCCTTGTCCCCATTCTCCCCCCCCACCCCCCACCAGCCTGCCGGCCCAGCTGGGAGTGGAAAGCCTCTCTGGGTGGGGAGAGAGTGCTTGGTGGCCTCAGCCCCATTCTGGAGCTTCCCTGAGACCAGTGGTGGGTTGGGGGACGGCAGAAGCTGATGGCTGCACTGTGACCGTGAACGCTGGGGTGATGGGATGGAGAGTGGCCGAGCAGCGGCTAGACCTGCCAAGCTGGGTGTGTGTTAGGGGGTGGGGAGGAGTAGATTCCGGCTGCCACCCGCAGAGCTTCGGGACACAAAGGGCTCCTGTTGGGGCTGGGGTGGGGGGGTGGAGGGAGGGAAAGAGAGAGAGAGGGAGAGAGAGAGGGAGAGAGAGAGCGCGAGCGCAGGAAAGGGACGAGAGGGAACCAGAGAGAGGAGAAAGTGGGGGGAAAGAGAGTCCAGGGGAAAGGGCAGAGAAGAGAGAGAAGGAAACCAGAGGGGAAGAAGGGAGGAGGAAAAGAGAGAGAGTAGAGTATAAAGAGGCAGACAGCGCAGGAGGGGGAGGTGAGTGAGTGAGAGAAAGACAAAGGGATCAGGGATCGGAAGGACGAGAGGGAGAGGCTGGAGCAGAGAGTGCCAGGGAGAGAGCTTGACCCTGAGAACTCATTCCAGAGATAGAGACCGGGCGAAGGAGATGGAGAGGTAGCTGGTGCCTGGCTTGCCAGACCAGTGCCCCACGCAGACTGACAGACACATCCCACCCTGTGCAGAGGCTTACCCCTCTACCCTGGCTCCACCCTCACCTTTGCCACCTCTCCCTGTCATCCTGTTTCATCCAGTCACTCTTTCTTGTAACTGGGCACCTCCCAGCCTCAGATACAGCCCGGGCCCCCTTCTCCTGGAGAAGTTCCTTCCCTGCCTCCTTCCTGGGCAAATTCCGGCCCACGCTGATAAAAAAGAGTTACAAGGCCCACTCCCTTCCCTAGAGTTTGGGTCCCCCACCCCAGTGACACAAGCAGAGGCAAAAGGTTTCTCAAACACAAAGTTGCAGTGGTGACTGTGAGTCGGCGCAGATCCCCAGGACCCCCGCTTCTAATGACGCTGAGGGACAGCCCTGGGGTGAGGGTGGGGCTGGACACCCAGAGTCAGATGAGCAAAGGTCCCAACTCCTGCTTGACCCATCCTCCCGTAAGGCTCCTGTGCCCAGGGTGGCAGGCCACATTTTTCCAGAGAATCCACTGAGGGGTTCCTGCCAGTGCTGGATTGCCAGCTCCCAGGGGTAAGGGCCGGGGCTGGGTTTGGGTCTGATCATCTTCCTAGCAGTGCCCTGCACATAGTGGAGACAGAAGGAATGTCTCAGATGGTGGAGATACAGTGCAGAGAGAAAGTTCAAGCATGTGAGTGGTGCTGGGAAGGGGTAGTAGGGTGCTGAGACTTGGACCCAAGTGGCAGTGGGGAGGAGCAAAGAAAAGTTGGTGGGGGGAGTAAAGGGAAGGACACCTGGAACAGGCACCTGAAGTCCTTGTCGTCTGCAGGCCCCCAGCCTCAGCCAGAAACCTGCATGCAGCGTTCCACCCTTTAGCACTCCAGGCTCTCAGGCCCTCGAGCCTCAGTCTCCCCAGCTCAGAGGGCTGGGGCGGGGTTAGGGTAGCCCCCCACGCCGCCCGCCCCCGTCCCCGTCCTCGCGCTTCCACGGGTAACCAGGAGCAGCGGTTCGGGAGCACTCCTCAGGGCTCTGCTGGCTTCACTTACCAGGGTCTGCTCGTACTGCAGCGCCCGTGGCTCCATCCCTTCCTCCGCCGCCGCCGCCCCCGCCGCCGCCGCCATCTCCGCTCACAGCCCTCTGGCCTCCCGCCGCGGCTCGGGCTCTGGCCCGGACTCGCCTCCCGGCCCGCAGAGCCCGCGCCCACACCCGTCCCGTCCCCGCAGCCCGGGCAGCCGAGTGCAGAGTGCGGCGGGCCCCGGGCGGGCGCCGCTGGCGCAGCCTCCCGCTCGCGTCCCCTCCTCGGCGGGCGGGCCGAGGGCGGTACCCTCCGTGCTGCTCCGCCCGCCGGCCCATCTAAGGGAGCCGGCCCAGCGCGGCCGGGGTCCACGTTGGGGCCGCCTCCCGGGCTCGGGAGAGGCGGCAGGGGGCGCTTGGAACGCGCGAGCCCGGGCCCAGTCTCTGCCGAGGCGGGTGGCTGAGAGTGGCGCCCGGGCCAGGGCGGGGGCGGGTCCACTGGCACGTGGAGGGGCCGGGCGGGGTCTGTGGCTCTCCGCAACCGGCCAGGAGGGGCCGGACTCGCTGGGGCTCTGTAGGGCCTGGGGCCGGGGGCTGCCTAAAAATCAGACTAAATCAGACTTTCAGGCCCAATCCCTCAGGAGCGGCGTCCTCTCTTGCTTCTCCGCAGGGGCCAAGGGCTCAGACCGGCCTGGCAGGGCCCCTCCACTCCGTCGGGGGTGAGAAACAAAGCTGGGGGGGACTCGGAGGGGGACGCTAGGCCCAGAAGGGGGTGCTTGGAACTGGGACCCTCGGTCTCTCTCATCCCCTTCCTTTCTCCTTGCCTTCTTCGCGAGGGAGGTGCACTTGGAGCAACTTGGCCTTCGGCTTGTGCGGGGGTGGAGGTGGGGAGGGAACGGGAAGGGGTGAGGCCAGAGGGAAGGGAGGTCTAGGTGCCTGGGAGTCGGGCGTGGGGGGACAGAGGTCGCTTCTCCCTGGCAGGGCCCAAGGAGAAATCTGAGTAGCTGCTGACGTCTAGCCGCCAAGGGAGAACGGCCTGCTGGCGCTCTGCGTTCTCTGTAAGGGTCCGAAGAAGGATAGAGCAGAGGGTGGGGTGAGCACAGATGGATGGGCAGTGTCAGAGATAGTGTCAGAGGAAAGGCCAGTGCCCAGGAAACAGGCAGTGTGCCGGAGGAGGCAGCACAAGGGTGAAGGGGCACGTGGGAGCAGCGGGGGTTCCCAGGAGGAGGGAGCAGTGTCCAGGAAGGGGGCAGTGTGAGAGCCGGCACCCTGGAGGAAGGGGCAATGTAAAGGAAGAGGTGGTATCGGTAGGAGAGGATAGTGTCAGGATGAAGAAGCACATAGGAGAGCTTGTTCAGGAGAGGGTCGTGGCGGGGGGAAAGGGCAGAACCGAGCTGAAGGGGCAGTGCTCAAGGAGGGCAGTGCGTGGGGGTTAATGCCTGCTGAAGGGGCGGTGTAAGGGAAGAGAGTAGGGGTGGGGACGGTGCAGGCTTTCCTCTTTCGCAAGGTGACATCATGGCAAATTCCCAAACTGGACGGACCCGGCTCAGGTGACAGCCATATGGGCCGAGCCGGCCCGGGTGCCAGCTGGAGAGGCTGGGTCCTGAGCCCTGCCGGGCCAGCGCCCTGGGGGCGGGGTTCTGCTCCTCTCGCCCTTCGCACGGACTGTGCCCTCGGCGGGCACGCGGACCGGCACGGTAGGGCTCCGGCCGGGCTTCTCTGGGCCAAGGATCAAGGTCCCTGGCTGGGGTAGGCCCCCAAGCATTCCAGTCTTCCTGACCTGGCTTCTGAAGAGGGCGCAGTAGAGCCACTGAAGAGAGCCGGACAAGACGCCGCCTCGGCTGGAGGTGGGACCTATCGTGTTGCCGCCCGGGGCGGAGTTATTTGGACCTGAGACCCGCCCATAATACTGCAGCGTCTCGGAAAGAATCGTTCGGGGCGGAAGTTAAGAATCCCCGAGAGCTAGGTGGCGGAAGTGGCCGCGTTCCTGCTTGTCCGTGCGCATGCGTTATTCTGTTTCTTAGCCGCCGCTCTTCAAGCGCTGTCTTTTCCTTTCTCCTCTCTTTTCCTCCACGCGAGGGGGTGCGCGTACCCTTAGTTGTCGTGGTCGCGCGCTCAGCCCCTCCGCTATTTTCGTGGCCCCCTCACCATGGCGGGCATCCTGTTTGAGGATATTTTTGATGTAAAAGACATTGACCCGGAGGGCAAAAAGTTTGACCGAGGTAAGTAAGATTTGGAGGGGCTGTTTGGGGGAAGGGGCTAATCTCCTCGGGGACACGCCCCTGGGCCTCTAGTCCACCCATTTCACGTAGCCTACCCCTACCGGCAGGTCTTGGTGTAGGGACCTTTCTCAGGAAACATTTTACAGATGAGAAAACGGAGACTCCGCGCTCTCCCTGGCTTCACACAAGCTGTGCCCGGTGCCTGGATGGCCTTTTCTCCGAGCATCTTTCTAATCGCTACCCACTCTGTGCTAGGCGCTGTGCTGTGCACCTTACACACACTTTATCTTACTTATTCCTTTCAAGAGCCTCCATGAGGTAGGTGGTGTCTTACCCATTTTGCTCTGAGAGGCTAAGCAACCCACCCAAGGCTGTACAGCGAATAATCCGACCTCAGAGCCCATTGCCCTCAGAGTCTTTAGCTCTTTGTGAAATCCTCTCGGAGTTAGAGTTGACTGCTTGGTGTACAACTCTTTATTCTGTCATTGATCATTGACTGCTTGGTGTACACCTCTTTATTCTGTCATTGATCAATAATTGTCCTTGGTGTCTCTTCTTTTGCCTAGAGACTGGGATGTTTTTTGGGACAAAACCCAGTTCTTACACAAGTTGATAATCCCCTTAGCAGAGCACCTGGCACAGAAAGACAAAACCTTTGGATGAATGAATAACTTGCCCCAAATCAGGTTGTTTCTTAATCACCTAGGTAAGCCTAGAACCTGGATATTATTTGTTGCCGGAGGATCTTTGATTCTTTTCTGGGGATTCTATCCGCTTGCCATAGGTTGTGTCCCCTTTCCTTCTTGCATATGTGGTTCTTTTTTTAAAAAAATATTTATTTTTGGCTGCGTTGGGTCTTCGTTGCTGCACGCGGGCTTCTCATTGTGGTGGCTTCTCTTGTTGCGGAGCACGGGCTCTAGGCGCGAGGGCTCAGTAGTTGTGGCATGTGGTCTCAGTAGTTGTAGCTCGTGGGCTCTAGAGCACAGGCTCAGTAGTTGTGGCGCACGGGCTTAGTTGCTCTGTGGCATGTGGGATCTTCCCAGACCAGGGCTCGAACCCGTGTCCCCTGCATTGGCAGGCGGATTCTTAACCACTGCGCCACCAGGGAAGTCCCTGCATATGTGATTCTGATTGAGCCTGCACGTCTATGAGAGGCCAGTGGATACAGGTTGGGTTAGATTGAGTATTCTACTGCATCCAGCCCCCACAAAGTAGGAGTCTGCCCTGCGCTGTAAGGTCTGCCCTGGGCCAGGCAATGACCTCTGCCACTCTTTCGCTATTTCCCTCCAGTGTCTCGACTGCATTGTGAGAGTGAATCTTTCAAGATGGACCTCATATTAGATGTAAACATTCAGATTTACCCTGTAGACTTGGGTAAGTATTGAACATAAACAACAGCAGGAGGCTTTTTGCCATTTCAGCTGTTCTTCACCCTCTGATGCTGCTGTTATTTTTCAGGTGACAAGTTCCGGTTGGTCATAGCCAGTACTTTGTATGAAGATGGTACTCTGGATGATGGTGAATACAACCCTACAGATGATAGGCCTTCCAGGTGAGGGAGTGGAGCAGGGAGTACTTGAAATATGCCTGAGGACTAAGTAGATAGGTGGTATAGAAAGTCCCTTACTTAATTCATAAAATAAATGATTATCAGCAGAATCTATGTAACCTTAAGGAAATTGCTGCATTTAAAAATTCAGACATTCAGGTGTTTATCCAAAGCAGTGATTACAGTGTGAGTTGTAGCTTTTTGATGGCAGAGGAAATGACCACTGAATGACCTAGGCTCTGTGGGCCTTGTGTCTTGGGAGGGAGTTTGGTGTGATGGAAAGGCTTTCGAGCCCCACTCAGTTCACATCTCAGCTCTACCACTTATTTGTTGAATAACCTTAACCTCTTTCTTTTTTTCTTTTTTCTTTTTTCTTTTTGGCTGCGTTGGGTCTTTGTTGCTGCACCTGGGCTTTCTCTAGTTGCAGGGGGCGGGGGCTCAGTAGTTGCAGCATGTGGGCTCTAGTGCACAGGCTCAGTAGTTGTGGCGCATGGGGCTTTGTTGCTCCGCAGCATGTGGGATCTTCCTGGACCAGGGATCGAACCCGTGTCCCTTGCATTGGCAGGGGGATCCTTAACCACTGTGCCACCAGGGAAGTCCAACCTTAACCTCTTTCAACCTTAGTTTTCTCATCAGTAAAATATCGATGGTCATACCCAGCTCACAGGGTTACTCTGAGGACTAAATGACATTATGTTTGGAAAGTGCCTGTTGTTATGATGCTGGCACTTAGTTACCAGTTACCATTTTTAAAGGGCCTCTTATTGTTGTTAACTACATTTAAGAATAACTGCCACTATTGTTCCACAGGGCTGACCAATTTGAGTATGTAATGTATGGGAAAGTGTACAGGATTGAGGGAGATGAAACTTCTACTGAAGCAGCAACACGCCTGTAAGTTCCACGGTCTTGTGAGAGCCCTTGCCCCCTTCCTTTTGTGAGAATTTGGACTATGCTCTGAAAATTTGGACCATGCTCAGGCTTCCTGGGTTTCTTTCCCCAAGCACCTCAGACCTAGGTGGGACCCGGAAAGAAACTGTTTTGGGAACAGTTTTCAGTCTGAAATGTAGATTGCTCACTTTGCCCTCTGTCAGGACCTCAGGGCCTGGTGGTCCAAATGAGAAACTGGTAATCTAGCTGTGTGAAATGCCAAGGAAGGTTACTTCTCCAAGAACTAAATGCAGCGTAAGTGATCAAACTGCTAGGCCTTTTTGTTTGTGTGTGTGTGTGTGTGTGTGTGTGTGTGTGTGTGTGTGTATGTTTTGCTACTCTGCAATCCAATCCCTAGTTCTTTGGTTTCTCTGCCCAACTATTTTTTTCTTTTCTTTAAAATCTTATTAAAACAACATGTGCCCTTTGTAAGAAATTTGAAAAGCAGAGAAGTAACGTGAAGAAGGAAAAAAGTCACCTATAATTCTATAACCAGAGGGAATCTTTTACATAAACATTCTTGAATGTTCTAGGGTTTTGTTTTTTTTTCTGTGTACTTTTTTCTTTGAGCTCATGTTGTTTATTACAATGTTTTGTTCTGTTCTTTTTGCTTAATGTTATGTAAAACATGTTTCCCCATGTCAATTTTAAGCTATTCCTAAACATTTTAATAGCTATGTAACATTCCAGTAAATGGATATATCTTAATTGATTTGACCATTTTCTTTATTCTGGGCATGGAGTAGTTTCCACCTTTGCCAATATAAAGGACAATTTGGTTCCTGATGACAAAACTCTAGAAGGATGCCTTTTTTTTCTTAGGTTGGGTTGGAGAGCTGCTGAGTAACAGTTGTTCTGGAGCTCAGACTCATGGGACCGGGTCTTCTGTTTCAGCTCTGCCTACGTGTCCTATGGGGGCCTGCTCATGAGGCTGCAGGGTGATGCCAACAATCTGCATGGATTTGAAGTGGATTCCCGAGTTTATCTGCTGATGAAGAAACTGGCCTTCTGAACCACCCAGGGAGCCAGCCTTGCTGCTTAGTCACTCAGGTCATGGACGTTCGTTCAAGCCCGAGTGGCAGTTGCTGTTGTTCACCTGTTCAGGAGGGGCTGGCTCTCTGTCCACTGTGGGTGCATCTTTAGGAGGTCTGGACTCAATGGGAAACTGACTTGCCTGCAAAAGACCCAGTGGGAGAGCTTAAAATGAATCAGAAGTTGTTTTATGTATATGATTTTTTAAATTAAACTTTACTTTTTCAGATTCTTTTCCCCTCTTTTTTAACAAAGTTTTTTCCATTTATTTTAAAATCATTTTTTCCAGTTTGCCTATGGTATATTAATGTTTCTGGCCCACAGCCAGATGATCACATGTCAATGTAGGATCTATCCCAACATTTTGGTATCTGGGTTCAGGGTTATCTCCGTCTCCTGGCTGACTACCCCCAATATTTATCCTCCAATGTGATTTTCTGTCTGGGAGAGAGAGTGTTGTGCTTTTGGCTCCTGAGGGCACCACCCATTTGGCATAGAATCCTGAATAGACAAGGAGCTCTGCTCGTGTTCTTCCAACACTTTCAGTTTCTCAGGAAGTCAGATCACGTTGACTTGAATGAGTTGCTTGCATAGCCTGGAAATGTTCGTCATTTTCATGGAAGCTTTGAGATGAGGCTTTTAGACATATGCATGGGACACAACTCTGAAGAGGAGATGAAGAATGATTTGGTGGTTGTGGAAGCAGGTGGAGGAGTTAGTTCTCTGCTTTACATTCTAGTGGTGACCTGGAGGGAGGGTAAGTGGTGGTGGTTTTTACCAGTGACACTGAACAGGGAGCTGCCTCACAGACCAGTGAAGTAGACAGGGCAGCAATACCAATGAGGTTTGGCAGTTCAGTGCCAGTGCCTGGGACAATACAGCAGTCTGACTGCAGTCATTAATTTATCAATGGGGGAAGAACAAAGTTGAGGAAATGGTGATGCTTACAAGGACTCCAGCATCGGAGCTGGGTCTTCAGCCTGGCATTTGAGGTCTCAGACAGTACATGGGACTCTGATTTCCCCTGGGAAGTTCAGGGTAACAATCCAGAAAGATCATAAGTGTGTATTAAGTAGTTGTCTCTTTTGATCTCCCGGTTTTGCCATGGGAGTTGGTCCTCCTGCTGGGATGCCTGGGGTATTTCCTTCCCCATCATTTTCAGGTCTTCACAGGAGGTGTTAGAAATAGTATTTAGGGAAATGGGTTGAAAATGAATGGCCTCTGCAGGGGGGAGGAAAAGGTGTTTCTTTTGCTTTACTGTGGGGTGGGGGTGAGGGGAGAGGGAAGTAGGAGATGAAGTGGGAGTTGGGATGAATTTTTATAGACTCCTAGAACCTCTTCCGTGCAGTCAAATTTTTTTGTAGGGGTTGGAGAAGGATGGATTTAGGTTGGAGAGGGAGAACCTAATTACCGATAACAGTTTGCGGGGTAGCTAATAGTTTGTGGGGTAGTGTAGCAGACTGTACTAGCTGCCCTGGGGTGGCAGAAGAAAGAGAACTGGTGTACAGTTGAATAGAGATAAGAGTGTCCTCGTTGTAACAGTTTTTTGTCTTTTCTGTAAAGGGAAGAAGGGACTGAATCAGCCAGATAGAATGATTTGGGAATGGGTTAGATGCTCAGTAGAGGCAAGTTAGTTCCCACTGGCGAAGCCCATGGGTTATTTACGTTTGCCCTAGGGTAAGTCAAATGCCAGTACTGGATGCCTGGAACTTTCTGGCTATATACTTCTTGCAGTTTTGCCATCTTTGTCTCTCAGCTGACTGTCTGAAAACCCTTAATTCTTTGTCTCTGGTCCCTTTGGCATCTCTTGTACTGGGTGCTGGCTTTCATGTGCCATAAAATGTTTCATTTGATCATTAAATTTAACCTACTTTAATATTTCAGTAAGTTAAAATTTCCACTTACTATTCTCTTGACTCCATGCTGGAATTTGTAGTGTGGATGAACTGATTTTCTCCCATGCAGAAACTGACACCATCCGAGATTTGGACGGCACTTCTGAGCTTTGTGCGTTTGTTGACTTTTTCTCCATGGCAACTGTTCTGTCCATGGGGTGGGGGTGGGGGGGAGACACCTGGAGATGCCTAAATTGGTCACCCCACCAAGAGCTTTGGTTTTCTACTCAGAACTCTTTAACTGTTGATGTGTACTCCCTAAGGACTTGGAAATTTTTTCCAATAAATAGAGTCACTGACTGATATACTGGATGGTGCACCACACTGGGGAATGTATGGGCTCCAGACTAAGTCATCCTAGGGTGTTTCTTTTCCTCTTCACAGGCTGTGAAACCATTGGGAACTTGCCGGGCTTCTCTGAGCCTGTTTCCTCATCCGTAAAGCAGAGATGATAATACCTACCTTATAGAGATGTGTGTTAAAAAAGATAATATGCATAAGTTTCCTGACATACTGGCTTTCATTCTACTGTTTTGGAATGCCTTTAATGACCCTGGGGTTTTGTGGTAGTGTTTGGAACCCTAGGTTTCTGGCTCCTCTACCTACATGCTAACTTTTCCTGTCCTTTGGGGAGTTGAGGTGAGAGAGGAAAAAGCTTCCATTAGTTTTCCCACAGACACCTCTAGAGGTAGCGTTGACCTTTGCAATGGAGTGCTTGGGGCAATATAAACCTCTGCTTGCCAAGCACCATGGTGGCATTTATTCAGAAAGCCCCATAAGCCTGGCTTCTTTTCTAGAGATCCCCTGGCAGAGTTTATGGTGTCACACAGGGTTGCTTTTTAGATACTATACACTTCTGGGAATTGGGAAATGAGCCTTCAACTTGCACTTGACTTGTGCTTGTCCCTCCTGCTGTGTGAGCTCTAGGAGACTGACTCAAGCCACTTCCTGCATTTCCCCCTGACCTCCACAGGAGGGAGGCAGGAACCCACGCCTGGTGAAGCTTCCTGCTGAGCTGCTGAAGTGCTGGCTGTTTGCTCAGCTGTCACATCCAGGTCTCATCTTGTCTGACTGACCCGTCTGCACAGCCTTACCTGGGGTGTAAGGCTCTCCAAAGCTTCCTGTTAGCTTTTTCTCAGGGAGGGGGGATCTGTTGCTCATGAGAAGAACATCTTCCCCTCGCTTTGCAGGTAGCTTTTGGGTCCTCTCGTTTATTCTGTCTTTATACAGTCTCAGTTTTGTCTATTGCGTAGGAACTGCTTTTCTGAGAGACTTCTCATTCATTTCTCAAGAGTAAGGATCTCCTAAGAAAAGGAGATCAGAGCCCCATTAAGAATGATAATAAAGGGGGTAAAGAGACTAACCTTAGTTCTGAGCAGAAAACCAAAGCTTTTTTCTGTCATAAGCCCTATCTCTGTTCAGAAGCTAGGCCAGGCCAGGCCTTTGCAGAATTATCATATGAGAAAGAGTATATAGAAAAATAGTAAGTTATAAATTTGTGCAGAAAATAGACCAGAGATAACTAACTGCTCTGGTGAACATTATTAATAGTTTTAAAAAAATAGCTTTTGTAGTTTTATGGCATGTAGTAAAAAATGATACTTTTTCTGTCCTGCATGTCTCCCTTCACCAGGGCTTTGGGTTTCAGGTGAAAGCAGGAAATCTGGTAAAGGCATACCTCGGAGATATTGCGGGTTCAGTTCCAGACCACCACAATAAAGTGAATATCACAATAAAGCGAGTCACACAAATTTTTTGTTTTTTTTTTGGTTTCCCAGTTATGTTTACATGATACTGTAGTCTATTAACTGTAATAGCATTATGTCTAAAAAAAAAAGCAATGTATATACCTTCGTTCAAAAATACTTTATTGCTAAAAAATGCTAACCATCATCTGACAACACAGGGTTGCCACAAACCTTCAATTTGTAAAAAATGCAGTATCTGTAAAGCATAATAAAATGAAGCGCAATAAAATGAGGTATGCCTGTATAGCTGCAGTTGTCTCCCAGGGCCTCTCCTCCGAGTAAGGGGATTGTACTTGGGAGGCGATGCTGATGTCGGCAGTGCCTGAGTACCTTACTCTTCCTGAGACAGATTCCGGAAGTGAGAGTGGGCTGCAACTAGAAGACGACTGGTAGAGTTGGGTGTGATAGCAGAGGGGTCAGGAAGCAGGGGTTGGAGCTGGACCGTGGGGATGGGCAAGGTTGGTGAAGGAGAGAAGAGTGTGTACTGTCCAGGAGGAGGATGGGCTGGGGAAGGAGACTCTACAGGCTGGAGGTAGGGTGGCAGGGAGTCCATGTCTGAAGTTTCCGGAGGAATATCCGGGGCTCTTAGGGCCCTGGGTGTGGGTCCAGGAAAGAGTCCGTGAATTCCACTCAGGGGTCCATGTGTCCTGTTCAGGTATCCAGGGATTTGGTCTAGGGACCTGGAGGTTTGGTTCAGCAGACCAGGAATCTTGGCTCTGAATCCCTGCAGCCTGTTCAGAAGTCCAGAGCCAGTAGTTCTGGCTGAGACACTGGAGTTTGTCTCCAACAATCCAGAAGTCCTGTTTGGGAGCTTGTTCAGTGTGAGGAATGGAGGGGTGTTCCCCGGGACAGCTGTGGTAGGTGGGGCCCGCTTGGCACAGAGGGTGGGTCCCACTACAAGCAGCAGGAAACGCACCTTTCCTCGGAGCAGTCGTTGGAAGCTCAGGAAGATGGCACTGGGATCCTTGTGAGCTGTGGTCCTGCCCTGTGCAGAAAGCTGAGGGCAGAGGATGGGCCTGAGGCCAGAGACCTGGGCCAGATATCATGCCTCCCTGTCTATGTGGGAAAGATAAGGTACCAGAACCCAGGCTTTGTGGCTGGAGGGAGCACTCCTTAGCAGGTCAGCTCTTCCACCCTCAAGATTTCTAAAATTCCCCTTTCTTCCCTCAGGTCTTCTGAGGGGACCGAGCCAGAAAAGAGAGACAGCTTCTATAGTTCCCTTGACTGGGGACTTACCTGGGTTCCTAGGAGGCCCTGCAGGGCCCCAAGGAGGAGGCGGACCTGTCCAGAAAGCTGCACCAGTAGGGATGAGAGGCAAGTGGGTCCCAGTTGTCCCCGTGCTGCCATCACTGCCTCCAGCAGAAGGGTCGCGGCTCCCAGAACGTCCTGTGCCTTGGTCTGCTCCTGGGAAAGAGATGGAAAAGAGAAGCAGACAGCTTCAAAGGGTATGCTAATAGCGGGTGGGGAGCCTCTAAGAGTAGCCAGCAGAATGAATCATAGGAGCTGAGAATTGGACAGGACCTAGGTCCCACCCAGTACAGGAATTCCTTCAGTCTCCCGACAATTGGTCATCAGCCTCTGCTTGAATAACGCCAGTGTCCAGTAACGCAGCCTGGTCTCACATGTAATTTCAGTGAGAAAAGCTCTTTTTTTTTTTTCTTACATTGTGCTGAAATCTGCCCTATTATAGCTTTTACCTCTTGGTTCTAGTGCTGCAAATCTACTCTTTCTGCTACAAAACCAGGATCATATGATATAAAAAAAATTAATGTAGATATAAGACCATCATAAAGATTATAAAGATGAAGGGAAGGGGCTTGCTGATAAATGGCAGAGCTGAAACTACAAGGGATCACTAGCAATTACCCTTCTTCCCTGGCCCAGTCCCCCAGAAGACCTGAGGGAAGCAAGGGAATTCTAGGGATCTTGAGGGTAGAGGAGCTGACCGTCTAAGCAGTGCTCCCTCCTGGTAGGTTTCCTGAGTGAGTCTCAGACTGAAGCACTTCATGCTCTACCACAAGGCTGACACTCTTCTCCAAGCTAATCACACAAGCTTTATTATTTTTTTAAACCATTCCTCGCATAACATATTTTCTAACCTCTCACTGTTCAGGTTGCTTCCTCCTTTTGGAAACATGCTGGTTTAATATGGTCCCTCTGAGTAAATTAGCACGTTTCTAAAAGAGGATGGCTAGTACTCAGTGCAGTAGTTTAAGTGCAGTCCACTCAGAATAGAGTTTTTTAGGAAGATTTCTACAATGTGGATGTTAAACATCTAAAGCCACCTATGATCCCTACCTTTTTAAGTAGCTACTTCAATAATGTTGTTACAGTGCTAAGTTTGGGGTCAATCCAACCCTCCCAGGTCCTTTTCATAGTAAGTACTAGGGCTAGAAGTTTATATGAGGGAAGTAGGGACACTGTGGCCTGAAAGCTGGAATAGGACTTTATTCAATTACTTTTCACATCTAGAATTTTATATACATCTCTGTTAAATTTCACCTTGTTTTTGACCTAGCCTTTTAGCAGTTTGAACCTTAATCCTGTTTTTTGTTATTTTAGCTGTGTGTCCCAGTCTTGTGTCATCTGAGGATGACAGATCAGTCTTGCTTCCTCACACCAACTTAAGAAGGTTGAACAGAAATAGGTCGAAGACATGGCCATGAGAGACTTCTATCCAGCTTTTCATGGTGGTCAACTTTGACTCTATTTTACATACTGGACCACAAGCCATCATCTTGTCCAGAGGATATCCCCATAGTAGAATGTATGTTGGGTTAGGGTGGTCAAGCTGAAGGTGAGATCTTTTTAGGGAGCTCAGGAATTTTGAAAAATCCATGGGAATCAGTAGGAAGCACATGAAGACAGGATTCGGGAAACCAAGGGAAAGGATGGCTTTCTTACTGTCTGGGTTTTCCATTCTCCCAAGCTGAAGTCCACAGCAGGCAGCCGGACGGGTGTGGACAAAGGGTTAACGTCTGGGCACTGGCTCTGTTGAAAAAGATTGGTAGGGGGATGGTGGAGAGGGCGCTGAAATAGAGGGGGTTATGGTGGCCCAATTACCAGGACAGGCTTCCATGAGTAATATAACCAGACTAGAGCTTTTAAGAGAGGGTTTGATTGTCAACCATAATCCTTGTAAAGGGGTGGTAATCAGGGGGTGGTGGTCTTACCGAAGACAATATTGGAAGAGTAGTGATTGGAGGGAATGAGAGGAAGTGATGGGAGTCAGGGTATCTCACCAGTTAGGTGGATAGTGGGGAGAGTGCTTGGGGATTCTCACCAGTCTGCTGTGAAGGACATGGGAGTCACGAAGCAGTTTATTTAGGAGTCGGGGGTCACAGGCAGGAGGAGCCGGGCTGGACAGAGTTAGTCTTGCAGTTAGGAGAAGCATGACCACGAGGAGCAATTCTTAGATGAGGAGAGGTGAGGTTGAAAGGGGTGGATAAGGAAGAAATCATTGTTGGGTGGTGGTCCAGGAATTCCCACTTAGGACCCAGACCTGAAATCCAGGGAATCTGCCACTCAGAGGCCTTATTCCTGGGAGATTGAGGTCCCCCTGCCCCCGCACCACAGCACATCTCCTTTCTCTTTCCCCTCTACCAAGTTCTGATTTGGCCCTAGGTCTCTCAAGGGTTTTCTTACCAGTCAGCTCCATTCTGGCCAGGCTGTCTGGTTGGAGTGGCTCCCTGTATGGGGCCTCTCCCCTGAATCCGTCCTGGGGCCATGGAGGCGGCTTGGGCTCTTGCACTTCTGGGCAGAGTGGGGTGGGGCACAGGTGGGGCACAGGTGGGGCACAGGTGGGGCACAGGTGGGCCAAGGAGGAGGGTCTAGAATCTATCCTGCAAGTGACAGGAATAATGAACATTATCGAGTTTCAAGGAAAAGACTCTGCCTGGCTGGTGGAACAGATGCTGGGAGGGTGTGAGATGCTGACCAGCCTAGAACTGCTAAAGCTCGGACTGCTCCCACATCATCTTGTGATGGTAGCATACGCATTTCCTCTTTGTCAGGGTTCCTCGGGGCATCTGAGGCGGCTCTGGTGCCCCTGCCCCCTGCCGAGAGCAGCAGGACAGGATATATACACACACATCTAATTGGCCTCAAAGTCTGAGCAACCCTGTTTGGTTGGAGAAAATCTGGGATGGGGATAGAGAAGGGAAGCATTGTGGCACAAGCCTGGAGAAGAGATTGGAAATGGGATACAGGGCCAGGACGAGGAGCTAGCAAACATGTACAATGTGCTCAGGGGTAGCTTGGGGACTGGGGTTGTGAAGGGAAATTGGGCAAAAATGAAACTTAACTACTAAAGGTCGGTGATTAAAAGATTGAGAAGGTGGTGTGGGAGAAATTAACCTCTCATTCTTTTTCTATTTCCCCCAACATACAAAGCCTCTTGGAGTTTTTCTTTGCACTCTAAGTTCTGAAATACTGGGTTATCCAAGGTGAAGAGATGGGCTAACAGTCCTGGAACTTCCTTCCTGAAGCAAGTTGCCCAGGAATGAGCACATGCTGGGTGAGACGATGCCCACCTTGCAGGGCTTACCTCACCTTAGACACCCACCATATCTGTCTCCTAGCCTGCACCTTCCTCCCTGCCCCCTCTGCAGACCCCTTCCGGTTCCTTTGCAGGACCCCACACATGGCTTCCTCCTTCTTTCACAAGTTGTGCAAAGAGGCCTGCACCTGATTCAATATTGGGATTTCCTGTAGGTCTGTCAACATGCATGAGCCCTCCTCCCATTACCCTCTCCTTGTGCCCTGGCTTGCCTGGCCCAGCTTCCCCAGCCCCAGGATTCAGAACCTCGTGAGCTAACTAGGAATGACTGGGTAAGAATGGGGATTGGGGCTGTGTCCAGCTTGGTGCTATGTTCCCTAAGTCCAAAAAACACGTCCTTTCTTATTTTCTCCCTGGGCCCATGTCCCCTTTCCTTAGGGCCAGCCGCGACTGTGCTGTATTCCACCAAGTCTGTGATCAGTCCCTCAGAACCCAGCACCCCACCCCCTACCCCTGCTCTGTCCTGCTCCTCCCATTCTGGGAAGGCTACACTCTTCTCGACAAAGGTCAGTGCCTGTAGGTTCCAGTTTGCCTGCCCCTCCCCCAGCAGAGAGCCCAATTCCTCTTTCCTGTCCTTCTTACCCTCACTTAACTCCAAACCTTGCTTGCCACTCACCGGGTGGAGAAGGGCTCCAGGACCCAGGTGCGGAGCAGGCGGCACTCTGGGGAGCAGATGGGTAGGAAAACAGGTGGCGCTGGGGCATAGCCCCTCCAGGGCAGTGGGGTCACACGCCTGCCCGGGCCACTTCTGCCCAATCAGAGAGCAGGGAGCCACTAGACACTGGCAATGGCCCCCGGAAGTGACGCCTTCTCCTCCCACCCGCGCAGGACCTGGAGCCCCTGCCTGGACCATGGTTCGCTAGCGGAGCCCCAGCTCCTCCACCCACGCACACCACACAGAGGATTTGAACAGGGGGATCTGTCTTTCCCTAGGAGATGGGAAATCTGGGACCTGGTTGGGGGAGAAGATGGGAGGGAAACAGGTTTTTTCCAGGAGGATTCTGGCAGGACACTTTTGTCCCTGAGGAAGAGGCACGGAGGTCTGGCTTTAGACTGGTGGGTCTCTCAGTTCCTGGCTGTCCAGATTTCTTTTCCCTGGTCACCACACCTGCTTCTAAAATCTACTAGGACTCTTGCTTTCCTGCTTTTCTCGCCAATAACCCTCTGGGGGTCATGTCTTATGCCCCCTTTGCAAGTGGGAATGTGGGTGTCGCCTGTATTACAGAAGACCCTGTCAGGGGTCAGTGTTACCAGGAAGCAGTTTGGACAGTTTGAGAGGCCTTCAAGCTGAGAGGGTGCCTGTGCTGGATTAAGCTGTACTCAGGTACCACTCTGTTGGGGCCCAGTGGCTCCGATGGCTAAGCCCACTTATCTCTGTGCTGGTGCCCTCTTTGCCTGCCTGGTCTTTCTCCCTCTTCCATCTCCTACCACTCCACATGTGACAAGAGGAATAACCAGGCCCATGTGTCCCTGTCTTAGGAAAGACAGCTGCTGAACCTCCCCCGCAAATACCTCCCGCTGGCCTCCCTCTTCCTTTGGCCCTGGCTCTAGTTCCTTTGCTTTCCCCTCAGTCCCACTCTCCCCACAGTCCGTCCTCAGGGGCCTCCTGGCCTGACCTTGTTCCCATCACCCCCTCCCCCCCAGTTCTTCCTCAGGCTGTCTCCTGCTCCTCCTCCCCAGGATGGGGCTGTCTGCTAAAGAGTATGGCCTAGATCCCGGAATTCTCCAGTTCAGCCAGACGAGATGCCTCCCAAGATTAGGAAGGAGGGTGCTGGGATGGTTGGGAGGATGGTGGGAGAGCGGGGGTGGGAGGGGGCAGGGAGGCTGGCATGACCAGGAAACCAAGACAAAAGAGGTTGTGGGTAGGGTGGAGAGGCAGAGGGTTCCCAGGGTGAAGGAAGAGGGTGGGAAAGTGCGTCAGGCTGGGGATGATGATGGTTGGATGGGCCTGAGCACAGGTAACAGTAGGGAGAGAAACACTGTCACCAGACAGAAAGGGGATACTATCTGTTTCTGGCTAAGTTCCTATCCTGGGGAACAGTAGAATGAGGAGAGAGCTCAGAGAAGAGGTAGGACACAGGCTAGGCAGTGAGAGTGGTGTGGGGTTTGAGAGGTGCTGTGGGCCCAGCGTCAGGCGAAGATGAGTTGACGGGCCTGGGCCTTTTCTGCGCGTAGTCATCCTTAAAGACAATTCTTCATCCTTCCTGCAGGAACCCAGTCCTAGCCCAGTGTCCGGCCCAGGCCTCGGGCAGTCTCTGCCCCTCCGTGGTCTGGGGCTCCCATCCTGGGCCGGACACGCACCTCCTGGTCCAGCTTGGGGGGGGGTGCTCCAGACCCGCCTCTCCTCCCCTCTTTGCGCCCCCTGGTCCCTCCCCTCCCCCTCCCCTCCCCCTTCGCCTACAGCCCCTCCCTCCTCCCCTGCCCGGTTCCAGCCCCTCCCTCCCCTCCCCCATTCGCGATCCGGGCCGCTGCTGCTGGGCCGGACCCCCCGGGCTCAGCCCGGCCCCTCGCCGAGCCGCCGCCGCCGCCCCGTTTGCTGAGGAGGAGGCCCCCGGCCGGGGCGCCGGGCGCGGGGCATAAAACGGGCCAGAGCCGTCGCCCGGGGCACTAGAGCCGCGTACGGCCCGGGTCAGCGGCCGCCCGCCCGCCCGCCTGCGCTCCTCCCGGCCGCTCCTCCCGCCCCGCCCGGCCCGGCGCCGACTCCGCGGCCGCCCGACGAGCCCCTAGCCGCACAGCTCGGGCCCTGGCCCCGGCCCCCTCCCGCCGTACCGCCCCCGGCCCGGCCCTCCTCCCACCTCCCTCCTCCCTCTCCAGCTCCCTCCTCCCTCCCGCCTCCCCAGCTGTCCCGTTCGCGTCATGCCGAGCCTCCCGGCCCCGCCGGCCCCGCTGCTGCTCCTCGGGCTGCTGCTGCTCTGCTCCCGGCCAGCCCGCGGCGCCGGCCCCGAGCACCCAGCGCTGCCCATCCGGCCCGAGAAGGAGCCGCTGCCCATTCGGGGAGCAGCAGGTAGGTGGACGCCCTGGGGGAGGCGCGGGCGGGGAGTCCTGCTCGGGGCAAGTCTGCGCCCGCCCGGAGGGGGCGCCGGGCGCAGGTGGCTCGGTGCGGCGGGCGGCCCGGAGGGGTGGGCGGGGGCCGCGAGGCGCGTCGCGCCCGGGGACCCGGGGCCCGGCCGGCAGCGCCCGGGGCGGGCACACGGCAGGAGCGGGACAGCTGCCGCCAGCCAAGTCCGTCCCCGCAGGCTGCTCCTTCGGCGGGAAGGTCTATGCCTTGGACGAGACGTGGCACCCGGACCTGGGGGAGCCCTTCGGGGTGATGCGCTGCGTGTTGTGTGCCTGCGAGGCGGTGAGTGGACCCAATGGCCGTGGCCGGGGCCCTCGCGGGTCGGGGACCGCTGGGGTCTTGGGACGTCGGAGGGACTCGGAGTTGCTGAAGAAAGAGAAGTCAGTCTTTAGATATTTGGGATATTTTTCTGACGGAGGAAGCGGGGAGGAAGCGCCCCCTTGAAGTCTCAGGTGTTGCCTATTATTGATCACCCACTGTGTGGCAGGCTCTTCGCCAACTCCATTTCGTCTGTCTCTCGCTTAACTCCTAGTACAACCATGCTAGATAGATACTATCATTACTCCCATTTTTCAGATAGGGACCCTACGGCCCAGAGAGGTTAAGTAACTTGTCTAGAGTTATGCAGCTTGTATGTAACAGAGCAGTCTCACCCCGTGGGACGACCTTGCCCTGGTCCCGTGCCTCCTCCCGGCTCGCCTTTGAGTCTCACCAACGGCATCTTGCCCTCACTCGGTTTTCCCGTCTTCTCTGCGAGCAGCCTCAGTGGGGTCGCCGCGCAAGGGGCGCGGGCAGGGTCAGCTGCAAGAACATCAAACCTGAGTGCCCAACCCTGGCCTGCGGGCAGCCGCGCCAGCTGCCCGGACACTGCTGCCAGACCTGCCCCCAGGGTAAGGCCCGCTCCGTGGTGAGAGGAGGGCAGCAGGGCCGCGATGCTTGGTCCTGGGCCACGCGGATGGAGCGAATGGAGCGGCCAACTGGCCCTCCTCGTGCCCAGCTGAAACCCGCGTCCCCCACCCCCGGTGCAGAGCGCAGCGGTCTGGAAAAGCAGCCGACGGGCCTGGCCTTCGAGTATCCGCGGGACCCAGAGCACCGAAGCTACAGCGACCGCGGGGAGCCCGGAGCTGAGGATCGGGGGCGTGGAGACGGCCACACGGGTAGGCAAGGGCTGGGTAAGTGAGGACTGGGGTCATGGTTGGGGCCGGGCTGCAGCAGCGGGTGACGGTACTAGGGATATCTTCCTTCCCTCACAGACTTCGTGGCGCTGCTGACAGGGCCAAGGTCGCAAGCGGTGGCACGGGCCCGAGTGTCACTGCTGCGCTCTAGTCTGCGGTTCTCCATCTCCTACCGGCGGTGAGAAAGGGGAAGGAGGGAGGAGGGGTCAGCTGGGGGCCAGGGAGGGAGAATTGGGAGAGGCTGGAGGGGCTGCTTCTGGCCCAGGCTTAGAGTCCGTGCTCAGGGGACTCTCATTGCCAGGCTGGACCGCCCTTCCCGAATCCGCTTCTCAGACTCCACTGGCAGCATCCTGTTTGAACACCCTGCAGCCCCTACCCAAGATGGCCTGGTGAGATGATGCCGTTTATGAGTGCTTATCCAGTCTGGGCGCTGTGCTGAGAGCATGTTCTGCATTACCTGCTTGGGTCCTCACAACAGCCCAGTGGGAGAAAGGCACTGACATTATGATGCCCATTTTACAGATGAGGGAACTGAGGCTCAGTAGCAGAATGTGACTTGCTCAAGGTCACACAGCTAGTAAGTGGTGGAGCCAGGATTTGGACCCTGGCATCTGGCTCCAGGGCCCCTTCTCAAACTTCCTAGGAGGGCCTGGGGGCAACTTCCCATATTCCTTCCTCACCAGACATGGGCCTCTCAGCAGGCCTGTCCTGCATTCTGAGCAGAGTCTTCTTGTCTTTCTGCTCCAGGTCTGTGGTGTGTGGCGAGCAGTGCCTCGGTTGTCTCTGCGGCTCCTCAGGGCAGAACAGCTGCATGTGGCACTTGTGACACCCAGTCACCCTTCAGGGGAGGTCTGGGGGCCTCTCATCCGGCATCGGGCCCTGGCCGCAGGTGAGGGGAGCAAACAGCTCCTGGATGTGAAGTTTGGAGTCTTCTCTACCCCCAGGAATGGAGTGGGCTGAGGAGGGGACTTTCTGGTGGGCTCTCATGGTCCTTTCTCCCCCAGAGACCTTCAGTGCCATCCTGACCCTGGAAGGCCCCCCACAGCAGGGCATAGGGGGCATTGCCCTCCTCACGCTCAGTGACACAGAGGACTCCTTGCATTTTTTGCTGCTCTTCCGTGGGCTGCTGGAAGCCAGGAGTGGGGGTAAGTGGGATGGGGGCAGCACATGTGAGGAGGGTAGGGAGATCACCTATGTTTCAGAGGTATCCACATGTGCGGCTGTTGCAGGACCAGCCCAGGTTCCCTTGCGGCTCCAGATTCTACACCAGGGGAAGCTACTACGAGAGCTCCAGGCCAATGCCTCAGCCCAGGTGAGCAAGGGTCTGGCTCTTACTGCCACCGGCTCTGGCCTCTTGCTGTGCCCACCATACCCTGCTCTGCCCTCAGGAGCCAGGCTTTGCTGAAGTGCTGCCCAACCTGACAGCCCAGGAGATGGACTGGCTGGTGCTGGGGGAGCTGCAGATGGCCCTGGAGAGGGCAAGTGGGCCAGGGCTGCGCATCAGTGGACACATTGCTGCCAGGCAGAGCTGTGATGGTGAGGCAAGGCGAAGCCTGGCACCCCGGGCACACACAACTGAGAGGCACAGAGAAGTGCCAGAGGAGGGGCCGGGGGTGTATAGGAGGGTATCCTGGGGGCTGGGGGTGTGAATGGCCATGCAGCAAGCCTGCCTCCACCTGTCTTGCCCCTCTGCAGTTCTGCAAAGTGTCCTTTGTGGGGCCGATGCCCTGATCCCCGTTCAGACAGGTGCAGCCGGCTCAGCCAGCCTTACACTACTAGGAAACGGCTCCCTGATCTACCAAGTAAGAGTTGGGGGATGGAGGAGGTGGGAGGGCAGCAGGGCAGGGTGGGGCTTTGGCCTGCAATGGTTCAGGGCCCAGGCCTTCTCTGCTACTCCAGTTTGCCCTCCCTGACCCTGCCCTCCAGGTACAGGTGGTAGGTACAGGCAGCGAGGTGGTGGCCATGACGCTGGAGACCAAGCCTCAGCGGAGGAACCAGCACACTGTCCTGTGCCACATGGCTGGACTCCAGCCGGGAGGATACATGGTGAGTGCTTCAGGCAGAGCAGAGCTGCAGGTCCCAGGCACCAGAGCTGACAGTGCAGGGGGCTGTGGGAAGCCATGTTGGGTGAGCAGGGATGTTCCGCATCGTTCACTCACTCACAGGCTCTCTCACTGATGCATTGATTCACTGGACACATTTTTAGTGAGCCTCAGGCTAAAGACTGCAGTACAAAGAAAATCAGATGTGGCCCCTGTCTTCAGGAAGCTCATGTCAAGTGGAAGGAGTTACACAGGGAGACCAGTGCAGCAGATCATATAATAGTAAATGTGATCGCAGTGGCTGCCATTTATTGAGCCTTTCTATGTGTCACAAACTGTACTGGTTGTCTTGCTTCTGTTATTTTTGGCCCTCACAGTACTCATTTAATAGATGGCGAAGTGAATGATCAGAGAGATTAAATAACTCCTCAAGATGGTTGCATAGGTGGGAAGTGGCAGGGAAGGGACTTGAACCTGGGCCTGCCAGGTTCTTATCCAGTGTTACTGGTGTGTGGAAGTGTGTATGGGTTTAATGGGGGCACAAAACATGGAAAGGGTTCAGAATCTCGGGCTTGTGTGAAAGCTGAGGAGGGGTTCATCTGGGACCTGGCAGGCTACAGCTGGGGCTCACCCTTCCCTGCCCCCCAGGCTGTGGGTGTCTGCCTTGGGCTGGGTGCCCGGGGGGCTCATATGCTGCTGCAGAATGAGCTGTTCCTGAACGTGGGCACCAAGGACTTCCCAGATGGAGAGCTGCGGGGGCACGTGGCTGCCCTGCCCTACAGTGGGCACAGCGCCCGCCATGATAGTGAGTGCTCCAGGGGTCTGCCTGCCCTTTGGTGTCCTCTAACCTGTGACTCAAGCATGTGAGGGATGGTGCCAGAGGGCCAGAGCCTGGCGTGGTGTCTTTCTCTGTGCCTGAGCTCCAGTTGGCATCTGGAGAAGGTGGGGATGTATAGGGTGGCCCTGCCGGGAGACCCTCCCTGTTACCACACACGGTGCAGGGCTCTCACTTGCTGCTGCCCCAGCCCTGGGCCTGTGGACAGTGCCTGGCAGCTTGTGGAGTCCGTGTTGGGGGAGACGGGGAATGCCGGGATTGAGTCGCTGCTCTAGGCCACCTTCTCATCTGTCACCTCTCCTCTGTCTGGATCCAGCACTACCTGTGCCCCTGGCAGGAGCCCTGGTGTTGCCCCCCGTGCAGAGCCAGGCAGCAGGGCATGCCTGGCTCTCCCTGGATACCCACTGTCACCTGCACTATGAAGTGCTGCTGGCTGGGCTTGGTGGCTCAGAACAGGGCACCATCACTGCCCACCTCCTCGGGCCTCCTGGGATGCCAGGGCCCCGGCGGCTGCTGAAGGGATTCTATGGCCCAGAGGTGAGGACGTGATGGTGGGAGGCAGTTTGGAAAAGATCTACTTTCTCGCATGAAAGGTTGTGTGGGCCTTTGGCAGGAGAAGCAGAGAGCAGGCAGCCTCAGGAGTCAGACAGACCTGGGTATGAATCTGACTCAGCCTTTTATTATCCATCCTCTCTCCTGCATCCTACTCTGGTGGGATCTCTTGGATAGTATGTAATATCCTGAACCTCCAGAGGGGTATGTGGGATGGACCAAGCCCCCGACGTGGGGTGGGTTGCCATGGAATCGGGGCCAGAGAGACCTGGCTTCTGAGCTCTACACCATTGCTGCTGGGCTTTGCTATCCTGGAGGCCTTACTTAATCTCCCTGGGCCTCAGCGTCCTTACCCGCAAATTGGGAGTGGTAGGCTCAGCCCTAGAGTGCCTTGTTCCCGTTCCTGATTCTGTCTACTCACAGGCCCAGGGCGTGGTGAAGGATCTGGAGCCTGAGCTGCTGCGGCACCTGGCACAGGGCTCTGCCTCCTTGCTGATCACCACCAAGGGTAGCCCCCAAGGGGAGCTGCAAGGGCAGGTAGGCAGGCAGTGTGGGCCGGAGGGGGTGGTCCAGGGTTGGGCTAGCCCTGTGTGCCTTAGTCAGTCCCTTGCTTTTTCTGAACCCCGGGGCTGGTAGAATCACACACACTCCCTCCTGGCTGGTCGGAAGGATGAAGCCAGACGAGGTATTTAATGAGGCTAGTAGCTGACCATCTGTCCTTGGCAGCTGGGATGATTGCCGTGGATAATAGCATCCTCCTGGGGTGCAGGGGCGCTCAGGGTGTCTTGGGCTGACTGGCCGCTGCTGGTGGAGACGCAAGGGGGAGCCCGGGCGCTGCTTCAACCTGCCTCTCCTCTCAGGTGCACATCACCAACCAGTGCGAGGCGGGCGGCCTGCGCCTGGCGGCAGCAGGGGCCGAAGAAGTGCGGGTGCCCGGGGCTCTGGATGCCGTGGTGGCCGAGGCGGCTGCGCTGCCCGCTGTGTTGGGCCCAGACGCCCCAGCGCCAGCCAAACCTGGTGGCCCCGGGCGGCTCCGAGACCCCAACACCTGCTTCTTTGAGGGGCAGCA